>NC_140768.1:148764293-150014293 GCF_044657685.1 Stegodyphus dumicola
TTATTAATAGGGGGTTGGAGGGCCCACTAGCGGCCGAGCGGTAAAAGCCGCTGAACACTGGAATTCGGTCCAGGGTTCGAGTCCTGGCGAACGGGCTGGCTGCATGGGCGTTTTCGTGTTTTTCCCCATGTGCAACGTGGATACGAGCCAGTTTCCCTTAAAAAGATCTTCATGGGGCATCCCTCCCTTTCCGTGTAGTGCCCAAGGGCGGAGCACGTAATAAGAAAAAATAATAATAATAATAACTAAAAAAATAGGGGGTTGGACCACCTTTTGACTGAAGTACAGATTGAATGCAACGTGGGATAGATGCACAAAGGTCATGGACAATAGTTAAAGGAATATTATTAAGTAATTCCTCCTGCAGAGCGGTCTCTAATTCTGAAAGTCCAGAGAGAGGTGGAAATTGGGAACAAAGTTTGGACTCCAAATATGCCCATAAATGTTCAATAATATTCAAGTCTGGAGACTGAGGGGGACCAAGCGAGATGTTCAACTGCATCGTCATGCTCTTCGAACCATTCTTGAATACACCTAGCAGTATGGATAGGGGCGTTGTCGTCTTGTAAAAGTGGTCGCTCCCTAGGGAATACAATCTGGACAAAAAGGATGGACATGATCCCCTAGAATGCTTAGATAGTAATTGAATGTGATCATCACATGCAGAATAACAAGTGGCCCAAAACCGTGCCAAGATATCACACCCCACACCATAATGGTGATACTCCCATGCTTCACAGTCGGCAAGAGGCAGTCAGGATGAAATGCTTCTTTGGGCGTTCTCCACACATAAACACGTCCAGTCATCTGAAATAGGGTGAATGACAATTCATCTTACCATATTACCTGTTGCCACTGCTGTCAGGGCCAGCCTTTGCGATCTCTGCACCACTGGCGTCGCATTAGTTGCTATCACCAAGGGTTTATGAATTGACACTCTGCCATAAATGTTCGCAGCATGAAGTTCCCTTTTGACAGTTTTTGTTGAAACGGAGTTCTGAAGGTGACTGTTCATTTCAGATGTTATCTCGGATAATGACTGCTTGTGCTTTTGGTCTACTATGTGATTCAAGACCCGTCTATCCGTATCAGCCAGCTTTGACTTTTTGCCACTGTTGTGCTTTGAAGACATCTTTCGTGTACACCGTTATGACAGCGTATCCTCTTTCGTGTACGCTGTCATAACGGCTGATACCCTACTCCTTGCACCCCCACAAGGTTTGCTATTTCTGTAACCGATGCTCCACTTAAACGCACTCCAAGTATCATTCCTCTTTGGAACTCTGACAGGTCTCACATATCAACTTGTCACAGGCAGTTCGATCGAAACATGCAACGCAAGTGACTGCTGTTGAGAGACTGATACCTTCCTCTTCACGCTCACTAGGTGGCAGACTTCTGTTGCAGGTGTGAAATATGTCATACTTTTTCACAGATGTTCGCATTATTTTGTCCTCCATCTGTAGTTTGTCACTCAGATAACATGCTACCGACTAAAGTCCTTATCATCAAAATGACCAAAACCATTTTTATGTCTGGCTTCTCGAGTAGTTACAATGTTTTAAAATCTGCATTAATATAAACTGTTTCCAAAATAACTTTGGCAGTTCTTTTCATTATCTCTCTAACGCTTTTCAAGACCAGCGCTTCAAATAGTTATGAAACAGTCTCATGAAATAGCAAGTATTCATAAATCTATTTAGGCTAGCAGACAACATAGACAGTAGTTTATTAAGTTACAATTTACATGTGAAGGCCATTTAAAAAACAGTAAGCTTCATTTATTCATAGAATTATTTTAGTTCTTTCTGATTATCCCATGAAAAGCAATAATGAAAGCAACATACTATGTCACCAAAATGTATTTATGTGGCAATCGAAGTATGCACACGCATGGCAGATAAGCATGGATTCCTGCCTTTAAAGTTTACACTCATTAGTGTGTTTTCTGGAACGAGTACAGTACAAAGTCTTTAATCTGGACTCTTCGGGACTTCGGCGATTCCAGATTAGGGGTTTTTCCGGATTATAGATCATCAATTTAAATCTGGTAATATGGCATGCAGAAATTATAAAATTAAAAATATAAAACCGTAATTTATGAAGTAAAGAGCAATTATGATCTAAAGAGTATCAAAATTTACAAAAAAACAAGAGCTTAATATTTATTTGTTTACTTTATAAAACATTTTTTTCAATGTAAGTTGTTTAAGTTGCTTTGTTTTATGTGCTAATACTTTCTCTTTAATTCTATATAAACAGACATAATTTCTTGTTCAGTTACAAAGTTCCACTGTTCAAGTCCTGTAATTGCTGTGCCGAGAATACTGAATAACCTGTCAATTGAAATTTTTTCGTTTTCACTAACCTCTCTGTCATGCCTTTATCCATTTTTTTTGCAGCAATTCCACTTTTTATTTGATGGATATCGAAACATGCTTTTGCTTTGTAGATCCTTTGGCAGCTCCAGAATTGGAAACTTCTTTTTGACATAATCGAAAGTTCAAGCTTACTTTTTATAAAATTGCTCTAACAGTCTGGAAAAAATAATAAGCCGGATCCAATTAGAAGATTAAGGAACAATGCAATCTGCAACATTAACTGAAATAGATAATTAGATAATTTTAGCATAGCTTATACCATCCGTTATACATTAAATGCGCATGCGTAAAGGTATTATGCAAATGTGTAAACACTACGCATGTGCAGAAAGTTTGTAGCCTTTGAGGTGCGGATTATAGATCATTTTGGATTATGGACGTCCGGATTAAAGACTTTGTACTGTAGTTTGTGTGTGTGTACATAAGGAATTATACAGAGACAGAAGTTTGTTGCTGAATGAAAGAGAAAGCAAATATATGGCACAAGTTGCATCTGAGTGATACAATTTACAGACCAAAATTTTCAGAACTCGCAATTCTCTGATGCTTTTCTTCACTGAAAATACATTGTCACATACATGTATAAAATAACATGTTCAGTACCAAATTTTTATAATTATTTCATACTTTTTAGAGCAAAAACTGATTGTTGCGTACACTGGGGGGGGGAGAACAGCTGCTCTCCAAAAATTACATACAGATTTCTTAAAAATGGGTTTTATTATGTTTTTCCCCCTTTTTAATTTTATTCATTCATTACTCATTTATGGAATTCTTAATTAACTCCGATTTTCAAACATCTGTTGTTTTTTGTGTATTAGCGTGACAAAAAATTAATTGCCAATGAGTTGTCAACTTTTCAGAGAGAGGTGGAGATAATGAGAAAATACTATTTCTTAAAATAGAAACCTGAATTATCTTCACAGGTAAAAGAAAATGATTTATATAATCATTTTTATTATTTTGTTTATATAACCATGTTTAGTTACACTCATTACATTATTTGTTTAACTGCTTCTCAATGTTAAATAGTAAGAAATGCATAAGAAAAAAGAAACAAGTAAAACTTTTGACCTTTTACATCTCCAGATATGATCCCTTGCAGTTCCTCCTTTCCCTAAAGATTTGTTGGAAACACTTCTGTGAAACATGCCCCTACTCAATGTATTACAAGAACTGCTGGCAGTGAATTCTGCAGCATTATCATCTTTAAATGCCACATGCAAGCAACTGGTAGTGAATTTTGATATACAAAGTATTAGGTAAATTCTGACTACAAATTTGTTATACATTGAAATTCAGCTTTCAGTTTTTCTAACCAAATATTATGATCTACCTGTCAAATTAAGTATGAAAGTTTTAAGGATTAACCCTTTAACGGTTTGACCCGGATTATCTCGTTCTTTTATGCAGGTCTCTTAACAGTTCATTACGGATTATTGTAAGTTTAAATGTACCCCCGAAAACGGATCGTCCCGTGTTTTTGTATTAGCGAAAAAATGCGCCAAAAACGACTAGCCCGTATTTTTGTATGTCTTCCAACCCCCATTGCCTAAGGGGACAAGGGTCCATGCACCCTTGACGACAATGGGTAATGGCTGTCATTATCGCGGGGAGAAGTCTTCTTGATGTTTTGAGATAAAGGCCTTACACTGACTCCAAAGAAACAAATTTATTACCAGTTACAAAGTGAATGTATATATAAAATGAATTAAGAATTTTCGTTTTAGAACAATTATTGAATAAAATAAACAAGTTTTTACAAAATAAACTTTTATTTATGACTCATAAAATTATTAATGAATTAAAATGAGAAAAATAATGCATCATATAATTTACTGGGAACACATGATTAAATAATTCTCTTTAAAAAAATTTCGACAAATTTATATCACGAATAACAAACGTGCGGGTTCTCTTTTAAATTTATAAATCTTATACTTCTGACAATGTGATTCGATATTTGATTTCGTTATTTAAGAATCTATTATTCTTCTTATAAAACTGTACAGGAATTTTTCAAAGGGGCTCTTATTCCCATTAATCTGTACGACAAATTATTTTTCTCCTTTTGGTACAGTTTTTTACTTCCAAAATTCCTCATAAAAGTATAAAAGTTTTAAAAATTCGCCCAAAATCAGAAATTATATTAATTTTATGCAAATTTTATTTCAAAAACTATTTTACGCTCTGTAAAGTGATGCAAACTTAAAATCTGTGAGATTTTTAGTTTATTCTTTAAATGGAAATATGCGCAAAAATTTGTTTCAACATTAAATTTTAAGACCTCTAAATCGAATTTTATAAAACTCGGTTTACCACGCGTATTTCCATCTGTAAACGGTGTGAGTACAAAATTTGAACTCGGTAGGTTATCGAGAAATAGTCTAAATATCGACGATGAGCTTCTGATTATAGCGCCAAACACCGTGATTGAAATGCATACAATTTTTTAAACAAACTTGCCGACTCTTAAATATTATATTTTTAAACATTTTGGAAAGTTCGGCAAATGTTGATATCAGATAACTGTCATTTTTATAACATTCTTGGTATTATAAAGCATGTACGTGACATTCATACGCGATTCCCGACAGTTATGTTCATTTATCAAAGTGGCTGCTTTTGCGACAAGCACAATTATATAATGTGATGTTCTACATCCTCCACTGTCTATGATACTCATTATTGATATTTAATTATGTTCTATATCTATACAGAAATATTGGTAAGACCGAGAGAGGTCAACAAAATTTTTGCAAATATTTAATTATTTGAGTTACATAATTACTTATACTAGCTCAGGAAATTTTGAGTCATTTAAAAAATAATCTTTTCTTTAAAATTCTTTTGCCCCCCCCTTACACTTAATGACTTTATTCTGATGAATGGAAATTATGAAAACTAAAAGCTGAGTATATAATTACAGATCTCACTAATAAATGCTTTACAAATACAACTCTTCATATTTCAGCAGAAGTTTTTGAAAACGCATTTATATAGGTTGTTGTAGAAATCAACAAAATTTTATGCCAATTTAAAATTTTTTTCTTCCCCTAATTTTCAGTTGCTTATGAGCATATTAAAAAAGCTTTTCCGCTCAAAATTTTAACTGTTTTAAAATATTCGTAATCGCTCTCGATTTGATGTTTACAGTTTTTTTCCTGCGATTTCTCTAAAAAGAAAGAATTATAATTGTATTTAATAAAGAAAATTTAATGGATTTGGAATCTGCACAATAGATTGAAACTATCATGGAGAGAATTTCTAAGTTGAACTAGATCTCATCCACACTAAACGTAGAAAAACCCCGGAAAACTTTCATAGAACAAGCGCGTTCGTATGGATTTGAACCCCTGTCTAATTACCAGTATTCAGCGCTTTTAGCGATTGGCCACTGGAACCCCCCCACAGCCCGATTTAAAAATCTTGTTTAGAAAGCTTTCATCTTGATTTAGAGTGATAGGTGCCGTAGTTTGAAGGTTAGGATTATTTGAATACAGCAAAACACACGATGACTATCTGCTTTTAAGGTGAAAGATGCCTTCATAGAGGACTTTCTAACGAATAGCTCATACTCACGATATACATAGAAAAATACCATACAGCCATCGCATTCGTTCGTCTGAGTTTGAATCCAAATCGAACAACTAATATTTAGCGGTCTTATCGGCCACTGATATGGCTGTAGTATAACCAGACTTATTATTATGCATTATTAGATATGTATTACCAGACTGTATGGCATCTAAATTAAGAAATTAAAAAAAAATCTTCTGAGGAAATCTTCAACCCAAGTTAAGTTTTTTTAATGCTAATGAGTAATATAATTATGAAAGAGTTCACGTCATTTGTGTCTTTTTCTGATTGTTAGTTAAAATTAGTGTGGTTTCAATCAATGATTATTTAAACCTCCAAGAAAAAAAATACATGAAAATTTTCCTTTAAAATATCAGGAATTATTGAAAAAAAAAAAAAAACTTCTGTAATTTATAAACGAGGAAACATATTTAACCAGATTTTATACGTGGGAAAAAAATAATGAATTATGATCTCCTCTAGTGGAGATCTTTGTAATTATATTTCTAATTCCAACATCAAAGTGAGAAATCTAGTCGCTGAAGCAACACAACACTATCAATTTTTGTAGGCTTCTATTTTCAGCGACGGAATAGATCAGCTGCATGGAATTTTCATGATTTTTCTCTATATGTAAACCTAAATGCATGTAAGCTTTCCTTAGAAAGTTCGCCGGAAGTGGAATATTTCTATCTTAGAAGATAGATATCGCGTGCTACCGAGTACAAATTTGTACTCGGTAGGTTATCGAGAAAGTTAGCAAATCTAAATACAGGGTCGACAGTAATATGTTTGGGGCTCTATTCTAAAAATTAAAAGTAGCGAAAAACACCCTACATTGCCCCTTTTACTTACTTTTATACTTATTTATCGCCCCCTTTTACTTACTTTTATACTTATTTATCACCCCCTTTTACTTACTTTTACTAAGAATTATATATTGCATCCATAAAAAGTTCTCTAAATTAATATTATTTGGATTTCCAAACCGTTTTATGCTAAAATACATCTTCCCAGAGGGTCGCTTTTACTCACTGGGAGTCGATGCTTCTTGAAGATGCCGATTCATGAGTGAAAAATTATTTTATTGCTTTTCCGGTTTCCCCTAATCGTTTACACAAAGGCTGAAACTTCGGGAGATTTCGTGATTTTCCCTCCATGTGTAACATTAATACAAGTAATTTACCCTTATAAAGTAGTCCCCCAAAACATTCTTTTCTTAAAATAGAGAGTCCTCGTATGTTTTGAGCTAAATGAAAGAAACATAAACAAAATTCGGATGCATGCAATTCCCTGATGCATGAACGAACGCAAACCAGTTTCCTATAAATCCTGCCTGAAGGCATTTTATCTTTCAGGTTGAGAGGCTTTGTCTGCTCCCTTATTAATTGAAATCAAACAACAGTAAACAATGTAACCTAATAACGACAAAAACCTAACATCGGGGAAGGAAAGAGGTGATAAACAGTTCTTAAGCGAAAGGCTCTTTGTAAGTGTAAAGGTCCTACATGTGGCAGCCGAATACTGGTAGTTCAACCGGTATTCGATCCCAGGCAAAAATATTGAGTGCATGATTTTTTTCCGTGGTTTTCCACATGTGGAATGTGAATACGAGTCAGTTTTCCTACAAAATCCTTTACGAAAGCATTCCTCATCTTATGCAAATAGCCCTCATCTACTCTGTCATATTCTAATAGCATAACCTTTTCTACTAGACAGAAGAATCTCTTTTTTTTAATGTATGACTCTTAATGGTGTCAAAAACTGCAGTTTTCTGTTTTTGCCCTCTTTAATGCAAAAAATACACATCGATCAATCAATGTTACTTTACATAAAATCTACGTGAATTTGTATTTTTTCCACTATTTATTTATGTGTTGGAGAATTTTCATATCCGTGAACTGCAACTTGACGCGGACAATAAGCTTGTCTCTATTATAAGCGCAGAATGTTTCATATTAACTTTCTCTGGAACGTTCAAAATTTAATATTTTGTGAATGTGGTGGAAAGAAGTTTGCATGTAACATTAAACATGCTGCATGTGACATTAAAACATGGTCTCTAGTTTCTAGAGGTTTACTGTCACTAATTTTTCAAACAGAAATATCGTTTATAATGTACATTAAAGTTGTATATTAACTTAAGTAGCAGGGAAAGAAATTCGAAAATAATTTCATTCAAACGTTTTGATCATTTCATTCAAATTTATACAGCAACTGACACTGAAATATTTAAACGATGTCATTAAGATTGCTTGCTTATTAAAAGTTGTTAATAATATAACATTTTATTTTGTAATAAAAAAGGTTGCTTTAATCTGAATAATTATAACATTATAGAATATTAAATTTTTAGTTAAAATTTTAAGTTTATGAATTAAAACTGTGATAATTCACTAAATTTTCATAGACAAATACCTCAGCAATCCTTGTGAAAGTTAAAACGCAATTCTAATTTAGAACTTAAAAATTTAAAGGTAGTATTAATAAATTTGACATTTGTGAAATTTTTAACAATTATTCAACCTGAATGATAATATTGTGCATTTATTTTGAAGCAATTAGGCATGAATCAAAGACTGAATGATTTTATGATGAAGCTTTATTATTAATAACCAATAAATAAAACAAAAATGCACATAATTTGACGTAATTGACATCCAACTTGGTAAAAAGGATTTTTTTTCTTATAACAAAAATTTTGAGGATACAATATTACTAATCGTGAAAGAAATGGGATATGTTTATATTTCTTGATAAATTAAATAGAACAATAGTAATAAGTATAATAATTTTAGTTGTAACAGAAATAAGTGCCTTTATTTTATTTTTGACCCAACTTAATAATACTTTACACAACCAATCAATTCGCAGGAAACATTTTTTATTATATATTTTAATTTCCACAAAATTTAATTTCAATTCCACAGAATTTAATTTCAAATATTTAATGGAGCTATAATCGTATAATAGACTTCTGTATTCATAAATGTGGTTATAAGAAGCATAAAATGAAAATTAAATATTATTGTAGGGTTTCCATAGAAACATTTATTGCTTTATATTGTAATATCTAGATTAATAGGAAAGGCTATCTTGCTGAAATGTCGTAGAAACTCTAATTCTTAATTTTTGCTTCATACAAACACCTCAGTCATAGAATAAGTCAGGGACACGGGCTAACGTTTTTACAGAACACAAGTTGAAGGCTTTATGGTTCATCCCTGCCCCAAATAACCCGAGGGGAAAATTAGGAGGATCTAAGCTTTGAGTACGCTTCAGTTTTACAACTCTCTGTCTTCTTGAATGCTTAACAGACGGAAAATGAATAGGGGGGAGAAATGTTTTTGCTCTAGGCAAAACCATTTTGAGACACCCTGAGTCTTGGAGGCAAGCCCGTTTTGAGGACAAAAGTGAAAACTTTTGTGAGACATTTTGGTCTGTTTTTGCCGTCAAAGTGAAAACCGGCAATGGGTTAAGATCAAAAGAACCAGGATTAGGTTTATTGAATACTGAAAAGCTTTTTGCCTCGGAAAGGGTGCTGTTGTGGACGACTTTCTAGTGAAAGTGTCTCATATTTGCATTACACAAGGGGAAAAGGACAAAAATCAACCACACAGGCAGCCCATTCGCCTGGGATCAAACTTCCAGCATCCAGCAACCTTAAATACTTAGCAACTGTGGGGCCAGAAATAACTATGAATAATATATGAATTTAATTTTTCTCACTAAAAATCTTTTTTGAAAAAAAGTTAGTATTAATTAAAATTTTTCACAGCAATCTGCATTTCAATGCCTGTTACTTAATCTATTAACACCAGAAACTTTTTCCTAAACTGGTATTTCATCTACATACAAATTTTGCTCTTCAATTTGTGTACAAGGCCTGAGTGTTCAGAGAAACCTCATCAGAAACTTTAAATAGCTCAGTGAAATTTTGTCCCAAAGAAATCCTCTTCCCCCCTGTTTCACTTATAAGAATGAGAATATATATATATTTTTTCAACTACAACCATAAAGACCGAGGGACTATCAGAAAAAGTCAGCTATAATCTTTGAAAGATTGGATGTTTGTAAATGTATTATTAACAACTGTAATATCATCAAAAAAGGTGCTCAAAACCCATGCCCTCAATAGATGCAACCTTACACTCCTGGTCAAAATAAAATTTGTGGAATTGATCTGATGTTATTATAAGACAAGTGAGGTAAGTAAAAAATAAATAAATAAATAAATAAATAAATAAATAAAATTGATTTTTAAAATGCCAAATTTTGAATATTTGTATCAAGAGCTGAATTATATGTCTGTGACCAAGGGTTGTGAAGATAATGGTCACAGAAAGATTTTAATGGACAGGGTATGCAATAAGAAACACAGTTTTCATCACATAAAATCAGATTCTTTAAACAAAATAACAAGTGTAAACATAAAACAGGGTTCATAGCCACATTTTAGTTAAAAAAATAAGCACCTATAAGCACTTTTCAAGCACATTTTAAGAAAAAAAATAAGCACCTGTCTAATTACATTATACACAACTGCATAACCTTAAAAATTAGACTCGTAATTTAAAATATGAGAAATGCAGTATTTATTAAAAGAGAATAAGCATTACTTCAACCACGGATAATAATTACTCTTTTTTAAATTTTAAATAACAGTTCAATATACAGAACTAGTTTGCAATGAGAGAAAAAAAAAACTATGCAGAACTAAACTATATTACAAGATTTAATGATGAAATTTCAGTTCAAAATAGAGAAAATAAATAATAATAAGGCATATTTATTATATTTGCTTGGAACCTAATAATAAATACAATTTATTTTTCCACTCATATTGGTATTTAAATAATTTAAATCTAAATTCTGAACATTTTCTAAATTTTCATTGTATATCAGTTTTCTCTTAACATATATTGCAAGCAAAGTAATTTTAAAAAAGAAGGACATTTCTGAAATCAGAAGATAGAAATTTGCTTCATGCAGTCATCCTTTAACAGTAAAAGCTTAACTAAGCCGCATACTTGGAAACTGGCGAATATTCGGACAGTTGAGCGTAACTTGAAAAAGAGGAGCGGAGGGGGGGGTTGACTGTAGCCACTTTTTAGATTTTTCCGCTAAATAAATGCTTTTGACATTTTGATATGTGAATCATATAAAAATAAACCAACAGAACTAAAAAATATTCTGCTTAGAAAGCACAGTAAAACTCTTTTAAGTGTTCGTAAACAAATCTCGGACTGAACATCAAAATTAATTACCTCTGCAAAATAACGTTATTGCGCAATACGTGCACCGTAATTCTTCCTTATGCAATCGTGATATTATGCAATCGGAATCAAGAACTGCTGGTATTGGCAGAATAAAGAACTAAATAACTGGGGTGTTTTTCATTCTAATTTTCAACAGACGGCGTTAAATTTTCAGAATAGAATCATTCTTCGCTTGGGTTGGTAGACCGCAGAACTTTTAGTCCTATTCAATCCAGATTGGAAAGTGACCAAAAGAAAAAAAAAAAAAAAAAAAAAAAAAAGGTCCGTTGCTTGTTTTGCATCGAACTGTTAGTTTCAATATTCAAGATTTTGCGGAGAAAGGGGAGACCTCCCAACCTTCGTATTGCATAATGTATTGGCCAAAAAAAATGAAATTATTTTGACTTTTCTATTACTTTCCCTTTATTTAAGCCATTCCGAATATTATTCCTTAGAAAGCTAATCCGTGTTAAAACACGACCATTTTTGGAAGTTTAGCAGTTACTGCAACTATGTTATTAAAAACATTCATACATATGCTCATAACATAAGCATAACGATCATAATAAACACGAATATGAACTGACCAAGCAGAACGAGAATGCAAATTTTTAAGATCTTGATAAAAATTCAAATATGTGTAGTATTTGGGTGAGAGGAAAAGAATGCCGAATGTAGTGGAATTTTCTACTGCTTTCGCAATTCTTTGACCAATAGAACGACGGGCACCTGTCTGTACTCTTCGTGCACACCAAAGGTTATGTTAATGCAGAGAAAGGGCGAAAAACTATTTCCGGGAGTATGACTCACCATCTGACATTCCATATTAGGAAGAAAAGTTGTTTATTTAGTTTCGGCTTTGGTATGGGGAAAAATAGCACGTTCATTAAAAAAAAGCCCTAAATGTGAAAAATAAGCACTAAAAAATAATAAAAAAAAAAAAAAAAATAAAAAATAAAAAAATAAGGGCTTTAAAGAAAAAGTAAGCACCTAGAAGGGCCTTTATATTTTATTTTCAAATATAAGGACTTATAAGCACTTATAAGGACCGCTACGAACCCTGTAAAAATCAATCAAATTCCAATTACTTAATGCAAAAGAGTAAACATGGTTACCGGGTTTCACACGATACAGAAAAATAATATCTCCTTCCATAGAAAGAGCTTCAACATGAAGATTGCCTATGATGGGAACAGTTTTGCTCAATTCAGTTAATTCATGATAATGAGTTGCAAACAAACATGGAGATTTTATAACTTCTGCAATATGCCTAGAAAAATATTCAAAACAGACTAGTGTAAGCATACAATTTTACAAGCTATGCTTAAACATTTAACAAAACAAATCAATGATTAAATATTAAACAAACCTTGATATTGCCCAAGAGAGGCCAAACCCATCGTAAGTAGATGTCCCACGCCCCATTTCATCTATTATGAGTAATGAAGAAGATGTAGCTGACTAGGAAAAAAATAAGTTATTTTAAAATTACCTTTCATGTAATACTTAAATTTGCAAACACACTCTTATTTTTAATCTATATTATGGACTTGAAAATGGCTTTGACAGGACTTGTTAAAATAAATAGGATTTTGAGTATGTGACTATATATGTGTGTATATTATCAACAAATATTGAAATTAACATGTTAGAAATTTCCTGTGCTTTATATGATATTACAAATTTAAATCACATAGAAAAAAAGTTTAATGCATTTTTTTTGTTTGTTTTAAAAAAGCATATCATCAATTATTTTTTACAGAAGTGATTCTTAAACTTTATGAATGAAGGATTCCTTTTACATGATGTATTATCAGACCCTTACCTATTAAAATTGTACTTGCACTTAATACAGAAGAAGGAAAGAAATTTATTATATTTCATTACAAAATTAACAGAATCTCAAATTGAATTAACAAATTAGTAAATATTACTTATGAAAAAAAAAGTTGCAATTTAAACAAATTTTTGTGCATAGGTGTAAATAGGAGATGACATTCCACCATTTCCTCTTCCTTATTTTTAAATATACACAAGGTTAGAAGTCTGTTTGCTCAAATACATTGCGCAGAACAGAAATTACTGCTTAACAGTGTTTTTTGCCACTTTACGAACATATTCCTCACACGTGACCAAGTCAGGTTAATTGTGGCATTTCAAAGCAAAAATTTCATGGAGTTCTCAATTTGTGATTTCACAAGTTGACCCTTTCCTGAAATAGTTAAAGTTTTGATTTCATGCACCTGTTGGCAAAGAGATTGTTCATAAAAGAATTAAATAATAATAATTTGATAAAGCATTATGAGCCTCTAACTTTTTGATCCCGAATGGCTTAAGAATAAACTATTTACAAAATATTTTTTATTTAATAAATCAAAATCATTCAGCACTGAAATTTTTTGCTGGCATTAAAAGTCAATGGAAGGTAACCTTTATGTAATTCAGAAACCTACTCTTCTCACATTCCAGAAGTCCAGCAAAACTTGAAATTTAATCTCATAGTCTGGATTTTGGAAAAGGATAATTTTGCAAAGTACTTTTTCAGAAATTTTAACAGAAAGAAGCGTAACAATTTTTTAAGTATACAAATAATAAATTACAATAAAAAGGGGGGAGCAAGAAGTTTTAACATTTTTTTCTCTCCCCCACCCTTCTTCTGTTATTGTTTCATAATTTTACTATTTTATATAGTAAAAAGTCAGTTTTCCACTGATATAATATGTATTCTGTTAAATACAAATAAAATACTTCCATTTTTGGTTGCCGAAACAGAAATGAATCATTAAGTTTAGAAAAATACAATATAATTTTGCCACAGGCATTTGGATAAAACAAAATACATTTTGTCTTTAATTTCATGAAAATCAAAAATCCTTTTTTTTACTTGCACAAAATTTCATTGAAATAAAATGAGATAAACAAAAAACAAAATTCCATCATTTGCATTACGATAAAAATAAACGATTATGTACAAAGTATGGAATACATGGCAGTAAAAACATCTACATTAATTTTAAAATGCTGCAAATGATCATAAAAATTACCAGATGAATTATTAAAATAAGGTATGACACAGATGCATGCCAAAGAAGATGGTAATTTGTGACAAAGTGCACTGGCAATGAACCCATAAGTGGTCCGTATGGGACAATGCAATAAATTTAGATAGACTGCGATCTATGTAGGCACAAGTAGTCAATCCATAGTTGATTGATATGGCAAAAGGCAGCAAATTTAGATAGACTGTTAAATTAAACCATAGAACACCAATGCCTATTAACTCTTTCGCATCGAAGTTGCCCCAAACGCCCGAGCATTCAGACATTTGCTGGATGCCCCAAACACCTGAATAATTTCTTACCTAGTGCTTTCCCCCATCACGCTACTGCACTGCTTATTACTTTCAGGTGTTGTTAAATGACATGTCAATCATTCTTTCGAAGCAACTAAAAGTAGTTCTATTATTTTAATGCACCTTCTCTTTCCTTTGTTTACTGTCAATGTTTAGCTTTTGATGCCAAAAGTTGCAATCCCGTCCCAAGAAGGAACTTCACACAGGGTGAAAGCATCCACGAAAGAAGTTCTCGCTTTACTTAAGTAGGTTATTGTTAGCGCTGTAGTATTCAATTTGTCATAGGGGGAAGGAAAAACATTCCAGGAGAAATTCGTAGACACGGTGTTTTCGATGTTTGGGGAAAAGAGATTTTGCCCTCTCTCAATATGAAAGAGTTAAGGCAATTTATTGCCCAAGACAAGTAGAGGCAGCCAACTCATAGACCAGTGGTCTGAAATTGGTAGCTTGCTGGTTAACACACCAGAAAATCTGTAAATGGTGCTAATTAATTAACAATGTGATAAAATTTTAGTTGTACTTGAGAAAAAATAAGCACAGTAATGAATTTTTGCACTAAGAACAATTGCTTTGTTTGGGAATACATTTATATATGAATCTTTTTTTTTTTTCTTTTTTCTTTTTTTTTCCAAATAATAATGGAGATTATTAAGGAAATCAGTTGAATAATGAAGGGAATTTCTTTCCAAGGCTACAAAATTTATCAGAATTTTAGCACCATCAAGTATCAAGCTGTAGTAAGACATAAAGAAGCTTATAACTATTTATATACAAAACATACATATTTTTTTAAAATGTGTTGAAGGAAAATTTAATAAATAAGAAAAATAGAGTAGGTTATTATTTATTCTCAAGTGCCTAGAAATTTTTTTAAATGTGCTTATTTTTAGTTACTTTAATTTAAAGTAAGCAATTTAACGATTAATTGAACATGTTCAAATTATTTGAAATAAACGTTAGTCTGAAAATTCGATATTTGGCATTTAATATATTTGAATTACATGTAAATGTCTTGCAGGTTAAAAAAAAAAAAAAAAAATTACATTTCAAGTAAAAATACAAATGTAATTTTTCCCCTCTATGATATTAATATTATTGTTTATGAATATTTAGTAAGTGAAATTAAAAATTTCTTTTAAACAATTCTCTTTTGATTAAAAAAATCTGCTCCATCAGCTGTTTTCAAACCATAAGCAATTTCAGCTTCAGACCACTGCCATAAGTAACTGATATATGGCAACACAGCAAATTTACGTAGATTTTAAAATAAAAAATAAGATACCAGTACTTATCAAAGTAGTTGATTACATGTGACAGGTACTGGTATGAGACAGTACATTAAATTTAGATGCATTATTAAAATAAACTATCCCATCAAAGCAGCTTATCACCCATGATGGGTTACTGGTAGTTCACCTATAACTGACTGAAATGGAGGAGCACAGCTACTTAGAATTATTGAAATTAAGTCAAAAGACATTGACACCTGCCCATCAAAGCAATTTATCACCAGTGATTTACATTTTCATGGTCACTTGTCATCAAATTTAAGGTGACATATTTAGATTAATTTTTAGAATAAAATTAAATCAGAGGATATGAGTGTCTGTCAAGGCAGATGATCATAAAACATGCCACTAGAGCAGAATGATGCAATAAATTTAGATAAATTCTTAAAATAAATTTAAAAGGACATCAATGTCTGCTAAAATCACTGATAACTGATTAACTATGGATTGAACAGTCACCAGGATAGAGTGGTGTGATGTTTCCCAAAGTGGCAACACTGGTCAAAACAAACGGATGATAAATGCACAGTAACATAACATAGTGCTCCAAAAATTTTAAATAACTTTTCAACTGTCGATACAAATTTGTTTATCTGCATAACCTTTGAAATGGCAACACATACAGATAAGACGTACAGAAAAAGCAAATACAGTTCTACAGATTTTTCAAACATCCAAATGGAATATAGTCCCAACCAGCCTGAGAACAATCATAAAAGTAAATAAATTATTCATTTCATTTTTTAATTTAATTAAATTATTAGCATCAATGATAAATGTTTTAATTATTAGCATCAATGACAAAAGCTTCTGCAAAAATGATATATTCAATTCAATACTTTGCAAAGTATTCTCCTCAAGTTGCTCAGAACACTTATTTTGACATAAAAATAATATAATTAACACAAGGTATTTTTATTAGCAGAGTTTTAGCACATAATTTTGATATTTCAGGTTTGATTACAGTAACACGGAATGCTTATTTTAAATATTTCTGTTTTATCACAGTTTTCAATAAAGGTGTTAAAAATTTGAAGTCTCACTTTACCCTAATTATCATTTGAATTTCAAGCATTTCATACATAAAGGTTGAGATTCCTTTTGAAGATTTATCGCAAGCACCAATCCTAGTCAAAAAGGCATCTGTGAGGGAGATAGTTGCTTCATCACAAGGCACAAAACATCCTATTTGAGCCAGAAGAACATTCAGCGCAACCTAAAATGAGAAACTGTTTCTTAAAAAATTAAAAGTTATTCAATAATAATAAGGCAGTTTCACATACATATTATGAAAGATCTAATGTTAGCTTGCAAATACAGTTGTCTTGTGAATACTTTTGCTGTCTTGTTACACCATCTATAAGGTTGATAACTGCCATATCACTACTGACATAGGATTCATGGAAGGCGAACTTGAAGATTAAACCAAAAACTGCAGCATAGAATATAAACTTCATACTGCTCATGCAAAGTGCATTTTGGGCTTTATGTTGATATTTGTACCTGTTTCTTGCTAGCAGTACTGACTAATTACCAAGTTGATTAAAATCAAATTGTATCATTTTATAATGCATTATAAGATGCAACTAATTACCATTAGGTGTGGTTGTGAGATCCGCACACTGATGTAATTAATCACTGCATTAGTACCTTGTGGTCCCTGGTGCATGGGCATGATTAGTTGGTTTTTTTTATTGCACTGTGATAAAGAGTGCTGCAGTATATGTGACATAGTTTACTGTTTTCTCTATGTGTGCTGAAGCATATTTCCATATCATATCCATGATCATCAATATGAAGATCAAGCTTTAGCTTGCTACGCTGCCACTGTCTTGTGAAAAAATTTCTTTAATATGGATGGCAATTGCAGTGGCCTCAGTGCTGTTGAAAGTAGTAAGTGACACTAACCAAAGTCAAACCAAGATGTCAGCAAAGAAACTACATATTGCACCATGAAAGGCAAAGTGAAACCTGGCCTTTCATATTGATATTTGGATGTTTCCTGGTGCAAGCATTTACTGCTCATTGAGCTGCTACATTATCATTAACAACCTGAGAGAGTTCTAGAAAATGATTTGAAGTATTCAAAATAATTAAATGGTGTGTAGTGGCAGTTTAAATGCACATTTCAGTAAAGACGATTGCAGATTTTCTACAATGTTTTATTTTTTCAAATAAAATTCATTGTAAAACTGTCATACAATTTTTCTTGCTACAATATGGAAAATATCATAGAACAATGAAATGCAGGTCATATGTATTATTTTTGTAAGTATTTATCCTCAATTATATTTTTGTTGCTTCCAATCATTCATTCATTTACTTAATACATTTTGTATGGTAACTTTATATTTATTTATCAAGTATTTTATTTAATGATTTTTGTAATTGTTTTTTAGCTGCTGACTGTGTTTATATGATTTAATTTTATATTAACAATTAAATTGTAAGTTGAAATGAAGTACAATCAAGGATATAGACAAAATTCCAAACTAAACCTCAGAGACAATTCTTTTCCCACCAAATTGGTGATATTTGGCAATTATTTGCCAATCTGATGACATTCTGGAAATTTCCAGAAAACATATTCTAGAAAAAACAGGATTAAGTTTTCTTTGAAAGATTCCAGAAATGCCTTCCCCTCTCTCCCTTGAGTAACGGTACACATGGGATATTTTAAGTAGCTATGAACCACTTAGATGCTGCTTTAATTGTTAAGACTGCTCAGGAATTTGTAACATTCCTCATAAGTTAAAATGAATTCCTACCATTCTCTGTTTTCCTCTTTGGGATATTTTTAATTGTTTACTTTGACTAAAGGATAGCTCACATTAAAATTTACTGGAGCTAACAGCGGATTCTGCTTTACGGAATGGAAAAAAACAATCTTCCTTCAGCTGAAAAATTTGAACTTCTTATAGCAGACCTAATCAACAGATGGAACTGATTCAGATAACCCCAATGGGAACGGTCCTTAAGAGTTATTATTTGTCTCAACAATGTTCCAAATCTTCATGTTCAACTTTTCTATAAATTTGCAACATGCAACAGAATCAGAGAAAAAAGGTCATAAAAAGCTCAATTAATATTTCAAATAAAAATAATGTTCAGCTGATAAATAACAAATGAAATAACACAGCCAAAGAACAAAATAAATACTTGATATATTTCTGTCATACATTGTATACATAACAGGCTTAGAATAATATTTGTAGAATGATTTCAAATTGTTAATATAATAATTTCTAAAAGAAATTTGTTAAGAACTTACAGATTTGATATAAGTTGACTTCCCTCCCATATTAGGACCAGTAACAAAATAAAATATATGCTTTTCTGAAAGAAAAAAAAGTTATTTAAGAAAAAAAAAACCCATAAATACAAGAAATAAAAAATAAATTAAAAAAAAGGGGGTGGGGAGATTTTATAAGAATGTCTCTTCAAATAAAAAAAAAGGGGGGGATTTTATAAGAATGACTCTTCATGTTGCCCTCGAACCATGATTTTTAATTCATATTAAAATGTTAGTTTCAGAAGCATCACACAAATTGCACAACTATTTATTATAGTGCAAATTAACCTTTCAGCACGTGCGCTATTCACAAAGTTTATGACAAATTCGGTTTTTAATGCACATTTTTCGCATATCGCAGCTGAGACGTTAGAATGACATTTCTATCCTCCTTTCAACCTTTCCCCACATCATGGAATATATCTAAAGGAAGTCATATGACCTTTTTGTTTTTTTACTGGGCTTTTGCGCTACATGGCAGCTTCTTAGCAAAAGTTAATAACACGCGTATGGTCGTGGGTGAAATTTCAGAAAATATTTTTTTCTCAATTATTTTGTCATTTTATATTATTAATTGACATGTATTATTTTAATTTATATAAATTCGACTCTATAATTTTTATATTGGCTTTCATCGCAAAAAAATATTTGCAAACAGCTGATTTTGCTCGCATTCTTCAAGAATTATCTGATGAAGGAAAAAAAAAGACAAGGAAAGCTTTGGATATGAGAATAATAGCGATCTGAGTGAGGAAAATGTAGAGATAAATATCATCAGCAGTGAATCTGAACAATATATTTTGGATGATGATAGTAATAATGATTTAGAAAAAAGAAATGATGATGGTATATTCTGTATTAGTAAGGATAAATCTTCTGAGTGGCAAAAACAGAAGTATGCAAACTGCTCAAAGATGAAATATTGTGAGTGTTACCTGACCTAAAACACCATGCCAAGGATATAAAGGATGAAATAGGAACATTTTTGAAAATAGTTGATATAAATATGCTTGATGAAATTTTGGAATGTACAAATAAATATATAAGTTTGCTAAAAGACAACATACTCAAGAGACAGAGATTGTTATATATGATAGGAATAAAAAAAAGGACACCATGTAAATGCAAAAGAATTGTTCTCAAGTGATGGCACTGGAACTGAAATAACAAGAGCTGTGATGAGCTACAAGAGATTTTTATTTCTGGATTTATAGATTTATTTCGATGATAAATCAACAATACAGGACAGATGAATATTAAAACTAGCTTGGATTTTAAAATATAGTTATTAAATAATAAATTTTTCAATTTCAATAATGATATACATCATTGCTTTTCCACCTGGCAAGTGTTTAAAAATAATTTACTGTCATGTGATATCACTTGTATTTTGCAATAATAAGGTTAATATTTTATGTTTTAACAAATTTATTATCAATATTCACTCATTCTGTCATTTTTCGTGCCAAAAACGGTACAATAAAAGATGTCTTAAAAAATATGACATGCACGTGCTGGAAGATTAAGACCATAACATCAACAACTACAAAGAATACATCAGTCCTAATTTACACAAAACAACAGAAAAGAAAAAAGGACACATGTATTAATTTTATAGACATCGAATGAAAACAACTGAAAAGAAAACTGCAATGATTATGTACATGATATTTGAAAACCATGACTACAAAACAAATTAACTAATTCATTTACGATTATAAAAAATTTATAATTTTCTCACAAAAACATAATTAATTTCATACTTGTTTAATACCTTGGCACAAAATAATTTTGCGAAGGAGTACGACAAATCACTAAATATAATTCCCTTTGTAAACTAGATAAGAAACTAAGGCACAATATATAGTCAAAAACCCATTTCAAAATCTGTTTTATGATTAAATTGCATTTATGATTTATGTGCTCATATCATTGTGACTTCTAATATGAGTTTTATTCATTATTTTAATAATAATTATACAATTACAGAGGACTAAAAGATACTTCTTAATTATTTGTATCCCTTCTAAGTCATAAAAAAAGTATTCATGGGCAAAGCAGCATGGTGTCAAAATAATTATGAGGCAACCCATGACTTCATCAAAAAGTATTTATGTGGCAACTCAAGTATGAGCATAGCACATGTCTATTTTGGCCAGTGCGAAATACTGAAACTATATGGATGCAGAGTATGCGAAAATCTCTGTGTTTTTTATAGCAAAAACAGATTGCTGCATACATGGAAAGAACAATGCAGGAGGGAAAAAAGCTAAGTACTTTTTCTTGCTTTCTTAATTTTATTGACTAATTGTTCTTGTATGGAATTCTTCGAGCAGTGTCAAGCTGAAAATGGATGTTGCATTTGACACATCAGCAAGGCAAAAAAATTAGTTGCCATCAACTTCGCAAATGCCCTCCAAAGTCATTGATTTAATGACTTTTTGGCAAAGGGTACAGTTAATCAGAAGTTAAGAAGGGTTAGTTAAGTGCCAGCCAAAAATTTTAAAGCCTTTCAAAGAATCAATTGTGGCTTTTTCTGGTTGCCACCACAGAAATTTCATGAAAATGATTCTAAAGAGTGATATGCATTTTACAGGATTTAATTTTTTTAATCCCTTCACATTTTCCTACAGTAGGTAGGCTAAGGTAGGATATGTCTACCTTGGTTCTTATATTCAGTAAACAAACGTTTACCCTTTTCATGATTTTAATTTTAAAAAAAAAAAAAAGATTAGTGAAAATGCCGGCTATTTATCTAATTTATAAAATGACACGATGATAATCATACCATTTTCATTACAGAAATCTTTGACCTCTCACTCTTCACATAGCATAAATATATACAGAATTAGGGATACCCAATCAGTAAAGAGTTTCTGTTCTCTTGGCCTTGATAATTGCTATCACACAATGAAGTTTGGATTCAGAATGTCTATGGAAACGCTCTATAGCTGTATAGCTTGCCAGATATGTTCTCGAATTGCTCATGAATTAGTTAAGAATGTCGATAATGGATGATGTGCCCGTACACATTTTTCAAAGTATCTTTAGTGTTCAATGGGATTCATATCTGGGTATCTCAGCAGGTATGTGAGCATTTCAGCAGGTAGACTTCAGTAAAATGCTTCTTAAACCAGGTTTATAACCAACAACATCTATGACAGAAGCAGGTTTAATGATGTACTCCATTTCTGCCCAGATAGCAGAAAAGAATGAAAGTGATCGCATACTAGTAGCAAAGGCCACAAACATTGCCAAGAAAAAATATCCCAGATTACCACTGACCCACTCTGACCTTGTACAATTCCAACTGGACACACTAAATCTAATACTTCCTAGAAATGGCAACATATTCTTAGCTTACCATCAGTGTCAGTCAGAATCAAGAATTATCACTCCATGTTACTTGTTTCTAGTAACTGATAACACAGCTTGTAGTGATCTGCATTCTTTGCATGATATTGAGCCTAGTGAGAGTGCAGTGAGATGTAGTACTCTAAAAAGTTTCTGCTTCCTAGCTTTTGAAGCTGATACAATAGAGTGAAGGCTGCACAGTCCATGAACTATTTGTCTGACTGAATGAACCTTTCAATCAAATGGGTATTCATTTAGAGGTCAAACAACAAATAACAGTGTTATATTTGCAAATTTTCACAAGACTGGTTTGAATGGTTTTACTGATCCATCACCCTCAGCTGACAAAGTGCAATGGGTAGTTTAGTTTTGCTGGCTATGCAATACAGTTGAGTCTTAGAAGATCACAGTCACTTAAGGCTGCTTCTGCCTTGCTGTTTGCCCAATTCTTCTTCCCTTTTCTGCTATTTAAGTACTCTTGCCATATGTTTTCTGTCTTGCAACAAGAAAACCCCATCCCTCAAACTATTTCTGAAATAGATGACCGACGCACTTAGTACCTATTATTCACCCTCTATGGAAGGAGTCTCATGAATTTCACCTATCATGTTATCTTTAACAACCGATTATAGAAAATATTATTCTGTAATGAGCTAACATATAATTACTTTAATTTCCTGATTTACTTAAGAAGATTATTAAAAATTTTTAGATACAAACTGAAAATAAAATGAGTGAAAAGGATTATGAAACAATTAAAAAGTCTCCTTTCACTCTCTGAGCAGCATGTGTTTTTGGATCTGTCAATGAAGATTCGCATTTAACCCTTCCTGGCACGCAACCTTTTAAAATTGGAATTTTGGCAAAGAAAAACAGTAGGCAGTCTAATCAGGCCTAGAGGAGTACACAGGAAAATTTTGCGAAGATAGCACTTATCATTTTAATTCTGTGGGTGTGCTCGAAGGGAACACACTGATTAAATAGAGCTTCGAAAAGAGTGCTGAAACGAGCATTGCTGGGAAGTGCATAAAACAGTAAGCAATTTTACCTACGATTAAAAAAACACTTGATTCTGAATACCATAGCAGATTACCATTACCCAAGGTGTACCATGGGGAAGACCTACTACTCTACACCCTCCCAAAAAAGCTCTTTTGGGTTATATGATGATTACATGTGTATGAATGGGAAAAAAGTAACTTGGGTATATGATATTTTTTCATATTTACACTTTCATTTACTTTTTTCATGGTGGTACTTTTCGAAGAAAGTGATACCACCTTTAAAAAAGCACAACCAAATATTGCATGTTTTGCACATATACCGGGATACATATCAGATTCACTACCTGAAAGCAATTCGTGTAGCACTTTCAGTGCTTCAGAAATTGTCAGCCCTCTTTGATCCATTCGGAAAATAATTAAAAATAATAATAAAAAAAAAAAACTAATATTATATCGACAATTTGAAATTATAAACTATAAAATTAAATTAAATAAACGTCTACAAATCAAAACTATTAAATGTATCGCTAACAAAACTTCTTTGAAAGAAAGCGAAAGAGTACTGCTCTAAAGAAAAATCTAACAGCTAACTGATAAAATTACTCGACCTTCAGAAAATCACCCCAATAATTTCTTAGTTGATAACCAAACGTCAAAGTGGAGAGAAAGAAAAACAGGAAATTAAACAATGATGTGGACCAACCCTTTCTATTGTGAATGAGCTGCAAAGAAACAAAGACACAGTCTCTCACTGAGCCCACTCTGGACACAAATGATGTTCGCCTTTCGATTTTAAGCAAGATTTCAAGGTAAAAATTTAAAACTGATACAGAAAAAGATAAGCGTACAACCAAGAAAATAGTATAGAAATTTCTTTTCAAACAATTCCATTTATATCCTAAAAAAATATGGAAGATTTCTTTGAAAAATGATGATCTTTAAAAACTAAACATGGCTAAAATATATGGATTGATTTGTGTTGAGCTGCCATCTACTATAAATAAAAAAAGGTTCAGAGTAACCTGTAGTAATCTATGAATCCTTTTTCCTTCAATTTTTCTGTGGATACAAAAAAAAAAAAAAAAAAAAAAAAAAAAAAAAAAAAAATTATTTAAGTCTGGGCACACCGTGCCACAAAGAGTTAAACAATATTTGTTAGCTAAATTTGTGTAATTACTTATTTAAGTTTCTACTATCACAAACTTACATACATAAAGATGACATTTACATTATTAAAGAAAGTAAGAAATGAAAATATCTTAAATTATAAGCTAATATATACCCAGTGACAAAAACTCTCATGAGCAGATGAAGCCAGTCATACCACTCAGAGAGTTAAAAGGGCACATGACTGAACTTACCTTTAGATATTTCAACATCATTAGGAATGAAATTTCCTAATTTTGATTCTAGAATAGGATGACGAGCTTGTTGCAGAATAATTTGACATTCTCCTGAAAAGGAAAACAAAGATGATTTTCAGATTAATGATCATACCAGATGCAAAAGTTAAAGAATTGAGTAACAGTAAAGAGTTCCAAAGCACAAGTAAAGAGGGGAATCAGTTTAAGACCCACCAAGTTGTTGAGCGCCAAGAAAGGGTCCCATAGTTAAACCTCGAAAAGATACTCTTCAAATTCTCCTCTCTTGATTAATTTTAGGCATAAAGCTGAATGTAACAGGCAGTGGAAATTTTTTATGTAGTGAACACCAAGGTTATTTACCTTGGAGAATGCATGACGCTGTGGAGCACTTTCTAAGGAAAAATGGTTTGCATTTTGCTACATGTGGAGGAAAACCACAAAAATTTCATGTAGCAACCCATTGTAATAATAGATCAAAAGACAATGAATGACAGTACAAAGTCCGTAATTCAGACTTGTCGGGACTTCGGCGATTCCAGATTATAGATCATCAATTTAAATCTGGTAAGACGGCACGCAGAAATTATACAATTAAAAATATGAAACCGTAATTTATGAAATAAACAGCAATTATGATCTAAAGGGTATCAAGTTTTACGAAAAAAAAAAGCTTAATATGTATTTGTTTACTTTATTAAATATTTCTTTCAATGCGCGCATGCGTAGAGCATACATTACGCGCTTGCATGATGCGCGTATTGGCAGTTGGGATACAGGCAAAGCATATTTTGCTTCCCTTAAATAAAGCTAAGACTAATCTAAATAAAATTCATGTTTTATTCCGTAAATTAAAATAAAATAAGCTAACACTGTAGCCTTTACATTTAAAACCATTTGAGGGAAAGAAAACTAGCATAATGCTAACAAACACACATTCAGCGATACTGGCGTACATATATATAATACTTCAACCCGCCGATCTTGACGTCATCGGCAACCACATTAGCTTACCGCCGATTGACCTCCGATCAAAATTTGCATAAAGAAAACTAAAACGAAACTTACACAGAATTACAAAAGTTCACAGTTCAATTCTATTATACGAAAACACTTATTGTCTTTAAACACTGAAAACATCTAAGCAAAACTTCCTTAAATTAACAGCAGTCGCCTCTTTTCTAAATAAGTTAGCAGTATTTAATTTACTGGTGATAAATTCAAGGTCAAACACTCCATCATTTACTAGTCTTCTAATAGTGATATTTTATGTCTAAAGTGATATTTTAGTCCGACGTTTTTCTATTAAAATCTAGAAAAATCAATGGCAGACTTGTTATCACACAGTTTACATTCTCATAAATTAAACTTTAAAATTTCATCTTGTAAGACATTTATTCCACATTAATTCTTTTGCTGCCCCCGATAAGGCCATATACTCTGCTTCCATGGTTGATAAACTTACATACTTTTGTTTAACAGTTTTCCAGATTACCGGTACTTAATCTAAATATAATATAATTCCTCCCATGGACACATGGTCATCCCTATTACTTGCATAATCAGCATCTGAATAACAATATAAATTTAGATGTCCTGTTAGCTACAAAAAGTAAACATCCCAACAGATTTCTAAAGGGTAATGTATACAATTCTGCACTTGTAGATGGACAATCTAATTTTGTAAGAATAGTGCCCTTAGCTATGGGAAGTGAAGTTATTGGTATCTGGAAATGTTTAAATTTTCCAAAAATTTCTTCGATATATTTTTGCTGATGTATAAAAACCACATTCTCATTCTCTAAGAATTCAATTCCAAGTAACGTTTTAGTTTTGCCTAATACTTTAAGATCAAAAAATTACTCAGCTGTGAAATTACTTTATCTATACTATATTGATCTTTACTAAAAAGCACAATATCATTTACATATAACAAGGGAATTACATTTGAACTCTTATAAACACAATTACACCATTGTGTTTTCTTAAAATGTAGATTTTCTAAAGTACTTTCAAATTCACAAAACCATTCACGGCCGCTTTGATGTAGAGGCCTTGTGTAATAAATTTTACACACACACTTTATTTTCCTCTTCAATAAATCCCTCTGGTTAGGTCATATATATTTTTTCATTTAGGTTTGCATATAAATATGCGTTCTTTACATCTAAGTGACAATTACTCCATCCATATAAACATACCAGTATAGTGAAAAATATTCTTATGATTGAAAAATTTACTACAGGACTGTAAACGTCATCAAAATCTTCACGTCTTTTCTGCCTGAATCCCTGTGCTAATAAATGTGCTTTGTATCTAACCACTTCATTCTTTTCATTTCTTTTTAGTGTATAGACCCATTTGTTTCCTAGCATAGTTTTATTTTCTGGCTTTTCGACTAATTCCCGAACCTTCCTTTTCTTCATTGTGTCAATTTCTTCTTTCATTGCCTTATCCCATTCCTCGGCATTTACTGATTTTCGCGATTCTTTAAAATTTTGTGGGATAACAATTTCTACGGAATTTGCCTCTTCAGACACGGAGCTAGTTTGCCGTGCTACAAAATTAACTTTCCCCGAATATTCGTTTTTTTTCCACTAAAATCAAATTTATCTTTTTCAAATTTAATATTTCTTGCCTCACAATACTTTTCAATATCATTATGGGATCTAAAACGGGTGTCTGCTCCCTCTACGTAATAATATATGTCTGTACGTGTTCCGTCTGGTTTTTTAACTGCTTTTCTTTGCCAGTTTCAGTCTGATACTTCTTTCGGGGTAGATTTGTCATCTGACAACTTTATTTCTTCTCTAGAAGTTTACTGTTCTTCATCTGATTCTGCTAATAGCTCAGATTCCTCTAGTCTTTTAAACTTAGTTTTTGATTTCTGGTCCAGGATGCCATTTGTTGCATTCAGTTTTTCATCGAACTTCACAGTACAGGTTTCTATTAATCTGCATTCTTCTGGTAGCCATAACCTATAACACCTAGTTTCCTTCGCATATCCTACCATGATTCCTTCTTTGCACCTCATTTGTAATTTATTTCTAATCTGTTTTGGCACACCAACATAGGCTTTACAACCAAATACTTTAAAATAAATGACACTGAGTTTTTTATTTAGGAACATTTCATAAGGGGTTCAGTTGCTTTTATGACATACTCTGTTCCACGTATGTACGAAACAGCCAAGAGCTTCTGCCCACCATTCGTTTTCCATTTTACCATCATTGAGCATAGTTTTAACTGCGACCAATGTCATTCGGTTAAAACATTCACACACAGCATTCTCTTCTGGGGTGTACGCGTTTGTGCGTTCAACACTAATTCCATTTTCGGCTAAGTCTTCAAATTGACAGTTACAGAATTCCCCACTGTTATTGGTGCGTTTACTTATTAATTTTCTATTCGCCAGTCTTTCCATTTGCTTATGATAATTCTTAAAGTTGTAGAACGATTCATTTTTATTTTTCATACAATACACTTACTAGTCTACTATAGTCATCCACAATAGCGAGAAAATATTTACTCCCACCTTTAAATGGAACTGGGAGTGGGCCACAAACGTCTAAATAAACCAACTGCAATGGTTTATTCGATTTCTTTGGAACAGTTTTAAAAGTTATTCTACTAGATTTAGCAATAATACACGGTTCACACTTCTCCATTGGTTTTTCAATTTCTGGTAACCCTTTCACGCTTTGATTCTTACTAGTATTCTTAATATAATCAAAATTTACAAGGCAAAATCTCTGATGACATAGCGTCGCATCGTCTACTTTATTTAACTTTCCAATTTCTGTACCGTAACCAGCTTCTTTTTATCTGTTGCATATCTAAATGGTTTTATGTGATAAAGTCCGTCATATCGTTTAGCATAGCACAATCTATCCCAATTATTAAAGTACTAGAAAGCCCGGCAGTCATACGAAATGACCGCTGTTCTAGATATTATAAATTGTAATTAAATGATTTGTGCAGAGGTGTCTGCTATTTCAAACTGAATGGATTACCCAGGACAGGCGGCGAGGGTGCCCCTTTGCTTACTGCCCCACAGGGTTTTCTCCTTCTACTTGCTTAACTGCTTAAAGTAAAGTGCAATAAAGAAAACCACTGGCAGGACATTTCTTAAGAGCCACCGCTAGCTCAATAAATATGGTGATTTAAATAATAAAATGTTAATTCACATGTCAAAGATCTCTTTGTACACAACATTTCTTGTGTAGATCTTTCCATCATTTTTAAGCTCGCCTTGCGGAGGACCATCCATTATTTTAAATTTTATGCCCGTTCTTTCACGAACTCTTGAACATTCAATATAAAGTTGACTGTGTCCAAATGCAGGCTCAGGTAAAAAAATGCCAACATGCTTAAGCATTTGGACCTGAGACTTATTGATGGTCATAGCAAAGACAAGTTTTACAAGAAATTGTCTACATCTCAACTGAAACGGCAACCTTGTGCCGTGGCAAAATCACCCCATTGGCTAGTACAGTTACGCAAGCAACCAATAAACTATCGGTGACAAACAGACAAGCTGCATATATATATGTATATATGGGGTGAAGTAACATTATCTCCTCCGAAATGGCTGGCTTCTGGGATTAGCAAAGCTCACCGCTGTATTCCGCAGGTCCGTAGCACGGCATTTTGAACATTCGCGTCTTCGTGGGACTTTAATTAGCCGAGATCTTAATTAAAAACTAATTTTCCCCTAGGTTTTCCACTTTCTTTCTTGGGTTTTCCCTATTAGAGGGATTTGGCTATGTGCCAAATTCTTTTCTCAAATATCTACGGAACGGCACAACATTAACATTCGAGACGCATATCCTAGGATTCCAAAAAATTCTCCGAATTCATCAATACCGTTCTCATCTTCGTACGACTTTAATCGGCCGAGATATTAATTAAAAACTGCAGAAACAGTAATTTCTGCAAAAAATTTTATGAGTGGCAACAATAAACTATCGGCGACACACACTTTAGCCGCTTATATATATAAAGATATCCTCATCTTCTCTTTTGAAATCACAATATGAGCACCTGCCTTTTCTAACCTTGGTCCTGATAGTAAATTTCTCCTTAGATTTAGATTATATAACACATTATCTAACTCAATCCAATTTAGTCGATTGTCTACTTTTACTGCAAATTTGACGGTACCCTTTCCTAGTACAGTCAAAAGTCGTTAAAGGACTTCGGCGATTCCGGATTATAGATCATCAGTTTAAATCTGGTAAGATGGCATGCACAAATTATAAAATTAAAAATATGAAACCGTAATTTATGAAATAAAGAACAATTATGATCTAAAGGGTATCAAAATTTACAAAAAAGAGCTTACTATTTACTTGTTTACTTTATTAAACATTTATTTCAACGTAAGTTGTTTAAGTTGTTTCGTTTTATATGATATTCTCTTTAATTCTATAAACAGACATAATTTCTTGTTCAGTTATAAAGTTCCGCTGTTCAAGTCCTATAACTGCTGTGTCGAGAATATCGACTAATTTGTCAATCGAAATTTTTTCATTTTCAATAACCTCTGTGTCACTTTCTTCACTATTGGAAGCGAATTATAATGGCGAGGAATTTGATTTAAATCATATCAAAGACGGAGTACATCGAGATGAAATACTACATTTAATAAGGATTTATAAGCCAAATAAAATAAAAACATCTGCCCTGAAGATAAGGATAGTGCTGACAGATCAACTTCTAATTCATTGCGCGTCGCGGCTTTTCCTCCCCGGCCGCAGAGCAGCGTGAAATTGATAAACAGATTTCGGAATGGTTAGAGAAAGAAAAAATATGCATCTCCATTTTTTGCAGCAATTCCGCTTTTTGTTTAATGGACTTCGAAACATACTTTTGCTTTCTAGATCCTTTACATGTTAGTAAATATATATCGGAAATTCTATTTGACATAATCGAAAGTTCAATCTTACTTTTATAAAATTGCTCTAAGAGTCTGCAAAAAATAATAAGCGGAATCCAATTCGAAGATTAAGGAACAACGCAATCTGCAACATTAACTGAATTAGATAACTTTAGCTTAGCTTATACCGTCCGTTATACATTAAACGCGCGTGCGTACACGTATTATGTGCATGCGCACACGCATATTCGCAGCCGTAAAGTTCTTACGCGCATGCGTCAATTAGACACATGCGCAGAAAGTTTGTAGCTTTGAGGTCCGGATTATAGATCATTACGGATTATGGGTGTCTGAATTAATGACTTTTGACTGTAATTTACTTTCACAATTTCCTACAACTAAAGACATATGTATATCATTTATTTGTTCAAAATTTGTCATTAAATTTCTGTTATTACAGAAATGAGTTATAGTTGCAGTACCCAATTAAATTTATCTGCGTTACCTCTTTTATCTGTAGTTGTTACATAATTTTCTACTAACATTAATTCTTTATCTTTAAACTGTCCATTTTTATCGTCTATTTTAAACTTCTGATTTTTACTTACTTTACATTGAGCGATTACGTGTCCAAATTTAGGACATCTGAAACAAGGTCCTATTCTCATATTCCCCATTTTTTTCTTAGATTTAGTTTTATTTTCAACTCTATCTTTCCCTGCATTTGAACTAATAGTATTAAACATGCTTTTCTTGCTGTCTCCTAAATTGGCATTTACACGGCAAAGTCGGCTTTCTTCCCTTACCAGTTCTTCAGCAATTCTTTCCAGCGTAAAATCTTCATCCTTCCAGCTATCGATCAACTGTACAATGTCAGAGTATTCCTGGTATAATCTCCTTATTGCCTGAAATCCTTTAAAAAGATCTGCCAAGTTGTGCTCGGTTTCAGCTAACTTCTTTGAAGTCATTCTTATCCTTGTGATGAATAATTCTATTTCTTCATTTGAGGTATATCTAATGCTAAAAAATTCATCCAGTAACTGAATTACTCTTGCTCTTGTTTTGCGTTAGAATTGCTTCTGTAGAACTTCCCATGCTTCTTTACCACTTGAGCATTCTTGTATCAGTGGCCTGAACTCAGTTTTAATTCCATAATATAATGTAGTGAAGGCTCTATTCTCTCCCAATGTGAATTCCTACTTTTCATGAATTGTTGCACTTTTATCTAATTCTTCTTCTTTGTCCTCTATGAAGCTCCAATAATTTCTATCCAATAACAGCATTTTCTTATCAACTTTCGACCGATCCCAGTTGTCATGGTTTAACAGCTCAAAAACTTCAGGTAGTAATGACATCTGCAATTAAATGTGAGCACAACAACTTGAACAAACTTCTAAGACAGGTCAGCTTCTTTTCATGAATAACAGCCCTCTTTACCTACATTCCTTCAATGTTGAGTTGAACTGGGTAAAAGGCTAGCCATTGGCGCTGGGCGCATAACCCTATTGGTGGTGGTGATATAGGCAAAGCATATTTTGCTTCCCTTAAATAAAGCTAAGAATAATCTAAATAAAAATTCATGCTTTATTCCGTACATTAAAATAAAATAAGCTAACACTGTATCCTTTGCATTTAAAACCATTCGAAGGAAAGAAAACTAGCATAATGCTAACTCGTAACAAACACACATTCGCCGATATCGGCGTACATATATATATTAATCGGCCAATCAGTGGCAACCACGTTAGCTTATCGTCAATTGACCTCCGATCAAAATTTGCATAAGGAAAACTAAAGCTAACAGTGCGTAATGTATGCACGCACATTCTTTACAAAAAAAAAAGTTTGTGGCCTTTGAGGTCCGGATAATAGACGTTTGGATTATGAACTTTTTACTGTACCACTCCTCTGTAAGTTTAGGAAATTCATCTAATAATAGCTGCCTTCAGGTTTTTGAATTCAGTTCTGTCAACCCTCCATTCTATACAGCCCAAAACCAGTTATGAAAAACAGAATTTTGAATGATGAATTGTATTTTGCTACAACTACTAGATGTTAAAAAAAAAGTCCTTCTACAAATCAATTTGGAATTAAATAGAAATAGCATGGCCCGGATTGGATTATTTAAATTATGGTAAAGACATATAAGGCCGAGGCACCTTGCAGCTCTTTCACCATTGTTAGATCATTCTCCCCTCCTTTCCTAAACTAGAAAAATGGGGCATTTTCTTTTCCTACTAGAAGAATGCACTGTCATAGCAACTCTTTCTGTCTCATGCTGGAAATGCATCCCCCCTGAGCACAGAGTGTCGCCTTCCATGTAGTGAATGAGATAGAGTGGAAAGACACTCGCGAAGGAGCAAAATGGCCTCAGATTATTTTAGTTTTGGCTGTAATTCAAGTTAGTGACAGTCTATATGAAATATATTGACTGTAATTGTGCATTCAAGCATCAGTTATGCATATGTGTGTGTCACATGCCATTCTATCATGTATCCTCTACTTATCTTCCCCATTCTATTGTAGATAATCATCAATATGTGTCTACAAGCTAAGTTCTTCTCTAATAAGTGCAAAAGACACCGAAAGTTATAGATACATTTATTTAGATTATTTTCTAACATGTTTTACAAATTAAACAACAAAAGTATAGAAATTGCTGGCAAATACCAAAACTTGAATAAAAGTAGTTTTTTTAATATTTATAAACAAAAACTAAATACAGTTCGGACACCCATAATCCGGACCTCAAAGCTACAAACTTTCTGTGCATGTGTCTCGTTGACGCATGCGCGCAAGACCTTTACGGCTGCGAATATGCGTGTGTGCATGCACATAATACGTTTATGCATGCCCGTTTAATGTATAACGGACGGTATAAGCTAAGCTAAAATTATCTAATTCAGTTAATGTTGCAGATTGCGTTGTTCCTTAATCTTCGAATTGGATTCGGCTTATTATTTTTTGCAGACTGTTAGAGCAATTTTATAAAAGTAAGCTTGAACTTTCGATTATGTCGAATAGAATTTCCGATATACATTTACTAATATGTAAAGGATCTACAAAGCAAAAGTATGTTTCGAAGTTCATTAAACAAAAAGTGGAATTGCTGCAATAAAATGGATAAAGGCATATCCTTTGTTTTTCTAACCATTCCGAAATCTGTTTATCAATTTCCCACTGCTCTGCGGGGGGAGACATCGCGGCGCACAATGAACTGGAAGTTGATCTGTCAGCACTATCCTTATCTTCAGGGCAGATGGTTTTTATTTTATTTGGCTTATAATTCCTTGCTAAATGCAGTATTTCATCTCGATGTACTTCGTCTTTGATATGATTTAAATCAAATTCCTCGTCATTATTATTCGCTTCCGATAGTGAAGAAAGTGACACAGAGGTTATTGAAAACGAAAAAATTTCGATTGACATATATTAGTCGGTATTTTTGATGAGCAATTATAGGACTGCAACAGCGGAACTTTGTAACTGAAGAAGAAATTACGTCTTTTTATAGAATTAAAGAGAAAGTATTATCACATAAAACGAAGCAACTTAAACAACTTGCATTGAAAGAAATGTTTAATAAAGTAAACAAATAAATATTAAGCTTTTTTTTTGTAAATTTTGATACCCTTTAGATCTTAATTGTTCTTTATTTCATAAATTACGGTTTCATATTTTTAATTTTATACTTTCTGCATGCCATCTTACCAGATTTAAACTGATGATCTATAATCCGGAAAAATCGATAATCCGGAATCGCCGAAGTCCCGACGAGTCCGGATTAACGACTTTTGACTGTACTTAGTAGTTATGTAAGAGGCTGAACACATTCTTTTCTGGCTGAGAACCCCTGATATAAGAGCTGTCTGCTTAAAGGAAATGATGTTTTCATGGAGGATTTTTTAAGAGGCTTCTTGATTTAAAGGAAACTGGCTCTTTTTTTGTTACATATAGGGAAACGCAAATCGTTTAAAAAATTTAACAGTTTAATCCATAAATTTTGCTTGAGATAAAAATACTTCTTGCTTATAAACAATTTATCTCATGGTAATTCTAATATAAAGATTCTAACTTTTATAAAACATTTTTTAATATTACAGTATGCATCAATAAATAAAACAAGATTTGATACGCAATTTTTCAAAACTTAAAGGAACAAACTCACATTAAGACAAATAATAATATATCACACATGCCAACAATTGTATACACCTAGAAAACATAGATCTCATTCTTACCACTGAATTATATTTCATACATAATGAAAATGACAAAATAAAAATAGAAGTAAGAAACTGCCTAAGACAAGTATAATATTTTGTAACTGATAACAATTTGTTTCTTACAAAATATAAAGATAAAATATTTTCAGATTCTTTCCAGACAATTCTGCCTGAATTTTAGGCCCATTTATAAAAATAAACAATTTAATTTAAAAATATTTAAGAATATGAAGAAAATATATGTAAGATAACAAGCACATAAATCAAAATTCTAGTAATTCCTTGCTCTCTTTGAATTTGGTCATTTTCTCTTTGTGTCTTAAAATATAATAACTGCTTATAATACATCTCTCTTAGCCGTGTTATTTCAAAATTAAGGAATCTGATAACATTCTTTCATGATGTCAGCAATGCAGATACTTACATAACAATTCAGCCAATAATAATTTCAAATCTGTGAATCAATACTTATAATTAATCAATCAAAATACAACTTAAAAAACACTAAATCATTCTCAATAGACTTTCAATTTTGAACATGTCATATTCTTTCCTTTGCTTTGCCCTCTAAACTTACTATCTGCTGCTATATTTCCTTTCTTCAGCTATTAAAAATATAAAAATTCAATAAAGAACAAGTATATTTAACACCAACTTTATCTATGTCTTCACTAAAAATGTTTGTTAACAGCAAAATGTTGTTTTGTCAAGGGAAAAAAAGGAACTGGTCAACCAGTCTTGACTGCAAATATCTCCATCTTCAATATCTAAATTACTATATTATTAACACACACTAATTACATTTATGTAGAAACTATTATAACGTATGAAAAGAAATGAAAAATTTCTAAATTAAACACATTTTCCAACTAGGAAGCTCCGAATTAATCTAGATTTATGAACATGCTAATGCAGAATAGGATTTGTTTTATAAGAAGCAATAATAGAATTTTTTTTGGGGGGGGGGAGAGTTTAATAGAGTTATCAAAAGTAAGATTCAAGTTACAAGACTAGTATTAATTTAAAACCTTTTTTTTTAACTGTGATATGAATTTTTTTCTTTTAAAGATTTTAAAAACTACTTTTTAATTATTCTGGTACATTAAATATTTTTATGTCCATTTGTATCACTGTTCTATGGTGATCTTTTGAATATAACTTCAATAGTTTTTTAATTTGAGGTTAAATTAAATAATAATAATATTATTTTACAGAAGTATTTAGAATATTATGTATGTACAAACACACACATCTATAAATGTATCTATGCACACATATATGTATATATGAGGGTAATTCGGAAACTAACTTCGATTTCACTGTAAATAAAAAACCCACACAGATTCAACAATTTTTTTTATTTACATCTAAAAGGTACAGCTCAACTTTATTTTTCAACAAAGTCACAATGTTTATTCAAGCGCTTGGTCATGTTTTACCAACTTCCCAATTCATTCTGCATAAAATTCAGCTGCCTGTGACTTCAATTGACTTATCATACAATTTGAAGTTTCTCATCGTTAGCAAAGTGCTGTACCCCAAGCCATTTCTTTATTGCAGGGAACAAATGGTAATCAGAAAGAGCCAAGCTCAGGCTGCAGGGAGGATGTTGAAACACATCCCATTTGAATTGGAGCAAAAGATCTTGCGTTCGCTGAGCACTGTGAGGACTAGTGTTGCCATACAGGAACAGAACCCTCAATGTGAGCAGGCTGCAGTGTTTATTCTGGATGGCTGTTTTCAGATTTCCCAAAATGTTACAGTACACTTCAGAATTGATTGCTGTATCATGTTCTATGAATTCAACAAGCAAGATTCCATTAGCATCCCAAAACAATGTGATTATAACCTTCCTCCTTGACAAAGTTCGATGGCCTTCCCTTAGCTGGATTGCAGAACTGGTAAGACCCATGCCATTGACTGTTGTTTCATCTCAGCATTTACATGCATTACTTAAGTCTCATCACCAGTGAATATTCTGTTCAAAAACTTCTCCCCTTCCATGTGGTAATGGGAAAGAAAGTCTACAGGATTGATTTTTGTGTACCGTCATGAGAATTTTCAGTACCCATAGTACAGCAATTTCTGCGGACAAATCTTTCAGTTACTACTTAGTACAAAATAGTCTGAGAAATAATGGAAATTGTTGTGAAAGTTCCAAGATTGTGAATCAATGGATCAATTTGTTTGATGAGATCATCACTTACTACAGATGGCCTCCCACTCCTTGATTCATCATGAGCATTTGTTTTTCCTTCTTTGAAAAATCTCACCCACTGACACACTACACCTTCACTCATAATGTTTGGGCTGTATATGACACACAATTCATGATGAATGTCTGCTGCTGACAGGTTTTTTTGCCCAAAGAAGTCATATTATTCTTCTCACCTAAGACTTAGATTTTCAATAGAAGCATACAATTTGTGATATCATAACCAGCACATGTGCAGCAGTAGAACACTCTCACTAGGATAACAGGAAGCTCACTGAATCGCAGACTGCTTGACATAACAATGGTTGCACTCTGCCCACTACTACAACGCAATGCCACAACAGAGGTTAGTTTCTGAATTGCCCTCTTGTAAATATATATATATATTATATATATATATATAATAACTTTATTTCAAAACATAAATGCACTTTTACAACTGCTGTAGCTCTAAGCAAAGTTATTTAAGTATGTAATTTACAGGAGACTTTTAAAAATGCATCCTCTTATGGTTAAGCCTTCTAAAACAAACAGTTGATCTTTTAACAAACCCATTTACGAAATTACGACTTATTACATAAAAACTAAAAATGTAATATAATACCTTTTTCTTTAAGTTTGGGCCGTACGTAAGGTTTCGCTCCATCGACAGAAACTCGAGCAAATGCAAGTGCTACATCTAGCCATGCAATGGTATGACTCAAAAGCTTCATGACATGGGTATATGACACTAAGTTAAAAAAAAAAAAAAAAAAAAAAAAAGTAAAATTTTAGATAGGACTCTATATAAAGCCCCGTACATAATTCACAAATAACAAAGAATTTAATCATTAACATTAAACAGATTAAATAATAAAAATGTGATTATAGGAAAATGTATGACAAAATTTAAGAATTAATGATAATACTGCACACACAAAATAATAAAAACTTAGTTATACAAATATGTGTAATAAAATTTCAGAAGTAATGATTAATATTGCACAAAAACTTTATCGATGTGTGTATTGAAAAGTCAAAAATATATCCACTGTATCAGGTTGTCAAAAGCATATACAAGATGCAATATTTAGTAATTTTCTAAATAATTTCAGCTGATATATGAATTATATGCATTATAAAATAATAAAATGGAAGACAAATTGGGTTGAAACAATTACTTTATTTCACAACATAAACTGGACACTAATAATCACATTTAATTCATAAAAAATATTTGGCACACCTCAATTTCAAGATTGAAGGGATTTCTGTTAAACTTATGCGCTTTCTTTTAAGTGCCTACATTACCGATACATAATTTTTTATGAAATCTAATTCTGATGTGAATAAAAACATAGCATGATTATGTTGAAGATAATAATAATGAGATACAAAATTGGCAACATGTGTCCAACATTTACAGTATTATAGATTTGAAAGTTAAACATAGCTTTCTTCTTCAGCTGCAAGAGCGAAAATACATGTTATATGCTCAGAATACATGTTTTTAAGGTGCTGCAGAACTTTTCACCCCTAGCTCTAAATAATAATTTACACTGATGGAATTTTAGGATTTTATGAAAACTTAAATGAGCTAATCTGATCTAAACTTAAAGGTTACATAGGATATTCCATTTGGAAGTACTGCATTTACAAAATTCATAAGAAAGTTTTCACATTATATTTCACTTTAAGGACAGCTAATGCTAACCGGTTGTCAGCAAATTTAAAGGTAATTAATCGAAGTCTATAGGCACATGTACAAATTTCATGAAATATAAAATAGCATATTCATAAGGAAAATTACATATCATTCTTTCATTACCTGGCTATCAAATTGTTTTAACTTAAATGATTCTTGAAATGTAAATTAAATGAAATATAGTAGTTAAAAGATATAAAATTAACAATGAATGTGATTTTTCTGGCAGATGGATGGAATAATCCTCCAGATGAATATTTTCTTCAAGAACTTTGTGCAAGATAACATCCATGCTATAGAAAATCAAGAAGGATTTTGCACCAATATGACAGTTTTAACTTCTCGACTTTCCTAAATGAAATGGAAAGTTTTCCTAACCAAAAATAATGAACTAATTATCACATTAAATATAAATAATTAAATAACTTTACATAACATTACAAAATACATTACAATAAGTAAAAGAAATTGAATTTGAACCTATTTGTGTAACTGATTTCACACAGCATTTTTTAAATATTCTCATTGAAACTACAATCTGCTTGACATGAGCCTGATTACCAATTAGGAATTTTCTGCGTTATGAAAGGATCATGCGAAGAAATACATTAATTTTTAGTTACAAATAAAGTGAGCAATCCTTCTTAAGTATTAATTAAAAAAAATTCAAGTGCATTTATTTTTGTGTAGGAATATATTAAAATAAAAATTTATTTTTATATTGGACACCCTACTTGCAAAAAGAGATATTTTTTGGGAAATAAATATTAAAAAAAATAATAATAATATAGTAAAAGGCTAATAGAATACTAACCTGCTACATCAATGATTTGATCCACCAAGCTCTTTTGTAGATTCTCATATGATGTTTTTAAAGACAAGTACTTTGAATTTAAATTGCTTAGAGAAGCACTCTGGAAACGAACACCAGACGTTTTTGTATCAATAACAGTGTACCCTTTTTTATTTCTCAGATTCTTTTCTTCCTGCATAAATAAATAATATTACATAGAATTGTTATTTTCTAGGTTATTGTAACATAAAAGAAAAACAATAACAATACCATGAAATCTCAAATATACCTTTCTTGTCACTCTGAAAATGTAGCCAATATTTTTGGCATATTCTAACTTCACAGATTGGAGATCTAAGTCTTGTTTCACCTAAAATAAAGAAGGGGAAAACAAATATATAAGAAATGTTATTACAAATGACTTCACAGCTGCCAATTTTGACAAATGAACTCTAGGAGGTTTTAATACTATTCACTAATGCAACTTCAAAGAACTCCAAACTGGCAAATTTAATTTTAAGTCAAATGCATAATTTGGATTATTACACCAGTTATAACATGATTGTAATACAGTCAAAAGTCGTTAATCCGGACTCGTCGGGACGTCGGCGATTCCGGATTAAAGATCATCAGATTAAATCTGGTATGTCATGCAGAAATTATAAAATTAAAAATATGAAACCGTAATTTATGAAATAAAGAACAATTATGATCTAAAGGGTATCAAAATTTACAAAAAAAAAAGCTTAATATTTACTTGTTTACTTTATTAAACATTTCTTTCAATGTAAGTTGTTTAAGTTGCTTCGTTTTATGTGATAATACTTTCTCTTTAATTCCATAAACAGACATAATTTCGTGTTCAGTTACAAAGTTCCGTTGTTGAAGTCCTATAATTGCTGTGTCGAGAATACCGACGAATTTGTCAATCGAAATTTTTTCGTTTTCAATAACCTCTATGTCACTTTCTTCACTAATGAAAGCGAATTATAATGGCGAGGAATTTGATTTAAATCATATCAAAGACGGAGTACATCGAGATGAAATACTACATTTAGGAAGGAATTATACGCCAAATAAAATAAAAACATCTGCCCTGAAGATAAGGATAGTGCTGACAGATCAACTTCTAATTCATTGTGTGCCGCCGCATTTCCTCCCCCCCCGGCCGCAGAGCAGCGTGAAATTGATAAACAGATTTCAGAATGGTTAGAGAAACAAAAAATATACATCTCCATTTTTTGCAGCAATTCCACTTTTTGTTTAAAGGGACTTCGAAACATACTTTCGCTTTGTAGATCCTTTACATATTAGTAAATATATATCGGAAATTCTATTTGACATAATCGAAAGTTCAAGCTTACTTTTATAAAATTGCTCTAACAGTCTGCACAAAAACAATAAGCTAGATCCAATTCGAAGATTAAGGAACAACGCAATCTGCAATATTAACTGAATTAGATAATTTTAGCTTAGCTTATACTGTCCGTTATACATTAAACACACATGCTTAAATGTATTATGCGCATGCGCATATTCGCAGCCGTAAAGGTCTTACGCGCATGCGTCAACGCGAGGCATGCGCAGAAAGTTTGTAGCTTTGAGGTCCGGATTATGGGTGTCCGAATTAATGACTTTTGACTGTATAAATCTTTTAAATAAAATTTAGGATAACGAATTAAGTTATGTTTTTAATTTAATTTTATATTTCTTGAAAATGTTAGACTCGTAAAGTTCAAGAATGAAATATATATGTATATGAAATGTAGAATCTCGTACATTATTTGTGTTGCGCAGCCAAGGCAACCGGAATGAGACAAATTTTGGAATGTGAAGTGATACATTTATTTTAGCATCCATCTCAGAAGCGTTTTTCCTGTACCTCGAGGAGAAGCCCTATTTATAGATATGTGTGCATCATGTTGCTTATCTAATCAGCGATATTAACTGAAATCACGAGGCGACGCTATCTACTCATCAAGAGTGTTCTTAAGGACTTTATGTAATATGACAGATTTAAGAGTTTGGCGATTTGGTGGGCGCCAACAGGTTAATATAATTTATAATAAAGAAAGGATTTCGTCAAAATTTAGGAACAGGGATGCATTTTAAGTAGAGAATCGCCGACACATTATTAAGGAATATGATTAGAATTTAATTTAATCAATTGATTTTAAAATATCATTACAGATTAATATATATTATTTATTGACATGGTATGCAATAAAAATAAAATTTATAATCAATGTATATATATTTTTCTGGATTTACACATAAATATTTCCTCATCAAATATTATTTCTTCAAAAAATGCTTTGCAGATCTCTAATATTGGTGCCTCAGCATTTTCAGTTGGCAGGCTCTAGGACATTAATTTGCAAAATAACAAATAAATTAGTATTTAGTGGCAAAAAATAATAATAAATAACATTTAAAAGATTTCCATAAATTAAGGTACTGAAACAAAATGTAAATTTTTAGGATGTTAATAGTATGATGTGGACACTGGAAATTTTCTCAGCAATATATGACGAACTAGTTAGCAATTATTCAACTGTATAGAATGTGACAGCAATCTGAAAGGTGATAAAATTTGAAAAGAACTGATATATATATGTTAAATAGTAGTTACTTGTTTTGTATCATCGTGCCAAGTGTTGTGACACTGCAAAGACATATTGATGATTTTTGTGGCTATGATGGGGGAAAAGTATTGTTTCATTAATTAATAGGAGGTCAGCAAAAGATCTGCAGTCAAATATATGAATCAGACCATATCTACATACTTGTATTAGACTGGCTTTTATAAACCATACCTATGTTACAGTATGTTACACAGAATCCAAAAAAGCAAGTTATTATTAATCATATCTTGATGTTATAAAACTCTAATTGTTTTGACATACAGTAGGACAATGATATGTTCTTAGACAAAAAGCTGTTATTAATCCTACAATTCTGAGCAGAGGTAGATTAGGCATAAACTCCCAGCTAGCACCCTTTGCTGAAGGCATCACTGTAATTGAACTACAGAGATGAAAAGATGATGTGGGTTGAGGTAATTATTTAACAGATATACACTTGGTGTTGAAAACAAGATTGTCCAGTATTATAGCTAGGATGTGATGTGAGAAATTTCACTGCTGCTGAAAATTTATCTATCTGGATGATAATACTCATTATAATATTACCGTCTTCCTGTGGTAATGACAAGCTACAAAGGGTAACGAAACATGAGTGCAAGTGCCTACATATTCCTCTAATTTAAATATTTTGTACATAAAAGAATTCTTGGCAAATGTACAGCAAAATTTTCATCAAATATTAAAAAGAAAATGATTAGGTTGGTGAAAAAAGAAGTAAAGAGGTCATCAAAAGAATCCTTTCAATAATCCAGTCAAAGGGTCATGGTTTTAATTCTAAGTTATGCTTTGCAGTCGAGCACAAACATGCATCATATTAAAATTTTCCATGGGATTTAATTCTCCACTTTTTTTAACAACTAATATGATATCTAATTTCCTCTTACAGGCAAAAGTGCACCATTTTAAAAAATTTGTGCTACTTTTAGTAGCACAAATATTACAGTATAAAGTCTTTAATTCGGACGTCCATAATCCAGAATGATCTATAATCCGGACCTCAAAGCTACAAACTTTCTGCACATATGCGTTTACGCATGCACATTTAATGTATAACGGACGGTATAAGCTAGGCTAAAATTATCTAATTATCTATTTCAGTTAATGTTGCAGATTGTGTTGTTCCTTAGTCTTCTAATTGGATCTGGCTTATTATTTTTTGCAGAATGTTAGAGCAATTTTATAAAAGTAAGCTTGAACTTTCGATTATGTCAAAAAGAATTTCTGATTCTGGAGCTACCAAAGGATCTACAAAGCGAGAATATGTTTCGATGTCCATTTAAAAAAAAGTGGAATTGCTGCAAAAAAATGGATAAAGGCATGAAGAAAGTGACAGAGAGGTGATTTGTTTCTCTATCCATTCCGAAATCTGTTTATCAATTTCACGCTGCTCTGCGGGGGGGGGGGGGCGTTACGGTGCGCAATGAACTGGAAGTTGATCTGTCAGCGCTATCCTTATCTTCAGGGCAGATATTTTTATTTCATTCGGCTTATGATTCCTTATTGAATGTAGTATTTCATCTTGATGTACTCCAACTTTACATCAACTTCCTCGTCATTATAAATATCATGAATACACATCAAATAGTTTTCTGGTTGCAATTTTCTAATTTTGACTATGCGTAATGTATGCTTTATGCATGCGCTCATTGAAGGAAATGTTTAATAAAGTAAACAAATAAATATTAAGCTTTTTTTTTTTTTTTGTAAATTTTGATACCCTTTAGATCATAATTGCTCTTTATTTCATAAATTACGGTTTCATATTTTTAATTGTATAATTTCTGCAAAGACTTTGTACTGTATATAAATTTACGATATAAATTTGTGCTACTTTTAGTATTATCCTCGAAGAAAAGCGTGGACGAAAGCTACCACAACTCTTATTTCATAGATAACACTGCAGCAAACACATAACTGAGAACATAAAAGAACTTACATCATCGTGAGTTTCATTTATGGAATCTTGTAAAGCAGAAATCTGATCTCTCAGTTCTGTGAAAATAAAATACATATGTAACACATGAGGCATTTAGCAATTACATAATTATAAAAAAGAGAGAGAGCTAAATGATTTATGAAAAATTTTAAATTATATTTGTGTATCTAAAATAAAAGCTATTCTACACAGACTGCAGTATACATATTCACTGAATATTAAAAATTCTAAACATTACAAGCAATGCATTATAGAGTGTGATTTGTTACCACGTGTGCTAACTTCTGGGAGGGGTAGGTTACTCCAAGATAAATTGGAATCAAATAGTAATGTAGGTTTGGAAATGCAGTTGTAATGCAGCAGAATTGCTGAGGAAATGGTAAATCATTCAGCACAAAGGAAACTATCATTCGACACCCATTTTTGGAGGCAGTACAATGGAAGGTGTCACATATGCAGTTAGCAGATATACAAGGAACTGCTCATTCTAATGAGATATTTTGCAGCTTTCAGGACTACAATCCAATAAGGCATATTTCATACTACTAGACATTTTCTGGCTTCCGTCTTATTCACAGAAGAATTATTATTACAATGCACTTACTCACACATGGGCAATGGAGAAGCCCATATGTGATTAGGTATCATGTGGGGACTGTTTAATAGTCTCATGTCTCTTGTTTGTTCACTTCAGCAGATGGTGTTAGCTGTTGTAACAATCTGAGAAAAGACCACATTATTTCAAAATATCTATAATTTCATGTCACTAATATTAAGTTTTGTGTTGCAAGTGATGGCCAAAATTTCAAACACTTACTGTCAATTCTCTTAATATCGCAATTTTTACATTTGATGAATAAAATAATTTTCTTTGCTTATGTGTTGCTCTTTTATTTCTCTTATTCTCTGCTCACTTTTTACATTTGAATGAATAAAATAATTTTCTTTATTTATGTGTTGCTCTTTAATTTATCCTACTCTCTGCACTCTTACAACAATGGGCTTTCAACCCTGCACTGCTAACTCATCCCAAATCCATCTTTGAGCAACCTACTCTTCCCCAGAAGTTTTTATAAGTGGTAATGAATTACTTTGAAAATATTATTGTTAACACAGTAAAGTAAAAACAAGATCATTAAATAATTCTTACAATTTACTCTGCTGATAATAATACTTCTTGAAAACAAATATCAATATTTTTTAATCTGTAAACTAATCTGGAATGCTAGTTTTTTTTTTTTTTTTTTAAACACAGCTTAAAAGAAGTAATATATTGACAATTACAAAACAATCAAATACATTAAAAAGATTTTGAAAGTGCAAAAATTACTTTAAACTAATCTTTTATGGTTAAAAAAAAACTGAATGAATCTGAGTATTATGATATTTAATAAAGACATATTTTCAGGATTATACATGAAAGTTTGCTACAGATCAAAATCATCAGCAGTTCAGACACAGCTTACTGGTCTTAAATTTGCATAACATGCAACCATGGGAGAAAAGACAAATGATTAACATTATGTTAGGGATTTGAATATGGCAGAGCACATGAGCGCTATCTGTCTAAACGAAGGGATGTCTTCACGGCGGTCTTCTATGAAAAACTTGCTCATACTCACATTATAACATGGGGAAAATCACGAAAACCAAAAAAGCAGCCAAGCGTGTTTGCCTGGATTCAAACTCAGATTGAACTACCAATCTAGTAGGTACCAAGTGGGTAACTTGCAGAATGTCACACACACACACACACACACACACACACAAAAAAAAGTCAGAAAGTACTATTCCTTACACTGATATTCTTAATATCTTGATGGAATTCATCAAAAAACACAAAAGAGCAATACACATTCTTCCTACAACAAGTTGATGACAGGAGCCAACTGCAAGATCCCACATGAACCAATGTCAAGAGCAAAGATAAACAAACATTTCGAGCTATCATTTCTTTTATTAAGGACTGGATTATTGGAAAAGTCATGACTAATTTTTTCTACAGTTTATTTTACACAAAAAGGAAAGATCAAGCAATGACATATTGCCTATTTTTTCAATAAATTTTTCTCTTTCCCATCCAAGCTCACTTAGCATCCAATTTTGGATGGGTGATACAATCTATGAATAATCTCATCCAAACACAGCTCCTTAATGATTAACTAACTTTGAATGGATTTATTCAAACTGTCAAAGAGTTGAAAACACACATTTGGTTTCTTCGCTTGACTTTGAAAACCATGATACTTTTATAATATTTTTATGTATCCCTGCTTCTTCAAGAGGTTTTTTAACATTTAAATGATAGAAGTCCAATGTTTCTGCAATCTCTTGAGTCATGTAACATGGGTTTAATTTAATAAGTATCTTTATTTTTTCATTATCAACCTCAGTTGTTCTCCCTGAATGAGCAGTGTCCGTGAGATCAAAACCATCAGCATGGAACTTTGTGAACAATCATTTGTGCCAATATTTTTGTAGAGCATTGTCACGATAAACTTTTCATAAGCTTGACACATACTCTTTTGTTTTACAAAAATAAAACTATAAAATATGAAGTCTGGTGTCCATCTGCAACTCGTAAAAACTTTTAAAATCTATCAAATTACTGACTTCTTTTTAAGTTGTCAGCAGGCAATATAGTCAAAAGGCTTTAGAAAGGTGACAAACTATTGGATGTTATTTAGAAATGTTTTTCTGTTTAATTCATTCCAGCATTGAATTTAATACTCTGAATATCAGAAATGTCTTCAGGAATAGTATTTTTTTTTAGAGGGGAATACTTTTTCTGGGCAGGATTCAAATAAAAAGTAATAAACATATTTATGTAAACCTGTATTATGTTAAATTAGGAAGTAATATGAAAAAGCTATGTTCATAAAATGCAGTTCCTGCTTATGTTCCATTAATTTTTAAAACATATTAAAAATACTTTGATTGCTTCTCGTAATATATGACAACCAAAATTTAAGTTTAAAAAATATAGCAAAATTTTATTGTTTACCTAAGAGTTTATCATCATATTCAGCTTTCACGACAAATTCTTTATTTTTCAAAGCTTCAAAATCCAAAACTGACTCTATCATACTTTTAAAATTTTCAAAATCTGAAATCCTTTCCTGGAAGGAGGGAGGGGGGGAAATGTAGAAAAATAATATTACTTGACATGTACAGAATACTATGCAGAAAACACAACAAAATTTATAATCAGCTACATATTTATAATACAAGCTTCAAATATTTTAAAACTGCTAGTTAACAAAGTGAGAAAGTTAATTACCGTTATTTTATGAACTGGAGTTTAAATAAATTTTACACAATCCTTTAGGAAAATTCAAAGTTTAGCATATTATACTTAAAATCAAAGAATTATGCATGTTTTCATTATAGTATGAGAGGGCTATACTAAGCATGATTTAACATGAAATAAAGACAAATTTATCGAAAGTATATATTCATAATACAAGAGCGCAGTAAGTATGCAGGAATGAAATATATTACCTTTGATTAGCAAACAAATAATCAAACAAAAAAAGCAAAGAGCTTTATATAGTATATGTTCAGTTTTGATTGCAATGCATCAGAAAACAGATAGCCAAAATATATCAAGAAAATTAACAGACAAGCTTCTTCAGTTATTTCTGGAAACGTAAAGTTGCTACTGACGCTAGAATTAAATAAAAGTAAATTCAATGAAACACTGTCCTACTATCTGATCATTCTATGAATCAGTTCTCAAAGATTTGGTTAAAGTCGCCATTACCTCAGGCCCATTCATCTGAAAATTGTTAAGAATGGCCACCACAAATATGTGTAGGTGTGTATGCTATACTGATCTGCAATCATGATACAAACACAGAAATGCAATAGACTGATTACAGATCTAGAAAATTATCACTATGAATTACTAAGCATAAAAAAGATATTCACAATCTCTCTGCCAACTAACACATCAATGAAAATAATACATCTTTGATTAAATAGCTTTTGCAGCATCAAAATTTAATAGTGGAATAGGACAAAGTCAAAAACATTAATATATCCTCGCATAAATACAGCCTTAAAATCAGAAAAAGGTTACAACAAAAACCTTCCTTTCAACCAATCATACATCTAGAAGCCAGTTCTGAAAAGTACAGTAATCCTGTAGAAAACAATAAAAGTGGGGAAACTTGTGTGAATTGTTCCAGGTCCAGCTGTTGAGTTACATGGTTGTCAGTGAAAGCTTCTATTTTACTAATACTCTTTAAACATGGTTTCAGCATGTAAACCTAACACATTTAATTTTAACTTCATTCTAACCATGTATACATTTTATAATTTCTTCAAAATGAAGAAGATCTGTTTCTTCAAAATGGAGAATTTAACTTTTTGAATGAGTTATAGATAACCGACTAATATTTTTCAGCATGAGCAAGAGGAAATTGGTGCAAACTAAACTTGAGTTCTTAACTGCCAATTTGGAAAAAGCGGAATTGCCTGCAGATGAGTCAACTGATAAGGACTCTTCAGTAACTGAATCCGAAAGAGGAGTGATAGTGTACAAACTATTTTTCAGAATAGGAACCTAAACCTTCATATGCTATCATGTCTAGCATAATTAACCCTGGGTTTGAATACCAGAGCAGAAATAAATGCTTGTAAATTCATACTGGGTTTATGGCATGGAAGTACTTAAAATGCTGTTAACAGGGTTCGTAGCCACATTTTAGTAAAAAAAATAAGCACCTATAAGCACTTTTCAAGCACATTTTAGGAAAAAAAAATAAGTACCTGTCTAATTACATTATACACAACTGCATGATCTTAAAAAAAAAAAAAAAAAAAAAAAAAAAAAAAAAAAAAAATAGACTTATAAATTTAAAATATGAGAAATTCAGAATTAATTAAGAAAGAACGAGCATTACTCAACCATGGAAAACAATTACATTCTTTTTTTTTTAATTTTAAATAACAGTTCAATTCACAGAACTAGTTTACAATGAGAGAAAAAAAATATGCAGAACTAAATCATATTACAAGATTTAATGATAAAATTTCTGTTCAAAATAGAGAAAATAAATAAAAATAAACCCTATTTATTATATTTCCTTGGCACCTAAAATAAATACAATTTATTTTTCCACTCTTATTAATATTTAAATAACTTAAATCAAAATTCTGAACATTTTCTAAATTTTCATTGTATAACAGTTTTCCTTTAACAGATATTGCAAGCAAAGTAATTTAAGTAAAAAAAAGTAAAAAAAGGAGCTTTTCTGAAATCAGAAGATGGGAAATTTCTTCATGCAGTCATCCTTTAACAGTAACAGCTTAACTAACCGGCATACTCGGAAATTTCCGAATATCTGAAAATTCCGGATAGTCGAGCATAACTGGTAAAAGTGGAAAGGGGGGGGAGGCTGTAGCCATTCTTTAGATTTTTCAGCTAAATAATACTCTTGACATTTCGATATGTGCATCATATAAAAAAAAAGTCCAATGGAACTGAAAATGAATCTGCTTAGCAAGCAGAGTGAAACTCTTATCTCTGTGAAATATCGCAAACCTTATTGTGCAATACGTGCGTCTTAATTCTTCCGCACATGATATTTTGCAATCGGAATCAACAGCTACCGGTATTCGGAGAATAAATAATTAAATAAAGGAAAACGCCCCTTTGCTTAGTCCGGTTTTCACTGTCATGCACACATGCATGTTTATCATTGAGCAGGACATGTTGTGCTTCACGCGATATCCCTGCCGTACTCATATTGATTAATAGAGATTTACCAATCTGGGGTGCTTGTCATTCTAATTTTGAACAGACTGCGTTAAATTTCTTGAATAGAATTTTTCTTCGCTTGGGTTGGTAGACTACAGAACTTTGTTGTATTCAATCCAGATGGAAGTGACCCCCTCCAAAAAAAAAACATTGCTTGCTTTGCTGCGGACTGTAACGGTTTCAATATTCGAGATTTTTTGGAGAAAGGGGAGAACCACCAACTTCCGTACTGTATAATGCATTGGCCATTCCAAAAAAATTATTTTGACTATTCGATTCCTTTCACTTCATTTATGCCATTCTGAATATTATTCCTTTGAAAACTAATTTGTGTTAAAACACACCCATTTTTGAAGTTTATCTATACTTCAGTAGTTACTGCAAATATATTATTATAAATATTCACACATATGTTCATAATATAAGCATACCGATTATAATAAATGCGAATATGAACTCACGCGGAAAGAGAATGTAAATTATTAAAATCTTGATAGGAATTCAAACGTGTGTAGTATTGGGTGGGAGCAAAAGAAAAGAATATGGAATGTACCGGAATTTTCTATCGTTTTCGCAATTCTTTGACCAATAGAACGACATGCACATTATGTTAATGCAGAGAAAGGGGCGGAAAGCTATTTCTGGGATTACGATTCACCATCTGACGTTCCATTACAAGTAAGAAAAGTTGTTTACTTAGTTTCGGCTTTGGTACGGAAAAAAATTGTGCGCCCGGGGGGGAAAAAAAAACACTAAAAACAAAAAGTAAGTGCTTTAGAGAAAAAAAATAAGCACCTATAAAAGCTTTTACATTTTATTTTCAAATATAAGGACTTATAAGCACTTGTAAGGACTGCTACAAACCCTGGTTAATCAAAAGGCTCAGGAGGTTAGAACAGTTTTAATCCATTTCATAGAGGAATCGATTCCTCCAAGGAAATTGAACTGGATGAAGTTACACAAACTCGGAATGTCACTCATGATTTAGGGTGGAAGTAAAAAAATATTCAATCAAATACAGAAACAATTTTATTTTTACATTTAGGGAACAAATATATATGAAGCATCAAACTACTTTTGTATCGAGAATCTTTTCACTTCTTTGTCTTACATTTGCCACTCTGAGGTAATTAAATATTTCAAAACAAGCCTATTATGCTTACATTTCTACTTTTCACTTGAGAAGTCCAAGGACTTTGCCAACAATAGGCACCGCCCTTTCACAAACTCGAATGAGACTATGTTCAGATCACAAAGATGAGTTAAAAAATATAACTTCACATTTGACTTCCCATTTTGACTTCACATTTGACTAACATAATATTTAAATTTATTCACTCATACAGCACAATAAAAAACAACAAAAGCGCAATTTTTTTTTTTTTTTGGTTAGAATATGATTAGAAAATTCAATATGAACTTGGAATTAAAATAACCCCAAAAATTCTTTTAACGAAAACACAGTATCTGAAGACAAACATGTGCCTCAAGGTAGATTTGCATGTTCTTTATTTCTTCAATTATAAGATGCAATTCCTTATAAACATACCTAAGAATGGGGAGCATCTTAGCATAATGGATATTTCTGTATTGCTAATTAAAGTAAGTAATTTTTCCAACACACTAATATAAATGGATATGCCATTACAGGGTTCGTACACATTTCTGCACATGGAAATTAAGTATTTTTAAGGACCATTAATGAAAAAAATTAATGACCTATGAGCAAATGGGAACTGAATAAATTCAATTAAAAATTATTACCTATGCCTGTAATACCATCATAAAAATAGATCCCTAAGTAGTATGCATTATTACTAAACATGAATTAATTAACATAATTATTAATAAGCTTGAGAATAAAATAAACTTTATTAAATTAGGCAATTAGATAACATTAGTCATTATGGATTTACATGGCTATTTACTATTAAACTACTATGGATTTACTATGAAATTTTATTTTTTAACATTATTTGTTAAAAAATCTTTATTAAAATCAAAATCTAATACATTTTCACAGTTTAAAATACATGTAATTTATGACATTGATTCTTAAACAATATCAGGACACATTAAAAGCTATAAAACATTTACAGTGGATGGACAAAAATATGGAAACAACTTGTGAAATGCATGTTTGAAAAGAAAGATTGATTTTAATGAAATATGTAGGTCGCGCTGGCATTTTTGACTACTGACGCCACCTGTACAACTTCGTAAATGTGCTAAACAGTTCAGTTGTTGTCGGAGTACTGTTATGTGAGGTTGTCATTGCATTATGTCAGAGTTAACAGACTTCAAACGTGGGCAAATTGTTGGAGCACGTATGGTAGGTGCTTCTGTAAGCATGGTAGCCGAGGTGTTTAGTGTTTCAAGAGGTACTGTATCGAAGATTTATTCCGCATATTTGAAAAGCGGAAAAACATCATCTGCTAAATCACAGTGCGGACGAAAGTGTGTCCTGAGTGATCGTGACAGACGATCATTAAGGGCAATTGTGACGAAAAATAAGAAGACCACAACTGCAAAAAATACTGCTGAAATGAATGTTGTGTTACCGAACCCTGCGAGTACCAAAACATTTAGAAGGGAGCTTCATAAACAGGGAATTGCTGGCCATGCTGCAATTGAGAAGCCACTCATCAGTGATGCTGATGCCCGTAACAGGAAAAGGTGGTGTTTAAGCCATAAAGCCTGGACTATAGAGCAGTGGAAGCGAGTAATATGGTCTGACGAGTCTTCTTTCACATTGTTTCCCACTTCTGGCCGAGTTTACATCTGGAGAACGCCATCTCAAGCCTATAATACAGACTGCTTGTTGCCAAGAGTGAAACATGATGGGGGTTCTGTTATGGTTTGGGCAGCCATATCGTAGTTCTCTGCTAGCCCCATGATAACTGTGTCAGGGCACATGACTGCCAAGACTTATGTGAACATTTTGGCCGATCAAGTTCATCCCATGGTACAAACTTTGTTCCCCGATGGTGATGGTGTCTTCCAAGACGACAAAGCCCCTGTTCACACAGCTCACATTGTCCAGGACTGGTTTTCTGAGCACGAGGATGAGTTGTCCCATCTCCCCTGGCCACCACAGTCACCAGACCTGAATATTATCGAACCTTTGCGGTCTACATTGGAACGGAAAGTGCGTTTTCGTTATCCACCGCCAACATCGTTATCTGAACTTGCCACCGTTTTGCAGGAAGAATGGTATAATATTCCCTTGGCAAACATACAGGAACTGTATTTATCCATTCCGAGAAGACTGCAAGCTGTTTTGGATGCCAACGGGTTTCCTACACCATATTAAGCAAAGAAACATGTTTTTTAAAGGTGTTTCCATATTTTTGTCCAACCCCTGTATGTTTTGTAACAACAACACTCAATATTTATTCATCATTTTAATTTGAAGCCTTCCCAAACATTTTGACTAGTTTATAATCGATTTCCTTCTCTTTTAAGCATCTTTTCTAACAATTAGAGATTTGTCTCAACATGCAAACTAATGCTCTTGTTAGTTTCCGCATGCTTTATCTCCTAACTTGTCAACCTCTCCAGAATGTATCTATGAGGGTTTACTTGATCTGGGAAAAGTTAAATAGCCAAAACCCCTCACAGACTTCAAGCAAATTATCGTTATGTCTGAAAGTAACTGCAATATCAGACAAAGGTTTAAAGGTGCCAGCTCTATGTATGATGCATTAAGACATATTAGATGAATCTTTTAAATTGTAAATTTTCAATTTCTTTATTAATAAAAAATCCCTTTCTATAATACCTGCCCATGTGATAAGATTAGAAGCATTTTTGATATTTTCTACTTTTGTGTCTAGTGAAAAGTAGAGAAAAAAAAACCTGTTAAGAAAAAGATTGTAGTATCAGGAGTTGTTATGTTTTTATTGTTCTTCCAGAAGTTCTCCAAAAAGTAAGAAAGTCATCGCAAACTTTCTGTAAAATACATCCATTACTTGTTAATACCATGGAGACATTTTTCATTTTGTCACATATTCTCGTATCTTCTAGAATCGTGGGTCTATAAATCTTGCCTTCAGATCTTTCTAAACTTTCCAAGCTGCAATGTCTAAAATATTAAAGAAAAATTGTCCTTACCAATTCTATAACAGCAAAAACACAGAAATATTTGGGGGGGGGAAAAGGAAAAAAGCGCAAAATTAATTTTATAGACAAAACTGATGCATATTCTGAGACAATTACATGGGAAAAAATCTTACTACGAAAAAATTAAAAAGACATTTTTAATTAATTGCATAGCTAATTTTGCTTTTGCTAAGAGCTGTTTCGTAAATTGTGCTTTATAGCATTAAACCTTGTTTATTTTTCAGATTCAAAATATTGTATAATAAGTTGCCAAAATGAAACTTTATAATATGACAGCTGTTCACTTCCATGCCTATCCAAATAATTTCCACCTTTTCGTTGCCCTGCGTTGGCAACACGCTTTTGAGATTTATCGTTCGTAGAATTCGGTCACTAAAAGCGTAGCTGGCCTGTAACGGTTGTAATTCTTATTTTATAGCTTATCTGTACTGCTGAATTATTACTAAATGTTTACATGTGAATGTTATGTTATTAAATGTATTCAGTTTGGTTTAAATAGACCGAGAGCGACTGAATTTATTAAGTATATTTAAAGTCGAAACTGCGTCATCCATTTCGGCGCCATTCTAACACAGGAATGCAAACATTTTTCTGGAGGCACCAACGAGATTGGGAATTCGTCAGCAGTTCAAGTACAGATAAGTGCTTTTTATTTCGATTTATATCTGAATTTGATTCTTGAAGTTTTATATCTATTTTGTATCGATTTTCATTTTGAACTTGAATACTTCGATTACTTATTAAGGATCGAGCTACTGTCATTAGACTGCGTGGTAGGGCAAAAGCGGCCTTCACAAGGCTTCAGAATACTATTTTTTCTGATTTATCTAAAAATGAAGTAATTTTGTATCTGGAGCGCTTGGAAAGGATTTTTTCAGATTTTGATAAATTTGATGCCCAATTACCAGAAGAGCAGTCAGAAATTGAAGATTTTGAATCAAAGTATTTTAGTTTGAAACTTCAGTATCAAAATTTATTAGATGTATTGAATGTGGCTAATGTGCCAAATGTTCCAAGAAATTTTAATATTAGTAACTTTAAGTTAACTAAGTTGAATATTCCTATTTTTTCAGGTAACTTTAATGACTGGATAAATTTTAAAGATTTGTTTGTGGCAATAGTGCATAATACTTCTTTATCGAATATACAGAAATTTCAGTATTTAATCGGATCACTTGCTGATGAACCAGCTTTTATAATTAAACATATTCCATTATCAAATAATTCTTATGAAGAAGCATGAGCAAAATTGCTTGCTAGGTACGATAAAAAGAAGCAAATAGTACAATTGTTAATTAAAACATTTCTGGATCAAAAATGTATTTCACAGGTTGATAATGTTAATTTACGGCAATTAGCTGATACTTCAGATGAAGTTATCAGAGGTTTGAAAGCTCTTGGTGACAAAGCAACTTCTACGGATCCATGGTTAATATTTATGTTGCTTCAAAAGGTAGATTCAGAAACTTGAAAGTTACGGGCACAGAAAACAGCGGAAGAGGATTTTCCTACATTGGAATCATTTTTTGAATTTTTAAATTTAAGGTGTTCTTCTCTTGAAATTATCATAAATAAAGAAGCGGAAGCTAAAGTCGTTGATAAAAATAGTAATGTTAGTTCTAAAACGTTACAGAATTCTAAATTTAGTAATACTAAATGTTCGAAATGTAACGGACTTCATGCGTTATATAAATGCGTTAAATTTAAGAATTTGGATGTTACTGCTAGAAAGAACTTTGTGAGAAAACAAGGATTGTGTTTTTTATGTTTAAATTCACATCTAGTCAAAAACTGCAATTCACAGTTTAAGTGTAATTTGTGTAATTCAAAAATGCATAACAGTTTCTTGCATGAAGCTATTAAAGCTAACAACGTACAGCTTTTAACAGCGCCAAATAAAAACGAAAGCACTCCAGAGAGAATTTCGAATGAATCATGTGAGGGTCAAGTTCAGGTAGTTATCAGTAATACGATTCAAAACTGCAACTTGGCGATTTTGCCTATGGTTCTCGCACTCGCATTTTCGTCCAGTGGCAAAACTATCGAAATTAAATTATTACTGGATTCCGGAAGTGAAAGTTCGTTTATTTCTGAACGAGCTATTCGAAGATTAGGATTAAAAAGAACAAATCAAAGGTTACTTTTGCGTGAAATTGGCGGAGTGCCAGCTTCTAATACTCGTGGCTCTAATAGTGGTTTAAAGATTAAATCAAGGTTAAATAATGAAATAATTGATGTTAACACATACATTTTGGATAGCTTAACTTTTGCCATTGCCGGAACAAGTCATTAATGTAAAGCATATAGAATACATTAAATCTATTTCGTCAGCGGATCTGAATTTTGCTCAACCCAAAGAAATTGATTTGATTTTAGGAGCTGATTATTTTTTCTCAGTTTTAAGATGTGGCCAAATATATGGTTCGAAAAATGAGCCTGTAGCTCAAAATACAATTTTCGGTTGGGTGATTGCTGGGAAAGTTGGCAATAATATGGAAGGCCAAAAAACAGCAAATTCACATTTCATAAAACTAGAATAATATAAATATTGATTACAAACTTAAGCGTTTCTGGGAAATTGAGGATATTGTCGATGTTGGGAAGAAGGAATTTCTGACACCTGAGGAACAATTTTGTGAATCACATTTTCAAAACATTCATACTGTTAATTCAGATGGGCAATTTGTTGTAAAACTTCCATTATATAAATCGCATTTGAAGTTGGGTGATTCAAAACCGGCAGCAATTTCTAGGTTACGTTCCATGGAACGAAAATTCTAAGATAATCCGGAATTTGAAAAACAGTATAAAGATTTTATACATGAATATGAACAGTTAGGACATATGACTGTGATTAATGATGATTTATCTAACAGACTGAATGCAGAAAAGTTTTATCTTCTTCATCATGCGGTCATTAAACCTTCTAGCACAACGACAAAATTAAGAGTAGTTTTTGATGCATCTTCTAAATCTGAAAACGGTATATCATTGAATTCTCTTTTAGGGGTAGGTCCGAAATTACAAAGAGATATTTTTGAGATTTTGATTAATTTTTAATTTCCTAAAATTGTTTTCACAGCCGATGTGGAGAAGATGTATCGTCAGGTGATGGTAGCCCCAGAAGATCAGAATTATCAATTGATACTTTGGTGATACAATTCCAGTGATAAAATGCACACGTACAAGTTAAAAACAGTTACGTATGGTCTTTCCTCTGCTTCATTTTTAGCAACTCAATGTCTGAAGCAGGTAGCTTTAGATTCTAAAGAGGAATCAGACATATCTCGTATATTGCAAGAGGATATGTATATGGATGATTTATTGTCGGGTGCAAATACAGTTGATGATGCAGTATCCGTCTGCAAGAAAGTATCTTCAATTTTACATTCACATGGTTTTGATTTGAGGAAGTGGAATTCAAATTCTGTAGAATTCTTAACTGAATTTAAGGAACATTGTTCACTGAATTCTGATTTCGAGATATCTCCTAATTCGAGTTTGAAAGTCTTAGGACTTTTTTGAAATTCAACTACTGATACCTCTAGTTTTAAAGCTACAGTGCACATCAATGCACCACAGTGCACATCAACGCACCTATAACAAAGAGACGCATATTGGCAGAATCTGCTCGCATTTTCGATCCTTTAGGTCTCTTATCTCCTTGCACTATATTGATTAAAATATTTTATCAAAAGCTATGGTTAGTTAAAGGCCACTGGGATTCAGTTGTTTCCCAGCATATCTCAGACAGTTGGTTTAAATTTCGAGAGACATTCAATAAAATCAATAATTGTGAAATTCCGAGATGCGTCATACTTACAACGGACAGTGTTATCCAACTACATGGATTTTCTGATGCATCTTCGTAGGCCTATGCAGCAGCCATTTACTGTCGCCAAAAATGCAATGGTACGGTTAAGGTAATAGTACTTTTGGTATCAAAGACTAAAGTCGTGCCTATAAAGCAAGTATCCATTCCTCGATTAGAACTCTGTGCTGCGTATTTGTTGACCAGATTAAGGCGATCTCTATTAAACATTTAAAAAAAGGTTTAATTTTGAAATCTATGCGTGAACGGATTCCAAGGTAGTTCTGTCTTGGCTATCCACTCATCCACGTAAGTGGAAAATTTTTGTGGCAAACAGAACATCCCAAATCATAGAAGTGATACCTATTAAACATTGGAATCATGTTCCCTCTAAACAGAATCCTGCAGACATTGCTTCTCATGGTATTGAACCTTAACTCTACCAAATTGTACTTTGTGGTGGAATGGTCCACCATGGTTGCGTCAGGAAGAGGAAAAATGGCCTAAATATGAATTAAAATCTGAAGATGATACTGAAGTAAAGGCTGAACAAAGATCTGATCCTATTTTTATTTCTCATATATGTGAATCGAATGATTTATTAGCTAATTTGTTCGAGCATTATTCTTCACGTTGTAAAATTGTTCGTATTCTGGCTTACTGTCAAAGATTTATTACTAATTGCAAGAAGCATCTTGTGACTCAGAACATTTCACGCAGTGGTATTAACTCCAGCTGCCTTATGCCGCTAACATTTCTAGAGATTCGAGTAGCAGAAAATGTCATTATTCGTTGGATTCAGGATCATTATTTCAAAGATGATTTGCAATGTATTAAGGAAGAGAAACCTTTACCCAAGAAGAGCCAACTACGTTCTCTATATCCATTCGTAGATAAAGATGGTCTCTTATGGGTGGGAGGACGTCTTCGAAATTCATCTTTAGCACTTAGCATCAAACATCCTGTCATACTTCCTTCTCGACATAAATTTAGTGAATTACTAATGAAAGAACTTCATATTACTTACCTTCTTGCTGGTCCTTCTTTATTATCACACCTCATATGGCAATCTTACTGGATAATTGGAGGGAAGAGACTGACACGCCTTTGTGTCAACCATTGCTTAATATGTCATCGATTTACAGCTGCTTCAACTCCGCAATTGATGGGTGACTTACCTGAACATCGTGTGACTCTGGAATGACCTTTTTACGCATCTGGTGTGGATTACGCTGGTCCTATTACCATGAAATTTAATAAGGGTCGTGGCTCTAAAACAACGAAAGGTTATATAGCTCTGTTTGTTTGCTTGTCGACTAAAGTTGTGCATATCGAAGCAGTCAGTGACCTCACAGCAGCCTCGTTTATCACAGCATTTAGACGTTTCATTTCACATTGAGGTGCACCACGTCACATTTACAGTGACAACGGCACCAATTTTGTGAGAGCATGCCAAAAACTGCAAGAACTAAATCAGATTTGGGAAGAACATAAAAGAGGAACATTTCTGAAATCAGGAGACCCGCATACTCGGAAATTGGCCGAATATTCCGTATAGTCGAGCATAACTGGAAAAAGAGGAAGGGGGGGAGATTGTAGCCTTCTGTTCCTTGTATGCAACAGAATTGGTTTCCTGAGAACTAACTAAGTCATCTAATGAATGGCATTTTATACTTACTGCTTCACCCCACTTCGGAGGAATATGGGAAGCTGGCATTCGCTCAGCAAAATTTCATCTGAGAAGAGTATTGAAAGAAACTCTTTTAACTTACGAAGAGTTGTCAACGCTACTTACCCAGATCGAGGCTATTTTGAATTCACGTCCACTTACGTACGTGAACAATACTGATATTGACTCTATTAATGTTTTAACCCCTTATCATTTTATTACAGGTGATACTTTGACTTCCTTTCCAGAGACACATCAGTCTGTTCGCACAAGGAGTTCCAGGTGGGAACTTGTACAGAATCTACGTCGCGGATTTTCAAATCGCTGGAAAAAGGAGTACTTGACTTCTCTTCAGCAGAGATGCAAGTGGCAGCACACTAAACCCAACTTAAAGGTCGACACAGTGGTTCTTGTCATCGAAGATATATCTCCACCTTTAGCTTGGCCTATAGGACAGATCATCGATGTCCATCCAGGCAAGGACGGCTTAGTTCGCGTACCTACATTCAAAACTAAAACTGGTGTCTTCAAAAGACCAATTAATAAACTTTCACCTTTCCCTGTGTATCAGGACTAAACCTGATAGGGGGGGAGTATGTTCACTTCCACGCCTATCCAAATAATTTCCACCTTTTCATTGCCCTGCGTTATCAACACGCTTTTGAGATTTGTCGTTCGTAGAATTCGGTCGTTAAAAGCGTAGCTGGCCTGTAACGGTTGTAATTCTTATTTTATAGCTTATCTGTACTGTTGAATTATTACTAAATGTTTACATGTGAATGTTATATTATTACACGTATTCAGTTTAATTTAAATAGACCGAGAGTGACTGAATTTATTAAGTATATTTAAAGTCGAAACTGCATCATCCATTTCAGCGCCATTCTAACACAGGAACGTAAACAACAGCGAAAAATAAAAATGTTTTATTTTAACAGGCTTCATAGCCACATTTTAGTTAAAAAAATAAGCACCTATAAGCACTTTTCAAGCACATTTTAAGAAAAAAAATAAGCACCTGTCTAATTACATTATACACAACTGCGTAACCTTAAAAATTAGACTTGCAATTTAAAATATGAGCAATGCAATATTTATTAAGAGAATGAGACACCTCAAACATGGAAAACAATTAACTTTTTTTTAAAAAAAAATTTAAATGACAGTTCAATTTACAGAATTAGTTTACAATGAGAGAAAAAAAACTATGCAAAACTAAACTATATTACAAGATTTAATGATGAAATTTCAGTTCAAAATATAGAAAATAAATAATAATAAGCCATATTAATTGTATTCGCTTGGCACCTAATAACAAATACAATTTATTTTCCCACTCATATTAATATTTAAATAATTTAACTTATCAAAATTCTGAACATTTTCTAAATTTTCATTGCATAACAGTTTTCCCTTAACATATATTCCAAGCAAAGTAATTTAAGTAAAAAAGAGGAACATTTCTGAAATCAGGAGACCCGCATACTCGGAAATTGGCCGAATATTCCGTATAGTCGAGCATAACTGGAAAAAGAGGAAGGGGGGGAGATTGTAGCCGTTCTGTAGATTTCTCGGCTAAATAAATGATTTTGACATTTCGATATGTGCATCACATAAAAATAGACCAACGGAACTGAGAAATATTCTGCTTAGAAAGCAAAGTAAAACTCTTTTAAATGTTCATAAATAAATCTCAGACTGAACATCAAAATTAATTGTCTCAGCAAAATACAGCAAACGCTATTGAGCAATACGTGCAACGTAATTCTTCCATACGTGATATTACGCAATCGGAATCAACAGCTGCCGGTATTCGGAGAATAAAGAACTAAATAAAGGAAAAGAAAGAGACTTACTAATCTGAGGTGTTTTTGATTCTACTTTTGAACAGACTGCATTAAATTTCTGAAATAGAATCATTCTTCGCTTGGGTTGGGTAGACCACAAAACTTTTAGTCCTATTCAATCCAGATTGGACAGTGACCAAAAAAAAAAAAAAAAAAAAAAAAAAAAAATAGATATCTTGTGGAGAAAGGGTACCTCCGTACTGTATAATGTATTTGGAAATATATATATATATATCAAGCAAGGTAGTAATTACAATTTTGAAAAACCAATTTGGTCTAGAAAACATCTTGCGCAATATGCTGCAAAATAAGTAAAATATATAAAAATTGTAGTAAGCTCGCCTAAAAGTTACCAGGAGCTGCTGCTCCAAAAGTTCGACATGTTTTAAAAAATTAATACATATGAAAATCAAACCATTAGTCGAGTTGGGCTAATTTACCATTTTCCGCTTACTTTTTTATCCGATTCTGTTTTTTTAATGTTTTACATGTTTAATGGTTTGATTTTCATATGTATTAATTTTTTAAAACGTGTCAAACTTTTTGGAGCAGCAGCTCCTGGTAACTTTTAGGCGAGCTTACTACAATTTATATATATATATATATATATATTGACTATTCGATTACTTTCCTTTTATTTAAGCCATTCCGAATATTATTCCTTAGAAAGCTAATCTGTGTAAAAATACACCCATTTTTGGAAGTTTATCTACTGCAACTATATTATTATAAATATTCATACATATGCTCATAATAAACACGAATATTAACTGACCACGCGGAACGAGAATGCAAATTATTAAAATTATTGATAGAAATTCAAACGTGTGTAGTATTTGGGTGGGAGGAAAAGAATACCGAATGTACCGGATTTTTCTACGGTTTTCGGATTCTTTGACCAATAGAACGACGTGCACCTGTCTGTACTCTCGCGCGTACCGCGGGTTATGTTAATGCAGAGAAAGGGGGAAAAGCTATTTCTGGGAGTATGATTCACCATCTGACGTTCCATATAAGGAAGAAAAGTTGTTTATTTAGTTTCAGTTTTGGTATGGGGGAAAAAATGCGCGTTTATTAAAAAAGCACTAAACGCAAAAAATAAGCACTAAAAACAAAAAATAAGGGCTTTAAAGAAAAAGTAAGCACCTATAAGGGGCTTTATATTTTATTTTCAAATATAAGGACTTATAAGCACTTGTAAGAACAGCTACGAACCCTGTTTAATGTTATTTTTTAAATATAACTTCAATATATTACCATTATTTTAATGAAATTTATCAATGTTATGATGTTTAAAAAAAATAGTCGAAAAATTCTCAGATCTTGGAATTAAAAATTTTCTATAGGAATTGATCTTAAAATTGCCAAAATGTTGATAAGTCATCAAATTTAGAACCGTTTAATAAAAGAATTCAAATCCCCAAAAGCAAAAAGTTGTTTAACAGCTCTTTATAAGAAAAAATGAATTTTGAACTGCTTATGTTTCACTTCTTGCTTAGAAACTCAAGTATCCCATCATTTATATTAGAAATAGAAATAAATTATAACCCATGAACCCATTCAAAAGATAATCATATGTGCCAGCGAATCGCCAAAAATATTCCTCCAAAATGCTAATTCACACTCAAAATGGCAGTTGTAAAAACAGACAGAAATTTCAGATAATTAAAATTAAGGACCTTCTGCTGATTTTGGCCAAAATTAAGGACTTTTAAGGACCAAAAATCGATTCCAAAACATTTTAAGGGCTCTTAAGGACCATACGAACCCTGCATTACTGTTATTAAATCAAAGGTGATAATAAAAAAAAGATTATTTTCTAGATGTGTTTAAATATTTTACTAGATTAAAATCAATCTTTTTCCTACTGAAATTAAAGCATGCACCTTATAATGAACAGTGGTATTTATGAATATTTATTTATTTCATTTCTGAAAGGCTTGGGATTTTTCAGAAAAAGTATGTTTATATCTTGTACCTTTACATACAAAATAAAACAATTTTTCACACATATTAGAGGGAAAAAGATAAAAATTCACCATTTGTAAAACTAAAAACTACATAAATCATTTGAAATAATCAAGCAATAAACAAATAATCTTACTCCGTTTACTGAAGACAAAGTACATATCTTAAAATGAAAACTGCAACAAGATAAAATTCATAGATGTAAAACAAGTAATGATAACCTGCAAGTCCTCAATAAAATTTGCTTTCAAAGCATCAGCATGTAGTCCATCATATTTAGAAAGTGTACTAGTCAGATTTGGTAACTGGAGTATCATCAAATAAATTCTGTACAAATCCTGAAGTAGAAAACTCAATATAAAACACACATGAATAAAAAAAAATTTTGACAAAATTATTTTATTAATTTCAAGACAGTTTTAGATCCAAACTTAGGTAAAATATGTAAAACTTAAAACTTTTATAATCAAATAAAATACATCCGAGGATTACAATTATATTATACAAGTGTTAAATATTATTCATAATAATTACACACCTCCCGTTTTCTTTAAAATGCAAAATACCTGTAAATTAGCTTTATGTCTCTGAATTTTCCGTGACAATGTTTCAAGATCTGGAAACTTGGAAATATACCTCGATGTTTCATTTCTCAATGAAAAGTCATTAACAAAAGTTTCGACAATATCTAACCTTTCCTCTAAAACACAGAAAATTTGTTTGATTAAATACACAGAGAAAAACATTTTTTAATTTAACAGCTAGAATGTCATAAAAATATAAATCGCATTTTACAGAATCTCATATCAGTGTTAAAGCATCTTAAAATTCATGAAACATATAAAAAGCCAGGTGTCTTTTATTATTATTTTATTTTACTTTTTCTAAAAAATCTATTATGAAGGCAATCTATTATAAATGCAAACTGTCTTCACTCAAAATATAAAATCTTGTCCTGGCTAAAATGAATAAAAGAAAAACATAAAAGAATGTAGTACTGTCAGTACACAAAACACAAACCTTCCACATGTCCTTGTGCATACAGGATTATCATACAGATATTACTTGTGCATACAGTAATGCTATTCCAAAAAGCATAAAGACTTTATGTTTCAAATTTAATCAATCTGTTGCTGATTTACAAACTGATGGGAAAACAAAGCCCTGCCCCTGCCCAAAACAAAAGACCTTTGATTTATTTTCCTTATGCTACCGCATGTAACTTAGTTTATCGCTTTTCAGAAAAGAACAGGATTTTTAGTTTTATCTTTCAAATTTAACTGCTCAATTATTGATTAAATAATGATTTAAATGTCATGAAATGTTCTTAGTAAGTTAAATCTTTAATTTTAACATATCTAATTGATAGAAAGTAAAATATGTTTAATTTATCAAATTGGTTATTTTTATGAATATTTGCCACTGTGTTATTAATTAAAAAAGTTTCTAATACAATATATTGCATAACTGGTATAGAATAATTTTTTAAAACTTTTATAATATTCTACACATTTCCCCTTTCTTACATTTTTTTTTAAATGTTTAATGATGCTTTTTTGGGGTATCAGATAGTAATTTGAAGTCTTCAAGTTACAATTTTGTTTTAATTATTTAGTAATAACTATATAAGTAATAAGAAATTTCATATAAATGCTAATTACAAAACATGTGATCTATACACTGCACTTTTCTAGAATCCTTAACATTTATTTTTAAACAGCATACCTAATTTTCGCTTATCCATTAGTGGCTGCTTAATCCACTGCACCAGAAGCCGTTTTCCAGGTCCAGTGAAACAAGAATTCAGATAGCCAAAAAGGAAATCTTTTTCCTGAAAATCTGTTTCATACATTAAAAAATAAAATAAAACAGAGTCCTTCATAGTACATAATCGTATCGTGTAACTTATATATATATATATAATGTAAGAAAGGCATACTACTAACTGAACTTAAAAGGACTTGTGAGGTCAAGAATTTTGCACATTGAGCTTGAAATAAAATTAAAAAATAAATTCTTCAAGCTATAGCCTATGAGCTTAAAGTGACACTTCGGTTCCTTTGCAAAAAAGTATAAACACAAAGTAAAGATCCAATTGTAATGCAAAATGTAAAAATATAATATGTACGAAATACTAATTAAAAAAATAGCAAAAGATGACAGCTTAAGTTGATTCAAATTTAAAAGTTAATATGTATGTAGAATAAAGTGTAAGCTATCTCAAAACATATTTGAAAAAAACTACAAGTATCACTTTAGCTTATAGGCTATGGCTTGAAGAATTTACTTTTTAATTATATATATGTATATATCAGATAAAAAAATTTGCGAATCAAAATTATAATTTAAAAAGCCTCTTAATTGCTCATTTTTAATTTGGGTACTTTCTCTCTAGTAATAACTTTCTCTAAACTGCATCATATCTGAAAACTAATTTTGCATTACGTTTACTGCAACTTCTGCATTGCCTATAGGTTTTAGCCAATCAGATTAATGAAAAATTTTACTATAATTACCGCTGTATAAGTAACGTTGATATCCATCTACACTTCCTCTGTCTATGCTTGCTAGCTGAAGGATATCTCTTGCTTGGCTGCTTTTATTAAAAATGTAATGCACCATCATCAAAATTATGGGATGCAGATTGGTCCCACTGTGAAGTGCACCAAGTAATAAAGATATGTTTGGAATACAGTCAAAAGTCGTTAATTTGGACACCCATAATCCGGACCTCAAAGCTACAAACTTTCTGCGCATGCGTCGCCTAGATGCGTAAGACCTTTACGGCTGCGAATATGCGTGTGCGCGTAATAAGTTTACGCATGTGCGTTTAATGTATAACAGATGGTATAAGCTAAGCTAAAATTATCTAATTCAGTTAATGTTGCAGATTGCATTGTTTCTTAATCTTCGAATTGGATCCGGCTTATTATTTTTTGCAGACTGTTAGAGCAATTTTATAAAAGTAATCTTAAAATTTCGATTATGTCAAATAGAATTTCCAATATATATTTACTAATATGTAAAGGATCTACAAAGCGATAGTATGTTTCGAAGTCCATTAAACAAAAAGTGAGATTGCTGCAAAAATGGATAAAGGCATATCCTTCGTTTCTCTGACCATTCTGAAATCTGTTTATAAATTTCACGTTGCTCTGCGGCGGAGGGGGGGGGGGACACTGCGGCGCGCAATGAATTGGAAGTTGATCTGTCAACACTATCCTTATCTTCAGGGCAGATGTTTTTATTTTATTTGGCTTATAATTCCTTACTAAATGTAAGTATTTCATCTCGATGTACTCCATCTTTGATATGATTTAAATCAAGTTCCTCGTCATTATAATTCGCTTTCGATAGTGAAGAAAATGTCACAGAGGTTATTGAAAACAAAACAATTTCGATTGATAAATTAGTCGGTATTCTCGACAGCAATTATAGGACTTGAACAGCGGAACTTTATAACTAAACAAGATTATGTCTGTTTAACAGAATAAAAGAGAAAGTATCATCACATGAAACGAAGCAACTTAAACAACTTTCATTGAAAGACATGTTTAATAAAGTAAACAAATAAATGTTAAGCTTTTTTTTTTTTTTTTTTGTAAGTTTTGATACCCTTTAGATCATAATTGTTCTTTATTTCATAAATTATGGTTTCATATTTTTAATTTTATAATTTCTGCATGCCATCTTACCAGATTTAAACTGATGATCTATAATCCGGAAAAATCGATAATCCGGAATCGCCGAAGTCCCGACAAGTCCGGATTAATGACTTTTGACTGTATTAAGTGATTTTGTAGTTCTTCAAAAGTTCCCGGCATCTTCTGCTACATAATTGATATTTTCAGTGACCTTCTAATTTTCAATCCACTCATGACTGCAAAATAATGTCTTCCCTTGTCAAACACTCATCTCTCATCAGTTTCAGGCAAGGAACTAAATCATATTATCACACATATAAAATAATCCTGTTTTATGAATTTTTACACACAAAATTTACAAAACAGGATTATTATTTTTTCTTCTTATTCTTGAAGAAATAGTCTTTCAAATTGTCCTTAGAATGTTAATGTAGAATGGTTTGAATTTATGCTAAGATGCTCCTCATTATTAGGCTGTATATTTTTAAGATATTTTTCCATGTTATATATATTTACAACAAAAATTAAGTCAAATATGCTAAGCTTGTACAACTTTCAACAGTTCGATACTAATATTAAAGTTATCAGATACCCACTGAGTTACAGAACAATTAAGAAAACTACAGATATTCTTATTTCCAGAAGATAAACAATTTAAAAGAAAAACGTTTATATGCACTTAAATTCAGCAAGTGTTGATTGACAGCACATGTTGCAATACATGTCATTTTTCTTCACATAGTTACTATACATATAAAGGTCAAACAAAATCTATATATTCCACATAGACTTAAATAGAAACAACTAATTATTTATGTTAGTTACTAGAGTACAAATTCAAAATCCAGAACCATCAGGAATTTGGCAATTCCAGAAGCTTCCAGATTTTACATCCTCAGTTTAAATCTACTAAAACACAATTCTTATTATGAAAGAAGAAGGTAAAATTTAATATTCTTTTACTCTTATATCTCTCTCAGTGAATCTCATATAGTTTTAAAAATGAAAACTTTCATTTGGCAGAGTTGCATGATGCCACAATATGAAAAATAAGTCAGCAATTAAATCCATGTCCATGAAGTGTTCTTTGTTTCCTTTCATGACTGAGGTAGGATGCAAATATTTCACAGAGATTTGCATAATAATAATAAACCCAATTTTTATATGAATATTATAATTATTTATAAGTAAATCTACTTAATTTAAATATATAATCTTAAGTACTTCATATCAAATACTTGTAAACCAAACACATAACATTATTCTCTTCAGTACCCATAATACGTAATTTAGCAAGGAATTTTTATAATACACACTAAATGCAAGTGATTTTTTCTTTTAAACACTACTGAGGCATAGAGCTAATTTGGGGGGGGGGAAGAGAGAAAGAATACTGATTATCTTAAAATGCATCACTCTGATGTATCTATTGTAAAAGTAAAATAATTATTATATGCTGTACAAATTTTGCAAAAGACAACTTGTGTAGCAGCTTGGCACAATAACTGATATACGTCATCATATCTGCTAGTAATACAAGCAATATATCAAAAGTTGCAAATTTAAAGAAGAATCCCATAGAAAATACAAACAATGCAAAAACAGCTTGATAGATCCCATTGCATCATAATTTTTAGATAACTGTACATAGGAAGTCTCTGCTGCATCAATATTAAAAAAAAAAAAAAAAAAACTTAAAATGATAATAATAGTGAGGAGATAAAAAAATTTAAGGCCAGAAACTTCCAACATTAATTATAAATTAGGAAACATTTTGTTATTCCTTCTTATAAAGCCCAAATCATTAAAATGCAGAAAATCAATATCAAGTGATAACAGCTTAAATAATCTGATCTTATATAAACAGTTATTTATTCTAAAACTTTGCACAACATTTATGCAGCACTTTTCTTTTCTTCATATTTTTTGTAATACATGCAGTAATTTTACGTTTTACTAAAGCACACTAAAGCTTGTGTGTGAGAAACTATATTTAAGTAAAAGGAAAAAATAACATTGCATAATTACCAACCTTGAAGTGGGGAAAAACTGGAAATTTCCAGAAGGTTCTTCTTGCTACACAGTAACATTTTAAAAGAACTTGAAATCAACTAAAATTCTCTTTATAATGTATGATTTAAGTTATTGAACTTGTGTTTAACAAACAGATAAAATTTTGATTTGCACTTTTCCTTTATGCTTCATTTCGTCATGAACTCCCTCTGCAGAAAATTACACAGACCTGATTATCAAGCAGTTTAGTATAAACTGAAGGAAAAAATTCATAATTGCATGAGTTGTAACAGATATGTTTGGCTGTGTAAACAGCCGTCATTCTTATTTTATATTCAGAGAATGTCATTGATTTAATGAAATAAATTACCAATGTTTAGTCCAGAAGATAAGTTAGATTTGATTTAAGTTCTTTAGGTTAGAATATTGTGATGTTGATAAGAAAAATTTACATTACATGCAAGTGAACTGTACATTTCAGCTATTCTCTGCAATTTTTTTTTAAACTTCCAAGGGATGAGATAGAATAAGTCAAATTAAAGTTTTACTTGTGCATTTGGGATCATTCAGTGAAGTTTTAAATTACATGTGTAAATCAAATTTATAGCTTTGAAGTAACACTAAGGAATGAAAGCTAGATTTAAGCACTTAGAAAGCCCGTCTCCATTATTATTAATTGCATAACATGATTCTGATGTAAAGTACATTACTATTTAATAAGGTATTCTAAACTTTACAGTCTTTGGCTAGACAGCAAAAATCCTGACAGAGAAGAAAATCTTTTATTCATCAAAGTACTCTTAAATACGATGAAAATAAAATTAATTAACATACAAGAATAAACTTAATAATCATATAAAATTTAATATGCAGAACTATGCAGAAAATAACCCAACTGGTTCAGAATTTTATGAATAATAAAGGAAAGGAATTTTAAAAAAATAAAATTTTTTAAAGAATTTTATGATAAACAGGCAGTAATTAAGGATTAACTTAAGATGCTTAAGAGCAAGAAATGTGATGTATATTTGGTAATTTAAAACATTTCTTGCTCTTTTGCATCAAATCATTTTCTATTCAATTAACAAGCAGCAGCAAAATTTACCTTGCACATAATTGCTAATCATTGAATAATAATCTTATGATTATCAAGATAATTTAAATGAGTGTAAATATTGAATATTAGGAAAACAATAATGAATTAAACTTCTTAGAAATTTACTTTTACAGCAACTCTTTTCTCCCCCCCTCCCTTATTAAGCTTTTTTTAAGTTTGTTTGAAAATTTCAGTTTTCATAAAGCTCAAACTCAGAACTCTTACTAATAATATGTTTATGTATTACAGTACAAAGTCCGTAATCCGGACTCGTCGGAACTTTGGCGATTCTGGATTAGGGGTTTTTCCGGATTATGGACCATCAATTTAAATCTGGTAAGATGGCATGCAGAAATTATACAATTAAAAATATGAAACCGTAATTTATGAAATAAAGAGCAATTATTATCTAAAGGGTATCAAAATATACAAAAAAAAAAGTTTAATATTTATTTGTTTATTTTATTAAACATTTCTTTCAACGTAAGTTAAGTTGCTTCATTTTTTGTGCTAATACTTTCTCTTTAATTCTGTTAACAGACATAATTTCTTGTTCAGTTACAAAGTTCCACTGTTCAAGTCCTGTAATTGCTGTGTCAACAATACCGACTAACTTGACTATTTGAAATGTTTTCATTTTCAATAACCTCTCTGTCACTTTCTTCACTATCGAAAGTACGCATGGGTAAACGCATAGCAGATGCGCGCATTAAAAGTGCATGTGTAATTGTTTTACGCGCATGCGTTAAGTTTGTGGCTTTGAGGTCTGGATTATAGATCATTTCGGATAATGGATGTCCGAATTATGGATTTTGTACTGTAATTACAATAAAATGCAATTATTGAACAGAAAAAAAAAATACCTTTTGTATTTTGAGGAAATAATGCAAGACCACTGATGGCTTGTGCATCTAATTTTGCATAAAGTTCTGATTTGAAAACTGATAAAGTGAACTGATCAAAATTGTGCTCATCAGATAAAAGCTGTCAGGAATTAAACAAAACAGTTACTTTAAAAAAAATTTTAAAAATACAAAACCTATTATTTGATAAAAAAAAGAAGGTCATACGTTTATTTCTAACTTAAAAATTAAATTTTCCATATATTCTGAAAAATTATATGTACATACATGGAAAATCGATATCAGTTACAGGACAATATCAAATAACATGTCCCTTTCTTATCATAATTACCTTTCCATGGATGGCCAGTTACTGACCGAAACGTCTAGCGTCTCATTTTTATTTAAAACTCCTATTATTTACAAATTCTGGTGGAAGCAAATGAAACAGTAGGTACGCAGAAAACATTTTGATCTAAGCAAAAATGTGTTATTTAAAATAAACCTAATAATAATAATAATAATACCTGAAGTTCATATGCTTAAGTATTCACCACTTTTGGCAGATCTGTCTATAATCTACCAATAAAGTAACTAGGAAAGAGAAATGTTATTATCATTTCATTTGAGAAAGCCCAAGTATTTCAGAGTGATAGTTATTCATTGCAATGTATAATTATTTTCAATTTTGCTAATAATTAAGCTTGATTAAATACTATCTACTCTTCAATTTCAGCTAAATGTATTCATTTCTTCAGTTCAGAAAGTTATATAAATTAAAAACACGTGAAAGTTTAAAAACCAGCATAGGTTTAACTGAAGTTCATTCCTTATGCAATTAAGAGCTACCATGCAGACCATAAGAACTAACATCAGTCTATTTAAAAGACAGCCAGTATTTGTCAGACGCAGCTGAAATTTCTGCTTGTTGTTCAGAGGTTGGTAAATGTCCCTTAAATGTGGTCAGCTAAAGGGGAAAATATCATGTCTCAAGTTTGAGATGATTTTGATGTAGTAAATTCTTAAGGTAGGTCCACGTGTAAAAAGTTATTGTTGAAAAATAATCACCCTTTTAATTGTAATTCCTCAATTTAGTGTCAACCCACCACAAGCAGACAAAGTTGGTTAATTTTAAATCTGAGTTTGTATATAAGATGACTGTAATCAGGGCTAACTTCACAACAGTTAGGAAACACAGTGAGGTAGCACTTGGAGGACATACATTTACAATGAATTTAAATAAGAGGGAAAAACAGCATTATCAACTATTAAAGGTTAATTGTTGCCTTAAAAGCACCAGACAATGTACTTAACTATACTTTTGACAAGAAATTTCCAAGCAAATATTGGGATCATCAGAGAACTATGGCCATTTGTGGCATACAGGCTCGGAAAAAATTACACAGTTCCTTATGAGAGCAAAACGTGTTAACCAAAATTATTTTACAAATTCTATGTCTGTCTATTTGACATCCATACTATTCTTCCCATGAAGTGGAGAAAAAAAAAAAAAAAAAAAAGTTACTGTATTACAGGGATGTTAAACTCATAGGTACACTTGGGCCAAATAAACAAGGTTTAACTTTACGTGGGCCGCAAAAAAAAAAAAAAAAAAAAAAAAAAAAAAAATCAATATTCATAGAAACGTAGATTTATTTCGAATAATACAATAATAAACATATATATATAGAAAAGAACAAGAAAAATTTAATGTATATGTTCTGATACTTGACATCTCTTCTCTGCTATTATCTTTCCTATTTCGGGAGAAAGTTTGTTTGCAGTGATAACTTTCAACGCTGACCCAAGGTGAGCATCATTAATACGGTTTGTAATAGGAGACTTATTACCTTTCATGACTGAAAATAACTGCTCGCACCGATAAGTGCTACCAAACATGGAAATAATTTCATATGCGAATTTTCGAGTATTTTCAAACCTGGCTGGTAAATATTTGTAAAATTGAGGCACGCCCACTTCAATGAATTTTGCTTTCACATTTGAGTTGCATTGAATCTCGATCACCTCCATTTGCATATGGCTGGGTACTGAGTCAATACTTATTGAGAAAAATCGAAGAAAACAAAAAAAATTTGTCTTCGAGGGAACTAAAATCATTAAACCTCGTTTCAAATTCAGTTGTTAAATTTGAAATTTTTTCTGCGTATTTTTGATACGAACAAGTATCACCTAAACTTGATGATTTGTTCGTGCTGCACGTCGGGAAGTGCATCAAATCTTCATTTTTAAGTTGTTTTTCTCAAAGAACTAGTTGACATTTGAATGCTTTAATTATGTCAAACATGTTCATAATGACATGATCTTTTCCTTGTAACGATAAATTTAAATCAGTTAAGTGTTTAGTTATATCAACCAAGAAAGATAAATCTTGTATCCATATTGGATCGTAAAACAAACTTACGTCTTGATTTTTCGTTTTTAAAAACTGACATATTTCTTCTTTCAAATCCCAGAATTGTTTGAGAATCTTGAAGCAAGATAACCAACGTACCTCGGTATAGTAGGACAAACCCGAATATTCACTATCTAACTCACTTAAGAAAGCAGTGAATTGACACTGATTTAAACCTCGAGATCTTATAAAATTTATAAATTTTTTTATATATGACAAAATATTCTCCATATTTATTACTTTTGTGGATAGAACTTGATGTATAATACAATGCATATGATGAATGTTTGAACCGTGAATTTCACTAAGGTTTTTTTCTTAGTAATGCTACGAAGCCCTTGTTTTTCCCGGTCATTGATGGAGCGCCATCTGTAGCTACAGATTTGAATTTTGCCAAAGGTAGATTGTATTTCTGCAGAAGTCCAAAAACACAAGTAAATATATCTTCTCCTGTGGTAGTACCAGGCATCGGTATTAGTTCCAGTAATTCCTTAAAAATGTTAAAATTCTTGTCACAAGAATGAAGAAACACTGCTAATTGAGCTTTGCCAGTAATGTCCGCGCTCTCGTCACAGGCAATGGAGAAACTTTCGAAACTAGATGATTTTGCTTTGATCTGATCACTTAAATTCGCAGCTAAATCAGTAACTCTTTCCGCAACTGTATTTTGAGACAATGAAATTGATTGAAAAGCCTTCACATTTCCAGGACAAACAATTTCTCCAGCTTTCATTAGGCATTCCTTGATGAAATCACCGTCAGTAAAAGGCTCCGAATGTTTAGCTATCAACTTGGACAAGACGTAGCTTACATGTACTGCCGCTTCACTTTCTTGCAATACTTTACTAAACATGGACTGTTGCTTTTTCACTCCTATCTTGAGCTCTTTCAACTTTTCTTCTCTCATTAATCCTTCGTAATTGTTATATTTCGATTTGTGTTGTTCGTAATGACGTTTAATATTATATAACTTTGGTACATTAATATTATTATTACATATCAAGCAGCTTATTTTATCTTTTATTTCACAGCAAAAATATTCTAATTCCCGTTTTACTTGGAATATTCTATGTTCGTCAGCGATTTTTCGTTTAATTTTACTACCACTTGGTTTTGATATAGACATACTGAATACAAAGGGCTGGAATAAACACGTTTAACGTTAAAAAGTTAACAAAAATCTATTCTTTCCACAAGAGATAAATCAAAATGCTGAAATATTTCTTCAAAAATATTCTAACAATATCACAAAATGTCAAACGTTTAGCAAAAATCAATTCAAAACAGAGAAACTAATTCTATCTCACAGCGAAATCGCTACATATCAATCACAGCATTAAGTAAACAAACAGTTCGCTAGAACAGCTACTACTGAGATGAGTTGTTTGTTCTCGGCTTTTATAAGCTTTATAATTAATTTCTCGAATATACTGGAAACATCTATAAATATCTGGATTTTTGTGGATGGCAACAGCTATTACGAGATATTTATTTATTAGGTATTAAATGCACGCGCTGTTCTATTTTTAACCTTCCAACGCAGCTGTCTTTTCAAAAATCGTCTGCGTTGCTAAGGCAACATGAAGCAAATCTAATTACAATTCTATATAAAAAAACTAACTAAATAAAATAACTATGAAATCCGTAGCAATATGAATTAAGTAATAATTAATAATAAAGCAAAAAGCATGCACATGCATGCATCAATATATCGTAAAAAACTATGATTGGAAAACTGAGACCATGAGTTCGGCCACATTCGGCTATCGGGGGATGCGTACAAGTTCTGAGTGCACGTGTCCCCCAAAAGCCGAAGGTAGCTGAACGCAAGCTACTCACATGCATTTGTAATTTAAGTAGTGTGTGTGCCAGCTCACTGTGAGTAATCTAACAACACTGAATAAATTATCGTTAATTACTTAGCAGTAAACATTTCATTTTTTTCTTCGTCGATATGTTATTTTATTATTATATATTATTATTTGTCGATATATTGGCCGGGCCACTAAAATATTTGTTGTGGGCCGCATTCGGCCCGCGGGCCACGAGTTTGACGTCCTTGCTGTATTACATAGCAAAGTGCATTTGATATAGATGCATAATATAAAAATAGACAACAGAAAAATCATTTATTTACAATTAACGAACTGAATGCTACCCTAATACCTGATTTATTAAAATTTACAAATTAAACTTAGTATGCAACAGAATCATCAGCTCAGGGACTTCCTGCTCATGTCAGATACAACCAGAGGAGTGGCTTTAAGGCCACCAGAGATGCCAAATCTTTATTCCCTTAACTCTGATTCTCATTTTTATTTAAAATTTCTTTTATTTACATATTCTGGTGGAAGCAGATGAAATAGCAGCAGGACAGATTTTGATATAAGCAAAACTGTGTTAATTAAAATAAGCCTAATAATAATAAATAATGTTCATATGTAGTATTCACAGCTTTTTGCAGATTTGTCTATAACCTACTAATGAAGGACTTATAATAACTTAATTTGAGGTGAATGATGATACTTAAGTGACATAAATCAGAGAGAATACATAATTTGTTACAACCACTAGCATTGCTATTCTGTCACTGACTATATGTCAGTGTCACATTTTGATAATCTTACTAGGAAAATTAATGTTACTAAATGTACCACTACTTTAGTTACTAATGTGTATATGAAAGCTTAGGCATCCTGCTCATGATTTCTAGTACTGTAATCCCTTGCATTACTTGAAAAATAAATTTTCTATTACAGTATAATTTATTTTCAGAAATAAAATGTTATCATGTAATGTTAAAAATTTAATCATTATAACATTCATGCATAAAAGAAGTCTAATCATATACAGAATACAGTTAAAATATTACCTGCAAATATTTTATAACTGCTGCAACAGAATGCAAAGCCACTCTCTTTTCTGGCTCATCTGTGAAAGTAAAGATTTATATTAAATTAGAATGAAATTGGATGGGAAGATTTTACATAAATCAGTTGGATTTAAAAATATAAGGGAGCTATTAAATTATCTTTCTGTGAAAACAAGTTGTATAGCATAAATGTAATGCAGTAATGCAAATATCACTTGGAAATATAACTTGAAGAAAACTTTTAGTTTTAATAACTACATAATTTTCCACATCCACATCATATTAATTCTACATTTTAAAAGAGAAAATAAAAAAATAAGAAGGGGGAAGGAACTCTAGACATTGTGTTTTTCAAGAGATAAACTCACTATAAATAAAAAAGGAGGGAAGAAAGAGATCACAGATTGCTGTTCTGTGCCTTTTTTACGAAAAGGCACTAAAGAACACAATATTTAAATTTTCCTCCCCACCAACCTAATTCATATTATAAGAATCATTCATTGTTTTGTGTATTTTGACCGAACAACTCCTAATTTAAATTTTAGGGTGTACTGGTGAAAAGTCAAGTGCAAGGTAAAATAAAACATACAAATAATTAAATCAAAAGAAACTATGTTAATTTATTTTGCAAAAGGCATAGTTAAAATTCAAGTAGTAAATGTGATAAAAATCAACAAAATTAAATGAATCAGTATTTTTCAGGAAAAATCTGAGAAAAATCAACATAAGCTATACTCTAACATTGCATCACTGGCATCATTTTCTATTACATTTAGCATTTTCTGATACATTCAAATGCCAGTTTATCAATTTCATAAATTTTGTTTCAAAGGATATTTTCTATATCAGGTTTACTGCTAGAATTACTAGCCTATAGCCCATAAATCAATCATTCAAAAGAAGGGCAACTTCAACTGATCTACAAGAGGAGTTTAAATTTTTGCATATTTCACACCGGAGTACTATTACAGAACAAATATTGCACATACAAATCATTTATTATTAAGAAGGTAAACAACTTTAAAAGTTCTCAAGGAGTAAACAAAATTAAAATTTACAGTAACAAAATCTTGCCAATGAAATTAAGGAATGGTTTTCTCAAGCTATCTGAGACATGAAAAACAATTAACCATACCAAAATTAATTACCTTAACAAATTTCAATTAACTTTAACAATCTATTTAAGAGCTTCCTTTTATTTCAGACAGGTCTTACATTACTACTCAGCTTATAGAAATTTTAAGCATGGATAACTATTATTCCCTGTTATAAAGTGAGCTTTTTTCCGAAACTTCTTTCCCCCCTTTCAGACAATGACTAAACAAGTTTTTCGTTAATTAAATTGCTATAACTTAAAATCTGTTCAAGATAGAATTATGGAAGAGATCTCAAATTAAAGAGCAAATTTTTCTGCTTCTAATGATATTAAATATTAGGAGTTAAATTTAAATTAAGAAATCCTAGTTTATTACGTGGAAATTTACCCAATTTCATTGTGTGTTTCAGCGCATTTGCAAGCAATGTGTGAAAAGAAGTTACCAATTTTTCGTACCAAAAAACAAAATCCCAATTAAAATTAAACCAAACCCATACAAATAATTAATAAAAAGAAATACATGTTGTGTAGCATAAATTTAGAATAATTAATAAATTAAATTTTGATAACCAGTAATTAAATAATTAAATGAATTTGCTACACGACATTGCTCATCCCTATCCATGTCACATCCTATTAAAAGATTTGAAAACCTAAAAGACATAAATAAGGTGCATGACATTCCTAATAGTAAATTATAATTTATACAAGAACTTCTCTATAACTAAATTTTAAAATCTAAGAAATTAAAACTTTAGTAATACAACAAATAAAATCATCACATATAACTTCTATTTGGAACTTATCACATTACAGTTAATACAAAAATTCCTCAGAGTTTATTCTAATGCAATACTAAATGAACGAAGAAAAATCTAAGAAATTAAAACTTTAGTAATACAACAAATAAAATCATCATATATAACTTCTATTTGGAACTTATCACATTACAGTTAATACAAAAATTCCTCAGAATTTATTCTAATGCAATACTAATATGGAAAACTTCCATACGAATCTTTTAACCAGAATATTTAAATAAATATATAGAAGATTTCAAGTATACTCTATAAATATAAAGAAATGTGAAAATGCTTTTTGTTTTAGAAAGATTAAACATTCAGAAACGGAGGCATTTAAAAAAAAAAATAGGTACTTCTTTATTACACCGGCCCCTAAAATTGAATTGCCAATCAATCGAGATATCTCACCAAAATCTGGTTATGTGTTCTTATACCTCATCATGTGATCATATATTAGCACTAGTTGAGTGTTCTTATACCTGGCCATGTAATCATATACCAGCGACGTGTTGCATTTTTGCTCTCGCTGCACAATCTTATATTATTCATTATTATGAGGTTTTCAAATTGTGTGGGAATATGACATTAGTAATGAGGTGGATGGCATATAATTTTCTCAAGAAAGAGGTCTTTTACCTAACAAATAAGTGTGAAATTGGTCACGGCATGATGTTAACGACAAAACCATTTGGAGGTGCAATGGTGGTTCAGTGGTTCCAGATTATGGTTCATGCCTGCTATTAGATTTATGTATTCTTGGGAAGAGGAGTTTAGATTCATGAAATGGTTTAAGAGACAGCTTAATATGTGTGAAAGTGCTGCAGTTGATTGGAACAATTATATGCAATAAAACTATTGTTTAATAATAAGGATAAGGATTCTTAAAAATTTTCTTAGGAAATGACTTGTGAGTATTATTGTTATTATTATATATTGTATTGTTTATTTTCATATTTGCACTTCACGAGCTTGGCAAAATTATAGCTGGGATGTTAGTGCAAATCTAAAATTGCCAAATATGGTTGGGGGTTGCTATAACAAAGAAGTAAAAAAAAATGTTAATTTTTCTTAAAAGAGTAAAAACAAACCGTTGTTTGGCCAGAAAATTCTTTATAATGAAAATAATTTTACACACACAAAAACTGTGGCTCTCAAATAGAAAGCAAGTACATGTAATGTAACAAATTCAATATGTATCTTTTCCTTTGAACTCATATATCCATAAAGTTATATGTTAATATGCTAAATTACAAAAGATATATATACACTGCTCGACATTGAAAATGCAACACCAAGAAGGAGTGGTCAGAAAGTGATGAAATTTGGAAAAAAGAGACAGCAAGCAGCAATAAGTGATCTTTATTTCAAAATGATAGTCAGAATACAAAGCGAGAATGGCATCGGCTCAGTAGGATGTAGGACTCCCGCGGACAGCGATGCACGAAGAAACACATCTAGGCATAGAGTCAATAAGAGTGTGGATGGTGTCCTGACGGATGGCTCTCCATTCCCTTTCAACCATTTGCCACAGTTGGTCTTCTGAACGAGGCAGGGGCAGAGTCTGCAAACAGCATCCAATCACATCCCACACATGTTCGATTGGTGACAGGTCAGGAATGACCTGCTGTGTGGTCGGGCATTATCCTGCTGAAAAACTGCATTAGGCAGCTCCTGAAGGTAGGGGACTGCCACCGGCCACAGTGCATTATCCAAGTATTGTTGTGTGGTCATAGTGCTCTGAATATGAACTAGAGGTCACCTGGAATCGTAGGCATTAGCGCCCCAAACCATTATGAATTGTTGTCGTGCGGTGGGGCGTTACACAGTTACTGCCAGATTAGATCTGTTTTCACGTCGATGCCACACATGTATGCGGCGACTGTCAATGGATAAACAGAAACGAGACTCATCTGAAAACATGAAGTTTCGCCATTCTGCCATCCACATCGCTCCAGTCCAGCACCATTCTAAACGCTGGCGTCTATGCTGTGGGGTCAATGGCAGTCTTAACGAACGCCGTGAGTGCAGGCCACGTTCAACCAATCTACAGGAAATGGTTCTGGTCGACACAGGAACATCCAGGGTATCTTGCACATGCTGCAGAATCACGGTACAAGTGATTTGCAGGACTGCCATAGCTTGTCGGCAGATGCGTCGATCCACACATGCTGACGTCACTCTGGCTGCACCTGCACCCCTCCTTCCCACATTTCCTTGTTCCGACCATGTTCGCCATAGCCAACGCACCGTGCTCGCATCCATATGGGTATCAGCTGCGATTTGATGTAAGGACCAACCCGCCCTTCTCAGGCCGATCACCATAAAATCGTCTATCTGCTGGAAGTGTCTTTGTTGACAGCGGTCTGGCATTCTCTCCTATTACACGTATCCTCTGGGACAAAAACCAACTTTCTTCGATAACTCGTCTGGCAGAAATAACGACATAAGTATTGCCCATTCTGCACGTTCCTTCCCTTATATCTTACTTCACGTGCGTCGGAGAGCTGCGCATTTCACATCATTCGCATAACTCAGTGATGTGCGTCTACTCTAAATTTTGCATAAATTTCTGACCACTCCTTCTTGGTGTTGCATTTTCAGTGTTGAGCAGTGTATATTTGTTATCTACTGAATATAATTAATACATAATAAGAAAACAATTTAACTAGCTTTAATGTCTGGTTTTTGTAAGAACTTTATGCATGATTTTAAGTTTACAGAACGTACCTTATTTATGAATATAAATTAGTTCAAAATTGTTGCATACGTATACACGACTGATGTTGCATACCTGTATTTTAGAATTTTGTATTATTTATTATTTCTACACATTAAGAGCAAAATTAGTAGATACAGGTGTTGTTCAATTAAAAAGTGAAAGAATGAACTATCTGTAACCAAAGCCAAAATTTGTACAATTTTTATGCATCATTTCTTAGGCTAAAATTAAAACACACTTACCACTGCTCATTGAAAGAACTTCTTTTCTTAAACATTATAAGAATATAAATCATATTAAAGAAAAGCACTGACCTAAAATTAAGTAGTTAAAATCAGTGTCCTGAAGCAAGCGTTTTAAGTCCTGCGTCAAATCACCAAACAAGAAATCACCTAAAATATAATTAATTTCACATTTTATAATATATACACTACATAATACTGCAAATCCTGATGTTAAAATTGCGGAGTCAAAATACTAGCTACATCATCATTCATTTATCACAGTTAAATTTGTATTATTATTTTTACAATCAGAAAGCTTTAGGTTACACTAAACACTGATTTGAAAGTTCAACCATCTTAACATCAAATTTAATTCATAGTTCCAACTAAAAACAACTTTTTATTCATACTAAAAAAAAACATTTGATGCTACATGCTGCAAAGGTTTACAATATAGTGTTTAAGCAAAGTTACCTAATCACATTGCCAAATCAGAAGTCTTACAACTGGCTACAATCTAATTTCTAGATCAAAGAATGGATCAAACTACAGTAAAAGTATGATAATTCAGCAAGTTTAAGATTTCAATAATCCTGAATTATCAAATACACCAAATAACATGTTATCTTAAATTATCAAATACACCAAATAACTTATCTTAAATTATCAAATACACCAAATAACATGTTATCTTAATCTTATTAAGATAACATGTTATTTGGTGTATTTGATACGAAAAATCATACCAACAATGCAACATTAAAATTTATTTTGAATAACTGACATATATATTTCTTTACCAGGTTTAATTTCTGTGATGGCAATATTATGTGCTTTCAAAATTTTTTCAAGAGTAAGTCTTGCAGAATTTTCAGTCTTCATATTTGAAGCAACCACAGGCAGAAGACATTCTTGCGGACTTAACTGCACTAAAACTGACTGATAAATAAATAAATAAATAAATTAAACACAGAAATATATAAATGAAAATGGAAATTTTTATACAATTATGTAAAAGCAATAAAAAGTATTTACTTGTAAAACATTAGACATTAAACATTTTAATAAATTGTAATAGCAGTTTTAAAAAAAATTGTGAAACCAAATTTGACAGATGCTTTCAGATTAACACCCATAGTAATGAAAATTCCTTTGAACAACAAAACTATGAAAAGTTTAATAGTCTGAAAAAAGTTTCACGAATTAAGATATTTCAATGATGCCCTCCTGCTCCTAAAAAAATTAAAAAGTCAAGATAGATTTATATTCAGATTATTTTATTATTTTCAATGGCATGAGCACATGGCAAATGTTTTACAAGTAAGAATACATAAAACACGAAACAAAAAGAAAATCTTATTAGACTCCTACAGCCTCAATATTTCCCCTATTTATGTTAATTATGTGCAAATGAATGCATAAATGGACTTCTGTGCGCAAGTTAGTGCATGAAATATATTAATAAAGTGACTGGCAATGTGGTGTTTAATTTGTTTATAATGTGCTGTCATTGTTGGCTTGAAGAAATAGTGAAACAACTACAAAAAATATCGGTTTTAGACCTTCAGGCTGTCAAAGGAACTTGAATCTGCTGTTCTACTACTGCACAAACATTTTACAAGATTGGATATTAGGAAAGAAATCAACAGACTTGGTCCCACTCACTCTCACCTTCCAAAGAGGCCCATTTAAAGTGATAATGTCATGTTAAAGAGAGTCAAAAGGAAAGGAACTCTATACTTCTTCATGACAAGTCCAGATAGGAGTAAGGAACATGCAACTTGCCTTCCTTTTATCATGAAACATTCTGATTGCACATCCCTTCATTGTTTGAAATGGAATCATAAAAAATATCTGCATCACTTTTACAATGGCTCTTGTAACTGGTCACAGATATGTGGACAATGTCTTGGAACTGCATGCAGGGATATTTATGGATCTGTTAGCTGTTTTTTACTAATGGATGATGATATTCATCTACATCAAACATCTCTGTTGTCAGATTTGAAAACAGAAGACATCGCTCAAATGGATTGAAATGCTTTTTTCACAGACTTGAACCTGATTGAGCATGTGTGGGATGCCTTAAGTTGATGAACTGCAATGAACTATGAATGACAAACTGCAATCCTCTTCGAAACTTTCATCTGAAGTATGATTTTCAATTTGAGTGGTGAGCAATTCCACTACACTTCATCAACAGTTTGGTAAATTTTATAAAACCAAGATGTGAGGTTTACATTTCTACGAAAGATGACCACACTGAAGAAAGATCTGCTGCAAAAAAGAGATCATTTTAAAATTTCCATTAATTTGACTTTGAATTCAATGTTTTGACAGTAATCAATTGGCAAGCATTCTAATTATGCTAAATAATGCTTTTATAAAAATTGATTTTAATCTTTTTCAATATATATAACAGTTAATTTTATTTCTATCAATATTCTTTAAATTTACTAAACAGTGTATAAGCAGAGTTTACTCTATTTAAGTTCTAAGCATTCAAAAAGAAAAGAGAAAAAAAAAAAAAAAAAAGACACATTATCCTCATTATTTTATTTGCTAGTTCATCAGCCTGGTTATTTCCATCAATATTGCAGTGAGCAAGAATCGACTGGAAACAAAATGGTTTTCCCCTCCATTTTCCTCTGCTCAAGGAGAAAGTGGCATTCACATATTTTCTCAGAAGTCAGAACTTCACTTTATTCAATAGCTTGTAAGGCAGCCCTACTTTATAAAACATGTACATAGACAGCCATGCTTTCTCTGGCAAATTTTTCTACCTTAAAAGATAGAATTGCTTGTCCTATCAAATGTAGTTTTTTGATTTCCTATGGAAATATAAAATGAAAAAGGAAAAAGGAACAAATTCCTTTGTCTGTATTAGGCAATTTTTCAAAATGATGATATCAGTATAAAACAGACATGGTCAAACTGCAGCTTGGAAGCTATTCGCAGCACTTTGCCTCCTGAAACGCGACTTGTTTGCAATCAATAGCAGTTTTATTTTTGAAATAGAAATCATGCAATGGCACATTTCTTTAATTGCTAATTTAATTTCCTAAATTATATTTACTGTGCAATAATTTATCTATTTCAAATTGTCCATGACAGGCTTTTTGCCAGAGTAACAGAAAATTTCAATTTCTGAAAACTAGTATAATGGTCTTATTATTTCTACAGCAGACAATGGCCATCAGGATAGGTCAAAATATACAAAGTTAATCTAAAAGAGGCTCAATAATATTAACATTCTCTCAAGTTAATTTTATATCAAGCACTTTCTACTTACATTCCTTCTGTGTGATACCATTCTTCAGATTTGTGATTCAATGTCTTGGAAGATTTGCTATTCGTAATAGTGCATTACTTTTATTCAGTCCTTGAATGGCATGAGTAAAGCTGAAAAATCACTGTCCATGCAAGGCTCTTTCAATTTGATGATTTTTTGATTGGTGAGGTGAACTATCCCTATCATACTTGATTAGGAGACTAGTCTTAATTTTCTCAGCTGTGAGTGTCCTTCAAAATTAATTCTCCATTGCTTCACAGTTTTTGAAATCACTCACAGTATTATGCTGCAATGAACACTTTTTCCATATGAAACTCTTTATTTTTCACTATAATTTCTTTGTAATTCTATGCAGAGATCATAATTCATTTCAGCAATAGTAGAGCATCCTGTTTGGCTTCAATGGGGTGACCCACTGCATTGACGATGATTTCAATTCTGGTCAAAATGTTAGTTCATGTTTTATCAATTGCTGTTTTAAGACAGAAGTCTTTTTCCTTCATCATTAAATCTTCATATCAATAGTGCTGCATTAAGCAATGAGGGATCAATTGAACACAAACTTCTCTTTTCAGCAAAGCTTCAGTCAAAGCATGGCATATTAATGATGGAAAAATTACTTTAGCTTATGATATTTTTTGGTATATTGGTTAATGATTGTCTTTCTAGCTAAATGAAAACATCTAACTAGGTTAGAGCCAACTTTCTGCTACTCGGTATTTTTAAACATTTTCACCCTTTAATTCAGTGACCTGCACCAGTTGTCCTGGTTCTGATACCAGCATCACATTCTTTAATCTGTTGATATTTTTGGTCTTTCTAATCTTCAATTATCATTTATGTCTGACTTCACGAAAGTTTAGTAGCCCAACAAAAAGTTCTACTATGATCCACTGCCTGATTACTACTAATTTCATACAATTAATGTAAAATTTTGTTGGAGTTTAGTGCCATAAATAAGTTTCTAGTTTTCAACTCTGGTCGTTCTTTTGCTGAAGTCACAATACCCTCATATGTCTACTGTCTCCATTTCAGATTTATTTTCTGTACACAGGTTGTGTAACAATTAAGCTGACAAGTCAATAAGAAAATTTTTTATTTCAAGCTTTCTTCTCAATTACTTAGAGATTTAAGATGAGACAGTAAGTCATTTGACCACCTTTATGATTCTAATAGTTAACAGTTAAAGTAGGATAGATCTGTATACCTGCTTGGCAAAGAACTCAGAAAATAAACTATTATGTAGACGTCTGCTGTGTCACATAAGACCTCCACATCAAACATCTCTGCATGTCAATAGAAATTTTAAGAATTAAAACGTTCATAATTTATCTATATTTTTTTAATAAATTCATTATAGTAGTCATACGTATGTTTTCTTTCTTTCCCTTTAGTTTTTTATTTACCTTGTATATGTAAAAGAGTTCAAAATTCATTCATCAGTCATGGCTGGCAGACAGTTGGAATGTGTGCCCAACAAAGTATTTACAACATCTCGGCATGAACTGTTGATTTATTAGCAACAGGTTATCTATGTCCAGAATTATTGGACTGATTTCAGACATAGTTTCAAAAACCAACCAAGAAGATTTCAAGAAATTTTAATTATGCAGTGTACTGATTACTTAAAAATTAATGCCACGATGAAATAGTATAGAATTCAGTTGATAGTGATGATTCGAATACTCCTGAAATTGCAATTATGTTCTTATTTTTAGTGAATTCTATACTAGGCATCAATAAAATTAGTCATTCCAAGATTTAAGTTAAAATGTTTAAAGATTTCTCAGGTTAGGATTCAAATGATGAAAAAAGCCTCAAGATTCGATGTTTGGAATTTAAAATCTTTCTGAAGATTCCTGTGATCTGAGGATTCAAAAGTACCAGCCTTAAATAAAACAAAATGTAACTTATAATCCATTTCTCATTTAATGAATTAATTCAATTACTTTAAGCTAGATTTGATCTCGGTATGTTGACCCTCATGTTAATTGTGTGGAGGAACAAAATTAATTTTTGTGCAAAAGCCTAAAAAAAGTTAATAGCTTATTTTTAAATACTTTGCTTTTCTTGAATAACAGTTTCTCTTCAATGTGCATCGACTTGTATCACTTAATTTATTCTTCTTAAAGACTGCTTATGAAGTAAAAAAAGGGGGGAACACACAATAATTATTTATAATTCCTTCTAATAAAGTCGTTTTCAGATAACTGTAGACCAACACATATTCTTCTGATTTCTGTTTAGCTCTACTAAAACCAATACATTAGCAAAACCTCTACTAAAGCCAATAATAATTATAAATGGAGGGGGATAAGGAAATCAGAGGAAAATGTTTTGTTTTTCTACCTGAAGTCTTACTACCTACTTAGTTGCATAGTGCAATAGTTAAAAATTTATATTTTCTAGGGACTTTTCTAAACACAAAGCAGAAGATATAAGATTAATTTATTCATTTTATATGAGGGTCACTCTGAAATTTTTTAGATACACATAGGTTTTTAAGCTGTACTTACTAAATTTTAGGTGTTCTAAATAGTCTCCTCCAACATTAGTGCCCTTCTGTAGGCAAAATTTCCAAAGATTAAATGCCTCAAGCTATTCATTTCTTGGAATTGATTAAAGAAAAAAAAAAGCATTTATAGCCTCAACAATCTAATTTTTTTAATGAAAACGACATCCATGCAAGCATAAAAAATAGCCTGAAATTACACATAGCTAAATATAGGGTGAACAGAATGGATGTTCTATCACTTGTTTTTGTTCAAGAAGCTCGACTGTTAATCCTGCTGAATGAGAAGATGCAATGTCATGCTGTATCATGAGTCCTCTAAATTCATTTCTTGAAAAATTTCTGGAAGACACTTAGTGGTGTACCAGTTAGAGTGACTGTCTTCTGTCATTCCCAGTTAGCTGTGACTGTCTTTTATCCTTCCAGCTTGATGGCTTTGACCAGACCTGTACTTCTGAAGAAAACGGCATACATTATTTTTTCATGGCACATTGTCTTTTCACCATTGTGGGCATGGGATCACTTTCAAAGACCCATACTTTACTTTCTTGACGTGTTAGAATGTCAAAAAATGGTATGTATGTTTCATCACCAGTTAAGATTTTAGAAATAATGTGGTGGCCACCATCTTTAAGTAATTTAAGGGTTCATATACAATTCTTCATAAATAATTTTATGTATGGTAGCAGACCCAATGTTAAGTTCTTTCTGTATCATTTGGTAGGCACAACGATTATCATTGATTAACATTTTCCGTATGACAGACACATTACCTCGGATTGCAGCTGACAATGGCCTTCCTGTGTGTTCTTCATCTTGAACAGAGTTGTGACGTTTGTTAAATTCTGTAAACCATCTGAATACAGTAGCATGAAATGGACCTTCATTTCAAAATGCCAATTATAGATTTGAATGCATTCCTCCCGATTTAATCTTATTTTCAAATCATAGTGCAATAATGTTCTTGCGTCAACTCTAGTTTACCTTCTGCTGAAAATTTATTCTATGCTAACTTACTTGCAGTAGGCCAATAAAAAAATCACTTGCTAAGCTAAAGTAGTTCACATTTTCAAATCCAACCGTTAATTTTTTTCTGCCACTTATCGTCTACGCGTATCCAAAAAATTTCAGTGTGACCATACATATGTAATCATATTAATCACATATAAAATAGAAAATTCTCATTCATTTACTTAAAAGTTGTTTCTTTAGCTTCAAACTTTTTTTTTTTTTTTTTTTTTTTTTTTGGAAACTATACAAATTTTGACTTGCACTCTCAAATGTTCATGAAATCTGCTATATGGCTCATACTGTCTTGAATTTTGTCCATCCCTGGTATAAAACATAACCATTTCAGTTTGGGATGCACTGCTAAAGCTATTTTTTCATAGTTTTTATATAAACAAATATTAAAAATCCTAAGAAAAACTGATTCTTCTTCAAAATTTTATAATCATTTGATGACTGAGATTCTCTTCAGCAAGGCCTTAATTCCAGTTTTTTACTGATTTTAAATACCAAAGAAACACTTCCAAAGTTGTAATAAATATCCTTATCAAAAAACTAAAATTATAAATGAAAAAATTTTGAAAATCTGAATGAATTTTAACTTATGCTTCTAAATCTAAATGTTGAATTAGTTATTTTAGGTAATATGTTACTTTTTTATTACTTCCTTTCTGCAGCTTCTTTGTCATGTTTAGATATGCCAACTTCTGAAGAGGTCTATCAGTAATACTTAATTGAATTACAACTGTTATATTCAAGCATTCGCCAATTTGAAAGGAAGGGATTCTATAGCATACAGTGGATATTAGACCATACAATAAAAGGTACATTACATTTTTGCAACAGAAACAAAGGATTTAAAATAAAAATTAAACACATTTTCCCACATTTCTACCTGACCTAAGTTAGATTTATTGCATGTTTTGCAGCGTGGTTGAACACGTTCTAGTAACAACAAATAGTGCATGAGTACAGTTAAGCCCTGCTACAACGAAACTCCAGCTATAACAAACAAATCTTTTGGTCCCATCAAATTTCCTATACACTTAATGTTGTTTTATACTGCTACAGCAAACTTTCAAAATAATTAGAATTTAATGAAGCAAACTATGGTATCTTTGACGAAAACTTCTTGGTATTTTTTTTAATTTTCCTCAAAATTTCTGCAATTTTTAATAAAAAATTACCAATCCTTAAATTGTTCACATTTAGAATGTTAGGACCACATTCCTTCTGCAATTGAAAATGCATCAGTCAGTGCATTGCTGAAAAGTATTAAAAAAAGTAGTCAACATTACTTGGCAAGCTCTCCAAATTTGAACAGCTTAATTGGTTCCCAACAGTTTTGAAATGCTGTGACATGCTACATAAATTCAAAGAGCAGCAAAAACTTCTTCAAAACTGCAAATTTAGTTTCCAGTTGAAAAACATCAACAGAAAAGTTTTGAAACAATAAAATCACATACCAAACATATGAAAATTAAACTTTTTCAAAATCTGTAACAGCTTCTCTGTAACCTTTATCAGAATGTAGAGTAGTTCGAATTAAATAGGAAGCAAAGTGTTGTAATTTAAAATTTGTGTAGTTGCAAAGTTGTGACTTGAAATTTCAAGTGGTAACATTACTGGGAGAGCATTCAAATCACGCTGTCTTAGACCTCTTAATGGCTTACCTATTTGCCATTAACTTTGAGACCGCAATTTATATAGCAAACACCCATGAATTTTCTTATCTTGAAACAGATTACTGCACACTTAAACATACAGTTTTCCAGAAAAAGAAAAACAGAATACAATTTGGTGACCAATAAAATGGGTATGAAAAACTATTGCCCCTCCCCACAAACAGGACTACTTTTTATATAACCATATCTTCTTGGGAATGGGCTATAATTCTGCAATATCATACACTCATGGGAAAATACACTGTTGTTTGTTCCACAATATTATTTTTAAAAAAATTTCTTAAATTACATTGCATTTTTTTATACCCCACTCATAAAAATAAGTAACTTTAAACAAAAAAGCAAAAGAACACTGAAAATAGTAACAATTCCTTTCAAGTTTTCCTCCCCCCTCCCATTTTTTAAAGGAACAAAATTATATGACACATTTGTAAAAAATAACCATCGTATATTCCCATGTATAAGGCAAGTATTTTTATAACTTTTTCCAAAGATAAATTATGGGACTTACATGTGGAACTGTTAATCTTATAAAAAAATGTAGGTTCTTTGTTAGCTGGATGCAAGCGATAAACCGCCAAATATAGCATCTTTTTATTTCTTTACTTAAGTTTATGAAAAGATTAATTTTAAATGAAATCAGTTGTTTCATTTTCAAATTGCTGTTTTGTTGTGTCATCTCCAAAATGAAAATAACACAAGCACAAATATGACAGATCGTATAATGTCAATAATTGAATAGGAAAAAAAAGTCCTAACTTATATAGGGTTACCAGAGTTAAAACTATCGGTGCTGTCATTTTATTTTATAATGATTTCATTGTAAAATATTCTACCCATTTTACGTGCTTGATAACATGTTCAAGCTTTATAAGAACTTTTTCCTTTTATTCTGCCATTTCAGCATATATACAGGTTTTGAATTTTGGGGAAATTTTTGAAGAAAAATGCACTCTTGGTTTATATTCGGTTTGGTTTGGTTTATGTGATTACGGCAAAGCCTCAAGGGCTACCTGCCTAAGGGAAAGGATGCCTTCATGGAGGATTTTCTAAGGGAAACTCACTTGTATAGACGTTACACATGGGGAAAATCACAAACACGCCTATGCAGCCAGCCCATTTGTGGGATTCGAACCTCGAACTGGTCTACCAGTGCTCAGCGACTTTACTGTTATGCCGCTGGTTTGCCCAGCTTCAATTTGGAAATAGACGATAAATTAAATAATACTTTAAAAAAAATTGCACCTACACACATACAAAAGATATAATATAAGTACCTGAAAATTGGTTAAATCTAATTTGTCAACAACTCGGCAAATCTGAATTTCACGGAGTACTGTGTCACAATGAGCTATTCCAAGAATCTGAAATATAAAAATAAATATATATAAATAAGGCAGTTAAACTCAGCCCAATAACTGGAAAGAAAAAAAATTCTTTCAATTAAAAGATGGTTTACATTTCAAAAAATCTGATGTGTACACCACATGACTTCCTTGTATTGGAATATTAAATTATAGGCATTTTTTCTCACATTTCATTCAAACTTATTGGATTGAATTAAATCTACTTCGCCGACGGCGCATAAACCACAATAGAATAAATGCATTCTTTAAAATTCACTCTAGTACTTGTTTACGATAGCGACACTCTGGCGCTAGATTCACTTAACAGTATTAATAATTATATAACAGTTAACTTATATAATAATTTTATAACGGAAACTAAGTTAACTGTTATATAATCCAATAATTATATAACAGTTAACTTATATATTTCGTTCATATTATAATTCATAATGCACAAAATTTATATCATTTAAAGAATAGAATTATCTAATCGTTGCCACATGTTCTATTCAAATACTATAATAAAGCTAGAATGATGTATAAAAGAAATTAAGCAAAGAAAACAAAAAAGAAACAGTTTTTCACAGACGGTTGAATATGTCTCATTTAATTAATTCAGTTCTCACTTCGCGAGAAAGCAAAAATATATAAGAACTCAAAATATCTATATTAAAAATTACAAAGTAAATCTTAAACGCTTATTTCCTCAACAAAATTCCAGAACGGATTAAGCATGATTTAAATGATAAATGAAGGTGTTATCTTTGTTGTTGCGAAGCTAAGTTTCTCTAGATTGGCAACAAATCCACTAGTTTCCTGCTTCAAATGTAAACATCAATGGCCGCCATTAAAAAAGGCTTAGCGGCAATTAAACAACTTTAAAATTGCTGATAATTCTAAAAATATTGCACACAGATTTACTAAAGGCATAAAATCCTTAACCGGAAGATAAAAACAACATAATTCAATCATTTTTAAAGCAAAAAATGTACAATTTACCAACATATAAGAAAAAAGAAACTGAGATCACTGAGCCGGGTAACAGAGTGGATATATATATAAATATATTTATATACGTTTGGTGCGACCGATTGCAACCAAAATACGAGGTGCACATCTACATGTTATAGCAGTCCTATATACAAAATTTCAACGTTCTGAGGCTACTTGTTTTTGAGTTAGCGAGATACGTACATACGCACGAACATACGTACATACGTTCGTACAGACGCCACGAAAAATTCTCGTCAGAATTCATTTTAAAGCAGTTTTATAATTTTTTTGAAGGAAAAGAGTATTTTATTCTGTCCTTACGTACAGATATCACGCAAAGACATCGTTAAATTGCATTCAATAGCGGTCAAAATGGATATTTTCGTTGAATTATGCTGCCTGAAACTTTTCGCGATTACAATACTTCCTTTTTACTTCGTACAAGGAAGTAAAAAGGTGAACATCTAACAACCTCCCAGTCTTTCCTAAATAAAAAGGCAAAATTCCAAGACAGTTGCTTATTTAACAAACATTAATATATCCCCTTTTCAATAAGGAAAGGAAAAAAAAGAAACGACTACTGTATGCTATGTTTTCTCTATAAATTCTTAGAAGCGCTTTTCATCTCCATTTGACAATTTTCAGACACTCAAAAGCAGAATAGTAGAACAAAACATGCATAAAAAATTTCTTCCTGTTATTTCGGCATCAGTATATTTATTGTGAAATTAACTCCTAAAAACAAACATAAAAATCACTTAATATGGCATCTTAAATTATCATGCAAATAATTCTTTTATCTTAAAATTATTCACAATACAAGGAACAATTTTAAAATAAATTTTACTTTATAATCCAAATGAATACTATTAAAAACCAATTTTACACAATATTACTATATTTTTACTATAAAAATGAAATATAAAATGAATGGTACGATATCTTTCTTACAGATGTAGATATCAACAGATATTAGAATATTTCAAGTCAACAGAAGACCTGAAATTTTACTTTTTTCGGATGCAATAAAGTTTCATGAAGGTGAAACAGTAGAATTTAATATGTTATTAGAAATAAGAAAGACCAATTAAATCAGTTAAGATAGATGAAGAAAAAGGTTAGTCATCAGCAAATGCATGCATTTGTGAAGAAAGAACAAAAAATTCCAAGTTAAGACTTTCAGAATTGATTCAGAGATAAAATGTTAATATGAAAAAATGCATACTATATAAGAAACTAAAATGTACTTTGGCTACATGGATGAAACATATGAATTATTAGATAGAAGCTACATATAAGTAAGCAGAAAGGAAAGAAGCATCTAAAATTTGTTTAGATACATAAAGAAAGTTTTGATATCTTTAAATGTGGTAAGAAGCTATGAAAGCAAATTTAATGCATTTGATTTTTATGGAAGATAAATGACTTGGAAAAACAGAAAAATAAAATTAGATGGCTAGAATTTACTTCCAGTTGTGAAGAAATTGCCACACAGCCAAATGTTATTTTTATTTACTTCTGGCTACTATTATAGCACTTCTATATCACTTAGTGATAAATAAATCACTTTAATTTAACTAAATTGTTCTTAACTCTCTTTCATAAAGTGGATGACATACTACTTTCCAAAGAATACTATCCATTGTGGCATTATTGAAAAGGCCTGGCAGATGGACTGGCCAAGGCTAACTTAAAAGGGGGACTTATTTTAATTAGATTCTCTTGTCAAACAAAAAAGGGGGACTTATTTTAATTAGATTCTCTTGTCAATTTTTCTACTGTTAAAAGACTCATTAAATTCAGCATCAATGTATATCAACAAAAACTCTTTGCAGAAGTAGTGGGGAAGATATTGAGGGATTTTTTATGGAGATCTTAGGCCCTTCATTATATACCTAGAGCTCTGAATGTGATAAAATTTTATTAGAAAACTGGTGACGATTTTTTGGGAGAAAAAAAAAATCTCCAACATATGGGTTAACTGGTGACTCATAAATGTGTACATTACATAACTATCTCTTCAGTTGTCCTGATCCTAATGATGCTGCAGATAATAATATGAATAAAATGTTAACTTTTTGTTTCTTTCAAGACTTTACAAGGCTGCACTACAGGAATTAATGGCTGAAAAGAGTTACAGTCCTATGTGGAACTTTATAATAATGGTGAGGAAGAGAAAGTTCCATTACCAAAAAGACACAGCATCCCCTACCACAAAAAAGGGGGGGAAATGCCCAAAAGTTTTTAAATCGGCTTAATGTTTAGTTACAACCTTTTTAAATGTAAACTCTGCATTATGTGCCATTACTGTGCAAAATAAAATACATAAAACTAAATATGCTTTTCTACATATATATACAAAATTCTCTGTTTATTTGGTAGCAGCCCATGGTTTAAACCACTTAAATGAGTTTACAGCTATTTATAAAGAATTAATGAGAATTTAGTTGTTCTGAAAGAAGTAAAATATAAATGTCAAGGAAAATGTAGTGAGTTATTTTTGAGAAATTAAAAAATGTTACTTTCTTAACAAGTATGAAAATTTCAAATACTATTATTCAAGTCATCTGATTTGTATAATAGAGTAACAAGAAATGAAAATTTAAGTGATAAAAAAGATAAACCTAAAAAATTAGAATCAATAAAGAAAGACATAATTTCATCAATAGATAAAGTTCCAACAATGCTTTTAATAAATTGCATTGATTCAAAAGATATGCTTGATAAACTGTGTTTCACATATGAAAGAGATTCTGATCAACAAAAATTAATCTTGTTACAAAATTTTTTTTCATATCAAACATAAAGAAGGAACTGACTGTAAGAAACAAACTGACTTATATTCCAGTAAAAATAAAGCATTTGCTAATTACCATATCTCAATTTAACTAACAGTGTTCAGTGATTTCACATATTTTAGTTGGCATAAAATAAAAAGAACAGAATAAAGTTTCCACAACAAAAAAGGGGGAATTCAAACACTACTTCCTTTTTTTTCATACATAGTCAGAGAATTGATGTATTTAAAAAAATAAACACAGAAAAGAAAAATATCTGAAAGGCTTCAGATTTTAATGGCTATCCAAAAGGAGCTCTTTTAATATTTAATATGATTTATTAATGGAGATGGTGCAGGTAGAATATCCAAACATTTTAGAGGACACTAAATGAATATATATTTAGACTAACATGAGAACGTTATACATCTGCACATTTTAAAAGTGAAAAATATAGAATACCAGAAAAGTATTTAATATTTTTAATTAGATACATTATGAATTAAATGCATTTTTTATTTAAATCAGATAATAAAAAAAATAGTCTTAAAAACTGAATCTTTTGCTTTTAAATAGTTTAGTTTGTTAATCAATAAAAAACAGATTAAATTTGAAAGATAAATATCTTGTATTTTTCTTAATGCAACAAACTCGAATGAAAAGTGAAACAACACATTTACAGTGGAAGGCATTTAAAGTGAATGAATACAAAATCAGGGTTCAAGACTAATAGCCCTTTTGGGCTAAGAGTACAAAAATGTTATCAGAAACTAACAGAAATTCTTTAGAGGAAATAAATTACAAATTACCACTTCAGGTCCCTCTAAAATCATTTTTATGGCCATTAATCCTCTTGATTCATGTACATATGTTTCACAATCTCCAAAAAGCAGGTCTTCAATAGTAGTCAGATTACCTGGTGATGCCTTGAAAGGAAGAAAGATTTCACTTTTAAAGATATATACCCCCTCCTTTTATTTTATTTTTTTAAATCACACTCATAAGCTACATTTAAGGATAAGAAACAATTTGTAAAATATATGAAGTTCATGAATAGGGAAATTTATCGTTGGCTTGTTTTTTAAACTATAAACTATATCCTTGTAAATAATAAAAATCTGAAATGTATGCAACTATCTACTGCATAGCAAATTTCTTCACCATATGAAATTTCCTCAATTCTATACTCATTTCACCATTTTAACAGGGTAACATGGCAGAAAATTTATTAGAAACCTTTGTCATACATACAAATAAATGAATTTTTAGCAAAAGTGCAATGCATTAGTAACACATTCTGGTTGAAAAAGGAGTTTAATTTATTAATGAATTTGTCTAGCTTTTATTATTGTAGTTATTCTTACATCCAGATCAGATCATAAATCTCAGCAAATGGTTTGTTTTAGGAGAAACTTTACTTTTGAATACATATTTCAGTGACCTTTTAAAATCAATTTTGAATTTATGTGGTAAATGCATGAAACTTAATTTTCCCATTTAATTTTTTTTTTTTTTTAGATTCTGAATTAAAACTTTAAACACACTTCAACAAGGCATTTTACTAGTAAAAATTGGTTTGTTTACAATCTAAAAAGTAAATTTTGTTTACAATTAGAACAAAAACAAATAGGAATAGAGTTTTAAGAAAAACCACCTCTCAATTTTCCCTGCATTTAAACGGACAAATGCCACCCTCCCAATAAAAAGCTGGAAAAAATAGTTTTTGTTTTCTTTTTTTTTAATAGATCTAAAATTAGAAACTATAGCACTTTCTATAGTTGAAAACAGCATATGTTTCACCTGCGCATGCATCTCAATACTAGCCATACATGCATACACCTTGAGCTTTTGGATATGTTTGTTATGTGAAAATAAGTGAGAGTTTTGAGAAAACTCATGGCTGCAAGTGATCATGAGAATAAAGAGCTAAAGCTTAATTATAGTCCAAGAGTCCACTGTGTAAAATTTCTGGTCCGTTGTGACCGCAAATCTATGGATTAACATAGTCATCCACAAGTAACGAGTAAGTCGGATGTTTCAATTTTTATTACACAGTTTTTATAAAAAATTTAAATTATTTATGTACTGTGTTAGACTACCTTGAGAACAATTACTTTCTATTATTATCTTGTGGTATTTTATTAAAAATATAATGTTGATAAAAAGTGCACTCAAAGAAGATTTAAAGCTACTAGCTTTGGAACTAAATATAGAACTAAGTGAAGAATTAAACAAATTAATGAACTAAATATAGAATTAAGCAATTGCTACAGATTTAAATCTAATGATTAAACACAGTGAATCTTTTAAATTCGATCTAGATCTAGTAGGGTAATTCTATAGTAGAGCACCGTAACTCTGAAGAAGTGGAAATTGCTCAATTATGAGCTCAAATCAAAACTGATAATAACGGTCAAGACAAAGCAAAAGGAGAAAATTCCGATTCCTTAGATTCCCTTCTTATAAGATTTCTAAGAAGAAGGTTCCAAGTAAACCTGCACAGTGGAGTTATTTTTCTCTTCTTTAAAAAAAGCTTTCACAACAAAAAATGTGCCTGAAGAATCTAAAGCAGAAATATTGTTAAACATGTTAAGGAAAAATTGCTTCAAACATTATCATATATATAACATATGAGGATATAAGTGATGATGAAAAAGTAAAAAATATTGTTCTAAAAGAATTCGAATTTATGGCACAAACTGCTTTAGAGAATTATAAAAGGCTGAAAGTTGGTTTCTCCCTCAGCAAATAGCAAAGGAAGCAAATTTATTTCCCCCATCCTGCAGAAAGTATCTTAACGAAAGTGTGAACAGCTTTCCAAAATTTCGCAATTATAAAACATCAAAAAATATTTTAAAGGCATTCTCTGCAAATGTAAAAGGCTTAAAGTGTGTTCCTTGTGAAAAAAATCACGTCTTGGCAAAATACCCATATTACTTGAAAGTACCAGTGAATGATTGAGTTGAAATAGTCAAACATAATAAATTGTGTTTTAATTTTTTAAATAACTTGCATTCTCTGTCCAACTGCAGTTCAAAAATTTCAAGTTTTTGTAAAAAATGACATTCCAACACTTTGGATTTAGCGAAGCAGGCCTTGTCTTTCAATGGCACCAATAACTGTGTTTTTCAGATCAAAAGAAAAAATTCAAATACCAGTAGAGGTGAAAGGGTGACAGTCGAATCAAAATATAAACACAGACTTGAAGGTTGCAGCTACAGAATTCATATCTAAGAGCTTAACTTTCATGAGACATCATTGACAAAGAAAAAGTACAACTTTATTGAGTGTGGCAGTTTGTTATTTGTCAACTCAAACAGGAAATTTAATTATATTATGATCTGTGCTTGACAGAAGTTCTAAATCAATTTTTTTATTGTGGAGGTGTTTGGATTTATTCACAATTAACTTTCTGAAGCCGGCGGTACAGCAGTTGTACCAGGAAAATGATTTTCTTTAACGCCGGCTGTGGTACAACTGTCCTATCAGCTATCCATTTCTAATTTTAGAGAATCATCTATCTGTAGATCTCTGTGTGGTCCATTGTCACTGCTCAGAATAGCCGCCGGCTACGCATTATTTCCCATTTCTTATCAGTTTGGCTACATTTTGGCAAAAACCGCAGGTTTCGTCTCGTGCCTATATACTTGAAAATCAAATAGAGGCCATCTCTTTCTCAAACGTTACAGCACTGTCTTATAATTTTAGTGCTAACTTTTGCTATGATTAAAACGTCAGCGACTTTGCACGCTGTTTAAGCTTACCAGATTTAATGCTTTTTAATCATAGCAAATAAGAATAGATTAATATTTTAGATTTAATGCCCTTCTAGAAAATAGGTAAAACCGCTTTTTATCGTTTACTTCCTTTTTATACTTATGAATAATAAGATTTTATTTTGACCACCCTTTTTTTTTTTTTTTTTTTTTTTTTTTTTTTTTTTTTTGGAGTGCATAAAACTCTTAAGAACTGTTAACTCTTTCAAAGTGCTTCTATTATGTAGGCAATTTTGTCTGATTTATCGGGAGATAAATAAGAGACAATTGTATGCATAATAGTTTTTGTGATTTTCATTCATTCAATAATTGCTTTCAATGATTTTCATTGATTGTAAATTAAATAAAATCAATTTATCTTTAGACCCTCTTTTAGGATGAGATCTGCAAAAAAGTATTTAATATCAATAAAGCTCATGTTGCTTCTAAATTGAATCAAAACATCAGTTACATTGTATAAAATTTCGGCCAGTTTTATTTGCTGAAATTCTTATACTCCTCAAGAGATAAAGGGAATTCAGACAAGTTAATAAAAAAAATTATCTTTAAAAAAGGTTGTTATTTTGTCTGTAATAAGGTTGTATGTCAACTTACTATTAAATGTATGAGAATTAGGATTGGATTACGAACAAAGCACGCGAACACTATCTGCTTAAAGGGATGGATGCTTTCGTGTAAACCTTTTTAAGAGAAAATTGCTCGCATTTATGTTCCTGGTGGAAAACTCCACATGTAATCAATTCGTTCTTCGGGTTTGATTGGATTAATTTTGTTCGCTTACTGAATTACATCAAAGCACACAACAATTACCTGTATAAGGGGAGTTATGCCTTCATGGAGGACTTTCTAAGAGAAGCTGGCTTGCATTTACGTTACACAAAAACCGTGAATCCAACTATTTTGCCGGGATTCAAACCCAAGCGAGCTACAAGTGTTCAGCCACCTTTACCGCTCTACTGAAGAGCCCGTAAAAATATTTATAAAGGAAAAGTATTGAAAATTAATTTACTAACCTATATTTCTCAATCGACAGTACATAAATTACGCATATGAGGGGGATTATTTGTGAATAAATAAACTGTATTGCACTTTTCTCCACTATTTCATATTACGATGGAATTATTGCATTTCAAAGTTATTTCTCATGAATTAATTTTGCTCCGTTCATGATTTTTGATATTTTCAAAGAGAAAATTCCACACTTTAAATAAAATACACGAAAAGATACTTTATGCAAAATTTGGCGTAAACGGTTTTCTTAATTTTGCTTTGAAAATATTCCAGGGTAATCGTTTTCATTACTGGAAGAAATATGAAAAACAGATTTACTACATTGTGTCAACACCCAGTATGTCCTTATTCTTTTGAAAACATGAAAGATTATTCTTTCTAAAATAAATTAAAAAATATATTATGTGCAAATAGAATATTCATTGAAAATAAAATAGACTTCAACCTTTCGATATAACAATGGTTTTAGATGAAATTTCTGCCTATGAATTGATGTATAATTTTTCATGAACATTTAAAACTGTTCTGAAAAATACTTTTGATGATTGCATGTATAGGTCACAAATTTTGTTTCTCTGCTAACATAAACAAAAGCCAATTTTACAAAGAAAAATTCTCGTTAAAGATATACCTCTTTTGCCTGATAGTTCAATGTAATATTTGTTAAAGTTAAATGATGAAACACAATCAATGTATCTCTTATTTTCTTTTTTATATTATAATAACAAAATTATCGAAAAAAAGCAGATTTAAAGCTCTGTTATTGTTATGTAAAGCTTTATTATTGCTGTAAGTTCATCTCAAAATCTAAATGTATTGAATCTCATTCTAATCATCTAATAGTAATAAATATTATTAATGAATTTATTATTATTAGTTCATTAAATTAGTCATTACCATTATTTTGTTAATAAAAAACGTTTTTTAAAAATTGCATTCCAACCTGCAGACTTACAATGCTAGTTCGTATTTATTACATTTTGTAAAATTTTGTTCTCGTTTTCTTATTTCTAATACAAAAATATGCTAATACAGTCAAAAGTCGCTAATTCGAACACCCATAATCCGGAATGATCTATAATCCGGACCTCAAAGCTACAAACTTTCTGCACATGCCTCGCGTTGATGCATGCGCGTAAGACCTCTACGGCTGCGCATATGCGTGTGTGCATGTGCATAATACGTTTACGCATGCGCATTTAATGTATAATGGACAGTGTATAAGCTAAAATTATCTAATTATCTATTTCAGTTAATGTTGCAGATTGCGTTGTTCCTTAATCTTCGAATTGGATCCGGATTATTATTGTTTGCAGGCTGTTAGAGCAATTTTATAAAAGTAAGCTTGAACTTTCGATTACGTCAAACAGAATTTCCGATGCTGGAGCTCCCAAAGGATCTACAAAGCGAAAGTACAGTAAGAGCCCGCTTAACGCGGGTGATACGTTCCATCAAAGTAGAGCGTAATGCGAAACAGCGCTAAACGAGGCTATCTTTACATGTAAATATTGGGGTTAGGGGAAGATGGCTAGGAAATTGGTTAGGTATTAAATTTAAAATGTATGTTTTTTTAATAAAAATAAAATAAAACATTTATTTCTTAAAGCCCAAATTAATACCACATTATTATTTCTTGCAAAAATAAAAACAAAATATAAATAACAAAACGAATATTCTTAAAAAAAAACAAATAAAATTCTCAGTCAGTCATATTTAGTTAGCCTTCCGCGTTTTCAGTGTTCTGCCTTTTTGTGACAAAAGCATCTAATGTTGCTTGCCTTTTTCTTTTGCGTTGTTCTCTTAAAAGTTCTTCATAAACGGATAGAGCATCTCTAACACCACGCCTTACTTTTGAGCTCCTGTCAAAATTCGGATCATTTTCAATGAATAGATCCATTATTTCAGTTATGGTAGACAAACTCCTTTTTACAAACGCCATCGAAAGTTCTTTTTGCTCTTCTTCTGAATCACTGCTGTCAACATTTTTGTTTTCTTCTTGTTCAGTTAATTCCTTGAGCTCATCATTAGAAAGACTAGCTGCTGCTTCTTGAATTATTTCTTCGACATCTTCCACATTTACCCCTTCAAAATATGTCTGTACAATACCGCACCAAACAAGAAATACAAGTACACTCTTTCGGATATGTATTTGAAACCTATCGCTGCATAATATTTCGGGGAATCCCCGTATGCTGCGAGCTATTTCGTGGAATCCCTGGGTTGAAATAAAAGAGCGCTAAACCGAAACAGCGCTAAACGAAACAGCGTTAAGCGGGGTCTTACTGTATGTTTCGATGTCCATCAAACAAAAAGTGGAATTGCTGCAAAAAATGGATAAAGGCATATCCTTTGTTTCTCTAACCATTCTGAAATCTGTTTATCAATTTCATGCTGTGGGGGAGGACGCCGAGGCGCGCAATGAATTGGAAGTCGATCTGTCAGCACTATCCTTATCTTCAGGGCAGACGTTTTTACTTTATTTGGCTTACAATTCCTTACTAAATGTAGTATTTCATCTCGATGTACTCTGTCTTTGATATGATTTAAATCAAATTTCTCATCATTATTATTCGCTTCTGATAGTGAAGAAAGTGACACAGAGGTTATTGAAAACGAAAACATTTTGATTGACAAATTAGTCAGTATTCTCGACACAGCAATTATAGGACTTCAACAGCGGAACTTTGTAACTGAACAAGAAATTATGTCTGTTTATAGAATTAAAGAGAAAGTATTATCACATAAAACGAAGCAACTTAAACAACTTACATTGAAAGAAATGTTTTAATAAGGTAAACAAATAAATATTAAGCTTTTCATTTTGTAAATTTTGATACCCTTTAGATCATAATTGTTCTTTATTTCATAAATTATGGTTTCATATTTTTAATTTTATAATTTTTGCATGCCATCTTATCAGATTTAAACTGATGATCTATAATCCGGAAAAATCGATAATCCGGAATCGCCGAAGTCCCGACGAGTCGGGATTAATGACTTTTGACTGTATAAATGAAGTGCGAAAACAAAGTTATAAAATTCACAAATTACTGCCAAGATTGATCAGAAATAGTAAATGAAATATAAACATTGCATACATTTTGTTCTAAATAAATAGTACACTGGTTATGCATCCAGTGCACTATTTATTTAGAACTTCATTTAAATGAAAGCAAAATAATCATCGAAAAAATGCGAATCTAGGAACCCATCTACTACGGGACAGCATCTAACAAACATGTACATTTTACTGCATCCATGGAGGTGACTAACGACTTTTCTCATTAGGAAAATGTCTAAAGAGGGGGCAAAAGTGTTTCAGATCACGCTGGTCTGAAGGCTATATTATGAGAATTTCGGCCCGGTTTTAGAAGGTTAAGGATAGAAAAAAACTAATGTAATTGTATCAGGTTTAAACAATACACCTTTAACAGTGAAATACAAAGTAAATGCAGCAGTAAACAATCAGAATAAAACTTATGTAAGAAATTTGGACATTTTAGATGTGCTGAAAATAACTACAAATGAAACTCTGTCTAGGAAAACTGACATTTGTATTCAGGTGTTTAGCAATGTTAAGTTAGCAGATAATAAATTTTACATATTAGAACAAGTAGATATGCTCCTGAGTGCAGAAGTATTTTACAAATTGTTACGACTGAGGAATTACAAGTAAAAGATTCAAATCTTATCCTTCAGAGCATTGCGTTTGGTTTTGTGGTTTCTGGTGGCATGTCATCGGTAGAAGATAACAGAGTTCAACGCGGGATCATTCAAAAGCAGAATGATTTAGATCAAACTCTTAAGCGGTTCTGGGAAATAGAGAATGTCAAAATAGCCATTCCAAAAAATAAAGAAGCATCAATATGTGAAGAACATTATATGCAAACTCATAAGTGGAACGGTGAAGGAAGATACATTGTAAGCTGCTAAAGGGAGACCTTATTTGCTTAGGAAATTCAAAAGCTTTTGCCATTGAAAGGTTAAGTTCACTATGGAAACCATAGTGAACTTAACCTTTCAATCAAGACCCTCAATATTTAAGTCTGTAGTGAGATTTTTTAAGAAAGTGTGAAGAGCTTGAGCATTAAGGAAAGTTGTTAGGTGAAAGGTTAGGAGAAAGATGAGCCTAGGCTAGTGTACTTTATGACAAATCATAGGATATATCGGCCTACAAGAAATAAAGAAATAAATTGAGAACTGTGTTTAATGCATCATGTTTAACATCAAATGGAATTTTGCTAAATTCTTTACAATGCAACGGAGTGTTAAAGCCGGAAGACAGGAAAAATCTGCAATACTCTCACCGGGACTCTAACCTCTCGAAGGGATGCTAAGAAGGCAAGAGAAGGGATGCTAAGAGGCTGATAGCCTTAACAAGGTGTATGTGTGCGTTTTCTTTTATTTTGTTAGCAAAGCTTCCCATTTTGAGCTCACAACAGACCTTTCTAATCAAGCATTTATTGCAACCTTATAGCATTTCTTCAGCAGGAGATGCAGCACGTGTGCGCACATATTTTCAGATAATGCAACTAATTTTGTTGGTGGCAATGCAGAATTAAATAAATTGAATCGGCTAATCATCAAACCAAGTGACGAATTAGGCAATTATTTATTGAGTATTAATTGGTCTTTCATCCCCCCAAGAGTTGCCAGGCCACTTTCTGATAGGCAGACCTATCACTGCTATTGCGCAGCCTAGCCTAACATTTTGAATGTTAATGACAACATTATAGTTGATGTTAGTTGCATTTTATATTGTGACACTATGTAAAAAGTGTTCTATTGTAAAGTTTACAATTTTGAATGTTCACATCATGTCAAGGCAGGTAGTATGTTTCGTTTGTGCATGCATCTTAATATTAGCATCTGCACACACGTCTTGAACTCTTGGATATTTTTATTATGTGAGAAAGTGTGCTAAGAAGCTTGAGCGAATTCATAGTTGTAAGTGTGTAAAACTAATTAAGTGTTAATTAATTAATTAAAGAGAATAAAGTGTTAAAGCTTAATTATATGCCACGAGTCCATTGTGTAACAGCATATATGAGCAAAGCATGCACAATAGTTAAAACTTAATTACAGTCCATTTGTGCAACAGCATATATGTGAAAAGCATGCACGATAGAAGAAGCTATAACCACATCTCTTCACAGTTAACAGTTCTCACTCAATGAGAAAGGAACTTTCACTTGCCGAGAGTTCAACTCAGGGTGTGGGAGTGGGGGGATCTTTTCCTCACAATCAAATCATTGCCTGAAAAGGAGATTTTCAAGCACAAAAGACTTCCAACAAACCACCGGTTGCTTTTTTAAAAAAGAAGGTACTAAGTGTTAAAGAAATGGAGAAGTGTTCTTTATCTGGTCATGTATGAATGCACTCCCCACTTTCTAAGACTGGTTATCTCAATGTATAAACTTTAAAACGCAATATGTTCCCCAAAATGTTTAATCTGTCAGTTAAATTTTTACATTTGTCAAGGAAATCCTGAAAGACAAACATGTCTGTTTTTCCTATCCAAAAAGTTTTCACATTAAGGAATAAAATATGCTGTCAACATAAAGAACCTCAAATTGATCATGCTACATCAGGGTTCGTACACATTTCCTTATATGAAAATTATATATGTCATCGGTAGAAGATAACAGAGTTCAACGCGGGATCATTCAAAAGCAGAATGATTTAGATCAAACTCTTAAGCGGTTCTGGGAAATAGAGAATGTCAAAATAGCCATTCCAAAAAATAAAGAAGCATCAATATGTGAAGAACATTATATGCAAACTCATAAGTGGAACGGTGAAGGAAGATACATTGTAAGCTGCTAAAGGGAGACCTTATTTGCTTAGGAAATTCAAAAGCTTTTGCCATTGAAAGGTTAAGTTCACTATGGAAACCATTAGAGAAAGACCCTCAATATTTAAGTCTGTAGTGAGATTTTTTAAGAAAGTGTGAAGAGCTTGAGCATTAAGGAAAGTTGTTAGGTGAAAGGTTAGGAGAAAGATGAGCCTAGGCTAGTGTACTTTATGACAAATCATAGGATATATCGGCCTACAAGAAATAAAGAAATAAATTGAGAACTGTGTTTAATGCATCATGTTTAACATCAAATGGAATTTTGCTAAATTCTTTACAATGCAACGGAGTGTTAAAGCCGGAAGGAGTGTTAAAGGACTTTTAAGGACCATCAAAGAAAAAATGAAGGACCTATCAGCAAACAAAAAAATGAATAGAATAAAGCAATTATCCATACAACCAACTTGTAATTTCACTTTAAAAAACTAACAGAAGTGTGTATTATGCACTATTATTAAATTCAATTTAATACTTACCATAAAACAATTTTGAAAATTAAACTAACTCCCTACAAGTTATGAAGTAGATAACATTAAATTAGGAACATAATTTCTTGAAAAACATGTATAAGTGTATTTTACACTAATAACAGTCACTATTTTAGAGATTTACATGATTATTATTTAACTTATTTGATATTTATTTAAACACAGTCAACTACTATTATAATCACAATGTAAGAATATTTTGTAGATTAAAATACCTGATTTGTAAACATACAATTTATTTCCTTGGTTTTTTGAAAGATACTAGAATAATAAACCAGATGTATGTATATATATATATTGATACAATAAAAGATACAAAACATTTGTGCTTTTTTTAAATCTGAAATCTTCCTTTTCTGTAACTATTCTTTTAAGTTCATTTGCTTTGATAAACAAATCAATGTTCCTGCTGATATCAGCTTCATCTGCTAAAGGATCTACTTCTTCATTAATATTTTTAATGTCCCTTTGAAGAAATTTTTTCTTCTGCTTCATATAATCAAGTTCTTCCTCAATAATATTTCTTTTCCTCTTTGAATTTTCAGATTTAGTTAAAGATTTTTGTTCTTCTAAATACTGAACTTCTAAATAACGAACTCCACTTCTTGCAGAAGCTGCTGCTGATCTCATTTCTTTATTAATTTCGATATTAAGAACACCTCCAGAAAATTTTATGTAATCAAATACTGTGCGTTGAAAAATGTATGATGAGTCACTTAAATTTTCAATTTCAATTGCTTTATTTACAGAGAAGCCCCTTTCCATAGAGGCCTGTTCATGTTACAAGATAAGAATACCTGTCACAATGAATACTTGAACAGTGAAAATATACATTTTTTACTATATATATATATATATATATATATAATTTATTTCCTAAGCAATATTGATTAATTGATTATATTATCTCCTAAGTTTAATTAAAGTAGAATTATTTTAAAAGAGTGAATCCATACTGGTAAGTTATATTTTGAAAGATGTATGTATATATATATATATACAAAGTCCGAGATCCGGACATCTAATATCTGGAATGATCTAAAATCCGGACCTCAAAACCACCACCAACCAATTGTGCATTAGATTTTTATCCTCATCATAAAAAAACATGCTGGAAATCCCGATTCTTAATCTCAATTTGGCGCTAAATAAAATATCTCATTATTGAAGAAATAGTTATTTTAGCATAAATTTGTGTGATTAGTAACTTGACTCCATAGCTGCTTATCTGCTTGGCATAATCTCAAACCGAAACATTTGTTAATTTTACACCAACTAATATTTTATATCCTTGATGCCGAAATCGTGAATCATTATTTATTGTATTTTGCTTTCCTCACCGCATGTTTATCAACGGATGACAACTTGAGTGATGAATCATGCAGCGACGCCAAATAACAGAGTATTATCCGATTACAGATTTAAGTTTAATGCGCTAAAATGTTGACAAGGGGAGATTTAGCAGAAATTTCTTTCCTTATACTAAAAATAGATTTTGTTAATGATACTCATAGGACAAACGATTATATTTAGTGCTATTTGAATTAAGAATAACTGATTTGTTATTCACCTAAAGCCAGAACCAGCGTCAGAGCTCGCATGGCCGCACCAGGCGGCAGAATTTAGCAAAGTTAAACAGAAGTTTTTCATTGCGATGACAATGCCCAATCATCAATCAATTAACGGAGGGCAAAATCTGTAGTATGGTTCTAAATCCAGAAAATACAGCTACCGATAGTGAAGAAAGTAACAGAGAGGTTACTGAACGAGAAAAAATTTTGATTGACAAGTTATTCGGAATTCTCGACACAGCAATTACAGGACTTGAACAATGGAACTTAATAACTGAACAAGAAATTATATGTCTATAGTATTAGTCTAAAGTATTAGCAGAGAAAACAAATCAAACAACTCACATTGAAAGAAATGTTTAATAAAGTAAACATATAAATATTAAGCTCTTTTCTTTTGTAAATTTTGATACTCTTTAAAATAATAAATGCTTCATTATTTCCTAAATCACCATTTCATATTTTCAATTTTATAATTTCTACGTGCCATCTCAGTAGATTTAAAATGATCTAATATCCGGAAAAATCTCAAATCTGGGATCGCCGAAGTCCCGACGAGTCCAGACATCGGACTTTGTACTGTATAAATATATATATATATAATATGAAATGTATATTTTCAGTTAAACTTCTATCCAATAACTTTAGTAATTCATGAAAGTTAATTTTGCATCTAGTTAATTCAGGAAAATTAGTTTCAATTAGTTGTTTTCAGCTTTAAAAATATTTAAAAAATTTTTAATAAGTTATTTTCAACTAATAATTATATCGCCATTAGCAAACATTATGCATTACTATCAACAACATAGGTTTAAACCAAATACTTAATTGTCTATTGAAGCTTCAAAACGTATTTCTGAACTTCACTTTTGCTCGGCTAGCATTACCGAATTTGCCCTTGGCGACCTAAAATCGAAATGAAGCCAACAGATTTCAAGCGAAATCGATAACAGACCCTCTGAAGAAATAAACTCATAATCCCGATATCCCATACATGTAGTATGTGCAAAAGAGAATAAACTCCGTAGAAGGTGATAAAAAATTAATTTATGGCTTAATTGAAACAAACACAGAAATTAAGCTAAGCAAAACTGTGTAAAAACAAATTGAAATGATAAAACGAAACTTAACTTTCATGTGAATTTTCAGCACTGACTCTCCCATTCTAGAAATTTCAATTTGTTTCAAACAAAGACCACATTTAAGGATTGCCATCCATCAATATCCAGTCTTTGTAGTCAGCTTGATGAAGCCACAGTTTATTGAAAATGCACTTTCCAGGCATCTCGTTCCTATTGGCGTCGGAAGGGTTGTAGCCTTCCAGGTTGGGATTGCTCTAATTTTGGCAAATATTTTCAGAATCTCGCCCCCCTTTTTTTTTTCTCGAGCACCTTCATCATCACTTTCGCCTCTTAAAGAACTTCCGGCTTCACGCTTTCGTCACAGTCTGCCTAAATTTATGGATAACACCTGTTTCGAAAGATTGGGTGAATAGCCAATCAGACACCGATACTTTCGTTCGGGTAGCTAAATGTTTTTTTTAATCGTTTGCAACGCAAATCCGCCAACAGATTGGTTAAGAGCAGTGTAATTTTAATTCCATATTCATGAGAAATCGTAATTCACACTTAGATTGGCAATCATTAGAAATGATAAGAAATGTCAAATGAGCAAAATCAAGGACCATTTATTCATTTTGGCCAAAATTAAGGACTTTTAAGGACCAAAAATCATTTTTGAAAAAATTAAGGACTTTTAAGGACTTTTAAGGGCCGTACGAACCCTGTACATAGCAAAGGAAATCATATTAAAAATGCCTGAAAGGGAATTTGGAAATGTATTTGATTTTGATTAAATTTAAGAGCATAAAATTATTTTTAAAATACTTTTGTTGATAAGCATGCAATTTGGTTTATATCAAATGTTTTGATGTATTTTTAAAAAATTCTTTCATTTTAAAAAAATTTCTCCATCTTCATGTCTTTCTCTCTATTTTATTTCCTTTCGTACATGCATTACTTTAGCTTTTATTACTTTAAAATTAGTTTCAGTAAAGGTTAGTGTTAGGTCAATAACGTTTAATTTTAGAGAAAAACAAAATTATGTAATACACCGGAAAATAATGACAATATGTAGATTTAAAAATAATAATAATAAAAAAGAAATCTAAAATGTTAAAAAAGACAAAAATAGTTGATATTCCCCAAACAAACTTTAATGCATATATAATAATAACATTTGAAAACATAATGGTTTTTATTATAGAACTCTTACTATACAAGTTTGTTTCACTTATTTATGCTACAGAAATGTAACACAAAAGTTAGAAAGGGGAAATATAAACAAAACTAAGACATGGTCTATAATCCCCAAAACTTCACTAATAAAAAAATCCTCAATCCCAAGATATGCAGAGTAACGGAATTTTACAATATCATTTATATGCTTTAAAATTTTAAGTTATTGTTCAGTTATTGACTATTGATCAATAAAGGATTAATTAGAAAAAATATACTTGCTTATAAATAAAAATGAAACTTCTAAGCAGAAAATGGCTGAATAATCATAACCCAAGTATATACACAAAGGCCAAAATTAAATAAAAAATCCCCCCCTTTTATTAAGTTGGAATGAACTTATAATTTTTTACTGGTTATTAAGAACTTACATAGTTTTAATCTATCATTCACCCCTATATTTGACTGCAGCAGTTTTACCATAATTAAGGCACCACTTAACAATATTAATTTATTTATGTTTTATATAATGTACACTGCAGGGGAAAAAAAAGGAGGTGGGACAGTTCTATATCTACCATTCTACTGGACCGATTGTCGAAATTTAACCTGCATTTTCGATGTCTCAAAAGTGCTAATTAGGAAATATACTAGATTTATATAAAGCATTATTCTAACATATGTATTCTGACACAAAATTGGACTTTTTCTGAAATAACATACCAATTTTTTCCAAATTTTGATTTTACGACTCAAATTATGCCTAGATATTAAATTTTGTAATTTTTGGTAAGAAATTTATGAAGAAATTTAAAAAATTATCTTGGCACATTTTTTTTCAGTTTGTGCCAAGAATAATTCACTTGAAGAACTTCTTAATTTATGGCAACCTATTTTCCTTTCCTTTTTTACATTGTGCATAAAGCAGAAAAAAGTCACATTCTTCCTATTTTCAAATAATTTTAACAAAGTATGTAAAATACATTTGATATTGTTTATCACTTTCAACAACCATGCCAAATTTCAAAATGGGCCAATAAATATTATAAGACATTTTAAATGTTAAACTTTTCTTCAAAAAAACTTAAATAAATAAAAAAAAAAAAAAAAATATTGGCAATTTTTTTTTTTTTTCCCAGCTTAAAATCATTTTGTCTTACAAAACTATTTAATAATATTCATATAATGTAGATGATAGTTCTTAAATAAAAAAAAAATTAACTTGAATGATATTTTAAATTATCGTTCAGATTTAAACGGCAATTCGACCAGTTTTAATTTGAACAGTATTTCTGGAATATCCCAGCATCAGATTACCTTGTCTGTACTTGTTTAAAAATTTCCATATTTCATACGGTTCCATCTGATTTTTTTGGATGATATCGCATCCCCAGATATCTAGCAAACCGATTGTTTCGCTGACAGTCCAGCGAGCAGTCAATTGCATGTCAGCCATGTTGTTTGTTAAAAATTAAGTGCACCATGCAATCATGCAGTGCAGTACGGGAAATCTCCCCATTTGCCCTGCTCCAGAGAAGTAAGAACATTCTACCAAATTCTAAGAAACAGTAAATGCTTGTTCGCCATGTGAATAGCACACGTTGGAAGAACCGGTTTTTGCCACTGGTTGAATCTGTTCTTGTGAACGATGCTTAAAAGACAATCTCATTGCTAAAATTGGCTCTATGCCAGCTGCCTGAATGATGATCATGTAATAAATAATTCACCAAGAAAGGGATCGTTTCCAACATTGGCGCGAAAATCGCTTTTTGGGGCATCGCTGTATGAAATTCCCCAACTTTGACTAAAATATTTAAATCCCTTGACATTTTTGGTCAAATTTTGAATTCCTTGAGCTTCCCGGTTTTCCAGGAAGCATGGCAACCCTGTTTTTTGTCATGGGAGGAGCACGCTCTTTTATGCAACACACAGTCCACTGACATTAGACATTACTGCAGAGCACTATTTCTCATCACCCATCACAATTCATTTAAAATATGGTGAATTTCTGTAATCAGAAAGCAAAGAAAGATAGGAACTGGTTTTCATCTGCTATTGCTTTTTAGAGAGTTAATGACTCAGCTTTCTGAAGCCTGACCATTCATTTTTAAATTGTTGTACGTTATCAAAATAGCATTTCTGCTAAATCCTTAACAGTTGTATGAAATGCATTCGACATGGCTTTGTCATGAATCTGCTCTAACACCACCGACAGATGCAGAGCACAGTTCATCTTTTCTGTCTTGGTTACTGAATTTTTGAAAATAGTAATGACATGTGCTGTTGTAACAGGCATCTTCCTCATACACTAGACAAATGTTTTGGCATGCTAAGGCAGCAATACTGCCTCTAACAAACTTAAACATCAAACCCTGTCTGGCATGTTCCTCATCACTTAACATTTTAAATCTTTGAATTTTTATTATTTACAAGCATGCAGCTTTTATATCTGTCTGCTTATATGTTTTATTGGCTGAAAATTATAGTGATCATAGCATCACATATGACATCAAATCTATTGATAAACTGAGTCTCCAAAAACAAGATGAAATTTTGCTTCAGTTCAATACATTACAAAGTCATTTTTATTGATAAAACACATTAAAAAGAAACATATTTAGCTTAATTAGTTACATTTCATACATGTTTATACAGCTAGTTGTGTAAGCATTCCAAGACAGTGTCCAACCATAATGTCTTACAGAAGAGGAGTGGTGGGTTACCAGTTTTAATCCTTTTTCTTAAACAGACCTAGGATTAAACATTTATCGCTACTGGTGGTATCTATTGTTCAGCACCTTGCACTAATAATTTCATACATCTTATACAGAGTACACTAATGTTCTCATTCAATCAGGTTTTATTATTGCAACTTATGTAACATTTCAGCAAACATTTTAAATACATTTAATCACAGTAACAGTGTAGAATAAAATTTGTGATACCCAAAATAAAATTTATTTTTTTATCATTTATTGATTGGGATACTTTACCTTACAATTTACAACCCACTGAGGTGATTTAGCAGTGCCATTATTTTTTAAAATTTCGATCTTGTACTGTTGCACAAAAACCAAATACTTCAGAGCCTGGATCAGATTTGATTTGGATATATTTACGTAACTTAAAGATTCAGCTCCTATAATAATATCAAATTAGTAACTTGAAGAAATATAAGCCTTTTAAACATACAGTAACATTTTTAAACTAAAAATTCATTTAAACTAAATACTAATTACAAACATAACAGTATTAAAATCTTTCAAATACAAGTTTTCTTATTTAAAAAATAAAATGAAATATTCATAAACCTTCAGAAATATCACCATTAACGCATTAAATTTATAGTGAAATACAAACTAAAAAAAAGTTACAGATATTAATATTTTAACATAAAAATATTGGTGCAAAATCTGGTGAGATAACTTGATGGCAGACTTAGGGTTGCCAGAAAGTAGCAGGGAAAGACAGGGTTGCCAGTCTTTTGACAAAATTGGCAATATGTCGCAGACGGAGTGAGAATGTTCTAGAATACATTCTTAGCGGTTTTCTTCAGAAATATTCTCAAAGGTAGGTTAAGGCTATATATAACCTGCCTGTATGGGGGAAAGCAGTGTTTTGAGTTCAGAGATTAGATTCAAGGCAATCGACTGAGTCAGGAGCTATACTTTAGTGCTTTGCCATGAAGCTGTCTTCACCATTATTGCCTGAAGGCTGTGATGCTGATTGTTTAAGGATGTTTATCATAGTTTATCGATGACTGTGCATGTGTCTTTGCAAATCTCCTGTTCAATACCAGCAAATAAATTGTATTTTGATTCTTCAATAAGTATTATCATCAATTACTCCAAATCCACGGACCCGTAGAATGCAACAATATGCTACTTAGAATAAAACTAAAGCTTGCTTAAAAAATTTGAGAAAACTCATATGGTGCTTAATATAATGCTATACATGTCATTTTAATGATGCAGAAATATATTCTTAAATATAGCAGAAAATAAGTTATATTTATCATAAAAGTATAAGGTTATCACAAGTGATTCAACAGGCTCTAAAATTCTGTATTTCCAAGTTATACACTGTACATTATCTTGATCTTCTTGCAGGGGGAAAAATCTTAAATTTTAAGATTAGCACATGAAGACCTTATGGCACATCACGTAACATATATTTTTAAAATAGGGAGTTTATAACAAAAAGCATTTAATGTTTTAGAATATATTAAATGTATATCCACTGTTCTTGTACAAAGTGCACTAATGTTTTTGAATATGTTAAGTGTTTATCCTCTGTTCTTGTACAAATAACACATAAAGCAGAACAGTACCAAACCAACAGAACATGCAAGGCATTATGGTTAATAACAGGCATACTTTCTGGTCTATCTGAAATACTGGACATAAGGCTTGTTTTTTAAGCTGACTATGGCAAAACACATGAAGACTCTCTCCCCAAGGAAAGGATGCTTTCAAAGAGGACTTTTAAGGAAAACTGGCAAGAAACATTGTGAAAATACCCGAGCAGTAACCCATTCAGTAGGATTCAAACCTGGTTGAACTACCCGTATTTAGCACTTATAGCCATTCAGCCCCTGGTAAGCCCTTGTCCATGAGTCTATCTACAGTCTGGGCATAGTATTGAGAATAACAACAGTAACTTGTAAATCTATTATTGGTATTATCATTAAGATATTAATAGTATTACAGGATTTTTTTTATATTAATAGTATTACAGGTTAGCCACATTTTAGTTAAAAAAATGAGCACCTATAAGCACTTTTCAAGCACATTTTAAGAAAAAAAATAAGCACCTGTCTAATTACATCATACACAACAGCATAATCCTTAAAAATTAGAATTGTAATTTAAAATATGAGAAATGAAGTACTTATTAAGAGAGAAAAAGCATTATCTCAACCATGGAAAATAATTACTTTTTTTTTAAATTTTAAATAATAGTTCAATTTACAGAACTAGTTTACAATGAGAGAAAAAAAAAACTATGAAGAACTAAACTATATTACAAGATTTAATAATGAAATTTCAGTTCAAAATAGAGAAAATAAATAATAATAAGGCATATTTATTGTATTCGTTTGGAACCTAATAATAAATACAATTTATTTTTCCACTCATATTGATATTTAAATAATTTAAATCTAAATTCTGAACATTTTCTAAATTTTCATTGTATATCAGTTTTCTCTTAACAAAAATTGCAAGCAAAGTAATTTAAGTAAAAAAGAGGAACATTTCTGAAATCAGAAGACAGAAATTTGCTTCATGCAGCCATTTTTAACAGTAAAAGCTTAACTAACCCGCATTCTTGGAATTGGTGAATATTCGGACAGTCGAGCGTAACTTGAAGGAGTGGAGGGGGGGTAGACTGTAGCCTCTCTTTAGACTTTTCCGCTAATAAATGCTTTTGACATTTCAATATGTGCATCATATAAAAATAAACCAACGGAACTAAAAAATATTCTGCTTAGCAAGCACAGTAAAACTCTTTCAGTTAGTAAGTAAGTGTTCATAAACAAATCTCGGACTGAACATCAAAATTAATTATCTCTGCAAAATATCGCAAACGTTATTGCACAATATGTGCGCCGTAATTCTTCCCTACGTGATATTACGCAATCGGAATCAACAACTGCCGGTATTAGAAGAATAAAGAACTAAATAACTGGGGTATTTTTCATTCTAATTTTCAACAGATGGCGTTAAATTTCCGGAATAGAATCATTCTTCGCTTGGGTTGGTAGACCACAGAACTTTTAGTCCTATTCAATCCAGATTGGAAAGTAACCAAAAAAAAAAAAAGTCCGTTGCTTGTTTTGCAGCGAACTGTAACAGTTTCAATATTCAAGATTTTGCGGAGAAAGGGGAGACCTCCCAACCTTCGTACTGTATAATATATTGGCCCAAAAAATGAAATTATTTTGACTATTCGATTACTTTCCCTTTATTTAAGCCATTCCGAATATTATTCCTTAGAAAGCTAATCTGTGTTAAAACGCAACCATTTTTGGAAGTTTACTATACTTCAGCAGTTACTGCAACTATGTTATTATAAACATTCATACATATACTCATAATATAAGCATAACGATCATAATAAACACGAATATGAACTGACCAAGCAGAACGAGAATGCAAATTTTTAAGATCTTGATAGAAATTCAAACGTGTGTAGTATTTGGGTGGGAGGAAAAGAATGCCGAATGTAGCGGAATTTTCTACTGCTTTCGCAATTCTTTGACCAATAGAACGACGGGCACCTGTCTGTACTCTTCGTGCACACCAAAGGTTATTTTAATGCAGAGAAAGGGGGAAAAGCTATTTTCGGGTGTATGACTCACCATCTGACATTCCATATTAGGAAGAAAAGTTGTTTATTTAGTTTCGGCTTTGGTACGGGGAAAAATAACGTGTTCATTAAAAAAAAAAGCACTAAAAGCAAAAAATAAGCACTAAAAACAAAAAAATAAGGACTTTAAAGAAAAAGTAAGCACCTATAAGGGCCTTTATATTTTATTTTCAAATATAAGGACTTATAAGCACTTATAAGGACCGCTACGAACCCTGTATTAGTAGTTAAAATCATATTGCCTTTCATATGATATGGACTTGCTTGTAAGATTATCCTTCTTACTTATAATCTTAGCTACTTCATAAGAAAGAAACAGTCTATAAGTTAGTGTCACTTCTTTCAATTTGATATACTAGTAATAATTAATTATGTGGTCTACATAAAAAGTCACAACGCAAAAGTTAAAAAGCTAAGTAATGAATTACTTCAGCATCTTTTTTAAATATTGGGCTGAATATACAAAGATGATATTAACTTCAAAAGGAAACTTCTACTTCGGCAAATACAGCATACAAAACATACATTATTTACATCCTAAATTTAATCTAATGTTAAGAAAATAGCAACAAACCTGTCCCCATTTTTTTTAGCTTGGAAGCTTTCAAAACCTCTTTGTTCACCAATTTAGCATCATCTTCATAAAATGAATAAGTATCCTATCAAAGAAGAAGAAACACAAAATCATTAAATCAAATTATTAACTGCTTCCCTTACAATTTTTTTTGAAAAAAATTGCAAAAAATCATCCCGTTTTTTTATTTTATTATTAAATACAACAAAACGAAACAAATCAAAATATGTACGTTTTAAGTTGAATTTTTAATTTTTTGAAGGTGTAAAAGCATTTATTTTTAATATTAGTTTACTATCCCGAGTTATCTCAAGCAAACAAAAAAAGTTAAATATTAATCTTTGTATGATAGTTTTTGAAACAAGGGACAACACAGAGTGATACCTGACGTTCTACACTGGTATGTGGTCTCTTTTCTTACTGGCTTACCGCTGGAATCTCTTTCACGGGAGCACAGAGTACATTGTCTCGTTGGATTTGATTTTTTTTGGGGGGGGTTCCCCAACTTTTTCATAATCACTATCTGAAAAATCATCGCTTTTGCTATCTTCCATCATCGCCATTATTTTATTTTTTCCAACACATGCATCCTTCTTTATATTTTACTAATCCACAAGCCAACGTATACTATACAATAGGGAAAGACGCGACCAGTCCCTACAAAAGAACCGCGCAACCAACAAAATTTGGCAAACTGCCAATCAAAGCTAAATATTTCATTTTGTGATGTATATTTAAAATTACTTTAACTTTAATGGCGCTCATGCTATGCGATTCCGTTGTTGTGATGCACGTGTTACTGTGCTAGCTGAATGTCATGTGAACTGTTTAAAAATGTAATAATAAAAGATTTGAATTCTTGAGATATACTCATTAATTGAGTCTTTTAAAGTACAGAAGTAATTAAATTTAACAAACTACACAAGAAGTTACATGGTGTCAGGAGGAAAATGGATTTCAGACCACCTGCTCCGCTAACATTCTCCGTCGGAAATGTTAAAGAAAAATGGAAAAAACGGAAGCAAGAGCTAGAAAACTATTTACTTGCAACGGAAAAAGATGCCAAGCCAGATAAGACTAAAATTGCAATTCTTTTGAATTTACTCGGTAGTGAAGGACTCGAAATTTTTAACATGTTTTGATTTGAGCCACCTGAGAATAAAGAGAAATATAAAGAGGTCTTGAAGTCTTTTGAAGATTATTGTTCACCAAGGCAGAATGTCGTATATGAATGTTACAAATTCTTTTCGTGTAGCCAGCAAGAAGGACAAACAATTGAATGTTATGTCACTCAGTTAAAGAATTTAGCGTCAAATTGTGAGTTTGCTGAACAAGAAAATGGATTGATTCGCGACTGTATTGTATTAGGCATTCGGGATAGTAGTCTGACCAAACGTTTGCTTCGAGAATCTAACCTAGGATTAGAAAAAGCTATAGAAATAGTCCGTGCCGCTGAAACAAGCAAAGAGCAACTCCAGAACATGAAAGATGATCCAGCGACTGTGAACAGCGTGAAGAAACATAGAAAACAGCAGCATCAATTAAAACAGTCAGTACCACCGAAATTGTCGTCGCAGCAGAAGCAATCAGCACTAGAATATGACTGCAAGAAGTGCGGAAGAAAGCAAAAATATCGGGACTGTCCAGCTTTTGGAAAGACGTGTGCGAAATGCAAAGTAAAGAACCATTTTGCCACGAGGTGTCCCAAGAACATTTATGAAGTTGAAATACCAAATAATGAACTTAGTATATATAATGAACATAGTGTATTTGTTGACTCTGTAATGATAGATCCACCAGTAAACGGGCATAGTGAATTTAAAATAAGTGCAATATCAATCAAAGATCTAACAAATTCTATTGATGAAGTAAATAAGGATATTCACAAGGTAAGTGAAACATGAGTGAAAAGTATTACAATGTATGTAAATAATAAGTATTTCCAGGTTGATTTTAAGTTAGATACTGGTGCAGAAGTAAATATTTTGCCTTTGTATGTTTTAAATAATGTTAAACTTAAGCCTAAACTTAATGAAACTGATTTGTTCTTAACTGCATATGGTAATTTTAAGTTAAAACCATTTGCGACAATAATCCCTGTAATAGCTACTAAGAAATTTGCTGAAGATTGGGATTTCGAACTTAAATTTAGTAGCCCCAGATATCCTCAAAGTAATGGGTTGGCTGAAAAAGCTGTAGGAATAGTGAAAAATATCATGAAAATAGTGCAAGATATAAGTGTAGGCTTAATGGAATATCGAAATACCCCAATTAGTGGAATAAATTTGTCTCCTGCACAACTGTTACTTAATAGAAGATTAAGGACAAAATTACCTATCAGTAATAAATTGTTAAATACTAAGATAAACAAGCCTTATTCTAAATTTCGTGCACTTCAAGCTAGGCAAAAATATTATTATGATAGAACCGCACAGAAACTGCCTGAGTTAAAACCTGGAGATAGTATAACCTTGTTCAACTTTAGAACTGGGCAATGGGATAAAGGTGAAATAATTTCAAAACATTAAGCTCCTAGATCCTATATTGTAAGAAATTCAAATGGGGAAATATTGCGAAGAAACAGACGCCATATAAAATTTTCAAAATCACCTTCCAAAGTTAATAATGATTATGATGATATAGTATTAGATAAAGAGGAAAATTTAAATGGAAGCCCTAAGAATGTTTCTGTGCCTGTTAATATAGGAAATCAACAGAATAATCTATCCAATAATACAATAACAAGAAGTGGACGGTTGATTAGACAACCTTCAAGATATAGAGACTTTGTCATGGAATAAAATAATGTAACGTATTGCATATATCATTTTATGTAACTATTTTGTTATTGTATGTCATATTGTAAATATACTTGTATTGATATTATTTGGTATTTTTATTATTGTTTATAAACTAGAGGAAGGGATGTGATGTATATTTAAAATAACTTTAACGTTAATGGCACTCATGCCATGCGATTCCGTTGTTGTGATGCACGTGTTACTGTGCTAGCTGAATGTCATGTGAACTGTTTAAACATGTAATAATAAAAGTTTTGAATTCTTGAGATATACTCATTAGTTGAGTCTTCTTTTAAAGTACAGAAGTAATTAAATTCAACAAACTACACAAGAAGTTACACCTTTCATTTCCTCCAGACCGAGTAAAACCGTGATAAAAGAAATCGTACTAACCAATTCTGCTTCGCACGAGTTTTCTCGGGATAATAATTAACTGCAGTATATACGAACCCGAGATACGAACTCAGGATAATCAGGCAAGCGGTTAACAGAATTTCAATCAGTCAAAAAAAATTCTTCAACCAAAAAACATTATATTACAACAATCAACTATCTATAAATGAATACACATTACACAACTAAATTTTTATTCTTTTTTTATCAGTTTTTTAAGCTAAAATAATTGATTTCCAACTGAAAATTTTAGTGTTTAAATCATCTTGTCTCTTTAAAGCATTAGACATGTAACGTAAATTTATACTTTACAAAAGAAAAGCAAAATTTCTGATTAAATTTTGAACTAGGCATCTGGGGGAAAAATACAATTTTAGGTACTTTTCCGTTTTGCCAGCGCAGGCGATAAAGTCTCCAATAATGGTACAACTGATGCCAAACGGAATATCCTTGCTGGTAACCTTTTATGCCTCATTTTCAAAACAAGTCACAGCCATATCAAATTGATTGTTTCTTTCAATACTGGCATACAATTACATAGAATTTCTACCAGATAGTTCAATTTTATGCCATAAAACCATTCGAAATAATTAAGTCACTTAGGATGCAATTACATCGCTCACACGAGGGCGAAAATATAGAAAAGGCAAAGTCAATGTTTAAATTCATCAATTCTAATTAGAATGCATTCTAATTCTTCTCATTAGATCAATTCTAATGAGTGAAGAAAAGCACTGCGATTTTACATAACCTCAGACTGAGTAAGCTGATTGTACGAACTGAAACAATTCTTGCATTAAACTTGTATACAAAATTAAAATTTAATTTGAAATTAATGTAGATGATGACCGAAAGAATTAAATTTTTGTCGTGTGTAGTAATCATGAGATGAGATCACTTGGGGTCACGTGATATGAACCCGCAAATCAGGATGTTGAACCATGAAAATATAGTAAATTCTTAAATTAATTTATTTTTACAAATTTATTGTTTTTACTTATTGGCTTTTTACAAAATTTTAAACGATATTAAAATGTTTATGCCTTCAAAATAAAAAATTCTTAGAGTTAACATTTGTTAACGTTTTTTTATGTGTATACTGTATGTTGTTGCCAATAAAATCTGCTTGGCAACATTTGCACAGGCGAAATGGAAAAGTACCCAATTTTAATAACTTCACTTAATTAATTTAAAATAATTACATTTTATTTTCAATATTATTTATATTAGAAATAAGCACAACAAAGGTTTTGAAAAAAATCATATTATATATACACCCTTTGCTTAGAAAGATAAAGCACAATAAAGAAAGTGACTGTTTTATTTTGTGACTGTGTTTTAAGTATTTAATTTAAGATTAAGGAATTAATTAATTTTTATAAGGTGCTATAACAATCTAATACCTATTTATGTTTTTCTACAGCCATAATTATAGAAAGACTTAAGGAAAAGAAATTTAAGATCCACAGTTTTCATATACAGACATTTCAATTACTTATGAAACTGTAGTAAAATTACTTCTTGAACTTTCACATGATGGTTTACCAAACATGTAACTAGTCTGCTTGCAACAAGTTACTTTAGTCACATTAAAAATAAATTTTGTTGCATAGCATCTGCCTTTAATAATCTGGTATTCTTCTACTATCAGAACTAAATTCAGAAACTGTATGTGTATGTATGGATGGATGAATGTGTTCATGTACGTACATATGAATGTATGTGCACATACAAAAATACATTTCTGAATCTAGTCTCAAAAAGAGAAGAATACCAAAAATCTTCTGCCCATGAATGGCTAGTAGCTTAAATATTTTACCTTGAAATGTTTAGAGCAAATACTAGTAATGTGGATTGGATTAATGTTTTCCCTTTTCATTCTTACAATTTACATTTTCACAACTAAGCAGATCTTTCATAAGTTGAAACTCTTCAATAATTTAAAACATCTATTCATGACCTACAAATATGCAATCATATATGCACTTCATGCATATATCATATATATCATTTTATGCTTGGCAATAAGTTTCTATGCCTGGATTATCACCAGCAATGAAATGTGGTGTGGGACACTGGCACAGGACACCAACGCAAGCGAAATGCAAAGAACCTGTAAAACGGACTATGTGAAATGACTATGATTATTATGTTGTACTTCAAAATGAATCATGCAGAATGCCTGAATGGTTTAAAAATAAAATAAAAATCTTTAGAACAGATTTATAAGATGCATGAAAGATATAAATGTTGTACTGTATTACTCTGAATAAAAATGTTTAAAAAGCACAAGTGTATTTGATGTTTGATGCCGAATAAGGTATGAAAAGAACCCACAATCATCGGTCACAAAAATTAGTGTCAGGAAAGTGAAATATTAGAATAATGGTATCACTTATGACAGATAAGTTGGATTATCTGTACCCTTTGAATCAGATTATAAAGTGTATATTTGAAGACTTCTAAAGGTAAGAATTTTACATTGTTTATGTTAAAATGGATAAAATGAAAACATTAAAAAGTGCTGAGCTTTCATGACATCAATAACTAACATTGTAAACAAAATAGATGATGATATAAAAAACAATAGTGATACTGAAAATTTACTAGAAGATTCTTTAGCATTATTAATTGGGGGGGAACTGCATAATTTACATGAAGAAATTGTATCTTTGATAGATGATAAAAAGGAACTTGAAATGGAAACTGAAAGTTCTATGAACTATAAGGATAAAATAATTTTATGTGAATCTAGAATAAATATTTAAAATCCAGTCAGGAACATGAAACAAATTAAGATGTTAGATCAGCTGAATATAAGAGTGAAAATCATCAAGTTTGCCTTCCTAAATTTTACGGTAATGTCAGTCAATGGATAAGTTTTGAGAATTCATTCAAAATCGCGATACACAACAATATTGTCCTTCTAACTGTAGAAAAATTTAATTACTTAAAATTCTACTTAAGTGGAACTGCCTCCAATGCTGTCAAACGTTTTTCAATATCTGAAGGAAATTACAATGCAGCAATACAAATTTTAAATACTAGATTTGGAAGAATCGATGTTATCATAAATGCACTTATGCAAAAACTCCTAAATGTCTCTCTCGTTTACCAAGCAAGTGACATTTTAAAATTGACCCTAGAATGTATAGGTGGGGTGTAGGATATCTCATTATGCATTTCAAGTGAGCGTGCATGAGCAGTATTTCAGCTTCATGGCTGCCCTCACGTGACTTTTAATAGTTCAGGCTGCTCTCAATGTGTGCGGACAGATTTTTCTCCATCTCTGTTCAGTCATGGGATATCTCAACTGTGGAGTTCTCTGTATCCATCTATACGTTCAAGCATAAAACCTTTTGCGTGATTTGCTCCTCAGTATCGGATAAAATGAGTCATAGAAGGACGTGTCTGGATGAACAAGAAATACTTGACGCACTACAAAACAGTGACGATGAAAGTAAAAATATCCACGGGGAAAGCAACATTAATGATGAAGACAAAAATTTTGTCTTCCAAGATTCTGACGCAACAGTAAGGTTTCAAGTGATGAATCAGATCGGCCTTCCTTGTCTGCTGGACTGTCTTTGCTCGCCGTCGGCTCTTCATCATCTGCAAGTCTAAAATGACGAGATGGACATCACTGGTCAATGAAAAAAACCTGGAAGAACTGGCAGAGCTCCCGCAAGAAATATTATTTTGAGTCCCATGGGAAACAAGGATGCTGCTAGGACCTGCAAGTCAGTCATAGAATTTTGGAAAATATTCGCAGATAAAATACTGAAAGAAGTGCTTTTGTATATGAATGAAGAAATCATTATCAAAAAGGAAAAGTATAAAGAAGGAACTGGATATATTGGACCGACAAATAAATTGGAATTGATAGCCTATTGCGGAGTTCTCTAATTGGTGCGAACTTTGAAAAACAATCACCTGAACATTGGGAAGATTTGATCACAAACTATTGGCCTTCCCTTCTTCTGTACAACCATGTCGCTGGTACGATTCAACTTTCTAACAATGTGCCTAAGATTTGACGGCAAAATAATACGTGCAGTTTGCAAGGAAAAAGATAAACTTGCTGCAATCAAAACAATTTGGGACATTTTTGTACAAAACTGTACAAGCTACTATTTCCCCTTGCCTTACTGCACTGTAGATGAATAGCTCTTGAGAGTCCGTGGTCACTGTTCCTTCCGAGTGTACACTAGTAAAAAACCAGATAAATATGAAATCAAGATCATGATGCTCTGTAATGCAGAAAACTTGTACATGATAAATGTGATTCCTTACATCGAAAAAAAGAACAAACCTGCTTTGGAATATGTTCTAACCTACTATATAAGGAACCTTACGAAACCAATCCACGGCACATACAGAAACATTACTATGAACAATTGGTTCACGTCAGTTCCACGTGCTGAAGCTGACTGACACAAAGTAACAATTGTTGGAACACAGTTAGGAAAAACAAGGGAGAAATTCCACCACCGTTTGTTGATACAAAAGGATGGAAAAATGGTTCTTCCCTGCATGCATTTGACAAGGAAAAAAACTCTAGTGTCCTATATACCCAAGCCAAAAATGTTGTCGTTCTATTATCTACAATGCATGGGGATGGAGCAATCGATACGATCACCAGAAAGCCAGAAATAATAATTTTCTACAACAGAACAAAAGACAGCGTCAATACCTTCAATCAGCTGTGCTGCACGTACACAACGTTTCTTGCAAGGAAAGCAAGAAGATGTCCACTTAGACTTTTCTTTGGCATGTTGGATCAAGCGGGAATCAACATAATGATACGCTTCCAAAATACAAATCCCGATTGGTAGCAGAATCCTAACATTTGCAATAAAGGAAATTTTCTAAAAGAGACGAGTTTATATTTGGTGAAACCACACAAATGGAAAATTTTGGAGAGACTGCAGAATAAACGTCTTCCAAGAGTACTGAAAACTATCAAGGCACCTACAGCTGGCGGAGATTTATTTATTTCAACTTAATAATAACAAGGCATAGCCGTAAATATACACAAGTAATGTCTGTACCATGCTTTACAGAAAGAAATATGATGAAAAAATATTGAATTGCATTCTCTCCGCACAGATATTTATTTTTCAAATTGGTTGATTTGGTTTACTTGATAATAGCAAAGCAAACTAGGGCTATCTGCCTATGGGGAAGGATGCCTTCATGGAGAATTTTCTGAAACCACGAAAACACCCATGTAACTGTTTGCCTGGAACCAAGTTCAAGTCTAACTACCAATGATCAGCGACTAGACCGCCGCTAGTGAACTATTTTTCAGTGTGTGCTTAGCAATATAAAAAATGCATGTTAGATATGTATGCTCTTCTGATGACGTAAATAGTAAAATAGTTTTCGATATGTTTAAAAATAAATGTTACAAAACTGTAAACACAGGATTTTGAATTAGCTGTATAAAACATTTAGTTACCAGTACTTTATTTTTTTTTAAATATGAATTTTGTCCTTCAAAACAACATAGTTTCTTTTGGAAAAATAAATACAACTTATTGAACTTAGATGGATGGCTGTGTAACATTTGAGCCAGGAAATCTGCATTGCCTTTTTTGATAAATAGTACAAACAGTATATGAGTGAATATGGTACATCAATAAATAATATGCATGCATTTTTTGTTTTTCAAAAACTATTTTTTTAATACTCTCAAATGGATTGATTTTAACACACAGTGCAGTCCATTTTAGTTTTTAAATCATAATACAGAAAATATTTACTCATTACTTTTAAAGATAATGAAAAATCCAGAAAATGGGATGTTTTCATTTTAATCTTGGTATTCTTGCAATAGGCGATCTACCTTACTTAACTGTCTACTTACTTTATGGATCGATAGGTGGAGCCATTAAATTGTTACGTTTTTTCCTTCTGCCATTTTATTCAAATTTGCATGATCAGATTCATTATTATTTAATATTAATAATTTTTTAGATTTTGCAAAATATTTCTTTTGCTGTGTTTTATGCTTTTAGTGTGCAAATAAAAGGGTGAAATATTTAAAAAAAATTAGATTAGCTAGTTTAAATATTTCAATGAATTACTCGATATTAATAATATAACTAAAAGTGAGCACGTAAATGTTATGGATATCAATTATATTAAGAATTTTGCACATATAGTGAATGAAACAGATAAGAGATAAGATAAAATACACCCGATTTTGTACTGCTATATTTAGTTGTTTCAAAAGCTATTTACAAATAATTTGTTGTAAGCAGAGTGTTAAAAAAAGAGAAACAATGAATTTAAATAGCTAAATTAACACTGTTGCTGCTTAAGATAACAGTTATTTCATTTGCTTCTCTTTTGAACTCTTTGTAATGTAACTGTGAAAAAACGTAAATTTCTATTTAAGAGCGAATTGATAACAAAGATTCAAAGACATTTTAAAAACTCTTTGCAAATTCAATGGAAAAATTGAATTTGAAAGAAACAATAAGCATAAACATTGCTTTTACAAACAAAATAGTCTAAAAAAGAGGTGGTGCATCTAGTATAAAACTGATTAACTAACGAAATTCGTTAGACCACCAGTTGGGACAATACCTAGTTCTTATTAAAGTATTTGCTTTGTTTTTTTTCTTTTAACTGATGGTGTCATTACTTAAATATATATCATATACTTGAAAATGATCAAAAACTGAAGACTCAAATTTAACAGTACTTTATGTTATACAGTAATTTAGGTATACATAGTATTACCAAACAGCACAATTTAACACCAATTTTGGATAAGAGTGCCATAATAACAAACTCAGAAAATCTGCACTTTTGTGTGATGTAAACCTGACTGATTCTCAATAAGTCATTAATTGTTTTTATGAACAAGGATGTAAAATAACTATTTATTACTGCATTTTTTTCTTCCATTTTGAAAAAAAAAAAAAATAATAATAATAATAATTTGAAACCTTACTATAGAGAACAGCAAGCACAAGATCATTTTCAAAGCTATAGGTGCTACTACCAAAAAAAAAAATATGTATTAATGAATAAAATATGGTTAGCTGAATATGGACAACAAAGCTATATTGGAGAAACTATCTGTAGAAAGAATGTAATCAAAGTGTTGTTAAATACACCTTTCAGCAAAATTGGACAGCCTAACATAACAGCAGAAACTGACTAAAGCCTTTTTAAGAAGCGCAAAACCACAGCATGTCATATACTGATTGTTTATTAAATAAACAGCTGTCAGTTCTTAGAGAATTCTGCAAGAAACATAGGTGCAACTTTGGGAGTCCAACTTTCATTTCTCGACGGCAGACAACTTCCACGGTCAACAGCATAATTACATAATACATAATCGATACTTAATACATAAGTATCGATTTAACAAAATTTTACCCTAGAACATGTAAGAATCAATTTAACAAAAATAAGTATATATATATATATATATTTATATATAGAGAGAAAAGTAGCAAGACAACATGAATTAGAGAGACCTTAGTGGTCAAGAAATTGGCGCACCGAGCTGCAATTTTTTTTTTAATTTTAGAAGTAAGAGGAACATTTAAAAGCTTATGCTAAAAAATTAATTTGACTCTATAGCTCCTTAGCAAAAATATAAAATCATTCAACAACTAGAAACAATAATAAAGTAGTAAAAGCAATCTCATAAAAACTAAATGATAAAATTACAAGTCGAGATGACTTTAAAATCAAAAAGGGGTGAGAAAAAAATTAATAAATTTTAACACACAAATAATTTTAAAAGAACTCTTGTAAAAATTAAACATACTTCAAAAATACACGATATGTACAAAAAATTGCAACAAATGGTAAATAGCTCAACTCGAGGTTTCAGCAGGATTTATCAAGGAAAAAGCAGCTCAAAACTTTTATCAAATTAATACCTATAGCGCGTTTCCGAAAACAATAATAATTGAGACTATAAATGCAATATCACTAATAGAAAATTCCAACTTAATGATCTAAAAAAGTTTGGTAAGTCTCAATCATATTACTCTTTTACCGATGTGCCGTAATTTAAATCGAAAATGTTAAACTTACTATTTAATAAAAAAAAAAAAAAAAAAAGGTATACAAGAAAGCTCAGTTATGCAAAAGTACAATTAAAATAAAATAGCTAAAAGGCTAATGACAAGCTGTAATTTAAAGTGTAAATGTAAAACTTACTATAAAACAACAAAAAACTATACATGAAAGCCTAGTTAAGCAAATGTACAATTCAACTAAATAGTTTAATAAGCTATTATACTAAAAATTACACAATTTTAAGGGATAACCCTCTAATTTGAAAATTATAAACTTTTTAAGGAGAAGAACGAAAAGAAACACAATAAAAACGTTTCGAAATGGGTCTTGCAAAGACCAAAGAATAAAACAAAATAAGGATAAAATATACTTACATCCAAGTCTGTGGCCTGCTAAACATAAAATGATCAAAATAGCTGCACAGGGTTGCCGTAAAATGTAGCTTTCTAGAGGAGTGTTATCACCAGATAAGCAAAGTAGTTAAATTTCTCCAATACCGTGAAGTAGAAGGGGGAAACTGATGAAAAAAGGCAATAGTCAATGGTAAGCAATGGGGAAAAAACTTGTCTTTTTGGTTGGGGGTGTCAGAAGGTAAATGATGTAAGCTATTTTTAACAAGATGGCATCTTGTTCAAAACTGTATCATGAAGACACGTGAAGCTGAAAAACAAAATGGCTAACTTTTAAGAAGGTGCTAATCTGGCCGAAAGGAGTTGAAATTAAAAAGTTACAAGAACGTTTCATCATTACCAAAATAGACAAGGCAAGTAATAATTTCAGTACTGAAAAAACAATTATTTTGAGCTTATACAAAAAGAGTTGCTTAGCACTAGCACTTATCAACAAGTTTCTTCCAACACTAAAATTCCTTTTAAAAAATTCAATGCCTTGCAGCATAAGAGACTGAAAATACATCCTAACAAATTAAATAATAAGTTTGCAAATCGCTATGCTCTTCCTAAATTTCATAAAACTCCAGTCAAATTCAGATTCATTGCTAACAGTACTAAAAGTTTTCTAAAAGAAACTGATTATCTCTTTGCCCAAAAACTTCAACTAATTCTGGATGTTGTTAATAATTACGATTTTCAAGATCTACACTGTAATTGGATGATTAATAACAATAAAAAAATTCTCGAGACATTAAATTTACTTGAAACAGAGCATATTCAATCTTACGACTTCGAAAACCTTTATACCACTTTACCTTTAGAAGAAATTCATAGTAGTCTCCTTACTCTCCCCAGTTTTTTCCCACAGATTCTCAGAATTATTTCTCTTGAAAAATGGAAACTTTTCCTCAAAAGTGTACTTTTTAACAATTATTTGCAATTTGATAACACAATCTTTAAACAAGTACAGGGAATACCTACGGCGGAAACTGCTCAACTGCATTTTGTAGGCTATTCCTTTTTAAGCAGGAATTTAAGTTTATATGTTCACTTGATCTTGAAGAACGAAAATATTACCAACACATATATTGATATATTGATGATGTTATTGCCTTTAATAACTTTAACAAACTAGAACATGCTAATATTTACCCTAGTTGCCTCAAATTTAATGTCACATTCAAAATGATATATGGTTACAAATTCTCAATTAAAATCTTATTAAAATATATGAAAAGCACAGAGATTTCAATTTTCATGCACTTAAACTTACTAATTGGTTTTCTAACATTTCTAAAAAAGTCATTATCAATACCATTTATGCACAACTTCTTAGAATCAAAAGAATCTGTAATAATGCAGACCTCCTTCAAGAAGAAATGCTCTACTTCATTAAAATCTTACAAAACTATCTTCCAAAAGAAAAAAGCTATCAAAAAAGCTATCCAAAAGCTATCATTAAAAATATCTTTAAAAAAGCTGGCATTTACCTCTTATTTTAGATTATTCAAATTAGATAATGAAATTTTTACTTAAATCTCAAGGGAAGGTAACTAAGGGATGGCTAATTCAACTGATCTAATGTAAAAATGTAACATAGTTTTCTTCTACTGACTCCATTATTCTCTTAATTGGCACAGACTATCAGTTAAAATATTAAATTTATTATTTAATAATGCTGTTTTCTGGCTATACCTATTCTTTTATTAATTCTAACGGCTATTTTCATTTGAAAAGACGCTTGACCGCCCTCTAGAGCGAAGAATTATGACTTTTTATTAAAAAATTGTAAATTTTTCCAATTTCAACTCCTTTTGGCTAGATTAGCACCTTCTTAAAAGTTAGTCATTTTGTTTTTCAGCTTCACATGTCTTCATGACACAGTTTTGAACAAGACACCATGTTGTTAAAAATAGCTTACATCATTTACCTTCTGACACCCCCAACCAAAAAGACAAGTTTTTTCCCCTTTGGCCATTGCTTACCATTGACTATTGCCTTTTTTTCAACCATTTCCCCCTTCTACGAAGCTTCACGGTATTGGAGAAATTTAACTACTTTGCTTATCTGGTAACACTCCTCTAGAAAGCTACATTTTACGGCAACCCTGTGCAGCTATTTTGATCATTTTATGTTTAGCAGACCACAGACTTGGACGTAAGTATATTTCATCGTTAATTTGTTTTATTCTTTGGTATTTGCAAACCCCATTTCAATACGTTTTTATTATGTTTCTTTTCGTTCTTCTCCTTAAAAAGTTTATAATTTTCAAATTAGAGGGTTATCCCTTAAAATTGTGTAATTTTTAGACTAATAGCTTATTAAGCTATTTACTTGAATTTGCTTAACTAGGCTTTCGTGTATAGTTTTTTTTTTTTTTGTTGTTTTATAGTAAGTTTTACATTTACATTTTAAATTACAGCTTACATTTACATTTTAAATTACAGCCTTTTAGCTATTTTATTTTAATTGTAGTTTTGCATAACTGAGCTTTCTTGTAAAGCTTTCTCTTGTTAAATATAAGTTTTACATTTTGATTTAAATTGTTGCAATTTTTTGTACATATCGTGTATTTTTGAAATATGTTTAATTTTTACAAGAGTTCTTTCAAATTATTTGTGTGTTAAAATTTATTAATTTTTCTCACCCCTTTTTACTTCCTTGTACGAAATAAAAAAGTAGTATTGTAATCGCGAAAAGTTTCAGGCAGCATATTTCAACGAAAACATCCATTTTGTCCGCTATCGAATGCAATTTAACGATGTTTTTGCGTGATATCTGTAGGTAAGGACAGAATAAAATACTCTTTTCCTTCAAAAAAATTATAAAACTGCTTTAAAATTAATTCTGAAGAGAAATTTTCGTGCTGTCTGTACGAACGTATGTACGTACGTATCTCGCATAACTCAAAAACGAGTAGCCTCAGAACGTTGAAATTTTGTATATAGGACTGCAATAACATGTAGATGTGTACCTCATATTTTGGTTGCAATCGGTCGCACCAAACGTATATAAATATATTCATATATATATCCACTCTGTTACCCGGCTCAGTGATCTCAGTTTCTTTACTCTTATATGTTTGTAAATTGTACATTTTTTGCTTTAAAAATGATTGTATTATGTTGTTTTTATCTTCCGGTTAAGGTTTTTATGCCTTTAGTAAATCTGTATGCAATATTTTGAGAATTATCAACAATTTTAAAGTTGTCTAAGTGCCGCTAAGCCTTTTTTATATGGCGGACATTGATGTTTACATTTGAAACAGAGACTAGTGGATTTGTTGTCAATCTAGAGAAACTTAACTTCCCAACAACAAAGATAACGCATTCATTTATTATTGCCAATTAAATCATGCAAAATTCTTTCTGGAATTTTTTCGAGGAAATAAGTGTTTAAGATTTACTTCGTAATTTTTAATATAGATATTTTGAGTTTTTATGCATTTTTGCCTTCTCGCGAAGTGAGAACTGAATTAATTTAATGAGAAATACTCAATCGTCTGTGAAAAACTGTTTCTTTTTTGTTTTGTTTGCTTAATTTCTTTTATACATCATTCTAGCTTTATTATAGTATTTGAATAGAACATGTGGCAACAATTAGATAATTCTATTCTTTAAATGATATAAATTTTGTGCATTATGAGTTATAATATGAACGAAATATATAAGTTAACTGTTATATAATTATTGGATTATATAACAGTTAACTTAGTTTCCGTTATATAATTATTATATAAGTTAACTGTCATATAATTATTAATACTGTTAAGTGAGTCTAGCGCCAGAGTGTCGCTATGGTAAAGAAATACTAGAGTGAATTTTAAAGAATGCATTTATTCTATTGTGGTTTATGCACTGTCGGCGAAGTAGATTTAATTCAATCCAATAAGTTTAAATGAAATGCAAGAAAAAATGCGTATAATTTAATATTCTGTACAAGGAAGTCATGTGGTGTACACATCAGATTTTTTTATTTTAAAATCATCTCGACTTGTAATTTTATCATTTAGTTTTTACGAGATTGCTTTTACTACTTTATTATTGTTTCTAGTTATTGAATGATTTTTTAATATTTTTTGCTAAGGAACTATAGAGTCAAATGTATTTTTTAGCATAAGCTCTTAAACGTTATTCTTCTAAAATTATATATATATATGTAAGATATAAAAAAATATGATAGCTGTTTCAAAATATAATTGATGATCTACCCCTAAATTCATCTCTTCTCACAGGTTCCAGACTTTTCTATCTTATGTAACGTTTTAATGCAGATGCCTCTCGTCCAATCAAATTAATTCTAAACCAAAACTGTGAACTGAAACTTCAGCCTTTTTGCTATGAAAGTACTATAAACTTCCCCTTTTCCGCGTTAGCTCTCCTGCTGGTAAGACGCTTTTCATCGATGCTGCTGCCGCTTACTTGCTTAAGATGACGTCGTACTTCAAAATGGGAGTTATTCTATTCAAATATTATTAAGAAATATCGTGTCTGAAAAAGGATTATTTGATATGCCTGGAAAAAATAAAGATTGTGATTTTTCAAGATATGTTGTGCTAAATTGCATCATCATGCTTTCCACTCTGCCACCTTCAAACCACAGTTTCATTACAATAATATATATATATATATAATTATTGATTATATATGTAAGTAAATTTTATCCAGATTAGGAAATTTTAAAAAAAAAAAAAAAAAAACAATACATACATTTCTTTCAAATATTCTGCAAGTTCCCTTCACCTAAAATAGAAAAAAGCAATAAAAATACATTCAATAATAGCAGAAAAAAAAAACATTTTTTAAACATACTTTCGTAAAATATTTGCACAAGGATAATTGAGAGTACACTGCACACTCTGAACAAAATAAAATGGCCCAGTCCTATATCTCTTGGTCTTCTGGCTGATTGACAAAATTTAACTTGCATTTTTCATGTCTCAAAAGTGCGACTTAGGATATATATTAGATTTATACACAGTTTTTTCTAACATGGATTTTTGACACAAAACTTGACTTTCTCCGATACGGGTACACCCCTCCTCCCCATATTTCTCTTCTATGACTCAAATTATGTTAAAGTGCCAAGTTTTGTAAAAATGCACTGGTACTTTTTAAAAAATTAGCTCTGAAAATTTAAGCTCCTCAATGTTCATTGAATTTGGTATATATTTATTAATACCTTTTTTTTTTTTTTTTTTTTTTTTTTTTTGTTGTTGTTGTTGTTATTAAACTGACTTCTTTTTTCGCAGTTTGAAATTTAAGTTCAATCCAAATAAAATTCGTTGGTATTTCCACATTAACCTTTAAAATTTGTATTTTTTAGTAATTTTTATTAAATTTTTGAAAAAAAAAATTAATAATAATCTATAAAATATTTACCATCACTTTAAAGTAGGTGTATTTCTAGGCATACATGCAAAAAATAAGTTTTTTCTGAAAATTTCCCAAAATATATGCGAATTTATGCATTAGGGCCATTATGAAATTTGATATGTTTGTTATAAGTAATAATTAGGCAAATGTGGTTTACACACTTTGTTATAATCTTCAATGAATTGCAACAGTTATTTTGAACCTTAGATTTCCAAATAAACTTTTACTCAGGATTATTCACACAAAATTTCTTTATTCGCTTTTTTAATAATGGCTAATAAATATTATTATTTAATAATACATGATTATTTAATAATTTACTAATAATACATGAAAAGCTACATTTTAGTTTATAAAAATTATTAATCAAAAGTTTTTTTCCTCCTTTCACACTGTAAATTTTTACCTTCACCACATTATCACCTGCTAACTTCATTTTATATGCAACGAAATTTATTTTTGTACATTTCAAAATTGTATATCAAACAATACATCACAAATATTAATAATAAAACATGCTTTCTTCAACTAATATAAATGTTTAACAGTGGATAAACTTACTAGAATCAACATTTTTATTTTCTTTTCTGTGTGAAGCAAAGGCAACATATAAAAATAAAACTGAAGAAGTTTTACGTCCAAAGGTATTTTATGGCATTAAATATATATCAACTTTCTCAAACTATTACTTACAATTGAAAGGGCACCTAATATTATTATCAATGATCCTTTTTTCAAAGCAAAATATATTTTTATATAAACATAGGATTTGGAATAATCACAGTTTTAAAAGTCAAATTGTGATTTGCCAAAATCTTAGTTCTTATGATTGGTAATATAATAAATGATGATCATTGTTATTTTTATTTTAATATTATTATTATTTCTGTTATATTAGAATTTACTAAGCATTTTCTTGCAAAATAATGTCAAAAATTTAAAAATCGCCTTTCTCTGTGGATATATTGCTAATTTTATACCAATAAAAGTTCAACTCGGCCAAAAAGTACAAATAAAGTGAATTTAACTAATGAATGACAATTTAAGTTCAGAAAGAAAGTAATGGCAATTCAACCATTGGCATTGTATGTATTACATACCTCCCGAATGGATAATTACACTGTTTTCTGGCGAGATCCTGGCTTTCTTACTTTAGAAATGTGCATTTAGAAATCGCGCATAAATTAGATAGGTTGTTATTTAAATATGACAAAGCACATGGAGACTATCAACCTAAGGAGTAGAATTCCTCCATAGAGGACTTCCTGTGAGGAAAAATGTCTCGTATTCACATTGCACATGGGGAAAATCACGGAAGCCAACCATTCAGGTCGTTCATATGGTTTGAATTCAGGGACAAATTACCAGTATTCAGCAGATTTAACTCGCAAGAACTCGCACCAGGTATGACATGCCCTATCCATTTTCATTCAATGTTTTTGGTTACTTTCTTCTTATCAGATTACGCCAAAATTTCGTGTAGCTATATTCAAAGTCACATTCTTTCAGCAGGGAAAAAAAACTAGTTCAGCTCTAAAAATTGATTTTGAGATACAGGTGTCAGGGGTATGTCATACCCATGCTAGTCCTTGCGTCAGTCAGATCTTTCCTTTTTTCTGCCAGCTTAGTGAATTATGACGCACTATTTGAATTACGATGAAGAAAATAAATATTTTCAACACCTTATCAAGACTGTTTCTAGTGATAATGAACCTATATCTGATGATAGAATTGCCTCTGAAGAAGGACTGAATACTGTAGCAATTACGATTCTTACCGAATTACGAAATTGAGACAGAAACAGAAGATGAAAGTTCAATGTCAACAATCGATTTTTATATTGGTAAAGATAAAGTTACAAAATGGCAGAAGAAAAAATACCTGCAAAATGTTAGGAAGTCTTCAAGGAATATAATTAGCAAGCTTCTAGGTAAAACAGCTTATTCAAGAGATGTCGCTTCTCCTGTAGATGCATGGAATGTTTTCTGTGGTGCGAATTCAGGCAGTATATATGCCCAAAAAGGCCTAAGTATAACATCAAGATATTTGTACTAGTAGATTCTAGAGTATTTTGTACCTGGAATATGGAGATTTATGCCGGTCAACAGCTCGATGGATCATTCAAAATGGACTGTAGCTCGAAATCCATTGTGACGCAGTTGATGACACAGCTTTTCAATTCTAGACGCAACTTGACAATTGACAATTGACAATTGGTATACAGGATATGAGCTAGCGCAAGAACTTTTGAAAAATAAACTTGGAATGGTTGAAACAAACAACATAAAAGAGAAATAATGCCTGGATTTTTGGAGAAAAAGGAGCTGTACTCTTCAGTCTTTAGATTTTAAAAAGAAACAACTGTTTCATATTCCGCAAAAAAGAACAATAACATAGTTATGTTATGTTATCCAGAATTCATACGGATGATAAAATAGACGAAACCACCACAGAATTGAAACAAAAAACGAATACCATCACGCTTTATAATCTTACAAAATGAGCTGTGGACATTGTCGACGAAGTGGCTCCATACACTACAGCGATGATATGAAATCGCTAGCCAATGGTTATTTTATTTTACATATTAAATGAGGCTGTTATTAATGTCAGGATTTGTTGATGTCCCTGAAACATATCCTACCACACAGTTCAGAAGCAGACGCTTCTTTTTGAAAATACAGGAACTCGTTCTTCCAGAACAACACAGAAATGGGTGCGCGTTCTCGCGGGTTAACCATTTGGCCACTGGTAGAAACTCTTAAATTAGGAGCAATTTAATCTCTAATTTCCTATTTGGTATTAATTTCAAATATTGTCATATTCTCAAGCACAAAAAGTATAGTTTTTGTTTACAAATTAGCTTTTACACTACCTAGCCACTGTGCAAATGAACGTTCAGTTACATATGTTATAATTGTATTCATTGACATTTTTGGAATGTACACTAAAGACAGGATTATTATCTCTCTGTGTTATTCACCTAGGAAGATTAAACAGATGTTTAGATTAAAATAACATTAGATTTATCTTACAAGATGAGGTGTCAAAAAAAGTGCTGCAATTTTAAATGGTTGGCTGAGCAGCTGACTTAAATAGCTCAAAATTACGCAGATGGTATTTAATCTTAATGTTATTTATTCAGTTTGAAAACATTATCCTCCCTATGATGAATCTTCCACTGATATCAATTGCACTGCAGATTGCAGAGACAATATGCTCTCAAAATAAATACGTATATTAGTCCTCCCGTTTGTTTTCCAATTTTGTCTCTTTGCGACTTATTTTCCTTTTCCGAAAATTAAAGTTGTCTCTCTCTCTCAAAAAAATAAATAAATAAATAAATAAATAAATTGACATGGAGAAGCCAGAAGGAATACACCCTCTACTTTTAGCAAAATGTCAAAAATAGCCCTCTATAAGCTTCTTTCATTACATGTTGTACTTGCATTAAAGTAGAAAGTTGCATCAGTGTAAACTTTATAGCCTATTTTTTTAATCTGCTTGGATTGCTTAATTGCCATACAGTGAATAATATATACTAAAACTTCTACCCTAAAATGTGAATAAACACTATATACTAGGAATTCAAATGTATGTCAAAGTGAATATCAAAGCATGCATTTCAAAATTCGAACTAATTCAAGGTCGAATTTTCAATATTTTTCGGGACAGGGAGTTTATTCATTTTTGGCTCTCTGGGAAACTTGACTATATTTGAACTGATATTTTCCTTTTTCCCATAAAAATGATAACCTCATTCATAATATATATATTTCATAGCACATAGTTTCAAATTACTATTTAACAAGATAATTTAAGCTTTGACAGTTTGGGTTATATCCCAGCTTTTAGTAAAAACACATGAAACATACATTTTTACATTAATCTTCTTACAAAGAATGTTTCAAGTAGCTAGTTTTCTCTCGTACTGTTACAAATTTTGTAAAAAAATATGTTCTTTAATATGGAAATTGTTGGTCTAAAAATTGTTGAAATAATATGATTTAGATTGTTTGCATTGGGTCACTCAGTGGGATAGAATAAACCCTGCCTTCTGCTGATCAGAAAAGTTTGGGGATGCCTTATTTCTTTGTCATTTGGTGAAAACATTTTAACTCAAATATTTGTCCTTTGGGCTTTGTTTTGTACTTTATTTATAGCTCTAAAATGTCTGGAAAATTAAAAGAAGTTTCCCTGAAGAACTGAAATTTTAAAAGAATTTGACAATACAAAATTTATGGAAATGTAAAGGTCGAAAATTTTTAACATTTTTGTATCACTAAAATCAATGAACCAATCACACTGAAACCAAAGTAGAAGAAGAAATACAGAAAGAAACAATCTTCAGTCCACTTAAAAAAAAAAACTGCATGTTTGAGGAGATTAACTGAGAGGTTTAACGATATTTTGCTAACGTTTTTCGCATAGTGCAGTGCATCAATATGCCAGGGGCTGCTAATGGAGAAAAACACAAGAAACATCATCAAAAGTGAGTAAAGGGCGACTATTTATTTGATTGCGTAAATTTAAGCTACACTGTAGAACATCATCTCATATCATAAATGGAGAATACAAAGATGTTTCAGTCACATTAGTTGAAGAATAAGAATTTATCTAAGGATGCATATAGATGTCACATAAAGCCTTTTACCTATTGATGAAACCAATCTATCCTTTCTTATCATGCCTTCAAAATGCCTACCTCTAAAGAACGTTCAGTGTCATAGTAAAAGTTGCTTCCTTGTTTTACTCTGACCAAATACTGATGAAACGAAAGGTGATACCTTTTCTTATATGAATGTGAGAAATACCAAAATGTTTCAAAAATGTTTGTGCTATATAGTGAACAAAAAAAAGGTAGTTAATTTTTAATATGCCTGAAGAAAAAGAACAAGGCATTAAATTAAGAAGAAAAAAAATAATCTTTTGCATAAAATTTAGTATTCAAAATTTTTTAAATCTTATGCTATTCGTTTCTTGCGATTTTAAAAATATTATACTAGCTGGATGATAAAACTGTTTAGGCAATATATGCAGCTCATCATAAATTAAACTGTCGGTTATAATCTTTCTCATTTATATATTTTTCTTGAACAGCTCATTAAAAGACATATTAAATGTGTTTTACTGTATATCTCTTCCAACATGTGCAGTTTTCAAATGCATCATAGTCTGTCTCATAAAGTATTCTTTTGAAAGAAATGCAATTCAAATACATAAAAGCAAATTTCTGAAAATTTATATTAATAAATATACTTAAAATATACATTTAAAATGAATAAATAAAAAATTTTAAAACTGTTATTTGAACAAAAAAAATGCAACTCGCACAATTAAAGTGAAATTTTAAAAGGAAAAAATTATCTAAAAATAATAACTATGATTAAAAAATATAATCTAAAGAAAATTATTTGAAAGAATGAACAATGCACCATTTCTTTTGCTCACGCACATTGAAAGAGATAAAAAAATAAATTATCAAACTTGGAAATTTTGCCAAATGAAATTATTCTTGGTGCAAACTGGAAAAAGTAAGGGAAACAAATTTTTCTGATCAAATTTAACAAAATTTAATATTTAGGCATAATTTGAGCTGTAGAATTAAAGTATGGAAAAAATCTGTATGTCATTTCAGAAAAAGTCTGATTTTGTGACAAAATACTTATGTTAGAACAATGCGATACATAAATATAATATATCTGGTTAAAACCGAAGTTTTCCGCAAAATTTTTCAGCCCAGAAACTTGGTGCAGTGAGTCCAAAAACAGATCAATCCCATTTCGGACTTCCTGTGCAAAACGGAAGATAGCACCAGCAAGATGTAGCTGCAGGTGTGAAAAAAGTAGAAGACCGAAGGAGCGATGTTGGGGCTATGATGGGTGTGACAAAAGGGACCATTCAAGTCCGTATAGAGTCCAGCCGGTGAATGCAGACACATGTGGTCTTGCATTATCTTAATGTGGAACATTACCTTTTTGTGACAAAAATCAATTCAACATTTTTCCTTATGACGGTTTTAATCTGGTAGTATGATATTTCCATTTCAGATACCCTGTACTTAATGATAACGATATTTGTTTACAAATTTCACAACACAGTGTTCTACAGCGGTATCAACACATACTAGCATTTTGGTATACACCTTACTGTCGTGGGTTTAACCTTTTCTCAGATATTCTTTGTGGCTAATACCACGACAATCCCACCAGATACAAAGCAAGATCTTTTTGTTAGTCAAACTGCGTTTTGTTAGTCAAAAAAACTTAATCCAGTGCTCTCTTTGGTGTAAAAAATTCTACTATGCAACCATCACTTTCAATCCTCAACATTTGCAACTGAACTTTTTAATTTAACTACTACTTTTTTCTGAAATTGCTAGTAAGCTGCTGTTTTGGAAATAATTCTATGGCTTGGCAAATATTTTTTAATGTCCCCACACCAGGGATACCTTTTTCTAGAACAAAACTAAAAACTATATTATGCAGACTAGATATTAATATTTCTTTACAGCAGCCAATAAAGTTATTAATTTCATATAGTAAATGAATTCATCCTAAATCTGAATAAACTATTTCATTCCTGCTTTTTGTGAAAATTACTGGCTGCAGTTTTTTCGACACCATTTATCAGATAAGTATTGCTGAGCTAAGTTTTGCTGTAAGAAAAATTAATCTTTATATAAAAATGTAAGTTAAATTCAATATCACTTACAATGGGCAAACTTCTATAAAAGGATATGAATGCATCACAAATATCAGACATCTCTAAAAAAGAAAATATTTATATATATTATATAAACAACAAGATACAATTTTTTAACAAATTATCAGTTTAAACAAAGACAAAGAATGAATACAAATAAAGGGTCAAAATGCAGAATTTGGTCAATATGATATTATACAAATCACAAACAGTTTGTATCAGATAATACTAAATGTGATGCTATCCAGGATATAGATTTCTCATTATTTTGGACAAAATTGGAACATTTTAGGGTACTTATGTGTTTTTAAAAGCCTGCCTTATGTCTTTGCCTACCTTATGTGGTTTTGCAACCACATTAAAAGAAAGAGGACACCAAATTTTCAGAATGTGCCAACTCCGACAACTTTGCACATACACATTCTTCAGGCAACCATGCTCATAATAAGCCTTCAGTCAAGCAACAATGCCATTTTCATATCCTTCCTTTTTGTTGTATTCCAAGTTCCAACAGTTTTTATAGAAATATACATATATATTTTTATACACATACAAATCATACCTGCTGCCATAATTTTTACATATGCACTTGTGTAATTTACCAGCAGTGGACGAAACTGTGGTAAAATATTTGCAAAAATACAGAATTTTGGCACAAAATCTCTAAGGGATGAATCAAAAGATATGTTTGGTAGAGTTGGTGTTGCCGATGTTTGGTAGACTTGGTGTTGCCGATGTTTGCACGATGCTGAGTCTCTAAAATTCTCCAATGTTTTCTTAAGCAAAAGCAGTATTGGGTAGAATAGTGAAAAAAAAATTACAGAAAAAATTTGTATATAAATGTGTTTTATTTTCTAATGTATCATACAATCTTTATTTAATAATTTAAATTTACATTTGAAATTGCTTAAGTACACTTACTTTTCATACATTGCTATTGTTTGCCAGCTCATGATAAATATCAGTACTTTGGGAATCTGTTCAAAAAAAGATGCGAAAACCACCTGCTTGCACTTGATAAGTACCTTAACATTTAAACAGCACCAAAATGGTTGCATTAATACATCAAGTACCATTTTTAAAATACATGTTAACATGTAAACACGTATGTAACAAGTAAACACATTTTTCATTTCCATTTTCACCTTCCCTTTCTGTTGCAATGGATTTTGCAACTTTATTCTCACATTAGAGAAATTCTCACATTAGAGAAAAATGGTGCTGATGGAGCTATTATATTTTCTAATTGCTGAAGTAAACTAGTGTGCAAAACTTAAGCAATGAAGTAAAAATTTAGCAAATAGCCATGAAATTGCAGAAAAGGAAGTCTGGAGATCAGTACAATGAACACGTAAGTCAGTAGAAACGTCATGCATATGCAAATATCAGGAACGAAACATCAGAGGCGACGTGAGTGTACACAAAATGCGTGATGTCGGCATGCGCAGCTCAACAGTAGAATAAAAGAAAGGACGGAGACGCAATTCAACATATTCGCTGCCAAGTGCCAGTGAGTCAGTTCATGAAATATGGCTACAAGAAATCACCTGGATGACTTCACGCGTGGAAGAATGATCGGAAAGCTGCAGGAGGGGCGTACTGTCACCAGTGTAGCTGCAGAATTCAGAATCAACAAGTGTCATTTCGCGTGCTTGGAAAGCATTCCAAACCCCAGGTACAGCTGTTAGAAAGGTTGATGGTGGCCGCCCGAGGACGACAACTGCAGGGGATGATCGATATATCATCCTGCAAGTGAAAAGAGGCCGACAGCAGTCAGCAAGCACCCATTGCTCGGCAACTCTGTACAGCAATGGGGCGGCAAGTGTTGTGGTTTACTGTGGCCAGATGCCTTCACAAAGGGGCCCTATTCTCCCTCCATCCTGAATGCTGCCTCCCATTGAAAGTTGGCCACCAACACCACCGTTTACAGTGGCACATAGAGCACAAAAACTGGACAACTGATCAATGGAGCCATGTCCTCTTTACGGATGAGAGTCGGTTCAGTACCAGAAGCGTTTCTCAACGTGTTTTAATTTGGAGAGAGGCCAGGACCCAGTTTTATCCCAGTAACATCAAGGAAAGACACTGTAACAGTGGTCCTGCAGTTCTTGTTTGGAGAGGCATTATGCTGAACGGGCGAACTGAGCTCCACGTTTTCGACAGAGGGTCTGTAACCGGGGATCGCTATTGTGAGGAGGTACTCCTTCCCCATGTGCATCTGTTCCGAGGTGCCATTGGCACAGACTTAATTTTTATGGATGACAATGCACGGCCACATTGGACTCTTGCTGTTGAGGAGCTACTGGAAAGTGAAGATATCACTCGAATGAATTGGCCAGCGTACTTCCCACATTTAAATCCCATCGAACATGTGTGTGATGCTTTGGGGAGACACATTGCAGCACGCTTACATCCTCCGGAGAACACCTAACAACTCAAACAGAAGCTGATTGAGGAATGGGCACTCCTACCGCAAGAAATGTTGCACCAGCTGGTTTTGAGTATGCGGAGACAGTGCGAAGCAACCATTGCAGTGAGGGGAAGGCATATATTATCCAATATTAAGGAACATCTGCTTGTTGTTCTTCCTCTTGGCTAGACAATCATGAGTCACGATACTATGCATTCAATAAAGCTTGTTTTTGTTCGATTCCATACCGTATGCATTGTATTCCTTTTTCAGCTCCAATGCTTTCGTCATCCTTTACGTACATAATACTCTCCTTCATTTCTGCATTTCATGTCTCTCAGTTGATTTCTCGTGGAGTTATGGCAAAAAATCCTGCTGTTGCTTAAGTTTTGCACACCAGTGTGGATATAAATCTTTCAATTTGCAAACTATCAGACACAAATATTTCACAGTGAATCATTCTTATTAATATGAGCTTACAAGACATACATCAGATCCAATCCCTTCAAAGCTCACATTAATACAATCAATTCATGCTGTCCCTCTGTCAAGTCATCTGTCATACCTGGAAAGTCAGCAAGTGCATTATGCGTCACAAGAAGGCGTTCCATTAACAGTTTCATTGCAAATATTTCTTTACAACTGGAAGAGACTTTATGGATACGTTTAGTAAAAATTTGCATAGTTACCCAAGCCTTGGAATTAGACCCAATATAATAGTTAATCTAATATTATTGGATTATTTTCATTTAAAAAGAAACTTGGATTCTCAGAGCAGTATTGGTGGTGGCTTGATCCTGAAATCGCCACTTGAACTGAAATTTCCATACGAAAAAACAACTTGGTTTGTAACTCAGTAATGTTTTTTTCTCTTAGGTGATGTCTTTCATCTTTGATGTCAATTTCTTTACAATAGACTGCTTATAACCTTTAGCATTTAAGTTTGCACTCATAAATTCTCTAAGCATAACTGCATTTTGTATACTACTACTTAAATTTTACAAAACCATCCTCTGGCTTTGAAAGCACTGGCACTTATCTCAAGATATTAATTTTGTCAAGTTGTTTTCCACAAATACCTTCAGATCCTATTTATTTTCGAGTATCATTTATTGCTAATTTGCATACTCATTAATACAGACAATATTTATCACTAAGACATTTTCTGTTTGAAAAAACTGCTTGGGACATGGTACTCATAATCTGAGGTAACAAAAATTATTTTTGTTCATAAAATACAGCACTTGTATATCCTAAAATACAGCACTTGTATATCCACTAGCATATTGCCAATATCACTCATGACTAGGCTTTCTTATGAACGTTACAAAAAACACAGTTACTCTGACAACTGTTCCAGAATTTTTTGGAAAGATGTGAATTTATCTCTTCCTCCCCCAAAGAAAGCAAAGATACCCTTTTTGTTTTAACCTCAATTGAAACAAGAGATAATATTTTCCCAGGGAAATATCTCTCGACAACATTTGTCTATCTAAAATTTTATTTCATCTTGCATCATGTGTTTTATAAGGTTTGCTGAGAAATGAAGTTGAAGCAATATATTGTCTCACAGATGGAGGCCAGTGCCTTACTTGTCTCAGGTGACTAACTTAGAGAAGTGCCAAATTAGTTATAAAATTTTAAAAATACATTTAAGAAATAAATTATGATATCTTCAGTTTTAAAATGTATTGAGTATCACCATTTTAAAATAACACATTTAAATCAATAAAAGGCCTCTATAAGTCTTCAGTGCTTGCACAACTGTCATATTTTTCTCTAATCAATTACCCAAATTTAAAAAAAAAAGTTATTATTAACAAATTGACAGAAAAAGCATTATCATGTATTTCATAATTTCATTTATCACTTTATTTCATAATTTTATTAAAAAATTTTTAAATACACATACAATTGCATGCTTAAGAGAAGGATTAACAGACATAAAGTAGCAGCGAATTGGTTGGCTACATGGGTGTTTTCATTGTTTCGTCCATGTGAAATATAAATACGAGGCAGTTTTCCTCAGAAATTTGCCCAGTAAGGCATTTTTTTCTTTTTAAGCAAAAAGCCAGTGTTCTTTCCTGCAGTGAATTAAACAAACAAATATTATAGAAAGATAATCCCTACCAAAAATGAGAGAAAATATTTCTGAGGAATGTAAAAATTTAGCTTTACACATTGACTGCCCAACATGAGATAACTGTACTAGCGCTCTTCTTTAGAATGCCCAATACGAGTTATCTCGTAGTTTCTTGACTTGCCACTTTTGTACCGCTCGAGTTACTTACTCGCATAATGCTTGTTTTAGCTGTATCAAGGCGACAAGTTAAAGCATATCTGTATGAATCAACTCGTAGTGGGCTTCTGCGAAGAGCTTTGTCTAAAAGCCGACTATGAGATAATTCTTAGGACCCTTTTTATCTACAAACAAACAAAAAAAAAAAAAAAAAAATCCTGTAAACTTTTTAATGATTGTTATGAATCGTAATTAATATTTTTAATTATATAACATGATTAAATTGATTTGGTTTCTTGGACCAGAATCCGAAAAGTGCTGTGGCAGTCAATGTATTGAAAAGATTAATACATAAATAGAATATGAAGAAAAGCTTTTTAAAAAATATTTAATAGATCAGATAATCAAAAATAAATTTGTGAAAGAATTCATTTTTCAGAAAAATATTTTTTCCTCAGTATAAGTGAAAGAAATGAGAGATATTTTAAATGACACTACTATAATCAAGCTATCAAAATTTATAGAAGGTAACTCCCAGTTTCCAACTGGTAAACACACAGGTTATACTAGGTTATTTGAGTCTGCAAAAGCACACAACGGCTATCTACCCAAGCAGAAGGAAGCTTTTGTATTTAAAAAAGACTAGCTTCAAACTTAGCATTTAAATATACAATTGACAAAAGCGCTTTAGATATTCCATCAAAAATGTCTAGTTTTAAAAATCATGCCATTTCAGTAATTCTGTGTTACTAAAGCAAAACAGATCTTTTAAACCTTATTCAAGAATAAGGCTTAGTTCAGTCAAATCTAAATTCGGAAACTGCATCCAAAATGTTTTTAAGGTTGCCAATTACACTTAAAGCCCGAAATTCGGATGTCCATTATACAGAATGATCTAAAATCTGGACCTCAAAACCACAAACATTTTTTTTTTCATTAATGTTTTACGCATGTGCATTTGATTTTTTCTTCCATAATAAAACATGTGGAGATTTTTCACTTAAAAATTCCGATTCTAAATTTCACTTAGGCACAAAATAAAATACCTCGTTGCCTAAAAACAATCATGTAAGCATAAATTTGTGAGATTAATAATTTGGCTCTGTAGCTGAGTATCTACTTGGCATACATCTCAAACTGAAACATTCACCTATTTTATATCCCTGATGCCAACCTGGCGAGTCATTATTTATTATATTTTGCTTTCATCACTGCAGCTTTATCAATACATGACAGCTTCTGTAATAACTCATACTGTGATGTCTAAACATTTTTTATATTAGTAACTGAATAACAAGAGTATGGCAACCTTTTATGCTAACATTACGCTTGGCGATGATTATAGATTTTTTAATGCTCTAAGAAATGTTGACAAGGAAAAATTCAACAAAAATTTCTTTTTATATGCTAAAAATAGATTTTGTTAATGAAACTCATAGACCAAAAGATTACACTTAGTGTTATTTTAATTAAGAATAACTGATATGTTATTCCCCATAAAACCAGAAGCGACGGCAGAATATGTCGGCATCGGATGGCAGAATTTAGCGAAGACAAAATTTTTGGAATTTGGGGAAGCAACGAGTGGCAACATTAAGGGATGAGAACTATTTATGATTTAGGGAAAGCACCGGGATCCAAAGTTTGGGCACGGTGAAAATTTAGAACCTAGGAAAGTGCTAGCCCTTTGTAGCAGAATTTAGGACCCATAGAGACTGCACTAGGCGGTATCGAATGCCAGCCCTAGATAAAGCCTTAAGTATATGTGAGAGTTTATTTATTCAGGACTCAGATTAGTTTTAAGCATGTGCAAGAAATAAACATAGGTATAGTAAATAACTAAACTACTACAATTCAGGTTTAATTCAGTACACAGTAGGAGCACGACAAAATGTAGCGAAACAACCTAGCTTTCGTCGCCAATCTTGTGATACACAGCCAATAATGTATCATGGACGCTATTAAGCTAGGCTAAAATTTTCTTTACTGATTCTAAGGCATTTCAGTTAATGTAGCGGACTGCGGTGCACCCTAATCTTTTAGTTTGATCCAGCTTATCATTTTTTGCAGACTGTTATTATTATGGTAATTTTATAAAAACTAAGCTTCAACTTTCGATTATATTGAAAAGAGTTTCCAATTCTGGAGTTGCCAAAGGACCTACAAAGCAAAACCATATTACGATGTCCATTAAACAAAAAGTGGAGCTGCTGCAAAAAATAGATAAAGGCATATCCATCTCAAAATTATGCGAGGAGTATGGCATTGGAAAGTCAACTGTATATGACGTAAGAAAAAGGAACTTTTTGAAATTTTTGTGGAAGCAACTTAAACAACTTAACATCGAAAGAAATGTTTAATAAGTAAACAAATAAATTTTAAGCTTTTTTTTTTTTTTTTTTTTTTTTTTTTCTTGTAAATTTTGATACCCTTTAGATAATAATTGTTCTTCATTTCACAAATTAAGATTTCATATTTTTAATTGTATAATTTCTGCATGCCATCTTACCAGATTTAAATTGATGATCTATTATCCGGAAAAATCCCAAATCCGGAATCACTGAAGTCCTGACCAGTCCGGATTTCGGACTTTGTACTGTACTATTATTAAGGTGAAGGATGATTTATAAAACGTAAATAAAAAAAGCTGATGTGGACACCACATGCATTAAATTATACACATTTTTGCTGCACTTCATTTAAACTTATTTTTTCAAATTGTTGTAACTTGAATAACCAAGTCCTTGAGGCAAGTCGAAAATGAGACAAAAAATTCCAAATCCCAGTCAATTCTTTTCATACTTATGCCAAACTTATTATTTTATTTCTTCGTAATGAGAAAAAAACTTATCCGAATATAAGTGCATGAACCAGGAGACAGCATTAAAAGTTAGGTTTCATTAATTGTTGAAATTTTTTTTAATTTGATACTGACAAAATATGAATATTTTTATCATTTAAAACAATTATATAACTGAAAGTATATGACTATGACCAATGACTAAAAATAAAGGCTAAGTAAGAAATTTTAAGCCAGGTAAATAAAACAAAGCTTTCACTGAAAATGAAAGTCTACTTGGTGAGATTTCACTACATAAACAACTATCTATGAAATATTAAAATTAAGGTAGCAAGAAAACATATTAAAAAATGTTTAAACTTTTTTTTTTTTTTAACTGTATATACGAGTCTACTTGTGTATTATCCTGTTAACCGCAAAAGCTGGCTACCATCAAACCACAAAAACTGGCAGAGGTCACACGAGAATAATGGCAATCATTTCTTTGGGATTCTGAGCTGCACTTCTGTCTGCAGCTCTTATAATAAAAGATTTGTCAGTTTCTATGCACAATTCACCAAACAGCCACTGTTGTTGAATTTTTTGACCTGCTCCGTTTCATGAAAAGGCTTTTGTCAGATTTCTGTTTTTTCTTAGCATTTCTGATTTTACTGGAAATTCTGTTAAGCACAATTTTTGTGCAGGTACTATTTATTTCAATCTGTTGAAACTTGATATGGTGAAACAGAATGTTTTATTTCAATTTTTAAATGCACCTATAATCAGCTATTCTTTTCTCCATTTAGCAGATGTTAATTTCTTGACCGGCTGTAAATGAACTGCACTGCAGGCACAAGTGTGATTCTACAGCTCTAGAACTCCTTAAAAAAATACAGCAGTAACCAGTTAATTTATATACTTGCTCACAAAAAACAATAGTTAGCTTACTGAGAATTAAGTAACATGAAACAAAAACACAAATGTTATGAGGGTGTTGTGATGCTACGCTTATCCAGAACTGGCATTCAATCGTGCTGCTTGGTGACAGTTCTACTGTTCACAAGATAATACGCAAGAATCAATAAATGTTACATTGTGTTAGACTGGCATCATTAAATCCCTATAGTTTTAACATAGACCTAAACAGTGTTAAGTTCACACTTTAAAGAGAATAGTAAAAGTTAATAAAATGCTTTGCCTGCCCTCACATAATTTCCTTATTTTAAACAGCAAAAATACTGCATGTGACTCTTAACGTAAAAGCATAGCAAAAACAATATTTTAAATTTTGATTTTTTAACTTCTTTGCTCCCAGCATATCATACCTGATACGGCTCAGTTTCCCTCTGTCTGCCAATTGTATCAAGTGCGATACAGAGGCAAAGCGTCACTAACGATCCACCACACCAAACTTGATATGGTGAAACAGAATGTTTTATTTCAATTTTTAAATGCTCATAAATTATGTCAGAATGCTACAAGAACTTACTGAATACAATCTCTAGAGTAGGGGGTGGCCAAATTGCGGCTCTCACAGGCAATTCGTGTGGCTCATGCATATAAAATATACGTATCAAATATGGTAAACTAAAACTACTTAGTGTTCAAAAGAAAGTAATTAATTAGTTTAGACTCATTTTACAAAGTTATTGGGGATTTCTTTCTATTTAAAACCTCCTCCAATACTTCTATAATGATGTAAATATGAACTTGTGGCTTTTAGAAAATCTAGATGCGGCTCTCGAACATTCCTGAATTCAAATGTGTGGCTCTTACTGACATGAAGTTTGGCCAACCCAGCTCTAGAGCATGGATTCTCAATCAGGTGGGTGATTCTCCCTGGTAAGAATTTCATAGTTTCAGGGGGGGAATGCAGTCAGCCTTTTATTTACCTGTTAAGCATTTAGTTCTCGTGGTACTTATATACGGTACAAGGTCCAAAATCTGGACTCGTTGGGACTCTGGCGATTTCAGATTTGCGATGTTTCCGGATTTTAGATCATCAATTTAAATCTGGTAAGATGGCATGCAGAAATTATACAATTAAAAAATATGAAATTGTAATTTTTGAAATAAAGAACAATTATGATCTAAAGAGTATGAAAATTTACAAAAAAAGCTTAAGCCTGGTTCATACACTTATATTCGGGTAAGTTTTATTCTCATTACGAAGAAATAAAATAATAAGTTTGGTATCTGTATGAAAAAAATTGACTGGGATGTTTAATTTCCACATTTGGAAATTTTTTTCTCATTTCTCATTTCAAAAACAAAAAATTCCAAATTTAGAATTTTTTGTCTCATTTTCGACTTGCCTCAAGGGTTTGGTTATTCAAGTTACAACAATTTGAAAAAATAAGTTTAAATGAAGTGCAGTAAAAATGTGTATAATTTAATGCATGTGGTGTCCATATCAGCTTTTTTTATTTACGTTTTATAAATCATCCTTCACCTTAATAATAGTACAGTACAAAGTCCAAAATCCGGACTGATATTATTTTTCCGGATAATAGATCATCAATTTAAATCTGGTAAGATGGCATGCAGAAATTATACAATTAAAAATATGAAATCTTAATTTATGAAATGAAGAACAATTATTATCTAAAGGTAATCAAAATTTACAAAAAAAAAATTGAAATTTATTTGTTTACTTATTAAACATTTCTTTCGATGTAAGTTGTTTAAGTTGCTTCTACAAAAATTTCAAAAAGTTCCTTTTTCTTATGTCATATACAGTTGACTTTCCAATGCCATACTCCTCGCATAATTTTGAGATGGATTATAGATCCTTTGGCAGCTCCAGAACCTGGAACAAATTAGGAGATTAGGGCAGGGCTGTGGAGTCGGTAGGAAAAATGACCGACTCTGACTCCTGGAATTTTAATGACTCCGACTCGACTCCAGCTCTCTCATATAGATATTTATACATGTAAACATATACACATGGATTACAGCTTATTTGTTCAACATAAAAGAAGTAATAGATGCTACAGAAAAAAAAAAAAAAAAAATTGATGGCATAGCAAATTATTTATATTAATTAGCATTTATTATGAAATGGAAAAATTGGTATTAGTTATTTCTAAGAAACAATATAGTTTCGGCAAGATCTTTTTTGTTGGAGGCCCATAGATCCGATTTGATAAACTTCAGAGCTGAGAAGAGTCTTAGCACACTAACTTAAGTAGGAGGAAGAGCTCTTACTGTTAGGGATACTTCTTTTAACTTTTCAGGATAGATTTTTAGAAGTTCTAAAAGAGGTGTCGTGCAAGCGCAATCATATTTCTCTATTTCTTCAAAGGCTATGTAGAAATCTTGTTTGTATTTTTTCATTTTTATATCGAGAGCCTCTTTTTATTTTTATTTGCTTTGCCTTAGCCTTTTCAATATTATCCAAACATATTTCTCAAAATCTAATTCATCAATGGAAAAGGATGATAGAGACTCAATTGCAATGTCTGCAGTTTGATTGTCCTGATTCGAATTCTCCAATTGTTCTGAGAATAATTTCATTCTTAATGAAAGTTCACAGATGACTTTCTTTGCCTTTTTAATTTGTTCCTCATCCAAGAAAATTCGGTGTTTCGGATCTCCATATATTGAACCCAGCAAGATCTTATTGTCTAACAAACTAGTTTCTCTTTTTTTTTTCATTGAAGAAATGATTCCTTCTGCAATAAACACTCAATTTCAGAAAGAACAAACATCCCATCCTCACCTCCTGTCAGTTTTTCAGATTGCAGCTTTTTTGTGGCTATATACAGTATAGAAAGAAAAGTTTCCAATTCTGCAAGATCATTCCACAGTCTTTCTGTTAGTGAAATATTAGGGTTATCTACATCTTCTTAAAAAAGTTCTTAATTCTAAAAACCTCTTTATCATCAAATGTGTGTACTTCCTTATCACGCTGATTGCTCCTTTTCCTGCTCGCTTCCTAAGACTGGCATCAATTCTAGGAGTTCTTGCTGCTATTGCTGCTTACCTAAATTTATCAGTGAGATTTGTAACTAAATGAATCAGTTTAATCACTAATGGCAAATATCACATCTATCCTCCTCCCTTATATTTATTTATTAATATGTCAATAAAATAGAAAATAACTATTTATTAATGTATACAGTCCAAAAATAAAAATAATAGCTCAAATTGTCATTAATTTTTTTCAATTCATTTTAATTTCATTTCAAATTCAAACTGTCCAACGAAAAGTGGAGTCGGAGTTGACCTGTTTTTAGCGACTTTTAGCTATATTTTTAATGCATTTTTAAAAATTACTTTTCAGAGGATGCTAGGTGTTTATATACAATAGATGATTAGAATGAAAAAAAAAAAAAAAAACTATTATTGGTTCTCTGAGATGACAAAATACTTTTATGCATTTCCAGGGTCCAGTGGCGTAGCTAGGGTGGGGCAAGGGGGGACATCTGTCCCCGGGCGCAGCATCCAAGGGGCGCCAAACTGATGCTACGAAATTTTTTAATGAAATGTTTTCCGTTTTTGGCACACAGAAAGGGGGGCAAATTTTCATTTGTCCCCGGGCTCTGGAAACTGTAGCTACGCCCTGCCAGGGTCATCAAAGTTAGTAAACCACTGCTTTGAGTAATTAATCAATGTTTGAAAGATAACAAGATGTATAATGTTTATTCTAGTTTTATTTACAATGCTACTTTAAAGGATTTGAAGAACGAGCTACAATTCTGCAAATCGGAACCCGGAAGTGTGTTGTACGTCATCACCGGAAGTGTACCTACGTCATCGTTACATTATTTTTGCTAACCAATGGCATACGAGCAGGGTTAATATAGTTCTAACAGTGGTTGCCCTACTCTTTGGTTTATCACTGCTTGGCAATTACAATAGGTAAATAATATCGTAAACAAGCACAGTAGTTATCGGTAAAAATTTGCTATCGCTGTTATATGGTATGCATTTGAACTTTAAGGATATAGGAAAACTATACATCTTCAGTGTTTTTTAGGCAGAACATTTTTAAATTCACAGAGGGTTTTCATCCGCAGAGAACCCGCTAGCGCTTCGGGAAAGAACCCGTTGGCGCTGTTACAATTTTTATTCGCCAAAAGATGAGCCGAGCAGTAAACGTGATTTTTAGTGCATGTAAATTCAAATTAGCAGACAAAAGAAAATATTAAGCATATGGTAGTAAAAATTCACAGATAATAAGCATGTAGATATAAAACTAACCAGTTAAATGTGATATAAGAAAATAAAGCTGTACTTTTCATAATATATTTCAAAATACAAATAACCTTCAAGAGTAATCTAATTTTCTTCAGTAGCATTGTTAAAAAAACTAGAACTTTATACATTTTATTATTTTTCAAGACTAATTTGAACTGTATTCCTTACACCAGCGGTGGTTTGCTAAATTTGATGACCATGGGGATGCATCAAACTACTCTGTCATCTTAGATAATCAATGATATTTTTTATTTCAATTTAATCAGCTATTTATGTCACACCTGCTATCCTCGGAAAGGTTATTGTTAGAAAAGCATTAACAATATAGCAGCTTGTTAAAATTTTACGCCATAAAAATTGGAGCCGTGAACCGGCATCTATCGACGAAAACTTCTTTAATTATAACGAAAATATTTCTATCCATTCGTTGTTAAAAAATTCAGAAAAATAGCGTGGAAAATCAGAAAAAATAATAATAAGTAAGAGAAGAAGAATATAAATATCCATATGCGAACAACGACAGTGATAATTCAACAAAATGAACGCAAGAGGGATGGTTGCAACCTTCAAACAAGCGAATACGATGAATCCAATAGGTTACCAGGTTTGAACTTTTATCGCCAAAGTTGGCGATGTTTACATTTACCGGGTTCTCTGCGGAAGTGCTTCCGAAATCGAATTTAATAACTTTACTTGCATGTTAATTTTTGCTTAGGAAAGCTTAATACCATGTTTTTTCCTTATATGTACTAAACATCATGTATCAAAGAGATGATTTTTATTTATATGTAATAATTACATACAAATTATGAAAAAAACATATTCAAATTCAATTTAATCCATAGTTTTGCCGTGGCTATAACCTACAAAACATTAAGCAAGAAACAAGAGTTCTTCGTACAATAAAACTGAACAGTATTTGCGCGGGACAAAGAAACATCGGACTAGTTGCTTCCATTACACGAAGAAAAAAGCCCCAAAACATTATAACTGAAAATAATGTACTTTGCATAAGTTTAAAATTAGATTTCGGAATTACTCACCGTGTAATGAATTAAATATATATCTGTGGTCAATGGAATTTTACATCTAAACTTAGCGCACTTGGAAAACTGCACAGCGGAGTTTTATTGTTGGGAAGATACTGCTGGGAGCGAAAATGAACACACTCCGCAGCTTCTAAATATTTTAATTGTACAAAAAATAACTAAAATTTTAAATATTAAAATAATTTCTATGTAATTTTTGGATTACATCTTTTTATATATAACTGAAATTTATTATGTTGATAATATAAAAATATCGATGAAGTTATTGAATTTATATTAAAATTGTGTTACCCGCTGAATTCATTTTAAAATACCATAAACAGTGACGTTTAAAGGTTCGAAGACTAGCGTATACATGAATACGACTGATAATATGTAGAACCAGATAAAGCGAGAATTTCACACAGGTAAGTTTCATTTCTGGTTATGTCGGAACCGTTTATGCGCATGGTGTGCGGAAAAAATGTCACCCTGAAAAAAGGGAAACGGAAAGAATGTCCCCGGAAAATAAGAAACGGAAAAAATGTCACACCTAAAATAAGGAACGGAAAAAAAGGAACTCTAAAATCTCGCCAAATAATGTCGCCAATCGGAGTTGGGGAAAACTGCCAAATTCTAATTTAATCGGCAGGGTTATAGCGGGCTTTCTTGAGCAAGGAGGTTAGAATAGCAAGGAGAAGCGTATTTCCAAACCCTACCCCACTTTTCGAATTTTTGACGTCACGGAAATATCGACTAGTTTCACCTGGCAAGACGCCTACCCCACTTTTGACTAACCCAGGGATAAATAGAAGGGCTAGGTCATTCCTTTGTTCGACTCCTCGCCGACGCGAGTCTCATAGAGGGGGGGAACTGGAAGTAATCTGACGTATCTCTGTTGCACCTGCTCTGATTTCGCGCCTTTAAAACTGTAGTTTCATTCAGTTGCGAGACGATTTTCTGGAGATCGCATATCCCAAATTAATTTTAATCATACATATTTGTTTTCTAATAATGCAAATATTTAAAATAATTGTATATATATATATATATAGTTTTAGTCAGTTTTCCTTTTAAATTCTATATTTAAAGTATCCTTTATGTAATATAGCAACGTGCCGTAACACTTATAGAAATACGAAAGGAAGAGATATTGTATTTCATGCCTTCCCAAAGGACAATTTGCTTTTGATGAAAGAATGGATACATAAATGTCGAAGACAGGATTCTATTAATGTGAAAAACGCAAGAATTTACAGCGAACATTTTCTGTGCAGTGATTATGAAGATGACATGAGAAATCGCTTGCTTGGATTGCCGCAAAAGAAACTGTTGAAATGCAATGCTGTGTCGAAAGTAAATTTATCGTGTGCAGTAAACGAAATAACACCAAGAAATCGGAGACATTTGAAAAGAAAACTAATGCAGAGTGCTTTTGAAAGACTACACGAATTAAGCCCAAAGAAAATTTATTTTGAGGCCGAGAACGAAATTGAAGCTGACAATAATAAATCAAATGTGAATGATTTTGAAATAAAACTCACAAGTGACAATGCCCTATGTGACAATATCCCTGATTGCCCTAAGTGTAAAGATAAATAAGAATGTATTGATAATTTGAAGAACAAAATAATATCCTTAGAAAATTGTAATAAAATATTGAAAAATAGAGAAAAGAAAATTTTTAGAATGTTTGCTCAGCGACAAAGAAGGTGGACGACATCTACAAAGAAATTTGTATCGGAAATTCAGAAATTAAAATACCAAACAGCGAAATTTAGTAAAAAACAGAACAGATCGGAGAATTTGGAAAAACGTCTAAAGCATATTTTTACAAAGATGCAGATTAACGCATTGCTAGAAAAGAAGGAAAAAATCCGGTGGACTAGTGAAGATATTTCACGTTGCATTGTCATAAGAGCTCTGTCATCTAAAAGCTACGATTTTTGGAAAGAAAAAATGGGAATTCCTTTACCTAGCACTAGCACATTAAAGAGATGGTGCGCTAAATTTTCATGTAGTCCAGAAATTCAGAGTGATGTTCTTGCTGTAATGAAGGAAAGATGCCAATATTTGAATTCTGTAGAAAAAATATGCGTTCTCAGTTTCGACGAAATGCACATAGATTCTAAACTCTGCTATGATTCTAAACTGGACCAAAATCGGTCCTTTTCAAAAAGTGCAGTTTATCAGAGGTCTCATTTCGCAGTGGAAACAACCAATATTTTTTGATTTTAACACTCCAATGAAGAAAGAACTTTTTTACCCATAAGACATATTCAATCATCTAGAGTAGAAGTGAAAGCAATAGTGTCTGATTTAAGAGGATCTACTACTTTGTGGAAAGAGTTACAGATTTCGATTAATAGTTCTCATTTTCCAAATCCAGTATTCCAAACGAAAAAAATATGGGTTTTTTGCAGATTTAGCGCACTGCCTCAAATTACTGAGTGTTGGTGTATTTAATTATGACAAAGCACACTAGGGCTATCTGCCTAAGGGTAGGGATGCCTTCGTGGAGGACTTTCTAAGGGAAACTGGCTCGTATACACGTTACACATGGGGAAAACCACGAAAACGCCCATGCAGCCAGCCCGTTCGCGGGATTCGAACCTCGGACCGAACTACCAGTGTTCAGCGACTTTACCGCTCGGCCTCTGGTGGGCTCAAATTACTGAGAAACCACTTTTTAGATAAAGGATTTGTTTTAGAAGATGGAACTGTTTTAAATGTTTATATTATTAAAGAGAATTAAATTGTGTCACAAACTAAAACCAAATTATTTAATGGTCAAGGGAAACGAGAGACAAAAAGTAAGTATACATAATATGTTTTGATTTGAAATATTTCTAGATTGCATTTTAGAAGTTAATAGCGTAAAGCATATTTTAAATGAGAACTAATTCTATTAAGTTATTGTTACAGTTATTTTTATTGTATCCTCTGTTATTATTGATTCGATTTTGTGCTAGCTTAGCATTCTAGATAAAATATTTATAAAGTATAATATTAAAGTAAGTGGCATAAGAAGACCTGCCCCCTTAACCCCCACTTTTGAAAAATTAAATAATTATTTTAGGTACTGTGAATAAAATTGTTTTGTCTAAATTAAGATAACAATCTTACATGTATTTATTTAAATGAAATATTGATGTAAGCCTAAGTTACAAAATTATTTTTAAAAAAATATATGTTATTATAATGAATCGGGAGAAAAATATGCTAATGTAAAATTTACAATTAGGCTGAAACTCAAACTTAGATTAGCAAAAATTTTGCCATATATAACCATACACGTTTAAAACTATGCCAATTTAAGGTTATTTTTTTGATTAATTTTAAATAGCTGTTATTATAGTTATCTTAGCAGTAGTACAGTTCTCTTAGTTAACATGCAGATAAAGAAATCATTAGAAACAAACAGGCATTTAAAGAAAAAAAAATCCCTGCAAATAAAAAAAGGAACTTTATGCTAAGAGTAGCGCATTTTATCTATTATTTTTAAATTGAGTAAGTACTATTAAATTTTTTTAATGCTCAGTGTAAAATGCATACTGCAGTAACATTGTCTCTTCCAAATTATAGCTATCTTTCACACACAGCTCATTTTAAACGCTGATTCTTCAAATTTAAAACACTAATTTCTATGTTGTCAATTGCATCTCCGCGCTCAGTGCCATCATTGCTACGTCATCACTCCTCACTGCCTGTTTCAGGGGGAAACGCTCTATGAGCTAGCCCTTCTCTTTAGTCCTGGACTAACCAAAGAATCTCTTTGTGCTGAATAGTGTGTTTAGGTGGTAATTGTGAGATTTTGCAATTTAAATTATTACGAGTGGGATTTTACGCAAAATGTTTATTGAATGGTTATTGTTTATCGCCGTAGTGTATTTGAGGAAAGAGGAGAATAATTCACTGCTGATGTATACATTAACAGTATGGAAAAAATCTGGAAGGTTACATTCGGCAATAAATGTGCTGCATTTCATCGCAAAATTCAGCGACGCCAGTAAAACAAACGAAAGTGTTCGAAAAACTTATCCACATCTGAAGCCACTATACAAAAATTGTATGTGTGCCAATACAGCAATTTAAATAAAAATAAAAATAAAATAAAAATAAAATAAAAAAAAACAGTTGCAGAAAACTTCAGATCGGGGCTGTACACACATTATCATAAACTACTGCAACGAATTCTTCCGATAGTACAGTAGGACAGTTCATTAATAAACTTTCTCAAACATTTCATTAAGTGTCAGCTCAGTTTCAATATTCTACTTCTCCATTTCTTTCGGCGCCGAAGAATCTGATACTTTTGAGAATTGTGTGTAATGAAAATAATTTTCATTCATCCTTGGAGTCACTGAATTCTATGCAGTGCAACATATGAGCCAAACTCATTAATTTTTATTCACACTGCCATGTACTCATCGTTGAATTCCAAAGCTAACTGATGAGAGATGAGATGTTTGTGTGGTGCTTGTAGACGTGGAAGGCGAAAGTACCGTAGATAAACAAAACTGGCTTGTGTCACAGGCTATTCCGAGGGTATTTCAAAGCCAATTAGCCTCTTTTCTACGAAACATGTGAAACCACCTCTCTTTCATTTCACACCCCGCTTAAATCTCGCCAGCGATGCCAGTGTTTTCTGTATTTTGTTCATTTCCAGAAAGGATATCTTTTCGTGTTAAGCGATTTTTGTTTCGTGTTAAAAGAAACAAAATGCATGAAAATACATAGTAGTTTGTCGAGACCATTGCATTATTTCGTGTTAACTGATATTTCGCCTTAAGCGTTTTCACGTTAAACGTGTTCCACTGTATACAGATGTGTTTGGACTATGTATATACAAATAATTTTTTAAAAGGAAAACTTATAATCCTTCCAAAAATTTTTGTGCATTATGCTGCTAAAAATTGATCAGTAAATATATAAAGAAAGAAATTTAAAACCAATTTTTCAGAAAGAATAAAAATTGAAATTCAAATTGATAAAATCCTGTTTAGACTAGTAAAATCTTTTTAAATTGGAAGATATTTTTAATGATTTTACTTACCCCCCCCCCTCATTTTCCTTTGCTACTGCTGTTTGATAAGAGGTTCTAGTGAAGTTTTATGTTAAAATTATTTTGAACTTTCAAAGATTTTCCACTGCAGGATTTTAATTTTTTCTACATTTTTAAGGGCGTGTTTTCTTTCTTTCTTTCTTTTTTTAGATTCTTTTTAGATTAGAAAAATATTTTTAAATCGGAAGATATTTTCAATGGTTTTCCTTCGCTTTGAGGAGGACTAGAATTTTTTGGTGAACTATGAAGATAAAAAAATATATTGAAATGGTTCATCAGCTGATTCTGGATACAGAAAAGCAAGGATTTTGTTTTAGAAGGGGAAATGTAATTAAATTCGACAAACCTCCTCTTGACGATGACGATATTATGTTAAAGTTGGTTGGATTCGTCACCTTTCTTGTTCTTTTATACTACTTTTTGGTTTTTCTTGTGATGGTTTATTTTAACATGTTGACTGCCGTGGGGGTCACCGGTTACCTGCACTCGACTTGGCTACAGCGCCGTGGGTGCCACTGGCAACGCAACCAATAGTAAAATATATAATTAAAATAAATATTGATACTGATAAATTTTTAAATAGTACCATTGTTACTATAATGGTTTGAAGAATAATAAATCATAAAAATTTAAATTATAAATCACAAAAATAGTCTACAGATGTTTGGAGGTCGCTGGTGACCCCCAGCATGAAGCACAATAATATAACGTTATGTTCTGTAGATAATATTTCAACATAATATATATCTCATAATAAAAATTTCAAGTTGGCGTCATGCGCAAATCACGTAAAATGCACGCGGCAGTCAACGTGAGTAGTAAGCGGAGGTAACCGGCCGGCGGAAGTGACGTCACAGAAAAGGGGCTTGGTCGCCGCCATCTTGAATCACGTGACAACCGGAAATGACGTAGATGGAAGGAATGACGTAGACGGAATGACATCCTAAAAGTTTCGTTTTGATTCTGTGGCAACGATTTTATGTCTCAAAGTTTTTATTTTTTGTGGCATTGAATATATATTTTTAGGTTTTGTGGCAACGAACTCTTGAACCACGTGTTTGGAATGACATCATCCATTTCTTGTTGGGGCATGTTGTTTTACAAAATGGCGTCTGCCGTATCACACCTTTGTATGCCTCCGCTAAGGTGTATGGATACTTTTCTGTGAACCAATCAGATTCTTTGAAATATGACATCACCGTCTCTTAACCAATCACCGTTGAGATGAAATAAAGAGTTCCTACCCGATATAAGGTTATCCCGAGCAACGTTCCGCATTTCTTTCCTGCCTGTCGCCCTGAGTGTACGTACCTGCTTTTGCTTCGACAATCTTTCTTCACTGCTTCGAATGGATCAGGCACGAAACAACAAAGAAGTAAGTAACGTTTTGAAAAGTTACTGTTTTTAGATTTTTAATCTTTAAATACTTACTTTATACTTAAAATACTTTATACTTAAAATATTTTTATACCTAAATACTTTTATACTTAAAAAAGAGTTGAATTTGCAATATGTGCTTAATTTGTCTTTACTTTTTTTCAGATGGAAAACCTATTTGAGAATGAACCTATGCCTTTGAACGATAAAGTGTTGAGCCATGAAAACCGCACCCAAGATGTTCCCAATGAATCAGCTAGCTCTTGTATCAAAAGAAAAGCAGAAGAAACATCCCATTTCAAGAAAAAAGTACGTATTTGCAAAAATCTTATATATTAAAGTTGATATTGTATGTGACCCCATTTTTATGTATTATATACTAACTGTTTTAATTTTTTTTTCAGCGCAAAGGACTCTTCACCGAAGACGCTATTCCAGAGGAGCTGACTCACATGGGAGACAATGTCTTTGTGGGACCCAGCATTTACAAGGGAAAAGTGACTGTGCACATCCGAGAGTATGCCAAATATGGTAAAGCTTACTATCCGACAAGACGAGGAGTAAATTTTGAGCCATGGTGTTTGAATGTTCTCGCAACCAACATGACAGTGGAGGAACCAGACCTGCTGACACTGAATCTGGAATTGCCCAAGAATTTTGTGGTCACGTATAAAGATTCCCACTTCACTTTGAAGCAACTCTCTTCGACAGGAGATGAAAAAAGTAGCCTCAGCATTACAACGACGCAGTGGGAAGAACTGATGTCCAACTTTAGCCGTATCAGCGATATTGTCACCAACCTCGTTTATCAAAACATGAACTTTTGTGAAGCCTACGAAAGCGTATCCGACGAACCTGTCAGAGAGGAAAATCTACCCCAATTCTTTGACATTTCTATGGGAAGAGCGCGACTTCAAACCATTCTAAAGACGTCACTTGACGAACTTCTTAATCAACAAGACGAACTGAAATATCCCCAGCTGAAAGACTGTGAAGAACTCGTTTATAAAACAGAAACTGTGAATGCCATTGCTCTGAGATTCAATGCTGTTGACATCGCCAGGCAATTTTATGGAAACATTTGGGGTGAAGAACCCTATTTAATGTTAGTGAGACCTGCTCACTACATTACCAAGGACTTTTTAAAATCTGTGTGTTTAAACCATGTACTCGATGAAGTAAGAAACACATTTTGTACTATCAATGGTGTCTTAGGTATTGAATACTATGAATATTTGTAAAATAATTAGGATGCTCAATAAATGTTATTTTATTTTACAACGATCTCATGAGTGTCTCCAGGTTCAGACCTTATTTAAAAGAATTAATCTGTAATGATTACTTACATAAATTTTAAAAATACCTATTGAATACAAACCTATTGATTTTTATAGAATATAAATATGGTTATTCTTAAACATATATATCATTACTTGTTCAACCTTTGAGATGTTAAGTAGCATTCATTTTCTCTCTCTTCTTTTTTGGGCCTATTTTCTAAAATCTTTATATAGGTGAAACTAGGGTATTTTTTTCTGTTCTAGTTAAATATATATAAATGAATATCAGTGTACGTTTAGATCATAACAACTGTTGCAATGAACGCAGCTCTGTCTCAGACCTATCGGGATCCACAGGTCCCCGCAAGTTTCGGGGGTGTTGCTGCTTTGCATCGTGCTTTAAAAGGTCGCGTAAAAACAAAAGACATCCAGAAATGGTTGCAAACCAAGGATTCTTATACTTTGCACAAGCCTTTGAGGCACAAGTTTTCCAGGAACAGAGTCATCGCAGGAGGCTTAAACGAGCAATTTCAATCTGATTTAGTGGATATGCAATCCCTGGCCTCTTTTGATGATGGATATAAATATTTGCTGACCTGTATACACATCCTTTCGAAATACGCTTGGGCTATCCCTCTCAAAGATAAAACATCCGTGTCCGTCCAATCCGCTTTCGGAAAGATATTTTCGGAACGTACACCCGAATCATTACAAACAGATGCAGGGAAAGAGTTTACCAATAAACAAGTTCAAAATTTTTTGAAAAAGAGAAACGTTCGCTTTTACACGACACATAATACAACCAAAGCTTCTGTCGTAGAACGATTTAATCGAACTCTAAAAACAAAAATGTGGAAATACTTTACCGAAATGAATACACGAAAGTACATTGATGTGATTGATAAATTGATATCCAGTTATAACCATACATGGCATCGCAGTATTAAGACAGAACCTGTATCCGTTACATTACAAAATCAAGAAAAAATTTGGAAAACGCTGTATAGTCAGCAACCAGTACAAAACCCTATTTCTTCAGATTTAAAGATTGGAGACACGGTACACATCAGCCGAGAAAAAATGCTCTTTGAGAAAGGATACGAACAAAACTGGACACGAGAAATTTTTACAATCTATAAAATTATTCGACGGATTCCTGTTGTCTATAAACTGAAAGATCTAGCAGGAGAAGTTATACAAGGAACTTTTTACAAACAAGAACTTCAAAAGGTTTCGGACTCTGGTTATTATCCCGTAGAAAAAGTTTTAAAAAAGAGGAAACGTCGCGGGAAAATAGAATATTTTGTGAAATTTCAGGGGTACTCCGAAAGCTTCAATGCTTGGGTGGATGATGTGAGAAGGGTATAAAAGGCCCGTAAATTCTGCTTATCTGTCATTTGAACGAAACATGTCTTTCTTTATCACACTGATCAGCGACAACTCCATGCGTTTTTTTCCAGACAACAAAATATCACAATTTACCACTCAGCTTCCTACTCCGATGGATTTAAATAGTCAGTGGGAGTTATCTCTTGTGGACTTTATTTACCCTCACACATGGTATAACGTCCGAAAAGACAATAATTTATTTGGATTTGATTTGGGTGATGGAAAATTGGAAGGTCGAAGAGTGCCTCCAGGATGTTATGAAACGATACCAGATTAATTAAAAGCCATGAAAATACCTTCTCATAAAAATAAGATTGAATTCAGTTACCATCCTGTTACGAAAAAAGTGACCATTAAGACCGACGAAAACTGCAAAGTCATTCTTCACGAAGGATTAGCGGAGCTTCTAGGGTTCGATCCGGGTGTTTACAAAGGATTGGAACAAAGTCCTTTTGTAGCCGATCCCAAAGTATCTTTTCCTGTCATGTATGTGTATTGCGATCTCGTAGAACCTCAAATTGTGGGAGATGTACAAGCCCCGTTGTTAAAAATTGTCACCGTAGAAGGAAATGACGGAGACATCATAAACGCTCATTACCCCCCGGCCCTTTTACTAGCCAGTCATCCGTCAACATTTTCAGACTATACATATTGACATAAGACTTCACTCTGGAGATTTAGTACTATTCGAAAGAGGCAAAGTATTTCTTGTGTTGCATTTTCGTCTGAGACAAATTCTATAAAAGAAGCCTTCATCTGCAAATTGATTTCATTTGGATTGTGTATGCAAGATTAGAAGCATCAAATATGCGAGTGCCTTATACGTGTTGCACGAAAAAATTTGAAGATTATTATTTAGCTCAAACTGGAAATGGATTACCTTACTATCAAGGAACCATTTTACAGAAAGGTTATGGTATTGGTGGATTTTTTGCAAAGCTGTTTCGCAGTGCTATGCCGTTTTTGATGAGTGGAGCCAAAACAGTCGGAAAAGAAGCTTTGCGGACTGGAACACAAATTACAAACGACGTATTGTCGGGAGAAAATTTTAAAGTCTCCCTCAAAACCAGATCTAAAGAAGCTGGCAAAAAATTAGCGAGGAAAGCAGTTCAGAAAGCAGACGAGATGATTGGTCACAGAAGGTTTAAAAGGAAGCGCAAAACCCCCAAACACTTCATTTCGTCTAAAGCCAAGAAGGTGCAACGACGTGATATTTTTGACTCGTAATATCTTTTCTGTTAAAAGATTCTCCGGAATGCGCAAAATCCGAACTGGATTTATTTTCGTTACCTCCCACTCAAACAGTGATAGAAGAAGGTCAGTGGGTTGAATTTCATCCATTAGCCAATGTGTCGGAAGGAAGTCCTGTTGAATTCAATGTTTCTGGAAGCGGAGACGACTACCTAGACTTATCACAGACACAACTCTACGTCAAAGTGAAAATTTTAAAAAATGATGGCAAGCCAATCACGGCTGAAAGTAAAGTGGGACCTGTCAATCTCTTTTTACATTCTATGTTTTCTCAAGTGGATATTAGCTTAAATGAAAGACTCGTTTCCACCAGTAATAACACGTATCCTTACAGAGCCATGATAGAAAAATTATTGAATCATGGTTTTGATACGAAAACGTCTCAACTGTCATCAGAATTGTTTTTCAAAGATACAGCAGGACGTCTGAACGTTTTTGATATTCAAGACACTCAGCCGAATGAAGGATTCAACCAACGAGCAGAATTGTTTAAACTGAGTGCTTCGGTCGATATGATTGGCCGATTGCACTTGGATATGTTTCATCAGGAAAGACTTTTGCTGAATATGGTGGATATGAAAATTAAACTCATACGCAGCAAACCAGAATTTTGTTTATTGGGCGAAGGTGAATTTAAAGTTTTACTCGAACAAGCTTCATTGTTTGTAAGAAAAGTGAGAGTTAGCCCTGGTGTTGTGCTAGGACATGCCAAAAGCCTAGAAAAATCAACAGCCAAATATCCCATTAATAGAGTGCTCTGCAAAGCCTAATCCATTCCCACTGGAAATATTAGTTTTATTCAAGACAATATTTTCATAGGTCAAATGCCTAATCGTATTGTGGTGGCATGCGTCGACAATGATGCCTTTAACGGAAACTATAAAAAGTCTCCTTTCGAATTCAAGCATTATAATATGAACTTTATCGGTGTTTATGTGGACGGTCAACCGGTACCTCATAATCCTCTTCAGCCTAATTTTGACAAAAATCATTTCATACGAGCTTATCAGAATTTATTTATGAATGCAGACGACAGAGGACTTTACCTTTCAAGATCAGAATTTTCAAAAGGATATTCCTTATTTCGCTTCGACCTGTCACCTGACCTTTGTGATGGCTCTCATTTAAATCTAGTTCGACACAGCAACTTAAGATTAGAAATAAAATTTGGGACTCCCTTACAACAAACTGTTTCGTTATTAGTGTACGCTGAATTTGAAAATTTGATAGAAATCAATAAAGCTCGAAATATTCTGTACGATTTTGGAAACTGATGAATTCATCACAGATTCATCAAATCTTATCTCGAGATCCTATTTCTTCGAGATATTATGCGGGTGTTTTTCCTTGTGATAAAATACCTGCGATTCAAAGTTTTCCCTGTGCACTGGTGCTCAATACGGACAAACATGATGAAAAAGGAACTCATTGGCTAGCTGTCTACCTTGCAGATCAACAGACTCTGGAATTTTTCGACTCTTATGGACTCCCGCCTGAAGTATATGGAAAAGATATCACATCCTTTGTCAAGAAATATCGTTATGTTTGCTGGAACAAGATTTCGCTTCAGAGTTTAACTTCTAATGTATGTGGACATTATTGTATTTATTTCATTATTAAACGCTGTCAAGGACTCTGTATGGAACTCATTGTATCACCCTTAGATGGGAAGAATCATGATTTCCAAATATTTCAATTTGTCAAAAAAAGATATGGTGTAAACATGATTTTTAAAAAATAAAGTTGTTTTAATTTGTAAAAATGTCTCTTGTGTTTCTTGTTTCTACACTTATTTAAACAAAATGAATAAATGTCTTATGCAAAAGGATTTTCGATAAAGTATAAAAGTGAGTGTTTTCTTAACATGCTGTCATTTCCAAAAATGGAACTGCCCAAGTTCGTACATCCTTCTACTTGTCTTCTGAGCGGACCTACCGGTTCGGGAAAAACATTTTTTGTGAAGAAATTGATAGATCATAAAATGTTCCATCCCATGCCGACCAATATTATTTATTGCTACGGAAGTTATCAACCTCTTTTTAATTCCATGAAAAACGTAAATTTTGAAGAAGGATTACCATCTAACCTGCAGACTCTTCAAAATGCTTTAATTATCATAGACGATTTAATGTCTGAATTAGCAAGTGATACTCGCTTAAGCAAACTTTTTACAAAAGGAAGTCATCACCGAAACCTTTCAGTCGTTTTTATAACACAAAATCTTTTTCACCAAGGCAAGGAGATGAGAAATATTCATTTAAATTCCCATTACCTTGTCCTATACAAAAATCCTAGAGATAAAAGTCAAATTATGCATTTAGCTAGACAAATGTTCCCCGGAAAAGTAAAGGCCTTTCAAGAAATTTTTCAGGATGCTACTTCAACTCCATTTAGCTACTTGTTGATTGATTTACGACCTGAAACAAGTGAAATGCTTCGCCTTCGTACAGGCATCTTTCCTGGGGATAAATACTATGTCTACCAGCCCCGATAGTTCATTTCAGTTTGAGACGTCGAATGGCTAACATGTCTTCTCCCATCGTGATCGATTTCGAAGGTTTTCAATGGATGCCTCATTGCTACGTTGTTAAAGAATTAGCCTTGTATTCTGTGCATGACGGATATCACAGTTGCTGGTCATTTTTACCTCCTCAACCTTGGAAAACATTATCACGATCTCAGCAAAAGTGTTTTGCTTGGGTCACAAGAAATCGTCATCACATGAATTGGAGTGAGGGTGTATTACCTTATACTCATCTTCGTATTATTTTGCAATATTTGTCATCTATTTATTCTGTCATATACGTGAAAGGATTAGAAAAGAAATTATTTTTAGAAAATTTATTAGGTAGAGACATCATAAATCTAGACTGTCCTAAGATAGAGAATTTAAAAAAGAAAAGTTCTTTAACATGTTTGATTCATGCAAAAGGATTTAATTGCTGTGCTTTAACCAAAGCGGCTGCATTTGCTACCTATATAAAAGAAAGTGTGCAGGAAGAAGAGTTCATTTGTCATCAGCATGTCTCATCTGAAGGATGTGGATTATCTAAAACTATTAGGAAAATGTCGAATAAAAGCAGCTGTACGGAAAAAGTGTCCGAATCATCTCATAAAATCAGTTTGTGAGTGTGTTTTAAATCTTCTAAAAGGAAACATACCCATCACCAAACGGGTCAAAAATCGACTCGCCCCTTTTAAAAGAACTTTAAGAAAACTAGCGGACAAAAAAGTACCTCTTTTTAAGAAAAGACGTCTTTTGGTTCAAAAAGGTGACGGTTTCCTATCTTTCCTGATTCCTGCAGCAGTCAGTGTCTTATCCTCCCTTATCCATGGAACACAGTAAGAAATTTGCTCTGGTACCCCTGGATCGTATGCAGCAATTTGAAGATGAACATTTGAGTGATTTAGACACACAAATTCGAAACATCTTAAAAAAGAAAATGGACGATGAAGAAAAGTCTAAACTGTACATCCAGGTTCTGCAAAAGTATGTTACATTTCCTCATGTGAACACTTCCGAAGAACAACCGCCTGAACAACGTTCTGAGAAAGATATAGAAAAAGAAATTATGCAAACAGTTCCTGTGAAGCAGAAAAGAACGGCACAGAAAATAATAGATTTTCTAAAAGAGCATCAGATTTCCTGGACACAGAATAAAGAACTCATTCTGGATGATCATGTGTTTTCTGGCTCTGACATTGTTCAGTTGATAAACTTTCTGTTGAGAAATAGAACTCAAAAACCTTTTGCCTTTGAACAGTTTAAAAATGTACTGAATGTTAACAACTTTCCTCAAGACTTCGTCAAAAACAAACATTTAATGAATGTAAAAACTATGTATGCTAGACCTAAAAGAAAATCCTCTTCGCAGCTGTGGCTAAAATTGTAATGACATGTGTAATACTTTGAGATATGAATAAAAGTTAATTTCTGATTATTTGCGTTATGTTTTTCTTTCTAATTAAACTAACATATAATAATAATTTTTGAAAAAATATAACAATTTTCTTAAAATAATAAAAATTTACCTTTCATGCCATTCTTTGAAAAAAGAAAAACACCATAATTTTCAAACTTCTGTTTATTTTTTATCTAAATAAGTTTTTACACGCAAATACTGTGCATAACATCTTTTTACATACAAACATTTTGTGTACATACCATACATTTTTACAAAAGTTATTTTCAAAACCCAAATGGTAAGGTGGTCAAGTCCTGTTGGATCACCCTTTTATCCAACACAATTCTGTACAGTTTTGTTTCCGGTTTATTCACCACCTTTCTTCTCTTCGCTTCTCGGGTGATTTTGCAGGGGTTGTGGACAGAGATGATCTCACTTCGGTCGAGGCTGCAGACCAGACTTTTAATGGCTTCAAAATTCAGCAACTGGGAATTCCGGAAGTTCAATGAAAATCCTCGGACTTTGCAGCAGGTTTTCCCAGTGGCCGTCTGGTATGCGTAGTTTTTCGGTCCTCCTGAAAAAATAAAACATCATGAGAAAAAAGAGATAATAGAAAAAACATTAAACATTTTTTGGTACATATTAAATAAGGGACTTTTTAAAGGTGTTTACCTGACACGAAGGTTTTGATAACATCTCCATCCAGTTCGTCGGTAAATTCTCCTAAGAAGTTTCCTAAGGGGGGATCGTTGCAACCATTCGAGGCATAGATGATGGAATCTGTGTCGTGATACAGGACATCTCGACCCAGCTTCTCCATTTCACTATACAGCTTGAGACGAGCCCAAGCTGTCGTAAAAGTTGCTAGAAAAATGTTGGTCGAGGCATCCTGCGGTACAAACTCCTTTGAAGATTCCCAGCAAATGGCAGCCACCTCAGGCGTGGGAAGAAAGACATCCTTGATCTGAAAATAAAAGAAGAATCATAAGTTAACAGTTCAAAATAGTTATGAGTTAACAGTTTGAAACACACTAAGCTTATAGATGGATAAAATCGATAAGAAAACTTACTTTTTTAGTAGGATCCGCGAATATCTTATTAAAGTCTGGCACCGTATGTACGTAGGTCAGTTGCGCTTTGTTGACGTTCATGCCCCATCTGAAACAAAAATTCAACATAAATCACAAAGAATTAAAAATGTTTACAAAAAATTTAAGTCCAAAACAAATCATCTTACCTGCCCCAGAAACTGTTTAGGGCCAACTTGGCAACTTGTCGACGCCCAGGGTTCTTGGAAATCTTTCCAGCGTCCAACTTGACGCCCTCTCTTTCTTCATACTGGCGAATATTGTACTTTAATTTGTCTTCAGGCGTCACACACTCCGAAGGCCAACCGCAACTTTCCTGTTTGATCTTCAAAAGAGATCAATGTAGGAACGAAACAGGGAAGTAGACGATTCTTTGAAATGATAGACTTCGTAAATCTAGAAAATAAAGAATAAATTTCAGTTATGACAAAAGATTTTAAATAAATTTGGGTTATGACAAATAATTTAAATAATCTTTGAATACTTACATGTGTGACGGTAACCTTTCTTTATCGCCAGCTTGACTTCTTCCGATACCCACGTTCCGACAAGAGCTCTTTCATCGTCTGTGTGGGTACAGGAAGACTGAGACTGTAGAAAGGCACAAGTCCGACACAGGGGGAACATGAGCTTCTTCCTACACCGATAGGGCAGTACCGGGAGATAGAGGTTCCGAGGAGGAATCACACGGCACTGGATAAGTCCAAAGTAATTTTCTATATCCCCAAAGCTTTTCGTAATGATTGTTGGATGTCCTACAGGGTAGACGCAATATTTGTTCACCTGTGAAATAAAACAAAAAGTCAAAAAAACATACATAAAAATCAGAAAAAACACATCATCCATGAAAAGGTTTTAAAATAATAAAAAAAGTACGAACCCATGGATAGAGGGATGTGAAATCCACATATTTAGCGTCTTCCTCGTGGAACAATTTGAGGGCATTGGTCCGTCCTCCGAAAAATGAGTCTCGAGGATTAAGCCGGTCCCTCAGATGGTGTTGCTCCAGGAAAGCTTGGAGATCCGGATTTTCCTCTTTTTCTGTCTGAAACTCATGCTCCCACATTTCTATGACGTGGAAACCCTGGGTGCGAAGCTTTCGTGTGGTCTCTTCCGTTTTCTCTCGCAACGTTGTCATGGAAACTCCTTTTAGTGGATGAATGACATCACCGTCATAACAGGAACTACACCCGTGGAAGAAACAGCCCTAAAATAATACAAATATATTAATAGTGTTCCACATGTAAATTAAACATTAAAAGTGTAAAATCATTAAAAAGAATCATATAGAAATATAATTTACTTTTTACATACCTGAAACTGATAGACGGTTTGTGTTGCTTGGCAGAAACCATCTACCGAGACTCCGGCGATTCTGTGCTCTCCGGCTCCGTTCAAAGCGTGTTGAATGGCAATGCCTTCCGAAGCAGCAACAAAGTCTAACCACCGGATCGAATCAGGGCTGTAATTCGTTGAGTTGACGTAGCCGTGTGTGGGCACAATGGCAATCGTGTTGGGCTGAATGTGGCCACTCCGATACGTTGCCATACAGGCTGACGCAATGGTAACGTATCTGAAAAGAAATTAAAAGGATGGTATGAGACACTAAACATAACATAATTGTAAACATGATTAGAACAGAATGAGAAAATGACTTACTGGAATGGATCCACACCCGCCACATCCAAAAACTGGGCTCAAAACTCCAGACAACAGCGGCGAAGAATATCCACGTCCGATCTATGAATATAAAAAGAAAATGTTAAATATACGAAACATAAAATATAAAATTAAAGCAAGGAAAAAGGAAAAAAACATACCTGCAATAGGCCAGCATCTCGTCTTGAAAATTGAACACATCCCCCTTGTGTTTCTCATGCCAGGACAGAAATGCCTGTCGGGCTGAAGTGCTCATGGTATCCGGGCTGTAATAGTGGGGATCCGGTAGCGGTCCGACATAACTCTGGTTTTCCCTCGAGTTAAAGAGATGAGGGAAGTATCCTTTCTTTAACTCGCTGAGACCGAAGCACCCCGGTAGTTTGGCCAACGCCATCGGTAAAAAGTTTAACGAGTCTATGACCCGAATGTTGAGATTGGGGTGTCTTACACTCATGATCATAGACCCGTTAGGGATCACCTCCGGCGCTGTGCCTTGCTCCAGGAGCCAGGCCATCACGAACTGTCCGTCAAACCTGTAAGTAAAAAAAAACATGAATAATATTGAAAAAATAGTCGTACTTAAAAAGCATGCAAACTATGGTATTTTTAACTTACCCTTTCATGTTGTGTGCCACGGCGGTGAAGCCCTTGTGCTCTGTAGAGAACAGCCAGGCGCAGAAGTTTCGGCATGCCGCGTATCCTGGAAACACTTTTTCTGTGCCGTCGGCATACTGAGCCACCGCGAAATTTACGAGATGCTCCCCCGAAGACTGGTCCGTTTCAAAGTCAAAGAAAATGAACTTATTCTCGGACTTCTTCGGAGCAACACGTCGCAAATAGCAACGGTGCTCAGCAGCCACGACAAACTGGTTGCAAGAAGGGCATTTCGTGGTGCCACACCTATGCAACTCTTTAGGGCAATCCCGCCTCCGGATCACTTGGCAACATTCTCTGCACTGGTATACCTATAACGAAAATTTCAAAATATTTAAACATACGATAGATAAACATTTAAATTATTTAAACGAGAAATTTGCATATATATTGATTTAGATGAATAATTTCAGAATACTTACTCTATCGCAAAGCGAAAATTCTTGATTTCCAGTCAGGGGTTTGTGTGCTTCAAAGCAGGCATGGGATCGGCAAAGGCGATCACAATTCTGGCATCGTTGGGGCTGGCCCGGAAAGCAGTCGGTCCTCAAGCATATGGGACAGGCATTGGCACATCTATGACGTTCAGGCATTTGGTAGGCCTTTTCACAGGTTGTGCAATAATGGTTGCTGCCGAAAATTCCTTTCAGGGATTTGATGACGTCATAATGTCCATCGTGAAGCCATAAATTGATCCGTTGAGCCCTCTCCTTTCCTTTATAGACCACCTAAAACATACGAGGGCCATCCAGGAAGTAGATTACGTTTCCGTCTGTGTCCGCTAGGGGCGGGGCTAGCGCGGCCATCTTGGGGTCAGAGCGTTGCGCAGCTCAGTCTGCATCTAGCCGTGCTAGTGAGAGGTTCGTGCTGTGCTCCGTTCAGATACTGTGACGGTTTGAAATGTCTGCGTTAATTGAAAATCCCGCGAGCTGCGAGGTGCGCTCAGTAATAAGGTTTCTGACTGCAAAAAACTGTAAACCGATAGAAATCTATCGGCAGCTTCGTGAAGTGTATGGGGACAACATTATCACTGAAGGTGGAGTGCGTCAGTGGGTCATAAGATTTCAAAATGGCCGAACCAATGTTCACGACGAAGATCGAAGTGGGAGACCCAGCATAGTGACCGCCGAACTTCTCGAAAAAGTCGATGCTAAAGTCCGTGAAAATCGAAATTTCACAATAACGGAACTTTCTTTGAGTTTTCCACAAATTTCGCGAAGTTTGTTGCACGAAATCATCAGCGAAAAGCTTGGTTACCACAAGTTTTGTGCAAGATGGAAGGCAAGAAGAGGTAACGAAGTGGTTGAAGGCGCAGGCGGCCGAATTTTTCGACGAAGGAATTTCCAAGCTCGTACATCGCTACGATAAATGCCTTAATTTGTATGGTGACTATGTAGAAAAGTAGTATTTGAGTGTGGCTTTCATCTGTATATAATAAAATTTGTCTCCTATACTTTGTTTATTTTTTTATTCCAAAACGTAATCTACTTTCTGGATAGCCCTCGTAGATACAAATTTTCTCTTAAATTCCAAAAATCAAACCCTTTTAGATATATTTTTAACATAGAAACGAATTAAATTCTTAATCATCTAAAAATTACTTGTGCATTAAGCATCTAAACTAATTACATGCCTAATCATCTGAAAATTCATTGTGCATTTCATTTTAACATCAGAACGAATTGCATATAAAAATAATCTAAACAAGTCAATGTAACCTAAAAGTAAAAACTTTCACAAGTTATATTTTTAACATCTAAACAGAAAATACTTTTCCTTAAATCGAATAATCTAAAACTTTCAATTTTATACACCCTAAATTTTGAATATCTAAACAAATTTCCTACATGCATGCATTTTATGCGTGAATATGCATAAAATATAATCTTAAAAGTTAAAGTAGTCTAAAAATTCACTAGCCATTTTTATAAGGCATATTTTTAACGTCTAAAGAAATAGCATGCATGCATAAAATATAAAAGAATCTAAAAATTCCACCATGCGTTTTTACAAGTTATCTTTTTTTTTTTAACATCAAAGCTAATTGCTAAAGTTAATCTAACAATTTAAAGTAATCTAAAAGTAAAGATCCACGTTATATTTTAAATTTCTAAACGAAAAAACTTTTCTCTAAAAATAAATTCCAGAATCGAACAATTTAGAAAAAGAATACATTCAGTTTTGAACATTATATTTTTTAATGCAGAAACGAATTTAAAGTATTCTAAAATGCTAAAAGTTCTCTAAAAATAAAAATTCACCATGCGTTCGGTTTTTAGAAATTACATATTTTTTAAAATATGGAAACGAACTGCACATAGGCATAAAGTTAATTTAAACATTCACTGTGTATTTATAGCATCGAAATGAATTACATACATAAAAGTTAAAGCTAATATAAAAATTTAAAATTTTTACAAGTTTAAACAAACTGCATACATAAAATATGAAATTAATCTAACAATTGAGCATGCACTTAATTATTAAAAGTTATATTTTTAACATCGAAGCGAGCTGCATACATCCATGCATTTCATGCGTGTTGCATAAAAGTTAATATAAAAAATTTAAAGCAATCTAAAAGATTCATCGTGCATTCAATATTTTCACGTTATATTTTTAACTTCTAAACTATTCTCTAAAAATAAATTCTCAAATTGAACAATTTAGAAATCAGTTTTTTTACCCATTAACATAGCAAAACGAATTGCATACATGCGTAAAGTTAATTTAAACATTCAGTGTGCATTTAAGACATAATTTTAACATGCAAACGACATGAACCTAAACTATAATGGTACTCGTTTAATTTTTCAGTCCGTTGAAAGCAATTTTTAAAAATTATTCAGGTACAAAATAAATTACCATAAACATAGTACAAAATAGAAAAGAACTAAAAAGTTACGATATGAAAACATGCAGAAAAAATTTTAGGTAAGCTTGTATTTTAAAACAGATATATTTTAAAATATAAATATCTGGAGACAAAACTGACTTACCTGGTTCAAATTTTCCGATGAGAAGAAAGCGATTTGAGTATCCAGATGGTCTTCAAATATAGCGATTTCAGTAAACGTGCACGGGCCTAAGGGAACATTTGCTACCGTATGGAGTTCCTTTGCCCTGCTTACAAGAGCTGGGCGGCGACGATCTTGCAAGGTTTTAATGGCAGCCTTATCCTTGTTCAAATGTGCGAGGGCATACACAATGGCTTTGGCACAGCACAGTCCTTCCTTATCGTAGGGTATGGACAAAATTGACTGTTTCTTCAGTCTATCCACGGAGATATTGATGACTTTCCTATTACCACCGGCGCCCACAGGTCGCCTGATGGTGATCACGTCCACCACGAATCCTGAGTCTAGCTCGATTTTATCCTTGGACTGCAGCACTTTCATCACAGCAGCCAAAATCTTTTCGACTGTTAAGGTCGAAACTGCCATTAAGGAAGTGCTGATAGGCTTGTCCAACCCTTCTGCTTGGATGCAGAATCGGATGAGGTCCGAAGGTACCAAATGGGCTGTCGTCCGGCGAATAAGTTGCTCGAATAGTTCCCGGATGGTATCAGGAATTCGAACCATCGGAACACCTAGCATGTTCAGAGGCATCCGTTCCATATCTATACTGGCCCGGAAGGTAATCTCCTCGGCTTGGTACTTATGATTTCTCCGACGGAACTTCTCCGTTAGTACAATCGCCTCATCGATCTGAAAAATAAAAATAAGTTTCAGTAATAATGAAACATTTTCAAAAAGACATTATTTTAATAAATCATGCAAAAAAGAAAAACACACACAGAACATTCATCGGAACCAGGCATAAAAACAGACCCACGAGCTGATGACGGCGAAGTCTAAAAATAAATAAATACATTAATTTTAGTACTAAGAAAAAAGTATTCTAGCAGAATCTAAAAATGCTGAAATACTTAAATAAAGATATACTTAAATATTTACCTCAAATCCGGAACCCACTTGATAATACAAGTGTAGATCCATAGGATTTTCCAGAGAAATCTGATCCACTTCATCGATTAATTATCAAAATAAAATAAAATACGTTTAAAATACATTCAAATAGTAATAAAATACGTTAAATAAAAAAAGTGCGTTAAAAATACGTGTAAAAACTTACATCGTCATCTGAGTCGCGAAAAGGAAAGTCAGGATCTTCAAACAGGACCTGGCAATTAAAAATTTAAATAAATAAAACATTCAAAAAGAAATAAAATTCGTGTTTAAAATAGTAATCTAGACATTAAGTACAAGCGAAAAAATACTTACATTAGATGCAGAATAAGTTCGTTTAGCAGACATCGTGTACAAGAAAACGAAATGGCGCAGGAAAATGACAGAGTCAAAATAACGTTCACTCAGCAAGAATCAGAGTAGAAATGATGAAATCGTGAAAGCGAGCGAATTTATAGGCAATGTATAAGAAACAAACACGCTGATTGGCTGAAATAAGATAGATATTGTTAGCGGAATGCTTATTGGTTGTTAAGATTGTATACGTTCGCCATGGCGGATGTAGAAAGCGTGAAGCGGTTTCGACAGGCTGCAACGTGAAAGAGATGACGTTTGCCTGTTTCCCCCCAGCCTATTGACGTCATGGTGATTTTCACTCCAAACGGAAAAATAACAGGTTTGATAACATGAAGGGCTTAGCCGAGCGGTAAAGCGCTAGACTCCCATCTCAGAGATAGCGAGTTCGAATCTCGGCTGTGGAGTTACTTTTAAAATTCAGAGAAAATAATATTAATTTCCACAAAAATTCATTAAGGGTAATAAGTAAAATAATGATGTACTAAATAGTTAAAAATAATAGTTAATAATTAAAAAGTTAAAATTAATGACGTATTAAAAATTAATCAAATAACAAAATAATATTAATCACATATCAAATAATTAAAAATAATAAATTAAAAGTGATGTCATTCCAAACACGTAGTTCAAGATACCGTTGCCACAAAACCTAAAAATAGTGTCGATGCCACAAAAAATAAAAACTTTGAAAAGATCGTTGCCACACCATAAAAACGAAACTTTGATGTTATTCCGCCTACGTCACTTCCGGTTGTCACGTGATTCAAGATGGCGGCGACCACGCCCTTTTTCTGTGACGTCACTTCCGCCGGCCGGTTACCTCCGCTTACTACTAACGTGTTAATTTTTACATTTTAAATTATTATTGTTCCACATTTATAGGATTTTATGATCATTTGAACTTCAATTTTTTAGACTTTGTGAAAAGTTGTTTCTAAATTTCTTTATATACTATATATAAGAACTCCTACACTCCTAGAAAAAACTAATTTATATATTTATTTATCCCAAATTTTCATTTTGAAACATTTTAGTACATGCTTTTCCTCAATATTATAAAAGTTGATTTTTTGTTGAACTGAAATATGTAATATGGAAAAATTCTATCAAAAAACATAACTCAATCAAAACAGGAGATAAATAGAGATAATAATAATGTGGGATATTTGATTCTCTTTCCCTAATAGTCATTTGAAACATTTTAGTGTGTTTTTCCATTCAGCTGAAGCAGTAAAAATATAGAAAAATTCCCACAGAAACATAATTCGGCTGAGAAACAAAAGAGGCAAAAAATGGGTTGGCGTAAGAAAACTGATTGGTCTAAAACAGGGCTTTTTAAAACTTTTTTTCAGTCGTGACCCATTTTTAACATAGATTTTTTCCACAACCCCAAAATATTTATGAAAATTTTGTGGGACCCCATAAGCATTGCAAAAATCTGACACACGCGCGAGTGAAACTGTCAATTTTTCCACTTGTATTGTAAGATAGTATCGCAGTTTTAGGTCATTATCTTTAATTTCTCATTTTAAGACAGAACAATGTGAACATTTTAATTAAGTAACAGACGAAATGACAGCATCACGTGCAAAGCAAGTAAAATGAACATTTATATTATAAACAGAATGCGTCGAAACATTTTTGTTTTTCTCTTTGTATTGTCTTATTTTATCTATTTTCAGGTACATTGTGTAAAAATATTGGGTAATTGTAAAATTATTATATTAAGTTTAAGAAATACCCAAACTACTAAAATTTTTTGCAACCCCCTGCTGTAGATGGGGGTTGCGATCTACAGTTTAAGAAAGTCTGGTCTAAAATAATGTTACAATATTTGATTTGTTGGAACATTGGATAACTGAGGCCACAGCCAGTGCAGTTATGGCAGGTGTGCAAATTTTAGAATTTACAGAAATATCAAGTAGCAAAATTTTTGGAATTTAGGAGTGGAAAAGTTTTTAGAATTTAGGACCCACAGAGATTGCATAGCACAACAAAATGTACCTGCTGAAAGCTAGGACTCCAGTGCATGCTTATATTCTTATAAGGAGTGTATGCCTGAATGCAAAGATGCATTTTGAGTCATCATCGCTAGTTCACCAGCCTACACAGCTTTGTGTGATACATCATTCATGTAAATAAGAAATAAAATTGACTGCACTTTAGTTAAGTAACCAATTTCATTCCTCGTAAGTATTATGCAAGAGTATTGTAATTGTTGAATAAGAATACTACACTTGCTTTCTGTTCATCTGAAATGGGATAGATATTCTAGCAGTTATTCCAGCAGAAGTTTGCAAGAACGGATCATTTTGTATTTATAGTTAATATGTTAATACGGTTTAATATGTTATGTTCATAGCAAAATACACAAGCTATGAACATAACATATTAAACCGTAATTCGCTTTTCACATTGGACAGCCAATCTTTATCAATTTTCACATAAGTCGTACTTTCCCGTAAATTTGAAAATACTCTATTGTATGCTGTTCTGTTGAAGACAAGCCTGAAATCATATTTTTTTTTTTTTTTTCAAAATGCAATTGATAACCTGTTTTTTTACAAAATTTTAACCTGGGAGTCATGAACAAATTTGTGGGGGGTCACCAAATTCAAAAAAATTTATTTGAGAATAAAAGATATACGGAATTTGAAGAGAATTTTGGATGTTTTTTAACATTTGCCAGGAATTTTAAATTAAACATTTCCATATTTTAATTCTGATTTTATTGCTTTTCACTTGATTTATGTGTTATGTTTGATGATTTCCAAACAGCTCGAATCAAATTTCAAAGCAACTGCATACGCGTAGCTAAGATTTAGTTTTTTCGGCTATCTTAGCAATGTCTTGCATGCAATTTGTAATTGTAATACGCATCATTTATAAACTATGTTTCTTATTTCTAATCAAATTTATTGTCAAGTAAGCACATAACATTTTCTAAGCATTGGAAAATTCAGTAGTGTCTCAAAGGATAATAAAAACAATTTTGTTTTCGATGCAATTTTGTTCATGATGGTTAAATGGCCCAAAATCTCTTGTAAGAGAAATGGGATGGATGCACCAACATCAAATAAACTTAGAGAAAAACTATTAATGAAAATGCAAACAAAAATGTTACCATTGGCTCTCTTTCTACTTCTGAAAAAAAAAAAAAATTTGAGTAAATATCAAGAGTTTATTTTATACTGTTTTACATGTTGCATTATCAATGGAAAAAGAATATCCATTGTGTGTTAAATGCAGTGAAAACTTGGCAAATGGAAAGCATGAAACCTGCGAAATTAAAAATACATTTAGAAACGGTACTTTTCCCGTTTTGCCGCCGCAAACAATAAAGTCGCCAACAACGGTACTACTGATGCCAAACGGAATATCTTCGCTGCCAACGTTTTCCGCCTCATTTTCGAAACAAGTCGCAGCCATTTCTTATCAGATTGTTTCTTTCAATACTGGCATACAACCACATAGAATTTTTACAAGATAATTAAAATTTATGCCCCAAGACCATTCACGGTAATTAAGACAATTAGACTGCAATCACACCACTCACCCGAAGGCAAAATGAAGGGTTAAATTCATCAATTCTAATTAGAATGCAGTAGCGAAGTAAAGCACTGCGGGTTTACATAATTTCTGAGTAAGCTATTTGTACGAATTGAAATAATTCTTGCATTTAAACTTGTATTCCAAATTAAGATTTAACTTGAAATTAATGTAGATAATTACTGAGAGAATTAGATTTTTTTAGCGTAGTTTACGTGAGATGAGATCACGTGGTGTTACGTGATACGAACCGGCGAATCAGGATGTTGAACCATGAAAATATAGTAAATTCTTAATGTCTTTTTACAAATTTATTATCTTTATTTATTGGCTTTTTACAAAATTTTAAAAGATATTAAAATGTTTGTGCCTTCAAAATAAAAATTCTTAGAACTAACGTTTGTTAACATTTTTTATGTGTATATTGTATGTTGTCGTCAACAAAGTCTGCTTGGCGAGATTTGCGCCAGTAAAACTGAAAAGTACTTCAGAAACTAAACATAAAGATTAAGTAAATAAATCTGAAGATTTTTTTTAAGGAATAAGCTGAGAGCATGAAAAATTAAAATGTATTTTTTAAAAAATATACAATAGTTCCTGAGAAGGATTTACAGGCATCCTTAAAAGTTTCATATTTAATTGCAAAAAATTTAAAACCTCATACAATTGGAGAGTCGCTCATTCTTCCTTCAGCAATTAAAATGACATCATTTATGCACGCAGAAAAATATAGTAACGATTTAAAAACAATAGCATAAAAAAGATACTGTTTCTTACCAAATTTTTGTCATATCAGACACTATAGAATACAAAATCCAGTCTTTACTATAAAACTTGATGAAACTACCGACATTACTAAAATGCTTCATTTCATCGTTTATGTGAGATATGTTTTTGAAAATGACGCAGTAGAATATTTTTTATGTTGTAATATTTGGGAAGGAAAAGCAACTGGAGAGAAAATATTTGAAATTATTAACAGACATTTTAAAACAAATAATCTTACCTAGACACACTGTGTCGCAGTTTGTACTAATGTAAGCTTTTAAAACTAAGCCAATACTTTGGCAAGGAGAATTGAACAAAAAAAAAAAAAAAAAAAAAAAAAAACAGAAACATGCTTTTTCACAATTCACTAAAGAAAATAATACAGATTTCTTGTTTAAAACAACATATGATAAAATTGACAGAAATTTTTGAAAAATTTCCAAATAAGGAATTAGGTTGGATCTGTGACCCATTTTGCCTTTGGTATTTTCAATTCCAATGTATCTCTAAATGAAAAAGAACAATTAATTGATATTTTAAGTGACGGAATACTGTGTGTTAAGTCTCTAACTTGCCATAAATTTTAGTTGATTGGAAACTAATATGCCGATTTAAAAGGAATGAAAGTAAATTATTACGTTTCTTACATAAAATTGTACAGTAAAACTTTAGCTTATATTTAAAACTTCTAAAATGCTTATCTTACATTTTTCTGTTATATAAGCATTGAAAGTGGATTTCTCACTGAAATAGAAATGATTTTGCTATTGAATTAACATGGAGAACTTTTTTATTGAAATACTTTTTCTGTGACATTAGTTGCATCTACTACAAAATAAAGATTAAAGAACTGTTTTTAAAACATTTTGAATTCGTTGTCATATTGATCTATGAAGCACTAGATTAATGAGTTTTTATTACATTATTGACAAATATAGTTTTTAAACGATAAAAAAATTTTCAGCTGAGATGATTATTTGTCAAATATGAATGTGTTTTCAAAGAGGAAATAAATAATAAGTGATAAAAAGAAAATTCAGTTAGAACATTCACACCTCTAACAAAGTAATTTGCTTTGATTTAATCTTTATAATACAATATATTTTAAAATGATAAGGCAAAATCCAATGTGAAAGGTTATGCGAAGATTACGATAGTACCTAGAGTATTCAGCATTTTGTATAATCCTATAACCAGATAATAATAATATTAAAATAAATTTTATCTGAATGAAGTTTTCTTATTACAGAAACAGTAAAATTATGCAATTAAATAAACGAATACACTTTCAGACAATATACTTAATACTGTTTACAAGCGCAAGCCAAAGTTCTGTTTATGTTACTTCACGCCCTTCAGCGCATGCTCAAGAATTACCATCCTGGCGAAACTAGTCGATTTTTCCATGACGTCAAAAATTCCAAGGAGGTTAGAATAGAAGGAGGGAAGGTTCAACTCAAACGGTGAAGCTTGGCGGCCATCTTCCTGTTATCACCGTGACTTGTGCAAAGAAGTCTGTCATTGCAACATTTTTTTCTTTTCTTTTTGAAGCATGTCAGCTTGTATTGCATATGGATGCACATTTAGATTCTCGAAAAAAATTGCGGGCATTATTTTTCACACGTAAGTATTAATTTTCTTTTTTTATGTAATATGACAACTATGTCAAAAAATATCACAATGTCATGTGGTTTTCTTTCCAGATGTGAAAAAAGGACTTAAAATAGGTTATTTAATATAACTATAATCAAAATATATTAAATACATTTTATTGTTTCTGTTTATAGCTGGTATCTTCGTTCCTTAAGATACAATGCTATATGGTAGGATTTAAATTTTATAATTTGAACGTTTTAGTTAATTCGTTTTATAACTTTCATGAAAAGTAAGAAATCAATTGTTACTATTTTTATTAATTGTAAAGGTGTTAAATAAAGCAATGCTTTTCTTTATATATTAATTATTATTCATTTTTTTAAGTTAAGATAGACTGTTCTGTTGTTAAAAATTTTTTGCATAAACTTACAAATTTCTGAGCAGTATAGTGATGAAACTAAGTAAAATATTTACACAATTGAACATGTGGAAAGATGTATCCAAAAACTTATATTTCTGTAATTCAACTTAATTAAAGGAAGTTTCGAGATTGATAAATATGAAATGCGCATAAACTGAAATCAATGAATTCACATAAATCTGTTTTATTTTATTAAGATTTATTTTCTAACCTAAGCAAATCCGTGAAATATGCAGAAACATCATTTTTTAAAGGCTTTAATGTTATGCGCATGCATTTAGATTTCGAACTATTTCTTAATAATTTGCTGTACATAGTAAATTATGGATATCATCTTTATTACTTTAAAACAAAAATTCAACAATAGCGAGGGATTTCATTATAAATTTAACATATTTTTACTGGAAAATAAATGCACGGAACAGGTTAGAAACACGTACATGTCACTGCCGTAATGCAATGTTTTGAAGTCACAAACATGGACGCCGCTTGTTCGGCGAAGTTTCATTCCCCGATTGTGGAGGAAACCGCGAACCCTCCCTCCTTCTATTCTAACCTCCTTGAAAAATTCGAAAAGTGGGGTAGGGTTTGGAAATACGCCAAGGAGAAGGATCCTTGCTATTCTAACCTCCAGCAAGGAGCTCCAGTAAGCTATTCAACCGCCAGCAAGGAGCTCAAGAGCAAGGGTTTTAAGGGTAAGACGTTTAGCTGGCTTCAGCCGAGCAAGGTCATTTCGATAGCAGGTTTTTCCAACTTGCCAGGGGGAAAATCGTACGTTCTCCCCCGCGTTTGCTTCCATGGAGGTAGGAAAGGGAGGAGGGGCCATTCCGCGCTAGAAGTGAAGCACTGCTTTGAAGCTTGGGTCACCAAACGGGGTGTTCTTTGTTTACATTCAGAAGCTCGCTTGACAAGATTCTGATAGTATTTCGACACACGACAGTTCCATAGAAATCGAAAAAGGGACACTCTGGCATGAAAGAAACATTCATAGTGTAATGGATAATAGCAATTTGTATAGTTTACTGACATTTACGCAAAAATCACATCTTGGTTATTTTTCGATAACTAACAACAGCGATTTTGATTATGAATTTGTTTTATAAAATTCTAAGCTGTTGCACTACAAAAATATAGATTTTAAGAAAATTGCTAAAAGAGATCTGCCAAAATTTATTTTCTAGAAGATTTGAAAAGTTTGAAACTTGATGGCTAAATGTAAATATAAAATTATGTATGTTAAAATATTTGTAATTAGGCACATAGGTCAGATTAAGTTTTTATTAAATAGAGTAACGCATGCAAGGGCTATCTGCCTAAAGAGAGAGATGCCATCGTGGAGGAATTTTGAAGAAAAACTGACCTTTGAGTGGGTATTAAAAATAATACTTATAATTTTCATTCAAATTATATTCATATATATTTTTTATGTAAAACTTTCGGGTGTATGCTAAATTAGTGTAAATTACTTTACACGAAAAATATAGTGAATGCACAGAAATTAAAGATTTGCACATGCCGGAAATGATAAATAGGAAATATGTATGGGTATTTATGCATGTGCTTGCAAAAAGCATGTATCTGCCTTTGACAAAATACTTAAATATTCATTAAATTATTTATAAATGTATTTGAAATGAAGAATTTATTCATTTATAAACAACTGTGAAAGTACTGTGAAGAAATCTAATGATTAAATGTATCTAATTTATAATGATTATAAATGTTATCTAAATATATAATAACCTTAATATTGAATTGTAAACATAAATTGAAATCTTGTTGACAAATACGTTATAAAACTATTTAAGCAAGAATTGTTCGTATTGGAAAGCAATCTGTTAAAAGGTATTGTAAAGCAAATGCTATGAGATGCGCACTTAAGAACGTAATAAAGAGTTTTGGAATATGTATTGTTGAAATAAAGGGTAAAAAAAAAATCTGATAAGTATAATTAAAAGAATTATTCCCTTTACATTTTATAATAACTCAGTTACAAGTTTTAAATAATACTTAAAAAAAAAAAAAAAAAAACTTATTTTATTCCCTTTCAGAAATGTTCAGAGAAAGTCAAATACTATTTAATACCTATTTAATTATTAGGAATTAGCGAAATACTTTTTTAAAGTATTTCGCTAATTCCTAATAATTCTCTAATTTAAAATGAACCGAATAGAGCATTAATTATAAATTGACTTACATTTTTCGATTTAAAAGAAGCCAAAAAATCATGTCATAATTAAGAAAGTATTTTAGGAAGAAGCTCTATAAATAGAAAAGAAATAATGCATAATTTTAATAATAATAATACAATAAACTTTGATCTTAATTTTTGTACCTTAACCGAATAAAATCGAATCACCTTAATTTTTTTTTCTAATGTAATTAACGAAAACTTGTGAAAATATTTCATTCAAATTAAACCATTCTGAGAAAACTGTCCTGTGAAAAGTATAGCATTTAATTCCGTTCAGAATGAAATGTTGTTTAAAAATATGTTGTTTTCACATACTTAGGACTCTGAAGTGTTGTAGAAAAAGAAAATATATACATTTATATGTATATTTGCGACGTAATTACAAAATATTTACACCCGAACGCGTCAAATCCCATAGAACTCAATGGTAAATGACCCAATGTTTTGGTCACCACGTAGGGATCGCCGGTGCTTCAGAGCAGGGTACGGAGAAACTTGTTTAGGGCGACTCCTTCTTACTTCCTACCTCCATGTTTGCTTCACCCGTTTCATTTAGGAAAACGACTCACGTCACCCTGAAGGAAAGAATTCATGGGGAGCAAATGTTTATCCTCTGTTATATCAATGATTGCCGACCTCGAAACTAAATTTCATCCATTTCTAACTGGAAGCTAACAGTTTGTTCTCATTAAAGTGTTGATAAATGACGAATTGTCAGTAAAGACGGCACGCGAAAGCTGCTTGTTTGCAGGACTAAATAGCTTAATAATTTGTTAAGCTGTAAAAATGTAAACAGAACTATTGGTTTCGTATAGTCTGTTATTTTTTCTAACGGTTTAACGAATCTAGCAATTATATTATATTATGCATTCCTTTATAATTTAAACTATCCGTAATATGAAACATAATTTTCTTTTATCATCAGTTAATTTATAAAACGACACATATTTTATAGTGTAATTTTTTTTCCACTTTAACAGTTTATCTTTTTTTTTTTTTTTTTTTTTTTTTTTTTTTTTTTTTTTTAAGTCCAAGGAGACTTTGTTCCTGGAGGACTATTCTTTTCGTTTTGCGATTTTGCGTTGAATCACTATAAACGGCGAATCACTTTTCAGACTTGCCATCAAATGTTAGAGTCCTACATTATATTTGAAGAAATTAAATAATGAAAAATCTGCAAAAATGAATGTATATTTCTCGCACTGTGATAAAGCAACGCTACATAAAGCCATCAAATTTTGAATGGCGTAATCATCCTACGAATATGGCCATGTGGAAGACCAAATTTGAAATTTGGAATTTATTTTATTATCGATTTCATATTTTGTAAAACTTTAACGAATGTTTGAGTAACAAACTCAACGATTTAAAAGGAAGCAATGGCAACACTCTAAGGAGGGGAAAAATAACCTTTTTGTCTGCAGCGCACGGAACTGTGTATCGGAAATTCTAAAGATATGCTGCGACATTGCTATTGAACTGAATTTTATGGTTTAAGTGCAAAGAACATGATATTTAATAATAAATAAAGGTAACACACAAAACGTTAAAAAAACGCCCCTTTGGACGTAATTTGAAACCTGAAACCTTCAGACTTTTTTGTTATTATGTTTTCTTAAATATGAATGTTGGGCCCTCAGCCGACTTCGACTTGGCCACTACTAAGGCCAGAAGTAGTTGTCACTTTATATGCAGGCAGCTAATAGGTGGGCCACCTTTGCCTCCTATTAAGGGACTCACAATTAGAACTATGCATTCCCCTGGATTCGAACCCAGGTCGTTAAGTATCGCAGTTGCCCCCCTAACCACTACACCTTCTGGGCGGCATTAATCATTATTTAGTTTATAGAATATTAATTAATATAGTTATTTTAAAATAATTAGCTAAACCGTCTTGGCTAGTTTTTTTCCCGTCAAATACTTACTTATTCGAGGAAATAACTGAATTATACGCTTTAACGGTAACATATATTTACACTATATTAATTTTCTATTATAATTTTTCCTTTATATAAATATAGATACGGGTATACACGCAATCGAATCGGCTTAATGTGTTTTCATTTATAGAATAACGCACTTCAGAATGTGAACAGTGTGCTTTCTTCTGGTGATTATATTCCTATGATGATCAGTATTTCTGAGAACTTGGATATCGGTGCTGAGAGCTACATATTTCTTAATTCGCGAAAGCTCAAAATCTTATGAACCTGTGTTAGTCATCTTAGAAAGGGTTTACTGTACTTTCTGTCCCTAACTGTAGCAATTTATTCGTAGGAAAAAATTTCGTGTAGTAGAATATAATCCATTCATGCAAGCCCTGTCATAAGAATAATTTAATAAAGAAGCAATATTATCATTGTACTCAAAATTGCATTTTTCGAGCGAGATAGTAAGGGTTCTGACTTTCTTATCGGTTAATTGTTGCTATTTCCGATTTTTAACTTGCTAATTTAAGATTTATTTATTTTTTTTTAGGCCAAAGGGGCGCTAGACCCAAAGGGCTATTAGTCTCAATACGACATTTTGCGTGGTTTCACTTACTGCGTTGATTCACTTTTCAAACTGTTGCTACAAAATATTATTGCCATACATTATATTTAAAGAAACTAAATAATGAAGATTCTGCATGAATGCATGAATGTTTCTCGCATTTTCAAAAAACAACGGTACTTAGAGCCATCCAATTTTGAATAACGTAGTCCTCCAAGCGAACATGAGCACTTGGAATGCCGAATTTGTTTCATTAACTATTTCCAATTTTGTAAAACTTTAACGAATTTTTTATTAACACACTCATCGATTTAAAAGCGTACAATGGCAACACTGTACGAAAAAAAAATGTATCTCCAGCGGCCGAAACTGTGTATCTGAAATTCTTAAATTATGCTCTTTTTAAATATTTTGTGATATTGCTGTTGAATTGAATTTTATGGTTAAGTGCGAAGAACATTAAAGGTAACACACAAAACGTTAAAAAAACATCCTTTTTGGAGTAATATAAAATATGAGAAAAGCTTTCAAATTTTCCTTTATTCTCTCTCTCTCTCTCTCTTTTTCAGCCAAATATAAACTGTAATATTAACAAAATTGACGTGTGTTCCTACTTACGAAAGGAGGTGAAAATTCATTGATTAAGGGGTAGATGTTTTCTGCTTTGAAAAGAATGCTTTTAAGGAGTACTTTATAAAGGAATTTTCGTAATTACTTTGCGCACTTGAAAAGCACGTAAACTCTATGCACTTATATCTATAACTTTGGATTACAGTATCTAATCAACACCTTGTAAGAACGACAGTGGTACTTACTGGATAAAATTGTATCTCCCATTAAGGTTTTTATTTATGGGATTGACATTCCACATCGATACTGCATATGATCGACAAGGCATGACGTCGACACACGTAGAATCGACCTGACATACGAACGATAGTTATCAGCATAAACGACATGGTAAAAAAGAAATTTTAATAATGGTATACTAATAAGTAAAAGAATTATTGTACAATTTTTACGTGCACAGAGCCTTCACAGACATACAGACGACATCACATACAGCTTGCCTATATATAATCGGCATTTCCATAACAGCCAACCGTGTGTAGCCAAGCAAATAAGGATTTGATAAAATTAGCAATTTCCAGGGTAACTGTATAAGATCGACAATGATGCAAATCGAAACCGGTTATGGAGCTGTTGTATTAATCGTACACATTACCGATCGTGGGCGTCATTTTCGTCGTTACGAAAGAAAGATTTGAAATATTAGAGGGAACTATTATGTGTCCACAAGAGACAACATTTTTCGTTTATTTAAGAGTTGTAAAAGTGGGCCACCTGTAACCGAGAACTGAACTGTCCCCCATGATGCAACCCTCCCCTAAAGTACCCTGGTAATTTTCTAATAAACCTACTAGTTTTTTTTTTTTTTTTTTTTTTTTTTTAAAGCCCAAAGAGGCTTTGCCCCTGAAGGACTACTGTTTTCGTTTTGCGATTTTGCGTTGAATTACTGTAAATGTCCGTTTTACTTTTCAAATTGTTGCCACCAAATGTTAGAGTCCTGCATTATATTTGAAGAAATTAAATATTTAAAAATCTGCATAAATATATGTATATTTCTCGCACTGTGATAAAACAACGGTACATAAATCCATCAAATTTTGAATGGCGTAATCATCCTACGAATATGGCCATGTGGAAGACCAAATTTGAAATTTGGAATTTATTTTATTATCGATTTCATATTTTGTAAAACTTTAACGAATTTTTGAGTAACAAAACGATTTAAAAGGAAGTAATGGCAACACTCTACGGAGGGGAAAAAAAACCTTTTTGTCTTCAGCGCGCGGAGCTGTGTATCGGAAATTCTAAAGATATGCTGCGACATTGCTATTGGACTGAATTTTATGGTTTAACCCTTTAACTGCTTAAGACCTGTTTAGACGTTTTTGGAATTTCTTTAAAAATGCTTAAGACGTCTTTACACGAATTTAAAATCGCACGAAAAATGCTTAAGACGTGTATACACGAAGCCCGAATTTCGCGAAGATTGCTTAAGAGGTTGTAGGGTTTATATTTATTTTAACTAACATTTATTTTAAGTTTAAACTATCTTTCCTGTCAAGCCTTACTTTCCCTCTGGAACTGCCAATGCCAGAATATGTAAATTTGAGTAGAACGCGCAAGGATTCAAATTATCAGCGGAAGTATTCTGATTTAAATAGAAAGCAAACGAGTTCGGTGTGTGATATTCTTACTTCACGAGCGCGGAGGTAGTTAGCGAGAAATTGAAGAACCCCGCGTATATTAAAGAACCTTGTTTCGGCCTATGTGCTTGGCGGGAAGTAGTGTTAATCGTTCAAGTGAGCTTCAAGTCTGCTGAATTAGCAGCGGTATTGTAAAACGCGATGAGTTAGTTATTTTAGAGAGCCTCGTAGTTAGAATCTTGTCTTAGTTTCTTTTCAGGTTATTATTTTTATTTGACCGCCAAGTAGGCGCAGTCTGTGACCGTCAAGAGCACGCAATTGTAATTTATTACGTTGAATAAAAAGGGACTTAAACCCTTCACAAGATTCTGTATTTTATCCTGTTTTCACAGTCACCTCTTGGTTGCGTGCAAGTTGGAGGCGCGCAACGTTACATTGGCGCCCGAACACTTATCGAACTGAAATGGCCGAAAACTGGATGGAAGCCGCTGGACAACACCAAGAAATGACAACTCAGTGGAAGGATTTGGATACCTGGTCCAGACTTTGAGAGCGTCAATCAAGCCAAACGTCCATTTCGACGGAAAAAATTCGGTGGCGGTATTTCTAGAAGGTCTAGAAAACCACTTTCAGCTCTACCCTGTTCCCGAAAGACAAAAAGTTGCCATCGCCACATCAGCACTAAGAGGACAGGCCGCGCTATGGTGGAAAAACATAGGCAAATTTTTATTAGGGGAAGTTGGAAGCCAGACGTATACATTTGAAAATTTCAAAAAATCGTTAGTAAAGGCCTTCCCCATAGTGAAAGATTGCGCACGGCTGGAAGCCGAACTATATAGTTTCTATCAATGGGATACAGCAGAATTGACGGACTTTATTCTACGAAAAATCAAGCTAACGGATATGCTGTATGGAAAGAAACCCGATGCGAAGATTATTGAAATAATATTACCAAGATTGTTACCCGCTGTTCAAGACTACTTTGAAATTAGAAACCCAAGCACATTGCAGGAACTCTTCGAATTGGCGGTGAAGTTTCAAAATCGCAGAATAGCGGAAAAAGCGAGAGGGGAAACATATTCTCAAAGTACCCGAAGGAAATCTTCAAAGGAGGAAACCAGAAATGGAAATCGCTCTTATGGGGGAAAAAGCTATCAAGCTAACGCATCGAAACTCGAAGGTCAAGGCCCAAAAAGAAAATTTGAAAATAAGCATCCGCGTACCCAGAAGACACAGATTGAAAGGAAAGCTTTAAACGAGTAGAGGGGCCTGTGAAAGGGAGGGTCCAGACCCCGGAAGTTTTAAAAAAAACCCTCAAATAAACATTTAAATACGGTCATCGTAAAAAACTCACAGCTACCAATTATACAAGTCCTGGTTGGCGATGTACCAGTAGAAGCCCTCATCGATACAGGAGCAGAAGGAAATTTTATGAGTGAAAATTTCTTCAAAAAGAATTTTTATAGGGTACGATTATTTAAAACTAAAAATACGGAAATTATAGCGGCGCAAGGAAAAACATGTCACTGCATCGGGAAATTATCATTAAACTTACAGGTAAAAGAGGAAAGTCTCAAAGTATTAATTTTTGTGGTGAAAGATCTGCAACATTCTCTTATTTTAGGTATGGAGTTTTTAAGGGCCGCGAGGGCCACATTAAATTTTCAAGATAGTTCCGTGGTGTTGGAGATGGACCAGAGGGTGGTGGAGCCTGTGGAGACACCGCAATTGGACCTTAGCCATCTGAATGTCCATGAAAGGAAAGCAATACAGCAAGTGGTGAGTAATTTTTCTCATTTGTTTTCAGAAAAACCAGGAAACTGTCAAATCGTGACGCACACGATTCAATTAAATGCCGAAAAACCTTGTAGGACTAAGCCATACCGTTATGACAAACAAAAAGACTTAATCATCGAAGAACATATTCAGGAGATGTTAAAGAATAAAATAATAACGCCCATAAATAGTGAGTACGCGAGTCCAGTCGTACTATGTAGGAAAAAGAACGAGTTTCCTCCTTCGGATAAAAGGGCTTGGAGGTTTGCTATTGATTACAGAAAACTAAATAGTATTACCAAATTTCCAGTTTACCCTTTGCCGGTTATAGACGAGATCATTAGACAGATCAAATCGACAAGATATATGTCTACTTTGGACTTAACGTCTGGCTACTATCAAATAGCTATGAGACCCGAAGATATACATAAAACCGCGTTTATAACAAAATCGGGCACTTATGCATTTTTACGCATGCCTTTTGGGTTGCGTGGGGCCCCATCAACATTCCAGAGAGCTATGGACATTGTTCTAAAGCCTGTCCTAGGAAAGTCAACTTTAATTTATCTAGATGATATAATTATAACGAGTAGTACGTTGGAACAACATATTAATGATTTAGAACAAGTCTTTAAATTATTAAAAGAGGCCGGTCTTATAATTAACGCTTCAAAATGCAAGTTCGCAACTAAAGAACTTAAATATCTCGGTTATAAAATTTCGCAAAAGGGTATACAAACGCAAGATTCAAAAATAAAAGCTATTAAGAATTTCCCACCGCCGAACACCGCCAAGAAACTTTCTTCTTTCCTTGGATTATGTTCTTACTATCGATCTTTCATAAAAGATTTCGCTAATATTGTTGAACCACTCTTAGTAATCAAAAGAAAAAGGGCTAAATTTACGTGGACAGCGGAAGCTAACACAGCTTTTGAAAGATTAAAAGAAGCGCTTATTAATGCCCCTGTTTTAAAATTCCCGGAGGGGGACGAAAACCTGGAAATTGCAGCAGATGCGTCAGACTATGCGGTGGGTTCGGTTCTTATGCAAAATAACCATCCGCTGGCATTTTTTAGTAAAACGTTGAATCAGACACAAAGGAATTATACAGCTACAGAAAGAGAAACATTAGCCGTATTAATGGCTGTACACAAATTTCGAGTTTATTTCGGCAAATCGCCAGTAACAGTCTTTTCGGATCATGCGGCTGTTGGTAGACTTTACTCGGGGAAAAACCTAACGCCCAGGTTAATAAGATGGGCTTTAAAACTCCAAGAATATAATATCACAATAAAATATAAACCGGGTAAGGAAAACAATGTAGCTGACGCACTTTCTCGTATAAAACTGGACGATGCAGGAAATGAACTTAAATGCGCTGTGTTGACTTCAAAAATTTTAGATTCTAGAGATACGGTTATTACTGAACTGAAAGCTGATCCTGAATTTGGAAATATCTATGCTTATTTGAAAGACCCCGAAAGCTTTGAGCATACAGATATCGATGCGATAAGAAATAGAGCAAAAAACTATGAAATAATAGATAATTTATTATTCTATACGAAAACAACAAACGAAAATCTTGAGTATAAGCCAGTCATCCCAGCCTCGCTTCGATTAAACATTTTGAAGGAGTTGCACGAAGCAAAAACAGCCGGCCACCTAGGGGTCAGAAAGACTTTAAAAAGGGTACGCGAGGCGATATATTTCCCGCAATTATACAAAATAGTAACGGCGTATGTCAGGTCCTGCAATCAATGTCAGTTAATAAATGATATTAATTACAGCCCGGCCGGGTACTTAAATAGCATTCGCGCTACATTTCCGAATGAAATTTTAGGCGTAGATCTTCTTGGTCCCTTCCCCCAGAGCGAGTTAAATAAAAATCGTTTTCTTTTAGTAATAGTAGATCATTTTTCAAAATGGACAGAAATTGTTCCACTTAAACGCGCGTCAGCCAAAACAGTCGCAGATGCATTCTTACACAGATACATTTTAAAATACGGTGCACCGATAAAAGTCATTAGCGAAAACGGAAAACAATTCATTAGTCAAATATTTGAAAACATATGCAATGGACTTGGCATACGCCATATCAAAATGGTTCCGTATAGACCACAGGCTAACATAGCAGAAAGAGTTAATAAAAACATAGTAAAAATAATTCGCAGTTACGTGAGCACACATCACAAGCGCTGGGATGGCTACATAAATGAATTAGCTTATGCTTTAAGAACGGCAAATCATGATACTACGGGAAAAACTCCAGCAGAATTATTCTTAGGCCGAAAATTAATTACGCCTTTAGATAAATTATTCTTTGTGCAACAAAGAGAGCAGGAGTTTAAACAAAAAGATGTGCAAAAGTTGATTGATCAGGCGCTTAAAACCTCGGATACGGCAAGAAATAGACAGAAAATATATTATGATAGAAAACGCCGTGAAGCAGATTTTAAAGTTGGGGATAAAGTATTGAAGCGGAAATTTTCTTTATCAAGTGCCCCAGACAATTTTATGGCAAAGCTAGCTCCAAAGTTTGAAGGCCCCTATGTAATTCAGGAAATCAAAGGAGTAGTCTTATATCTTAAGAACGAGAGAGGGGAAATCTGTAAAGCAAGTCCCGACCAGGTGAAAAAATACTATAATCCAAATGATTTTGAAATCCTTAAAAGTTTCTTGCAGGACTCAAGTCTAAACGAAATAGAAGGTCCAGAGACAACAACTATTCCACCACCCAAGAAACAGAGAACTGAAGAGAGACCTAGCACTTCTACAACCCGGACGTCGGTATCAAAAAGAAAAAATAATTTTCAAACTCCAGCGTTTAAGAAAAACAAAAATACAGATGCACCGGGTAAAGAAACCGTGGTAAAGAGAAAAACACCACCTACAAAGGATTGCAGGAAAAATTATACATCAAGGAGAACGCGCACACGGCCACAGAGTCAGGTGCCAGCAAGGCCGCCGTTCCGGAAACTGAAACGGCAACAGGAGGCACAAAAATACGAGGAACAGAAGAAATTCAAGAAGGACTCCAGACCGGAGGACGTCAAGACCAGCCGTCCCAGGGAGAAACGGAAATGCCAACAACCAGACGATTACTCCGCCAAGAGGCCAGCATGTAGAGGACGCAAAAGAAAAAGTCAGGTGGACGACACTCGGAGGGCAGTAAGGAGAAGATTAACATCCATGAAACCTCTAACTTGGGACCAATTCTGCCAAAAACGAATGACGGAGTTTCAAGCATCGAAAACTCAAAGATAAGTTAAAACCTTCTATAAATTTTTTTCTCTTTTGTTCCGAAATGTTATGCATAAGTACGAAGTTCTATGTTTTGACGAAAGTCAGTATGTCTCGGTTGAGACTTAGTTTTGTTTTACTTTATTTAGCTAAGGCAAAAGTATCATTTTCTTTAAGTGTAAAAGCTAAAAACAAGCATTTTCTGTTGGTCGAAAGACTAATTCTGTTATGTTAAAGCCAAAATTTGGCCGAAGATAAAAATAACTTCGTATTCTTGTATTAATAAGAATTTTACTTTCAGTGCCGCCAGCTTGGCGAAGAATGAGTAAAGTAAAAATTTATTTTCTCTTATTCATTTTATGGTAAATTGTAAAAAGCATATGTATTAAAATTTTGTAAATGTATGTAAATACTTGAATGTTATGTAAAAGTAGAATTTAGTCTAGAAGCATAAAATTGTAGATGCTAAAAGTGAATGCTTAAAAGCAATGAAGTCAAAATTTAAGTATTAAATTGTAGATAAAGTCATGCTTTAGAGCGAAAGCCTGCATGTTTAAAGATGAATGAGGGGGAAGTTAGAATGAATGTGTTTTGTAGGGTTCTCCACCTACATTTGAATTTTTAAAACTATTAAAGTAGCTCATTGAGTTGTAGAATGTCGAGTAAGGTGTGTCTATTTGGTCGTTGAATTCTAACAAATCATGGTGGTTAGGGGAAGTGTTGTAAGACTAAAACACGAATATTCCCGTTTGACACCACACACGGTGGAGAGCCAGGGTAAAGTTAAATTAATGCTTGAAAAATTGAATGAATGTGAAGTAAGCAATAACTAAGAAAAACGAATCGTTTAAAAACAAAAATTTATTGTGTCAAGAAAGTGTAAATTATAATGTATGTAGAAAGATACTGATACTTATTCCTTCCAGATGCTGGAAGGAAAGACCAAGATTGATTGATGAAGTCCAGGAAAAGTTGCTGTAAGAAGAGAGCTTTATAACGAGCAACAGAATTGTAATATACAATTTGTTACATAAGATTTTTTTTTTGTGTAAACGAGGTTCTCGCCAGTTAGTTCAGAATTAGAGAAACTTACAACAGGTCGTTTGTAGGACCTGCTTCCAAGTTTTCCAAATTCTGGCAGCGGCAAATGTAGGGTTTATATTTATTTTAACTAACATTTATTTTAAGTTTAAACTATCTTTCCTGTCAAGCCTTACTTTCCCCTGGAACTGCCAATGCCAGAATATGTAAATTTGAGTAGAACGCGCAAGGATTCAAATTATCAGCGGAAGTATTCTGATTTAAATAGAAAGCAAACGAGTTCGGTGTGTGATATTCTTACTTCACGAGCGCGGAGGTAGTTAGCGAGAAATTGAAGAACCCCGCGTATATTAAAGAACCTTGTTTCGGCCTATGTGCTTGGCGGGAAGTAGTGTTAATCGTTCAAGTGAGCTTCAAGTCTGCTGAATTAGCAGCGGTATTGTAAAACGCGGTGAGTTAGTTATTTTAGAGAGCCTCGTAGTTAGAATCTTGTCTTTAGTTTCTTTTCAGGTTATTATTTTTATTTGACCGCCAAGTAGGCGCAGTCTGTGAGCGTCAAGAGCACGCAATTGTAATTTATTACGTTGAATAAAAAGGGACTTAAACCCTTCACAAGATTCTGTATTTTATCCTGTTTTCACAGTCACCTCTTGGTTGCGTGCAAGTTGGAGGCGCGCAACGTTACAAGGTGTTTAGACGACGCGATCTGGTCTTCCTTCCCCTACCTTTCTGCAGGCGTCTGTCAGTTGACACCAAGGTCTTAATAGGGTGTGAAGTCTCTTTGAAAAGAGCACTTTAGGAGAAAGTCCTTAGAGTGAAGTATCTTTGTCAGACACCAGGTATGTATTATCTGTGTGCCGACTAAAAGTTTGCGAAAGAAGATAAATCGTTTTACAACTGTTTGCCTTGTGGTACTTTATACAAATGAAAGTCAAACAGGATCCGACGTTGTTATAGTACATTGCCGAATTTTACTAGAAACAAGAAAAAATAAGAATTGTAACGGAGGACGCCTTTATGCCTATATGTTATAGAATCGAATATTTTATTTTTGTATTGAAAAATGATTACAATTTCTGATTCGTCAGGAAAAAATATAAAATGTTGCAACCAGCTTTCTTGTTTGCCTTCGTATTTCAAATGCGCGTTATTATAATGGTATATTCTTCTTTTTACATTCTTAAATGTTAAAACTGTGCTTTCAGCATGCCTGAGTTTTGTACTCGTATGTGTGGCTCTATGCTCCGTAGAAATGGCGAACTGACATATAAAAATTATATGAATGTTGAAAGGAAGATATTCTACACGAAACTTCAACTAAATGGAATAAATGAATACGCCGAAGGAATTTCTAGAAATATTTGTTTTAAAAATTTTATTATTAAGATTTTAAATACAAAAAGTTTTGAAATCTAAAGAAAAAATATGTAATCCTTGAAAAATTTTTGGAAAGAAATCTATCGATATAAAATCTCTTAAAATTAATGGAGTGTAAATTAATTAAAACAGTTCGTGTACGGAAGGGTTAGATATACTGCGCACAAAAAATTACAGTTAGAAGATGAATTATTTAAAGATATAAATTAATTACGTTAAAAGAATTTAAAATAAATTAACATCTGTCCAAATGTCAATGCTAACAGCAATAGGCCCACCAGCGGCCGAGCAGTAAAGTCTCTGAACACTGGTAGTTCAGTCCGAGGTTCGAATCCCGCGAATGGGCTGGCTGCATGGGTGTTTTCGTTTTTTCCCCATGTGTAACGTGTATACGAGCCAGTTTCCCTTAGAAAGTCCTCCACGAAAGCATCCCTCACCTTAGGCAGATAGCCCTAGTGTGCTTTGCCATAATTAAATACACCACACCACACCGTTAACAGCAATAGCACGAATGAAAGTTATTCTTTAAATTCCGAGCTTAATTAATCCGTCGGTACGCAATGATTGTGTCTTTGCGATTACTTTTCTTATAGATACTACAAAAGCCCGCCAACGAAGTAGCGGTAAAATCGTTGAATACTAATAGTTTGAAGCAGGTTCAAATCTTGACGAAGGGATTGCCTGCATACCAGTTTTAGCGAATTTTTGCTGCCCATGTTTAATGTGAATATGAGCCAATTTTAGTTAGCTTTTCATGATGACGTGCCTTGACTACAAGTCCTTGCTCGGGTTGTGTTTGGTTTGGCTTGTTAGATTATTAAGCACGTGAAGGCGATCTGTCTAAGGGGAGGTATCCTTTCGTGACAGATTTTCTAAGGGAAACAATCTCGCACTACAAAAAGTTAAAACCATAAAAACGCCCATGCAATCACCTTGTTCACGGGGGTTTGAATGCAGGTGAAACTACCAGTATGTTAAGAGAAGCGATTTCAAGAATGTTTAATTATTTTATTTAGTTTGTCATAAGCTAAATAAAATAATTAAACATTCTTGAAATCTCTTCACATTACTGAAATGGCAATAACTTCAAATTATACTATACTACCACTTTTCCTCTAATATGAAATTTTGAACTTTTATGTTATCGGACAGCCGACCAGCGACTGAGCGGAGTCTAACGGAACAACTGGTGGTTCTTTCCGGGGTTCGAATCCCGGCAAACGGGCTGGTTGCCAGGATGATATTCTTAGTTTTCCATATGTGTAACATGTATGCAAGCCAATTTCCGTTAGGCAGTCCTCGAACGAAGGCATCCTTCACCTTAGGCAAATAACCATCGAGTACTTTGCCATAATCAAACAAACCTTTATCCATAACATGCTTCAAATATTTTTATGTCGAAAAGTTCATGCGCCAAAGTTGGCGCCCGTTGAATGAAATATGTTGCTTATTTTTTCTTTGTTTTTTATAACAACAATGTTCTTGTTTTCAGAATCTGAATTATCAATAAAATTCTTTTAATAATATCCGATTCTACTATTTTGTTTTTTTGTTTAATGAAAAAATAATTTAAGCGACAAATCTCTTACATTTAGAAAAATTTTCGATTTTCGAAACGAGTTGCTGTCAAAAGCGCATCTTCTCGTTGCTGCATATATTTATTTAAAGCAAACTCCTTGGCGCGTGTGCTTTTATATTTGAAAAGATTCAGAGAATTTTCAACAGGGAAATAAAGTTATTAATTTTTCTGAATTTTGTGGACTCTTTGTGTTTTGAGGTAAAAGTCAAACCATCAGATATGTGATAAGAGTAGTAGGAAACGGAGAGTTCAGCGACAGAAGGAGGTGCGAGGTGCAAATTCAGAGGCGGTGCAAGCGGAGGCGCGAACCACGTGGTTTTCGTCCGCCATTTTGGAACACGTGGTCTTTCATCCTCCATCTTTAATGACTCCCTCCATGCTTTAGTCGACGCCATGTTTGATTATTTTTGAATCTAATTTTCTTTCTAATTACTTATTAAATTAATTTTGAATCATCTTCAAGTAGCCGCCATTTTGAATCACGTGGTTTTATTTTTTGCTGGAGAACGCAGATTCCAAAATTAGCAGCGAAGACCGAACCCACGATGTCGGGTTCTGCAGCCACGCGCTTTAACCACTGAGCCACGGTTTGCTTAGCGACGAGCTATAAAAATGGGTACTCTTTCTTCTGTTCATAACATCATATTTACTTTCCGTAAGCTTAATTACATTACTCATTTTTAGTATTAAATTTATTCTACCCAGAATTCCTTTTAATCAATACTTTTAACTTATCTGTTATATTTTACAAGTGTAATTACTAAAACACGCGTTTTTATGTGTTATTTTATTCAATGTTAGATGCAATTTGTAATTTTTTTTGCTCTTTTAAAGTTAGCGATCTTCAACATACTCTGTATTTTAACTTATTTCATGCATTTTTATCATATAGATGATCTTTACTTTATTTTAGATGTTACATTTTTAGCTTGTTTTATACATTTTAACCTTCATAATATTCAATGTACTCTAATTTTTAACCAATTTATATTTTAACACTACATACATGAATGTTATTGGAATGTTTTCACACATTTTAACCTTCATAATTTCCAATATAGTCTTAATTTTAACACAATTCCTATATTTTCAGATCATATACCTGACTTTTATTTAATCTTAGATGTAACGCAATTTATATAGTTAGTTTTAACGTTTTTTTTTTTTTTTTAGTTTCCAACGTACTCTGAATGGTAACTAATTTTCCATATTTATAGACTATGTACACTGCTCAAAAAAAAAAAAAAAAAAAAAAAAAAAAAGGGAACAGTGCTATATCTCCCGTCCTACTAGGGCGATTCACGAAATTCAAATTGCATTCTTCATGTCTCGAAAGCGCGACTTAAGATATATATTAGGTTTATATATAGCACTATTCTAACATAGGTATTTTGACACAAAATCGGACTTTTTCTGAAATAACATACCAATTTTTTTACATATTTCGATTCTACGACTCAAATTATGTCAGAATACCAAGTTTTGTGAAAATCGTACGAGTAGTTTTTAAAATATTAGCTCTCAAAATTTTAGCTCCTCAATGTTAATTGAATTTGGCAAATATTTATTTATATCTCTTTTTTTATTAAACTTTTTTGATTTTTTCTCTCAAATTTCGAAATTTAGGTTCATTCCAAATAAAATTTACCCATTTTTTGTGTTTTATTTTTTAAATTTCTATTTTTAAATAATTTTTATAAATTTTTCGAAAAAAATTTTGAATTAAACCTAGAAAATTTTTACAATTATCTTAAAGTAGGTATATTTTTAAGCATATCTGCAAAAAATTAGACTTTTTTATTCAAAATTTTCTAAGATATACACAAATTTACATATTTTCGCGGTTTGAAATTTGGCATCTTTTTTTTTTTTTTTTTTTTTTTTTTTTTTGAGCGATAATAACGCCAAATGTGGTCTATGGATTTTTGTTACACAGCTATTTTTAACCTTAAATTTGAAGTAAAATTTTACGGAGAATTAATTATATGACATTTTTTCCACAATAATGTGTAATAAATATTTATGAATACTATATGAAAAGCTATTTTTTAAATAAATTTTTTAATATTTTTTTTAAAATTTCTCTCTAAATTTTTACCTTTGGCGTTTTATCGTCTGCTACTTTACTTCGTTTAAATCCAATTGTCCAAAACTGAGAATTTTCGTTTGATGTTTATTTGAATTTTACGACATTAACTGTACTATTTATTTCTAAATAAACTGATGCTTTTGAAGTGGCTGAAAGAGCGGCTGGTACTATCATCCATATTTTTAAAGCACAGTATATTTTTATAGAAACATAAGATAGTAATCATTTTTATAAAAGTCAAATTATGATATAAACATACAACCCTCTAGAGACTGAATTAATGGAAGTTCAATGGTTATGTAGAAATGATCTGCAGCTACTTAATGGCTGGATAAGTCAGCAGATTCTGTGGACAAGTAAGAATAATTATATAAACGACACCAACATGCTGGATTCAATAAACAATGAGGATACGATGTTTACTAAATGAATTTAAGAAGTTTTAAAACATAAAAAATCAACTCATTTTTTTCCCTAAAATGTATTTCTGTGCGTAGCGTATTTTCATTATTCTAATTTAAAATTCTAATAATTCTTAAAATTCTAATTAGAATGTAATTGTCAAGAACTGAATCCTAATCATCAGTAATATAATAAGTAATTATTACGCTTATTAATAAATCCTTCTTATAAAGTAATTGCAAATATTTCAAAAAACTTTCTGTCTGAATGCAAATATTTTTCTGTGAAAATATTTTTAATTTTACATTAATCAAGATTGCACACGATATTATTTATTTGTACTTCAATTCTTAACGTCAGTTCTAGTAGAAGTTACAAATCAATTATATTTAATTAAGGATTGGATTGGATTATTTAATTATGGCAAAGCACACGAGGGCTATCTGCCTAAAGGGAGGGATGCCTTCGTGGAGGATTTTCTAAGGGAAACTGGCTCGTATACCCGTTGCACATCGGGAAAACCACGAAAACACCCATGAAACCAGCCCGTTTGCGGGATTCGAACCTCGGACCGAACTACCAGTGATCAGCGTCTTTACCCCTCGGCCGTTTGTGGGCCTTTATGTAACGGAAGGCGATAACTTTATTTAAAATGATTGTCAGAAATACCAAAATTGTTTCGAAAAGTTGGATACTTTTTAGTATACTTTCAGAATGCTTAAAGAAAAAGAGAAGAAAAATAAATTTTTTCGTAAAATTTAGTATTTGTACTTTTTTTTAATTTAAAACTTTTTAATCTTATGATATTTGATTCTTGCGATTTCAAAAATAAAATATTTCACTAAAATATGAATAACATTTTAAGAAACCTAATGTAGGATAAAATTGTGTAAAACAATGGGCACAATGATAAAACTGTTTAAAGCAGTGTATGCAAGTCATCCTAAGTTAAAATGTCGGTTATACATCTCTCTTATTTATATATATCTTTTCTGAACGGAACATTGAAAGGCGTGTAAAACTGTGCTTTACTGTATTTTCTCTTCTAATATAGTATGGAGTTTCCAAACGCATCGTAGTCTGGGTTACAAAGTATTCTTCCGAAAGAAACGCAGTTCAAATAAATAAAATCAAATTCTGGAAAATTGATATTTATAAATATATTTAAAATGCTCAGTTCGAAGGAATAAATAGAAAATTTTAATACAATTATCTGAAGAGACAATGCAACACAAACAATTAAAATAAAAGTATAAAAATTTAAAAATGACCTAAAATAATAGCTATGACGAAAAATATATATAAAGAAAACTATTTGAAAAAAAAAATAAATAAACGCTGCACCTTTATTTACGCAGTTCGAATAGGTAAATAGAAATTTTTAAAACAGTTATTCGGAAAAAAAAAAAAAAAAAAAAAAAGTTCAACTTAAACAATTAAAATGAAATTCGAAAAAGAAAAAAATACTTAAAATAATAAGTTATAGCTAAAAATATAATATAAAGAATATTATTTGGAAAAAAGGAACGATGGTGACTTTATTTCCTCTCACGGGAAAGGAAACTAGGTTGCCATATATTAAGAAGTTCGCCAAGTGAAGTATTCTTGGCGCAAACTGACAAAAAGTGCCAACATAAATTTGTGAATTTCTCCGTAAATTTCGCTCCAAATTTTACAAAATTTCATATTTAGGCGTAATTTGAGTTCTAGAATCGAAATATGTAAAAACATTGGTATGTTATTTCAGAAAACGTCCGATTTTGTGTCAAAATACCTATGTTAGAATAGTGCTATATATAAATCTAATACATATCCTAAGTCGTGCTTTCGAGACATGAAGAACGCAATTTGAATTTTGTCAATCGGCCCAGTAGATCGGGAGATATAGGACTGTCCCTTTTTTTTTTTTTTTTTTTTTTTTTTTTTTTTTTTTTTTTTTTTTGAGCAGTGTACATACACCTATCTTATACACAAACACTCCCATATACAAAAAAGAAATTTGTTAGAATATTCATAATGTGTATGCACTTCTTAGGACAGTGCTATATCTCCCGTTCTACTGGGCCGATTGACAAAATTCAAACTGCGTTCTTCATGTCTCGAAAGCGCGACTTAGGATATATATTAGATTTATATATAGCACTATTCTAACATAGGTATTTTGACACAAAATCGTACTTTTTCTGAAATAACATACCAATTTTTTTTACATATTTCGATTCTACGACTCAAATTATGCCAGAATACCAAGTTTTGTAAAAATCGCACGAATAGTTTTTAAAATATTAGCTCTCAAAATTTTAGCTCCTCAATGTTAATTGAATTTGCCAAATATTTATTTATATCTCTTTTTTTATTAAACTTTTTTGATTTTTTCTGTCACATTTCGAAATTTTGGTTCATTCCAAATAAAATTTACCCATTTTTTGCGTTTTATTTTTTAAATTTCTATTTTTAAATAATTTCTATAGATTTTTCGAAAAAAATTTTGAATTATAACCTATAAAATTTTGACCATCATCTTAAAGTAGGTGTATTTTTAAGCATATCTGCAAAAAATTAGACATTTTTATTCAAAATATTCTAAGACATACACGAATTTACATAATTTCGCGTTTTGAAATTTGGCACCTTTTTTTTGAGCGATAATAACGCCAAATGTGGCTTAGGTGGGGTGTTGGTGTATTTAATTATGGCAAAGCACACTAGGGCTATCTGCCTAAAGGGAGGGATGCCTTTCGTGGAGGACTTTCTAAGGGAAACTGGCTCGTATACACGTTACACATGGGGAAAACCACGAAAACAGCCATGCAGCAAGCCCGTTCGCGGGATTCGAACCTCGGACCGAACTACCAGTGTTCAGCGACTTTACCGCTCGGCCGCTGGTGGGCCTAAATGTGGCTTAGGATTTTTGTTACACTGAATTGACACAGCTATTTTTAACCTTAAATTTCAAGTAAAATTTTACGGAGAATTAATTATATGAAATTTTTTCCCACAATAAGGCGTAATAAATATTTATTAATACTATATGAAAATCTATTTTTTAAATTATAGCTGATATTATTCAAATTTTTAACAATTTTTTTAAATTTCTCTCTTTCTTACTTAAAAAAAAAAAAAAAAAAAAAAAAAATAAGAGTACGTTTTTCTAAGAGTAAATTTTTACCTTCGGCGTTTTATCGTCTGCTACTTTACTTCGTTTAAATCGAATTGTCTAAAACTGAGAATTTTCGTTTGATATTTATTTGAATTTTATGACATTAACTGCACAATTTATTTCTAAACAAACAGTTGCTTTTAAAGTGGCTGAAAGAGCGGCTGATACTATCATCCATATTTTTAAAGCACAATATATTTTTATAGAAACATAATATTTAGAATAATCATTTTTTATAAAAGTCAAATTATGATATAAACATAAAACCCCCTAGAGACTGAATTAATAGAAGTTCAGTGGTTATGTAGAAATGATCTGCGGCTACTTAATGGCTGGATAAGTCAGCAGATTCTGTAGACAAGTAAGAATAATTATATAAACGACACCAACATTCTGGATTCAATAAACAATGAGGATACGATGTTTACTAAATGAATTTAAGAAGTTTTAAAACATAAAAAATCAACTAATTTTTTTTTTTCCTAAAATGTATTTTTGTGCGTAACGTATTAATTTTATTTTATTATTAATTTAATTATGGCAAAGCACACGAGGGCTATCTGCCTAAAGGGAGGGATGACTTCGTGGAGGACTTTCTAAGGTAAACTGGCTCGTATACACGTTACACATGGGGAAAACACGAAACCGCGCATGCGGCGAGCCCGTTCTCGGGATTCGAACCTCGGACTGAACTACCAGTGTTCAGCGTCTTTACCGCTCGGCCGTTGGTGGGCTATTTAATTAAGGAATGACCATCTAAGTTAAGAAACAGCGTACCGTAACATCATTTCAGTTATTGGCGCCGTATCTTTCATGTTACTCTTGATTGGCTAGCTACATGATTTTTAATGATTATTCGGATTTTACTAGTAACTTCACTTGGAAATCGCGCTTAAACTAGGTTAGTTGGTTATTTGAACATAGAAAGAACATGGGAGCTATTTGATTAAGATGCTTTCATAGAGAACCTTTGTAAAGAGAACCTAGAAAGCTACGAAAACCAACCATGCAGCCTGGGTTAGACTTCGCAACAAACAATTAGTATTTAACAATCTTTTTTTTTTTTTCAAATGCTAGGGAACTGATGCGGCTCCAATTAAATCTCCAATTTAATATTTTATTTGTAAATATTTAAAATATTGTTGTATTCTTAGACACAAAAAGCAGAATTTAAGTTTTGTTAACTCGTTAGTAAACTACCAAGCCGTAGTGCGAATGAATATTCAATTTCTTTTGCAATAATTGTATTCACTTAATATTCTTGGAATATGAGTTAAAGAAGGAACGTTCTCGGAAGATTAAAGAAGTGTTTAAATCCAGTGATATTAGGTTTGTCTTACAAGCTCAGGATCAAAACGATTCTGAAATTGCCTGAGTAGTTGACTTGTAAATGGATGTGAATTAAGCAGATGACCTTTAATCTTACGTTATTCAGCCAGAAAACGTATTCCAAATGTTTTGTATTGCATGACAATGCATCTTTTCATTATTCAATAACCAGTCGGAGAACCGCTTGTGTTCGGAAAATAAGTATGTATATTCAATCGTCCTGCATGTTCTTCAAATTTGTCTTCTTGTGATTTTTTTTTCTTTCTCAAAAACTAAAGTTGCCTCTCAAAGGAAAGTTTTTTGACATTGAAGAGACAAAATTAATATGACATCTACTTATAGAAGTATGTCAAAAACATATCTCCACAAACCTTCTCTTCCATTACATGTTGTGCAGTCAGACAAAAAGTTACATCAGCGTAAATTCTATAATCTATTTTTATTACACTCTGATTACTTTATTAACATACAGTGAATATATACTAAATCTTTTACTTTAGCTTAAGTAATTCGGAATTTTTGACGGAATTGTTGTCGGAACTGGTGTAAGGATCTTAAGTTTTACTAACGTTTATTTTATTTTAAATTTTTACTATCACTTCTTATTTTCTACTTCCGGCCAGAATTAAAAGCTTTCACTTATTTATGCAAATTTGTCTGGCGAACGCCAAGTACTTAAATTGTGGCTTTTTGCCGAGCAAGCGAAGAGAGGAAGGAGTTAGAAGAAGCAGGCCGCTTGCCTTAGCAGTTTTACTCGGTTGCTGGTTGCCTTCCAGGCCAGAGGTGTAATCCTCTTGATAATTTTAAACGTATCGTAGTGTTAACAGTTCTCTGTACTACATACGGCCTTTCTGTTAATATACGGCCAATCTTCGAGTAGACACTTGTTTATTAATCTAAAGTTAGTTTAGTTAGAATTTAGTTAATATTTTTATATTCTTACTTTCAGACCACAAGTGGTTGGTCTCTGTATTCCGAAGTCCTGAAATCATTGTAAAGAGAGAAAAAATAAAGGCTTTCGTATACCCTTCCTGTGTATCTTGTCTACTTCCCACATTTATTGAACATAGCTTTAGTAAGCTCCCTGTTCCGAGTCAGGTCACTTCATGTGCCCCAAGCAAGTAAGGAGGAACACTGAACCTGATAGTGGCGCCCGACGAAGAAGAATAACCATGGCCGAGTTTCAAGAAGAACCTGTGCTGCCTGCAGAAGCGGCTCAGAATCCAGAAATGCCAGCTGCCGCCCTGGAAGAATTTGGTTACATCGTCCAGACCATGCGCGCAGCGATGAAACCAGAAGCAACATTTAATGGAAACTCACCGGTAACCAGTATTTTGGAAAAATTGGAGGACCCCTTCATGATGTATCCCGGGCATGAGTTCCAGAAAGTCACCTTAGCTACTAGCGCTTTGAGGGGCCAAGCGCTTAATTGGTTCAAATGTATATGCAGAAGTCTCTTGTGTCAAGCGGGAAGTCCCACATATACTTACGAAAATTTCAAGACTGCCTTAGTAAAAGCCTTCCCTGTCGTAAGGGATCGTGCGAAATTAGAAGCGGAACTTTTCAGCATATACCAGAAACCAATTGAAAATCTCTCAAGCTTTATTTTAAGAAAAATTCACGTCTTTAAACTCTTGTATGGAAACCGTCCGGATCCTGAGATAATTCAAGTCATTTTGCCGAGGTTACTACCCCAAGTACAAGACTTTATTGAATTAAGGAATCCGACTACACTGGAAAAGTTATTTGAGCTAGCAATCCAGTTTGAAAGTAGAAGAACGGCGGACATTGAAAGAAGACGCCAATATCAACAACGAAACCAATTTGGTGAGCCAAGACCACAGCAAAGTCAAGCACACGGCTACGGAAGCAAAGCGAATCAGTGGGCAAGGAAACCCGAGCATCCAAAAACAGCCGGCGAACGTCGACAGTTCAATAGCAATCCAGGAAAAAAGTCTCAAGGCCAGTGGAAAAAGAAGGAAAGCATGGAAAGAAAAATGGATTTAAACTAAAACGGATTTCTGCTGACGGGAGGGTGCGGAAATCCGAAGGCCAAGAAAACCCCTCTTCCTTCAAGTTAAATACAGTAATGGTGAAAAATTTGACTCTTCCGAAGATTGAAGTGTTGGTGAATAACATCCCAGTCACCGCACTCCTGGATACAGGCGCGCAGTGTTCCTGTGTGGCAGATTTTTTTAGGAAGTATTTTCGGAAATACTGCATATATAATTCGGATAATACGACAGTGTTAGCTGCGCAGGGAGAAAGATGTAAATGCATAGGTAAATTACCGCTATACGTTCGTATCAAGGACGAACAAGTAAAGGTTATGTTTTTTATAGTAAAGAATCTGCAAGCACATATCATCTTAGGAATAGATTTTCTTTCAGAGGCAGAAGCAACGCTGGATTTTAATGAAGCGTCCCTTAAGCTGACGATGAAACCAGTTCGAAAAGAAAAACGGAACCGCCAATGTTAAACCTTAACCACCTGCCTAAGGAAGAGCAACAAAGAATCCGACAAGTGGTAAGTGAATTTGCTTCGTTATTTAGTGATATTCCAGGATTTACTCAAGTTACTAACCATAGTATCGACACCGGAGATTCAATGCCAGTTCGCCACAAAGCATACCGGTATGATAAGAATAAAGAAAAAATTATAGAATGGCACATTAGAGATATGTTACGGAAAAAGATCATAACGCCCATCTCAAGTAGTTATGCTAGCCCGGTGGTTTTATGTAAGAAAAACAATGACTATCCATTAACATATCCAAAAAGGTGGCGTTTCGCGATTGACTATCGTAAATTAAACTCCATAACTAAATATCCGGTATATCCGTTACCTATTATTGAAGAAATTCTAAGGAACATAACGGCTACCAAATATATGACGACTTTAGACTTAACGACTGGTTATTTTCAAATAGGGGTTAGACCGGAAGACGTGCCTAAGACTGCTTTTATAACCAAGTCTGGCACTTATGCATTCCTGCGTATGCCGTTTGGCCTTTCCGGGGCACCGGCAACATTTCAGCGTTGTATGGACATTGTGTTAAGGCTTGTTCTTGGAAAGTCCACATTTATCTATTTAGACGATATCATTATTACTAGTGATAATCTGGACCAACATGTACAGGATTTAAGACAGGTGTTTTCTTCATTAAATGAGGCCGGTCTAAAAGTTAATGTCGAAAAGTGCAAATTTGCAGCCCCTGAATTAAAATATTTAGGTTACAAAATATCTCAGAAAGGAATCGAGACAGACGAATAAAAAATAATCGCTGTGCAAAAGTATCCGCCGCCAAATACGGCGAAGAAGCTCTCTTCTTTTCTAGGACTTTGTTCATATTATAGGTCCTTTATAAAAGATTTTGCAGCTATTGCTGAACCATTGTTAAAATTAAAAAGAAAAAAGGAAAGATTCTCGTGGACGGCCGAAGCCAATAGTTCTTTCGAAAAATTAAAGCAAGCATTAACGCAAGCCCTTGTGTTGAAATTTCCTGAAAAGGATGAGAATTTAGAAATTTCAGCGGATGCTTCGGATTATGCGGTAGGAGCGGTACTTTCGCAAAATCAGCAGCCCGTGGCATTTTTTAGTCGAACTTTAAATCAAACACAAAGAAATTATTCCGCGACCGAGAGAGAGGCACTTGCAGTTTTGTTAGCAGTGCAAAAGTTCCGAGTCTATTTTGGAAAGGCGCCAATAACAGTGTATTCTGATCATGCGGCGGCAACTAGATTGTACTCAGGGAAACACTTATCCCCAAGGTTAATAAGATGGGCACTCAAGCTACAAGAATATAATCTGGTAATCAAGCATACCCCCGGAAAGGAAAATATCGTAGCAGATGCCCTATCCAGAATAAAAATTGATGAAGAAGGTAATACTGTAAAGGTGGCAATCCTCACAGCATGTACAATAAATTCCCGAGAAACTGTAATAACCGAACTGGGTAAGGATCCTAAGTTTGGAAACATTTATGAGTATTTAAAGGATCCTGAAAATTTTAGCCACCAAGATATTGTGGCGATAAGAAATAGGGCGGCACATTACGAACTAATAGATGGTCTATTATTCTACACAAAAACTACGAATTCCAACAACGAATTTCGACCTGTTATCCCAGCTAGTCTTAGATTAAATATCCTGCATGAGCTCCATGACAGCCCTTTAGCTTCTCATGCTGGTATTCGAAAAACTATCCAACGCGTACGCGAGGCAGTCTATTTTCCTGAACTGCAAAAGTTAACAAGGGCGTATGTCCAGTCCTGCCCAACATGTCAAGCAGTTAATTATATTAATTTCCGCCCGGCCGGGTTTCTAAATAGTATTAAATCCGATTTTCCAAATGAAATAATTAGCATCGATTTATTGGGCCCTTTCCCAAAAAGTCAGTTAAATAAAAGTCGGTATCTCCTTGTTATGGTTGATCATTTTAGTAAGTGGACCGAAATTGTTCCCTTAAAACGAGCCTCCGCGAAATTAGTTAATGATTCTATTTTAAATAAATATATTTTAAAATACGGGGCGCCCCTAAAAGTTATATCGGATAATGGTCCTCAATTTGTAAGTAATATATTTGAAGACATGTGCCAAAAACTGGGCATACGTCATTTAAAAATGGTGCCGTATCGGCCGCAATCAAATATAGCGGAACGGGTAAATATAAATATAGTGAAAATTATCCGTAGTTATGTTAAAAATTTTCATAAAAGCTGGGATAACTATGTCAATGAATTTGCTTTCGCCCTTAGGACCGCAAAACATGATACAACGGGCAAAACTCCTGCTGAGTTATTTTTAGGCAGAAAGATTATAACGCCGTTGGATAAATTATTTTATGTTCAACAAAGATCCCCAGAATTTAAAATGGGTGATATAGAAAAATTAATTAAAGAAGCAAAAAAGAACACTGAAGTAGCACAAAGAAAACAGAAGCTCTATTATGATATGAAACGAGGGGAGTAACTTATAAAGTAGGAGATGAAGTATTAAAAATTAAGCATTCACTTTCTTCAGCACCAGAAGATAAAACCGCCAAATTTTTTCCACATTTTGAAGGACCATATCTCATAGAAAAAATAACTCAGGCTGTAGTGGTGTTAAAAGCCAGGAATGGTGAAACATGCTCCGCAAACATTGACCAAATAAAACCATACTATGACCGTAATAAAATGCAAATATTTAAAGATCTTTTGCAGGATCCGGCACGGCAGGCACGGCAGGCACAAGCTCCAGAGGTGGAACAACGACAAGCACAAGGACAAGCCATTAGGAGGCAGGAGCAACTGAAAAGAAAGTTTCCCCGTTGGAAAATTGAAGGTAACAAGAAAAAGAAGCCGTTCCACCGACCACAAAAGAGAGCGCACAACCACCCCCAGAATGAAGAAGGGAGAAGTACGACGAATGCAGAGAGAGCCAGGAGAAATAACGGCAACTATAACCCGGCTCCCAAACGGAAGATCTACTCATCGGACAGGACTCTACGCAGCAAATGTCGCCGAATTACGGAAGGACCACCAGCGGCGGAGGAAAAGATACAAGGAAAATTTGAATGGCCAGCAACGAGGTCCAAGCAGGAACGAGAGAGAAATGTCCCGGTTCCGCCAAGACCAGCGGCCATCAAACGGTCATGACCACAGGCAGAGGCGAAAAAGGAGGTATTCAAGGGTGACCGAACTGGAGGGAAAAGAAAGCGCCTAGAGGAAAGAACTGAAGGGCTAGCCCGCACAAGAAGGAGGATAAATCAAACACGAATCTGCGCTACCTTCCCGGACTGGGCAGAGAAAAGAATGTCCGAATATCACAAAGATAAGTAAAACTTTATGTTACTTTGCAAACTTAAGTTAATCTTTCATTCTTACTGCAAGTGGCAGATTTCAAGACGTTTTACCTCATGTGAGGTTACCTTTATCGCCAAAAAGGCGAGAAATGAGTTGTTACCTATTTTAGTATTATGTTTTTCAATTACTCGCGCGTAAAACTAAAGTTGATGTATAATAGGAATGTGTAAATACTTGAATATTGCAAAATTTGTGGTATAAAATTTTATTTAAAAGATTCTGGCAAGAAAGAAGTTTTAGTCTGAAAGACTTTTAAAATGTAGTATTTCAATGTAGAAGAATTGGCACTTGCTTAGAAAAGAATAGAAGTTAACAATGTACTACTAATGTATGTTTTAAAATGCGTAAAATTAACGGCATGTTAATATGTTCTTATATACAATGTGAACTGTTATTTTAAATGTTAAGAAATACTGTGATATGGTAAAAGTGAAAGTAATGCCAAAAAATTTTAAACTTATTCGTGTGACTGAAAAAAAAAAGAGAAAAGTATTGTGAATATGTGTTAAAGGTTGAATGAATGTAGCTAGGATCTCTGACGCTACTCTTCAGAGTTAGCCCATTTCAGAATAGTACCTCAGGGTTTAGAGTTGAAGATAGGGTGTGTTACGAGGTCTTGTTATGTTTAACACGTTAGTGTTTTGATTGTAGGCGGCAGTGTTGAACACGTATACATAAACACATTCGTGTTTTCTTTTACAACACATGTCAGAGAGCGTGGGGAGAGATAATTAAAATAAAGTCATGAATGAAATAAGAATGTTAAGAGAAATATAAATATTCATGTTACTTGCCATTTCATTGTGTAACATTTCATTAAACTAGTTTTCCTTCCAGATCTCTGGAAGGAACCAAATTTCAACTAAAAGCTTCTGTTTAGATGCAGTACAGATGAAAAGTAATTGTCCATGGAGCTGATAATGTAAAAACATTTTTTTTTTTTTTTTTTTTCAAATTTCTAGTTTCTAGTGAGAAATGTTTGTAAAAGATTGGCCTCGCGTTAGATTCTAGAGCTAAAAGTTTTCAACAAGGTCGTTTTAGACCTCAGTTTCAAACTAATTAACTCTGGCGGGAAGTATGTAAGAATCTTAAGTTTTACTAACGTTTATTTTATTTTAAATCTTTACTATCACTTCTTATTTTCTACTTCCGGCCAGAATTAAAAGCTTTAACTTATTTATGCAAATTTGTCTGGCGAACGCCAAGTACTTAAATTGTGGCTTTTTGCCAAGCAAGCGAAGAGAGGAAGGAGTTAGTAGAAGCAGGCCGCTTGCCTTAGCAGTTTTACTCGGTTGCTGGTTGCCTTCCAGGCCAGAGGTGTAATCCTCTTGATAATTTTAAACGTATTGTAGTGTTAACAGTTCTCTGTACTACATACGGCTTCCTGTTAATATACGGCCAATCTTCCACGTAGGCCCTTGTTTATTATTCCAAAGTTAAGTTAGAGTTTAGTTAATATTTTTATATTCTTACGTTCAGACCACAAGTGGTTGGTCTCTGCATTCCGAAGTCCGGAAATTATTGTAAAGAGTGAAAAATAAAGGGTTTCGTATACCCTTCCTGTGTATCTTGTCTACTTCCCACATTTATTGAACATAGCTTTAGTATGCTCCCTGTTCCGAGTCAGGTTCTTGAATGTTCCCCAAGCAAGTAAGGAGAAACACTGAACCTGATACTAGGACTTAGAAGATAAGTCAAATTAAATATTTCGATAACCCAATAAATTCAAGTTCGAAATTTCAATATTTTATTTTCGGAGGGAGGGGAAATGTTTTCAGTTTTGGTCCATTATACTGAGTATATTTGCTTTGATTTTTTATTTTTGCATAAAAGCGAAAATTTTACACATGGTATACATATAACACATAGCTTCAAATTAAAATTTAATAATATACAGAGTGGTTATAATTAAAGTTCCACATTGAAACGGTCATAAAAGGAAAACTACTTAATCAAATGTTATCAAACTTGGAAATCGTGTAAAGGAGGTCATTGGAATTTATTTTCCGCGAAAAAAAAGGAAGTTCGAAACCTCACCACCAGGGGGGGAAATGGCGCTGTATGCAATATTGTTAAACGAAATATGGGTCGGAATCTAATTTAACCTTTTGTTAAACGGGTTTAATATGTTGTATACCCTTAAGAAACTTTGAAGTAGGCAAATTACGATTTAAAGACGTTAAATTCGATAAATGTCGAGTGCGCCATCCCTGTAAGTGAGAATTTCGTCCGTGAAAACCACGAATTAGCGATTAGAAAATGTGAGATCGCAAATCACTCTCACATGTGCGTACAATCTGGAAATCGTTTTCTTACAGATTGCTAATTTGTAATTTTTTAAGCCTGAGTTCGGCACTAAAACTTGAAGATACTGATTCAAAACGCTTTTAATCGATTTGGGCCAAAGAAATCTCTTATGTTATCTATCTAGTTCCATTGCATTCTCCTATTGCATTCGATTGCATAACAGTCATTTCACACCGTTTACTGTTGAATGACAGCTAGTTTTATAACAGAACCATTTTTTTCTGAAGAGCAGTCGACAGCTGGACCACTGCGATTGCAGCTCACTTAGAGTCAATATTAAAATGTTTCGTGATACATGAACTGCAGTAACGTGGCATTTTAGATACTACGATTTTTATGCAGGGCTGGGCAGCACCTCAAGGGTGTCGCATAGTTACTTAGGCAACATTTCACGAATGAACGTCTTATAAGCCAACATTTCCCCTCTTCCCACCAGACCTCAACCTCTGTGACTTTTGTCTATGAGGTTATCTCAAAAGCACTGTTTATGGTGATAATCTAAACAATTTGGTAGAAATGAAAAATGTGATACACTCATAACATTCCTCCTGATATGCTATGTGTAACGTGTATACGAGCCAGTTTCCCTTAAAAAGTCCTCCACTAAAGTATCCCTTCCTTGAGGCAGATAGCCCTCGAGTGCTTTGCCGTAATCTAATAAACCAAATTAAAACCAAACCTGATACGCTAAGAGCTGCTGTTGAGAATGCAGTAACATGATTTAACTTGCTTTCGGAAAATGCTGGACGCTACATTGAACATGCTTTGTAACACGTTTCGGAAAATATTAAACACATTTTAAACAGATGTTTTCGTGTCTTATTTCATTTAACAATATTGTATACAGCGCCATTTTTTCCCTGATGGTGAGTTTTTGAACTCTTTTTTTTCCCCCGAAAATAAATTCCCATAACCTCCTTTACACGATTCCCAAGTTTGATAACATTTGGTCCGGTAGTTTTCCTTTTATGACCATTTCAAATTGAAACTTTAATTATAACCACCATGTAAATTAAACTTTAAAAGTTTGACAGTTTGGTTCAAGTCCCAGCTTTAAAAATATATATATAAATATAATCTTTTATATTAATCCTCTTAGAAAGAATGTTTTAAGAAGCTAATTTTTCTCTCGCGTTATAGACTGTATAAAAAAAAACATGATCTTTAGTATGATTTAGATTGTTTCAGCCGATATAAGAATCGGGTTACTCGGTAGTACAGAATAAACCCTGCTGGACTGTTTTATTTCTTTGTCATTTAGCAAAAATCTTTTAATTAAAATATTTTTCCTTTGGACTTCGCTTTAAACTTTATTTATAGCTAAAATGACTAGAAAATGAAAAGCTGTCTTTAGCTGAAACGCAATTCATATAATTGATATTTTAAAAAATTGACAAGAATGCAAAATGTTAGGAAGTCTAACAGTCGAAAAATCTTAATTTTCTTGTGTGAGCACTGAAAATAACTGTAGAAGGAAAGAAGAAAATTAGGGAGAAAAGTAAGCAAACATTTGCAGGGAAATTCGGCTGTCAGACGTACCAAGATGTTCAAAACGTTGGACGCTTTCGAATATACTTTCAGGATACTTCAAAGAATTTAGGTGTTCAAAGAGAAAACACTTGGACGAGTACACCAGCAAATACCATCAATTGAGCTTGTGTTAACAGAAAAGACAAAACGATATCATTGCAGATTAAAGTGAAGAGCGACTGGTTTTAAACTATATGGTTGTGTAAATTACGTTATAGAACATCATATCGTATCATAAATGGTGAATCCCATGATTTCCTCAGTCGAATTATTTGAAGATTCGGGAGTTTATCCAGTGATGTATGTGGATGTCACTTAAAGATGTTTTTTTCCCTTCCTGATGAACTAGCGGCCGAGCGGTAAAGTCGCTGAACACTGGTAGTTCGGTCCGAGGTTCGAATCCCGCGAACGGGCTGGCTGCATGGGCGTTTTCGTGGTTTTCCCCATGTGTAACGTGTATGCGAGCCAGTTTCCCTTAGAAAGTCCTCCAGGAAGGCATCCCTCCCCTTAGGCAGATAGCCGTAGTGTGCTTTGTCATAATAAAATAAACCAAAACCTTTTGATGAAACCAGTCTTTCCTTTCATCTCATACCTTCAAAATGTTTAGCCTCTCAAGACTGATAAAGGCTCTGACGAAATACTTCGTGAAGAACTTTCTAAGGGAAACCAGCTGTCATACGCGGTACACATGAGAAAATCCAAGAAAACGCCCATGCAACCAGGCCGTTTACCGGTATTCGAACCCCGGAGTGAACTACCAGTGTTCAGCAACTTTACCGCTCAGCCGTTTGTGGGACTTTATGAAATGGAAGGCGATAACTTTATTTAAAATGATTGTCAGAAATACCAAAATGTTTCGAAAAGTTGGGTAATTTTCAATATACTTTCAGAATGCTTAAAGAAAAAGAGAAGAAAAATAAATTTTTTCGTAAAATTTAGTATTCGTATTTTTTTTTTTTAATTTAAAACTTTTCAATCTTATGATATTTGATTCTTGCGATTTCAAAAATAAAATATTTGACTAAAATATGAATAACATTTTAAGAAACCAAATGTAGGATAAAATTGTGTAAAGCAATGGGCACAATGATAAAACTGTTTAAAGCAGTGTATGCAAGTCATCCTAAGTTAAAATATCGGTTATACATCTCTCTTATTTATATATATTTTTTCTGAACGGAACATTGAAAGGCGTGTAAAACTGTGCTTTACTGTATTTTCTCTTTTAATATAGTATGCAGTTTTCAAACGCATCGTAGTCTGGGTTACAAAGTATTCTTCCGAAAAAAAAACGCAGTTCAAATAAATAAAATCAAAATCTGGAAAATTGATATTAATAAATACATTTAAAATGTTCAGTTCGAAGGAATAAATAGAAAATTTTAAAACAATTATCTGAAGAGACAATGCAACACAAACAATTAAAATAAAAGTATAAAAATTTAAAAATGACCTAAAATAATAGCTATGACGAAAAATATATATAAAGAAAACTATTTGAAAAAAAAAATAAATAAACGCTGCACCTTTATTTACGCAGTTCGAATAGGTAAATAGAAATTTTTAAAACAGTTATTCGGAAAAAAAAAAAAAAAAACGTGCAACTTAAACAATTAAAATAAAATTTGAAAAAGAAAAAATTACTTAAAATAATAAGTTATAATTAAAAATATAATATAAAGAATATTATTTGGAAAAAAGGAACGATGGTGACTTTTTTTCCTAAGGAAACTAGGTTGCCAAGTGAACTATTCTTGGCGCAAACTGACAAAAAAGTGCCAACATAAATTTGTGAATTTCTCAGTAAATTTCGCTCCAAATTTTACAAAATTTCATATTTAGGCGTAATTTGAGTCGTAGAATCGAAATATGTAAAAAAATTGGTATGTTATTTCAGAAAAGTCCGATTTTGTGTCAAAATACTTATGTTAAAATAGTGCTGTATATAAATCTAATATATATCCTAAGTCGCGCTTTCGAGACATGAAGAACGCAATTTGAATTTTGTCAATCGGCCCAGTAGATCGGGAGATATAAGACTGTCCCATTTTTTTTTTTTTTTTTTTTGAGCAGTGTACATACACCTATCTTATACACAAACACTCCCATATACAAAAAAGAAATTTATTAGAATATTCATAATGTGTATGCACTTCTTAGGCTGTAATGGCTAAATTCATCATAAATGTTAAACTTTAGCACCATAAAATTTTCATCTTAAGTCATTTTTCACAAATTTAATTTCACTAAGTACATCATTTACCAATAACATAAACATTATACGTGTAATACACCTTAAACATCTTAAAAATATATTTCATAAAACACAGTAAAACCTACCTTTTTAGGTATAAATGCATCAGTAGTAGTATTATTGGAGATTGAAGAAACTGAAGTATTAGCCATTTTAAACATAAAAATTTAAGCAAGCAACCAGCGCACAATCGTAAAAGTAGTTTACAAGGTACTGTAATATTGATTTTGGAAGATATGAATTATATATGCTATAACTACGAATCTTGAAATCCCTTAAATCACCAATCAGACAATACGGATCAAAAATCACTATTGTTTAACCAATCAAATGCTTTCCATTTACTAATACATATGGAACATTCTAGAACATTCATTATCATGTGATTTCATCCTTCTATAATTAGCTTATCAGATCTATTTCGATAACATCCATTCGGTCCTTAATCCTTGAACGTGAAGGTGCGCATCATGAGCGCTCCGACGGAGATGGGCTCTACTGCCGAAGTTACTACACGGATGGACGTTAGCGTCTCGCCTGAGACACCTGCCACCACGGAGAGTTGTGTTGGACTACCCCAGCAACCTCAATCAGATATTAACGAAAACCTGGCTTATTATACGGAAAAGCTAATATCCTGGAAAAGAAATTGATGCTGTGAAGACAGCTATTAAAGCATGTCAACGGCTACGCGCGGTTTCTGACCCGGATACCACAACAGATATCATGACGAAGAACTTACGCATGCTCCAGGCTCAAGCAGCAGAAATAAGAGGTAAGTGCAATTTATCTTGCTCTTCAGGCATTGTCCCCCCTGTTATTTCTAGTATGAAAAGGAAAAATGAGGAAGTTAAAGCTAAGAGGAAAATTAGTCATGGCAACATAATTATAGATAATGATGGTTTTAAGTTACCCGTAAAAACTGCTAAGCAGCAAAAATTAGATAAAGTTCCATTAAATTTAGAAACTGTTAATCGATACTCTGTATTAAATGAAAATTCTAGTAATGAGGAAAATGTTAATGCTGATAATAACCCAGACGGACAGGCCGTGCAGCAGCAGCCGACCAACAGCCAATCACAGGCTATTCCCCCCATAATGGTTAATCCTGGAAAACTGACCCACGAGGCTTTTCTCAAGGAATTAGCTCTGCAAACTGAAGCCAAATTTTTGGGAAAGGTTAATGGGGAACTTCTGAAAATCTTACCACGCACTGCAGACGACCACAGAATCCTGACATCTCTTTTCCTGGAAAAAAAAGTTGAGCACTACGTCATCAACGCAAATTACGCTCGCCCAATCAAAGTGGTTCTCAGAGGACTGTCTATAACCACAAAACTGGAGGATATAGCCACTGCCTTATCAGACAAGGGGTTCGGAATAAGTAAAGTCACACAACTTACAAGACGAAGAACCAAAGCTCCCATGCCTTTATTCCTTGTCCAAATCATCAAAAATGAAAAAGCGGACGAGATATATCAAGTCACCGACCTCCTTCTCTTTGCTGTTTCAGTAGAGAAATATATTTCAAAGAATCAGGTGCCACAGTGCTATAACTGCCAAAAGTGGCACCATTCTTCTGAAAATTACCACTTTGCACCACGATGCGTTAAGTGCTCACTGGAACACAAAACCATGGATTGCCCGACCAAAGGAAGGATGGAAGAGCCCAAGTGCGCCAATTGCCTCAAAAACCACGTAGCCTCATACCGTGGGTGTGAGAAATTCCCACGAAATAGACCTACCCAACAAAGAAAAGGACAGCGTTCTCAGAAAAGGCATCTCCTACGCAGATATGGCCAAAAAACATAACAATATGCTTAATGGAAATGCTAATTTTTATCCCTCAGAATCGGCTACTGCTGCACAAAATATGCACTCAATAACAAATGAAAATATTAAGCTCAGTGATCTAAGCAATGCTTTAAAAAATCTAAATATGACTAATAGTGATAATCCCAATAGTAAAAGAAAAGAAAATGTTATGGATAGCCAGGAGAAGCCACAAGGCTCTGAATTCCTTAATTTCATGAAAAACATCGCCGAATTTAACAGTATTCTTGGAATCAATAATATTAGATTGATGAATAGTATCTTTAAAAATTATTTACTTAAATTGAAAACCTTGTCTGACTCTGTAGATAAGCTATTTATGTTCTACGAAATTGTTAATGAGATCAACAATCATGTTTTAGAACAACCCTAATATGCCTCTCACTCTTATCACGTGGAACGCAAATGGATTGTTCCAAAAAGCCTATGAGCTTAAGGAGTTTTTACATGAAGTTTCCCCCGATATTTTACTCTTACAAGAACACATGCTTGGTACCCAAAATTATTTCAGAGCTTCCAATTATATTACGCATCGATGGAACAGGCCTACTGAAGATAGATTTGCACCAAGAGGAAATGCACGAGAAGGTCTGCTAATCGTAGTTAAGCGCTCCATCCCTCATCATGTCACTCCACTACCACAGCTTTTAGCGGTCGAAGCCCTAGCTATTACACTCACGCCAAACACATCACGACCAATCACTATTATCTCCACCTATTTTCCTATACGCTCACCTACAAATTCTGTCAGGACAGATTTGCAAACACTTTTAAATACTAACAATCGAGTCATCATAGGTGGAGATTTCAACGCACACCACCGCGAGTGGAACTGCTGGGATATCAATCAACACGGACGAGTCATACACGACATTGCGCTAGCGGCCAATATTCACTTGGCAGTACCAGATAAACCAACACACTGTGGGATAGGTAGACCATCAATCATGGATTTTTTCATTTTAAAAAACATCAACCCCCCGAGTTATGTCGAAAGTCTGACAGAATTGTCTTCAGACCACAAAAAAGACAGAAACTTTTAAGACATTCTATGGAAACTGAGATTTTGAAAAATTTTTTATATTTTTGAAGCTGCTTCATAGCATGTAAAGTCTTCAAACTTCTATGGCATGTCGTTATTTTTCACAAATTTTCATGAAAGATGATAAAATATTTGATTTTTTCTTTGAAAGTTTTAGTATCATTCAGTAAACACCTGCAGTTAAACTCGCATGGCATTACCTGATTAATACAAAATGGTATATATTCTTTAAAAAACAAATGGGATATATTCTAAGAATCTACGAAATAGTGAAATGTTTGGTATGAAATGATAAAAATCTTGCATGAAGTTCAGTATATTTTCGCTCTCATTATTGAATATCTCCTCCTAAATTCTAAAATAGTGATGTTTCAACTCTTATTATTTTCAATGTTGCTTATTTTATAAATTAGGGAACTGGGTAAATGTGGTAAATTTAGGAAAACATTAAAATACCTTTTCTCATTGGTTAAAACAATTTGTTGTTGATAAACCTACTAATAAAAATTCGGTTAAACTTTTGAAAACTATATGGGGATAATGTGATTTTGTATAAATATTTTGAAGTGCTTTTCTATTTTGAAACAGTGCTTAAAGCTATAAAAAGCGTTAAACTTGTTAAATGTTCATTTGAGTTCTTAGCGATTAATAACATGCATATGTTTAATTCTAAATGAAAGATCATTCCTTGCCTAATTATGCACTTATTATCTTAGTAAGCAGTCTGCTTGTTTAACCTTAATTGAGTAATTTTTCTAAGGTGATTGGCGTCATCCAGAAAACATGATGTTATCGAAATAGATCTGATAAGCTAATTATAGAAGGATGAAATCACATGATAATGAATGTTCTAGAATGTTCCATATGTATTAGTAAATGGAAAGCATTTGATTGGTTAAACAATAGTGATTTTTGATCCATATTGTCTGATTGGTGATTTAAGGGATTTCAAGATTCGTAGTTATAGCATATATAATTCATATCTTCCAAAATCAATATTACAGTACCTTGTAAACTACTTTTACGATTGTGCGCTGGTTGCTTGCTTAAATTTTTATGTTTAAAATGGCTAATACTTCAGTTTCTTCAATCTCCAATAATACTACTACTGATGCATTTATACCTAAAAAGGTAGGTTTTACTGTGTTTTATGAAATATATTTTTAAGATGTTTAAGGTGTATTACACGTATAATGTTTATGTTATTGGTACATGATGTACTTAGTGAAATTAAATTTGTGAAAAATTACTTAAGATGAAAATTTTATGGTGGTAAAGTTTAACTATTATGATGAATTTAGCCATTACAGCCTAAGAAGTGCATACACATTATGAATATTCTAATAAATTTCTTTTTTGTATATGGGAGTGTTTGTGTATAAGATATGTGTATGTACACTGCTCAAAAAAAAAAAAAAAAAAAAATGGGACAGTCCTATATCTCCCGATCTACTGGGCCGATTGACAAAATTCAAACTGCGTTCTTCATGTCTCGAAAGCGCGACTTAGGATATATATTAGATTTATATATAGCACTATTCTAACATAGGTATTTTGACACAAAATCGGACTTTTCTGAAATAACATACCAATTTTTTTACATATTTCGATTCTACGACTCAAATTACGCCTAAATATGAAATTTTGTAAAATTTGGAGCGAAATTTACTGAGAAATTCACAAATTTATGTTGGCACTTTTTTGTCAGTTTGCGCCAAGAATAGTTCACTTGGCAACCTAGTTTCCTTAGGAAAAAAAGTCACCATCGTTCCTTTTTTCCAAATAATATTCTTTATATTATATTTTTAATTATAACTTATTATTTTAAGTAATTTTTTCTTTTTCGAATTTTATTTTAATTGTTTAAGTTGCACTTTTTTTTTTTTTTTTTCCGAATAACTGTTTTAAAAATTTCTATTTACCTATTCGAACTGCGTAAATAAAGGTGCAGCGTTTATTTATTTTTTTTTTCAAATAGTTTTCTTTATATATATTTTTCGTCATAGCTATTATTTTAGGTCATTTTTAAATTTTTATACTTTTATTTTAATTGTTTGTGTTGCATTGTCTCTTCAGATAATTGTTTTAAAATTTTCTATTTATTCCTTCGAACTGAGCATTTTAAATGTATTTATTAATATCAATTTTCCAGATTTTGATTTTATTTATTTGAACTGCGTTTTTTTTTCGGAAGAATACTTTGTAACCCAGACTACGATGCGTTTGAAAACTGCATACTATATTAAAAGAGAAAATACAGTAAAGCACAGTTTTACACGCCTTTCAATGTTCCGTTCAGAAAAAATATATATAAATAAGAGAGATGTATAACCGATATTTTAACTTAGGATGACTTGCATACACTGCTTTAAACAGTTTTATCATTGTGCCCATTGCTTTACACAATTTTATCCTACATTTGGTTTCTTAAAATGTTATTCATATTTTAGTCAAATATTTTATTTTTGAAATCGCAAGAATCAAATATCATAAGATTGAAAAGTTTTACATTTAAAAAAATACGAATACTAAATTTTACGAAAAAATTTATTTTTCTTCTCTGTTTCTTTAAGCATTCTGAAAGTATATTGAAAAGTATCCAACTTTTCGAAACATTTTGGTATTTCTGACAATCATTTTAAATAAAGTTATCACCTTCCATTTCATAAAGGCCCACAAACGGCCGAGCGGTAAAGTTGCTGAACACTGGTAGTTCACTCCGGGGTTCGAACCCCGGTAAACGGGCTGGTTGCATGGGCGTTTTCGTGGATTTTCTCATGCGTACCGCGTATGACAGCTGGTTTCCCTTAGAAAGTTTTTGACGAAGTATTTCGTCAGAGCCTTTATCAGTCTTTAGAGGCTAAACATTTTGAAGCTATGAGATGAAAGGAAAGACTGGTTTCATCAAAAGGTTTTGGTTTATTTTATTATGACAAAGCACACTACGGCTATCTGACTAAGGGTAGGGATGCCTTCCTGGAGGACTTTCTAAGGGAAACTGGCTCGCATACACGTTACACATGGGGAAAACCACGAAAACGCCCATGCAGCCAGCCCGTTCGCGGGATTCGAACCTCGGACCGAACTACCAGTGTTCAGCGACTTTACCGCTCGGCCGCTAGTTCATCAGGAAGGGAAAAAACATCTTTAAGTGACATCCACATACATCACTGGATAAACTCCTGAATCTTCAAATAATTCGACTGAGGAAATCATGGGATTCACCATTTATGATACGATATGATGTTCTATAACGTAATTTACACAACCGTATAGTTTAAAACCAGTCGCTCTTCACTTTAATCTGCAATGATATCGTTTTGTCTTTTCTGTTAACACAAGCTCAATTGATGGTATTTGCTGGTGTACTCGTCCAAGTGTTTTCTCTTTGAACACCTAAATTCTTTGAAGTATCCTGAAAGTATATTCGAAAGCGTCCAACGTTTTGAACATCTTGGTACGTCTGACAGCCGAATTTCCCTGCAAATGTTTGCTTACTTTTCTCCCTAATTTTCTTCTTTCCTTCTACAGTTATTTTCAGTGCTCACACAAGAAAATTAAGATTTTTCGACTGCTAGACTTCCTAACATTTTGCATTCTTGTCAATTTTTTAAAATATCAATTATATGAATTGCGTTTCAGCTAAAGACAGCTTTTCATTTTCTACTCATTTTAGCTATAAATAAAGTTTAAAGCGAAGTCCAAAGGATAAATAATTTAATTAAAAGTTTTTTGCTAAATGACAAAGAAATAAAACAGTCCAGCAGGGTTTATTCTGTACCACAGAGTAACCCGATTCTTATATCGGCTGAAACAATCTAAATCATATTAAAGATCATGTTTTTTTATACAATCTATAACGCGAGAGAAAAAATTAGCTTCTTAAAACATGCTTTTTAAGAGAATTAATATAAAAATTTATATTTATATATATATTTTTTTAAAGTTGGGACTTGAACCAAACTGTCAGACTTTTAAAGCTTATTTTACATGGTGGTTATTATTAAAGTTCCACTTTGAAATGGTCATAAAAGGAAAACTACCGGACCAAATGTTATCAAACTTGGGAATCGTGTAAAGGAGGTTATGGGAATTTATTTTCGGGGGAAAAAAAAGAGTTCAAAAACTCACCATCAGGGAAAAAATGGCGCTGTATACAATATTGTTAAATGAAATAAGACACGAAAACATCTGTTTAAAATGTGTTTAATATTTTCCGAAACGTGTTACAAAGCATGTTCAATGTAGCGTCCAGCATTTTCCGAAAGCAAGTTAAATCATGTTACTGCATTCTCAACAGCAGCTCTTAGTATATCATGTTTGGTTTTGGTTTGGTTTATTAGATTACGGCAAAGCACTCGAGGGCCATCTGCCTTAAAGGAGGGATGCCTTCGTGGAGGACTTTTTAAGGGAAACTGGGTCGTATACACGTTACACATAGCATATCAGGATAAATGTTATCAGTGTATCACATTTTTCATTTCTGCCAAATTGTTTAGATTATCACCATAAACAGTGCTTTTGAGATAACCTCATAGACAAAAGTCACAGAGGTTGAGGTCTGGTGGGAAGAGGGGAAGTGTTGGCCTATAAGACGTTCATTTGTGAAATGTTGCCTAAGTAACTATGCGACACTCTTGAGGTGGTGCCCAGCCCGCATAAAAATCGTAGTATCTAAAATGCCACGTTACTGCAGTTCATGTATCACGAAACATTTTAATATTGGCTCTTGCAATCGCAGTGGTCCAGCTGTCGACTGCTCTTCAGAAAAAAATGGTTCAGTTATAAAACTAGCTGTCATTCAACAGTAAACGGTGTGAAATGACTGTTATGCAATCGAATGCAGTAGGAGAATGCAATGGAATTAGATAGATAACATGAGAGATTTCTTTGGCCCAAATCGATTCAAAGCGTTTTGAATCAGTATCTTCATGTTTTAGTGCCGAATTCAGGCTTAAAAAATTACAAATTAGCGATCTGTAAGAAAACGATTTCCAGATTGTACGCACTTGTGAGAGTGATTTGCGATCTCACATTTTCTAATCGCTAATTCGTGGTTTTCACGGACGAAATTCTCACTTACAGGGATGGCGCACTCGACATTTATCGAATTTAACGTCTTTAAATAATAATTTGCGTACTTCAAAGTTTCTTAAGGGTTTACAACATATTAAACCCGTTTAACAAAAGGTTAAATTAGATTCCGACCCATATTTCGTTTAACAATATTGCATACAGCGCCATTTCCCTCCCTGGTGGTGAGGTTTCGAACTCCCTTTTTTTCGCGGAAAATAAATTCCCATGACCTCCTGTACACGATTTCCAAGTTTCATAACACTTGATCCAGTAGTTTTCCTTTTATGACCGTTTCAATGTGGAACTTTAATTATAACCACTCTGTATATTATTAAATTTTAATTTGAAGCTATGCGTTATATGTATACCATGCGTAAAATTTTCGCTTTTATGGAAAAATAAAAAATCGAAGCAAATATACTTAGTATAATGGATCAAAACTGAAAACATTTCCCCTCCCTCCGAAAATAAAAATAAAATATTGAAATTTCGAACTTGAATTTACTGGGTTATCGAAATATTTAATTTGACTTATCTTCTAAGTCCTACTTCCGACAACAATTCCGCCAAAAATTCCGAATTACTTAAGCTAAAGTTAAAGATTTAGTATATATTCACTGTATGTTAATAAAGTAATCAGAGTGTAATAAAAATAGATTATAGAATTTACGCTGATGTAACTTTTTGTCTGACTGTACAACATGTAATGGAAGAGAAGGTTTGTAGAGATCTGTTTTTGACATGCCTCTGAAAGCAGATGTCATATTAATTTTGTCTCTTCAATGTCAAAAAACTTTCCTTTGAGAGGCAACTTTAGTTTTTGAGAAAGAAAAAAAATCACAAGAAGACAAATTTGAAGAACATGCAGGACGATTGAATATACATACTTATTTTCCGAACACAAGCGGTTCTCCGACTGGTTATTGAATAATGAAAAGATGCATTGTCATGCAATACAAAACATTTGGAATACGTTTTCTGGCTGAATAACGTAAGATTAAAGGTCATCTGCTTAATTCACATCCATTTACAAGTCAACTACTCAGGCAATTTCAGAATCGTTTTGATCCTGAGCTTGTAAGACAAACCTAATATCACTGGATTTAAACACTTCTTTAATCTTCCGAGAACGTTCCTTCTTTAACTCATATTCCAAGAATATTAAGTGAATACAATTATTGCAAAAGAAATTGAATATTCATTCGCACTACGGCTTGGTAGTTTACTAACGAGTTAACAAAACTTAAATTCTGCTTTTTGTGTCTAAGAATACAACAATATTTTAAATATTTACAAATAAAATATTAAATTGGAGATTTAATTGGAGCCGCATCAGTTCCCTAGCATTTGAAAAAAAAAAAAAGATTGTTAAATACTAATTGTTTGCTGCTCAGTCTAACCCAGGCTGCGTGGTTGGTTTTCGTAGTTTTTTAGGTTCTCTTTACAAAGATTCTCTATGAAAGCATCTTAATCAAATAGCTCCCATGTTTTTTCTATGTTCAAATAACCAACTAAGCGCGATTTCCAAGTGAAGTTACTAGTAAAATCCGAATACTCATTAAAAATCCTGTAGCTAGCCAATCGGGAGTAACATGAAAGATACGGAACCAATAATTGAAATGTTGTTACGGTACGCTGTTTCTTAACTTAGATGGTCATTCCTTAATTAAATAGCCCACCAACAGCCGAGCGGTAAAGACGCTGAACACTGGTAGTTCGGTTCGAGTTTCGAATCCCGCGAACGAGCTGGCGGCATGGGCGGTTTCGTGGTTTTCCCCATGTGTAACGTGCATACGAGCCAGTTCCCTTAGAAAGTCCTCCACGAAGGCATCCCTCCCTTTAGGCAGATAGCCCTCGTGTGCTTTGCCATAATTAAATAATCCAATTCAATCCTTAATTAAATATAATTGATTTGTAAATTCTACTAGAACTGACGGTAAGAATTGAAGTGGAAATAAGTAATATGATGTGCAATCTTGATTAATATAAAATTAAAAATATTTGCATAGAAAAATGTTTGCATTCAGACAGAAAGTTTTTTGAAATATTTGCAATTACTTTATAAGAAGGATTTATTAATAACAGCAATAATTACTTATTATATTACTGATGATTAGGATTCAGTTCTTGACAATTACATTCTAAATTAGAATTTTAAGGATATAATGAAAATACGCTACGCACAAAAATACATTTTAGGAAAAAAATGAGTTGATTTTTTATGTTTTTAAACTTCTTAATTCATTTAGTAAACATCGTATCCTCGTTGTTTATTGAATCCAGAATGTTGGTGTCGTTTATATAATTATTCTTACTTGTCCACAGAATCTGCTGACTTATCCAGCCATTAAGTAGCTGCAGATCATTTCTACATAACCATTGAACTTCCATTAATTCAGTCTCTAGAGGGTTGTATGTTTATATCATAATTTGACTTTTATAAAAAATGATTATTCTAAATATTATGTTTCTATAAAAATATATTGTGCTTTAAAAATATGGATAATAGTATCAGCCGCTCCTTCAGCTACTTCAAAAGCAACAGTTTGTTTAGAAATAAATTATGCTGTTAATGTCATAAAATTCAAATAAATATCAAACGAAAATTCTCAGTTTTACACAATTCGATTTAAACGAAGTAAAGTAACAGACGATAAAACGCCGAAGGTAAAAATTTACTCTTACAAAAACTTACTCTTAAATTTTTTTAAAAAAGAAAAGATACGAGAGAAATTAAAAAAAAATAGTTAAAAATTTGAATAATATCATCTATAATTTAAAAAAATAGCCTTTCATATAGTATTAATAAATATTTTTTACGCATCATTGAGGGAAAAAATGTCATATAATTAATTCTCCGTAAAATTTTACTTGAAGTTTAAGGTTAAAAATAGCTGTGGCAATTCAGTGTAACAAAAATCCATAGACCACATTTGGCGTTATTATCGCTCAAAAAAAAGGAGCCAAATTTCAAAACGCGAAATTATGTAAATTCGTGTATATCTTAGAAAATTTTGAGTAAAAAAGTCTAATTTTTTGCAGATATGCTTAAAAATACACCTACTTTAAGATGATGGTAAAAATTTTATAGGTTATAATTCAAAATTTTTTTCGAAAAATCTATAGAAATTATTTAAAAATAGAAATTTAAAAAATAAAACGCAAAAAATGGGTAAATTTTATTTGGAATGAACCAAAATTTCGAAATGTGAGAGAAAAAATCAAAAAAGTTTAATAAAAAAAGAGATATTAATAAATATTTGCCAAATTCAATTAACATTGAGGAGCTAAAATTTTGAGAGCTAATATTTTAAAAACTAATCGTACGATTTTTACAAAACTTGGTATTCTGGCATAATTTGAGTCGTAGAATCGAAATATGTAAAAAAATTGGTATGTTATTTCAGAAAAAGTCCGATTTTGTGTCAAAATACCTATGTTAGAATAGTACTATATATAAATCTAATATATATCCTAAGTCGCGCTTTCGATACATGAAAAACGTAGTTTGAATTTTGTCAATCGCCCCAGTAGAACGGGAGATATAGCACTGTCCCATTTTTTTTTTTTTTTTTTTTTTTTTTTTTGAGCAGTGTACATATGTACTAATTTATTTTACTGATTATGAGTTTCTGCTCTTTTCTCTCAGGTATGTCCTATTTGTGATAAAGTGTTTGGTCTAAAGAATAATTTGACTCGTCACCTAAAGATCCATTCGGAAGAGAAATCCTTTCATTGTGCAGAATGTGAAATGTCATTCGTTCAACATAGCTATTTAAATAGGCATATGAAAATTCATGATGAAAAAACACCTTTCCAATGCAGTATGTGTTCCAAGCGATTCACTCGCATTGATAAGTTAAGAATTCATGAAACAATTCATCTTCAAAATTTTACTTGTGCGATATGTTTACAAGTTTTCCCGAAAACGGGTGACTTGAATAGACACCTTAAATCTCATGAAAGGAGCTACAAATGTAGTAAATGTCCTAAGAAATTTAGTGAACTTGATCATTTGGAACGTCATGAAGCTTCCCATCTTAAAAATTGTATTGAATGTTCGGAAATTTTTACAAGCCAAAGAGATTTAAGAAGACATATGAAAAAACACGAAGTTGTTTTTAAATGCAGTAGTTGCTCAAAGCGTTTCACCAGTGATGATGCTTTGGGACAGCATGAAGCTTCTCATGTTAGAAATTGTACTCAATGTTTACGAGCTTTTAAAGAAAAAGCGATCTTTTACATCATATTCGAGTGAAGCATGGCCTAACGCGAACCATAGAAAAACGAAGAAATGCTGATCCTGTCAGTGTACGTTCGGGTGCTAAAATCACAAGTCTCAAGGATATGTTCGCTACTGAGTCGATTTTCTCTAATACAGGGAATGATCAAGACCTAGATGTGTTTCTGGAGTACATAAAATCACAACTTGTAGAAAAATTGAGTGATAATATAGCAGCATATCGGTGTCTGAAATGGTATGCAGTTGTTACTGTTAAAATGAGTCGTGAGTGTGAAAATGGGGAACCTGAATACATTTACCCATATTTCCGTAGCAACTGTTTGCAATTACTTAAAGCGTATGATATAGAAAGAGAAATTACCGAAGCTTTGGAAAAAATAAAAAAGAGCTATGATGAGTTTATTGAAGATGGCTCAGGATGGATTCTGGAAAAAGTTATTAAATGTGAAATAAATATGGTCAGATACAGAGCATTTTCTTAGAACAGTTAATTATTCACGTATAATAAAATAAGAACATTAACTTGAAAATAAAAAAAAGTAAACAAAAATATATGCATGTATCGAATGATGATATTACATTGGTTAATGTAAATAACTGATGATACATGTATTAAGATAGTGAATGCTGACTTTTATGCAGTCTGAAGCATTACTAAAATATCATTCATAAGATTTTGAATTAATATTATGTGATCTACTTTTGAATTTAATAATATTTAGTAAGTTTTCCATAGTAAAAGACTAATCCTAAAAGCGTTAGTGTTTAGTTATTTCATTATATATAAAATATAAATAAGGGCTTTTTTCTCAGAGAGTTTCCTATGAAGGTAGAAATATTGTTAATTGTCTAGCGTAGGAAAGGGTAGTAAGAAAAAAAAATAGTATATTCAAGGCACCCAAAATTTAAAAAATAAGGGCATGAGTGCATGCAGTTGGCAAAATATATTGAACTAAAAGGTATTACATGTTAAAAATATTGGGAAAGACTTCTGGATGAGGACATGAAATTTGGCACTTCATTGCAAAAATTGGGTAGCTATCAAGCTAGCTTAAAGATAATTTGAACTCAAAACTAAACAATGGTAACATTAAAGAGTTTAAAAACATGCCTTCAAATATAAAAGGTATTAAAAATATAAGATACTACCAGAATACACAGGAAATGTTAAAATCTGAAAATTCAAATGAAGTTGATAATGAAATAAAATAGCAGCATTATTCATGGTAAAACTATTACAGAAGGATAAATTGTACAGTAGGCAATTTAAAATAGTACTATAAAATATAGACTAAGCCAGGGTTATTCAACGAATTGGATGTGAATAGTAGTTAACTGCTATAAAATAAAATGCTTAATTGTAAACTATCTTTATATTTAAGACGTTTAAACGAGTAAATTTAGTTGAAATGGTAAAATAAGTAAAATAAATATGTATTATAAACAGAAAATATGATAAATACATTAAAATTAAGGGTACAAGGAAAACAAAAATGCTAAAAATGTTAGAACATTATATCTAAAAGTAAAAATACAATTCATACAAATAACGTGAAAATAAATTAAAACTTAAAGTGCGTTGAAAATTACGAAGGTTAAAATGTACGAAAGAAGTTAAAAATTGCTTCTTAAATTAAATAAAGTTCATGTATATGATCAGAAAATATAGGAATTAAGTTAAAACTAGGATTATACTGAAAATTGCGAAGGTTAAAATGTATGAAACAAGTTTAAAATTACAGTACTTTAAAAATTATGAAGGTTCAAAATGTACGAAACAAGATAAAAATAACATCTAAAATTAAATAAAGCTCATATATATAGAGGAATTAAGCTAAAATTAAGAACACGTTTGAAATTACGAAGGTTAAAACGTATGAAATTAGTTAAAAATTAAATGAAAGTCATGTACATAGTGTGAAAAATCTAGTAAATTAGTTAAAAATTCAGAGTATGTTGGAAACTAAAAACATTCAAAAGTAGAAAAGAAGTTAAAATTTACATCTAAAATTAAATAAAGCTCATATATATGATCAGAAAATGGAGGAATTAAGCTAAAATTAAGAGCCTGTTTGAAATTACGAAGGTTAAAACGTATGAAATTAGTTAAAAATTAAGTAAAGGTCATGTACATAGTCTATAAATATGGAAAATTAGTTACTATTCAGAGTATGTTTTAAACTAAAAAAAAAAAAAAAAAAAAAAAAAACGTTAAAACTAACTATATAAATTGCGTTACATCTAACATTAAATAAAAGTCAGGTATATGATCTGAAAATATAGGAATTGTGTTAAAATTAAGACTATATTGGAAATTATGAAGGTTAAAACGTATGAAAACAATCCAATAACATTCATGTATGTAGTGTTAAAATATAAATTGGTTAAAAATTAGAGTACATTGAATATTATGAAGGTTAAAATGTATAAAACAATCTAAAAATGTAACATCTAAAATAAAGTAAAGATCATCTATATGATAAAAATGCATGAAATAAGTTAAAATACAGAGTATGTTGAAGATCGCTAACTTTAAAAGAGCAAAAAAAGTTACAAATTGCATCTAACATTGAATAAAATAACACATAAAAACGCGTGTTTTAGTAATTACACTTGTAAAATATAACAGATAAGTTAAAAGTATTGATTAAAAGGAATTCTGGGTAGAATAAATTTAATACTAAAAATAAGTAATGTAATTAAGCTTACGGAAAGTAAATCTGATATTATGAACAGAAGAAAGAGTACCCATTTTTATAGCTCGTCGCTAAGCAAACCCTGGCTCAGTGGTTAAAGCGCGTGGCTGCAGATCCCGACATCGTGGGTTCGGACCTCGATGGTAATTTTTGAATCTGCGTTCTCCAGCAAAAAATAAAACCACGTGATTCAAAATGATGGCTACTCGAAGATGATTCAAAATTAATTTAATAAGTAATTAGAAAGAAAATTAGATTCAAAAATAATCAAACATGGCGTCGACTAAAGCATGGAGGGAGTCATTAAAGATGGAGGATGAAAGACCACGTGTTCCAAAATGGCGGACGAAAACCAGGTGGTTCGCGCCTCCGCTTGCACCGCCTCTGAATTTGCACCTCGCACCTCCTCCTGTCGCTGAACTCTCCGTTTCCTACTACTGATAACCTTAAAATAAGGGTATATATAATCAGGATTTTGCGGCCAGACATTCCAGCGAAATACATTAAAAAAAATTATCTATGTAGAAATAATGCATATTCCGTTTAGTATTTTAATTTATCAGTATTATTGCACATCAGTTTATCAGTGTAAGTTATTTCGAGTTTTAGTTGTGTTCGATATAAGAATTTTATTTGGTTTATATAAATCCGATTCGTTTAATAATATTATATTTATTAAATACTATTTATTAGGTTTCAAAATCTGTCAAACCCAATCAATGCCCTCCTGGCTAAGATATCTGATTATCGCTATTTCGACTCATATTCGAACCCAAACAAACGAATTGGTTGAATTTTGTGATTTCCCCTATGTGTAACATGAACATGAGTACGTTTTACTTAGAAAGTCGTCCATGGAGACATTCATTGCCTTCGGCTGATAGATCTCGTTTCCATTGCCATGCTCAAAAAATCTAAAAATTTTTCAAAAAGACTAACAAATGCATATAACAAAATAAAATTAAGTAAATGCATATAAGAAAATAAAATTAAGTAAATGCATATAAAAAAACTGAAGTAAATGTATATAACGAAAAAAAAATGAGGTAAAAACAAATTTTCAAGAATTTTTCAATACAGTAGTTTTTAAATTGCTTGTTCTCAAATTTTATTTCATTTTTATGTATGTACTAATATACAGTGTATGTGTGCGAAAGTGTGCTTGTTCGGCATATCCATATATATTAATTAAATAAATTTGATTTGAAAATGCATGCACTAACGCGCTATTCTCGTAATTTGAAAAACACTAAACTATTGTCTGAGAAAAATATTTATAAAGAAAATTAAATTTCGTCTCCTTACTCGGTGCTGTGTAAAAAATTTAAATAAGCTTATTAATTTTTTTCTTCTTTATTAAAAACAAATTAGTTTCTTTTCATCTATATATGAAAAATAACAAAATCTTGCTGTCAGAATGGAAATTCTTAAAAATATAAAACTCGTTTTTTTCGAACAAAAGTTTCTGAGAAATTTCTCTAGGTCAGCAGGTAGTAACAGGACCACTGACTGCTTTGTTTGAAAAACCCGATGAAGTGGATGATTTTACCCCCAAAAGGTTTTCTTTAACAAAGCAGATGCGGTCCAAATGGCTTTTCTGAGAAGCGTTCGTATTTGAATAGCTTGAAGCTTGAAAGCTTGAGTTGGAAAACGTTCCCGAAGCAATCAGTCAAACAGCAATAAAATTTGTTATAGATATCTCTCTCTCTGTGAGTTCTTGAAATCTTGGAATGAATATGTGAAATATATATGTGATATATATATGTGAAATTTATATATATATATATATATATGTGAAACATATATATATATATATGTGTGTGTGTGAACATATATATGTGAAAGTTTATTTTGTTTTACATATATAAGGAAACTGCATGTAAAGCAAAATAATTCAAGCCACCCATTGTATGTTAATCATTGTACGTCCCCTCAGCTCTTCGGTTGGGTATTAAGAAAAGAAATTCCTATACTGCTTTTGTATTACTTGTATAGTGAAAGATTTGAAAAAAAATAGCTTCATATGAAAAGTTTTTCTCCGATGAACGAATACAGCTGAAACATGTTTCTGTCTTCAAGTATATCCACAAAACATGAAATAGTATTGTACTCTTTTGTATTCTATTGCATTTTTATATTACTTCGTGGTAAATTTTTTGATTCTTAAATTTCTCTCTCTCTTTTCTTATAATACACAAGTACTCTTTCAAATATGGCTGACCTATGAACCTAAATTTTTATACTATAAAATTTTATATAAAAATTAGCCGTAATCATTAGACACAGCTTTGTGTATATTATATTCTTGAATACATGCCTGCAATTAATACTAAGAATAGTATTGATAAAATTCGTGATATAATTAATAATGAAAATACTGTTTAAGCTAAAAACCGATTTGAATCTTTTTTTCATTATAGGGTAACATGAGCCAAACAATTTTCGTTAGAAATATACAATTATGCTAACTTGACACATCAGATAGAAAATATTTTATCGTCATCATCGGCTATGATAAAAGATTTTTACGCTTAAGATTTTGGACACAGGACCTATTTGTCTAAGGGAAAGGAAGTCTTCAGGGTAGATTTCTTTTGTGGGAAACAAACTGTTAATTCACAATCAATTGTACTTATGAAAAACCCCTAAACCTCCCATGCAGCCGCTAGAATTTACTGGTGCTCAGCTATCTTACCGCTTGGAGACTAGTTGGCTTTCTGAACTTACGCAATATCTATCTGAATTTGAATATTTGCATAAAAAACGAGCAAAATAAAATGACACATTGTAAATAGTTCATTTTCCTGAAATCAAACTTTCTTTGAAAAAGGAAAATTCATTGTAAGGAATAAGATGGATGCATTTAATTAAACAGCGCTAATCATATGTTTCGTATAGGAAATCATTTTCTTCGTGTTATCGTACAATGTGTAACGGAAAATATCCACAGATTATATTTTACAGTTTTTAAGAAGTCATGGGTTATCTGCTTTAAGAGAACATCTTCGTGGGCAATTTTCTAAATAAAATTGGCTTGAATTCACGTTACGCATCGAGAAAATAATAAAGACCACAAGCAGCTAAACTGTTCGGTTGCCAACAACAAACTACCAACATCTAGCAATCTTATTCACTCAACTATAGTGAACTTAAACTAATGTTTGTATATTATTAGTAGTATTAAAATAACGAAAATATTTATTCTAATAAAAATTTTTGTTTGAATATCCTCCCTAGTAAGGTATTTACTTTGGTTGGAGATTTGTCAACAATAAATGCTATGTTTATTTAAAATATTTTAAATATGTATATGTTTAAAATACGTATATATTTAAAATATTTAATTATTCATATTCTTATGATTAATTATTAAATAATTAATAACTTTTATAATTATTAAATGAAATGCTTATTTATACTTTACCAAATGTACAGCAACACTCTTTCTTTACAAAAATTCCATATTGAATAAATTATATTGTAAGCTAATAAGTAACAACATTGCTTTGTTTAATTAAGATACAATAACAAGCCGAACAAACATTAAATTGGAAGTCAAACAACTAAAATCAGCGTTATATTTTCAAATTTTCACAATCTAATTTTCATTATATCTTATCTCGTTCATTTGCGCTTTTGCAGCCGAGGATGATGGTTCGGTAAAACCATCGAAACTAGTATATAGGACATGTAGATGTGCACCGCGTACAATGGTTGCAATCGGCCGCACCAAACGTATATAAATATATTTATATATATATCCACTCTGTTACCCGGTTCAGTGATCTGAGGTTCTTTACTCTTATATAATTGTAAATTGTACATTTTTTGCTTTAAAAATGATTGAATTATGTTGTTCTTATCTTCCGATTAAGGTTTTTATGCCTTTAGTAAATTTGTATGCAATATTTTTAGAATCAACAGTTTTAAAGTTGTTTAAGTGCCGCTAAGCCTAATAATGTTTTTGATGGTGGTCATTGCTTGTTTACATTTGAAACAGCAGAATAGTGGATTTGTTGCCAATCTAGAGAAACTTATCTTCGCAACAGCAAAGATAACGCCTTCATTTATTATTGCGAATTAAATCATGTTTAATCCTTTCTGGAATTTGTTCGAGGAAATAAGTGTTTCAGATTTACTTCGTAATTTTTAATACAGATATCTGGTATTTTTGCCTTGTCGCGAAGTGAGAACTGAATTACTTCAATGAGAAGTACTCAATCGTCTGTGAAAACTGTTACCTTTTTGTTTTGTTTGCTTAATTTCTCTTATACATCATTCTAGCTTTATTATAGTATTTGAATAGAACATGTGGCAACGATTACATAATTCTTTAAATAATATAAATTTTGTGCATTATGAGTTATAATATGAACGAAATATAATACTGTTAAGTGAACCTCGCGGCAGAGTGTCGCTATGGTAAACAAATAGAGTGAATTTTAAAGAATGCATTTATTCTATTGTGGTTTATGCGCTGTCGGCGAAGTAGATTTAATTCAATCCATTAAGTTTAAATGAAATGCAAGAAAAAATGCGTATAATTTAATATTCTGTACAAAGAAGTCATGTGCTGTACACATCAGATTTTTTATATTTATTATCGTACAAATATTCATTTAAATAAAAATGCCATACTCGTGGCTTTTACAAAATATTTTCATTCAAAACTGATATGCTTATCAAGATATTCTGTAAGTAAGGATATTCGTAGAACAGTTTCTGTTTGTTCGCAGCATTCTAAAAACATTCAAACTCGTAACAGATTTAAAATGTTAAGTTGGTATATTTCGGGGTTGTGGCTTTCATTGAAAAGATAATTCAAGTAAATCAAGCCCAGTAAACCATTTTTTACAGTATGGATTTTGTGTATGATTGGGAGTGATTTTAGGAAAGCTGTACGAAAACATTTAAGCTTAAGAAATAAGATTAAAATGCAAAAGTAATGCACCCCTTTTCATATTTTTTTTTCCATTACAGTTCCAAATACAATGACATATTAGTAGAATAAAACAGAGAGCCTAAAAAAATTCGAAACACTACAGGTTTTATGAGAAAAATAGATATTCAACAGATATTTCAAGACAGAAAATATTAATTATCTGTTGAAGAGAAATGCAAAAGCAGTGACTTCCAAAATTATGTCATGAGAATAATATTTAGCATTTTTATATTACTATAATACTTGCATTTTGCATATAACCAGCAACCTTTATCTACATATTTTGTTATTAATTACAAATTACAAAGATTCGAAAGTCGGAATCATTACGCCGGGATAGCGTCTACACACGGGTATCCGTTTTGCGAACCTCATCGAGTTTGCTTGAGCCGACAATAGCTTCATCTTCATAGGCAGGTATTCTTGAGCAGTTTCTGTTCATTTTATCATTTATTAAATGTATACTTTCTTTACAAAATAATTAAATTATTTTTAGCAGTGATCTTCTGCATATTTCCTTTATTTATTTTTATATTTGTCAAAATATGCCCCTGTTCGTATTTTATACGCAAATTTCCAAGTTTACTATTTTCTGCATTTCACTTATTCTTTTAACTGCTTCTGTAGAAACAATGTTTCTTACTTTTTTCTTACATATGAATCGCTTTAAACAGCACTTTTCTTGGAAAGAGAGATATAAAAATGTAGCACTGGAAAGAGATAATAGAAATCATGAAAACTAAACGCTTAATGAAATTTCCTAATTACGTTAACTTTTGAAATTTATTAGAATAATAACAAATCTAGTATTTAAATTAGGTGAAAAATAAAACATAAATGAAATTACTTTCCAAAAGAAATCTAGTCCTTTGAGTAAAAAGGCGAACTAGTGGCAGAGCGGTAAGTTCATTGAATCCTGGTAGTTCGATTCGGCTTCGAATCCCGGCAAACAGGCTGGATGCAAGGGTGTTTTGGAAGTTTTCCCATGTTTAACTAGGATATAACCTAGTTTCCCTTAGAAAGCTCTTCACGAAAGCATACCTCTTTAGTTTGCTTTGCCACAGTAAAAGAAAATGCAATATAAGAGACATTTTAAGGAAAAAATTGTTTGTTAACATGTAGGGATTATCTTAACATTTGGGATTATTTTCTTAAAAATCAGAAGACAATAGAAGGAACTAAATTTTTTGTTAATATCAAAATAGATAATTATTATCTCACATATTTTATATTTAAACGAAAATGTTAATTTCTTTTCTTCATCGCGTTTGCTGAAATTGTTATAAACTTGCCATTGTCCTGAAATCGGTAGCAAGTGAATGTTTTCGCGATTTGATATCTGAACTATTTAATCATGATATTTTAATCTCATAAATGAACTCAGCCCTGGCCAGAGGTATGATGGTAACGTTAACTTTCTAAAGCAGGCGGTACAATCAAAGTATCTATTCCCCTATAGATTCTTGGTACAACTATTGTACCGCGAAAATAAATACTATAAAATTAATTGCATCAATTATCCTCAACGGCACTCTACAATGTACCATCTGCTCATGTATATAAATGTGCCATGTACCTATTGATTATGAAATCGAATGATATAAGCATTATAAATAGGTATAGCATTGTAAATAAGAAAACAGTATAGCATTGTATATAGGAAGCTGTACCCATGCACCCGCATACATTTCTACGTAACGTGACACAGTAACGCAAAACATCAACGTAGTGTCCTATTATGAAATTAAATAAGCACCTATTACTATTACTAGTTATAACATTATTTTATGGATCTAGAGTTTCAGTATATGAAGTAAGTACGAAATGTTTATGTCACCAATGACTATTGTGTACCAAAATATAAGCGTATACACGCTTTTGTCTATATGTAATTGTGTATGTCCTTGTTTATATGTAATTGTACCCATGTATCTACTAGTGTTATCACATATCTTGGCACTGTATAGTTAATATACATCTATTACGCACTGAATAATCATGTACCTAATGTGTCTGTATATATGTATATGAATTTATGTTCTGTATATATGATAATGTAACTATGCATCTGCACATTTTATCCTGTAACACGGCACCGTATCGCAAAGAACTAACTAGAGCCCCACTCTAAAATTAATTGCACCAAAGACACTGTACTACACAGTACTAATCTAGGGTCTAACTTTTAATTCACTGTACTAATTACTTATTCCAGCATAACATTGCGCACCTAATATTTCAGTATGTGCATGTCTTCTGTAATCTAATGATAATGCTTCAAAGGGTCATAGTGTACTCAACATATGAGTACACACGTTATGTATATATGCTATCGTATCCATGCTTTTGCATACACGTTGTAACATGGCAATGTATTATCCAGTGTCTAACATTAATTAGCTTTAACGCCACTGTATGAAGTACCAAATTTGTATGTATGTTTATATATTAGTATATTAGCACAATGAACACGTATGATTATCTAGATAAAGGTGGACGTGGCGCTATACCGATTAACCGTATTGGTAGAGGAGTGGTGCCCACGTCCTCCGTCGCATGTCGCATGCATGTACCGCGAAAATTATTTGCTTTCAAGCCGTCTATGGTACAACTGTCCAACCAGCCTTTCTGTCTCCCCCTTTTCGAGTAATCGTTTTTCTTTAGATTCTCCAGGTGGTCCAAATTCCTGTTCGGAGCAGCCCTTGGCTATGCATTGTTTCCCGTTTCTTAGCTGGTTAGCTACGTTTTGGCGAAGACCGTAGGTTTCGTCTCATGCCAGTGTACTTGAAAATAAAACAGATGGTATCTCTTTTTCAAACATTAGAGCTAGTTCTGGTGATTTCAGTGTAACTTTTTTTCTCGCTGTCTTATTCAGTTCTTATAATGGCACCCCGTGTCAAAGGTCCCAGTCAGGACGAAATTAATAAGTTTCTAAAGAGATTTAGAAGAGGAAACTTTTGCCGATACAGATTCGGACTTTTCAGATACAGAAGAAATATATTTTAATCAAGCTTTTAATAAAGTTACCGATGACTTCAAAAGCAAGGCTAATAATTTATTTAAATGGAGACAGCGAAATGAGCATGACAAAGCTAACATATTGACATTTAGTGGTAATCCTGGTATAAAGACTGAATTTTCGGAAACTCATCTTGCTACTGATTTTTTAAATTATACTTTTTGAGATGAATTGTTTAAAATTTTAACCAGAGAAACGAATCGATATGCTTCTCAAATCTTAGAGTTGCCACCAAATATAAGCGGAAAAAGGAAGCATGAAAGCGACTGAACGCCAGTTACATCAGATAAGCTTCAGAAATTTTTTGGATTAGTCTTACTCACAGGGCGTATTGAAAAAGACAGCATTCGAGATTATTGGATGATTTAATGGACATCATCCAATAAAGAGGATACTTTATGAAAAATTTGTCATAATTTTTTTCTTTAATTTTGTTTTGAAAATATTCCTGGCTACTCTTTTTGATCACGGAAAGAAATATAAAATACATATTTCCTACACTTTAAATGTCAACACTTTGTATGCCCTTATTCTTTTGAAAGTATGAAAGATTAATTTATTTAAAATAAATTAGAAAATTTATTATGTAGAATATTATGTATATTCATTTAAAACCAAGGAAAAATCAAACTTTGGATATAACGATGGTTTTGAATGAAATCCTCCTGTGAAAGAAAACTGACGTGGATTCTTTATAAACATTTAAAACTCTTCTGAAAAATATTTTTGATAAATTTATATTTTCTGAAATTTTAAATCATACATCAAAATTCTCTTCAGCAAATATTAAAAAAAAGCCTAAAAGTTTTCTCTCTCTACGGACACTACGAAAATGCAAAGATTTAAGAAATTATTTCATCAGACTTCACTTCACACTGCAGGTATAAAATTGATTGATTATATGGGTATTCGGAAAATTTTCCCTGCTAATGTAAATAAAATCCAATTTTATAAAAAAATTCTCTCAACAGATATACCTCCTTTGCCCGACAGTCCAAAGTAATATTTGTTAAAAGTTAAATAATCAAACACAACTAACAGATCTCTGATTTTCTTTTTTATGTAACAATAACAAAGCTATCGAAAAAAAAAAAGAAAAAAGATTTAAAGTTTTATTATCACCTCAAAAATCAAATAGTAATGAATCAAATTCTAATCATGTATTAGTAATGAGTATTATTATGAATTTATTATTATTATTATTTCATTAACTTATTCATTAGTATTATTTTATTAATGAAAATAGATTATCAAATACTGCATTCGGACTCTCAGGCATATAGAGCTAGTTTATATTTGTCAAGTTCTGTTCTCGTTTGCTAATTTCTAGAAAAAACAAAGACATAAAATTCACAAATGATTACCCAGATTGATCAGAAATAGTAAATTTATATAAACATCCTATACATTTTGTTCTTTATAAATAAATACAGTTTAGCCTAAATTAAATCAAAATAAACCTCGAAAAAGTCGAAAATATAGTAACCTATTCTAGATTATTGTCCAGCGTCTGACAAACATGTAAATTTTACTGCATAGGGACAAATATCCAGCCTAACCATGGAGGTAAGAAAGTACTTCCTACGGCTTTTCTCATTAGGGGACAGTAAAGGAAGGGGAAAAAGTGTTTTGGATAGCGCCGTTCTAAAGGTTATATTATGAAAATTTAAGCCAGGTTTTAGAAGGTTAATAATATATAAATTAAATTTAGAATGAAAATATTTTTCTGTACTGTTATCTATTTTTAAGCAACTGGAAGAAATATTATTATTTTCATCTAGCGATAAATCTTGTCCACTATTAAAAAATCGTTGCTCAGTACAGCAAAATTCAAAAAGCCATTTTATCTGGAGTTCATTGCAACATTTTTCACTAAGCGTTTCTTCGTACCATGAGTGCCATAAATAAAATAGGCTTCTAACATCTTATGATAACGTTCAGTTGCAAAATTCCTACCTTTAATGTTTATGTACGTTATTATCTTACAGCTCCCAAAAAACATACATATTACTTCATAATAAATATTATAATGTATACTGAAAAACCATCATACCTATTCCTCTTTTTAACATTTCAATGGTAAATTGTAATATACTTTTTTGAATAGTTTGATATTTTTTGGCTTATAACATTTTTTCCATAAAGAAGTACAAAAACAGTCCATGGATCTCATAAAATTCAAATTTTGATTGATTTTGAGTTTCAATTTTATATATTTGTATTTTATTTGCTCTTATGAGTAAATAGAAAGTATTTAATTTTATAAATTGGTAAGAGCAGATTGCATTATTGTTTAAAAGAAGAAGGGAGTAAAAGCTTAAATTTTATTGATATTTATTTTAAAAAGTGTTTCAGTGGTTAACTTTTATTTAAAGCATGTTTCAAATTATAAATGCTATATTTCTTTTATTTTCTTGTTCTTTAAAAATCTTGTTACGGATCTAAAGTGTGTAGGATTAACTTCCTTGGCCATACTTTTCGCAAATGTTTAATTTCTAATAATTATTACCTTCGTCCCTGGTGCAGATGCACAATAAGAACTGCGAAAAATCTCGTTCGCTCTTTTTTTCCTTCTCGTCTATTTCTTTTCGTAATTAGTTTGAAATATAGTAAATTATTCCCTTCATCAACATCAGATCATAAGTATGCGTTATATTTAATGCAATCATAGTCTGCTCTAAATTTATACCCAACAAATCGCAAATATTATAAAGGACAGTTTGAATATGATAGAACTAAATTTCGTAGTTCTAGACAAATATTTTTACCGTCATTCTATTTAAAATGCTGCATTAGGGAAATGTACAAATTATGGATTTTCGAGAGCGCAAATACCTTTTTCGTACACTAATAAAGCAGTTTCTCTTTCAGATTCCTGAACAGAGAAGAGAGATCTGGAGCATACTCATGAACTGGCAATAAAACATACAAAAGAGTATACTAATTTTTTCTCAGCTATTTGATAGGACAAATGTAATTTTCAGATATCTTTCTGTTATTTTATAAAGTATTTCTCCCGCTTTCCTAGCGTGCCTTCGTGGTGTAGAGTATATAAGGTATTTCTCCCTTCTTAGGGTGCCTTCGTGGTGTAATCGTTCTGCACGCTGGGCCGGTATTCCAGAGGACCGTGGTTGAATTCCCAGAGAAGGCATTGCTCATTTTTCATCTCTACGGGTTTTCCAATTAACCTAATGTCTTTACAGTAGCGCCCGAACTAAAAGGGTGTTGAATGATGATTCTCCTCACCCAGAATTTGGCGATTGGGTCCCCTAAAAACCCCCAGCCATCCTTTAAAGGGGGAGTATTTCTCCCGCCTTCCTAGCCTGCCTTCGTGGTGCAGTGGTTCTGCACGCTGGCCCGGTATTCCAGAGGGCCGTGGTTCGATTCCCGGCGAAGGCGTTTGCTAATTTTTCATCTTTCCTGATTTAAAAGAAATACCTAATGTCTCTACAATATAATGTAAAGGATATACATATAATTTAATGTAAGCAGAAGCGCATCAATTTGAAACTTATACAAAATTCCTCTTCAGATTGGTAATAATATGAAAGATCTTTCAATTATATTGGACATAAGGTTTTCTCCATCAAACAAGAGTACTTTGCAAGAAAATATTCTTCCTTTTTGAAAAGAAGCTTTTACTGAATGCTGTTGAAAGCTCCATAGCAAATCTTTCAAAATAATGCTGTTCTGAGTTATATTGACTAATTGCCGAAACTGTAATACTTCGCTTGCATAGATACATATACATATACCATTCTTTTACTCAAATCTATTGAATATTGAATTTAACAAATTTTATGACCTCTGATATAAATTACAGATAGATAAGAGTACAGTATAGATAACGTATTACATTATTTTTTTAAAAATCAGTTACAGCTTTCTATTTCATTGTGCTGCCTCACTTCCTTGCCCCGTAAAACATCATAATGATTGGTGATCGTCAAGAATATTTTTTAATGTTATTTTTATTTTCTAGATCTTCTAATAAATACTTCAAAGGCATGCGTCGGAAATTTAGTTTTAGGTTTAAATTATTGCTAAAACCGAAGTCTACATACCTTTTGACTGAGGTTATCGAGCTACTACTGTAATTAGAGAACCTGGCATGTTGTTCTCTTCCCCAAGGTGTAAAAACATCTTGTTGATGTAGATCTACTTTGCCGTTCGCGAGTTTTACCCAGATTTGAATTTCAAATTTCATGATTCGCTTTTAAATATACTAATTTTTAATTGCTTAAAACACGTTTAATGCAGTGTATTGCATGGAATTTTAAGATCACATCGGTAGTCGGCTTATAATAATCAAAATATGTATACACAAATATTGTTAAACGAAAACTTCCGCTTTTATATATATTTTGAAAACAACATTATGTTTCATATTTTTAATGTTACTTCTTGTAAAATAATTATAATGATTCGTCATTCTGTTTTTGAAATACCAAAATTTCTGCTTTGGACGTCTTTGTCAATAAACTATCATATGTCAAACAAATCTTGCTTTTATGCCATAATCTCAGTGACGCTATTTATGGTGCTAAGTAAATACTGAATGATTTTTAACTGTTTTACGCAAAAAAAGCTAAAGGGCATAGAAGTGTTCTTAGGGAAACTTTCTCTAAATGTCATTTAGATTATCACTTATCTAATTCTGAGATACATCGTTAACAACACCATTTCGTCTTAGATTTTACTTGCAAACTGTCACAGTTTACAAATGAATGCTTAAAAGTTACAGTATCCTCATAACATTGCTAAAATCATTGGTGCAATATGTAGTATTAGCAATTGTTAATGGAGATATACAATTAATTAGCAATTACATGGCACTTTGGAACGCAAAATGCATGTTGTTTTTTTATATCTGTTTTCTTCCTCCTGACGACTTTCTGCTTGCATTATGATGAAATAAATCTTGATTATCATATCCTCTAATCGTCATAAATACAATCTTGGGGCAAAAAGAGATTCCATCGCGGATTAAAAAAGGACAATGGAAAGTGTAAACCAATGACAGTAAATTTAAAAAATTTTGCTTGGTTCTATTAAGAGTTAATTCTTCGGTTATTACAATATTTTCTATAGCTAATTTCAGATTGTTCCCTTCAAAAAGGAGAAAAATAGAAAGCGATTCATGATACTGACCTCCCACTACCATATAATTTTATTTAATTTAATTGAAAATATACACTAATATTTACTAGTACGTTGGCTATTAGCTATATATAAATCTACTTTAAAAATGTACAAAAAGAGTCTGTTTTCTATTTCGATTGAGCATACAGCTCCTTAGAGAATAAATGGTATTTATACGATATATTTCAAAATGTTTTCGAATTGGAAGTACAATTCTGTATGATGCGTGGAGAAAATTACTCAGCGTAAGTAAGGTTTTTTATATATGCCCACGATTTTCTTCATTCAAAGTATAGCTTAAATTTATATTCGAAAATCCATTTAATGAAATTATACTCGTATATCACTTCATGGTTTATTCTATTAATTCTCAATATCTCTTAAAAATAATACACATTCAATGCATCTTTTATAACACAAATTATTAAGTCTAGAGGTAACATTATTATTCAAGTCAACAAGCCTTGTTAATGCATAAATAACTTTCGTTACAAATATGACTTGAAATTATATAATTTCTCTCAAAGCTTTAAAAAAAAACATAAACAACAGTGTATTTCTTTTGGCATTTTTCCCAAGAATAATAAAATACAATATTACTATAAGAAACGCGATAAAATTATCTCTTATGAAAATACGATAATGCAATGAATGTTTTTGCAAGTGTACTTATTATTCTAAAGCTTAAAATCAATTTACATACTAACTCAGTGATTTTCACATAAAACTCGTATTAGTCTGCTAGCATCTAATGCTGCAGCTTTTACTTTTCAAATGAAACATGAAAGCAAGAGAGTCAGAATCCTTCTACGCTCACTGTTTGAGATTTTGTGAGGATGTTAAAAAATATTGCAATTTTCTCATGATCGAAGCCTCATCAGTAGACGAGAAGTTAAAGACTGTTGAATTGTTGAATACTGGTAGTTCGATTTACTTTCGGTTGAAACCCAGGCGAATGGCATGCCAGCGTGTTTGTTTTACCAGTATGTAAGGTTAATTTGTTCTTGTTTCCTACAGAAAGTCCTCTTTTTGAAAGAAGACGTAATTGTCAGTATAAAAAATACATGAAAATACTTTAATCTCCTTAATTTATAATTCTGAATTTTGTTTAAATTTAACTTCAAATTAAGTTGATAAAATTTAGTGTAACTAATAAAGTAATTATTTATGTATAATTATTCATCAAATCATAGCCTATGCATTTTGTAATAATATTTATTAAAATAAGAAAACTGTAGAAGTATTTTTAAAAATAATTATTGCTAATACATAAATGGAGAATAAGAAAGATTTAAAAGGTTTTACTGTTTCAATTCACAATAAAAAAGTACTGAAAAACAGAAATATAAATTGCAATAGAAAAATAGGAAAAAAAAAATTGATATTTCCGCGCTTCAGTCATGAAAGGAAGAATAGAAATTGACCTAAATAAAAATGATTTAAATTCAGGTTACGCATGAGAAAAATCATAATGACTTAAGCAGTTAACCAGTGTGGTTGCCAGGACCCAAACTCGTCACAAACTACCAACGTTCAGCAGACGTATTCAATCCACTATAGTGAACTTAATTTATTTTTTATATATTAATTATTAACAGCATTAAAATAATAAAAATATTTGTTCTAAATAAAAGTTAATGATCCTTCCTTGTATGGCATTTTCTTTGGATAGGAGTTTGGTGTAAATACTTAATGCTATATTCAAACAAGACATTTATTTAGAGCTTAATGTTGCAAAAAATGAATACTGGGAAAATTATCACTAGAAAAAAAATATCTCCCTGATAATGAATCCCATAATATATATTTAGTTACTCATATCCTTTATTAAACACATTATCATAATTATTAAATGCAATCTTTATTTATTACAAAACATTCGACAACACACTTTCTTTACAATAATACTTTACTTTTCTATACAAAAATACCATATTGAACGATTATATTACTTATGTGAGTTAATAAACAACAACATTGTTTAGTTCATGCATAATAACTTAGACAAAGTGTAATAAAACATTGCATAGTGATATTAATTATGTTACATAATTCCTTTGCAGCTTTCAGTTTGTAGAGTCATTCGGTTATTTTTGAAATAAGAAACATGAAAAATGTGCAATGCCCTAGCCAGGACTTGAACCTGGGCCTCTCAAATACGCGCCGAGTGTGCGAACCATTACAGCACGAAGGTATAAAGAAAGGAGGGGAAAAATACCTTATGTACTCTCCCTTTTAAAGAGCGACTGGGGATTAGGGTACCCAATCGCCATATCAGGATGGTGAAGAATCATCATGCATCACCTTTTTTAGTTCGAGTGCCACTGAAGAGTCATTAGGTTATTTTTGAAATAAGAAACATGAAAAATGTGCAATGCCCTAGCCAGGACTCGAACCTGGACCTCTCGAATACACGCCCAATGTGCTAACGATTACACCACGAAGGCCTAAAGAAAGGAGTGAGAAAATACCTTATAAGTTATAAAAGTAATGTTTTAATCCTATTTCACATCAAGTTTAGTGTTTCAGTGGCAGAAAAGTAAGAATTTATAAACTCAGTCAATTAATAATAAATTTCTAAGCTGCATGAATTTCTAAGTTCTGCAAGAATACCATTAAAAATGCAATCCTTAAAAAGAAGAGTGTATTATTTTGGAGCTGATATAGTTTGCATTGAGATTCAAACAACTGTCCTTAAATAATCCAAATCTTTGTTTTCGTTAAATAAGTCATATCTAATACCTATCCTCTTTCAAATCAGCAATCCACGTATAATTTTAAAAATGCTTTCCTTTACACTGAATTTTAGACATTTAGTCGCAAAGTGACAAAGTCACAAAGTTAGTGAATATTTAAATTTGTTTAAAAATTCTTTTCTATAAATTTTTCAACTATAAACAAACAAATTAAAAATAATTTTCCAGAAAACACCATTCCTTCGGAAAAAGATTCGAATTTGAGCATAAGAGAAGCCTAAAGTTTGAAATATACCTTATTTTTCACTATCAGTTTCTTTAAAAAGCAGTTTTAAAAGTCACATCATATTCCGTTGATTAAACTTGCAGAAATCATAAAACACCATTTTTTTATAATAATTATTCGAATATTATGCTAAACATCTTAAAAATATAAAAAGGAATATATTTATAAGTAACTATAGAACTGTTAAAAGAAAATTATTATTTGCATGCAAATAAAAAATATAGAAAATGATTAATATTTTAAAGATTTTTAATTTATGCTAAAAAAATCGGAAAATAATGTAACATTCAAGAGAACTAATAAATAATGCTATTTAAATGTTGTAACAGTGTCACAGAAGGAATGAAACATGTACCAGTTAATACAGATTTTATTAATAAATTATAATGCAATTTAATCGATCTGCAATGAAATCAGTGACTTCGAAATCTGGGTAACTTGGTTATAAAATGCATAAAAATTAAAAATTAAAACAGGCAAATTTTAAAAGCAATTTATTCGAAAATGAGATGTTTGTATGAAAGAATATCCTTTTACTTCTGATAACGTTTACTCATGAAATGTTGATGAGTATTTGGTGGAGAATTACCCTAGAGCACTCCCAGGGTCCGTCAGAGAGAAGCTCGCAAAGTTCTTGACAGTTCGCATCTACTAATGTTTACAGTGCAATCAATCTCTTTTAGGCGGACCAATTGATCTAAAATTCTGGGAGGAATGGGAAATAACAAAAGAATTGCTTGACAATTTTCAGAGGTTTAGGGTTATTTTCGCGACATTTTACGGGAAGTTCGGTCCAAAACTAGCGACAGTTTTAAGGGATTCGCAGAAAATTACTCGACAGGCTAAGGGTTAAACTCATTAATAATTTTAAGATTAAATAGTTAATTATTATCAAATTAATTAACAGCTATTTAATTAACGTTTATAAACTGTTATTTAATCAATAATTATTATATAATTAATTAATTATAATTTAATTGATAATTATTAGATAATTAATTATTATTTAGTGAAATAATTAAAGATTGAAGTAATTAAATAATTAAAATTAAATAAAATGTAAAGAGATAAATTGAAATTTAATAAGCGATTTTTAATATAATTTATTTGTTAAAATACAATTTTCGAGATAAAATTTCTACTGAAATTGTTATTCAATTACATAAGAGAAGTGCTGCAGCCTTCTTATTCAGGGCTCCGGTGCGTTCCGGCTAGAATTATGATTTATTACAAAGACTAAGAAGCACCGGAGCCAATATCCTGTGGTCTCCGGCCTAATTTAAGCTCTAATCGTAGGGAGAAACGTTTGTTTATCATCACAAAAATTAAATATACTTCAAGTGTAGCTGATGAAAATTCCAGGGCGAAACAGAATGAGGGTATGAGTGGGTGGAAACAAAAAATGAGGGGAATCTTGGTGATGAAGAACGTTCTCTTTAATCGCGGCTCTCTGCTGATATAATTATAGCCATCAAGCAAATGTGTGTCAGGGATAAAATGAGTCCTGCATCTGACTCCTACGGATGAATGTAAAATTGCTGTTTACGCTTTCCCGCACATTAGTGGATATTGTGGGAAGACGATGTATAGGACGTGCCTGAGCAGTTTATCTCAGTATTTCACTCTTATTGTACTCGCTATCATTTAACGCACATTTAAGAACATTAATTTTCCTTCCTGCGAGGGTAACTAACTGTAAGCATCGATAACAATACACTAGATACGATGGCATGGCGAGAAATTTACGCGTTCCTAACCAAACTCCCCCAAATTTATTGCCCTTTTTAAAGGGAAAGGTTTCCGCATGTGAGTGAGGGGACTTTATTTGAACGTCTCACGTTTTCATGAGTTCGTATTCCTATAGAAATAGAGCACTGCAATGCCTGCTAGTAGATATAAAAAGGTGATTTGGGGCTATGTGGCGCTCACAGACGACGGACAAGGGGGGGAGGAAATTTACGGAGGAGCCCGTGTGGGTTGATACGTCACCAACTACGGACGCTTCGCATCCTGTTCGTGACGTCATCACGCATTATCCATGGACCTTATAAGAAATAGACTAACCCAGTGGGCGGGGCGTGCGTCACACACATGTCGGGAAGAGAGAGTAGGGACGATTTAGTTTATCGTAACATTGAAACATATGGCGTTTGTATCACATAACTCTTTTTAATTATTAAATGTGATACGTTGTATAAATGATGAGATAATAAAATCACAGTTTTTGCTAATAAGATTTTATACATCTCATAAAACCACTTTTTACTGCATTTTTTTTTTTTTTTTTTTTTTTTTTTTTTTTTTTTTTTTACTGCATTTTGAGCATAAGCGTAATTCTTGTCTAAACATCATTACTTTGATAAAACGGTAAAAACTCTAAACAAAAAGTTTATGAATTTACTTTTGCCTACAAATAAAGTAAAATTAAGTAAGGTTGATAGTACATGATGCTATGAAACAAATAATGTAAAATTAAACAAGATTTGGTAATTTTGTTTTAATTTTATGAACATTTTCAGGCAGTAGTAGCAAATATTTATCATTTCAAATGTTTATAGAAACCAAGGATTGTTTTATTTACTTTTCTGTTTTCAAAATTATTATGGTATTAAAAGATGATCAATTATGACAATATTAATAACTCATAAAATTCGGAGCATAAACTTTTCTGAGTGTAATGAAAAATTTAAAAAAAAATTTGCAGTAAATAAAAAAATCTTATGCGGAACTAGAAATAAATTTAAAAAAATAGTTACTATAAAATACAAGATATTATAAGTCCAATCTTAAATTTTTATTAATGCGCCTAAAGTAACCTTGTAATTTTATATACCTGTTTTTTATACTTTAAGCAGAATGACTATACATCCATAAATACATATGTATGAAAGTAAACAATTTAGGATATTTGTTGCATTGAAAAATTCGCTTACTTCACTTTTTATTTCAAATATTTGTGAAAACAAGATTATATCTATTTATCTATTAATGTAAATACACACACCTATATATATATATTTAGAGAGAGAGAGGAAGAGAAACAGATAATATGGTTTATTGATGCTTAAATAAAATTAATTTAGTAAATCTGCTTCGAATATTTTCTCTCTGTTTAGATTCATTGTAACATGCAACTGCATGATGCATTCTGATTTTTAAATATTGAAATATCACTGCTTTAATTAATTTAATCAGGTGGTTTTTATCTGGCTCATCATCATAAATATGGTCTTGAAGAGAAGGAAATATATGTGTTCCTACGCTTTTTAAGACTTTTAGAGTCATGAAATTTATAATTTTTTTTATTCAATTTAAACCCCTTTTCAGTCTGCCTAAAAATTATTTCTGCAATTTTGCAGATCATTCGGACGTCACTGGAAGGAGAAGTCAAACCTTTACATCCAAATTTATAATATTTGAAACCTAGCAAACCATCATATGGTTCTGTTGAAACTAAAGCTGAGAAACAGATATTACATTTTACTTTATAAGCTAAGCTTTTAACAACAAAACCAGCTATATAATATGTATACTTTTCGTTCTTAAATATTCTTATTTTTGATTAGTTATAATGCTAGGAATTAAAATTTACCTATAACTTAAAAAAGCAGCAGAAAAATATAAATTTTAAAGAACTTTCAAAAATTCATTTTTAGGCATTTTAGTATTTAGCTATAGTTTAGTATTAGCTATAGTTTTAGTAATTGTAAGAGAAAATTACTTGGTTGAATTTTTCTGTTAGTTCAGATTTAAAATATTATTTTCTAAAAGAAGAAGTTACAAATTCGCTTACATCATAGGAAAAGCTAAAAATCTATACAAGCCCGAAAGCATGCAACAGCTTTATAATCATTTAGAACGTTAATTATTCATATATTTACTCATTCTTGTTCAAAAGATTCACGAAATGTGTCAAAAAATGTAAATTTTTAACTTTCTGTTTTCCATTTAGACATTTTGCCTTACATTTAACCTTTATCATGTTTCTAAAACATATCCCTGTTAATATTTCTGATTCTTTTTTTTTTTTTTTTTTTTTCCTAAAAATAAATACAGACTTATACGGATTTTTAAAGGTCTACTGACTTTGAATTACACCTTCTAATTCAGAAATAATAAATTTTCACAACATAAAATCTACTTGAACTAATATATGGACATCTCTAGCCAGTTTAGTTCAAATACATACGGAACAATATGAAATTTCTTATTATTGTCTACCCAAGTTTAATACGTACCAACAGCATTTCATTTCTTATTATTTTACACTACAGTCATTTACATGAATATATTCAGAACACTCCTTTTTATTGAACAGGAGGTTTCAAATATATTAACCGAACATACGTTAAATTTTGATTTCTATCACGTGAAAACTTCGCCCGGATTCTTAATGTGATCCCACCATTTACCGCAGACCTTCATAAACACTGCTATATTTGAACTTAACACAGCCTTATTTTTTTAACAAGCTACAGAATTTTTAACTACAGAGAAGAATATCCACATTGTAATGTAATATTTTAAATTCACTTAGAGCCATATTTGTGTAAAACATCTAAAACGAAAGGATGTCTGGACATGGAATTAATGTTCAGTCACGGAAGTGAAACTTTGTCATCTTTTTCCCTACTTAAAATATAAAAATTTCTCAGCTCGGAATATTTTTTTCAAAGAGAGTGATCATTATTTTTACAAGTCTCAAAGGTTTTTAATATATTCCTTCTAACTATGCATTTCAAATTGACAAACACTGAACTCTTACAGCTTTTTGAGGATGATTTTTAAGTTATGACACATAGCAAATAAAATCCTACATAACAGGGAATATTGACATGAATTTCCAAATAATAATACAACGTAACTTCAATATATTCAATTTAACTGAAGGTACGCATTTCAAACTGACATTACTTTACTTAAGCTCTTTAAGTACATCCGATATTTAATTTTTCACAGATATGAGAAACATTTTTGCATAAATACCATACCATACAAACATATAATATTGACATGAACTACATATTATGGTTAAACATTGGTAACTTAAATGAACCTTTAATACATTTTAGTGTGAATCATCTTAAAAAGAAAAATTCAAACAGAAATGCTTCACAAATTTACATATTAAGCAAACATTCAAGAGAATACCTATATATCTAGAGATATTATTTACACTAGTTGGTAATGTCATTTATTAGAGTATCGCAGGCGTATAGGAGAGGTATGCAATATCCATGAAAAAAACTTCCTACCAAGCCAAAGAGCAATAGTGAAATATAACATATAAGAAGGGAAAACAATGTCTGAGTATGGAAAACATGAACAAGGAATGAATACTTTTTCTGAAAATGTCCCGAATGGGATAAGTCAGGGTAAGAACCTTAACCAGTTTCAGGAATAGGGCCTGAAAACTAATGAAGTATTTTTAATCATATTTTAGTCTATAATGCATTTATTTATACTAAAATATTGTGTTTGAAGACTATATTCTACACTTAGAAGGAATTTGATAAATCAGAATGATTTCTTTTTCTGAAGATTCAGGTTCAGAAATATTAAAACTCAAAAGAAAAAAAAAGGTTAGAGCGAGAATGAAGTATACCGTAACCAATAAAAAATGTATTTCTTCCTAAAAAAATTAAAGTGAAACTTTTTCCACCTAAAAAAATCTAAATGAATTTTTTTCGACTTTTTAAAATCAAAGTGTAATTTTTTCCCCACACATTTCGAATTTAACATGGGTTTTCCCATAGACAAAATAAAAGTGAAGATTTTTCCTCCTAAAAAAATTAAAGTGGAAATGTTTCGACCTAAAAAAATCTATATGATTTTTTTTTCGACTTTTTAAAATTAAAGTGTAACATTTTCCCCCTTACATTTTAAAATTAACATGGGTTTGACCACATGACCACAGACGAAATAACAGTGGTGATGTTTCGTCTTAAAAAATTAAAGTGAAATTTTTCCTACTCAGAAAAGCAAACTGCTTCATTTGAGCAATAACGGAAACTGCAGTGAGCATTTTTCGCCTTAAAAAAACAAACATATTCAGATATTATCATCAAGGTTTTCTACTCAGATATATTTTCTGCTTTTCATACCATTACATTTCCAATGAAATTTGATTCATTGCCGGATAGTTAAATGTTTGTTATTTTTTTTTTCGCATCCGAATGCATTTCATGTCTCACATAGGCTCTTTACAACCAAGTTAGAAGTTAAGTGAATACTTCCTGAAATACTGTACATTTCATTCCGGAAAGTATCTTCATTTTGAATCCTCTAATGATTTTTTTCCTGCATTCCAAGTAAATTTTGTGCATAAAGTTTTCAGTTTCGATGGAAGTTATTTACGGATTACTATAGTGTTATCGTGTTTCCATAAACCTTTTGAAAACTTTGAGTATTGCAATTTTTAACGTTACGGCCATTGCAAGTCATTGAATTTTCAAATATTTTCTTATTTATCTTTTACATTGCCTTGTAAAGATTTTGGAATAAATTTTTATTAAATAGTTATATTGTTTGATTTAATAACGTTTTGCACGCTTGGAAGATTTAACTTCAATAGCGCTACCACGCTGAATCAGAAAATTAAGAAAGGAAATGTAATTTTTCATCTTAGTATACTGTGGGAATAGAGAATGTTAACCCATCTCATACAGAATATTTTCTCGAAGTTACCAAGAATCACTGACTTGTACTGTCATAGATTTTTCTCATGAAGTCTATTTCTTTCTTAAAGGAAGTTTATATACTAATTTCATTAGAAACATGTCTAAGAAAATATCTGACATTTATGAGAAACATCAGCACCTTGATTTAAATGACTAAAAAACTAAGAACCATTGTTTTGTAAATATGTTTCTCTTTGACACAAAAGTTTCTTCTTTATCACATTCTAAATGAACAACTTGCAGTGTTTATATTTATTTTAATTAACATTTATTTTAAGCTATCTTTCCTGTCAAGCCTTTACTTTGCCCTAGAATTGCCAATGTCAGATTATGTAAATTGTAGTAGAACGCGCAGTATATTCAAATTTTAGCAGAAGTAAGTTGAGTTTAAATATAAGGGAAACGAGATTGTATGTGTGCTTCTTGAATCGCGAGCGTGAAGGTTGCTAGATAGAAATTTAAGAACCGCGCAATTCGGCCTGTGTGCCTATTTCGGCAGTCGCTGAATCTTTCAACTGCTTAAACAGTAAGCTTGCTGAATCTCAGCTATATCTTAGAACGCGATTAAGTTAGTTACGATTTTAGAGCCTCGTAGGTATTGATCTCGTTTTTTATTCATCCTGTCATTTATTTTTAGTTTCACATTTCTGTTTTGTTAAACCGCCGGGTCGGCGTAGTTTGTGAGCGTCAAGTAAACGCAGCTGTTATTTCTAAAGTGAAATAAAAAGGGATTTAAACCCTTCTTACGAGTTTGTGTAATTTACAGTTCATAGCAGTCACTACCTCTGTTGCTGACAAGTTGGGGCCTCGCAACACTATATTGTTCCCCGAACATCTTACGAACATAGATGAATGAAAACTGGATGGAAGCTCATGTACAACTCCAACAGCAAGAAATGGCGAACCAGTTAGAAGGATTTGGATACCTGGTCCAAACGATGAGAGCATCTATCAAGCCAAACGTCGATTTCGACGGAAAAATTTCGGTGGCGATATTCTTAGAAGGCCTCGAAAATCACTTCCAGTTATACCCTGTGCCTGAAAGACAAAAAGTTGCCGTTACCACGTCTGCACTAAGAGGACAGGCCTCACTATTGTGGAAGAGTATAGGGAAAATTTTACTAGGAGAATTCGGAGGCCAAACATATACTTTTGAAAATTTTAAAATATCATTATTAAAGGCCTTCCCATAGTGAAAGACCGAGCAAAGCTAGAAGCCGAATTGTATAGTTTTTATCAACGTAATATGGAAGAGTTGACGGACTTTATTCTGCGAAAAGTTAAGCTGACGGATATGCTGTATGGAAAGAAACCTGACACGGAGATAATTGAAATAATCTTACCAAGATTGCTACTTGCTATCCAAGATTACTTCGAAATCCGAAATCCAAGCACCTTACAGGAACTCTTCGAGTTGGCGGTCAAGTTCTAAAACCGAAGAATAGCGGGAAAATCTAGAGGGGCATCATATTCTCAAGGTCTCCGAAGGCAATTCTCAAGTCAACAGACCGGAAACACAAATCGCTCTTATGGGGGAAAGAGCTATCTAGCCAACTCATCGAAGCTCAAAGGTCAAGGCGCAAAATGGAAATTTGAAAACAACCGTCCGCGTACCCAAAAGACTGAAGTTGAAAGGAAAGCTTTAAACGAGTAGAGGGGCCTGTAAAAGCGAGGGTCCAGATCCCGGAAGTTTTCAAAAAACCCTCAAGAAGATACTTAAACACGGTCGTGGTAAAGAATTCCCAATTACCAATTATACAAGTCCTGGTTGGCGATGTACCAGTAGAAGCCCTCATTGATACAGGGGCAGAAGGTAATTTTATGAGTGATACATTTTTCAAGAAGAATTTTAATAGGTTACGATTATTTAAAAATAAAAACACGGAAATCATAGCGGCCCAAGGAAAAACCCGTCAATGTATCGGGAAATTAACATTAAAAATACAGATAAGTGATAAGTGACGGTGGACATGGGCACTGTCCCTTTGCCATAGAGATTAATCAGTACGGCACCATGTCCACCCTTATCTAGAGTTGGCTAGAGAGGAGCCTCACGCGTGCCTCGCACCGAGCGCCCAGACGCAACGCCGGATCCATCCCAGGAGCAGTTCAACGAACCAAAGGGCCCCCGGGAATTTATTGAGACTAAAAGAAGAGAGATACATTGCCATACAAGGGCGGTTGAACATACAGTTGATACATGATAGATACAATATAGTGATTTATAAAATAGCAAGTGAGATTTATAAAGTTTAAAATGAGAGCAACAAATCAAATGTTATTATTGCAAGAACACACGATGAAACAAGGTACAAGAATGCGTATATTGACACCAACAGAAATGAGATTAGTATGTTAATTCATACAATAAAATAAATGGCTAAACTAAATAATACCAATGACACTTATGAAACGCTTGCGTTCATAAGTTTCAAGAATGCGTTCTGCTCAATGATAATTACAGATTATTTAATGTTAATGCTGATTGAACAATGATACAATTATGCATAGAACCTCATGCGATAGATCCCTATGGGGATCCATACAGACGAAAACAACAGGTATACATATGCAGGTAAATTAAAAACTACATTAATATTCACGTACTGGAGCAGAGATGTATGCAATAAGGATACACTACTTATGCATATCGGGTTACATACGTGTACTTTTGGGATTACATACTTGTACATTAGGATTCCATACAAAAGCAGTTTAGTTAGAATTACATTAAAATTCGCATACTATAACAGAGACATATGCATTGAGGATACATGACGTATTCATTTGAGATTACATGCATATGCAATTCGGATTACATACGTATACATTTGGGATTACATACAAATGCAATTTGTTTAAATACAGAGCTGTGCAGTATTAGCAATACTGAAATGATTCTGGTATGCCTGAATTAGTGTAGAATTACATTTAAATTCGTGTGCAATAGCATATGCATATACGTTAAGGGTACATTAGGGATACGTAACAGATACAATTATGATGTGCATTTTCGTGTGTAATAACATACATATACATTAAGGGTATATTAAGGATACATAATATATACAATTATAATATGCAGTAAGGATACATGATATAATCATTAGAGTGACATCAAAATTCACGTACTATAACAGAGACATATGCATTGAGGATACATTACATATTCCTTTCGGATTACATACATATACAATTCGGATTTCATACATATACTTTTGGGATTACATGCAAATACAATTTGTTTAAATACGGAGTTGTGCAATAATAGCAATACAAAGATAATTCTGGTATGCACGAATTAGTGTAGAATTACATTTAAATTCATGTGCAATAACATATACATATACGTTAAGGGTACATTAAGGATGCGTGACATATACAATTATAATATGCGATAAGGAAACATTAAGGAAATATAAGATATTCATTTGGATTACATACGTATACATTTGGATTACATACAAGTGCAGTTTAATTAGAATTACAGTAAAATTCACATAATATAACAGAGACATATGCGTTAAGGATACATTACACGTTCATTCGAATTACGTACGTATAGTTTTGGGCTGACATTTAGAATTACATACAGTCGTAGTTTAATTAGAATTACAGTAAAATGCACGTATTATTACAGAGACAAATGCATTAAGGAAACATTACATATTCCTTTCAGATTGCATACATATGCATTGGAGATTACATGCAAATGTAATTTGTTTAGATATGGAGCTGTGCAGTAAAAGGAATACAGAGGTAATTCTGGTATGTCTGATTTAGTGTAGAATTACAGTTAACTTCGTGTGCAATAACATATTCATAGACATTAAGGGTACATTAAGGATACGTAACATATTCAATTATAATATATACATTGAGGATACAGGACACATTCATTAGGATTACATGAAAATATATTTAAGATTATATACCAGTGCAGTTTAATTAGAAGTACATTAGAATTCACGTACTATAACAAAGATATATGCATTAAGGATACATTACATATTCATTTCGGATTACATACATATTCGTTTGGGATTACATTTAAGATTACATACAGGTGTAGTATTACGTTAAAATTCACGTACTATTATGGAGACATATGCATTAAGGATGCATTACATATTCATTTCGGATTACATGCATATACATTTGGGATTACATACAGATGCAATTTGTTTAATTATGGAGCTACATTCATTTATAAGTGATGAATTTCTTACAGTTTCATATCAGTGTGGACAAATGTGCAGAACGTTCCAGAGGCAATATATCCCTATGTGGTATCATATAAAATTACACTGAGATTCACGTGCAATAACATATACATGTACATTTAGGATGCATTACATATTCATTTAGGATCACATATAATAGGGATATGCAGTCCGCTTGTAATTGGACACTCTGTGACGTAATGTTCCGGAGTACCGAGGTGGCCGCAGCTGCACTGGTCTGTGCTGACGATACCGTGCCTCGCAAAGTACTCTGGAAATGATCCGTGACCTGTTATATAGCGCACCATATGCGGGTTTGAGTACAGTCTTGCAGGACTGACGTAGAGCAGATAGATGATAGTGCGTCCGTCGACCCGTGTCTGCTGCATCCCACTCTGCTTGCCACATTGATTGCGCTTGTAGGTGAAGCTTATGTTTGAGTGTGGAATGCGGCCATGGGACTGTAAGTGCCTCCGCTTCCTTATTAACCCCTTCGCGCCGACTGTCACGTATACGTGCCAGCAACGAACACACTTATCTACCGGCCGACACGCAGGCGTGCCAGAGCATTGTTGCGTTTTCTACCGAATGTCACGTATTTGTGCCAATACCTTGGAACGTTTTTCAAACTATAATTTCTGCCACAAGATGACACTGTATGCCCATATGGTTTCAGATACATGTACATTAGACATTCTACTCGAAATGAGAGAAGCATGACTCACATACACGTGTTTTAGATTATATAAACAAACGGGGAACTAAATGTTTCCGAATGGCGTGATTTATGACGTCTCTTTAAATCGCACTTTATTCGCACGTGGTAGTTGTTTATTGTAAGTAAAAGTTTTATATGCGCTAAAGCGTTGAGTATTTCGGTTTACAGTTCAGTTTTTAGAAAATAATTAGATCTTGTTAGACGTGAATTCTTTCTGTTTTTACCGTTTCAATGTCGAAGCGTCGAAAATGTTTAACAGAGCATGAAATAGCAGAAATGATGCAAAATATTTCAGGTATTGATTCTGAAATTCTGATATTAATTCTGAAAGATTAACTGAAAGACATTTTCCAAAACTTTGTTCAGAAGAGATTGATAAGAAAATGAGACGACGGTGCTTCGTTTGTTCACATTCCCGGAAAAATCCTCCAAAACGGCAAATGAGTTATTACGAGTTCAAGGAATGTAACGTAGGACTGTGTGTAGATCCCTGTTTTAAAAATTTTCATACGAAAAGAGAATTTTAAGTAATATATTTAGTTATTTAGTTTTCAGATGTATAATGTTAAAAGTCATAAAATGGTGAGTAATTAAAATAAAATGTGTAAAATATGCATTTAAACAAGAAATAAGGTAATTATAAAGTATATATATATATATAAATATCTATAAAGCATAAGCCGTTTAAATACGCTATAGAGCATTATTAAACAATGCGTTGATACTTCGGAAATTTCATGGATTTAGGCTTAGTAGCAAAAAACCCCCGGCCCTGGAGAGAGGCTCGCGGAAGACACTGCCGGCCTCCGCGATAAGCGCGCGTTTTCGCTACCCGGCTCGAAGGGGTTAAGGGCAGCGTCCTTCGCAAGGAGGTCGGCTTTTTCATTCCCGATATTTCCTGCATGGGCTTTTGTCCATGCCAGGCGGGTGTTTAGATGTATTGTGTCGCGCACGAGACTTTGAATATCATGAATGATAGCCGATGTATGCATAGTATTTTAGATTCCTTGTAGCGCAGACATACTGTCTGACACTATGATGGTATTATACAGCTTTTGTTCAGCTATCTGTTTCACTGCCTTGTGAATTGCCAAAGCCTCCCCTTGAAAGACGCTGTTGTTCCCATGTAGGTGGCCTTTCCAGTGCGAAATTTCGTGATGGTTCCGGAACGCGACTAGCGCACATCCTACGTTATCGTCCATTTTAGACCCATCAGTGTAGTAATATGTCGTATGCATTTGCATACGCTCTATCTGTTGTCTGAGGGTGACCTTAACTCCTACTCCCTGTGTCGCAGGATGTCTTTGAAGGATGTTAATTGATTTTTCATAATCATCTGGCCATTAGGCTATGTCCTCCAGAGTTGCTGGCGTTCTTAGTTGTTTTACATGTTGTAAAACCGCCTCTCGTTCCGTGCTTATGTGCAAAGGGACAAGACCGCCTAGGACATTCAGTGCACTGGTGGCAGTCGTGCGGTAAGCCCGTATGATATTCAGGGCGAATTGGCGTTGTATGCTGAGTAGGTGTCTGGTCTTACGACCCTGCATGGGTTGTGCCCACACAGCCGCCCCATATGTCACAATTTTTTCAGCCACTGTTTGATAAAGAATTTTGTGTATATGTGGACTGAGTCCCCAGCTGTAGCCTTGCATGAGACGCAGGTTTTTAGCAATTGCCATGGTGTGTTCTTTGATGTCTAAAATATGCGGTATCCAATTCATTTTATTATCGAAAATAAGTCCCAGGTACCTTAGTTCTTTGACAATTTTGATCCGTTGTCCATTGATGGTGATTCTTGGCTGCCTAGCCAGAGTTCCTCCCTTTTTAGGGTACAGTATTATTTGGAATTTATTCTCCGCTATCTTGAGCTCCAAGAGACGGCATCTTTGACTAAATAGTGCACATGTGTTGTTGCAGTTTTCCTGCAATTTCTCTCTTGTGCGGCCTCTGACGATGAACGCTGCATCGTCCGCTTAAGCAACTACTTTGGTGTGGTCTGGCCATGAATCTGCTAATATTCGATTGAAAGTAATATTACAGAGGTGTGGGCCCGCGCATGAGCCTTGTGGGCATCCACGTGTCTGTGTTCTCTGTAAGATACCTCCATTATGAACTACGATTGCACTCCTTTCAGAGAGGTAGTGTTTAATGGTCCTGTACATATTTGACGGACATTTGACATCTGCTAATGCATTTAGGATTGCCGGCCACAACAACGTGTCAAACGCGCTTTTCAAGTCAAGGCTTATGAGCGCCGTGTGGTGGCCGTTGCTTTTGTTTTGACATATCTCGTTCTTGAGCTCCATCAACGTATGTAACGTCGATTTACCAGTCCTAAATCCATATTGGCACTTACTTAGGTAGTCCGTGACCTGCAGATGGTGGCGTAACCTGTTCATAATTAGTTTCTCATAGACTTTCCCTAGCGCGGAAAGTAGGCATATTGGCCTGTACGATTCCGGGCTAGAGGGGTCACGGTTCTTTTTCAGAAAGAGGATGGTTTGTCCAACCTTGAAACATCTTGGAAAAGTGCCGGTATTATAGAGACGGTTTAGGAATATTGCAAAGAAATCTAAGTTTGTACTCATGACTGCTTTGATAATATTGTAATTAACACCATCTGGCCCTGGGGCCTTCTTTTTCGGCAGACTTCGGAGGACCTGCATTATTTCTTTAATTGTGAATTCTTGGTCATCCTGCACAAATGTGTCCTCTACATTTTTTTGCCGCTGGTGCTCCACGCTGTCATTTTCGACGTCATCCTGCGGAAAGACTGTGTCGATGATTTTATTTAATGTACCTGCTGTGGGGCCGTCTGTATGTTCCGCCCTTGCCTGCATTAGGTGGACAGTCGTAGGGGTAAACCTTTTTCCAGTGGCTAACTTATGTTGAATGCCAAAGGGCGCTGTACTCTCTGTACAAAATGACCTTCAGGAGTTCAGCTTTGCCTGTATTACCATTCTTTTGTATTGTGCTCTTTCTCTTCTGAATGCGGTTAGTAACGTCGTGTCCGCACCATCACTTCGCTGGCGTTCTCTCTTCAGGCGGCGGCGGATGGCCCGACATTTCTTCTGTTGTATTCGCAAATCGCTTGTCCACCAACTCAGGGTATTTAACCTTTTAGTGGTTCTTGCTGGAAGGACTGCTTCGCAGGCATTTTGTATTATGGAGACCCCTTCTTCCGTGATATCTTCCAGTTCTGTGCACGTAGAGGCATATGCTACCCTCGGGTTCGGTTCTTGAAGTTGACTTTTACAACGTTGTGTGAAGGATTTAAGCTTCCCACCTGGTAGGTTGTATCGTCTTATGATGGTAGTAGTCGTCGAGCAAGCTAGCTGAAACGTGATATAGTTATTGTCAGACAGACTAGTTCCTTCGATGACCTCCCAATTCTGTACCTGTGGGGCTAGTCTTGCTGTTGTGATCGTCAGATCCGGCCAACCCTTGGCGTGAATCCTATCGAAGGTTGGCGGAGAGTCTGCTGAGTTATGTAACACTAAGTTGTTTGCTGAAATGAAATCTTCTAATATTCTACCCTTGGGGTCCGTATCTGCATAGCCCCAGCACACGTTGTGAGCGTTGAAATCCCCTGCTATAACCATTTTATTTCGTCCATAGTCTCTTAGTAGTGCCAAGAGGAAGACCATTGCTGGTTCTGCCGTTGTTGTTGGCGCTGAGTAGACCGTGGCTAGTACTACTTTGTTTCACTCGTATCTAATAGTACCGCGACATGATCCCTTTCTTGTCGTATGATACTTAGCGACCATGCCGGATTGCAGTTAATTATTGCTGCTCTCGGTGGTGCTTCTGCGTCCTCGTTCTGGTAGAGTCCCCATATTAGGGGAAGCCCTATGACTTTGCCGTTTCTAGTATAAGGCTCTTGGAGGAATATTATGTCAGTTTTGTTGTCTATGGCGTAAGCCGTAGCATGAGCTGTTGCCGCATGAGCCTTCTGTAGATTGATCTGCATACAGTTAATATGTGCAACACTATGCAAGTTGGCTTCATTGATCATACATTTCGGCATTCATGTACTTCTGGAGTCTTCGTCCATCTCCCGTCTGTGAGTTGTAGAACTTGCATTAATATTGTACCGTGTCTCGGTATCTCTGGATGGCCTGCTTAAAATCCGGGCAGTCTCTGTGGTATGCCGAATGTTTGTGGTCTCTCCTTGCGCCGTATCGGTGTATCGCGTCGCCACAATTGATACAGGCAGGGTGTTTCGCGCGACATTCACGTACTCCATGTTCATCTCCACAGAAGGCACAGAACTGTCTTGAGCTCCTGCAGTGTGCTTGTGTATGGCCCAATCGTCAGCACTTAAAACATCTGGTAATGCCGTGGTATTCCGTGATGGTATGTGTGGATCATCCCAGGTACACTTTTCGGGCACGTATTGCTGCTGCAAAGGCCTTCGGCTGGCATTCGAAAACCCATTTGATATTATCCCCTCGGCGTTCTCTGAGCCGGTAGAGGGCATTAAACTGGTTGGCTGGGACATTTGTAACTGCACTGAATTCCGCAAGGATGGCTTCTGGTTGTGTGTGCGCCGGGACGTTGTGTACCTCACATCGTGGAAGACGCTTTTCCGGACGCTTAACTTCTGCTGGGATATCTGCTTGGCAGACGGCGTGGGACAATGCGGACACCGGCCGCCGAGCCCATGCACTGCTGCCCAAAGTAGACTCTGAATTCATAATGACACGGCCGCAAATGGTATACTATATTACAGGGCATGGGCCCTTTCCCGCTTACTTTGCGAGATTTGGAATATCAAACTCAGAACAATGCAGCTGTGGTGAATTGGGCACAGCAGAACACTATTTGTATCAGTGCCCGCTCACAGAAGGAATGCACTTTCCGTACCCGCAGAACAACGAGCAGACCTTTAGAAGGTTCCTAATTAAGCACAACTATCACAGCAAGGCTATAGTAAAGATCATAAAAAAGCTAATGGACATGGGCACTGAAATATGCCAAGTGTAACCCATTAATGAATATCTAACATGAAATGGTCTGTGCAAAACGCACCCAGCAAAGACAATATTCGCCTATACTGAGAGCGATACCTCAAGGTATCATTCACCGAAGAGAAAATTAAGTAATAATCTCAGATATTCAGCAGCATAACTCCGGGTAAAACTATGCACATGCTAGCACACTGACAGCCAACAAAGGCATTTCTCATGCCCATTTGTCTGTAACAAGCATACCAACGTGTCATGTATTTAATTGTAATTTGTAATATCATACTCATGTGTCAGATACAAGTATCTAAATGTATTATGTAATTTGTACTCTCATAAGCATGTGACTGTTAACAAGCATCGAAATGTATTATGTACAAAAATGTAAGGTGTACACACACAGGTATGTAATTTGTAATATCTGTACACAGGCATGCACCAATTCGGAAATTGTATGTTACAAGCAAATATATTTCAGCCCAGTTCGGCCATGTACTTAACTATTTGGTTATTCAATAAATACTGGACCTGGGCAGTAAGAATGAGCGTCAACCCGGTGGCATTAGATTCGTAGAACTGCCAAACGGACGGTCCAGGCGTTGGGTTTGGGCGCGCGGTGCGAGCCACCCATGAGGCATCACGGGTCATACTCAAGATAAGGGCGGGCGTGACACTATGCTAATTAACTTAATAGTAAAGGGGTGGTGGTCACGTCCTCCGTCACTTGTCACTTGGGATATCTGCTTTTTGGATTTCTGTTGTGAGTTTGTCAACATCTTCCTCCGTGTTACAGAAGACCTGATATCCTCCTTTTCGAGTGGTGGTAATTCTGTTTATAGAGAGTGAAAGCTTAGGGATTGGCACCTTCTCTCTTAGTTGTTCTTTAAGAGATGCAGAAGTTGTGTCGCTGGCAGGCTGTATTAACAGACTGGGTTTTGTCGATTTTCGTGTGGCGTCGGCGTATGTCAAATTTCTCTGGTTCGATGAGTGCTAATTGTCTGAACGCGTCTAGTGTTTCAAGTATTCTATTCCTGAGTTCTTTAGGCAGCAGGTGTCTTTTGCCTCTTTCTTGACACGCGATTGTTATACACTCGTTATAAAATATCGTAATTTTTTCTTGATAGGAGATGTCAGTTGTTGCTAAAAGGGAGTGTATTGCCAAATCTCCTCCTTCGTATGTATACTGATCCAAGTAAGGCATGTTGCATTTATTTGTTTGTGAACGTTACTAATTTTATCACTATTTTACCAGGTGTGCAAAGATGCAGGTAATAATTCTCACTTACAATTGTAAGATGACAATCACTTGTCTGTGATACAAGGCACTGATGACATTTATGTAATGAATTGTAGCTATTTAAGCGCGATTGTAATTATTTAAGTACTGTATTAAATGTGCGACATTCCAGAAGTTAACATGTGCTCATCATTACACAATAATTCTGTAGTTATTACACAATAATAGTTTATCATTACACAATAATAGTTTAGATAGCTACTAGTTATCATCATTACACAATAATAGTTTAGATAGATGTATATACAAATATGGTTAATTACTCATGATAATTATATTCGTTAATTACATTTGTTATTATTTCAATACACACTTCAGGCATAGCACACAGTAACTACACAAAATATACACACATGAATACAATAAATTATCACTGTGACAGATGCATTATAATTATAAGTCACATGGAATTAATTTTTACCTTAATTAGTTAGATCACGTAATTAAAATTATGACCTGTTAAAACCTATTTTTCAGTTTACATTAATTAAAGAAATGTGACTTTTAAAATTGCCAACAACGTCCTTGACAAAATAGGTTAGGTTAGCACATCCAGAATGATAATAAAATGTCTGTTAATTAGATTCGCAATTAAGGTAAATATTATAAATGCTGGTAAAGCCTACCTTGGCCGTACAAACTTAATCTGTGGATGATTCAGGAACAGTGTAATCCAAGGTATGTGACGTGCACACACTTAAATCGGAAGCACAAACACTCAATTAAAACACACGTAAACACAATTAATTGAAGAGTAACATCGAAGTCCCGAGAAGCACAATTACGGTATCTTGAGTTGTACTCGTCCTAGAAGTATGAAATTTATATCCGAGTAATTCTCATAACATGCATGTTCCAAATCTGCTGGTTCCGATGAGCTGCACAAATTAATCGCGTAATTAGTATTTTGAGTAAGGAATCCCCAGTCCTTATTCTTCTCTTTGTAAACAGACAGGAGATCCCCGTCGACGGGGGGGGGGGGAGTTGGAATGCAGTGACCGCCGTTCAGCTCCCTCAAAAGGTCAGGGGTCGCAGGACCTCGTGGCTGAGAAATCAATGGTTTTAAAAATTAATTTCTCCGGTTCTAATTAATCTACCGACTTCAAACTGGTGTCAAATTAAACCTCATGTTGTCCGCTTTCTGATGATATAATTTTCACTGGGCGGCGGGCTCCGGCGGCTGCTCGATGGGCGCTTGAAACACAGCTGCTGAGTACAATCACGACTTTCGCTGATAACAGATGTTAATTACTTCGTAATTAATTAACGAATGGTCTCAGGCACATAAGCTTAATATCTGCGTGTTCGTAAGAAGTAGCACTATCCATTGTAACTGAAATTTCCCTCCGAAAATAAGTATTTCCGCTGCTAGATTCCTAAAACGCGGAGCTTCGTAGACACGGCCTACTACCTCGGCGTTTCGAGCCGATGTTATTAAAAAAATACAGCTGACGGAGGTCGGAGACGCCTGGTGTTTAACGGAGGTAAACAGGCATATGTCCCACGCCCTCCCCTATATAGATACAAGAACTCCCTGGGGTCCCACAAGGGCGCATCGGGAGTTACTGAGCCTTCATAAAAAATTTTACAGGGCCATACAGAGGCTATTCCAGTTTGACATTGGTTCTGTACAGATTCTTATGTTAATGGTTGACCTGGGTGTTCATAGCCCATAATGCATACATGAACATGACATTACATACATGATATATGACATGACATTAAACTTATACATAATACTTGCATGAATTAGTACATACATACGTTACATTTCACATGACATTAGACTACACATACATAATGCATGACATTAATCTACACTTATTAGAGTTATAACCTGACGGTATACTTCGTTAAGCTAATTGTATTGCGAACTTGCTAAGTTACTTTATAACTGGATTACTTATAGTTTACATTATTGCTATTACTTCTTAAATGACATTATGCTATATAACAAGATAGGCACACATACTTTGCCTTATAATCATATATGCGTTACTTAAATTAATACACATGTGGCACGCTTTACACGCCCTAATGACTACATTACCGATTACGTTATGTTAAAAGTACACATAGTACGACGTATTACACTCATTGATTAAATTACTTACATTTCTTACATTAAACATTTACTTATACACTTACATATTTACAATTTTAGACATAACACCTGCTAAGTTACAATAGAGACATAGAATTCTTGCGCTGTGTATGCTATTATTTCTATGTTGGTTGGCAGACATCCTGCCCTAGGGCGCTCAGCTGCTGTATAATTTTACATATATTTCTTATCGCAGGTGCGTGTTTGATGATGAACTTCTTGTAAGGTACTATATCCGTAGTGGGATATGGTAGGTGATGGCTCGTCGTGAGGCTACAGTTGAACATGTAGTGGTCGGGGGAGCCAATTTCCCCGCAAAAAAAAAAAAAAAAAAAAAAAAAAAAAAAAAAAAAAATACAGATGAAAGATGAAAGCCTTAGAGTATTAATTTTTGTGGTGAAAAATTTGCAGAATCCAGTCATCTTAGGCAAGGAGTTTTTAAAGGCCGCGAAAGCCAAGCTAAATTTACAGGAAAATTCGATCATGCTGGAGATGGATCGGAGGGTGGTGGAGCCAGTGGAAGAACCTCCGCTAGACTTGAGCCATTTGAGCGTCCATGAAAGCCAAGCCATCCAGCAAGTGGTGAGTACTTTTTCAAACTTCTTTTCAGAACGGCCTGGTAACTGTCAAATTGTAACACATGATATACGACTAACTGCCGATAAACCCTGTAGGACAAAACCCTACCGGTATGATAAGTAGAAAAAGCAAATTATCGAGGAACACATTCAGGAAATGCTGCAGAACCTGATAATAACGCCCATAAATAGTGAGTATGCAAGTCCAGTCGTACTATGTAGGAAAAAGAACGATTTCCCTCCTTCGGATAAAAGGGCTTGGAGGTTTGCTATCGATTACAGAAAGCTTAATAGTATTACTAAGTTCCCGGTTTACCCTTTGCCGGTAATAGAGGAAATTATTAGAATGATTAAGTCTACGAGATACATGACTACGTTGGACTTAACGTCTGGCTACTATCAAATAGCCATGAGACCTGAAGATAGACATAAAACCGCGTTTATCCCAAAATCGGGCACTTACACATTTTTATGCATGCCCTTATGGTTGATGGTTGTGTGGGGCACGGTCAACATTCCAGAGAGCTATGGACATTGTTCTAAAGCAGGGATGTCAAACTCATAGGCACACTTGGGCCAAACAAACAAAGTTTAACTTTAGGCGGGCCGAAAAAAAAAATCCATATTCATAGAAATGTAGATTTATTTCGAATAATAAAATAATAAACATATATATATATATTTATAGAGAAAAGAACAAGAAAAAGTAATGTTTACGTCCTGATACTTGACATCTCTTCTCTGCTATTATCTTTCCTATTTCGGGAGAAAGTTTGTTTGCACTGATAACTTTCAACGCTGACCCAAGGTGAGCATCATTAATACGGTTTCTAATAGGAGACTTATTACCTTTCATGACTGAAAATAACTGCTCGCACCGATAAGTGCTACCAAACATGGAAATAATTTCATATGCGAATTTTCGAGTATTTTCAAACCTGGCTGGTAAATATTTGTAAAATTCAAGCACGCCCACTTCAATGAATTTTGCTTTCAAATTTGAGTTGCATTGAATCTCGATCACCTCCATTTGCATATGGCTGGGTACTGTCACTGGCTGTAGTGAGTCAATACTTATTGAAAAAATCGAAGAAAACAAAAAAAAATTTGTCTTCGAGGGAACTAAAATCATTAAACCTCGTTTCAAATTCAGTTGTTAAATTTGCAATTTTTTCTGCGTATTTTTGATACGAACAAGTATCATCTAAACTTGATTTGTTCATGCTGCACGTCGGGAAGTGCGTCAAATCTTCATTTTTAACTTGTTTTTCCCAAAGAACTAGTTGACATTTGAATGCTTTAATTATGTCAAACGTGTTCGTAATGATATGATCATTTCCTTGTAACGATAAATTTAAATCGGTTAAGTGTTTGGTTATATCAACCAAGAAAGATAAATCTTGTATCCATATTGGATCGTAAAGCAAACTTACGTCTTGATTTTTCGTTTTTAAAAACTGACATATTTCTTCTTTCAAATCCCAGAATTGTTTGAGAATCTTGGAGCAAGATAACCAACGTACCTCGGTATAGTAGGACAAACCCGAATATTCACTATCTAACTCACTTAAGAAAGCAGTGAATTGACGCTGATTTAAACCTCGAGATCTTATAAAACATATAACTTTTTTTATATATGACAAAACATTCTCCATATTTATTACTTTCGTGCATAGAACTTCTTGATGTATAATACAACGCATATGAGGAATGTTTGAACCGTGAATTTCACTAAGTTTTTTTCTTAGTAATGCTACGAAGCCCTTGTTTTTCCCGGTCATTGATGGAGCGCCATCTGTAGCTACAGAATTTAATTTTGCCAAAGGTAGATTGTATATCTGCAGAAGTCCAAAAACACAAATAAATATATCTTCTCCTGTGGTAGTACCAGGCATCGGTATTAGTTCCAGTAATTCCTCAAAAAATGATAAAATTCTTGTCACAAGAACGAAGAAACACTGCTAATTGAGCTTTGCCACTAATGTCCGTGCTCTCGTCACAGGCAATGGAGAAACTTTCGAAACTAGATGATTTTGCTTTGATCTGATCACTTAAATTCGCGGCTAAATCAGTAACTCTTTCCGCAACTGTATTTTGAGACAATGAAATTGATTGAAAAGCCTTCACATTTCCAGGACAAACAATTTCTCCAGCTTTCATTAGGCATTCCTTGATGAAATCACCGTCAGTAAAAGGCTTCGAATGTTTAGCTATCAACACGGACAAGACGTAGCTTGCATGTATAGCCGCTTCACTTTCTTGCAATACTTTACTAAACATGGACTTTTGCTTTTTCACTCCTAACTTGAGCTCTTTCAAATTTTCTCCTTTCATTAATCCTTCGTAATTGTTATATTTCGATTTGTGTTGTTCGTAATGACATATAATGTTATATAACTTTGGTACATTAATAGTATTATTACATATCAAGCAGATTATTTTATCTTTTATTTCACAGCAAAAGGGCTGGAATAAACACGGTTAACGTTAAAAAGTTAACAAAAAATTTTTCTTTCCACAAGAGATAAATCAAAACGCTGAAATATTTCTTCAAAAATATTCTAACAATATCAGAAAATGTCAAACGTTTAGCAAAAATCAATTCAAAACAGAGAAACTAATTCTATCTCACAGCGAAATCGCTACAAATCAATCACAGAATTAAGTAAACAAACAGTTCGCTAGAACTACAGCTACTACTGAGATGAGTTGTTTGTTCTCGGCTTTTATAAGCTTCATAATTAATTTCTCGAATATACTGGAAACATCTATAAATATCTGGATTTTTTTGGATGGCAACAGCAATTACGAAATATTTATTTATTAGGTATTAAATGCACGCGCTGTTCTATTTTTAAACTTCCAACGCAGCTGTCTTTTCAAAAATCGTCTGCGTTGCTAAGGCAACATGAAGCAAATCTAATTACAATTCTAAATAAAAAAACCAAATAAATAAATAACTATGAAATCGGTAACAATATGAATTAAGTAATAATTAATAATACAGCAAAGTGCATGCACATGCATGCACCAATATATCGTACAAAACTATGATTGGAAAACTGAGACCATGAGTTCGGCCACATTCGGCTATCGGGGGATGCGTACATGTTCTGAGTGCACGTGTCCCCCAAAAGCCGAAGGTAGCTGAACGCAAGCTACTCACACGCATTTGTAATTTAAGTAGTGTGTGTGTCAGCTCTCTGTGAGTACTCTAACAGCACTGAATAAATTATCGTTAATTACTTAGCAGTAAACATTTCATTTTTTTCTTCGTCGATATGTTATTTTATTATTATATATTATTATTTGCCGATATATTGGCCGGGCCACAAAAATATTTGTTATGGGCCGTATGCGGCCCGCGGGCCGCAAGTTTGACATCCTTGTTCTAAAGCCTGTCTAGGAAAATCGACTTTAATCTTTCTAGATGATATAATTATAACGAGTAGTACGTTGGAACAACACATTAAAGACTTGGAAGAGGTTTTTAAATTATTAAAAGAGGCTGGTCTTACAATTAACGCATCAAAATGCAAGTTCGCGACTAAAGAACTTAAATATCTGGGTTATAAAATTTCGCAAAAGGGTATAGAAACTCAGGATTCAAAAACAAAAGCCATCAAGAATTTCCCACCTCCCAATACCGCCAAGAAACTTTCTTCTTTCCTTGGGTTATGTTCTTATTATCGGTCGTTCATAAAAGATTTCGCGAACATTGTTGAACTGTTGTTAGTTATTAAAAGAAAAAAAGTAAGTTTACGTGGACAGCAAAAGCAAATACATCATTTGAAAGGTTAAAAGAAGCACTCATCAATGCCCCTGTTTTGAAATTCCCGGAAGGGGACGAAAACCTGGAAATTGCAGCAGATGCGTCGGACTATGCCGTAGGTGCGGTTCTCATGCAGAATGGCTATCCTTTGGCATTTTTTAGTAAAACTTTAAATTCTACGCAAAGGAATTATACAGCTACAGAGAGAGAAACATTAGCTGTATTAATGGCTGTACAGAAATTTCGAGTTTATTTCGGCAAAGCGCCAGTAACAGTCTTTTCGGATCATGCGGCTGTTGATAGACTTTACTCAGGGAAGATCCTAACGCCCAGGTTAATAATAAGATGGGCTTTAAAACTTCTAGAATATAATCTAATAATTAAATATAAACCAGGGAAAGAAAATAATGTAGCTGACGCACTATCCCGAATAAAACTGGACGATGAAGGGAATGAACTCAAATGCTCTGTGTTCACTTCTAAAATTTTAGATTCTAGAGAAACAATTATTGCTGAATTGAAAGCTGATCCTGAATTTGGAAGTATTTATGCTTATTTAAAAGACACCGAAATCTTTGAACATACAGATGTCGCCGCAATAAGACGTAGAGCAGAAAACTATGAAATAATAGATAGTTTATTGTTTTATACGAAATCAACAAACGAAAATTTTGAGTACAGACCAGTCATCCCAGCCTCTATTCGATTGAGCCTTTTTAGTAATTACACGACGCGTCAACATCGGGTCATTTAGGTGTCAAAAAGACTATAAAAAGGGTACGCGAGGCGGTATATTTCCTGCAATTATACAAAATAGTAACTGCGTATGTCAGGTCCTGCAATCAATGTCAATTAATAAGTGATATTAATTACAGCTCGGCCGGGTACTTAAATAGCATTCGCGCTACATTTCCGAATGAAATTTTAGGTATAGATCTTGGTCCTTTTCCCCAGAGTGAGTTAAATAAAAATCGTTTTCTTTTAGTAATTGTAGATTATTTTTCAAAGTGGACAGAAATTGTTGCACTTAAACGCGCGTCAGCCAAAACAGTTGCAGATGCATTCTTACACAGGTACATTTTAAAATATAATGCACCGATAAAAGTCATTAGCGATAAAGGTAAACAATTCGTTAGCCAAATTTTTGAAAACATTTGCTCTGGACTTGGCATACGCCATATCAAAATGGTTCCGTATAGACCACAGGCAAACATCGCAGAAAGAGTTAATAAAAATATTGTAAAAATAATTCGAAGTTATGTTAGCACACATCAAAAGCGCTGGGATGCCTACATAAATGAGTTAGCTTATGCTTTAAGAACAGCAAATCATGATACTACTGGAAAAACTCCAGCAGAATTATTTTTAGGACGTAAGTTAATTACGCCACTAGATAAATTATGCTTTGTGCAACAAAGGGAAGAAGAATTCAAACAAAAAGATATACAGAAACTTATTGATCAGGCGGTTAAAAGTTCGGATACGGCAAGAAATAGACAGGTGACAGTTGACGGAGGACGGGGACGCCTGGTGTTTAACATAGGTAAACAGGCGTGTGTCCCACGCCCTCCCCTATCTAGGAATAACAACTCCCTGGGACCCCGTGAGGCTGCCTCGCGAGTTTATAATACAGATCTAAAGATCAATACATGGCCAACCAGGGGCTGAGGATTATTGTTTGACAATGGTTGCGTGACAATAACTTTGTGGGTGTGCATGGCTGTTGGAATAACACAGATACATAAAAATATACAAAACAAATACATGAATAGATACATATACAAGCAAAAACAAACAAATACTAACAGATACGAACATAAGGATTCATTAATATTAAGATAAATATGAAGAGAGACACATATGTAAGATACAAGAGTAAAAACAAGAGTAATAAATACTTATAGAGTCATATGTGTATTGCTGGTATCCTTGGGGTTGCAAATGTGCTGTGAGCACTTAAACACAGAGATGAAGCTATTAGTACCGGATGTCGAGTTATGGTGCCAGGAGTTAGTGTTAGAGTTCGCTGAAAGTACAGTCTGCACTATAGTTCAAATTTGCAAGAGTTCAGGCTACACTAAAGTTTAGTGTACACTGTGGTACTAATAGCACTAAATTTGGAGTTTGGCACAGTCACTAAGTTTTAATGCAATTGCTATAGGTTGGTACAGTCACTACAGCGCAGACACTATGTTAGGCACAGTAATTTCAGTACACAGTCACAATGGTTGCACAGTTACTATGACTGTGAACAAGTACGGTGTAGGTACTGATCTTCACTGATGTGTGCACTAGTGCTTAGGCATAGTCGGAGTTGGTGCATGATGTATACGTGCGGTGTACCATTCATTGCAATAGGTTGGAAGGGGATGTAGGCATTCGAAGGCACTTTGAGTTGACACAGTTGGTACTCTGCTAGCACACCGGTAAGGTAAGTTCTAAAGAAGATTCACGTGTGCACATAAAGTTGAAGGCTTGGTGGTGGGGAGCTTTTGTTTAACAACTTGTGGGGGTGGCCCCTGAGTGAAAAGCTTTCGAAAAGGTTGGATAGTCAGTAGGGGGGACGAAAAGATGATCGTGTTTAATCTGGTCTATTGCGGTGAGCAGATATCTTGGCCCATTGCCCCGATTTGAGTGATAGCTTTGCAGATTTTGGTTATGGCTGGCTTGTGAGTGATGATAAAGCGGTGGTACGTATCTCTGTTCATGGTTGGACATGGGAGGTGATGGTCTTTTGTCAGCTGGCAGGTGAAAAGATAGTGGTCTGGGTTGCCTGGGGCTCCACAAACGTATATATCTGTTGATGAGATGTTGTACCTTTGGAAGTAGCTGGGGAATGGCAAGAAATAGACAGGTGACAGGTGAGGGAGGACGGGGACGCCTGGTGTTTAACGGAGGTAAACAGGCATATGTCCCACGCCCTCCCCTATATAGATACAAGAACTCCCTGGGGTCCCACAAGGGCACACCGGGAGTTACTGAGCCTTCATGAAAACGCTTACATGGCCATACAAGGGCTATTCCAGTTTGACATTGGTTCTGTACAGATTCTTATGTTAATGGCTGACCTGGGTGTTCATAGGCCATAATGCATACATGAAACATAACATATATGACATGACATGCATACATGATATATGACATGACATTAAACTTATACATAATACTTGCATGAATTAGTACATACATACTTTACACTTCACATGACATAATGCACATACATAATGCATGACATTAATCTACACTTATTAGAGTTATAACCTGACTGTATACTACGTTAAGCTAATTGTATTGCGAACTTGCTAAATTACTTTATAACTGGATTACTTATAGTTTACATTATTGCTATTACTTCTTAAATGACATTATGCTATATAACAAGATAGGCACACATACTTTGCCTTATAATCATATATGCGTTACTTAAAATAATACACATGGGGCACGCGCTAATGACTACATTACCGATTACGTTATGTTAAAAGTACACATAGTAAGACGTATTACACTCATTGATTAAATTACTTACATTACACTATTACTTACATTACACAGTTACTTATACACTTACATATTTACAATTTTAGACATAGCACCTGCTAAGTTACAATAGAGACATAGAATTATTGTGCTGTGTATGCTATTATTCCTATGTTGGTTGGAAGACATCCTGCCCTAGAGCGCTCAGCTGCTGTATAATTTTACATATATTTCTTATCGCAGGTGCGTGTTTGATGATGGGGGTGAGGGGTGAGTGAGTGATTATGGCGCAAAAACCAGAGATGGTTATGACGCGCCAAACACAAGATGGGATGATTACAATTGATGACATTAAAATTCAATCAATAAAAACAAGTAGATAAATGTACCAAATCCAGAGGATGAAGTCATATAAACACAAGTTAAAAAGCACATATTAAAATTCAAGACACAGTCTTCAAAACAAATTACATTTGGTAATAAAAGCCAATCTCTTTTAAATAATAAAATAAATTACAATTCACCTCTCTTCCGATTAAACGGTCGAGAGGTAAGTCACAGCTATTAAAATATTTCTGGCGAAGACTATTAAAACATGGACACTCAATTAAAATATGACGAACAGATAAACAAACATTACAATTAAAACAAACAGGCTCATTTTCAGCTTTGAGAAGATAGTTATGTGTGACTCGAGTGTGACCAATTCTGAGGCGAGTCAAAAGAACGTCCTCCTTACGATTTCCAACAATATCCCAATGCTCAATTCTAGGCTTGACGTTTCTCAACTTGTTGTGATGCTGAACATCCCAAAATTGCTGCCATTTTTTTCGGACCTTTCCCTTGGTGACATTGCAGATATCTCTAAAAGGGATAAGGCGACTGGACAGTTCAACAGCAGATTTGGCTGCGATATCTGCAAGCTCATTTCCTTTTATTCCAACATGTCCAGGAACCCAGCAGTACAGGACTTCATAACCTCGAATCGTTAAATTTATATGAATTTTGAGAACATCCACTACCACAGGATTCTGAGTGTTGGGAAAAGCTTCCAAGGATTTAAGAGCACTATACGAGTCTGTGTAAACTATGAACTTTTTGTGGCAGAGCTTTGAGATATACAAAAGACCATAACATATAGCAGTCAGTTCAGATGTTAGGACTGAGAAAGCATGGTGCAGGCATCTGCCCTCTATGTAATTTTCAAATACAAAAGCCATCCCAACATGATCATTTGTCTTTGATTCATCTGTGTATATCGGATAATAACTGCTATATTTGTGCCTGTGCTCAGCAAAGAGTTGTCTATAAACGATCGCGTTAGTGCTTGCCTTCACGTGATGTTTGAAAACATCAAGAAGCTGAATCCGTGAATTTTCCCAAGGTGGGATTTCAAAGTTCTGTACTGCTTGGGGGCGCATATCAGAGAGGGAAAGTTCCTCAATGATAGGGCGAAGTCTTAAAGGAAAGGTAGGAACGCAGGATGGACGTGTTTCAAATAAAGTGTTACACTCATTATCAAGTAAGCACAGCTTATTGGGATGTTCAGGTTGGGATAAGATATTAAAATATTGTAAAAGGGACAATTGCTCACGCCTCAGATAAAGTGATGGTTCGTTACAGTCAACATATAGGCTCTGCACAGGAGAAGTCCTGAATGCTCCTGAACAAATCCGCAGACCTTGATGGTGAACAGGATCCAGTTTTAACAAAACAGATGACCGAGCGGATCCATACACAACTGAGCCATAGTCCAGTTTAGAGCGGACGAGCGCTCTGTAAATGCGAAGCATGGAGCAACGCTCTGCACCCCAGGAGGTGTTCGCCAACACTTTTAAAATATTTAGTGTTTTTAGACACTTCTTTCTCAGGTTTAAAACATGAGAAAGGAAAGTCAATTTTCGGTCGAAAGTCACTCCTAAAAATTTTACTTCAGGCGCAACTGGAATAATTGTACCATTCAAATATAACTCAGGTTCAGGATGGAGACCTCGCTTCCTACAAAAGTGCACGCACACAGTTTTCTGTTTCGAAAATGTAAATCCCTGTTTGTCTGACCATTCTTGGATCTTATTCAGAGCCATCTGCAGTTGCCTCTCTACATATCTCATGTCTGCTCCTCGACAGCTAATCTGCAGATCATCAACATATAGAGATCCCAAGATGGTGGGAGGAAGTTCTTTTAGTACAGAATTTATTTTTAAACTAAACAGGGTTACACTGAGCACACAGCCTTGAGGCACACCCTCTTCCTGTTTAAAAACATCCGAAAAAACAGAGCCAATTCTTACTTGAAAAGTTCTAGTGTTCAAGAAATTTTGAATGAAAATTGGTAGGTTGCCGCGCAAGCCACTCTCGTGAAGATCCCGGAGTATACCGTATCTCCATGCCTTATCATAAGCTTTTTCAATGTCGAAGAATATCGAGACAAGGTGGCTTCTTCTTACAAATGCTTTTCGAATAGATGTCTCTAAGAGGAGCATGTTATCTACAGTTGTTCTTCCCTTTCGAAAACCACTCTGATAAGGCGATATAATATCATTCTTTTCCAAGAAGTAGACTAGGCGGCTGTTTACCATCTTTTCAAACAGTTTGCAGAGGCAACTCGTAAGGGCAATTGGCCGATAGTTGGAGGGATTCCTTGGATCTTTCCCTGGCTTAGGAATAGGAATGACAATAGCTCTCCTCCATGCACTGGGAAAGGCATGCTCCTTCCACACCCCATTGTAAAGAGTGAGAAGGGCATTCAGTGACTTACAGGACAGATGCTTTAGCATTTCATAATTCACTCCATCAAGACCCGGAGAAGACCTATGTGTCTGCAATAAAGCACTCCTTAATTCAAGCATAGTAAAGTCTCTATTGTAAGGCTCAGATTTGGAAGAGTTGAATGCGATGGGATTTATTTCAGAGTGCTGCTTCATAGAAAGAAATGCAGGTGTATAGTTTCTGCTGGAAGAAACGGAAGCAAATGTCTCACCGATAGTATTCGCAATTTCTTCTATGGAGCTAATTACTCGGCCATCTTTTTCCAAAAAGGAAAGTGAGTGGTCTTTATATATGCCGCATGCTTTTCGAACTCTTTCCCAAACCCGCTTGCTAGGCGTGGAGGATGTTATTGACGACACATATGAAATCCAGGAATCCCTCTGGCTCTGCCTTCTTACTTTTCGTGCATTTGCTTTGGCTCTTTTAAAGGCTATGAGGTTTCGCAGAGTAGGATATCTACGAAAAATACCCCATGCTTTTTTCTGTTTTTTCAGTGCTTCATGACAGTCGCGATTCCACCATGGTTTTGAATATTTTAGTAGTTTTCCTGATGTTCTAGGAATGGAGAGCATAGCTGCCTGAATAATAGTATTAGTAACAGCTTCAACAGCGTCATCGATATGCGCATCTTCTACCATTTCATCTGTGAGCTCTGCAAAGGAAGAGAAGAGTTCCCAGTCTGCCCTGTCCAGTATGAATCGAAGGGATCTCGACATGGGGTTTGCTCCTCTTCGTGCAAGAGACACAAGAATGGGATAATGATCACTGTTATAAAGATCTTTACCCACATTAAAAGTGCAAAAAGGCAACAGAGATGGTGAACAGATGGCAAGGTCGAGAGCATGGAATGTTTTTGAAGGCTCATGGAAGTAAGTATCTTGCCCATTATTGAGGAGACAAAGGCTATGATCTTCGATCATCTGCTCAATTTGTCTTCCTCGGCAATTAGTATCCTTACTACCCCAGAGCGGACTATGGCCGTTAAAATCTCCTATTATGATGAAAGGCTCAGGCAGCTGCTCTAAAAGACCATTTAAATCTTGCTGATCAATATGCTCATTTGGAGGCATATACAGAGAAACGACTGTAGCAACAAAATCAAAATTTGTTTCAGTAGCGACAACTTGGAGGGATGTCGTCAAAGAAAGCACATTTGAGGGATAATCCAGTGAGGTGAGGAGACCTACACCTCCACTGGAACGCTCACCTGCAATGTTGTCTTTCCTGACGAAAGAAAACCTCCGAAGTTTTGCTTGTTGTTCCGGTTTTAGATTTGTTTCCTGTATTGCGAAGCATAAAGGTTGATGAACATTGATTATAGCTTTGATGTCGAGCAGATTTCGGTGGAAACCACGACAGTTCCATGATACGAGGGTGGCCATTATGAATAGTTTTTGTTCTTTCTGTGCTCTTGTTTGGTTTTTCGTGGAAGTAGATGCTTGGGAACTTCCAGACCCTCTTCTACTTCCATACCGTCTGAATCCGCAGATTCAGAAACCATTCCATCAAGAGAGCTATTGCTGGAACTTCTATTTTTATTTGTTTCTTTTCGTGTGGTAGTTTTGGGTTTGCTTTGAATTACTATTTCTTTATTTTGTACTGTATGGGTTGGGTTTTCTTTCTTCTTGTTGTTTGTAGTCTGTTGAGTTTTGTTTGGTGGCGTCTGCATACTAACTGATGTTTGGGTAGCAACTGAGCGAAATTTTTTAAGAGCATTGGCGTAAGATGTATTTGGTCGTAGCTGTGTGCTTTGGACTAATCTTCTGGCTTCGACATATGAGATGTTCCTCGTAACCTTTGCAGTCTGCACTTCTTTTTCCAATTTCCATTTTGGACAGAGGCGTGAAAATGCTGGGTGCTCACCCTTGCAATTTATACAAAGAGGCGCAGCGGTACAATTTTCAGAATCGTGGCCAATCTGTGAGCATCGGGCGCATGTGAGGCTGCCACGACAAGACGTCTTAGAATGGCCGAAACGCTGGCATTGGAAGCATCGCATAGGGTTGGGAATTTAAGGTCTTACGGGACAATTTAAATATCCGGCCTTAATATTCTTAGGCAGATCAGGCGTGTTGAAGGTAAGGATCACGTGTTTCGTATCGATCAACTTACCTTCCTTACGCATCTTGATCCGCCTAGCACCGCAGACATTTTGGTCGGATAGCTCGGAAGCGATCTCTTCTTCAGGAACATACAGAAGGTCGAATTCCGATATAACGCCACGACAATAATTCAGTGTCTTATGTGCTGTTACATTGACATTCGCTTGCCCAAGTTTAGTTATTTGAAGTAAAGAAGCAGACTGGGTGGCTGAGATTGTATCAATAAGGAAGTCTCCGGAGCGGAGACGCTTTATATTTCTCGGCTCACCAATACAAGACTGGATGTATTTGTTAATCACGAAAGGAGACATCTTATGCATTTCGCCAGAAGGACTAGAGATGACTAGGAAACGGGGACTATCGTTATGATTTTTTTTATTTGCATCTGTCCGTAATTTTTTTGCAGAATTTTCAGAACTAGATTGAGTGACTGGTTTAGTAGTAGACTTTTCAGAACTAGGTTGAATGATTGGTTTATTAGTAGGTGGTTCAGAGCTAGGTTGAGTGACTGGTTTAGTAGTGGACGTTTCAGAACTAGGTTGAGAGACTGGAGTGACTTCGAAGTCTTTGATCAGAAAAATTTGAGAATTAGCCATATTGAAATAAGAAAAGATTCGGGTCCGACGGCCCCGCCCACCACGGAGCCCAACAAGGGAACACAGATTCCTGTGTTAGGGCTAGCCGGACCTATACGCAAACTGAAGCCCCACAGTCGGCTTTCCCGAAAGCAGGTACTCCCGAGAGCTTGACCCCAAGCCACCGACACAAGGACTAGTGACCAGCCGATTGACACCCGTGAGGACGACTAAGGTGCCTCCCGTTTAGCTGAAGCAGAGGCCAAAGCAGTGTGTTGGGGACAGTACCTCGCCCCTCAACTACCAGGACCCTCCTTTCCAGCGACACGGGTCTCCACGCACGGCAAACACGTGGGCAGTTTTCTCGCCACTCGAAAACTAGATGCAAGGGATGCTCCAGTCTCTCGTGACGAGCCCCAAACGCCGTAGAGAGAAACCACGAGGGAGAAGGGAAGGGAAAAAGTTCCAGCCAAGAGGAGAGGAGACGGAAAAGAGGATAGATCACTGGGGCTCCAGGATCGTGACACCCGTCTCACCAAGAAGATGATCCCCTGAAGGGCTAGGGTACCTCGGGATTGCCACACCCGTACTCACAAAAGTGAGCCCCTGAGGGCCGTGTTTGATGATGAACCTCTTGTAAGGTACTATATCCGTAGTGGGATATGGTAGGTGATGGCTCGTCGTGAGGCTACAGTTGAACACGTAGTGGTCGGGGGAGCCAATTTCCCCACACGCACACGCTTCTGTCATGGAAATAGCACGCTTATAAAAGAAGGTGGGAAAAGGGCCATGCCCCGTGATATAGTTTACTAAAGGGGGTATGGCCTGTAAGCGTTCTTTATCTACTACAGGGTAGAACTCGAAAGTCCTTCTGCCGGTATCTCCATTCTCCCATTCGTGTTGCCATTGTTTATTCCTTATGTCTCTTAGTTGTCTTTTTAAAAATGACGGCGTGACATGCCGTCATTTTTAAAAATGCTGAGACAGCCTGTGCATTATTGTTGATTGCTGCCTCATTGGCCAGTTGATCTGCCATCTCATTGCCTGCGATCCCAGAGTGGCCTCTTACCCATTTTAGCTTGATGTTAGATTGCTGGTTGCTATGCAATGTCTGTTGGATTTGCAGGATTATGGGAGATGTATGATGATGATTCTTTAATGCCTGCAGCACTGACATGCTGTCTGTGCAGATTTCTGTTCGTGCAAGTTGTATGTCATGTGCGTACTGTATTGCCGCTTCAATTGCTATGGCCTCCGCCTGGAAGATACTATTGTGAGCTGCAAGATGACCTTTCCATTTACTGTGAAGTGTCCCATGCTCATAATAAGCATAAGCACAACCCACTCCGTTATCATGTTTGGAGCCATCTGTGTAGAATTGCGAGGCGACTGGTACATCCTCTATTCGCGGCTTAGATCTCTTTGCTATTTTGACGTGTATGCCCGAGTTTTTATGTGCTGGGTGCACGTGCTGTGTGCTGCCTGGTGTTTCGTACTGCAGCGTGCTGAAGACTGTGGTGTCGAGTGCAGCATTCTCCTTTAATCTTATTACCCGCTCATATATTGCTTCTAACTTGGCCCTGATGTGAAGGGGTGTGAGCCCGGTAAGCAGAAGTGCTGCATTTGTCGCGGTTGTTCTATATGCCTTGCTAATGTTGAGAGCAAAAGGTCTTTGAATTGCTGACAGGGCTTTTATTTTACGGCTGCCCATTGGTAGTGCCTAAATAGCTGAGGCATAGCGTACAATCCTTTCTGCAACCGTCAAGTAGAGCAGTTTTTGAATGTAAGGGTTCTGCCCCCAGTTTTGTACCCGAAACTGCCTGGCTTTCTTTGCAATGTTGGCTGTTCTGACTTTGACTTCTTGTAGATGTGGTAGCCAGGTCAAGCCTTGGTCCCACGTGACTCCAAGGTATTTCAACGTTTTGGTGATTTTCAAGTTTCTGCCCATTAGCTTAATACAAGGTCGTCTCGTGGGGTTTGTACCTAGACGCGGTATGACCATGGCCATAGATTTCTGGGCTGAGATAACGAGTTTCAGCTTTTGGCACGTGTCATAGAATTTGGAGCAAGTGGCGGAGCCGTTCCTCTCCAGTTCGTCTCGCGTACGGCCAGTAACTAGTAGTGCCGCATCATCGGCATACGCCACTACTTTGCTGTGGTGAGGCCAATTGAGTTGCAGTAGCGCATTGAACGTAATTATCCAAAGCAGGGGCCCCGCGCAAGAGCCTTGTGGGCAACCCCTCTCCTGCTTCTTTGTATAGACACCACTATTGTTTGCGATTATGAGACTTCTTGAGTCCAGATAATCGTTGAAGATGTTATATAGATTCCTGGGGCACTTTGCCTCCCTGAGGGCCTGCTTGATTGCAGGCCACCAGAGGGAGTCAAAGGCACTCTGAAGATCTAGTGATATAAATGCCGTGTGCCGGTTATTGGCTCTATTATTGTTAATGTGGCTTCTGATCTTATCTAGAGCGTGTACTGTAGAGAGGCCAGTTCTGAACCCATATTGGTTATTGCTAAGGAATTTGGTACGGTGAAGGTGGTACTTTAGCCTATTCACCAGAAGTTTCTCGTAAACCTTCCCCAGCGCAGACAATAAACATATCGGTCTGTAGGAGCTGGGGTCTTCTGGTGATTTATTCTTTTTAAGAAAGAATACGACTTGGCCCTTTTTGAAGGCCGATGGAAATATCTGCTGTCTTAGCAATTTATTAAAGAACGCCTTTAAGTATGTTGGGCAGGCAGTGTTATTGATTGATTGCATAGTCCTGATGATTGCATAGTCCAGTCCGTCAGGGCCTGGCGCTTTCTTGAGCGGAAGATATTCGAAGACTTGCTTAATCTCCTCCGTTTCGAAAGGAATATCATCCGGGGTATCTGGGACGTCTTGACAGTCTTTTGTTAGTCTTTGTTGTGGCGTGTCATCCTCTGGGTTATCTTCCCTGAAGGCTACATTCAGATATGTGGTAGCAGTATCTTCTGCTATGTTGCCGGTGGAGGGTGGATTTGTGGTCTTGGCGTACAGATGATCCGGCTTGAAGACTTTGGAGGTTGTTAGTTTGTGCAGTATTCCATATGGATTTGAGTTCTCCGTACAGAACTTCCGCCAGCTGGCGATCTTCGCCTTTAGGAGGTTAATCTTGTACGCTGCTCTTTCCTTTCTGAATGCTGCGAGGATAGACAGAAACTTTACTATGGTCGAAAACGCCGTGAAGCAGATTTTAAAGTAGGTGATAAAGTGTTAAAGGGGAAATTTTCTTTATCAACTGCCCCAGATAATTTCACTGCAAAATTGGCTCCAAAGTTTGAAGACCCCTATGTAATACAGGAAATCAAGGGAGTCGTATTGTACCTTAAGAACGAGAGAGGGGAAACCTGTAAAGCAAGTCCCGAGCAGTAAAAAAAATATTATAATCAAAATGATTTTGAAATCTTTAAAAGTTTCTTGCAGGATTCAAGCGCAAAAGAAGTGGAAATACCAGAATTATCGCCACCCGCTCCACTACCCAAGAAGCAGAGAACAGAAGAGGAACCTAGCCCTTCTGCAAGTCATTCTAGGGTCCCGAAAAGAAGGAAGGAAAATGGTCACACTCCAGCATTCAAGAAGTGCAGGAAATCAACGCCGCCTCGTAAAGAATCTTTAGTAAACAGGAAAAGACCCGTTACAACTTCCCTCAGTAGAAAATCTGCGTCGAGGAAACCACTTCCAGGGCCAGACAGTCAGGAGCAAACAAGGCCGCCGTGCATGAGAAGAAAAAGACAGAAAGAGGAACGAAAAGATTCCCACCAACAGAAAAAATTCAAGCAAGAATCCAGACCGGAGGCCGCGAAGACCAGCCGTCCAGGGGCCAAACGGAAAAGACAGGAACCCGAAGACTACCACCCCAAGAGGCCGGCATACAGAGGGCGAAAAAGAAAAGTATGAACTCTGTAACTTGGGATCAGTTTTGCCAGAAGAGGATGTCGGAGTTCCAAGCATCGAAAACTCAAAGATAAGTTAAAATCTTCTATAAATTTTTCTTTTATTCTGAAATGTTATGTGTAAATACGAAGTTCTATATGTTGACGGAAGTCAATTTGTCTCGGTTGAGACTTAGTTTTGTTTTACTTTATTTAGCTAAGCCAAAAGCATTCTTTAAGTGTAAAATCTAACAGCAAGCAGTTCCTGTTGGTCGAAAGACTAGTTCTGTTATGTTAAAGCCAAAATTTAGCCGAAAGTAAAATAACTTCGTATTCTTGTATTAATGGAATATTTAGTTTCAGTGCCGCCAGCTTGGCGAAGAAAGCGTGAAGTAAAATTTTATTTTTATCTTATTCATGTTATTGTAAGTTGTAAAAATCATATGTATTAGAATTTTGTAAATATAGGTAAATACTTGAAAGTTATGTAAAAGTAGAATTTAGTCTAGAAGCATAAAATTTTAGATGCTAAAAGTAAATGCTCAAAAGAAACGAGTTCAAATCTAAGTATTAAACAGTAAATAAAATCATGCTTTTAGAGCGAAAGCCTGCATGTCTAAAGACGAATGAGGGGGAATTTAGAATGAATGTGTTTTGTAGGGTTCTCCACCTACACTTGAATTTTAAGAATGTTAAACATAGCTCATTGAATTTCAGTATGTTGGATTAAGGTGTGTCATATTTGGTCGTTTGAATTCTAATAAATCATTGTGGTTAGGGGAAGTGTTGTAATACAAAAACGCAAAGATTCCCGTTTGACACCACACATGGTGGAGAACCAGGGTAAAGTTAAATTCATGTTTGAATATTTGAATGAATGTGAATGTAAGCAGTTAATTAAGGAAAAGAAAAGGATCGGAAACGAAAACTTTATCCAGTGTTAAAAAAGTGTAAATCATAATGTATTTAGAATATATTGATACTTATTCCTTCCAAATGCTGGAAGGAAGAGGAAAAGATTGATTGATGAAGACCAAATTCCAGAAAGGATCCTGTAAGAAGATATGGTATTTTAATCATCTACAGAAATGATTGTAATTGTTTTAGGAAACAGTTTGTTTTATGTAAACGGGACTCTTGAGTTTTAGGTCAGATTTTGGAAACTTTTTCAACAGGTCGTTTCTAGGACCTGCTTCCAGGTTTACCAAATTCTGACAGCGGCAAATGTAGGGTTTATATTTATTTTATCTAACATTTATTTTAAGCTACTTTCCTGTCAAGCCTTTACTTTCCCCTAGAATTGCCAATGCCAGAGTATGTAAATCGTAGTAGAACGCGCAGAGTATTCAAATTTTAGCAGAAGTAAGTTGAGTTTAAATAGAAGGGAAACGAGATTATATGTGTGCTTCTTGAATCGCGAGCGTGAAGGTTGCTAGGTAGAAATTTAAGAACCGCGCGTTTCGGCCTGTGTGCCTATTTCGGCAGTTCGTTGAATCTTCAACTACTTAAACAGTAAGCTTCCTGAATCTCAGCTGTATCTTAGAACTCGGTTAAGTTAGTTACGATTTTAGAGCCTCGTAGGTAGTGATCTCGTTATTTATTCATCCTGTCATTTATTTTTAGTTTCACATTTCTGTTTTGTTAAACCGCCGAGTGGGCGTAGTTTGTGAGCGCCAAGTGAACGCAGCTGTTATTTCTAAAGTGGAATAACAAGGGATTTAAACCCTTCTTACGAGTTTGTGTAATTTACAGTTCATAGCAGTCACTACCAGTGTTGCTGACAAGTTGGGGCCTCGCAACACTATAAACTAACCGCATATAAGTAATATATTGTATTGATGAACCAGTGTTATATTTTAACTTATTAAGTGACTATGAGAAGAAAGTCATGTTTTCCCCTAAATGCTCATTTTCAAGTAGAATTTTACTAACGCACACATGTGTTTATTGCCGTTTTTGATAAAATCTCAAAGGCTGAAATGAGTGTTTCATTAGTAAATTTGTACTTTCCGACTTCATTTTACTGAAACGGAAACATTCCTAAGTTATTGCTAAGAAACATTTGTACATGATGTGCTTTTTGATTAATTTTCATACCACCTGATTATTTTGAAAATTTGTTTCCTAGTCCAGTGCTAATATATTGCTAATTTTCGCTTTTTTAGTGTCCTTCGTATGTGACAAAAACTCAGTTTACAACTTTTTCTTACTTAACACCTTGCATTGCATTGCTGAACCGGGGCCAAGCTTTCAATTTTATTACATACCATGCAAATATTATAAAAAAGGCACATTTTTTCCATCTGTTAGCACAATTTGAATAAATATTTTACTATTACAGAGACTTCTTTAGTAAATTCTCAACGTTAAACTGAATGTTTCATTACTAATTTTGAAGATTCCGGATATATCCTACTTAAACGTTCATAACTAGTTAGCAACATAGTTTAGACATATAACTCCGTTGTACTCTTGGTTAATTTTAAATTGTTTTTCATCTATAACACTTGATTTCTAATGAAGTATCGAAATGATTATTAACTATCTCCTTTTCGCAAAGAATTTCGTAGACACATGTGTTCAATACAGAAAATTTTTCTAAATTATCAGTATTATTACCAAAATAGAATACAAAATTTCCCTAAAAATGTATACATTTATTTCTTTAAAAACACGTACAGAATACCCACATTTAATAATTAAATGAGTATTTTCGTATATCAGAACGAAAATTATTAAATAATGTCATGTTCCATAAGATTTATGAATTTGTGATGTCGTTGGCTTTTTGCAAACGCTTTGAGAGAGTGTGCTCTCGATACTCTTTTAAACACTTGGAAACTGTTTTATCTTTGTTATTGGAAACTATTTTATCTTTGTTGTTGATATATGCCAATGGATTCTCGATACTTTTTCTCTTGGTTTATCTTCAGCTTATGAGTTATTTAAATACTTAAAAATATATTTGTAGATCATTTATGTTGACACTTGTGATAGCTGTCCTGTATGTGTTTTTGGAAAATGTATTTTTTTATTCACATGAATGAAACTAATGTTTTCTTAAAATTTTATTATTTAGAGTATTAGTCACTTATGACAGAATGTCAGATTTGTTCCCAGTATTCAACATTCATATGAACTTCAGTATTCTAAATCTCTCACGTAACTTTAATTTTCCCTATCAATAATAAGAAGACGAATGGAATAAATGCAGGTTATGCAGACATAAGGTAAAATTCTGGAAATAAAAGAAAGTCTAAAGATCTAGGCATTTCCGTAGAATGTGCAAATATTCCTTCTATTCGAAGCTTATTTTTGAAATTACACAGCATAAAAATGTAAGTTTACTGAAAAGAGATGTAATGAAGATCAAGTACTCTGCAAAATCTGAACGGTAATTATACAAAACTAGTTATACGGAAGGTCTCCCATAAAAGTGGTTCGAGCGAAGGAAACACGCCAGCAATCTCCTAAAACTTTAAGTGAGCACCTGATCTTTGCTCTTACAAAAGTTAAGTAGAATTGTAGATTCTACGTAAGACCGAAGATCAAAAGCCCACTTAGACTTTCAGGAGATTGCTGGCATGGTTTCTTCGCTGGAACTACAGTGGATGGACAAAAATATGGAAACACCTTGTGAAATGCATGTTTGAAAAGAAAGATTGATTTTAATGAAATGTACGTGGCGCTGGCGTTTTTGACTACTGACGCCACCTATACAACTTCGTAAATGTGCTAAACAGTTCAGTTGTTGTCGGAGTACTGTTATGTGAGGTTGACATTGCATTATGTCAGAGTTAACAGACTTCGAACGTAGGCAAATTGTTGGAGCACGTATGGTAGGTGCTTCCGTAAGCAAGGTAGCCGAAGTGTTTAGTGTTTCAAGAGGTACTGTATCGAAGATTTATTCCGCATATTTGAAAAGTGGAAAAACATCATCTGCTAAATCACAGCGCGGACGAAAGTGTGTCCTGAGTGATCGTGACAGACGATCATTAAGGGCAATTGTGACGAAAAATAAGAAGACCACAGCTGCAAAAGTTACTGCTGAAATGAATGTTGTGTTACCGAACCCTGTGAGTACCAAAACAATTAGAAGGGAGCTTCATAAATAGGGAATTGCTGGCCGTGCTGCAATTGAGAAGCCACTCATCAGTGATGCTAATGCCCGTAACAGGAAAAGGTGGTGTTTAAGTCATAAAGCCTGGACTATGGAGCAGTGGAAACGAGTAATATGGTCTGACGAGTCTTCTTTCACATTGTTTCCCACTTCTGACCGAGTTTACGTCTGGAGAACGCCATCTCAAGCCTATAATACAGACTGCTTGTTGCCAAGATTGAAACATGGCGGGGGTTCTGTTATGGTTTGGGCAGCTATATCGTGGTTCTCTGCTAGCCCCATGATTTTTCTGCTAGCCCCATTTCAGTTCGACAAGAAATTCGGCGCCAATCTAATGTTGCGCGCTTCCAACCTGCACGCAAGAATAGTGGTGACTGCTGAGAACTGGAAAGTAGACAAAGTCTTGAGAAGGGCTTAAATCCCTTTTTATTCAACTTTAGAAATTACAATTGCGTGCTCTTGACGCTCACAAACTACTCCGACCCGGCGGTAAAATAAAGATAAGGAACTAAAAAAAAGAATAGTAACAAGTGACTAACTACGAGGCTCTCTAAACGTAACTAACCTCACCGCGTTCTAAGATACCGCTGATAATTCAGCATACTTCTGAATATTACGTTGAAAGATTAACAATCTGCCGAGGCAAGCACACAGGCCGAAACGCGTGGTTCTTCAATTTCTAGCTAGCCACCCCCACGCTCGTGAAGCAAGAAAGCACACTTTCGAACTCGTTCCCTTTTATTTAACTCAGATTACTTCCGCTGACAATTTGAATCCTTGCGCGTTCTACTAAAATTTACATACTCTGGCATTGGCAATTCCAGGGGAAAGTAAGGCTTGACAGGAAAGATAGTTTAAACTTAAAATAAATGTTAGTTAAAAATAAATATAAACCCTACAGACTAATACTCTGAATAATAAAATTTTAAGAAAACATTAGTTTCATTCATGTGAATTAAATAAATACATTTTTCAAAAACACATCCAGGAAATCTATCACAAGTGTCAACATAAATGATCTACAAATATATTTTTAAGTATTTAAATAACTCATAAGCTGAAGATAAACCAAGAGAAAAAGTATCGAGAATCCATTGGCATATATCAACAACAAAGATAAAATAGTTTCCAAGTGTTTAAAAGAGTATCGAGAGCACACTCTCTCAAAGCGTTTGCAAAAAGCCAACGACATCACAAATTCATAAATGTTATGGAACATGACATTATTTCATAATTTTCGTTCTGATATACGAAAATACTCATTTAATTATTAAATGTGGGTATTCTGTACGTGCTTTTAAAGAAATAAATGTATACATTTTTAGGGAAATTTTGTATTCTATTTTGGTAATAATACTGATAATTTAGAAAAATTTTCTGTATTGAACACATGTGTCTACGAAATTCTTTGCAAAAAGCAGATAGTTAATAATCATTTCGATACTTCATTAGAAATCAAGTGTTATAGATTAAGAACAATTTAAAATTAACCAAGAGTACAAAAGAGTATATGTCTAAACTATGTTGCTAACCAGTTATGAACGTTTAAGTAGGATATATCCGGAATCTTCAAAATTAGTAATGAAACATTCAGTTTAACGTTGAGAATTTACTAAAGAAGTCTCTGTAATAGTAAAATATTTATTCAAATTGTGCTAACAGATGGAAAAAATGTGCCTTTTTTATAATATTTGCATGATATGTAATAAAAATGAAAGCATGGTCCCTGTTCAGCAATGTAATGCAAGGTGTTGAGTAAGAAAAGGTTGTAAACTGAGTTTATGTCACATACGAAGGACACTGAGAAAGCGAAAATTAGCAATATATTAGCACTGGGCTAGGAAACAAATTTTCAAAGATAATCAGGTGGTATGAAAATTAATCAAAAAGCATATCATGTACAAATGTTTCTTAGCAATAACTTAGGAATGTTTCCGTTTCAGTAAAATGAAGTCGGAAAGTACAAATTTGGTAATGAAACACTCATTTCAGCCTTTGAGATTTTATCAAAAACTGCAATAAACACATGTGTGCGTTAGTAAAATTCTACTTGAAAATGAGCATTTAGGGAAAAACACGACTTTCTTCTCACAGTCACTTAATAAGTTAAAATATAACACTGGTTCATCAGTTCAATATATTACTTATATACGGTTAGTTGTTCATTTAGAATATGATAAAGAAGAAACTTTTCAGTCAAAGAGAAACATATTTACAAAACAATGGTTCTTAGTTTCCTAGTCAAGGTGCTGATGTTTCTCATGATTGACAGATATTTTCTTAGACATGTTTCTAATGAAATTAGTATATAAACTTCTTTTAAGAAAGAAATAGACTTCATGAGAAAAATCGATGACAGTGCAAGTCAGTGATTCTTGGTATCTTCGAGAAAATATTCTGCATGATGTGGGTTAACATTCTCTATTCCCACAGTATACTAAGATGAAAAATTACATTTCATTTCTTAATTTTCTGATTGAGCGTGGTAGTGTTATTGAAGTTAAATCTTCCAAACGTGCAAAACGTTATTAAATCAAACAATATAACTATTTAATAAAAATTTATGCCAAAATCCTTACAAGGCAATGAAAGATAAATAAGAAAATATTTGATAATTCAATGATTTGCAGTGGCCGTAACGTTAAAAATTGTAATACTCAAAGTTTTCAAAAGGTTTATGGAAACACGATAACACCATAGTCATCCGTAAATAACTTCCATCGAAACTGAAAACTTTATGCACAAAATTTACTTGGAATGCAGGAAAATAAACATTAGAGAATTCAAAATGAAGATACTTTCCGGAATGAAATGTACAGTATTTCAGGAAGTATTCACTTAATTTGTAACTTGGTTGTAATGAGCCTATGTGAGGCATGAAATGCATTCGGATGCGAAAAAAAAAAATAACAAACATTTAACTATCCGGCAATGAATCAAATTTCATTGGAAATGTAATGGTATGAAAAGCAGAAAATATATCTGAGTAGAAAACCTTGATGATAATATCTGAATATGTTTGTTTTTTTAAGACGAAAAATGCTCACTGCAGTTTCCGTTATTGCTCAAATGAAGCAGTTTGCTTTTCTGAGTTGGAAAAATTTCACTTTAATTTTTTAAGACGAAACATCACCACTGTTATTTCGTCTGTGGTCATGTGGTCAAACCCATGTTAATTTTAAAATGTAAGGGGGAAAATGTTACACTTTAATTTTAAAAAGTCGAAATTTTAGGTGGAAACATTTTCACTTTAATTTTTTTAGGAGGAAAAATCTTCACTTTTATTTCGTCTATGGGAAAACCCATGTTAAATTCAAAATGTGTGAGGAAAAAGTTACACTTTGATTTTAAAATGAGATTTTTTTAGGTCGAAAGAGTTTCACTTTAATTTTTTTAAGGATAAAAATCTCCACTTTTATTTTGTCTATGGGAAAACCCATGTTAAATTCAAAATGTAAGGGGAAAAATTTACACTTTGATTTTGAAAAGTCGAAAAAAATTCATTTAAATTTTTTTAGGTCGGAAAAGTTTCACTTTAACTTTTTTAGGAAGAAAAAAATTCATTTAGATTTTTTTAGGTCGAAAAAGTTTCACTTTAACTCCTTTAGGGAGAAAAATCTCCACTTTGATTTTGAAAAGTCGGAAAAATTCATTTAGAATTTTTTAGGTGGAAAAACTTTAATATTTTTAGGAAGAAAAACATTTTTTATTGGTTACGGTATACTTCATTCTCGCTCTAACCTTTTTTTTTCTTTTGAGTTGTAATATTTCTGGACCTAAATTTTCAGAAAATGAAATCATTCTGATTTACCAAATTCCTTCTAAGTGTAGAATATAGTCTTCAAACAGAATATTTTAGTATAAATAAATGCATTATAGACTAAAATATGATTAAAAATACTTCATTAGTTTTCAGGCCCTATTCCTGAAACTTGGCAAGGATCTTACCCCTGACTTATCCCATTCGGGACATTTTCAGAAAAAATATTCATTCCTTGTTCATGTTTTCCATATTTAGATATTTTTTCCCCTTCTTATATGTTATATTTCACTATTGCTCTTTGGCTTGGTAGGAAGTGTTTTTCATGGATATTGCATACTACTCCTATACGCCTGCGACAGTTCTAATAAATGACATTACCTACTAGTGTAAATAATATCTCTAAATATATAGGTATTCTCTTGAATGTTTGCTTAATATGTAAATTTGTGAAGCATTTCTGTTTGAATTTTTCTTTTTAAGATTAATTCACACTAAAATGTATTAAAGGTTCATTTAAGTTACCAATGTTTAACCATAATATGGAGTTCATGTCAATATTATATGTTTTGTATGGTATTTATGTAAAAATGTTTCTCATATCTGTGAAAAATTAAATATCGGATGTACTTAAAGAGCTTAAGTAAAGTAATGTCAGTTTGAAATGCGTATCTTCAGTTAAATTGAATATATTGAAGTTATGTTGTATTATTATTTGGAAATTCATGTCAATATTCCCTGTTATGTAGGATTTTATTTGGTATGTATCATTGTAAGGATCCTAAGTTTTACTAACGTTTATTTTATTTTAAATCTTTACTATCACTTCTTATTTTCTACTTCCGTCCAGAATTAAAAGCTTTAACTTATTTATGCAAATTTGTCTTGCTAACGCCAAGTACTTAAGTTGTGATTTTTTGCCAAGCAAGATAGAGGAAGGAGTTATTGAAAGCAAGCCGCTTGCCATAGTAATTTTACGAGTTTTCACTCGGTTGCTGGTTGCCTTCAAGGGCAGAGATTTAGTCCTCTTGATAATTGCAAAACGTATCGTAGTTTTAGCAGCTCGGCGTACTACATACGGACTTTGTTAAATAACGGCCAATCTTAATGCTAGGCACTTGTATACTAATCCAAAGTTAGTTTTAGTTAGAGTTTTAGTTAGTAGTATTATATTCTGACGTTCAGACCACAAGTAGTTGGTCTCTGTATTCCGAAGTTCCGAAAATACCTGTAAAGATAGAAAAATAAAGGGTTTCGTATACCCTTCCTGTGTGTATTGTCTACTTCACAATTATTGAACATAGCTTGAGTAAGCTCCCTGTTCCAAGTCAGGACAGTTCATGTTTCCAAAGCAAGTCAAGAGGAACACAAGTCCTGATAGTGGCGCCCGACGAAGAAGAGTAACTATGGCCGAGTTTCAAGAAGAACCTGTGGTGCCTGCAGAAGAGGCTCAGAATCCAGAAATGCCAGCTGCCGCCCTGGAAGGATTTGGGTACATCGTCCAGACCATGCGCGCATCGATGAAACCAGAAGCAACATTTAATGGAAACTCACCGGTAACAAGTTTTTTGGAAAAATTTGATGACCACTTCATGCTGTATCCCGGGCATGAGTTCCAGAAAGTCACCTTAGCTACCAGCGCTTTGAGGGGCCAAGCGCTTAATTGGTTCAAATGTATAGGCAAATTATTGTGAATATGTGTTAAAGGTTGAATGAATGTAGTTAGGCTCTCTGACGCTACACTTCAGAGTTAGCCACTTTTCAGAATAGTACCTCAGGGTTCAGAGATGAATATAAGGTGTGTTCTGAGGTCTTGTTATATTGAATTTTAACACGTTAGTGTTTTGATTGCAGGCGGTAGTGTTGAACACTTGTACATAGACACGCACATGTTTGGTGTTTTTCTTTACAACACATGTCAGAGAGCACGGGAAGATAATTAAATAACGTTATGAATGAAATAAGAATTTTAAAAGAGAAATATTAAATATAATATAAATAATTCATGTTACTTGCCATTTGATTGTGTAAGACTTCATTAAACTAGTTTTCCTTCCAGATCTCTGGAAGGAACCAGATTCAACTAAGAAACTCCTGTTTATAGATGCAGTACAGATGAAAATTATTTGTCCATAGAGTTGATAATGTAAAAACGACTTTTTAATTTCTAGATTAGATAATTTATAGTGAGAAATGTTTGTAAAAGATTGGCCTCGCGTTAGATTCTAGAGCTAAAAGTTTTCAACAAGGTCGTTTTAGACCTCAGTTTCAAACTAATTAACTCTGGCGGGAAGTATGTAAGGATCCTAAGTTTTACTAACGTTTATTTCATTTTAAATCTTTACTATCACTTCTTATTTTCTACTTCCGTCCAGAATTAAAAGCTTTAACTTATTTATGCAAATTTCTCTTGCTAACGCCAAGTACTTAAGTTGTGATTTTTTGCCAAGCGAGATAGAGGAAGGAGTTATTGAAAGCAAGCCGCTTGCCATAGTAGTTTTACGAGTTTTCACTCGGTTGCTGGTTGCCTTCAATGGCAGAGGTTTAGTCCTCTTGATAATTGCAAAACGTATCGTAGTTTTAGCAGCTCGGCGTACTACATACGGACTTTGTTAAATAACGGCCAATCTTAATGCTAGGCACTTGTATACTAATCCAAAGTTAGTTTTAGTTAGAGTTTTAGTTAGTAGATTTATATTCTTACGTTCAGACCACAAGTGCTTGGTGTCTGTATTCCGAAGTTCCGGAAATATCTGTAAAGATAGAAAAATAAAGGGTTTCGTATACCCTTCCTGTGTGTATTGTCTACTTCACAATTATTGAACATAGCTTGAGTAAGCTCCCTGTTCCAAGTCAGGACAGTTCATGTTTCCAAAGCAAGTCAAGAGGAACACAAGTCCTGATATCATAACTTAAAAATCATCCTCAAAAAGCTGTAAGAGTTCAGTGTTCGTCAATTTGAAACGCATATCTTAAGTTAGAAGAAATGTATTAAAAAGCTTTGAGACTTGTAAAAATAATGATCATACTCTTTGAAAAAAATATTCCGAGCAGAGAAATTTTTATATTCTAAGTAGGGAAAAAGATGACATAGTTTCATTTCCGTGACTGAACATTAATTCCATGTCCAGACATCCTTTCTTTTTAGATGTTTTACACAAATATGCCTCTATAGTGAATTTAAAATATCACATTACAATGTGGATATTCTTCTCTGTAGTTAAAAATTCTGTAGCTTGTTAAAAAAATAAGGCTGTGTTAAGTTCAAATATAGCAGTGTTTACGAAGGTCTGCGGTAAATGGAGGGATCACATTAAGAATCCGGGTGAAGTTTTCACGTGATAGAAATCAAAATTTAACGTATGTTCGGTGATTTAAATACAATGTGTACAAGAAAATCCAAGATATTTTTGTAAAATATTTCAGAGTCAATCTGTGTTAGTAATATATCTGAAACCTCCTGCTCAATAAAAAGGAGTGTTCTGAATATATTCATGTAAATGTCTGTAGTGTGAAATAATAAGAAATGAAATGCTGTTGGTACGTATTAAACTTGGGTACACAATAATAAGAAATTTCATATTGTTTCGTATGTATTTGAACTAAACTGGCTAGAGATGTCCTTAGTTCAAGTAGATTTTATGTTGTGAAAATTTATTATTTCTGAATTAGAAGGTTTAATTCAAAGTCAGTAGATCTTTAAAAATCCGTATAAGTCTGTATTTATTTTTAGGGAGAAAAAAAAAAAAAAAAAAAAAAAAAAAAAAAAAAACAATCAGAAATATTAACAGGGATATGTTTTAGAAACATGATAAAGGTTAAATGTAAGGCAAAATGTCTAAATGGAAAATAGAAAGTTAAAAATTTACATTTTTTGACACATTTCGTGAATCCTTTGAACAAGAATGAGATGTGTAAAAGAGAATTCGCGACGTTTTAGTACAGTGTTTCAAAAAGTTAGTATAATACGTTAGAAGAGAAAGTTTTGTATATCTTAAGTATTAGTAGCTTAAAAAATAAGAAGAAATATAATATGCTAAGTAAGCTATATGGAAGGAACATCGTACTTATTGGTTTAAATTTGCAGAAAATATCCATGAAAGCCTCTAGAGGGAAATTATATGCGTGTAAGTTCCAGCTTAAATTTCATAGACTGAGAAATATATATGTAACTTTACGCTTCGAGAAATGGAAGTGTAACATCAATAAGTATTTAAAACATTAAGAAAAACCTTAAGAGGAAAATAAAAGAAAGAAAAAAGAAATGAGAGAAGAAAATTCCTCAAAGAATTAAAAAAATACTTTCATATAAAAGAAAAATTAAAAATTACTTCTTGAAGTAAAATATAGGAAAAAGACCGAGTTTGTAAAAAAGAAAGAAAAAATCGTATGAAAATAAGTACAGCTTTTGTAAAACAAATAAAGTGAGGAATGTAAAATACGGAAAGGAAAGATTAAACTGAAGAGAAAAAAAAACCTTCTGTAAAATAAAAAAAGAAAAATAAATAAATAAAATTGTGAAAACATATTACTTTTATAAAATCTATTACTTTTGCAAGTTAAACGCAGGGGGAAAAGAATGTAAAACTTAAAAATGGGGGGGAAGAAAATCTTATGTTTGTATATAAAAAATATGGTGTGAAAATTAATACATTTAATTTAACGGCGAGAAGAAAAGAAAAATACGTAAATTATGTTTGTAAGATAAAGAAATGAGAAATTTAAAATATCTTAACCTAAAATAGAAAAAAAATAAATTTAAAGTTATGAATTCATTCATTATCGAGGATGTACAAAGGTCTGAGCAAGTTGGATCAGAATTCTGTATGTGCAATCCATAGCCTTATGCTGGTTTCCGCTGCACAAAGTTAAATGAACAAAGAGGATAGATACGATCAAATAATAATCAAATAATAGGATTCAGGAGATAAAAGCACGGCTTTGTGTTATCGTCCACGTTTCGCATGCCATAGATGGCCAAATACATGAAATTTACATATAAATACATGAAATTTACATGTAAATACATGAACGTTTTTCATTAAATACTACTATATTAAGTCAAATAGTATAATCAGTTAAAAATAATGTTTAATAACTTCGTCAGGATCCACGAGTACCAAATGCACTATGGGTAAGACTACTGCTCTCTAGCGGTCATTGCTGAACTAAACAGAATGTTCTAGAAATTCTAACATGTATCTGTATGCTGCAATCAGGTTGCGATTAAGTATGACATCAGAGCAGCGGGGAGTTCTACGTCAATGGATAAGCGCGGTCAATGGATAAGCGTCAATGGATAATCCCGTTTGTACAACACAAACGGGATGAAACATGTGGCTGACGTAGCAATAGCAAGATAATTCGAGGTGATAATGCGTGATGACGTCACGAACAGGATGCGAAGCGTCCGTAGTTGGTGACGTTTCAACCCACACGGGCTCCTCCGTAAATTTCCTCCCCCCCTTGTCCGTCGTCTGTGAGAGCCACAGCACCACATGGCCTTAAATCACCTTTTTATATCTACTCCTGCTTATTGTTAAACTAAAACGTTTCGAATTCTAAATTTTTTCCCTTTAAATTGTTGTTCAGTTTCATAAGAAGAAGTACCGGAGCTCATATTATTTAGGGCTCCGGTGCGCTCCGGCTAAAATTGTAATTTATCTCAAAAACTGAGAAGTACCGGAGCCGGGCTCCGGCGTAATTTAAGTACTGCATATGCTTATTCACACAGGAGAAAAACCTCATATGTGTGAAGTATGTAACCAGTCATTTAGACTGAAAAGTCATTTAAACATGCATATCCTTATTCACACAGGAGAGAAACCTTATGTTTGTGAGATATGTAATCAAACATTTATGTTAAAGAATAGTCTAAACAGGCATATGTTTCTTCACACTAGATGGAAAACTTATGTGTGTGAGGTAGTATGTGACAAGTCATTTAGGGAAAAGGGTAGTTTAAACATTCATATGCTTATTCACACAGGAGAAAAACCTCATGTGTGTGATTTATGTGGTATATCATTTAGACAGAAGGGTGCATTAAACCAGCATATGCTTATTCACTTAGGAGATAAACCCTATTGCTGTAAGGCATGTAACAAGTCATTAGATTAAAGGGTAATTTAAATGAGCATATGCTTATTCATACAGGAGAAAAACCGCATGTATGTGAGGTATGTAGCAAGTTGTTTAGACAAAAAGGTGCTTTAAACAAGCATATACTTATTCACACTGAAGAGGCATGAATCAAGTCATGTAGACAAAAGTGGAATTTGAACATGTACTTTTTTATTCACTCAGCGGAGCAACACCATGTAGGAAGTATGTAAAGCTATTTAGATGGAAAAATTAAGTAGTCTTTATCACAAAGGAGAGAAACCTCACAAATGTGAGGTATGTAAAACGTCATTAAGACTTAAAGGATGCACTTTGATTGGCTCATCACCTGCATACGGGTGATGGCAAAAATCTGATCAAGCTGCGTCATCCGTATTAAAGTGACAGTTCTTTGAGAACTTATGAGGTCAAGTAGTTATTTGAAAAAATAATTGTTGATATTGAAAGAAGGAAATGAAAATGACTGCTGCCGATAGCTAAATTCATTCTGTTCACTAAATTGAATCATGCTTTCTTCGGTATCAACTTTTCTTTCTTTTTAAACAACCAATTCTTGTAAAGAGTTATCAGTAGCATCTACACTGCATTTATTATCAGTATCTGAAGAATTATAATTCTGAAAAATCTTGACTGTTCTTCATTGCTACTATTTGAAAATTTGTAAGCCTCGCAATAGGTTTCTTCTTCTCTGATATATGATTCACTTAAAATTAATTCTTTCATTTTTCTTTTGGACATAGCAAAAAAAATGTGGGCAACAATTTTAACGAACACACACAAGGAAAAAAAAATTTTTTTTTTCACTGCAGAAACAATATTTTGAAAAGAAAAAGTAATGTTTGAACCTCGTATGTTTTCAGGTACTTCATTCTTGAGGAAAGATTTTCAACTGAATCCATGTCCCGAAATGTTTCATTTTAGATGCTCTAAATTCTTACTATCAGTAACAAATGGCACATGGTACAGCAGTGCTTGTGGCATGAATGAGATCTTCTTACAAACTCACATAGCACTCAATGTATTAAACCACCATATGTTTCTTCACATAGGACAGAAATCTAGTTTGCGAAGTATGTCAAATGTAATATGTACTGAGATGTCCCTTAAGTTCATATGATCATCCATTTTCATGAATGACTGCATGTGTATGATATATATAACAAATTCTATAAATATATATATGCTTACCCATACTGGTGAGTAAGTACAGCAGTGCAGTAGCACATGCATAAGCAGTCATATAAAAAAAAAAGACGTGTTAGAGTTGCACCTACTTATTCACATTAATAAGAAACCACATATTTGTAATATATGTAGCAAATTACTGAAACAGAAATGTAATTTAGTAAAACTGTAAGGATCTTAAGTTTTACTAACGTTTATTTTATTTTAAATCTTTACTATCACTTCTTATTTTCTACTTCCGGCCAGAATTATAGCGTTAAGGTTTTTATGCAAAGTTTGTCTGGCGAACGCCAAGTATTTAAGTTGTGGCCTTTTGCCAAGCGAGAGAGAGGAAGCAGTGAGTCAAAGCAGGCCGCTTACCTTAGAAGTTACGCAGTTGCTGTTTGCCTTCCAGGCCAGAGGTTTTAATCCTCTTGATAAATTAAACGTATTGTAGTGTTCACAGTCTCTGTGCTACATACACTTCCTGTTATTATAAGGCCAATCTTCCACGTGTATTATTCTAAAGTTAAATTAGAGTTTAGTTTTATTTTTATACTTTTACGTTAGACCCCAAGTGGCGGGTCAGTGTATTCCGAAGTACGGAAGTTATTGTATATAGAGAAAAATATAGGGTTTTGTATACCCTTCGTCTGTATCCTGTCTACTTACCACAATTAGTGAACATAGCTTTAGTAAGCTCTCTGTTCCGAGTCAGGTCCTTGTATGTTCCCGAAGAAGGTTAGAAGGAACATTGACCCTGATAAAACATCTTATACACAGTTGTGCGAAAACACGTGTATGCGATACGCATTTGCAAGGAAAAATTACTTAAAGGATCATATGCATACTAACATGCGTAGGCGAAAACTGGATGAATATATTATATGTAATAACTCATCGCTTAAAGATGTGTTTATACCCGTATTAAAGAATCATGTATGTGATTTGCCCTTATTAGCTATCTAAAGGAACACATGCTTATTCACAGTGGGTAGAATCCACATGTATGTGATATGTGTTGCTATCAAGTCATTTGCAAATAGACGTCTTCTCAATCGACTTATCCATATGTATGTGCAATGTATGTAATAAATCATTTGCTCATAATTGTTGTATAAATAGGCATCTCTACACTGGAGAGAATCTATTTCTTAATGATAAATGTAGTTCTCACGAGTTTCGCTTCGATAATTCTTTGTATCTATCAGAAACTGGTTTCGCATGAATGTACACGAGTGTTGGATTAGAAGAGATTCATTGTTACTTTAATTCATTTGTGAATCATTTAATATGCTGTGGTAGTTGCAACACCATGAAGGAAATGTCATATTAGAAAGAAGTTTATATCACACATGTATGTAATGATAATACAATAAATTGTTCAAATTTCAAACCAGTACTTCCACATCAAAGGTCCAAAGTGAGTATTTTGTGAAACTAACATCGTTGGAAATATAAGTTTTTATGCTTTAAGATATCAAATAGAAGAAACTGTGGATATGTTCCATCAAGTCTATAGTACAATGATGCCGACTGTTGAATGATAGGCCATTGCTAAGTCATCGTATTCTATGCATGTTCGATTCATGCTATGTCTGCAACTATCACTGATTTGTTTTGCATGCTTTAACAATTTAAAATACAGATTTTAGTTATTAAATCAGGATTGCAAAATATATTAAAAAAATAAAAAATGCTTACATTCTTCTCCAAATCCTTTTGGAGTCTTGAAAATGGGTTAAATAAGGAAGCAGCAGTATCAATTGTGTTTGAAGACATCTTGGACATTTCAGGGAAAAAAGTTTGGATTTCTCTTGGAATGTAGCACTGGAAATGTGCTAAAGAAACATTATGATCTCTTCCTCTGTAACATCCCTGGCATAGTAGTTTTATTTAAGAATACCTGCAGTGTTATAGAAACTGGCATAATACGATACCCGATATTGTTGTTTATCCAGTATAACACTCCAGTATAACACTTAAAATGCTAGCTGGAGAATGTCATGCATTACTATATAATGCATATGCAGCCATAATTGCTCTTCTGGGTTAAAGCAGAACTCATCAGAAAACAAGACCTCTTTTCATTTTGCCTGCCATTGTTTGTGTTATGTATCAGATACGATCAAATTGTGAAATCAGACAATTCTATGCCTACTACATTGTTGTAATGTTGTGCTAGCATTCAAGAAGGAACTGCATGATTCATCACAGCCATGCAGTTAAGATATTCATTATCAAGTGGTATCGTAACATTTTATGATTCCACTACTGTAATTTCTTCAACTTGCTCGTTTTTTTACATGTTCATTGTTTCTACATGCCTATCACTGTCATGTCATTATGTCTCCTGCTAGCAGTAATGTCATAATCAGAATAATAAATATTTACCTTTTAAAGTTGATGAGGGACGCAGGACAGTTTACAGCTCATTGATGATGATACATTGCTTGTCACAATCCTCAACACTCTTTATTTATACATCTACACTAATTGTTCAGTGTGCATTGCAAGATTACCCATTCACATTCACTATATTTCTAATCACTATATATCATACTACATATAAATAATTAGATGATGTCAGATTACCTGCTTTCACATGCCTTATAAATTTTGGTCTATAGTAGAGTCCTTGAAACTGGACCTGTTGTGGACTGAAAGGGTGAGCAATTTTTGAAAATGTTCAAGTTTTGAAAATGTTCAAATAAGGGATGAGTGATTTGCAGCTCATAATATTTTATTGCAGATTTCTCTAATGAAAGTTCTAACACAATACAAAACACAGTACAGTCCCTCACAAAAATATTCAAACACCAGTACCCATTCAGTAAACGTGAAAATTGATTAATGGGAGACGATGTTGTTCCATGGCTGTTTTATGAAAGATTTAAAATATGTTTGAGAGAGAACAGAGGATCTTTAAAATATATATATCAAAGTCATGTTTGCGTACTTCAAAGAATAGTATGTGAAATGTAGATATTCTGTTTTCAGAAAAGTAGGCAGTTAGAGAGAGGATAACTTGATTATTAACCCCCCGAGCGTTACGGATTTTTCAGGAAACGGCATGAAAAATAATCGTGTGTACTCATCTGGTCTGTAGCAAAAACGGCAAGTTATTTTGACTCAAACTACTTCAAAAGCGGGTCCCCCTTACCATGTGGATATAATTAAGCTAATTCTCTTCTCCGTTGAATTTAGCGAGTGAAATTAGTTTTTCTCTCTATGGTATCTTCGTCACAGGATTGGTTGCTAAAATGTTATTTTATCTCCTACTTGGCTACGTTATAATTTGCATACTAGCACATATGCTGTATATTGCTTGTACCTTAATCAAGGCGGCCGAGCGGTAAAGACGCTGAACACTGGTAGTTCGGTCCGAGGTTCGAATCCCGCGAACGGGCTGGCTGCGTGGGTGTTTTCGTGGTTTTCCCCATGTGTAACGTGTATACGAGCCAGTTTCCCTTAGAAAGTCCTCCACGAAAGGCATCCCTCCCCTTAGGCAGATAGCCCTAGTGTGCTTTGCCATAATTAAAAACACCAACACCTTAATCAAGATATGTGCCGAATAAGAAAGTTAGTAAGTATGCATCAGTAATAGAAACTACGTAAAATGCTTTAAATTTCCAAGTTCCTTTAAGGAATTGCTTCGATGATGGTGAAACATTTATCTTGCATTCTTTACAGTTATTTTCTTAGAAAACACTTTTTATTATACAAAGGGAATTTGTGAGAATTTTTGCTCTCGTGTTCTAATTTTTCGAATAAAAATTATTCGCAAATTGTTTTAATATTATGTTTATATTTAGTTTTCAAATATTTAAATTTTATTCCAGATTAAAGTATTAGATTTAAATAATTCTTTAGATTGCATCATAAATTTATTAGAAGTTAGTTATTTATGACATCGTTTTCACTTGTGAGAAATAAGTAAAATATTGTAATCGCGAAAAATTTCGATTTTCATATTTCAAAGGAAATTTCCATTTTGATTAGTTCCATCCTGACGCTTACACGTACGTATGTCGCATAACTTCACCATAAAATGCTGAAATTTTATATTGGGAACTTATGACTAGTTTTAGCGCGACGTGTGTCCGTACGTATGTATTCATGTATATCGCAAAAACGGTAAACCGTAAAATGTTGAAAGTTTCTGTATGCGATTGCTATAACATCTAGTTGTGCACCTCCCTTTTTATTGCAATCGGCAGTTCCAAATGAGCATTTTGAAATGGAAGAGCCTATTTCATTTTCAAACGAAATAGGTTTAAATAAAGTTTAGCAAAAAATGTGTTTAATTGATTTGGTGTACAAGGAAGTCATTTGATTTCCGCATATGTTTTAAGATGTTTCAAAATAAATAAATATATGGTTTGAATATCAAAAGATCTCAAATATATAAGCTTTATTTGTTTGTAAATATTTTACAGGAAAGATGAGAAGTAATCTAAATAGCATATCTTGAAGAGAAACACATTAAATACACTTTTTTTAAAGCAAAATTTAAAGAATAACTGATTAAATTTTCTTTAAATATCTTTTGTAAAATATTATATATGAAACCAGATATTGTTTTCAGAAAGACAATTTGTAGAGTGATTAGGTTTTTTTTATGCTAAGAACATCAAAAATGAGCAATGCCCTCGCTGGGATTCGAACCTGGACCTCTCGAATACGCGCTGAGAGTGCTAACATCACACCACGAAGGATACAGTGAGAAGTTAGAAAATACCTTATATACTCCACCTTTTAAAGCCGACTGGAGATTAGGAGACCCAGCTGCTAAATCCTGGTGGTGAAGAATCATCATCCATCCTCCTTTTTTTAGTTCGGACGACACTATAGAACATTAGATTGTTTGTGGAGGAGACACATAAAAAATGAGCAAAGCCCTACCCGGGACTCGAACCTTGGAGCCCTCGAATATACGCCGAATGCACTACATTACACCACGAAGGCATGCAGAAAGGAGGGAGAAAATACCTTATAACTTTAACTAGGAAAGTATTGTTGAGGACTTTTTAAGAATTCAGGATTAGTATTCCATTATTTCAATGCCGAGACGCCTCCTGAAATCTTTGTTATAAATATTAAAATTTTAAAGCCTTGAATCATAGTAAATACAGTTTCTGAAACTTATTATATTCATACATTTGCTTTGCAGTTGAAGAACACTTTCTATTTTGAAATTTCTTGCTGTAGGACTAATGTCAAAGCTAAATTTCGTAAATTAGTGTATGTAGATAAAATGATTTATATAGCATCTAGATATAATACGAAATTTTTTTTGGATTGAAAAGGTGACGATCGGTTTAGAATCAACAAGTTAAAAAATAATCGAACATAATATCCATTTGGAAATACATTCCATATAGTTTTCGAAGTTAAGATGTCCAACAAATCATATAATGCTTCATGCTGGTACATTTATAAAGACTTACCCTTTTTTGCCTTGCGTCCCCTGGTGGTGCAAGTAGTAGCAGGTCCAATTAGTAAACTGAAAGATCTATGATTCGAATTTCAGTCTTTAAGAGAGGAGAATATATGGAATTAACAGCACGTCCAGCTGAATAAGTTTGAAGATTCATGATTGTATTCAAGGCCTCATCAATATGCCGAACAGTTAAGACCTCTGAATCTGAATACTGGTATTTCGGCCTGGTTTGAGTTCGATCTCAGGAGAACGGCCTGACTGCATGGTTGGTTTTCGTGGTTTTCCTCATGTGTAATACGCTAGCTTTCTTCAGAATATCCTCCACGAAGGCATCCCTCCTCTTAGGTAGATAGTCTTCATAGCTTTCCTGAATTTAGAAAACCGAACCGGCCATAACTGTGAGCCTGCCGAGTGCGCTGTTAAGTTTACCTGTTTCATGGCTTTAACCACCTAATGGATTCTATATATTATTATTATTAATGAATTCCTCTCAGGAAGTTATCCAAAAATGTATTAACAGCATAGATTTTTTTGAAGATAATTTTCTTTCTGAGAAAAGTACTCAGTAAAAAGACGGATTTCGAATTTGAAATTTTTATCATATTCAGTTAGTAAATTAATTGATATAATGTTACTGATGTTACTACTTAGTTATCTATGCTTTCATTGGAAACCCTTTAAGGACATATTATAAAGGAAAAATTATTTTTGTTCTTTTTTTAAGTTCCTCTATGCATTAGAATATTAACAAATAAAGCAATATTTGCGTTGTTGCTGCCTTACAAGTACTTATACAATAAAATAAGCACTGTAGCACAGCAACAACGATTAAATGCCTTCTTACATAACAAACCCAATTTAAACTAGTAACTAAAAACAGCAAATGAATTTCCCAAAATGTAGACTTTTCTAGTATGTTGTAAAGTTAGCTTTAAAATATTTTGGAAGAGCTAGTCAGAAATTATGTGAAAGGAAGTGACTCCAGGTTTCATTATTACAAACTTTCGTATAATGTATCAATTTATTTTAAGCCATTTTAACCAGTAATTACAACTTAATATTGTTTCAAATTAAAAATAATGAATGGAAACATTCACAATGCTCGAACACAGCATATTTAAAACAGTACAAGACTTTGCTAGGAACCTTTGTTAGGAGGAAGCAAGTGATTGAAAGCATGTGTTCAAATTATCACATCTGCCATTTATGTTGTGAGAAAAGGTACGTCTTTTGTATGCGTATGTTTAAAAACTTCTTTTTCCGTAAGTAAAGCAGTCCCCCAGGGGTGTAATTACTCTTAGGCGACAAATCTGAACTACTGCAGTTCTTCAAAACCGCGAACTGAATGTACCTACGATGACTTTACTGAATGATCAAAGTCATCCATTATTGTGAACCATTTTAAGCTTTCCTTTAGAAATACAGAAGGTTACATGTACAGGTTTTTTACACATCTGTAGCTATTCTGTTTTAATCATTTTCATTTAACATAAATGTAAAATCAATCAATACTTAGTCATTCCTTCGCGTAGCATGTCAAAAAAAATTTCTCTTAAGTGAAATGTTCATGGTTGAAGTTGCTATGTGTATTTCTTTAATTTCAGCTATGGAAGTTAAAAACACGGCGAAGGGAAACTGTATTTGATATGTTAATCAAGTTTAAATTTCATGGCAACTGTCTAGACAACATTCACTGCTAGACGGATACTATTTTAGAGGAAATTTATATGCATTTTAAATAATAAATAATACAGATCATTCTTCTTTATTATCTTTATTATGTGTCATTTGCCAACGACAACTTCACCATTCGCCAACAATATATATCCAAAAACAATAAAATAAACTAAACAAACATAAAAAAAACTTTCGTGCTTTTTTTCTTATTAGTATTTAGTTTTTATTATTTAATTACTGATATTTTTTAATTCAAATTTGTAACTCCTAGAAAAGTTGCGGGTTACATTTCGGAAACTCAGATATTACGCTGTATAGTATTTTAATAATTTATGTAACACAATATGGAAATTTTAACTCAGCTCTTCGTTGCTGCTTGTAGTTTCATTGCGTTTAGCAAGATAATATACATTACGTAAAGCATGAGCACACAAGAAAATCAAACTTATTAAAATTTTTTCTAATAAAAGTCACATTCACATCAATGTACATTAAAAGCATTGGACGATTTAAAATGCATTAGAACAAACCTTCAGCAAACCAGTATAAGCGACAAGTATTGTTCCAAAAAGAATAATTAAGTCGTTATTATTATATTTACTATTAAATTAGCTTGTGTTTTATAAACCCCTATCAAGTATACGCTTATTATAACTTATTAAAATAGACTATTGATTTTCTAATTTTTATCTGACTTATTGCTTAAGTAATGTTATTCCTTATATGCAATTGCATGTAATTCAGGTTAACTGAATGCAGTACTATTCGGTACGCGCGAATTAATTGAAAGTTTTTAACTTGCCAGTTTTATGCATCTGCATAATCATAAGTAAATTTATTTGAATAATGGAAATATTTTGAAATGCTATTTTTTAATTGAATTCACAAGCATTTTGCATATTTCTGAGCATTTAGTTTGAAATCTAAAAGATATTTTATGAAAATGTTATCTGTTTAAACATAGTATTGGGAAATTTTTACATGCTGCTTATCTTTATAGTGAAAAATGTTCGCGTCAGTTTTTTGTATGTCTAAACAGTTTCTTGGCGATAAAACGTAGAGGTATAAAACGAAGAAGAGCAACCCTCTCCAACTCCTACTGAGAGTTGTCATTTAGAGATCTCCAGGGTTCTAGAAAAAAGGGGGCGGGAGACATCTGCACGGCCGCTTTAAGGCGGTCATAGCGCTTTCAAGGTGTTCACCACTGACCGCCTAGAACCGTCAGGAACGCTTTCGAACACTTTTCCAGTGACCTCCTAGAAGCGTCGGTAACGTTTTCGAGGTAGGCCTTCTTGACCGTCTAAACCCGGTCATAACGCTCAGAGGGTTAATTAAAAAATATGTATTCTGGTCAGATTAAAGAAGCACTGTCAATGCAATAGATTTAGATGGAATGGAAAGGATCGGCGTAACACATACACGAATAAATGAAAGACACTCGTTTTCATAGAGATCATAATCAAATTTCTAATTTTTTCTTTCCCACTAAAGATACAAAAGTGGCTGAGATGAAATTCTTGAAGCTGATAAGGAAACTCCTCTCAGTCCCTCAGAGAGGAAAAAAAAAAAGGTTAGATAAAAAGATGCTGGTTTGGCCGAAGCTCCTGTCAGCTCTCAAAGGAAAACGTTTAGACCAAAGATAAGAATAGCAGACATTTAGTTGGTGGATGTAAGTTTCAGAGAAGCTCGGATAACTTTCCCAACCCTCAAAGGAAAATGGAAGAGATTAGATAACAGATACTGTGATAGCCCTCTTAACCCACTCACGACAGGCATTGAGATGAATATTTTGTATCATCCTCGAAATTTTTTTTAATGGCAAACGAAAGCAGTATCTGATCATAGAAGAATATACACAAGTGTTAATTTATGGGTGTTGAGTAATATAATGGCTCTTTAACTGCGTCATTTCATATAAACAAATGAACATGTTCTGGATGCTCTGGAATACTTTTTATTTTATTTTATTTTTATTTATGATATAGTGGGGTAGTAGATGTTCTATTATTGGAGACTTTTTTTATTACTCTCAGATTTTTCTAGCATTGAGACGAATATTTTGTATCGCTTAGTGAAACTTTTTTTTTTAATCCCAAAGCGAAAGCTCTATCTGACCATAGAAGAATATACACAAATGCTAAATGAGTCTTTTTCTGATTCCGATGAGAGTGATGATATTTATGTGGATTTCTAAAGCGATAGTGATTCTAATACACCTATAGTATCAGATACAGAAATCATAGCATGCGTGCCTTCTACATCTCATGGCAGTACCTCAGTGGACCCATTTTGGACTCATCAAGATTTGAAAACTTTTAATTTTATAGGAGTGCCAAGTGTTAATACTGTAAATGCTATCAAAGAAATTGATCTTTTTTATGAAGATCTGATAAATTCCATTGTAAAAGAAACAAACAGTTTCACCCAAAATCATGTTAGAGATAAGCAATCTTCTTCCAAATCAGTGAAATTTTCAGATGTGACTCCACAGCAAATGAAAGTGATTTTTGGTCTGGTTATTTTAATGGGAATAATCAAAAAGCCTAATACAAAAATGTATTTTAGCACCAACGAGATGCTCGCTATTTCTTTTTTCAATGAAGTCATTTAGTGAGATGTTTTTTCTTAACATCTCGAAATTCATACATTTTACTTCTGATATTAATGCAAAGAAATTAGAAAATTGGGATTCTTCATCAAAGTTCTGCAAAATTAGACTACCTATACGGAAGGTAAATATATATATATAGATGAATCACTTTTTGCATGGAGAGGACGACTTTAGACAATATGTGCCCTCCAAAAGTTCTCATTATGGAATAAAAATTTACAAGTTATGCAAGTGGAGTTCTGGGTATGTGTGGAAATTTTTAATTTACTGAGGAAAAGAGACTATGAGCAGTGGCACTGGTTCTTATCGAGAACGAGTCGTAAGAACACTCATGAGCGAGTTATCTGAGAAAGGATATAATTTGTATGTAGATGGATTTTTTAATTCCCCATCACTTTCAGAATATGTAGAATCTATAACAGAGTCGTAGCTAGGGTTTTCAGCGCCCAGGGACAACTGAAGATTTCTCGCCCCCTACTGCTTGCCAAGATGGAAAACATTTAATTCTAAAATGTCGTAACATCAGTTTGGCGCCCCTTGGATTCTGCCCCCGGGAACAGATGTCCCCTTGCCCCCCTCTAGCTACGCCCCTAATTTATAAAGACAAATCTGTGTGGAACTTTTACGAAGAACAGAGAAAATATGCCAAATAATTTTCCAAGAAAAGACTTGAAAGAGGAAGAGGTAGATGCCATGCAGTACAAAAATATGAATGTGATTGTGTTCAAGGAGGGGAAAAAAGAAAAAATTGTATTTGTATTGACAACAATACATGCGCCAGATTTGGCTAAACATGGGAAGAAAAACTGAGGAAGATATTTTGAAGCCTACTTGTATTTTAGATTATAATAAGCACATGGGAGACATTTACCTAGGAGACTCAATCTTGACCCATTAACCACCATTCCGAAAATCTCTAAAGTGGTATAAAAAAACTTTTTTTTTTGTTTGTTGGACATTGCGCTCATGAATGCTGATGTTCGTTACAACAAAAAATATGGACTAAAAACACCGTTCCTGAAATTGAAAATGAAAGTCATAAAAGCAATTTTTGAGAACTATGAAGATTATAGGACCAAAAGAAGGTTCACTGCGAGATCACCCTCACCTTTAAGACTTTCAGGGAGATACATCTCAGACACATTTCAGGTGCCGCAGACGATGTATAGTTTGCTCACAAACAGTAAAAAAACCAGAAAACAGCAGCAGGCATTCTATTCCTGTGACATATGCAACATTGTACACCCATGTTTCAAAGAATATCATACACTGTTTTTTGAAATATTGCTTCCTTTTCGTTGTTTGCACATTGAATTTTTATGTAAGACAGTTTTAATATTATTTTCATTTTAATTATGTGTTGCGTTAAATAAAATTTGCAGTTGTTTGGATACTTTTCCATATATATTTATTTGTGGGATAAGGGAAAAATTATATTATTCTAGAATGAGTATTTTATAAAATTTTTAGGAAATATAATAATAAAGGTTTAAAATTAATTCTGACAACTACCTGAATATTCTTTTCATAATGTACCAAAAATTGAAAAAAATAGATGACGAATTTACTTTATATGAATTTTTTCCAAAGTTAGGCTTAGCAGGGCGAATTACCCGTCTCCATGAGACGGCACATCCCATTAACGTGCTGTTCCAAGAGAACGCTTCGGTAACAAAGGTGCCCATCGTGAATGGGTTAATCCATCACGGGAAGAAGGATTTTTCATTCAGTGTCAATTCATGGAGGATTTTCCACTTCATGATTACCCAGATCACTTAATGCTTTTTCCTAAAAATTCCCAAAAAGTTTTCTCAGGTCAGATTTTGTTGGTGTTGTGCTACTGTTTATCTGAGTTCTAAAGCGATAGTGGCACTTGCCTTCTCAAAAAAAAAAAAAAAAAAAAACCTGAAGAAAATGTCATTTATCATTTTTTATCTATTGTTAGGCATCTGAATGGAATCTCGTAAATTGTTACCATTTCTACACCAAACAGGAGAACGAATAAGACTAGTTGAATCAATTGATGGATATTCTTAGAAAATGGCAAGTAACTCATTTTTATGTAGTGGGAAACAACAATTTTAAAACTCTGCACCAGATTATGGATGAAAGGAAAAAACCTGAAGGATTATCCAAAATACTGTACGATAACCAGAGATTAGTCTTTGTAATGTCCCTGCACCAATGCAAAAAAAGGGATTGTCGTGAGACTAAAGCTTGGTGCACCTTCAAATGAGCATTAAATTATTACCAGTCTCACGTTCCACAGCATGCTATTTTAGTATCAGATATGAAGGAGTATGTGAGTAGTTAAAAGATGAAGTTCTCTGAAGTTTTATCTCTTTTCCCCTACAAGGGACAATGCCTTGATAAACAAGACATTCAGTTAACCGAGATGAATTTCAAATGAGCTCTGGAAACTATCTCTCAGACCAGAGAAAATGAAAAAGATTAGGTCAAAGGTAAGAGATTAGATAATATACATTGAGTTGTACAATGAAACTCCCTCATCCCTTGGAGAAAATCTCAAACAAACCAAAAATAAATAATAATTAAAAAAAACCCTCTTTCTTTTTGTTCATTCAAAATGTTGTCATTCAAAATGTTGGAAGATTTCATTTATTCACAAATTCTACACTTTCCCTTAAAGTTTTATGGAACTTTGATATGTCATTTCCAAGAATACCATTTTGTAAAATGAGATATCAGGGTTTGATAAAACTTCAAAATTGAAACTTGATTATCAGTCATTCATGATGTCATCTTACAAAGACAATATCCGCGATTCCAGCGCTCTGATACGCCATCTAGTGGCTAAAAGGTGGAAACATTAAAGCTCGGTATTTACGTTTGACAATGCTACCTAGTTTGTGAAGCGTGTTGTGATCGAAAAGTAATTAAACGTTTTATTTTTTATTGTTGTGGGCATATGTATAACTTAAAAAGAAGTACAGACTGCATGTTTTGTTGTGTACATCAGTGTAAATCACGAGCTTGCAAGGAACCTGAGTTATGCTTCTATCGCATTCTTGATTCGAAAAATATCGAACGAGATAGCAAAACGAAGAGGGTGGATTTGCGTATTTCGAATTGTAAAGAAAGTGGGACATTATATGAAAGTGCGTTCTAAGCATTTAAAAAAAAATTATTACATTTTTTCTCGTAAGAAAAGTTTTTTTTAATATATGCAGAATTTCTTTCTCGTGTATCATACATATAAACGTGTATGTGTATTCTTCGAAAGTAAACATGCATATTTGTGTATTGAAGTATAAATCATTATAGCTCATTAATCTCTTAAATATTATTAATACATATACATATACAATTATGCTTTCATGCATATTTTACCTGCAGAAATTTAAATTGTGTTTCAGTTTATGTTAGCAATGATTTAAATGAAAATTTATAGAATGACACATATAAAAGTAAAAGTTAATTATTTTAATGTTAATGATGAACTTTGAATTTCATATTCTAGTAATGTTGAAATTTCTGTGTGTGAGTCATTTCCTGTTAAACTATTTAGAACTGTTTACAGTGGTTCAGGATAGTTAGCATAAAAAATTTCCAGTTCAGAAAATAGGTATGATGATCTAGTATTAGTATAAAAAGTATCACAGATATCAAATCTTTTCCACTATAGAATAGCATGCACCAAACAATTTCTTATAAAATGATATACATACCATTGTTACTCGCTGAGCTTTTAAATGTTTTTTCTTATCTTTTATAGCAGTGTTCGTTTTGAAGTAAGTATTAGTAATAAAAAGTTTTTAAAGTAGCTTAAAAAAATTTATCCATGGTGAAAATTAGCTAATGATGAAAGTATTTTTTCTCACTTGAAGTATCAAATGGGCACATGTATCTTTTTCGAGAAAATCTGTTGTTCTGTAACGTAAAACACCCAAGTATTTGTTCAGTGATAAATATTGATAGGGAAGAGACTTTTAAGTAATTTCATTTCTCAGCCATTATTCAAAATATGATGGCATATAACTAAATAACTTTGGAGTAAATTAAACAGCGTGCACAGACATGTGTATACAGATATACAGGTTAGCAAATAAAAGCAAGGACAGTGGATTTGGATCAGTTCAGTAATTTATTAGATTGTTTATGTATTCCTGTTTTATTTATAACAAGCTTTTATTTAGTAGAATAAGAATGTGTAGAACATTTAGTAGAATAAGAATAATACATGAATACACAGCCTTTTAGTTGCAAGAAATAAGATTTTGCATAGTTATTTAAAGATGCAACCATATTTATTATCTCACACATATTCTATCTTAGTTGTATTTCTGGGGCAAATATGCATTAATTCTCTTACCTATTATTATGTCATTATAAAAATTTGATTTTATCGTGTTGCTTATATGTTCGTAACTAGCACAATCTCAAAATTTTCATTGCCAGTATGTAATTGTTTGCATACAGCACTTTTACTAAGAAAATTATAGTACATATAAAAAATGCTAAGGAGAATAAAACCTTTGGTGACTCCAGATATACATATTGATTTGATATTATCTGATAAACATTGTAAATGAATGAATAAATTTGTCATTAAAATATTTCGGAGGAGTAAAAATACATTAAATCATTAAATGAAGAGGCTAGATGAAATATTCAAATTGTCCATCTTCTACATTTAGTGCGACAGTAAAAAGTCTGAAAATAATATTAATTTGGTAAAAATATCTTTATTTATACCAAGTGTTGCAAATCAATCTTAAGTTATTTTTTAGAATGATATATAAAAATCTGCATGTGTATTGTGTATGCAGTGTCTTCTGGATGCATATTCGTGCAAAACCGATGAACACTGGTAGTTCGGTCCAACTTTCGATCCCGGCGAACGGGCTGACTCCATGGGTGTTTTCTTGATTTTACACATGTGTATTGTTTAAACACTGTCTTCTGTATGCATACGTGAATAAAGCGCTAAATCTGGTAGTTCGGTCCATTTTCGAATCCCGGCAAGCGGGCTGACTGCATAGGTGTTTTCGTGATTTTCCGCATGTGTAACATGTTGGCAGTATCTTGTGAATGCATAATGTCAATAAAGCGGGTGCAGCGCGGGTAAAATCGCTGAATACTGGTAGTTCGGTCCAACTTTCTAATCCCAGCGTACTGTCCAGAAATTGTGGATGCGTATGTGAATACAGCGGGCGCAGCCCAGGAAAAAAATCGCTGAACACTGGTAGTTTGCTTCAAATTTCAAATCCCGTTGAATGAAAGCGGGCTTCACTGGTAGTTCGGTCCAACTTTCGAATAAAGGCCAATGAAAGCAGGCTTCAGGCCGCTCAAATGGTGCTTACCCGCTAGCAATCATGCGAGCTAGCGTATATCTTGTGATTGCATACGTAAATCAAGTGACCTAAAGTGAATTAAGCGGGCGCTCCACAAAAGCATCCCTTCCCTCATGTTATGTCATTTATATATCACTCATGTTATGTTCATTCCCTCATGTTATGTCATTTATATATCACTCATGTTATGTCCATTCCCTCATGTTATGTCATTTATATATCACTAGCGGGCAAGCCCACTAGTGATATATAAAACTGTCCCTCTCTAGCTACATCCCTGAAAGTAAGCATTCATTCAAATATTTAACAAATAGATTTGATCATATTTTATGCATCATGCAGACTATATTTCCAGCTCTTTCATTTAAGTGCAATTAATTTCCAATGTATGAACATGAATACTGTACAAGCTTAGTCACTTATTCGTAATTTAATTCAGTTTTTTATATAAAAGTTAAAATTTACCAGGCAATTGCTTAAAAAAATAGTTTAATAGATGTTGCTGTAATTTAACACTTTTGATTTTGTTTTCAGAAATTTGCTAAATCAAGTTTATCTTCGTGTGACCTTGCATCAAAGGCACCGATAATAAATTTGTTTTGGCATTTAGTGCTAAAATTTTTAAAGAAAAACCTATTATTGATGTAAAAGAAGGAACAAATTATATTTATCTTTAACATGTCTTATGATATGCTTATTTACGGTGTCATGATATTGCATTAACTTAACAGGCATTTCATATAACTTGTTTCTTAAGTTGCATAACCTGTTTTCATAACATTTTGTTATCAAATATATATATAAGGTAAATTTATAATGAAATATTCTTCATTTCACAGCAGTGTTATTTACAGTGATATAACGTGTGTTCACATTTATTATATGGTTATGATCATTATAGAGCTTTATATATTTGTTATATACATTTAATTTATATCATTACGTTTTACATGATTTTGCTTTTAGAATATATCACAATATATATTTCGAGTTGCTAATAGAACTACAGTGGTTCCCAAAGTGTTCGTAAACTTATGATTTTCATTGAAATAGGGCTCTATCCATTAATTAAAAGTAAACTTTCTGAATGAGACTTTAATAATAAGATCTATAATCTATTTGTAACAAAATTATATAAAATATTTTTTAAATGTAGTGAAACTTTATTTTTAAGAAATTAATAATCAAAAAATGACAAACATTTTATCTAAAAAAAAAATGAAGATCCTCATTCTAAGAACTTAGTTGGAGGCTATATGCCTTAAGGGAGGGATGCCTTTGTGGAGGACTTTACAAGGGAAACTCGCTCGTATACAAGTTACACATGGGGAAAACCACGAAAACCCCCATGCAGCCAGCCTATTCGCAGGATTCGAACCTCGGACCGAACTACCAGTGTTCAGCGGCGTTACCGCTCGGCCGCTGGTGGTCTTCGCGGGCGGTAATTATGTGAATTAGGATGCTATCATACCACTCACCCGATGGCAAAAATATAGAAAAGGCAAAGTCAAAGGTTAAATTCATTAATTCTAATCAGAATGCACTAGCAAAGTAAAGCACTGTGGTTTTACATAATTTCTGATTAAGCTATTGAAATCGTACAAACTGAAATAATTCTTGCATTTAAACTTGTATTCCAAATTAAGATTTAACTTGAAATTAATGTAGATAATTACTGAGAGAATTGAATTTTTGTAGTGTACTTTACGTGAAATGAGATCACTTGGGGTCATGTCATGTGAACCGGCGAATCAGGATGTTTTACCATGAAAACATAGTAAATTCTTAAATTAATGTCTTTTTGCAAATTTATTGGCTTTTTTATAAAATTTTAAATGACATTTAAATGTTTATACCTTTAAAATAAAAAATTCTTAGAACTAACATTTGTCTATATTTTTTATGTGTATACTGTGTGTTGTCGCTAATAAAGTCTGCTTGGCGAGATTTGCGCTGGCGAAACGGAAAAGTACCAAAATTTGCATTCTATGAAATTGTACTTTATAAATGATAAAATTTTAAAATCTACAATCTGAATATTAGAATATGGTTGGAAAATTACCATAAAATTTCTTGTTTCTACCAAAACGCTTTTAATATTCTGCGATGGAATGGGATAGTTCTTATGAAAATTATATTATGGTACTGGAAATGGCTTCTTGTTTGCTTAAGAATTATAACCAGATAGTGAAGCTCTTACAAAAAATTTTATCTGATTAATATAATTTATGCCTTTTTTATAATGAAATGGCTGTTGTATATAATGATTGTAGTTGTTTAAGAGGTATGTTATATTTTCCCATGAAACCATTATGGCATACTAAAATTCATTTGATAAGTTTAATTTATTTTTGGCTGTTGGGTATTATATTTCTATGTAAATACATTATGGTGTACTGATGATTATCGTCAAACTCCTAATATTTTTTACTCTACTTTCGACCATTTTTGGCTAACAAAAACTGATAACAATGTACACTGCTCAAAAAAAAAAAAAAAAAAAAAAAAAAAAAATGGGACAGTCCTGTATCTCCCGATCTACTGAGCCGATTGACAAAATTCAAATTGCGTTCTTCATGTCTCGAAAGCGCGACTTAGGATATATATTAGATTTATATATAGTACTATTCTAACATAGGTATTTTGACACAAAATCGGACTTTTTCTGAAATAGCATACCAATTTTTTTCCATATTTCGATTCTACGGCTCAAATTATGCCAGAATACCAAGTTTTGTAAAAATCGTACGAGTAGTTTTTAAAATATTAGCTCTCAAAATTTTAGCTCCTCAATGTTAATTGAATTTGGCAAATATTTATTAATATCTCTTTTTTTACTAAACTTTTAACAATTTACATATTTTTGCGTTTTGAAATTTGGCATCTTTTTTTTTTGAGCGATAATAACGCCAAATGTGGTCTATGGATTTTTGTTACACTGAATTGACACAGCTATTTTTAACCTTAAATTTCAAGTAAAATTTTACGGAGAATTAATTATATGAAATTTTTTCCCACAATAAGGCGTAATAAATATTTATTAATACTATATGAAAATCTATTTTTTAAATTATAGATGATATTATTCAAATTTTTAACAATTTTTTTAAATTTCTCTCTTTCTTACTTTTAAAAAAAAATAAGAGAACGTTTTTCTAAGAGTAAATTTTTACCTTCGGCGTTTTATCGTCTGCTACTTTACTTCGTTTAAATCGAATTGTCTAAAACTGAGAATTTTCGTTTAATGTTTATTTGAATTTAATAAAAATATTTTATGACATTAACTGCATAATTTATTTCTAAACAAACTGTTGCTTTTGAAGTGGCTGAAAGAGCGGCAGATACTATCATCCATATTTTTAAAGCACAGTATATTTTTATAGAAATATAAGATTTAGAATAATCATTTTTAAAAAGTCAAATTATGATATAAACATACAACCCTGTAGAGACTGAATTAATGGAAGTTCAATGGTTATGTAGAAATGATCTGCAGCTACTTAATGGCTGGATAAGTCGGCAGATTCTGTGGACAAGCAAGAATAATTATATAAACGACACCCAACATTCTGTATTTTTGTATTTAATGTCAATTTAATCTGTAAAAATGTATTTTTGTGCGTAGCTTATTTTCATTATATCCTTAAAATTCTAATTTAGAATGTAATTGTCAAGAACTGAATCCTAATCATCAGTAATATAATAAGTAATTATTACGGTTATTAATAAATCCTTCTTATAAAGAAATTGCAAATATTTCAAAAAAACTTTCTGTCTGAATGCAAATATTTTTCTATGCAAAATTTTTAATTTATATTAGTCAAGATTGCACACGATATTATTTATTTGCACTTCAATTTTTACCGTCAGCTCAGTAGAAGTTACAAATCAATTATATTTAATTAAGGATTGGATTGGATTATTTAATTATGGCAAAGCACACCAGGGCTATCTGCCTAAAGGGAGGGATGCCTTCGTGGAGGACTTTCTATGGTAAACTGGCTCGTATACACGTTACACATGGGAAAACCACTAAAACGCCCATGCAGCCAGCCCGTTCGCGGGATTCGAACTTCCAACCGAACTACCAGTGCTCAGCGTCTTTACTGCTCGGCCGCTGGTGGGCTATTTAATTAAGGAAGACCATCTAAATTTAGAAACAGCGTACCGTAACAGCAATTCAATTATTGGCGCCGTATCTTTCATGTTACTCCCGATTGGCAAGCTACATGATTTTTAATGAGTATTCGGGTTTTGCTAGTAACTTCATTTGGAAATCGCGCTTAAACTAGGTTAGTTGGTTATTTGAACATAGAAAGAATATGGGAGCTATTTGGTTAAGACGCTTTCCTAGAGAATCTTTGTAAAGAGAACCTAGAAAACTACGAAAACCAACCATGCAAAACCCTGGGTTAGACTTCGCAACAAACAATTAGTATTTAACAATCTTCAAATGCTAGGCAACTGGTGAGGCTCCAATTAAATCTCCAATTTAATATTTTATTTGTAAATATTTAAAATATTGTTGTATACTTAGACACAAAAAGCAGAATTACCAAGCCGTAGTGCAAATGAATATTCATTTTCTTTTGCAATAATTGTATTCACTTAATATTCTTGGAATATGAGCTAAAGAAGGAACGTTCTCGGAAGATTAAAGAAGTGTTTAAATCCAGTGATATAAGGTTTGTCTTAGAAGCTCAGGATCAAAACGATTCTGCAATTGCCCCAGTAGTTGACTTGTAAATGGTTGGGAATTAAGCAGATGACTTTTAATCTTACGTTTTCAGTCAGACAACGTATTCCAAATGTTTTGTATTGCATGACAATGCATGTTTTCATTATTCAATAACCAGTCGAAGAACCTCTTGTGTTCCGAAAATAAGTATGTGTACTCAATCGTCCTGCATGTTTTTCAAATTTATCTTCTTGTGATTTTTTTTCTTTCCCAAAAACTAAAGTTGCCTCTCAAAGGAAAGTTTTTTGATATTGAAGAGACAAAAGGAGTATGACATCTACTTTTAGAGGCATGTCAAAAACAGATCTCTACAAGCCTTCTCTTCCATTACATGTTGTGCAGTCAGACAAAAAGTTGCATCAGCGTAAATTCTATAATCTATTTTTATTACACTCTGATTATTTTCCTAACATACAGTGAATATATACTAAATCTTTTACATCAGCTTAAGAAATTCGGAATTTTTGACGGAATTGTTGTCGGAACTAGGACTTAGAAGATAGGTCATATTGAATATTTCGATAATCCAATAAATTCAAGGTCGAAGTTCAATATTTTATTTTCGGAGGGAGGGGAATTTTTTTCAGTTTTGTTCCATTATCCTAAGTATATTTGCTTCGATTCTTTATTTTTTTTTAAAAGCGGAAATCTTACGCATGGTATACATATAACGTATAGCTTCAATTAAAATTTAATAATATACAGGTTGTTTATAATTGATGTTCCACATTGAAACGGTCATAAAACAAAAACTACTGGATCAAATGTTATCAAACCTGGTAATCGTATAAAAGAGATCATAGGAATTTATTTTCCGCGAGAAAAGGGAAGTTCCAAACCTCATCACCAGGGAGAAAATGGCGCTGTATGCAATATTTTTAAACGAAATATGGGTCGGAATCTAACTTAACCTTGTGATACACGGGTTTAATATGTTGCATACCCTTAAGAAATTTTGAAGTAAGAAAGTTACCATTTAAAAGCTTATGCAACATATTCGATAAACGTCGAGTGTAAGTGAGAAATTCGTCCGTGAAAACCACGAATTAGCGATTAGAAAATGTGAGATCGCAAATCACTCGCATAAGTGCGTACAATCTGGAAATCGTTTTCTTACAGATTGCTAATTTGTAATTTTTGAAGCCTGAATTCGGCCCTAAAACATGAAGATACTGATTCAAAACGCTTTTAATCGATTTGGGCCAAAGAAATCCCTCAGATTATCTATCTAGTTCCATTGCATTCTCCTACTGCATTCGATTGCATAGCAGTCATTCCACACCGTTTGGTGTGGAATGACAGCTAGTTTTATAACTGAACCCTTTTTCTCTGAAGAACAGTCGACAGCTGGACTACTGTGATTTCAGCTCACTTAGAGTCAATGTTAAAATGTTTCGTGATACATGAACTGCAGTAACGTGGCATTTTAGATACTACGATTTTTATGCATGGCTGGGCCCCACCTCACGTGTGTCGCACACTTACTTAGGCAACATTTCACGAATGAACGTCTTATAGGCCAACACTTCCCCTCTTCCCACCAGACCTCAACCTCTGTGACTTTTAGCTATGAGGTTTTCTCAAAAGCACTGTTTATGGTGATAATCTAAACAATTTGGCAGAAATGAAAAATGTTAAACACTGACATGTCCGTAACATTCCTCCCGATATGCTAAGAGCTGCTGTCGAGAATGCAGTAACAGGATTTAACTTGCTTTCGGAAAATGCTAGACGCTACATTGAACATGCTTTGTAACACGTTTCGGAAAATATTAAACACATTTTAAACAGATGTTTTCGTGTCTTATTTCATTTAACAATATTGTATACAGCGCCATTTTTTCCCTGATGGTGAGTTTTTGAACTCTTTTTTTTCCCCCGAAAATAAATTCCCATAACCTCCTTTACACGATTCCCAAGTTTGATAACATTTGGTCCGGTAGTTTTCCTTTTATGACCATTTCAAATTGGAACTTTAATTATAACCCCCATGTAAATTAAACTTTAAAAATTTTACAGTTTGGTTCAAGTCCCAGCTTTAAATATATATATATAAATATAATCTTTTATATTAATCCTCTTAGAAAGAATGTTTTAAGAAGCTAATTTTTCTCTCGAGTTATAGATTGTATAAAAAAACATGACCTTTAATATGATTTAGATTGTTTCAGCCGATATAAGAATCGGGTTACTCGGTGGTACAGAATTAACCCTGCTGGACTGTTTTATTTCTTTGTCATTTAGCAAATATTTATCCTTTGGACTTCGCATTTTTTTATTTATAGTTAAAATGACTAGAAAATGAAAAGCTGTCTTCAGCTGAAACGCAATTCATGTAATTGATATTTGAAAAAATTGACAAGAAAGCAAAATTTATGGAAGTCTAGCAATCTAAAAATCTTAATTTTCTTGTGTGTGCACTGAAAATAACTGTAGAAGGAAAGAAGAAAATTAGGGAGAAAAGTAAGCAAAAATTTGCAGGGAAATTTGGCTGTCAGACATACCAAGATGTTTCAAAAAGTTGGACGTTTTTGAAGATACTTTCAGGATACTTCAATGAATTTAGGTGTTCAAAGAAAAAACACTTGGACGTGTACAACAGCAAATACCATCAATTGAGCTTGTGGTTAACAGAAAAGACAATATGGTTTAGACTATATGGTTGTATAAATTTAAATTACGTTATAGAACATCATATCGTATCATAAATGGAGAATCCCATGATTTTCTCATTCGAATTATTTGAAGATTCAGGAGTTTATCCAGTGATGTATGTGGATGTCACCTAAAGATGTCTTTTTTTTCCTCTTGATGAAACAGCGGCCGAGCGATAAAGTCACTGAACGCTGGTAGTTCTGTCCGAGGTCCGAATCCCGCGAACGGGCTGGCTGCATGGGCATTTTCGTGGTTTTCCCCATGTGTAACGTGTATGCGAGCCAGTTTCCCTTACAAAGTCCTCCACGAAGGCATCTTTCCCCTTAGGCAGATAGCCCTAGTGTGCTTTGTCATAATTAAATAAACCAAAATCTCTTGATGAAACCAGTTTTTCCTTTCATCTCATACCTTCAAAATGTTTAGCCTCTAAAGACTGATAAAGGCTCTGACCAAATATTGATGAAATGGATTGAATTGAATTATTGAGTTACGTCAAAGCAGGGCTATCTGCCTAAAAGGAAGGATGACTTTGTGAAGAACTTTCTAAGGGAAATCAGCTGGCATACACGGTACACATGAGAAAATCCACGAAAACGCCCATGCAACCAGCCTGTTTACCGGGATTCGAACCCCGGAGTGAACTATCAGTGTTCAGCGACTTTACCGCTCGGCCGTTTGTGGGCCTTTATGAAATGGAAGGCGATAACTTTGTTTAAAATGATTGTCAGAAACATCAAGATATTTCTAAAATTTGGATGCTTTTTAATGCACTTGCGGAATGCCTAAAGGAAAAGAGCAAGAATAAAGTAGAATGAAGAAAAAGAGCAAGAATAAAGTAGAATGCCTGAAGAAAAAGAGAAGAAGAAATACATTTTACGGTAAAATTTAGTATTTGTATTTTTTTTTTTAATTTAAAACTTTTTAATCTTATGATATTTGATTTTTACGATTTCAAAAAAAAATATTTTACTAAAATATGAATAACATTTAAGAAGCCAAATGTAGGATAAAATTGTGTAAAGCAATGGGCACAATGATAAAACTGTTTAAAGCAGTGTATGCAAGTCATCCTAAGTTAAAATGTCGCAATCCTAAGTTAAATGTCTCTCTCTTATTTATATATATTTTTTCTGAACGCAACATTGAAAGGCGTGTTAACTGTGCTTTACTGTATTTTCTCTTTTAATATACGTAGTTTTCAAATGCATCGTAGTCTGGGTTACAAAGTATTCCTCCGAAAGAAACGCAATTCAAATAAATAAAATCAAATTCTGGAAAATTAATATTAATAAATATATTTAAAATGCTCAATTCGAAGGAATAAATAGAAAATTTTAAAACAATTATCTGAAGAGACAATGCAACACAAACAATTAAAATAAAAATTAAGAATTTAAAAATTACCTAAAATAATAACTATGACAAAAAATATATATAAAGGAAACTATTTGAAAAAAAATAAATGCTGCATCTTTATTTACGCAGTTCGAATAGGTAAGTAGAAATTTTTAAAACAGTTATTCGAAAAAAAAGAACCATGCAACTTAAACAATTAAAATGAAATTCGAAAAAGAAAAAATTACTTAAAATAATAAGTTATAATTAAAAATATAATATAAAGAATATTATTTGGAAAAAAGGAACGATGGTGACTTTTTTTCCGCTCACGGGAAAGGAAACTAGGTTGCCATATATTAAGAATTTCGTTAAGTGAACTATTCTTGGCGCAAACTGACAAAAAAGTGCCAACATAAATTTGTGAATTTCTCCGTAAATTTCGCTCCAAATTTTACAAAATTCCATATTTAGGCGTAATTTGAGTCGTAGAATCGAAATATGTAAAACAATTGGTATGTTATTTCAGAAAAAGTCCGATTTTGTGTCAAAATACCTATGTTAGAATAGTGCTATATATAAATCTAATATATATCCTAAGTCGCGCTTTCGAGACATGAAGAACGCAATTTGAATTTTGTCAATCGGCCCAGTAGATCGAGAGATATAGGACTGTCCCAATTTTTTTTTTTTTTTTTTTTTTTTTTTTTTTTTTTTTTTTTTTGAGCAGTGTACATTAGCCCCAATAATGGATAAGCATGATATCAAAATGTACTCATAAATTCTCGGTAGTTTCATATAACACTGAGAAATCCTTAATAAACAACTTTTATCTGTTGATTATCTAACCAAATAAATAGCATCTGTTCCTCCCAAATTTCCACAAATAATTTTTCAAGGTTTTTTTATATGCTATATCTCTATAGTTTCTGTTGATCATGTAACTTAAAAAGAAATATCTGTTACAATAATTTTTGAAAGGGCAATATTTCCATCAATCTTCTTGACTGACAAGAAAATATGTAGATAATGTGTGGAGTTATTATAGCATAGGGAAAAACATGACACCAATTTTACAACAAATCTGGGCTAATCTTTGGAATATGGTAACAGGTAGTTTTGCGACATTTTGGTAAGGCGATAAAGGTTACTAGCTAGGACTTTAGCAGTGTACATGGATACAGTCAAGAGTGTACGCAATGCCATTTTTGTACAATTCTGGGATGTTTTTTTAAGTGAAAATAGGTCGACGTGTACATGGATGATACCGTGTATGTGCAATTCGTAAAAACGCGGCAAGCAGTGGGCGATTCTGCCCTTTGTCCCAATTTTGCACCTAATCTTCGTCATGATTAAGCATTTCTATTCCATAAACGTTCTAGCATAAGCGTAATTCGGCTAGCAGATTGTTGGAAATGTTGAATAAAAAAAAACATGCCTTTACTTCGTGAAAACAAAATGGCGTCCGAACAAAAACTAGCAGGTTGCTGTAGCAGGGTTGGTCACCAAAGTTTAGCCAAAAAATCGCCAAGTTACCATAATCCAAAGATTAACCCAAATCTGAAATTTTGTTTTGTGAGTCTTTGTTTAAACTAAATGCTATAATTTATTTAGGATGAAATAATTCTTTGGCATAATGTAATTCATATCATCTATGTTGCTACAATTCTGTTTGAATACAAGACCATCATATCAGTGTAAGATTTCCTATGTGGAGACTTGGTTTCTAATCTTTGTGTAATATAATACAGAGAAGCTCGTACTGTGAATTCGTAAGTATAATTTATTCTTCTATTAGATTGGAATGGACTCGGTGTTTTCATATAGAATGTTTCATATTCAAAGTGTTAGTTCTGTGTTTCATATTCAAAGATGTTGAAGTTCATACAATGTAATTAATTAATAGACTTATCACACAGACCTTTTTAATAGACTTATTCTTGAATTTTTGGCTCAGATATAAATTTGGTGGTCGTGTGTGCTTAATGCATGATATAATTAAAGAAAATAAGAGTAGACAATCTCCTATAACAAAAGAATATATTAAGTACTAAATTATAATTTAAATTACATTGCAGAGATCAACACAGATCTCGGAACACAGTTCATGCTACCTTCGCGTACAGTTGTCTCACGAGAAGTCTGAGTGAGTAAAGATGTCGCTTTGCTGCTCCGATTAAGAACTGGATTTTACACGTGGCGCCATCTCATGAATAGAAGTTGAAGTATCTGTCGGAACGCCACAGTACTCCCCCCCAAGTACCATCGGTACGTTATAAGTACTTTGGGTTAAATTTAACCTTTCTTCCAGATCTGGTAGTTTTAGGTTGCTCTTTAACGGGATGTAAGCTTTCTTCCGGGAGTGATGTTGATGAGAATGTTGTTGGATCTTGCATTAGAAATGCTGGTTTGAGACGATCGATTCCAATCACTGATTGTTTGCCATTGCAGATGATGGTGAAATGTTTCGGTGTTCGTTTGACAACTTTGAATGGACCATCGTATGAAGGTGTTAAAGTTGGCTTAATTGCATCGTTGCGCACGAATACGTGCGTAGATGTCTCAAGCGCAGGATGTACAAAATAGCTTGGCTGGTTATGCGAAGATGCTGGGGTTGGCGAGATATTGCTCATGGTCTCACGTAAACGTTGAAGGAATGTTGGAGGGTCGATAACTGGAGTAGATTCTGGGTGAAAGAATTCACCTGGCAGACGGAGGGTTGCACCATATAACATTTCAGCACAAGTGCTACCAATGTCTTCTTTGAATGCTGTGCGAAGACCAAGCAAGACTAGGGGTAAGGCTTCTGTCCAGTGTGTGCTACTGTGGCACTTCAGACCTTGTTTGAGAGATCGGTGAAAGCGTTCCACCATCCCATTTCCAGATGGATGGTATGGTGTTGTGCGAATATGGTGAATGCCAAGAAGAGAGGTGAGGGATGCGAACAAGTGACATTGAAATTGTCGGCCTTGGTCAGTAGTGATGGTGGTAGGCATGCCAAATCTTGAAAGCCACTGGGAGATGAATGCTCGAGCTACAGTTTCAGCGGATATATTTTCAATAGGAATGGCTTCAGGCCATCTTGTGTACCGATCAATACAAGTGAGGAGGTAAGTGTAACCATTTGAAGGAGGCAATGGGCCAACCAAGTCTAAGTGTACATGATCAAAGCGTCTTGCTGGAAGGTTAAATTGTTGAATGGGACTGTGAGTGTGACGGGATACTTTACACCGTTGACATCTAATACATGAACGAGTCCATTCTGTGATGTCTTGATTCATCGCTGGCCAGACAAATCTGTCTGCGATCAGCTTTTTGGTGGCACGGATTCCAGGATGTGCCAAATTGTGCAAGGCATTAAACACTTCACGTCTAAAATTGACAGGAATATAGGGACGTATTCTATTGTTCTCTATGTCACAGTAAATTTTAAGCGTTGGATCAATGTGCAGCGGTTGTAACTGAAGGGAGGTTTGTGGATTTGAGATTAGGTTCTTGAGTTCCTCATCATGCAATTGAGCTTTTGCAATTTCAGAGAAATCTGGGGTAGTGAGGTTGATATTGTTTACCCGAGACAAGGCATCAGCGACACAATTATCAGTACCAGAGACATATCTGATATCTGTACTAAACTGGGCGATGAAATCCAGATGTCGAAGCTGACGAGGAGAACATGAGTCAGAGTTTTTTCTAAAAGCGAAGGTTAATGGTCGATGATCAGTGAAAATGATGAAGTCGTGTCCTTCCAAGTTGTGCCGGAAGTATTTAACAGCACAGTACACAGCAAGTAGTTCTCTGTCATATGTGCTGTATTTCCTTTCTGCAGTAGTGAGTTTTCTGGAAAAGAATGCCATTGGGGAAAGTCATTTAGTGGTATGGGCTTGAAGCACTGCTCCTATGGCCGTGTCAGATGCATCTACCATTATAGAGAGCTGATCACTAGGTGAGTGATAAGAAAGTGTGGCTGCATTTGCCAGATCGTGTTTGCATTGCACGAATGCTGCAGATGCAGATTCAGTCCAAGGGACAGCTCGTTGATCGTTTTTTTGCTATTCTTCAGAAACTCATGTAGGCAGGCTTGTGTTTTTGCGGCATTTGGCAGAAAGCGTCGGTAGAAATTTAACATTGCTAGGAAACGCTTCAGTTCAGAGATGGTTTTGGGCTGAGGTAGGTCGTTAATTGCTTTGACTCTTTCCGGTAGAGGTTTAACTCCGTTCTGGGTGATAAGACATCCAAGAAAGGAAACTGAGGGTTGACCAAGTACACATTTGGATGGATTTAGTTTTAATCCATGATCTTTAAGACGAGTGAAAATCTGACGCAGATGTTGAAAATGTTCTTCCGCATCTGTAGATGCAACCAGGATATCATCAAAATATGGGATGCAGAAATCGAGACCAGACAGTACTTGGTGTATGAAACGCTGAAATGTTTGGCCAGCATTGCGAAGGCCAAATGGCATATATAAGTACTCAAAGAGGCCAAATGGTGTAGTCACTGCGGTCTTAGGCACATCTTCAGCATGCACTGGGATCTGATGATATGCTCTGGCAAGATCGAGGGTAGAAAATATGTTTGTTCCATGAAAAAGATGGGTACAGTCTTGGATATGTGGGACTGGATATCTGTCAGGGACTGTGACGGCATTAAGTCGACGATAATCTCCACAAGGCCGCCAGTCACCATTAGACTTTTTAACCATGTGAAGTGGACTGGCCCATGGACTTTTAGATGGGCGAATGGTTCCCTGTGCTAGCATGAATTCAAATTCTTTGCGAGCAGCTTTTAGCATCTCTGGAGAAAGACGACGAGGTTTGGAAAATACAGGTGGGCCATGTGTTTCAATGTGATGATACACTTCTGGCTGATGAGTATGCTGCCCTGATTTGGATGGGTTTAAAATGTCAGGGAATTCTGCTAATAACCGATGAAACCGTGTGCTGCCCGATAGAGAACTGGATTTTACACGTGGCGCCATCTCATGAATAGAAGTTGAAGTATCTGTCGGAACGCCACAAACCATAGGCACTCCGAAAATTGCAAATCATTGGCATTGGTGATCTGACTTCGTACATTCAAAAATGGAGTTACTTAGCTCTTCCGAAATGTTTGATTTTGTTCAAGGAGGCGTAAATTCTCGCTGTATTACTGAAGCAGAGAGCATTTTAAAAAGCTGATCATTTGGTAATGCACGGAATTTTACTTGAAATCCAATATACAAGTTTTGGCTTTCTATTTAAGGATAAGTTCTATAGCGTCCTGATCGCATGAAATTGAAGGACATTTCATTGTTCAAAAAGGACAAATAAAAATTTAAAAAAAAAAAATTCTTGTTCATGTAAAGGAGGAACTGCTGGCTGTTGTAGGAAATTCTGTTGCTGTTTTATTGTATTGTGACAGGTAGCTGATTTTAACGTTCACTGATTGTAAACAAATGATTTCATGTGTTTTACTTGGGATTTCTAGAAAATCTGTGCAGTCAAAAGTGTCTTTTTTTCCCATAAAAATGATATTGAATCATTATATGTATACTAAAAATATATTGATCTATTGTATGCATCTATTGTATTTATTATACACATGATAGCACTAATCATCAAATGCAATTTTGAGAATATCAACAAGCAAAGCACTTAAAAATGAAAAAAAGACAGTTGTTATAGAACTATTAATATTCTGTATGTATTATAGAAAATACATGCAATGAATAATACCATGACCAAACATTTCAAAAAAAAAAAAAAAGAGCAGATTAAGTATTACCTACCTCAGTACTTGAGAAAGCAATCCTGGCATATAACATGCAGTTAACTTTTGATTACATGATATTACAAGTATTTTCTTTAGTTTTGTCCTACAAGTGGTTTAAACAACTCAATACTGGTAGTTTAATCTCAGCTCAAATCCTGGTGAACAAGCTGGCTATGCAGTTTTTATTTTTTTGCATGTGTTTTGCGAATAAGAACCAGTTTTCCCTATAAAGTTCTTCATAAAAGCATTCTTCTTCAGGCTGATAACCAATGTGCTTAGCCATATTCAAATAGCCTAATCTAACCTTACCTTTTCTTTAGATTCTATATTCACATGTTATATCTTTATCTGTTAAGATTTGTTCATAACAGGATCACCAGGCTTCTACCAATCTGGCAGGAGCATACTCAAAACATGTCAAAACCATGTGATTTATAACAAAATCGATCATGTTGTCCTTGCAAACCTTTATAAATGTTCCAAATTTTCTTAATAATCTTATTATTTAGAAATGTGTTTATTGTTGTTTTTATATGAACAAAAGCATTTAAATATATCAATTTTAAAAATAATGGAAGTGTTCTTTTAATCAGTTTTGCTTTTCTAATGCTGTTTTTAATAAAGCCAAAACTTGTACATTGGATTTCAAGTAAAATTCCGTGCATTACCAAATGATCAGCTTTTTAAAATGCTCTCTGCTTCAGTAATACAGCGAGAATTTACGCCTCCTTGAACAAAATCAAACATTTCGGAAGAGCTAAGTAACTCCATTTTTGAATGTACGAAGTCAGATCACCAATGCCAATGATTTGCAATTTTCGGAGTGCCTATGGTTCAAAACCATGTACCTCCACATCAGAATTACTAAAAGTGAGCAGAAATAGGAAAAATTTGGCATAAGTGATTTACTTGATGCTCAATAGAGGGAGCCACAGGCTCGAGAAAGTTTAGGGATAGGGATAAGAAAATAAAAACTTAAGTATCATAATTTTTTTATAAGTTTTTAGGTTTTTATAATTTTTTTGAATTTTATATTTTATACTTTTTTGGTTTTTATAATTTTTTAATACACAATACAAACACTAAAGCAAAAAGCGGATAGGAAAGAGTTTACGATTAATAGGCTCATTGGCATGTGGCTTGTGTAGGAAGTGCAAATAATAAATGGGAACGCGATGAAAATATTCTTAGGCAGATTTAGAATCTGCGGGAGATGTGATTCTTAAGTAAACAGATTGATAACTTTGCTTGAAGATCTTGCATTGCAGTTGTTGAAGATGTGAAAGCAATTATATGGCAGCTCGCTGAAGAGACGTCCTTCCTTCATGGCGCGGGGGCTTACTAAAAGTGAGCAGAAATAGGAAAAATTTGGCATAAGTGATTTACTCGATGCTCAATAGAGGAAGCCACAGGCTCGAGAAAGTTTAGGGATAGGGATAAGAAAATAAAAACTTAAGTATCATAATTTTTTTATAAGTTTTTAGGTTTTTATAATTTTTTTGAATTTTATATTTTATACTTTTTTGGTTTTTATAATTTTTTAATACACAATACAAACACTAAAGCAAAAAGCGGATAGGAAAGAGTTTACGATTAATAGGCTCATTGGCATGTGGCTTGTGTAGGAAGTGCAAATAATAAATGGGAACGCGATGAAAATATTCTTAGGCAGATTTAGAATCTGCGGGAGATGTGATTCTTAAGTAAACAGATTGATAACTTTGCTTGAAGATCTTGGATTGCAGTTGTTGAAGATGGAAAAGCAATTATATGGCAGCTCGCTGAAGAGTTGCTGATTCATGTATGCATGCTAATCCTGTTATTTCTGATAATGTTAATGTTAATAACCCTGACTGTGATGTTAATAATGTAAACACTGGTAATGATATGGAAACTGCTGATAGCATTGTTAACCCCCAGGCAGGTAATGCACAGCAGCAGCGGTTATCACCTCGGGCCCCTCCGATTATGGTTCGGCCCCCTATTCATATCAAATATTATGATTTCTTAAAAAATTTAAAAATTGCTCTTCCTGACTGCAATTTCTGTGGCCGAGTTAGCGGGGAATTCCTCAAGGTTGAACCCGCTACTGACAACGATCATCGATTCCTGAGCCAACATTTTCTTGATCACGAAATTGAACATTATGTTGTTAATCCGGCGCACAAAAAAACCTATTAAGGTGATAATACGAGGACTGCCTATTGATGCCGATGTGGATATTATTAAGGACTCCCTTCGTCAGTACAATTTCAATGTACACAAAGTCGTACAATTAACTAAGTTCAAAACAAAAAAACCAATGCCGTTGTATCAGGTACAGCTTATACCCGATAAGAATACTGATGAAATCTATAGTCTAAATTACTTAATGTATTTTAGCATTAAAGTTGAAAAGTATATTGCAAAAAATCAGATCCCCCAGTGTCACAATTGCCAGAAATGGCATCACTCATCTGAAAACTGCCACGTTGCACCGCGATATGTCAAGTGCGCGGGGTTCCATCGAACTGGCAAATGTGACTACCAGGGCCGAATAGAAACTCCAAAATGTGCAAACTGCCTTGGGCCTCATGTGGCCTCATATCGTGGTTGCCCGAAATTTCCATCTGTCAGAAAACCACTCAAGAGTTCTACTACCAAACCTGGGCTCAGTTACGCCCAAGCGTTAAAGCCTACTCCACCAGTTAATATGGAAGTACTCACTGAGCCTGATACGGCAAATGCTAACTCTGACTCCCCAAATTCTGTACAACCGTCTGCTGCTGCGCAGGATAATAGTCACAAACAAAAAATTATTAATAATCAGGCTAAAAGTAAACATACTGGCAATACCAAAAGTCATGAATATAATGTTGATAATAACAGTATTTCTGATATTTCTGAAATATTTAAAATAATGACAGAAGTACAAAATATCTTTGGTTACGGCTTAGGCCGAGTTATAAAAATTTATAAAAGCAAGCTTCCTGAGTTAAGGAAATGTAACAATTTACTTGATAAGATGCAAGTCTTGCACCTTATCTTCGAAGAAATTCACGGGATAGCGAATTGATTAGATTATGGACTGTAACTTCCGAGTAATAACATGGAACGCAAATGGCTTAACCCACAAAATTGATGAATTACGTCTGTTTATAAATGAGTATAGCCCTGATGTTTTCCTCCTACAGGAACACAAGCTTGGTCCTGCAGTGTCATTTGAAATTGCCAACTATGTGCTCTATCGTCTTGATCGCAGGAGAATCAACCGTCACCCTGGAGGGGGGTTAATTATCCTAATTAAGCGCTCCATTGCCCACTACCAAACAACACTGCCACAGCTTTTAGGCCTGGAAGCCCTAGCTATCACAGTCACACCACTCACCACACGACCAGTCACTTTTATCTCTGCCTATGTCCCTTCTAACAACAGATCACATGTAAACATTGTGCAAGATTTTGACGCACTTGCTAAACTCAACAGTAAAGTCATCATAGGTGGAGATCTTAATGCAAAACACCGCGCGTGTAACTGCACAACACATTCCTTGGAAACGTGATACACCGCTTCGCTACTAAGGCCGGTATCACTATTGCAGCTCCACAAACCCCAACACGTTACGACGATAAGGTCTGCCTCGATCCTTGACTTTTTTTTGCTCAAGGGTTGTACTTTTAAATCCGTTGACAGTTTGAATGAATTGTCATCGGACCATAACCCAGTTCTAATCGATCTTGACCTTACCGTCTGTAACACACCACACAAAAAGGCCTTTATTACTAATTGGTCTGGATATACCAAAGCCTTAAACAACACCACAATACACATTCCAACAGCACAAACAGGCGATGAGTTAGATGCTATAGTTAGTGACTTCACCATTCAGCTTCAGAATGCCCTGAAAGACAATAGCAAACCTATATGTGATAGTAATAAAATCAAACCAAACAACGAAATCAAACGACTCATTCAAAGAAGGAATGCTGCAAGGAGAGAGTGGCAGCGATCAAGATACCCTCCCGATAGAGCACTACTCAACCAGCTTAACCGCCAGGTCAGGGCCCTTACACGTAAACAAACAGACCACGACTGGGCCGTTTACCTTTCTTCGCTCTCCCCGGATGAAGATAATATTTGGAAAGCTACCAACCAGCTTCTGAGATGCCACACAAACATTCCGCCCCTTACTGGCCCTCAAGGAATTGCCTACACCGATACTGAGAAAGCTGAGTCACTCGCTGATCACTATACTACTCAGTTCTGCACTAACAACATATCCCACTCTCAAACAGAACACCTTGTATCACAAACACTAACAAAGTTCCTCTCCAAAGCACGCACAAACAACACTCCTCCTGTCAGGCCTTCAGAGGTCTTTGAATACATCACAAAACTCAAGACCAAGAAAAGTCCTGGACTCGACTCTGTGAGTAACAAGATGTTAAAAAATATGGGCACCCTAATGATCCTCAAACTGACCAAGATCATCAACAGCATGTTACACCTGGGGCACTTTCCTTCGCCATGGAAGACTGCTGTCATATCACCAATTTATAAGTCTGGAAAACCTGTCACAGACCCTGTGTCATACAGGCCCATCAGTTTGTTATCATCTACAAGCAAAGTTGCTAAATTCTTCATCCAGCAACGGTTGCTACAGCACCTAAATGAAAATAATCTAATCATCAATGAACAGCATGGCTTCAAGAAGCTGCACTCCACGACACACCAACTCTACAGAGTCACTGAACTGGTGTCTCAAGGCCTGCAGGACAAGTCGATCACAGGAGCTATTTTTCTTGATGTTTCCAAGGCCTTTGACAGAGTCTGGCTGGAGGGCCTCATATACAAAATCATTAACCTGGGCTTCCCAGATTACATCACACACATCACACACTCTTACCTTATGGGTCGACACTTTGTTGTTCGTGTTAACAACACCATCTCTACCCCCAGGCCTATCAGGGCTGGGGTCCCACAGGGGTCCATTTTGGGCCCGCTCTACTTCAATATTTACACGAACGATATCCCACACACACCACACACCACCCTAGCAATGTATGCTGATGATACGGCAATTCTATCACAAAACGCATCTCACGGCTCAGTCATACAACAGCTACAAAACCACATTCACACACTGGAGTCCTGGCTAACGGCATGGAAAATTAGTATCAATGTGGAAAAGTCAGATGCCATCCTCTTCACGAGGAAAAAGAACAGATTATGACATCCACATTAAAATGTATGGCACGCCTATCCCCTGGACCAAGCAGGCCCAATACCTAGGTGTTACATTAGACCAAACTCTCACATGGACCCCTCACATTACAAAACTTCTTGCAAAGTTCCGGGTTCGTAAAGCTACACTTGCCCCCTTAATTGCCCGGAACAGCGTTCTCTCTATTGATAACAAATTACTCATTTATAAAGCCATGTTGCATTCCATCATCACTTATGCCTGCCCTGTCTGGGGTATACATATGACACTCATATACAAAAACTGCAAGTGTTACAGAATATTGTGTTAAGACAAGCGGCGGGTTGTCCGTGGTTTATTAGAAACGCGGCAATCCACCGCGAATTTAACATACCATATGTAAAGGAATATATGGCCACTCTGGCTCTCAGATTTTATCAAAAAAAACCCACTGTCTGTAATCCCACCATACCTGTATTGAATTATAATTATTACAGCCAGGCCTTCAAAAAAAGGCCTCGGGCTGTACTGAGACATCTTATATAACCTGTTGTTTCCAACTAATGTTTTCTTTATGTACAATATTTCTGATTTATAATTGTAAATATTTAAATTCACAAATTACCACCATGTTTATTATATTATACTATTTTTTTCATTTCTGCTTGTATGTACTTAATTTCTCGCTATGCTTATAATTTTGTGTGTTGTAAACTATGTGTGTCACACTGGACTTGGTTGCAAAAGGCGTCTCTTTTTCTTACTCCGCACTTCCCTCGCCCGATGGGGCGTGTTAGCCACCGCGGTGGCCGGTCTCTTGGGATCATCACCAGATTATGCCATCTTCACGTATGATCATACCTGCTCCAATTTAGGAACTGTATTTGATCGAAAATCGTTTAGTCAGATATACTAGGGTAGCGCTTCACGCGCGGGTACCTGACTGCAACGTACTAACGTACTGTCGCTTGATCCGAAGAGACGTCCTTCCTTCATGACGCGGGGGCTGGAACTGATGTTGAGAGGGCGTGTCTTGCCCTTTTGGACGGCGGATAGATGCCGAACTCTCGGCCAATCACGGCTCTCGGTCTCTTCTGTGAGCTGCGAATAGTAGGATCGTATGCTGGTATCTGCTGGAGTGCTCGGTTATCAATCTGCTCAATTTTGAGGAATAAATTTTGACTAAGTTTTTTAATATAGTAATCAACAGGTTTAATATTAAGGTCCGAATGAATCACATCTGTACGGACGTACCAGGCTGCATTGAGGGCCATACGTAAGGTCTTACTTTGAAAAGATTGAAGTTTTTTCACATGAGTTTTTGCAGCAGTACCCCAGATTGTACATGCATACATGAAGAGAGGTCTTATAATTGATGTATAGAGAAGAATTTTGTTTTTAATTGACAGATGGCTCTTTCGAGCTAAAAGAGGGTAAAGTTGGGCTCTAGCACCTTTTGCTTTATTGAGAACATTTTCAATGTGAAGGTGCCAGCGTAATTTTGAATCAAGTACAACTCCTAGGTACTTGTAAGAATTTGACCAGGGAACATAATCGTCGAAAAACTTTAAATTAATGGAAGGGTACGGGAGGGGGCTACGTTTGAATATCATAGCAGCACATTTAGCAACATTAATTTTAATTTTCCAAGTGATGAGCCAATGCTCAAGGCTGGAGAGATATCTCTGAATGATGTGAACCAAGTTTTCAAGGCGTTTGTGCTGAGCTAGGATGGCCGTATCGTCTGCATAAAGTGCAAGAGTGATACTAGGTGATTTTGGTATGTCATTTATGAAAATGTTGAACAAAATTGGGCCTAAAAGTGACCCTTGGGGGACGCCACTTAGTATAGGACGGGGTGCCGAAATGAAAGAATTAATTCGTACTGAAAAAGATCTATTAGTGAGGTACGAGTTAATTATATGAATTAAATGGGCCGAAACGTCAAGTCGTATGAGCTTGATAATGATTCCTATATGCCAAGTCCTATCAAATGCTTTGGCTATGTCAAGAAATAAAGCGCCAGTAAGCATATTGTTACGAAACCCTTCGTGAATGAACTCCACTGTCCTCAGCAGCTGGTGCGTAGTGCAGTGTTTTGCTCGAAATCCAAATTGTTCATCAATCAGAACGTTATGATTTCGGAGAAAATCATTCAGGCGTTTAAGTAACACAAATTCGTATATCTTTGATAACGATGATAGGAGGCTGATAGGTCTATAGTTTTGAGGATTTGAAAGGCTTTGGCCTGGTTTTGGAATAGGCACAATGAGTGCTTGTTTCCAGCTTTGAGGAAAATAGCAATGCTGTATCATAAAATTTATAAGCATTACTAAGAAAAATAGATAACTGGTGGGTAAATTTTTAATCATACGATTAGAGATAAAGTCCTTACCAGGGGCTTTTTTGGGTTTGAGCTTGGTAATGTATTCACTTACCTCGCTCATGGATGTGTATTGTATTTCTCTCGCGAAAGGCGAGGAAAGGAAACGTTCAACATCTTGTGGGAAAGAACTTGCGTTGTTCGCAAAAATTCCTTCATTATGTGGTGTAAATTGAGTTTGAAGAGAATCCGCAATTAATTCGGATTTCTCAGCGTCTGTGTGAGCCACCACTGCGTCCGTAGCTAAGGACGGAATGTGAGATTTGTGTTTGCGTAGGCGGGCTGATGCGCGCCAAAGACTGTTATCATTGGTCGTTAGGGACTGAATGTAATTCGTGTATTGTGATTGGAAGAACTGGTCACATGATGCCTTGATCTCATTTTGGAGAGTACGGAGTTGAATTTTTAAGCCAGGATTTCTATTTCTTTGCCAGTCTCCGTACTTTATTCTTTTCTTTAATTTTGAGTTTAATTTCTTGAGGTAATTTACGAAAATTGGGTCTGAGGGTGGGTTTTGATACTTCCTTATAAGTATCAGTTAAGGTGTTCGTTAATTGATCTACTGCCTTGTCTATATCATGGCTGGATTTAATTTCGAGGGAGGGTAAGCTTTTAGAATTAAGTTTAAAACGAAAATTGTACCAATTTGGTGAGACGAGTGCCGGAAAATTTTGAGTAAAAATAGTACATCTAAGGTCGATGATCACGGGGTTGTGATCTGATGATAAACAATTTTCAACAGTCACTTTGTATCCAAAAGGGATGTTTCTAAAAAGTGCCAAGTCAATGAAAGAGGGGGCACCCCGTGAACCATATCTAGTGGGGGAATCCGGCGCAATAATTTTAATTTGGGCGCACTGAGCCCATTTTAGGAGGCCACGACCAGCAGGGTTTGGTCTGTGACAACGCCAATGCTGATGGTGACAATTTAAATCACCAGCTATGATAAGATTATTTGAAAAATTGAGCAGTTTGTTGAAATCTACCACAGGAAAATTTCCACCTGTTGGGAGATAGGCAGAGATCATTACTAGGGAAGGCGAATTTTGAATAAAAATTTCGATAATTGTTGCTTCAAGTTTGCTCATATTCGGTGTGTCAATTCTTCGATGGGGTATTGAATTTTTTATGTAGACACAAGTGCCACCATGATAAACATCACGTGAATCGGAAGCTTGTCTGTCATTTTTATATAATGCATAGTTTACAAGCTTGGGAGCTCTCCCTGGCTGGAGTTTGGTCTCTTGGACAAAAATGATATCAAAATCCTTCTCTTCTACATAGTCTCTAAACTCATGGAATTTGGAAAGAATGCCATTTGCATTCCAGGTGCATAGTTTAAGATTTTTCAACCCTTTCAAAGTATTGAATTTTAATGATTGTGGGAATCAGAAAATTGGAGAGTGACATAACTCTCAAAGATGTAGTAAGCCGCGTCAGCACCAGATGGAGCCACTCTGAGCTGCGGTAAGGCGTTTTTGAATGCCAAAAGTAATTTGCTCTGGTCAATACCAGGCTGGTTAGAAATTTGAATTATAGTCAAAAGGATTTCGGTACAATTTAGGTTCGAATTGACTCCTATGGGGACCGATAAATTTGGAATAAGTGGGGGTGCAGTCTGTTGCATACCCGTAAGGGCAGCAGAGTAGGAAACTCCAGGGCGAATATTATTTGCACTGGGTGTGTGTGCAGCGGGCAGTGTTGGAAATGTATTGTGTTGTAAATTAAATTTGTTCGTGTTGTCAACGGTCTGACTGGGCTTGGTACTTGGTTTTGGTGGCTGTCGATTTTTCGATCCTGGGAATCTCGGGCATGATCTCCAGTTAGCTGCATGGCTTCCGGAGCAGTTGGCACATTTGTTTGGTTCTTCGAAGGGCTTTGTGCAATCTTTAGCCTGATGCGGACCAGCGCATCTGACATATCGTTGTGGTAGCGTACAGACCTCCGAAGAATGAAAAAATCCCTGGCAACGCCAGCATTGAGAGGGACCCTTCTGCCCTTTGAAATGCTCCATGACGACTTCTGTGCCAAGGAGTTCGGTGACTGAGTATATTTCCGTTGCTTTGAGGCTATTGTGGATTTGAAGATAGAAGAGAGGCATTGGCATTTTGGTCTTGAATTTCTTGAGTTGGGAGATTTTGTGGATTTTAAAACCAAGTACTTCGACCGCAGTCTGCACAACGTTGATCGGTGTGTTGGAGGGTAATCCCCTAATGACCACTTTGAGTGGTCTGTCCGATTTTAATGTGTGTGACTTAAATTGGATGTTGTTTTCTGTGAGAAATCTGACAACTGTCCTGTAATCTGTTTCATTAGTGGTGGTGAGGCGTAAAAATTCAATGTCTTGTTTGGATTGGACAGTTGGTGCGTGTCTGCGTAACTGATTTAGTAGAAAGAACCAATCAGCACGCGGTTTAATAAAGATGGGTGGTGGTGTTTGAATTTTAGGTGTTGGAGTGTCAGCCGGCTGCTGCGTTAAATTTTCAGTGTTTTGTGAGACGTTTTGTATGTTTGTGTATGAATTTGATGTTGGAATGTTGTTGGTATTTTCGTTAGTGTTGGGTAATTTCTTTGCAATCAAGTGTTTGGGGGGGGAACTGCAAAGCCGTCACTGTCGACTGGTCTGGTGCGTTTTTTGGTATCAGGTTTAGGATTTTCTTTAGGTGGGTCTGAGGATGAGGGTGATTTAGATTTTGGATTCTGTGGCAGGCAAGGTGAATAGATTGATGTTGAGTTTGGTACAAAGTGTGTGTAAGGAAAATAAAATTTTCTCACCCTCATCCTGTAGTTGCTTCATCATCAGTTCCTTGTTTGGAGTTTCCGATCTCTGCAAACGTTGGATATCGAACAGCAGATCTGTATGTCGAGTCTTCAGGGCGTAAATTTGAAGTGCACTTTTCGAAAGTTCATGAGCAGAAGGAGAAACAGGAGGAGTTGAGTGTGTGGTATCCATATCCGTTAGTACTTGTAATGGTTGAGGAGAAGTAGAGTGGTTGCCTGCTGGCGGCGCCGTATTCGAGGTTTTTATATTCGCATTGCGGAGCTCAGAGCTCGCACGTCTGTCGCTCTTGGCGTCCATGACGCGAATGAATCATGTGTGAGCATGTCAAGTCAGATCACAAATCAAAATACCGAGTTTTATCCGCCATACTAATGTGTGAAAGCGCCATCTATAGGTGAATTGAATCGCGGATTATGAATGAAGGAAAACAATTTTTTTTTAATTGCTAAGATACGAGTATTATTTCGGAAGGCTGAGACAGTTTTCCTCAGCTCATCTGAGCGAAATCAACATCTGTTATTCTTTGATCTATTCTTTTTTTTTTCCCACTGAGAGTTGAGAGAGTTTGACTAAGCTCACCTGAAAAGCATCTCGGCCAATTTAATGCTTTTATCTAACCATTGATCTCATCTGTTACCTGAACGTTTCCTCTGAGGGGCTGAGAGGAGTTTTGTGAACAGTTTCAAGAATTTCATCTCACTTTCTGTATTTAAAGGGGGGAAATCTGATTATGATCATTAAAGCAAGTCACCTTCGTTTACTCCTTTGTATATGTGTATTCTGCCAAGTATGGACAACATTAATAACGAATGAAAAGGAAGAGTTTTTTTTTTTTTTTTTTTTTTTTTTTTTTTTTTTTTTTCCATGAGATTTTATTTTCTTTGAAGGCTGAGAGTTTCCATGAGCTTGTCTTAGCCAACACAATACCCGTTATCTAACCTTTTTTCTTTGTGGCTGAGAGGGTTTCCCAAGCTCTCTTATAAGATATTTCTCCCACTTTCCTAGCGTCCCTTCGTGGTGTAGTGGTTCTGCACGCTGGGCCGGTATTCCAGAGGTCCGCGGTTTGATTACCGACAAAGGCGTTGTTAATATTTCATCTTTCCTGCTTCCAAAAAATACTAATGTCTCTACACTCTGAAATCCATCTTGGCCAACTTTAATGTCTGTTATCTTATCTGTCATCTAATGTTTTATTTTTTTTCCTTTGAGGGCTCAAAGAGTTTCTGGGGGTGTGATATTTTGGTTCAATACAACTTCAAAGAAAAGGGATGTATCATTAATTAATTAATTATTAATTATGTTAGGATTATTATTAGGGATTATGTTTACCTAAGGTAGGAACAAAGAAAAGAGAGATTTTTTTTTTTTTTTTTTTTTTTCCTCAGAGGACAGAGTTTCCTGATTTTTCTCCAAGGCCTGTAAAGCTCAATACTACTGATTTCGAATATGTGTATATTATTTCGTACTGTGAATTACTATAGAACACATAAAATTTTAAACAAGTGATGAACTGCCTAATACTATTTAGAATTTTAAATGCTTTTTTTTACGCTTTTAATCTCCAGAAATTCAATATAGTTTAATAACCTTCCCCAAATTGCATATTACTTTAAGATTTGAGACTTAATTCTATGCAATGATTTGTAATTAAATTATCAATTAATTCCATGCATTATGTTAAAGATAATTTTGCATTAATATATAATACAAGTTTTATGCTTTGTATGTTTCACGGCAACAACTAATATTAAGGAACATAAATCTGTTTTTCATGTAAGAGGACTTCTAAGCTATATATTCAGTTAAGAATGTAGTTATTCAATTTGTTCAGTACAGTCACTTTCTAAAATGCCTTTAGCTTGGAGATAGCATTATTAAATACTCTTTTAATAAAGCTGATATAGTATATTTATCGCTTATAGAATTCCTTTGAATAAATATCCAGACAAAATATCACAAGGGATTATGTTTCAAGAACATCTTGGTTATCTTTTCTATTACGACTTGCACAGTGGCAGAAATATGGGTACTTGATCACTAATGAATTCTGCTAATACACTGCCAATAATAACAAAAATGACAACTTCTAGGATTCTCAAAATGCACACAAGGAAGAAAATATGTAGGTAAGCCAGTAGGATTGCTACAGTGCTTGCAGGAGCAGAATTGTGTGGATCTATTTGTTATGTATCTCTATATACCAGCTACATATTGAATGAAATTCCATGAGAAAAACTGAACATTTTTTCCTTCCTTCTCATCTTATACTTTAAACACATTTGTATCTCAAAAGAGCAAATTTCATAACAAGTAAAATTGGTACTATTCGGTTTCGAGGGCCGTAAAAAATTGCCAAACTATTGCTGATGCCAGTGCTGCCAAAAATAATTGCGGCAAGAAAGGAAGTATAATAGTAAATAACTATTTAAGATTGATGTTTTAATTTAGATGAAAGGTTAATTTCATATAATACTTTTTTATTATTATAATTTATATGAAAAAGGCTAAACATGACTGAATGGAAGCATAAGAGTAAATAACTATTTCAGATCATTATTATAATTTATATAAAAATTACTAAATGTAACTGAATGGATGCCTGCATCGCTATTTCGCTACCGACTTATCCCAAAAGCATAATTTCATCTCGTTGGTTGTTCAAACGTAATTTTCTATAATTAATGATGCCTTTTGTTTGAAAATATTCTTGGTAAAGTGCAGAATCGCTCACTTATTTGTTTGCCGCTTTTTACAAGGGTAAAAACAATTGTATTTTTGTCAATTTTCTTTTACTTTTTAAGTGAAAATAGGTCGATGTGTACATGGATAAAGTCAAGGGTGTGCGCAGGGCCATTTTTGTGCAATTCTAGGATTTTTTTTAAGTGAAAATAGGTCGATGTGCACATGGATACCGAGTATGTGCAATTCTTAAAAACGCATCAAGCAGTAGGTGATTCTGCACTTTGCCCAAAATTCTATTGCCGAATTTTCGTCGTGGGCAATTCCCAAATTGTTAAATCCATAGGATATCAAAAAAGGATTTTAAAATTAAATCAGTATTTCAATGGCGTCTTAAGAAATATAGAACTATATAAACTTGGGCAATCTGAAAACAGCGCGTACGCTAGATTTGGCGCGCTGTTAAATGGGCGCGTTTGCTAGATTTGGCGCTTTTGCGCGTACATTTTCGCTGCAATTTTTTTACGGCCCTCGAAACCGAATAGTACCATAAAATTTTCTCCTTCCCTTCACAAATGCATGTTCCTAAAACGTACTCGCTGTACCCCCTGCTGAGAAAATGCTGAATCACTATTGGCTGATCGGCTTGCTACGTAAAAACGTCACTTGTTTGGTCACATGACAAGCCGATTGCGTGGATTCTAAAGAAGTGTTTTGAAACTACTCCAGCCATACTTGTTCGGATCGGATCGGATCGAAACCGGCGTAAAATGTAACTTGCAATTTCCTGGATAAAACGTAACAAATTTTGTATGCATATACAATTCCGAATTAATAAAAAGGTACCATTAAGAGGTACAGCTGGTAAAGAATATAGAACACAAAGCTCTTCAGACATAATGCATGAAGTATTTTATTTGGACGACATAAGATATGACTTAAGGAAGACAAATTTCGTGAAACGAAATATATAATTATGTAAAAAAAAATCGTTACTGGAGCATAAAAATATTTATTATTGTATTTTAGATTTTCAAATAGCAGAAGTTATGAAATAATATAAGAGATTTTTTATTTAAGATAAGAGGTTCAATTTGGGGGTGACATGAAGGGATTTTTTTATTTATTTTATAATAAAACAAGACTGGTTTTGTATTTTTGAAAATTTTTGGCAGAACGGTTTAATCTTTTAATATTTCATTGGTATGTTAATATTTTCTAGAACCAAAATTATAAAATAGAGGACTGTTAATATTTACGGTAAAAGCCGATATTCTGAAAAAGAGTATCGTTTTCGATCATTTAAAAATATAGAGCAACATCTGATGATGTCCGCCTTTTAAAAATGTAAAAAATGACAAACTAGAACATTACTTTGTCATTGTCACCAATAATGTATCAATAAACATTGTTTCAGTTTTGGATGTGGGTATTCAGTTGCATACTAAGTTATGTGAATAACAGGAAAAAAATAAGCACTCAAAAACTTGGAAACAGTCATTATGATATTTCTAGGTAGAGTTTGGCATGATGAATTAATAATTAGAAAAGTTTAGTAGTGGATTTAATTCAGAAAGCACTTTGTAAGTTGGAATTTGCTCAGAATATCATGTTATGCCTTGAATAATAAGAAGAAATGCTTACCAGCAAGTGTCGGAATTCGATAGAGCCAGGATTTTTGCCTATTGAGAGTGTCATTATCGTTCTGTGATATCGCTCGTTGCACTAGTCGACATCCAACGATTGTTATGCGAATATGGCATCAATGGAATGCTGAGGATTATACTGAACAGCATGCACCTATGACTAACGCCCGAGAGGACAGACATGTTGTGAGGTCAGCCCTGTGAAATTGACAACCACATAACGGACCATTAGTCACAAAATGGGCATGTTTGCAGCACGCCTATTATCTGCTCGTACGGTGCGTCAACGTTTGCATCAGCCTGGACGATCAGCATGGTGTCCATTACTTTTACTTTCTTAACAATGCAGCACAGAGAGAGAGAGACGGCGACTCTGGTGTGCCCAACGACAAATCTGGATATAGGAGTGGCACAATGTCGTCTTTTGTGACGAGTCCCGGTTCTGCGTGCAGTATTCTGATGGCCGTATAAGTGTCTAGAGGCTCCGAGGAGACTGCACATTGCCTGGTTGCATTCGATATCAACATAGAAAACCTGGTGTGATGGTTTGGGCAGCTATTGGGCACGTGGCACATCTCTAGTTCGGATCCATAATAATTTGAATGCAGATCGGTGCATTTCTGACATCTTACGTCTAGTGGTTGTGCTCTATCTTTGAGGTCTGCCAAATGCAATCTTCCAACAAGATAATGCAAGACCACACGTTCCAAGTTGTGTTTTGACCTTTCTCAATACACAGTGTATTTGTTTGCTGCCCTGGTCTATACGGTCTCCAGCTCTATCACCCATTGAAAACACCTGGTCATGGTTTGCTGAGGACTGGTCCAGCACCCCTCTCCATCTAATAGGGTTGATGAAGTCTGGCACAGACTTGAAGCAACATGGAATGAGATGCCGATTTCTGTCATTCAAGCCAAATTCTACTCAATGCCTAACTGGAAATGGGCCGTTTTACCTGCCAGGTGTAGCAGCTGTTTCGACCGATTTCGCACCTCTGTAAACCCTCAAACTGCTTCAAATTTAATCATTTTGTCTTCAAGCCATACTGTTTACATACAATATATTATATATATATATATATATATGTAATATTAAAGCACAAAGGAAAATGACGGAACACTGTAGATGCGTGCTTAGATCCATATTGAAGAAGAATTTTGATTGCGTAGTATTTAAAGAACTTGACAGTCGAGGCAGTTTTAATTCCATTTTTATTTCCAATTGATATTTGTGGCCACAATCACTTGGCACACTAGTCGTGCCTTTCCACAGAAGATTTACATTTTTGATATTGTTGGGATAGAAAGCAAGCCAGCGAAATTACATCTTAGCAGAGCAGAGGGCAAAAGCTGAAGTGCGTAGTTATGCAAGATGGAGGCACGCGAAGAGAAAAGTTTTGGTTTACAAGGACAATTTCAGTTCCCAATGATTACGTCATCAGAGCTGCGCCGATCATAGAGTGATCTAGAAATGACGCAATGCAAAGAAGTTATTACGATTTTAGAATAGAGAGGAAGAATTAATGTTTATAGTTTAATCTATAATTTTGATTCATATATTTTTATCTTACATATATATATATATTGTATTTGCTTTTCTTCATGCTGTTGCAATTTTAATTTAGTGTATTATTGATTAACATTTATCTTCAAGAGTAAGTACTTTACATAGTTCATATACTATTGAATTTTTCTGTAGAAAAAATTATTAATGTAGGATAGATAGCTCCTCTGGGTGAAGTGCAGAATTGCCCACTTATTTGTTTTGCACTTTTTACAAGAGTAAGAAGAATTGGATTTTTGTCAATTTTCTTTACTTTAAATACTTACTTACTTGACTTTTTAAATGAAAATAGGTCGATGTGTACATGGATAAATTTAAGGGAGTGCACAATGCCATTTTTGTACAATTCTGGGAATATTTTTAAGTGAAAATAGGTTGATGGATACCGATTTTGTGCAATTCTTAAAAACGCACCAAGCAGTGTGTGATTCTGCACTTTCCCCGATTTTCTTTTATACTCATTCCACCCACCAGTAGGTTGCGATTAAAAAACGAAGTGACAATTACAAAATAGCCACGCTGTCCTGAAGTAAACATTAGCAATATATACAAAGCAAAAATAATTATATTTGCATGAAATATGTGCATGATACTTAGTTACTTATCAATATCAGAGTGTCTTGGACCAAATTTATAGGTTAATCTTTGGATTATGGTAACTTGGCGATTTTTGGCGAAAATTTGGCAACCAACCCTGCTACAGCAACCTTCTACTTTTTTTTTTTCGCCGCCATTTTGTCTTCACGAAGTAAAGACAGGTTTCTTTTTTTTTTTAATTACTCAACATTTTTTCCAACAATCTGCTAGCCGAATTACGCTTATGCGAGAAATTTTATGGAACAAAAGTGCTTAATCATGACGAATATTAACTGCAAAATTGGGAGAAAGTGCACAATTGCAAACTCCTTGCCGCATTTTTCAGAATGGCACATACACAGTAACCATGTACACGTCGACCTATTTTTACTTAAAAAAAAATCCCAGAATTGCACAAAAATGGCATTGCGCACACTCTTGACTTTATCCATGTACACTGCTTTTTTCTCATAAATTAGAAAAGTTTCCACGAAAATGCAGGAAAATTTTGTAAATCTTTAAAGTCGGTAAAAAGGACATATATGAAATTACCTGATCGCGAAAACGTATATACCCTTTCCAAGGATGAACATTTGCACGTATAAAATAAATAAAATATCCAAAAACTTTTTCCTCTAAATTATCTATTATAAACGTCACCTGCGAATTTATAACGCAAACATTAAAAATGGTTGCAAATACTTAGTGTCAAATATTTAAATTATTGCCATGCACGTTTACTTCTACTGAAACGTATTCCAAAATGCTACAAACATATAATTTACAAAATCACTATCATTTAATTAAAATGTAATTAAAAAACACTACTTAAAATATAAATAAACACATACATTAAATTAATAAAAATTAGCTTAAAATCTTAATTACTTTAATTCATTGCTAATAACAATTTTCCAGTAATAGCATATTAATTTATTTATTCCTTATATTTAGAACAAACAATGCATAAAAATACTATCCTCAAATGATTAAAAATACTAACTTACCTAATCTTCTTCAGAATCTCAATCGTATTCTTATGTGCGCCTGTTTCAGGATCTTTAAAATGATACTTATGGTTAACAGCAAGATGTTGAAAACCTTCATCCTCCAAACAGACATATGACTTCCAGCAATCAGATATTATTATTGTACCCGGTAGAATATACTGCTTAATAAAACTTAAAAAGCAATCTGTACTTCTATCTCGCACAACCTTAAAAAAACACTTATTACTACCCCTTTCAATCTCACTAAATACCCATTTCGAATTCACATTACATAGGGCCATGGGTACAAAAATTAATCAACACTGTTTCATTTCCCCCCTTTTCCGATTAAAGAACTCTGATTCGTCCATATACAGTGTCTCACAAAAGTGATGGGACACTTGTGCTTTACAAAAGGAAACTGTAGTAAAATAAATTTAAAAAACATGTAAAAATTTTTTGTGGGTGTGTTTGACACTTAAATTTAGTAACAATTATTACATAACATACATTTTCTCAAAATATTAAAATAATAATTTAATAAAAATAGAATTGTTTAGAACGGAGCAAAAAATGGCTCACATAAGTGATAGGACGCCATTAGATACTACTACGTACTACAATAAAAATATTTTTTGGGGTTTTTATTTTACTCAAAAGCAATTAACAATAATTTATAAAATCGTCTGTAGTCTTTCTCTCCAGTTTGTTTTGGAATTTTTGTGTTTTTTAGCTCTGTGCAGCCATGGACGCTAAACGAAAAGAAACTTTGCCTGAAATTCGAAAATTAGTTATTAATTTGCATATTGAACGTGAAAAATCTAAGAGTAATTCGATCTGCTGGATATCACGGTAGAGCAGCCACGGAAAAATTCTTCGTAAGTGAAAAGAATAGAAAACTCAGACTGGCTTTCCCAAAATCCAACATAAATAAGAACTGTGATTAATGGAATGAAGTTATATTTGCTGATGAGAGTAAATTTAATATATTTGGTTCTGACGGTAGAATCTTGGTGTAGAGAAAACCCAAGAAAGAATTTCGCAAACAGAACTTGGTGCCAACAGTAAAACATGGTGGAGGAGGTGTTATGGTATGGGAGTGTATGTCGTCCGCTGGAGTTGATAATTTTGTTTTTATTGACAATATAATGGATCGGTACAAGTATATTGACATTTTAAATCAAAATTTGAAATCTTAAGCACGAAAATTGACCCTTCATAACGATTTTAAATTCTACCAGAACAATGACCCCAAGCACACTGCTTTGAACGTTAGACTCTGGCTGCTGTATAACTGTCATGAAATAATAAAAACACCACCACAATCTCCAGACTTAAATCCCATAGAGAATATTTGGCAAGAATTGGAATCAAGAATTCGCAAACACACCATTTCTTCAAAAAAACAATTAAAATCATTGCTTCAAGAATAATGGGGTAAAATCACTCCAGAAATCACAAAAAAATTAGTCGAATCCATCCCAAGAAGATTAAATCACGTTTTAAAAGTAAAAGGAAATCCAACAAAATATTAAAACATTTTAAGAAGTAAAATTTTTGGATAAATATTTGATGGAAAAGTAAGTGTCCCATCACTTATGTGAGCCATTTTTTGCTCCGTTCTAAACAATTGTATTTATATTAAATTACTATGTTAATATTTTGAGAAAACGTATGTAATAATTGTTACCAAATTTAAGTATGAAACACACCCACAAAAAATTTTTACATGTATTTTTAATTTATTTTACTACAGTTTCATTTCATAAAGCACTAGTGTCCCATCACTTTTGTGAGACACTGTATGTCACATGACATATCTCATGATCCCTCATTTCTCTCGGACAAAATAATCCGTAATTGCAACTGGGTACTTCTCACGTTATTTCCAAAGTCCTAAGTAGTAAACTTTATCGCCTACCAAAATGTCGCCAAATTGCCTGTTACCATATTCCACAGATTAGCCAATTAATATTTTAACAGCCTAGAATAAGTGAGAAAATGCGATTTCAATTATTACTCAGTGTTCAGCTAATGTAGGCATGGGTAGACTATGGTGCGTTAGTTTCTTTATAATCATAGGCCTAATATATTCAGTAGATAACAGATCTGATGAAATCATAGATCAATAAAAAAAATGGTGGGAATTTAGGAGTTGTTCTCTGTTATGTGCCAGACATTCTTTGTTGATCACTAGTTCTAGACAACCTCTTAAGATAGACAGCAGTGAGCTTCGAAAACCTCAGAGTAATAATAAATTATTCATCAGATTTTAAAAACACTGCCTTTTCATACATAGTACACATACAATAATCAATTTATGGAAATGAACTAGAAACTAAAAATTTACCTCGCTTGCTACAGACATTTTATGAACATTGATCACATAGCACACTCCCAAATGGCTATTGATTTCACATTTTTTGTACCCCCGAGTTTCCATACTGCATCATCTATCACATTTGAAGTCTTCCATTGGGCAAACATTAAGGAATGCATTTTTGTACATAATGTACTGGTAATACATTATGTACAAAATGTACCTGGTGCTCGCATGGTATTTTTGTACATAATGTACCTGGTGCTCACATAACATACATAGCAAAACATTTGTTGTACGTAAAGAAAATTTGGATAATTTCTCATTCTTTACTTGGAGTCAATCATTATATTATGCATAATATATTCAATACTAGAATTTTTAAATCTGATAAATCATTTACAGTAGCCCTAAACAATTGCACCTGTTCAACTGCACATTAAACATGGAAGCTGTTTTTTTTTTTTTTTTTCGGGGATGGGGTAATTTATTTGATTACAGTATAGTAAAACTTGGGTAAGGGTAGAGATACTTTCATGGAGTACTTTCAAAGAGAAATTAGCTTATACATATTTCATATATGCAGTAAACTATGAAAACACACGTGCGACCAACCCGTTCGCCAGAATGTGAACCCAGGTCGAATTATCAGTATTCAACTATTTTACTGCTTGGCTGCTAGCGAAGCCAGAGCTAGACATTTTATCACCTAATAGAATAACTGCTGCTTGCAAATTATGTCTTCCAGTTCCTGCCAAAATTCTAAAAATTTTGATGCCCTATGTCTTGCTACCCATTGCACTCATACAGCTTGCCCTGGCCACGGATGAGCATTAAACGTGAAGGCAACTGGAATGTAATGGACCATATGATTACACTTGGTTTCAGACCTGTATGGGGATGCATAATGCATGACATAATGTGACATTTTGTTGATGCAGACCATGGATGTGATCCTTGATGGTGTTGATGTATTCAGATTCATCTGGAAAAATGAATTTATATTATTTATCCTTCTATTTGCAAAGTTCTATGCACAACTATAGCTGTAGTCACTTATAATGTTCTAACGAGGGTTTGGTTAGGTTATTTGAATATGGCAAAACATTTAAGGGCTGCTTATTTTTTCTACCAAAGTTAGCTGAAACAATGGTCACTTTAAAAAAAGTACTTTAAGTTTTTGCTATGTAGTACCTACTTAGTTCTGAACTGAAGAATAATATAACTGTAACAGCCATACATACAGATTATGTTATCTTATTCAATGAGTCAAACTAGTCAGTTCATTGCTGAAGCATTCACCAGCTTTAGGAAAACCAGATCAAGTAGGATAGTGCTCTTTTTTTTTTTTTTTTTTTTTTCTTTTAACATAATTAAGTATCAATGTGCTTTAAAAATGATAATTCAAATTGTGATAAAGGTACCTATTGATTATTTACTACATCTCAGATTTTTAGAGGTAGATATTTCCCAGCAATGATGTCTGTGCGTTTTCTTTGGTGGTAAAGTGCCAATAAATAGTATTTAACTGTAACAGTCATGTATAATTATAACTGACTTCTGATAATTGTGTATGTAATTTTATATTTCATTTTTGTTAGCCATGTTCTCATTTTATAAATATGGGTCTTTTTGATTTGCTAAAAATAATGAAAACAGAAAACTGTTCATTTTTTCTAGTTTCAGTCTGCTATGTCATGGGATAGTAAAAATCTCATACAATGAAATAATAATCATTCCAAAAGCATATTGCAAAAGTAAAGTTCTGATATATGCAAATAAATCATTATGTGAAAGAAAGGAATTTGGTTTGAGAGAAGCACAGCTTATTAATTTTTGTTCATCACAGTTCACAAAGTGTATAACTTACTCAAAATAATTCTAAAATGATGAATTTTGGTACTTTCTGATTTTCTGAACCTCACCAGAATGATGTCAAAAAAGTATTGATGGCCTACACCATGTTGCGAAGAAACATTTATGTGGCTACACATGTCACTAAAAATCATTTATGTCGCAACCCAACTATACACATAGCATTCTCCCACACAGCACTTCTCCAGATATTTTCACTAGTGTGGTTGCAGATTATGATCCCTCCTATGGGAATTTCAGTACTTCAGCATTGGGGTGGACCACATACTGCAGCTTCTGTTGTCTCTGGTAAAATCTTTGGCAACGTAGCTTTCTGCATGCATGCAACATAAAAGGCATCACATGCCTCTCTTTCCTTTCTCATTTTAGGATTTTGGTGCAAAATTTTGCAATTTTTTTTATTTTTTTTTTATTAAAAAGATTTATAGGGAGAACAACGGTGAAAAAAAGCCTAGAATTGTGCATGTCTTGTATTGAAGAAGAAGAATGTAAAACAATAGGTGGTGGTGGATGCATCGCTGAATTAAATTTAAAGATATGCAAACAAACATCCCTCTCCTAACTCACCAACAAGTTTGCAAATGCTCTTCAAAGTTGCCAATGAGTTCATGACTTACCACATCTGTGGTAAGAATGTAAATTCCATATATTTTATGGCTCTTGTTAAAGATGGGATTAAACACAGGAATTTTAGTTTAAATATAGGAATTTTAATTTAATAACTTATATTTAAACACAAAAACTTATTTCTATGTTTCCCTTAATGGGAGAGCAAACATAAATATTGGTGCAAAATGTAGTTTAAAACATTAATGGTAAATTTAAAATACATTCAAAATGCAGTTTGTCACAGTTCTAGATCATCCCCATCTTTAGTAAAAAAGAAAAAAAAAAGGTAATGAAGAAGAAATAGATAATGGAAATGACACTGTGTATTTTAAAATATAAATGAAAATTTAGGATAATCCAAGCAATGTTTATGTGTCTAAAAAGTATATTCCTTAATACCTTATGCATACTAAAGGTTACTGATAGAATTAACTGACAACAGTTACTTTTAAAACAATAATAGTATTAAGAGCGATTCAAAGGATGTATTTAATTTAATGGACAGTAGGCAATGTAGGCATATATATTTTGCTGTAAATTGACTGGCAAATGTTATTCAGTAAAGGAAAAGATCCCATGTGTGCTTTCTCTATATCACTACTTTGATCTAGTCCATCATTAACAATATTTTTTCTGGGATTCCATCTCAGAATGAAAACTGAGATAAATTTAGGTGTATAATTGTAAGCTTTGTAATCTTGTTCTTAAAAATGTAGTTGTATCACGATAAAACATTAATAAACTATGTTAAATGTTGTTTTTCCAACATTCCATTAGCAAAATAGAATATGGATATAACCCTCTCAAACAAATAACCCATTTTCCTTCCTTTGTAATGATCCGGTATTTCTCAAGTGCGTATTGAATAAAGTCAAAATATATATTAACATATGAATTAATTCAGTTGTACATAAAATCACCTCTGATTTCTTAACTGATTTTTTTAAAGGATTAAAACATAACCACTTTACGCCATAAAAGGTTTTTTATTACAAGGGCTCAAACAGCTTTACCACGTGACAAAACAAATGACGTCTATGTTACATCTATATTCTTCTAACGAATAGCAGCTATCACAGCAGGAGGTACAGCGAGTACATTTTAGGCAAAGAATATGTATTGCTTTCTTTGGATTTAGGAACATGCTTCACAAACAATCTACATTGCTAAAAGATTTTAGAACATGCAAGGTTTAAAATGTAATAACAGTTTATACATTTAAAAAAAATTCCTGCAATTCATACAACTTATACATCTGTTTAACTTTATTCATAAACACATTTATATCTATATTATTATGAAACCCTTTAATTTTAAATATTATTTAAACAAGCTTTTGTATTACTTGTTGAAAGTAAGTAGCTTTTGATAATAGTTGCTGCCAATCAAATATCATTACTTCTACTTCCTAATTAAATCTGGCTTTGCAAATTTTTTTCCTTATAAATATATCTTCTGTATACGCATTGCACACAGAGATTTGAAAAATACCAATTTTGCCGTTTTTCATCAGTTCTTCCTTATGCAAATTTTGGAGTACAAGGAACATGAAAAAAAGGGCATGCTGAGCGTATGCAATTTTTTTTTAATGTAAAGAATGTTAAAATCCATAATTCAAATTATTTATTGTTTGCATAAAATGTTCAAAAAACAGAAATGTTTAATTTTTTTTGATAATTTTCCTTTTTCATTTTTAGTAAACAAACTGTGTATATTTATCATTTTAATTTTGTTACTCAAAGGAGTGCACACCTTAATGTTTTGGGAAAATTCTGGCATGATACATCTTAATAGGAGGGTGGTCTTAATCAAGCTATCTCTTGCATCAGCAACATAACCCTTTAAGATGCTTAGTTTGATGCACTGGTCTACAACCTGGGTGGAACAAAAGAAGATTTGGAAATCCAGTTGCAGTGATGGGCAAATCTGTAATAGATTTTTGATGTTCTTATCCGTAATGTTCTTTAGTAGTGGAGAAGAAGAGATACTGCAACTATCTCACCAAATCATGTTGACATAGTCTGTTGCTTCAAAGTTTAGTTTTTGCCTGCTGAAGTTTCGAATAGTGTTTTCCTTGGAAAGTGGTTACGTTTTCAGCAATTGATGCAGCCCTAGTTCTCTGATATGTCTCCTTTTATCCAAAAACTATACCAAGGATAAAATTTTGGGGATAAGCAAAGAAAGCATCCCACTGAGTTACTAGGTTGGTGACTTGCAGTAAATGTTGAGTTAGATATTGTGATGGTTTCAAAAACTATTCACAATTTGGACTGTGAAATTTTTCCTGATTTTGAACTCGGGAGGATGGAAAAATTTAAAATAAAAAATATCGAAAGTAGTCCTCTGAAAATTTGCAAATATAATGCTGATTTCTGTTGTTTGACTTTAGTAGTGGAGTAAATAGTAAATAATTAATATCTGAAAGTTCAATTATTATTTCTTAAATGCAAATAATGCAAAAATACATTAAAAATGTTTTATCAGTTGTACCTTCTCATAATAGAAAAATACTGTAATCAGTTTCCCTAATTATTAAATACTTTAACCATTGATTGGGAAACATGAATAAATGTAATTCTGCATTGTGGAATTGTTAAGAGCATTGAATGATGACAAAATGGAGCATATAGAAAAGCAGAAAGCTTTTTTAAGGTTCAAAGACAAAAACTTACAATAATCAGAAAATGTGTCCCTTGTCAAGCGATATTTTTATTTTAGGAGACAGGACTAATTTCAATGGTTTTTATGCTTATAATTTGGGGTATTACTTTCAGAACTGATGATTAAATTGCTCGCAGGTGCAGAAATTTAATTTTCTCACACCTATTATAACAATAAAAGCAATAACTACATATCCATTTACTTAGGTATTTTATAATTTAAGTATAAAAGGTTAAAATATTTACTTCTTCCTTAAAAAATGTATGAAGTGGTTGATGATTCTAGCTAAACATTTCTCTAAAGATAACCAGCGTGTACATACATATTTCAATTTTTTTGTTATTTCAGTATTATGTAGCTGTTGGAATTGTTTCAATTTTTCTTTCCTTTTAGCAATCCTTCCAAGTCAATAACAAATATCGGAACTACTCTGAAATGCTCCCTCAAGTCGCCAAATTTCTCGCCAAATATTTTTGGCGAGAAACTTCATGCTGCCATATTACTATGTAAATTTTTTGTCTACATTTCAAACTTTAAGCCTAAAATGTCTCCAAAAACACGGTTTTCGCACATGCAAAAACTATGTTTTGAACACACGATTTATGCTAAAAATCCAAAACAAAAACAAAAAATTTAGATAGCAAAAACGTAAAGTTTCTAACCAAAAATATTTGACAAGAATCCATGTACACAGCGACATGTTTTAACTTAAAAAAACATCTACGAATGGCACACTGTAGGCAACGAACGAATCTAAGTACTACGCACACCTCGCTTTAATAAATTAACATAACAACAATAAATTTCAAAGAATACCATGTACACAGCGTTCTGTTTCAACTTTAAAAAACATCTATGAATTGCACAATCTACACTAAAAACAAATCAAGAAAATAAACTAAAATAAATTTCAGACAATTCAAAAAACAACAATAAAAAAGGAAATTCATACAAAAAACAATGAATATAACATTCTACAAAATAAAAACAATAAAATAAAATGCACTTACTATAATGAAAGCTTCTTTTAAAAGCAGAAATATCTTTCCCCCCTATCTTCTCAGATACAGAGCATACAAAGTCCAAAATACATTCGTTAATAAAATTTCGCCAGTCACACAACGTCTGTGAAGAAAACTTCCACGATTTTGCTATATCACATGCCTTCCTACAATTCAAAATTTCGAAAGTAACAATAAAAACTTCCTCCAACGTTAACTTGCTACACGAAAACCAAGATCCAAACCTTAAACTCCGCTGACACCCACATACTTTATTAGCAACAATTTTACTGCAAACCCCCACAAGTCTAGCAGAAACACCTTTTTTCGTCCGAGTTCTCATATCAGCTCCGCGTTTCGGACACGTCAAACTCCGTTTTAAAAGTCCCGACTCCCACAGAAATTCCAAAAATACACTATGATCCCCATAAATACATCCGTGAACAAAAGACTCGTTAACAACTCCAACATCATACCTTTTCATACTAAATTTACTCTGCACACAATCTATAATACGCGGCTGAAACCTTCCCACCACGTCTTTCAGGCCATTTCAAAAACACACGTGACACAAACCAATTAGCAATTTAAACTACTCCACCAAAAGACTTTTCAACGTCGACATAGTTGCCATACAAACACGCAATCGGCCAAAAACTAGCGCAAAACACATATTGCCACATTTGGTGAAATTAGGGCGTTTATCAGAGTTGTACCCAAATATCAGTAATGAGTTTAACTACACTTATTCGTAAAGAAATCTTTTAACGGCTAAATTTAAAGACCCTTTTTAATGGCTAAATTTAAGAGCTAACAGATGCATTTCAAAATTTACAATCTTCAAACCTACAATTCTTGGTAGTATGGCACTATGCGGTAAGCAATTACCCTAAATTTCATTTTCTTTTAAAGTTTTAATAATTAGCTGTGCTATTATTAAAGCCTGTCAAATCTCTTCTAAAGGGGGTAGAAAGTAAAATTTCTGAAGAATCTGAATTTAAAAAAAAAGAAACACCTGGATACAATTTTGCATCTGTGTCATTGCTTCCATTCGTACACATGCAAAATGGAACTTTTTAATGCAATAAATAACAAAATTAATTTTTCTTTCTTGAAACCATTTCTTCTACAATTGCAGTCGTTTTTGTCCTTGCACTTGAGTATTTCTTAGCAATTTTACTGCTGGGAAACATTATTCTAAATGCATTCAGTGGCTGGTTGTGCTCCAATAAAAAGGCAGAGCACAGGCATTCTGCATTAACTTTTTGGTCCTTCGTTTCCACAGAAAAATTGAATTTTTTTTCCATTTCAACTCACATTGTTCTTCTGTACGCACATGTTTAAGAAAATCAGCTCTTCCACTGTGCCAAATCGACAAAATATCGCAGTTTCTTAAACTGTTTAAAGGAAGCACATGAAGCTCTGTTCACTGGCAAGATGAATGAAATAAACAGCCTCAATTTTGCTTTGTACTCATTATTTAATATATGACAGACGATCCACAGTGGCTCTTGATTATTATTCAAGAACTGGAACACAGCGATTTTGGAGACGTGTCTCAGACTGTCATACACAAAGCAGAAACGTGCCATATCTCAATGACGAAACAATTTCGGTTTTTTTTATATGATCTAGGAAAAAAATGAGCACTTTCACATGCCAAAAATCACTTTTTGGGGTACAAATAACAAAATATTCAGAATAAGAGAAAGTCACGAGAAATATGTTAAAAATCGGATTGCTGGGCGAATGGTCAGAAATTGGAGAGTTGCAATCCTGATGTGAAAACAGTACTATTCTTAAGTGTAGTTATAATAAAAATTAAATATCCAACACTTTTCTGACAGTGACAAACATTTAATGATGATGTAAAATATAACAAAGTTATAATAGGAAAGAAAAAAAAGGGGGAATGCAGCGTAGCTCGAAAATATAATTGTGGTGACTTGAACAAAGCCTTTCAGTATGATAACTCATTTCCTTGAAAAAATTTTTATACTACATTTTTCATCTTTTAGCTGCAACCAAAATGACTGAACTACTAATTAACAAATAACTGCAATCAGATTACCACAATTCCAATTACTGCAAACTTGTTTAGTTAAAGCAGTACAGAGTTAATCTTCAGGTATAAATAAAAGTTTAACTTGTTAAGCCAAAATTTTATAAAATAAATAAAAGTTTAACTTGTTAAGCCAACATTTTATTTAGCAACAATTATAAAACAAAAATTAAAAGAATTTGCTACTCTGCTTCAAAGTGAATGAGGAAACCTGCCACTAATAATTTTCAAATATGGCATTTGGATTTCACTAGTAACATTTGAAGAGTTATGTGTATTTCAAGTGTTGATAAATTTTTGATCTTCTGTAACATCAGATATTGAACCCAGAATCTTTAAGCAAATACATACAGTTAGTCACAAACGTCTGCGTACAGACTAAATTTTAAATTTAAAAAAACACTTAAAGCATAGAAAAATGTATTTTAATCATTGCATTTTTTTCTTCTATTAGCTAAAATTGTAAGCTTAAATTAAAAGTAAATAATAGTGTAATACGTTTTACATTTTTTCAAAAATATATTTTGTCAAAAAAACTCAAATTCCCTCCAATAAGTCTGCGTACACTTTTAAAAAAAGCAAAATATAAGTTTTTTACATTACTTCAGTACTTTGTAGGATATCCTTTATTCTTCAAAACAGCTTGCAGATGTCTGGACATTGACTGAACTAGTTTTTCAGTGTCATCCGACTTAAATTTCGCCCAGTCTTCCTGCAATTTACTAATTAGCTCATTTCGCGTCGTAATATTGTGTTTTCGAATTCGTTTCTCCAATTTTGCCCACAAATGTTCGATTGGATTGAGGTCCGGTGACTGTGGAAGAGAACGCAACTGTTTTGGAGTGTGATAGAGGAGATATTCCTTCACAATTTTAGCTGTATGTTTCGGGTCATTGTCTTGATGGAAAATAAAGGTATTAGAAAGGTTTAAATTTCGGGCACTGTCTCGTAGATTTTTCTTCAGAATATCCAGATAAACATACTTATCCATGACTTTATCAATAATGTGAAAATTTCCAACTCCTTTCAACGACATACACCCCCATACCATCACACAGACAACTCCATGTTTGACAGTTGGATTTAAATTTCTCAGATTCAGTTCTGTTCCTGGCTTTCTCCATACAATAGGGTGGCCATTAACTTTAAATATTGTAAATTTACTTTCATCTGACCAAATTACATTGTTCCAGAAGTCCTGCGAAGAGTTTAAATATGTTTTGTCAAAAGCAATTCTTTTCTTTTTATTTGTCTCGGAAATGTATGGCTTAGACCTAGGTTTGCGTTCATGAAAATCGGCCTTTTGCAGCACTTTTCGTACAGTTTCAGGAGAAATTTCCTTGTTGCTAAAAAAATATTAGTAGTTAAAAAAATATCTTTTGTAATGCTTGCAGCAGAAAGTTTAGGATTTTGTTTAATTCGTAAAAGAATTTTTCCTTCTTCTCCCTGCGTTAGTTTCTTCGGTCTCCCACATCTTTGTTTTACAGCAAGACTACCAGTGTCAAGATAGTTTTGAATAACTCTTTGCTCACTAGAAAATGGTTTTACCAATATAACGAAGAGTTTTACCTTCATCTCTCAATTTGATAGTTAGTTGTCTCGTGTAACTAAAGGAATTTCTTTATTGGTTGTCATTTTCGTCAAAGAAAATAGAAATAACAACTTCCAATCAACGTGAAATTTGCTTCAGAAATCAATGACCTTGAAAGTGTAACCTTCTTTGCATTCTCAAGTTTGAAGTTTAAAAGTTAGATAAGAAATCCCCCGCCTCCTTCGCATTGTACGCAACTTTATTGGCTTTGATTTCTGGCCACTTATCTTTTAAAAATTAGTGCGCATAAATTATTAGATATGAAAATATTACAGTTAAATAATTTCAAAGTCCCTTATTGAAACTAAATATTTAAAAAATAAAACTTTAAGAAACTACCCTTTTCGCACCTTAAAATTTGGATTTGATATTACTTTTCTTGATCCTATGAAAAGCAGTTCAGTATTCTGTAAAGTACTTCCTCCTTAAAATGCCCACATGTGATTAATCATGAAAATTAGTAAATTATCAAATTTGTAATTTACTGCTTCTAAATATCTGTACAAAGGTTGCATTAATACAGAAGTAATATTTGAAATTATAATCAAGAAAATATGCCTTATTTATATGGATATTTTGAGAACTTTGAGTTTTTCTGGAAAATACTTCATCAAATAAATTAATAAGTTTACGGGAAAAAATTATAATGCAAATAATATTAAGGAAATAGCAGATTACATTTGATTTTATTTCTTTTAATGTAATAACAGTCTACATTATATTCAAATATTTAAGGATATTCCTTTTATCATTAATCTAAGATTAACTACAGATAAGTCTAATAAAAAATACCTACCATAAATTTACATGTAGAATATAAAGCGAAAAATTTCACTTAACTGTTAATAATAATATATACCTTCAATATGCTTCATGAACTTCACTATAATTTTAAGGCTATTTTTCATTAAAATATTGAATAGTATTCCTTTCTTATTTAACAGACTGAATTCATAAGTAATCTTATTATTAATCATGATTGTTGTTAAAAAAAAAAAAAAAAAAAACTACTTTTTCTATTAAAAAATTTTGTGCAATAACATATCTCAGTTGCAAGATTTGTTAAAGTCAGAAAAACAATATTTCTAATGCATAATTATTTCTGTATATCAGCCCTGTACATTTATCCTCTACATATATTTTGATTTTTTTTTCTTTAGAAATATTAAGCAATGTTAGCCAAGAAAACAGAAATTCTGAAATAAATTTTAAGCTTCAAAATACATTAATAAAGAACTTAATATTTCTGATAAACCTTTGTTTCTGAAAAATAAATTATGATACTTTAATGTTATATTCTTCAAAGTTATATAAATATTTGCTGATACAAAATTTCATTATCATGGTATTTGGAATTTAGTGGAACAAACAGATATAAAAAGCAAGATGATTTGAAACTGTGACTCAAATATTACATGGCTTTTTTTCAAATATGTATCATAAATGTACATAGTTTTCCTACAAAACTATACATATTCTTTTAAAATTTGATTTGATCAAGATAAGCACTTTTCTAAAAATTTAAAATGATGTTTTTTGTTATTCAGATATAAAAATTATATAACAAAACAACTTCCCTTTTTAGTATTTAATTTCATATACAATTACTATATTGCCAAAACAATGCATTTCATGTAAGCTAAAGTTCCTTACTTATAAATAGATGCAGATTTAGAAGTTGATAGTTCATCTTGATGGACTTTGTACACGTATTAGCTGTAGGACTTAAAAATAATTGAATGTTTTATAATTTAATTATACGTGATAGTCATTGAATAAAAACTTTTTTCAACTGCAGTGACTTTAGCTACTGTAAATTCTTATCCACCTTCAACAACTTATTTAAATTAATTTCACTTGTTTATTACTAGAAATTTAAAAAAATGACAAACTTCTTTATAAAACAGAATGCTGAAAGTGTAAAAAAAGGAAGAGAAGCAAATGCTATTTTCTGGTTTATTCCTTAGAAAGATTATGTTTTATAATGTCCATTATGAATTGAAAAATATCAAAGCCATATTCCAATTCATATTAATCACTGGTTTTCTCAACAGTATGGATCAACATATGCTTCTTTAAAAGATGCTTCTGTATAAATGACTCTTTACATATATCACATTCATGTAGTTTTCTACCAGTATGACTCAACATGTGTTTCTTTAAGTGGTGTTTATGTGTAAATGACTTCTTACATATATTACATTCATGTGGTTTTTCACCAGTATGGATTAATACATGACTCATTAAATTACTTTTCACAGTAAATGACTTCCTACACATATCACATGCAAATGGTTTCTCACCAGTATGGCTCAGCAAATGTGTTTTCAAATGGGAAATCTGTATATATGACTTGCCACATGTATGACATTTATAAGGTTTCTTGCCAGTGTGGGAAAACATGTGCTCCTTTAAGTCTTCTTTCAGAGCAAATGATTTTTCACATTTAGCACATGCATGTGGTTTTTCATCAGCATGGATAAGCATGTGTTCCTCTAAGTCACTTTTTAGTGTAAACATCTTCTCACATTTAGCACATTCACGTAATTTATTAACAGTATGAACAAGCATATGGGCCTTTAAATAACTCTTATGTGCAAATGATTTACTACATGTACTACATATATGTGGTTTTTCACCACTATGGGTAAACACGTGTTTTGTTAAATTACTTTTTGATGTAAATGATTTCTTACATATATCACATACATATGGCTTTTCACCAGTATGACTAAGTATGTGGCGCTTTATGTGATCTTTTCGTGCAGATAACCAACCACATATACTACAGGCATGTGGTTTTTCACCAGTGTGAACAACCATGTGTTTTGATAAATAAACTTTCAGTCCAAATGACTTGCTACATATATCACATGTATATAGTTTCTGACAGTTATGGATAAGCACATGTTGCTTTAAATGACTTTTCCGTGAAAATGACTTCTTACATTTATCACATTCATGATGCTTCTCATCTATGTTGTTATGCATATTTCTTTAAGTCGATAACTTTCAAGAATCACAATATATAATATATATTTACTTGCTTGTGCATATGTATAACATTAATCATTTAGTATGGAGATACTGTCCTAATCAACTCATTTTATTCTTTTATCGTCGAGACATTCACATTTAATGTGTAAATCATTGCTCAGTTGCGGCATGTTCCCGCCAGAGATACATACAAGCTTCCTCACTTGCATTGATGTTGACATTCTTCCAGTTATATCTTAGAGCAGGGGTTCTCAACTGGTGGTACACAAGAGAAAAATAGGTGGTACGCAAAGAAGTAAAGTATTTTTAACTATTAAATTCAAAAATTAAAACCCCCAACATTCTGATCGAGTTTTTTTCTCTAACACTCGTAAATTTATGCGATCTGAGCTCTGTTCAAGAGTTATTATCTTACGTGTATGCGTAAAAGATAATTCCTTTTTAAAGAAATACTAGCACTAGTTAATGATTGGGATTACTTGAATATACAAGCATAAACATATAAATCCTTTCCGTTTACTGATGCGAGAATTATTGCATTTCTTTCTACGCCGTTCTTCACTAATGCATAATTTCAGAATTTTAATTAGCTACGAAAACAACGTCATATTTTACACTTTAATGTCATTGCAATACACATCCCTCTTCTCGAAACTTACCATACACACAAATTGATGAAACTACCAATAGAATAGAGAACGACAGAAATACTGTGACGACCGCTAGACGGCAGAACTATAAGGAACCTTACCCTCGATCACAAGCGTCAGCAAAACAAACAACTGCCCAACAAAAGATACGTTGCCTTAAGCTTGTAAGGGACTTGCTTGGCCCAGGGAATTGAGTTTCCATAGAGCAGTCGGTTCTTTTTGAATTTTTGCTTCCTGGCGACGAGTATAGTCTGCGTCTTATTGATGTTTACTTGCATTTTCCATTGCACTAGCCAAGCCTCTAATGCTTGTATGTAATTTTGTAGTTGTTGGATAGCTGAACCAGCAAATGCACTTTGTGTGAGGATTGCTGTGTCATCTGCATACATAGCCAGTGTTGTGTTGTGTGTTGTAGGGATGTCGTTCACGTAGATGTTGAAGTAGATGTATCAGGTTCAGTGTTCCGCCTTACTTGCTTCGGGAACATGCAAAGACCTGACTCGGAACAGGGAGCTTACTAAAGCTATGTTCAATAAATGTGGGAAGTAGACAAGATACACAGGAAGGGTATACGAAACCCTTTATTTTTCACTCTTTACAATAATTTCCGGACTTCGGAATACAGAGACTAACCACTTGTGGTCTGAACGTAAGAATATAAAAATATTAACTAAACTCTAACTTAACTTTGGAATAATAAACAAGGGCCTACGTGGAAGATTGGCCGTATATTAACAGGAAGCCGTATGTAGTACAGAGAACTGTTAACACTACAATACGTTTAAAATTATCAAGAGAATTACACCTCTGGCCTGGAAGGCAACCAGCAACCGAGTAAAAACTGCTAAGGCAAGCGGCCTGCTTCTACTAACTCCTTCCTCTCTCTTGCTTGGCAAAAAGCCACAACTTAAGTACTTGGCGTTCGCCAGACAAATTTGCATAAATAAGTTAAAGCTTTTAATTCTGGCCGGAAATAGAAAATAAGAAGTGATAGTAAAGATTTAAAATAAAATAAACGTTAGTAAAACTTAAGATCCTTACAGATGGGCCCTAATAGGGACCCCTGGGGGACCCCGGCCATAATGAGATGCTTGGTGGAATTTGTACCAGAGACGTGAACGACAAAATTTCTACCTGTTAGGTAGGACTTTGTGATGTTTGTGATGTAACCTGGAAACCCCAGATTGTGTATTTTGTAAACGAGTGCTTCCAGCCAAACTCTGTCGAAGGCTTTAGCTATGTCAATACACAGTCGTCCAGTCACTTTGTTGGTTGTTAGACCTTCAGAAATCATCTCCACAACCCTGTAGAGCTGGTTGGTTGTACCAAGTCCCTTCCTAAACCCGAACTGGCTTGGGATGAGAATGCCGTTATTTTCCAGGTGGTTGTTTATCCTTTGCAGTATGGTGGCCTCGAAGAGTGTGCTAAGAGAGGATAGCAGACTGATTGGACGGTAAGCTTCTAAATCTGTTGCTTGTTTTCCGGGTTTTAAGATTGGGTATAATCTTGGATAGTATTGCATTTGGATCATCTTACGACTGCGCATATGAGTGTGCGCAAGTGCAGAATACGTTTTCGCGTGCGCGTTTTATGTATAATGGACGTATAAGCTAAAATTATCTAATTATCTATTTCAGTTAATGTTGATGATTGCGTGGTTCCTTAATTTTCGAATTGCATCCGGCTTATTATTTTTTGCAGACTGTAAGAGCAATTTTATAAAAGTAAGCTTAAACTTTCGATTATATCAAATAGAATTTCCGATATATATTTGTTAATATGTAAAGGATCTAAAGCGAAAGTATGTTTTGAAATCCGAAATCTGTTTATCAATTTCACGCTGCGCGGTGGGGGGATCGCCGCGGCGGGCGCGTAATGAATTGGAAGTTGATCTGTCAAAACTATCCTTATCTTCAGCGCAGATGTTTTTATTTTATTTGGCTTATAATTCCTTACCAAATGTAGTATTTCATCTCGATATGCTCCGTCTTTGATATGATTTAAAACAAGTTCCTCGTCATTAAAAGTCGCTTTCGATAGCGAAGACAGTGACAGAGGTTATTGAAAACGAAAAAATTTCGATTGACAAATTAATCGGTGTTCTAGACACAGCAATTATAGGACTTGAACAGCGGTACTTTGTAACTGAACAAGAAATTATGTCTGTTTAATAGAATTAAAGAGAAAGTATTATCATATGAAACGAAGCAATACTTAAACAACTTACATTGAAAGAAATGTTTAATAAAGTAAACAAATAAATATTAAGCTTTTTCTTTTTGAAAATTTTGATACCCTTTAGATCATAATTGTTCTTTATTTCATAAATTACGGTTTCATATTTTTAATTTTAGAATTTCTGCATGCCATCTTACGAGATTTAAACTGATGATCTATAATCCGGAAAAATCGATAATCCGGAATCGCCGAAGTCCCGACGAGTCCGGATTAACGACTTTTGACTGTATATCATTTTTATTTTGTTCTTTTTCCATTAAAGGAGCTAACCTAAGACCACAAAGGTTCGATAATATTCAGGTCTGGTGACTGTGGTGGCCAGGGGAGATGGGACAACTCATCCTCGTGCTCAGAAAACCAGTCCTGGACAATGTGAGCTGTGTGAACAGGGTCTTTGTCGTCTTGGAAGACACCATCACCATCGGGGAACAAAGTTTGTACCATGGGATGAACTTGATCGGCCAAAATGTTCACATAAGTCTTGGCAGTCATGTGCCCTGACACAGTTCATTTGGGGCTAGCAGAGAACCACGATATGGCTGCCCAAACCAGAACAGAACCCCCGCCATGTTTCACTCTTGGCAACAAACAGTCTGTATTATAGGCTTGAGATGGCGTTCTCCAGACGTAAACTCGGCTAGAAGTGGGAAACAATGTGAAAGAAGACTCGTCAGACCATATTACTCGCTTCCACTGCTCTATAGTCCAGGCTTTATGACTTAAACACCACCTTTTCCTGTTACGGGCATTAGCGTCACTGATGAGTGGCTTCTCAATTGCAGCACGGCCAGCAATTCCCTGTTTATGAAGCTCCCTTCTCATTGTTTTGGTACTCACAGGGTTTGGTAACACAACATTCATTTCAGCAGTAACTTTTGCAGCTGTGGTCTTATTTTTCGTCACAATTGCCCTTAATGATCGTCTGTCACGATCACTCAGGACACACTTTCGTCCGCCCTGTGCTTTAGCAGATGATGTTTTTCCGCTTTTCAAATATGCGGAATAAATCTTCGATACAGTACCTCTTGAAACACTAAACACCTCGGCTACCTTGCTTACGGAAGCACCTACCATACGTGCTCCAACAATTTGCCCACGTTCGAAGTCTGTTAACTCTGACATAGTGCAATGACAACCTCACATAACAGTACTCCGACAACAACTGAACTGTTTAGCACATTTACGAAGTTGTATAGGTGGCGTCAGTAGTCAAAAACGCCAGCGCCACGTACATTTCATTAAAATCAATCTTTCTTTTCAAACATGCATTTCACAAGGTGTTTCCATATTTTTGTCCATCCACTGTATCTCATTGATATATTATAAATATAGCTTAAACATGTTTTATGTGCATACCCAAAGGGGGTGGGAAGTAAGCCTTGATTCAAAATCTGTTTTAAAGCAATAAGTAAATGAATAAAATACACTGGTTCTATTAGAATGTCAAAAAATACTGTTATGTATTCTATAAACAAATCCAAATTATCACATCATACTATATAACCCTGGTACAAAAGAAGAAATGTCTGATTAGAAACATACTCTATTTATTTGGTAAAAAAGAAGAGTAAAACATATGCAACATCCCATTATGAAAAATCCTGCAAGCCATTACAATACTATAAGACATTAATTAGTAAGGTAAACATCAGTTGATCATTCTTTCACAACAGCAATAAATGTTTTATTTAAAATTCCTAATAACATGCCAAAACAGATTCACAATTGATGCCTCATTTAAGGTCACACAAAAGTAAATCCGATTTAGCTGACTATGAGATCTTCTATTGTAGAGGACTTTCTAAGGAGAACTGGCTTGTATTCACATTACACATGGGGAAAAACCACAAAAAAACCAATCATGCAGCCAGCCTGTTCGGAAATAGAACAGAAGATGGAACTCCCAGCATTCAGTAACTTTAACCATTCAGCTGTTGGTGGGCCTAATTATTATTCGAAGAGACAAACAGCAATTTTTCAGTGACAACTACTCTACTTTTTTACAGACAGAACTGAACAGCAAAAACTTCTTAAACTCTTGATTAGATTCTAGTTTACTTTCTTCCTTTTAAAAGCAGGAGATGCAAAACTTTGCCGCTGCTGCCTTTTATTTTGAAGAAGCTTCTTGAGACCAATTCCACGGGCAGTCAAATAATATTTTATTATCTTTGTTTGATATTGCAACAGGAGGGAATATTTACCTCGCCTGCTTTCTTACAAATCATATTAACAAATTCCACATCCATAGTTACATTTCCATGTATTATTTCGTCTCGAAAATTTTGAATTATTTTTTCACACAGAAGGCACAATTTAAATATTTCTGGAGAAGGACATTTAAGCCCACCTAAATTTGCAAAATTAATTATGTACTGCTTATTTTCATCAATGGAAGGAGTATTTTGCTCACAAACTAAGAGAAACTGTGAGCATGAATTACAAGCATTTTTCAAAACAGAATTTATTGCAGCTCCTGCAATATAACAGACGTTATTTTCCTCACTAAGGGTGAGATTCTGTAGAGATACACCAGTAACTTCTGGTATGGTAACAGGCTCTAAAGCTTTTTTCTCCTTCAGAAATTCAAATTCATCTTTCGCATAGTTTAATAAGTAAATATCTGAATCAGTAGCATAACTGGAGTTCTTAATGTCAGATATAAACTGAGATAAACAGATAAGCTTTAATGCTTTCACAGCTTGCAAAGCACTTGGCTTCAAACCAGCTTTTCTGCGTATCAGAGAAAATACATTTTCTAGAGCATCTTGTGTCAATCTGCTCGTCAAAATAAACTGAAAATCATTTAGAAAACATGCCTCTGCTAACTGTATGGCTGATAAAGCAGAAAGAATCAAACCAGTATGTAATGGTTTCCACCCTTTACCAATTTTTATAAGCTGTATAACATTAATAAATTCAAAAAGTAACTCAATTTTTTTGCTTTTATTTGTCACAGAAATTGAGTTCTTTCTACATCTAGAGGATAGCATTTGAAACCACTGACATATAAATCTTATCCACCATGCTGTTGTAAGAGCATTAGGGCTTATCTCTTTTAAAGCTACTGCCTTCTCCAATCCCACAGCTGTTTTAATTGGAAAAAACCTCACAGCAGAAGCAACATTCATTTTACCAAAATGTGAGGGGAAGAGGTCTTCTTTGCTGAGATGATGCATAGTTCTCAAACCACAATTTTGGTTTGTTTCAGTAATCCAGATATCTTTTATAAATCCTGCAGATACATGCAAAGTAACCAAATTTTCTTTATTGCAAACATAACTGGGCAGTTTTATACTATGATTAAGAGTTGCAGACCAGAGATTTTTTAAAAGATGTGGCACATCTGCAAATACATAAATAATTTTGCCCTTAATTTCAGTAGTGAAATTATTTCTTTGGTTTCAAGAAACAGATATTCCCAAAGAATTCCACAGGCTTCTATTTACTGCTGCCATATCGCTAACAATACCAACAACATTAAATCCAACAGAATTGACAGCTTCGATAACATTGACAACAAGTTGTTTGAGCTGGCATCCTGTTACCTGTCCAGTTATCTCATGGGCAACCACTTGCTTCCATTTCAGCTTCAAACCTCTTAGTAAAATAACTAAATAGTGATTTCCTGCACCCTTTTGATTTCCTAATGTACATTTACCAATAAATTTCCGTTTTGAAATATCAAAATCAGGATTGCCAGAAATCTCCATTTCATCCAATGATAAAATACAGTCTTTATCACTAGCATTCATTTTTTCTCCTTTAATTTTCAAAGGTTCAATCATCTCACTGATGACTCCAAAATTCATTTCAATACCTCGAAGTCTTTTATTTAAAGTGCTGTATGAAGGCACGGAAAACCTATTCTGTGCAAGTAATTATAACCATGCTTGCCCAAGGCAAATCTAACTTTGAGGCCTTTTATTATTCCCTCGTTAGACCATTTTGCAATGCTTCTACGAGGAATTTTTAACATTGCTATTTGTTCATCTGAAAGAAATGTTTTCACTCCTTTCAGCAATTCCTCATGCTGTACTTGAAGGTCATGAAGTTGAATTTCAGTGCTATGCCCTTTTTTTAAAACATTAATTTCATTTTTTTTGGTTGCTGTAAGTTCTTTCAGTAATATTTTGTTCTGGCATTGCAGAAGCAATTTAGTCCATTTGTAATAAAAACATATTTTTTATGAAAAACCATAAAAATAAAAAACACATACATTACAAAAATTGGATGTAACTGAAAAGTGCTTTGGTAAACCAATGCCTTTTAGATGCTGTGGGGTCAACAGTTGTGGGGGATTAGGCACAGTGAAAAGAGTTGGCACAGCATTGGGCTTGAGTTTTTTACGCCCATCTTGCCTAGAGCATTCAAATTGATTTTCTTCAAAATGTACCTGCATATTTAACAAAAGCATGCATGAAATTTAACATTAAAATCAAAAGCACTAGTATTAAATTACAGTTACATATATTATAATTTAAGAATGTAATTTTCTGATAAATTTAAATTTTTTTATGAAAATAGAACAAAATTTTTAAAAAGTAATCATGTTTGTAAAACTACTTAAAACATATTTCCTGCTCACACACTAAAAATAAATTTAAAGTACCTATAGTTAAAAATACAACATTAAGATTTACTACTACAATAATATTTAAATTAATATTTAACTTCTTAAAAATGTCTAAAAATACAGAATATATTTATCTTACTATAAAGAAAAAACAAAATCATTTATTATTTGGATCATACCATCCAGTTTTTAACATTGGCGCCAACTATCCGATTTGGCGACAATACATCAGAATCAAAACATAGAATGCTACTTTAAATCACCAATCGTACAGTAAAATTAAAGAAAAGAAAAAGGCACATCACATTTCTAACTGAGCACAAAGTTTACATGAAATGTATGATACAAATTTTACAAACGGTATAAACTTTTCACAACAAAATAAACAACATGAAACAACGATATTTTACTGCACAAACACATACACATTCCGCAGTTGATTTTGTACTTATAAAATCAGTTGATCGTCAATAAGTGACAGTTAAATGAAAATAAATATTTTAAAGTACCAAGAAGAGTAATTTTTCTAACATTCTATGGAAAAATACGAAGCTGAACTTACCTCACAAAGATACGCTCCTGGGCCCGGGATCCATTGATCTCGACGAGAATTAACTATCCATTTTCTTCGTCTTTCTTCATTTCTAGGGAAACGAAACATCCTAAAGTCATTTTTAGACTGATTCGCACAATTTGGTGCAGCACAACCACCCATTTTTCTGAAAATTAGGTCGAAATCGATCCACAAATATGTCAAGAAATCAGTGCTAATCCAATAGCGAATACCAACAAGTTAGCTTCAAAATGGATGATGATTCAGCTCCCCTTTATAGTGGCCTTACCCTACCCCACATTTCGAATTTTTGACGTCATGGACAAATCGACTAGTTTCGCCTGGATGGTAATTCTTGAGCATGCGCTGAAGGGTGAGAAGTAACATAAACAGAACTTTGGCTTGCGCTTCTAAACAGTATTAAGTATATTGTCTGAAAGTGTATTCGTTTATGTTATTGCATAATTTTACTGTTTCTGTAATAAGAAAACTTCGGAACAGCTTTAGTATTGGTCCTTTTGGTGATTTTTTGATTTGGCAACAAACTTCGGTCGCCAAGGTAGACCCATCTTTGAAGATCGGAAAAAAATGGCGGATTGTCAACAAAACCCGAACTAGACTAAATAACAATCCTGAAAAATAAGCTCTTAATCAGAATAAACAGTCTTTCTCTAATTTTCAACATTTCTAGTACTGCTATGATAAATTCTTGAAACACTAACGTAAATGAATTTATGGCAGTGATTATGTTATGAGTAATGAACATGAAATTTACAAAAGGCTAATATTTTAAATTACAAAATATAATATTAATGTATTAAACATTAATATTTCAAGTAGTTAGCTAATATTTATATTATATTAGTACTTAGCTAATATTTCAAATTAAAAAAAGGTTAATTTTTATGTTATGAATAATGAAATTTACAAAAGGTTAATAAATGCATTTCAAACTAGTATATGTTACTTTAGTTTCTTAGATTCTGTTATTAAAAGAGAATAAAAAAAATATTTCAAAGTGAAGGAAATCAAATTAAATTGTAATGGGCAAGTTTTGTACCAGTGTTAGAAATACTTTTTATGATTAAATTTTGTAAATAGTAAAAATATTAAGAAGTGTGTATTTTTTAATCCCTTAATTTATTACAAGTAATTTATGATTATAATTTAAAAGCTAAAATTAAATTATCATAATGAGTAAATTTTGTACCAATGGTAATAATACAATCATCTTAAATGATGATTTCTGTGAAAAATTCGAACAGTCATTGGAATCCACTAGTGGTGGAGTGATAAGCCACTGAACAGTGGTAGTTCAGGCTGGCTATATGGGAGTTTCTGTGGTTTTCCGTACATGTAATGTGAATCTGAGCCAGTTTCTCTTAAAAAGTACTTTATGAAGGCATCCTTCTTCTGCTAGCCAGCATATATATTTATTTTCTATTCATAATTCTCTCTTATTTTCTTATTTCTTAATTCTAAATCTTACTTCTGAAGTGAAGAAGTGTTGCATCTATAGGTCGAAAAATATGGTCAGTATGTTTGTAAAATCCTGTTCAGTTTTGGACAGCATTTAAATAAAATAAATAATTTGTATATGATGCAAACAAAAATGCATTACACTATTTCATATAGTGAATAATTAATCAGGGAACAAAGTATATTGTAACGTTCCTTTATTTTGTAACCAGAGTTATTTTATGCTTGGGATCTTTACTGTCAATTTCCTCACCAGAATCCAAATGAAGTTTTTAGTTTGTAAAACAAATCGTGTTTTACCTTTTGAGGCCACATTACTAGGTTGCTAGATAAGGTAAGATTTGTAGTCTTCAGTCTTGCATTATAATTGCTGATCGTTGAATTCCATGCCGGTTAAGTTTTTAACCAACTTTGCATTAAATTAATTTGTGTAGCCTTTGGCTACAAATTTATTTGAATTTAAATTTTACATTTGAACTTAATTGTTATCAATAAGTTATCTTGCCACAAGTAGTTGACTGAGTCGTGAGCACAAAGTGTGCCTTCTGTTCTGTACATCTAAACTTTATAACAGAATAAAAGAATATCTTAATAAGAATATATCTAAACTTTATAATAATAACATTTAAAGACATTGAAATCGGTATCTAAGTGCTTGCCATGTAGTCAAATTTTTATATAATTGTACTTTTATTATAGAGTTTTTATTACAAAAAATTCAGATTTCTGTTAGGTAAAATGTTTAACTAATGTAGAAAATTTGCATACAATTTAAAATAAAAAGTCGACTGTTATGTCAACATACTATTAATGAAAGTAAGGTACTATTCGGTTTCGAGGGCCGTAAAAAAATTGTAGCGAAAAAGTATGCGTGAAAGCGCCAAATCTAGCAAACACGCCCATTTAACAGCGTGCCAAATCTCGCGTACGCGCTGATTTCAGATTGCGCAAGTTTATATAGTTCTATATTTCTTAAGACGCCATTGAAATACTAGTTTAATTTTTAATTCCTTTTTTGATATCCTATGGATTTAACAATTTGGGACTTGCCTATGATGAAAAGTCTGCGATAGAATTTTGGGTAAAGTGCAGAATCACCCACTGCTTGACGTGTTTTTAAGAATTGCACATACTCGGTATCCATGTACACATCAACTTATTTTTACTTAAAAAAAAATCCCAGAATTGCACAAAAGTGGCACTGCGCACACCCTTGACTTTATCTATGTACACATCGACCTATTGTCACTTAAAAAGTAAAAGAAAATTGACAAAATTCCAATTGTTTTTACCCTTGTAAAAAGCGGCAAAGAAATAAGCGGGCGATTCTGCACTTTACCGAAAATGTTTTCAAAGAAAAGGCATCATTCATTATAGAAAATTATATTTGAATAACCAACGAGATGACATTATGCTTTAGCGATAACTCGGCAGCGAAATATTATATGAAATTAAACGTTCATCTAAATTAAAACATCAATATTTAGATAGTTGTTTACTATTATACTTCCTTTCTTGCGTTAGGGTTGCCGCAATTACTTTTGGCAGCACTGGCATCAACAATAGTTTGGCGATTTTTTACGGCCCTCGAAACCGAATAGTACCGAAAATAATAATACTCAGTGAAGGTTATTCATATACAGCTATTAAGTTGTCAGATTTACAAAATTTGAGAACTCTAAATTATAAGCAATATATTCCATAACCTAAGCAACATTATATTTTTGATAGTCAGACAAATTATAAAAATGTTATAAAGCAATAATGAAACCTAATTTTGGTCCTGATTTGAACCTATGAATTCATGCAATTACACATCCCTATAGTTCTAACATGAGGAAAATAAGTATTTTTAGACCATGGTAATTTTGATCTCCTTAGCAAAGGAAACACCAAGAGTTTACCTCATGCTACTGAAAATGTTTTTTTTTTTTCTTTTTTTCTTGGCAGGGGGGGTGGAGTTTATAATATGCAGAGTTGACATATGAAAAAATGTACAGACTTATGTGATGTAATATTAAAAGCACCAGTTTTAACTATCAAATTTTGGCTTTTTAAAAAATATTTTAAATGTTGTCCTTTCCTAACACAAAAGTAACTTTAAGAAAAACATGCAATTTATCCCTCCTGCCATGAAAGCTCTGATATCTACCAAATTCGTTAAAGTTACATGGACAGAAATGGTGGCATGTTTTTATAGCTCAGTATTTAGGGTTACCAAGGTTATCATAATTTTTCATGTATCGCTCCAAAATGTCGCCAAACAAATTTCTCGCCTAAAAGGACTAATACTAAAGCTGTGCCAAAACTTCATTCGGATAAAATTTATTTTAACGCTGAATACTCTAGGTACTATCGTAATCTTCGCATAACCTTTCACATTGGATTTTGCCATATCATTTTAAAATATATTGTATAATAAAGATTAAATCAAAGCAAATTACTTTGTTAGAGATGTGAATGTTCTAACTGAATTTTCTTTTTATCACTTATTATTTATTTCCTCTTTGGAAACATATTCATATCTGGCAAATAATTATCTCCGCTGAAAATTTTTTGATCGTTTAAAAACTATATTTGTCAATAATGTTATAAAAACTCACTAATCTAGTGCTTCATAGATCAATATGACAACGAATTCCAAATGTTTTTAAAACCATTCTTTAATCTTTATTTTGTAGTAGATGCAACTAATGTCACGGAGAAAAATTATTTCAATAAAAAAGTTCTCCATGTTAATTCAATAGCAAAATTATTTCTATTTCAGTGAGAAATCCACTTTTAATGCTTAAATAACAGACAAATGTAAGCTAAGCATTTTAGAAGTTTTAAATATAAGCTAAAGGTTTATTGTACAGTTTTATATAAGAAACGTAATAATTTATTTTCATTCCTTTTAAATTGGCATATTAGTTTCCAATCAACTAAAATTTTTGGGAATTTAGAGACTTAACACACAGTATTCCGTCACTTAAAATATCAATTAATTGTTCTTTTTCATTTAGAGATACATTGGAATTGAAAATACCAAAGGCAAAATGGGTTACAGATCCAACCTAATTCCTTATTTGGAAATTTTTCAAAAAAATTTCTGTCAATTTTATCATATGTTGTTTTAAACAAGAAATCTGTATTATTTTCTTTAGTAAATTGTGAAAAAGCATGTTTCTGTTTCTTTTTTTTTTTTTTTTTTTGTTCAATTCTCCTTGCCAAAGTATTGGCTTAGTTTTAAAAGCTTACATTAATACAAACTGCGACACAGTGTGTCTAGGTAAGATTATTTGTTTCAAAATGTCTGTTAATAATTTCAAATATTTTCTCTCCAGTTGCTTTTCCTTCCCAAATATTACAACATAAAAAATATTCTACTGCGTCGTTTTCAAAAACACATCTCACATAAACGATGAAATGAAACATTTTAGTAATGTCGGTAGTTTCATCAAGTTTTATAGTAAAGACTGGATTTTGTATTCTCTAGTGTCTGATATGACAAAAATTTGGTAAGAAACAGTATCTTTTTTTTGTGCTATTGCTTTTAAATCGTTACTATATTTTTCTGCGTGCATAAATGATGTCATTTTAATTGCTGAAGGAAGAATGAGCGATGCTCCAATTGTATGAGGTTTTTAAATTTTTTGCAATTAAATATGAAACTTTTAAGATGCCTGTAAATCCTTTTCAAGAACTGCTGTATATTTTTTCAAAAATACATTTTAATTTTTCATGCTCTCAGTTCATTCCTTAAAAAAATTCTTCAGATTTATTTACTTAATCTTTATGTTTAGTTTCTGAGGTACTTTTCAGTTTCACTGACGCAAATCTCGCCAAGCAGACTTTGTTGACGACATACAGTATACACATAAAAAATGTTAACAAACGTTAGTTCTAAGAATTTTTTATTTTGAAGGCACAAATATTTTAATATCTTTTAAAATTTTGTAAAAAGCCAATAAATAAAGATAATAAATTTGTAAAAAAACATTAAGAATTTACTATGTTTTCATGGTTCAACATCCTGATTCGCCGGTTCATATCACATAACACCACGTGATCTCATCTCACGTAAAATACGCTACAAAAATCTAATTCTCTCAGTAATTATCTACATTAATTTCAAGTTAAATCTTAATTTGGAATACAAGTTTAAATACAAGAAATATTTCAATTCGTACAAATAGCTTACTCAGAAATTATGTAAAACCGCAGTGCTTTACTTCACTACTGCATTCTCATTAGAATTGATGAATTTAACCCTTCATTTTGCCTTCGGGTGAGTGGTGTGATTGCAGTCTAAATTTTAATTATCCTGTAAAAATTCTATGTAGTTGTATGCCAGTATTGAAAGAAACAATCTGATAAGAAATGGCTGCGACTTATTTCAAAAATGAGGCGGAAAACAATGGCAGTGAAGATATTCCGTTTGGCATCAGTAGCACCGTTGTTGGCGACTTTATTATTTGCGGCGGCAAAATAGGAAAAGTACCGTTTCTAAATGTATTTTGAATTTCGCAGGTTTCATGCTTTCCATTTGCCAAGTTTTCACTGCATTTAACACACAATGGATATTCTTTTTCCATTGATAATGCAACATGTAAAACAGTATAAAATAAACTCTTGATATTTACTCATTTTTTTTTTTTTTTTTAGAAGTAGAAAGAGAGCCAATGGTTAAATTTTTGTTTGCATTTTCATTAATAGTTTTTCTCTAAGTTTATTTGATGTTGGTGCATCCATCCCATTTCTCTTACAAGAGATTTTGGGCCATTTAACCATCATGAACAAAATTGCAACGAAAACAAAATTGTTTTTATTATCCTTTGAGACACTACTGAATTTTCCAATGCTTAGGAAATGTTATGTGCTTACTTGACAACAAATTTGATTAGAAATAAGAAACATAGTTTATAAATGATGTGTATTACAATTAGAAATTGCATGCAAGATATTACCAAGATAGCCGAAAAAACTAAATCTTAGCTGCGCGTATGCAGTTGCTTTGAAATTTGATTCGAGTTGTTTGGAAATCATCAAACATAATGCATAAATCAAGTGAAAGCAATAAAATAAGAATTAAAATATGGAAATGTTTAATTTAAAATTCCTGGCAAATGTTAAAAAACATCCAAAATTCTCTTCAAATTCTGTATATCTTTTATTGTCAAATAAATTTCTTTGAATTTGGTGACCCCCCACAAATTTGTTCATGACTCCCAGGTTAAAATTTTGTAAAAAAACAAGTTATCAATTGCATTTTGGAAAAAAAAAATCAGGCTTGTCTTCAACAGAACAGCATACAATAGAGTATTTTCAAATTTACGAGAAAGTACGACTTATGTGAAAATTTATAAACATTGACTGTCTAATATGAAAAGTGAATTACGGTTTAATATGTTATGTTCATAGCTTGTGTATTTTGATTATCTAACTAAATACAGAATGATCCATTCCTTCAAACTTCTGCTGGAATAACTGCTAGAAATTCTATGCCATTTCAGATGAACAGAAAGCAAGTGTTTTATTCTTATTAAACAATTACAGTACTCTCTCTAATTACAGTATTAATACTTACAGAGAATAAGTTAGGTTATTTAACTAAAGTGCAATCAATTTTATTCCTATTTACATGAATGACGTATACCACAATGCTGTGTTGGCTGGTGACCTAGCGATGATGAGTCAAAATGCATCTTTGCATTCAGGCATAACTCCTTATAAGAATATAACCATGCACTGGAGTCCTAGCTTCAGCAGGTACATTTTGTTATGCTATTCAATCTCTGTGGGTCTTAAATTCTAAAAACTTTTCACTCCTTAATTCCAAAAATTTTGTTACTTGATATTTCTGTAAATTCCAAAATTTGCACACCTGCCATAACTGCACAGGCTGTGGCCTCAGTTATCCAATGTTCCAACAAAATCAAATATTGTAACGTTATTTTAGACCAGACTTTCTTAAACTGTAGATCGCAACCCCCATCTACAGCAGGGGTCGCAAAAAATTTTAGTAGTTTTGGTATTTCTTAAACTTAATATAATAATTTTACAATTACCCAATACTTTTACACAATGTATCTGAAGATAGATAAAGATAAGACAATACAGACAAAGAGAAAAACAAAAATGTTTCAACGCATTCTGTTTATAATATAAATGTTCATTTTACTTGCTTTGCACGTGACGCTGTCATTTCGTCTGTTACTTAATTAAAATTTTCACATTGTTCTATGTCTTAAAATGAGAAATTCAAGATAATGACCTAAAACTGCAATACTATCTTACAATACAAGTGGAAAAATTGACATTTCACTCGCGCTTGTCAGATTTTTGCAATGCTTATGGGGTCTTGCAAAATTTTCATAAATATTTTGGGGTCGTGGAAAAAATCTATGATAAAAAAGGGGTCACGACTGAAAAAAAGTTTAAGAAGGCCTGTTTTAGACCAATCAGTTTCCTCACGCCAACCCATTTTTTTGCCTGCTTTGTTTCTCAGCCGAATAATGTTTCTGTGGGAATTTTTCTATATTTTTACCGTTTCAGCTGAATGGAAAAACACGCTAAAATGTTTCAAATGACTATTAGGGAAAGAGAATCAAATATCCCACATTATTATTATCTCTATTTATCTCCTGTTTGTTTCTGAGTTATGTTTTTTGGTAGAATTTTTCCATATTACATATTTCAGATCAACAAAAGATCAACTTTTAAAATATTGAGGAAAAGCATGTACTAAAATGTTTCAAAATGAAAATTTGGGATAAATAAATATATAAATTAGTTTTTTCTAGGAGTGTAGTTCTTATATATAGTATATAAAGAAATTTAGAAACAACTTTTCACAAAGACTAAAAAATTGAAGTTCAAATGATCTTCATAAAATCCTATAAATGTGGAACAAGAATAATTTAAAATGTAAAAATTAACACGTTGACTGCCGCGTGCATTTTACGTGATTTGCGCACGACGCCAACTTGAAATTTTTATTATGCGATATATATTATGTTGAAATATTATCTACAGAACATAATGTTATATAATTGTGCTTCATGCTGGGGGTCACCAGCGACCTCCAAACATCTCTAGACCATTTTTGTGATTTATAATTTAAATTTTTACGATTTATTATTCTTCAAACCATTATAGTAACAATGATACTATTTAAAAATTTATCAGTATCAATATTTATTTTAATTATGTATTTTACTATTGGTCACATTGCCAGTGGCACCCACGGCGCTGTAGCCAAGTCGAGTGCCGGTCACCGGTTATCCCCACGGCAGTCAACATGTTAAAATAAACCATCACAAGGAAAACCAAAAAGTAGTATAAAAGAACAAACAAGAAAGGTGAGGAATCCAACCAACTTTAACATAATATCGTCAAGAGGAGGTATGTCGAATTTAATTACATTTCCCCTTCTAAAACAAAATCCTTCCTTTTCTGTATCCAGAATCAGCTGATGAACCATTTCAATATATTTTTTATCTTAATAGTTCACCAAAAAATTCTAGTCCTCCTCAAAGCGAAGGAAAATCATTGAAAATATCTTTCGATTTAAAAATATTTTTCTAGTCTAAAAAGAATCGAAAAAGAAAACATGCTCTTAAAAATGTAGAAAAAATTAAAATCCTGCAGTGGAAAATCTTTGAAAGTTCAAAATAATTTTAACACAAAACTTCACTAGAACCTCTTATCAAACAGCAGTAGCAAAGGAAAATGGGAGGGGGGAGTAAAATCATTAAAAGTATCTTCCAATTTAAAAAGATTTTACTAGTCTAAACAGGATTTTATCAAGTTAATTTGAATTTGAATTTTTATTCTTTCTGAAAAATTGGTTCTAAATTTCTTTCTTTATATATTAACTGATCAATTTTTAGCAGCATAATGCACAAAAAGTTTTGGAAGGATTATAAATTTTCTTTTTAAAAAATTATTTGTATATACATAGTCCAAACACATCTGTATATAGTGGAATACGTTTAACGTGAAAACGCTTAAGGCGAAATATCGGTTAACATGAAATAATGCAACGGTCCCAACAAACTACTATGTATTTTCATGCAATTTGTTTCTCTGAACATGAAACAAAAATTGCTTAACATGAAAAGATATCCTTTCTGGAAATGAACAAAATACAGAAAACACTGGCATCGCTGGCGAGATTTAAGTGGCGTGAAATGAAAGAGAGGTGGTTTCACATGTTTCGTAGAAAAGAGGCTAATTTGGCTTTGAAATACCCTCGGAATAGCCTGTGACACGAGCCAGTTTTGTTTATCTACGGTACTTTCGCCTTCCACGTCTACAAATGCCACACAAACATCTCATCTCTCATCAGTTAGCTTTGGAATTCAGTGATGAATATATGGCAGTGTGAGTAAAAATTAGTGAGTTTGGCTCATATGTTGCACTGCATAGAATTCAGCGACTCCAAGGATGAATGAAAATTATTTTCATTACACACAATTCTCAAAAGTATCAGATTCTTCGGCGCCGAAAGAAATGGAGAAGTAGGATATTGAAACTGAGCTGACACTTAATAGAAATGTTTGAGAAAGTTTATTAATGAACTGTCTATTGTACTATCAGAAGAATTTGTTGCAATAGTTTATGATAATGTGTGTACAGCCTCAATTATGGCAGACAAAGTTATTTTGGAGTTTGTTCAAAGCTAAAAAAGGTTGATCTTTACAATATGGTAACTGGTAGTTTGACGACATTTTGGAGGCGATAAAGGTTACTACCGGGACTTTGGTAATAATGTGAGCAGTACTCAGTTCCGATTACGCATTATTTTGTGTGAGGGAAATGAGAGATCATGGGATATGTCATGTGATATTAATGGACGAATTACGGTTCTTGAATCGGAAAAGGGGGGAAATCGGGAAAAAATCTGGAAATTTTGTATTTGGTTTATTCTGTGTTGTGTGAAACAGTGTTCGTGAATTTTTGGATCCCATGGCCGTAACTAAAGAAAAGTTTATCGGACACGTAATCAAGATTCTGAAGAAGATTAGGTAAGTTAGTATTTTTAATTATTTGAGGATATTATTTTTATGCATTGTTCTAAATGTAAGGTGGAAAGGAATTTTGTATTATTGGGAAAATTGTTATTAGCAATGATTTAGTTTAAAGTAATTAGGATTGTAAGGTAATTTTTATTAATTTAATGTATGTGCTCATTTATATTTTAAGTAGTGTTTTTGAATTTAATTATATTTTAATGAAATGATAGTTATTTTGTGAATTTTATGTTTGTAGGAATTTGGTATACGTTTAAGTTGAAATAAACGTGCATGGAAATAATTTAAATATTTGATATTAAGTATTTGTAACGCTTGCGGTATGAATTCGTTGGTGACGTGTATAATGTAATAGATGATTTAGAGGTTAAAGTTTTTGGATATTTTATTTATTTTATATGTGGAAATGTTCATATTTGTAAAGGGTAAATACTTTTTCGCGATCAGGTAATTTCATATACGTTCTTTTTACCGGGTTTAAAGATTGAGAAAATTGTCATGTATTTTTGTGAAATTTTTCTAATTTATGAGAAAGAAGCAGTGTACATGGATATAGTGAAGAGTGTGCGCAATGCCATTTTTGTGCAATTGTGGGATGTTTTTTTAAGTAAAAATAAGTCGCCGTGTACATGGTTTATGTGTATGTGTTATTTTGAAAAACGCGTAAGGAGTATGGTATTGTGCACTTTTTCCCAATTTTGCAGTGAATATTTGTCATGATTAAGCAGTTTTGTTTGATAAAATTTCTAGCATAAGTGTAATTCGGCTACTAGATTGTTGGAAGAAGTGTTTAGTAGCTAAAAAGAAACATGTCTTTACTTCGTGAAGATAAAATGGCGGCGGGGGGAAAAAATAGAGGGTTGCTGTAGGAGAGTTGGTCGCCAAAAAAACGCCAAGTTACCATAATGTAAAGATCAACCCTAAAAAATTATCATTGATGCAGATTCTGATGACGAAAATAAAGTGAATAATGCAGTTCCTGTTCCCACCTCATCCGAAATGAGGAACATCATAAAAAGTATGGACAGTTATTCAGACACACATTCCAATGGTGAAATGAATAACAAAATGTTTGACATTGAACAATTTGATGCTAAAAAAGACAATGCAAAGAAAAATATCAGATTATTTTCCCAAAACTCAATAAATGTTTTGTTTTTCAAAAACTTGAAAATTTTGTATTAAATTCCATCAAGTTCTTGTGGATGTTTTAGTTTCATTGGTTTTTATTAAATACATGCATATATACATATCTATGTAAATAAAATGTACTCTAATAAGCTTAATTTTGTTGAATATATGCTTTTTTTTTCTTTTTTTTTTTTCTTTTCAATATTCTTTATCACGAAAGAATATTTCAGTCCCCTCAGTTTTATGTTAAATGATTTTTCACTGTATATCTGTTGCACATAAATCCCTTTCTTACATAAAATATAAATGTATGTATAGAATAACTAAATAAATTGTAAAGGAAGTTTAATTAGCAACTATGAAATCTTAAAAAAGTACATAGTATGAAATTTATAATGGCAAACATTAAAAATAGATGAAAGTAAATAAAATTTAAATTATAGAATGCACTTTATAAAATTAATAATAAGTGGTTAAAAATATATTTTTTAATTACTTCAAACATGGAAGTTATTTGGCAGAGATTGTTGGATATAAAATTACTACTTCAAATTTTCAGATTACTATTATTCATATTTAAAGTTTCAACTTGCAGTCTTAATCCACATAATAACCATTGTAAAAATCACCCGTTATCATATTCCAAAGATCAGCAGCATACATTCTTTTCAAAATTGTGCATAATATTAAATATTGGCTTTTGATAGTCAAGTTGATACAAATAAGATGAATTGATTCTATGATTTTAGACTAGTAGTTTATTCTTCCATTCACATATTACAATATTTCATTTTTTATATGCCCGGCTATCCAAAACTTCAAGAGCTTTCCGGATATTTTTTTTTGTTGAGTTTTTACTATACATACATTTCAGCATTTACATCGTCACAAATGCACAGACACATACTTGAAGTGAATTTACTTTTACAGCTAAACACAGGAACTGGAAAACAAAAAAGTACTTATTCGGAGATTGTATTTCTTTTTCCTTCATGAAAATCAAAGTTCATTACACAAACATGCATTCACACTGCACAAGCATGTATGGAAATTCTTAATACATTTAGTAATCCTGATAATTGATTACGCATTTAGTAAATAAATCAGAAAATATTTTAATGTATAACAAATGAATAAAGTAGTTAAGCTTTTATAAAACAGAGCATAATACAACAGTTACGAAGATATTTAATGTTATAAAGTTAGGTAATTTAGTAAATTTCAGTTGTTCACCAAAGCAATCAATTATAAAGTTCCTTGTATATCTTTATAAATGAACTTTATTGCTGTTTTAAGCAATTAAACAACTGTTCAAGTTATTTTAATAATTTTGAAATATATACACTAAAAGAAACAATAAAATGTATTAATCTATTTGTCAACCTTGATTTTGGCACTAAAGTCTGCAGAATGCTTCGTAGTTTTTAAGCACATAGAGGTACTGCAATTCTTTCTTATTCCTTGATTTGAAGTTTTCTGCAATTTTTTTTTTTTTTTTAAATTGCTGTATTGGCACACATACAATTTGGAACAGCTTTAGTATAGCCCACCTTCAAAGTTTGGTGAATTTGGTTTGGCGCCAAAGCACATGAAATACGTTGTTTTGAAAAATGGTTGCCATCCAGATTTTCGACGAAACTCCGTGTTTAAAAAAATGGTAGCCATCTTGATTTCACCAGAAATCGTGGATAATAGAAATAAGTTTATGACTATTATACACGGTTTTAAGAGAAAGAAATATTAAGAAATGATTAATAAAAATGATTAAGGTTAAAAGGATGTAATTTTAAAAACAATACCGGAAACCTTTAGCTATTTCACCTTTAATAAATAATTTGGTGTGACGTCACAATGTATTCTCCATGCTACGTGTAATTTGTAATTTCTCTTTAAAAAAAAAAATAATGAATTGTTTATTATTGTAAATTAACATCAAATTCTTTAAATTTACATTTCTGAGCTTAGGCGTAACTGAAAATAAGTATAATAAATTGTTTATATTTAAAATTATCATGATACAGTAAGCGAATTCTACCAGTTATTACAATGATAAAGAACGTCGCAGTCTCTCATACTTGTATTTCATACAGGTTCCATATTTTCAAAGATTTTTAAGCTTTAGCATTTATACAAATAAAAAAAAAGTTTTTTTTTAATTAATACTCTGGAACATATCAATTTTATCATATTTACAAATTAACATTTTGCTACGTAACAACATAATCCCTTATATACCAGTAAGTAGACAATTTTCATTATTTTCTAAAAATTTTGAAATTCACATTAATGAAAAACAGGTTCTTAAATTTCTAAATCACATTATATTCTCTGTAGGCAGGCATACTAGAATTCTACACATAAATAAATAAAAAATTTAATTTCTCGCAATGAAAGAAAATAAATACTACAAATTAGGAACACTAAGCAATGCTTCACATACACACACACATACAGTGTCTCACAAAAGTGATGGGACACTTGTGCTTTACAAAAGGAAACTGTAGTAAAATAAATTAAAAAAAAACATGTAAAAATTTTTTGTGGGTGTGTTTCATAATTAAATTTAGTAACAATTACTACATAACATACATTTTCTCAAAATATTAAAATATCAATTTAATAAAAATACAATTGTTTAGAACGGAGCAAAAAATGGCTCACATAAGTGATGGGACACTTACTTTTCCATCAAATATTTATCCAAAAATTTTACTTTATAAAAGGTTTTAATATTTTGTTGGATTTCCTTTTACTTTTAAAACATGATTTAATCTTCTTGGGATGGATTCGACTAATTTTTTTGCGATTTCTGGAGTGATTTTACCCTATTCTTCTTGAAGCACCGATATTAATTAATTGTCTTTCCTGGGTTTTCTCCACACCAAGATTTTACCGTCAGAATCAAATATATTAAATTTACTCTCATCAGCAAATATAACTTCATTCCAGTAATCAGAATTCTTATTTATGTTGGATTTTGCGAAAGCCAGTCTGAGGTTTCTATTCTTTCCACTCACGAAGAATTTTTTCCCGGCTGCTCTACCGTGATATCCAGCAAATCAAATTACTCTTCCAATAGTCTCAGGATTAACAATTACTCCATATAATGCTTGTAAATCAGCAGCAACTTTGGGAGCACTCATTCTTGGATTTTTTTAATATTTCGAACGATAATTCGCTTTAGTCCATTGGATAGCTTTGATAGTCGGCCAGGTCTTCTTTATCCTGAATCATATGATTCTTTTTATATCGTTTAATGATATTAAAACCTGTTGAATGACTCAGGTTAACGGTTTCAGCAGTTTCTCTAATAGAATTTCCACGTTCAATATGCAACTTAGTAACTAATTTTCGAATTTCAGGCAAAGTTTCTTTTCGTTTAGCATTCATGGCTGCACAGAGATAAAAAACACAAAAATTCCAAAACAAACTGGAGAGAAATACTGCAGACGATTGCGATAAATTATTGCCAATTGCTTTGAGTAAAAGTACAAACCCCAAAAAAATATTTTTATTGCTTACTTCAGACGATTTTTGTTGCATAGTACGTAGTAGTATCTAATGGTGTCCCATCACTTATGTGAACCATTTTTTGCTCCGTTCTAAACAATTGTATTTTTATTAAATTAATATTTTGAGAAAATGTATGTGATGTAATAATTGTTACTAAATTTAAGTATGAAACACACCCACAAAAAAATTTTACATGTTTTTTTAATTTATTTTATTACAGTTTCCTTTTGTAAAGCACAAGTGTCCCATCGCTTTTGTGAGACACTCTATTATCAAAGAACTCATATTATCAAGTGCGATTACGATTGCAAACACTACGTATTATAATAATGAGGTAAAAGTTACTTATAGGGTCAAAGTTTACAGTTTTGCTACTGTTGAGTAGATCGTCGGGCTATCGATATATATCGTAAGTCGGAAAGCATTATAAACATATCAAAACCAAAACATTAAAATACAATTTAAATGAAAAATGATGTCTTAAATATAATTCACAATTAAAACAACAATACAAATTTAAAATACACAAACGATATGTTAAACATTGCATATAAAATACATTACATTACAGCTCGTCATCACACATTATCTCATTTTCCTTTGTAAACGACGATCCGTATTCGCCCGAAAAACATCAAAGCTCGGTGTCCATGTACACATCCATCTATTTCCACCTTAAAAATATCAGAGAATTGCACAACCTCGGCATTGCGCACTACATTGGCTTTGCCCATGTACACATCGATCGATTTTCACTTAAAAAAACATCCTAGAATTGCACAAACTAGGCACCGCGCACAACCTCGGCATTGTGCACTACATTGGCTTTGCCCATGTACACATCGATCTATTTTCACTTAAAAAAACATCCTAGAATTGCACAAACTAGGCACCGCGCACTACATTGGCTTTGCCCATGTACACATCGATCGATTTTCACTTAAAAAAAAACATCCTAGAATTGCACAAATTAGGCACCGCGCACAACCTCGGCATTGTGCACTACATTGGCTCTGCCCATGTACACATCGATCTATTTTCACTTAAAAAACATCCTAGAACTGCACAAACTAGGCACAGCGCACAACCTTGGCATTGCGCACTACATTGGCTTTGCCCATGTACACATCGATCTATTTTCACTTAAAAAACATCCCAGAATTGCGCAAACTAGGCACCGCGCACAACCTCGGCATTGCGCACTACATTGGCTCTGCCCATGTACACATCGATCTATTTCCACTTAAAAAAATCCTAGAATTGCACAAACTAGGCATCGCGCACTACATTGTCTTTGCCCATGTACACATCGATCTATTTTCACTTAAAAAACATCCTAGAATTGCGCAAACTAGGCACCGCGCGCAACCTCGGCATTGCGCACTACATTGGCTCTGCCCATGTACACATCGATCTATTTGCACTTAAAAAAATCCTAGAATTGCACAAACTAGGCATCGCGCGCAACCTCGGCATTGCGCACTACATTGGCTCTGCCCATGTACACATCGATCTATTTCCACTTAAAAAAATCCTAGAATTGCGCAAACTAGGCATTGCGCACTACATTAGCTCTGCCCATGTACACATCGATCTATTTTCACTTAAAAAACATCCTAGAATTGCGCAAACTAGGCACCGCGCACAACCTCGTCATTGCGCACTACATTGGCTTTGCCCATGTACACATCGATCTATTTCCACTTAAAAAAAATCCTAGACCACCAGGTGCATTTTGTACATAACATATTAACAGTACATTATGTACAAAAATGCACTCCTTAATGTTTGCCCAATCGAAGACTTCAAATGTGATAGATGATGCAGTACGGAAACTCGTACAAAAAATGTGAAATCAATAGCCATTTGGAAGTGTGCTATGTGATCAATGTTCATAAAATGTATGTAGCATGCGAGGTAATTTTTTAATTTCTAGTTCATTTCCAAAAATTGATTATTGTATGTATACCATTTATGAAAAGGCAGTGTTTTTAAAATCTGATGAATCATTTATTATTACTCTGAGGTTTTCGAAGCTCACTGCTGTCTATCTTTACAGGTTGTCTGGAACTAGTGATCAACAAGGAATGTATGGCACATAACAGAGAACAAATCCTAAATTCCCACCATTTTTTTTATTGATCTATTAATCCCTTGATCTATGATTTCATCAGATCGGTTATCCACTGAATATATCAGGCCTATGATTATAAAAAAACTAACGTACCACAGTCTACCCATGGCTACATCAGCTGAAAACTGATAATAACTGAAATCTACTTTTCTCACATATTCTAGGTGCACATCCAATATCTGTTTATCTTCATGCAATGGCTGTACGAGGTGGTATACTCCAAGTTTAACTGTTTTTTAAACCATGTACTTTAAGTCTAACTGATTTGCTTACACATGTACAGTTAAACCGTGTATTAAAATTTATTTGTATAATAAATATGGCTTTATCTCCCGTCTTCAGTAATGTTATGCTTTTAAGGGCCATCAGTGTTTTAAGATTACAACAGTTATTTATATTAATGTTAACCCCCCAAAATAATAAATCATTGTGGAAATCTACAAATTAGACAAACTGCAATTATCATTTTCTTCTAATATTTAATCTAAAGCAACGGTTCTCAACCTTTTGACTAACGCGTACCATCTAAACAAAAATTGAAAACCTTTAATATCACCACCACTCCTGAACAAAGCTCAAATCACATAAATTTACGAGTGTTAGAAAAAAAACTCAATCAAGATGTTGGGTTTTAATTTTTTAATTTAATAGTTAAAGATACTTTGCTTCTTTGTATACCATGGTTGAAAACCCCTGATCTAAAGAAATGTTCCTATGTTGTTTAGATTCATCCATAATCATTCTGCAAATAAATTGAGGAAATTTTTATATTTTTATCTATTAACAGTCAAATGGTAATTGCGTTAAGTGATAATATCAGTAGAACATATTCGCTGTACTGATGATTTTCATACTCTTTCTCAAATGTACACATAACTACTAATAATTTATTCATAGTAAATCATTAATAGAAGATTTTACTCTTTGATGAAACACATTTTACTTAACTTATCTTTTATGCGCTTTTGTAACATACATGTTAAACGTCAGTTTACATATTTTCTAATTAATATTTCTTTCACTTAAATCATCATTTCCTAGAAACCGGTATTGCTGTTTGTTATTAATTTTTCATTAAAATGCTTTCATAAGTTTTTTTTTCCTTCTCAGAATTTTACTTCATGTGATGAATAAGCATTATTTCCATTAAGTTGGAAAATTTGGATCTAGGAAAATATAAAGTTTGTCCAGTTTTGTCTGACATCATTCTAAATCTCAAAACAAATCTATAGCACATTACTTTAGAGACAATTTTGATTAAAAAATTTGAGCAAAATAACATTAACAAGAGAAATTATCCTAGCTGTATCTAAGCAAATGTTCTGTGATACATATTTATGTAGGTATAATATATTTATGATATATTTTATTATAAAAATTAAGAGTTTTACTAAACATACATCACTTAACCTAACTTCATATTTAAAGACACAAAACATTTGTACACTGATCTCAGGCAGGTCATGGCTGGCTTGGTCTTTCATGTATTTTCTATTCAGAAAAGCAGGTATGAGACAAATATCATTTAGTAGCTTCCATGAGAGCATCTCTCAAGCAAAATACTTGTCAAAATTAATTAATTAGCTTTTAAAGGTACATTAAAAGCATGATGTTATGAAGAAGAGAAAAGTTTCACAAAGCAGAAAAAAAATCTAAATTACAAATTAGCAGGAAATCCAGCCTTAGTCCTACGAAGCTTTATTATAGCACTATTATATTTATTGTTTTAAACTCTAATTCATTTACTCAGAAAAACCATTCTATTAAGAAATTTTATATAACCATCATTAAGAAAAATATATTGTTTTTATATGACTACTTCATAATAGATATACAAGACTTAGTTGAATATCAATTGTGTAGATCTTGTGAAATTTTAATATATAATTAGGTGCTTTATTAGTGTTGGAAACATGATTTTGTAAGTAATTATTTTCTTCTCAGAAGACATGCTGTATTTTTGTCTTAAATCTGGCTGGTATTTTCTAGGGAAGATAATCTTTTAGAAGACTTTTGCTTAAATTTTTGTTTGATTTATCCCTTAGAAAATTTCATGAATATCATGATGTTGACTGAGCAATGCTACTAAGGCATTAGTTTTATATCATTATGCCACAATGGCAAATGGTATGAGAGCGACTAAATGGCTAGTCAATAAGACAGTGATTATTTCTGGTGTTTTTTTACTAAACACGATCTGTAGCTTTCATAAGTATAATAAAATCTGAGATAGAGTTAGTAATTCATCATGAATCTACTTGACTGCTTTATGTAATTTTAAACAATGCCTAAGACCTATGGAAAAGCCACTTTAATAAGGAAGTGTACCAAGTGTCTTTCTAAATTTACAGCTGATATCACTCAAAACAGTTTTATGTATCTTATCATGCACATAAATAATGTCATGATGCATTTTCCCAACATGATGATAATATAAGTCGAGCCTCCAGCAATGCACACTTCACATTATCAGATATACCCCATTAAATAGAGAGTTCCTGATTTCGAAGCAGAGAACCACTGTACACATATATAGCAATCCTGTAACTGTCTAGTAGTGGGTGGTTTTACTATACTTTACCTTGTTGTAATGATGCTATTAATTATATCTTCAAAGATATCCCTAATTAATATATATTCAAATATTAATTTGATCCAAGACACTCTGATATTTATTAGTAACAAAGTGTCATGCACATATTATGCGAATATAATTATTTTGGCTTTGTATATATTGTTAATGTTTACTTCAGGGAAGTTTGGCTATGTTGTAATTGTAAGTCACTTTGTTTTTTATTTGCAATCTACTGGTGGTTGGGAAAAGTATAAAAGAAAATCATCTAATATGAATGTGTTGTCAACTCCATTGATGGCTGCATGAAGTCTTTAGGCGCTATCTATCCTGCATCAATAATTTTTTATACAGAAATATGCAATAGTTTTATAAACTATGTAAAGTACTTACTCTTGAAGTCTCTTAGATAACTGTTAATCAATAATACACTAATAGCCATTAAAATTGCTATAGCATGAAGGAAAGCAAATAAAAAAATATTTGTCGTGCATAAATAGCATGGCATGAAGATAAAATGATTAAATTTGTAAGCAGCTTGGGGGTTTACAAGGGTGCGAAATCAGTCGAAACAACTGCTCCACCTGGCAGCTAAAAACGGCCCTTATCCAGTTAGGGACTGAGTAGAATTTCACTTGAATGACAGAAATCGGCATCTCATTCCATTCTGATTCAAGTCCATGCCACACTTCATCAATCGTATTAGATGGAGAGGGTTGCTAGGCCAGTCCTCAGCAAACCACGAGCAGGTATTTTCAATGGGTGACAGATCTGGAGACCGTACAGGCCAGGGCAGCATTCAAATGCACTGCATACCGAGGAAGGTCAGAACACAATGTGCAACATGTGGTCTTGAATTATCCTGTTGGAAGATTGCATTTGGCAGGCCTCAAAGATAGGGCACAGCCCCTGGATGTAAGATGTCACAAATGTACCGATCTGGCATTCAAATTACCATCGATCCGAACTAAAGATGTGTGTGCCATGTGCTCAGTGGCTGCCTATACCATCACATTAGGGTTCTTATGCTGATTTTGAATGCAACCAGGCGATGTGCGGTCTCCTTGGAGCCTCTAGACACTTATACGATCATCAGAATAATGCACACAGAAACGGGACTCGTCTGAAAAGACGACATTGTACGCCTCCTATATCCAGCTTTGTTGTTGGACACACCACAGTAGCCATCTTTCTCTGTGCTGCATTGTTAAGGAAAGCTAAAGTAATGGACACTGTGCTGATAGTCTATGCTGATGCAAACGTTGACATACCGTACGAGCAGATACTGGGCATGCTGCAAATATGCCCGTTTTCTGACTAATGGTCTGTGATGTGGTTGTAAATTTGGAGGGCTGACCTCACAATATGCCTGTCCTTTCAGATATTAATGGACGGCATGGGACAGCAATGAGATCCTGCATGCCATTCAGTATAATCCTCAGCATTCCATACATGCCATGTTCGCTTAACAGTGGTTGGATGTCGACTAGTGCAGCGGGCGATATCACAGAACGATAATCCACACACTCTATAGGCAACAATCCTGGCTCTATTGAATTCTGACCCTTGCTGGTAAGCATTTCTTCTTATTATGCAAGGCATACCATCATATTCTGAGCACTTTCCAACCTTGCAAAGTGCTTTCCGAATGACAAATCCACTACACAACTTTTTGAAATTATTAATTCACCATGCCAAACTTTGCCTAGAAATACCATAATGACCGTTTCCAAGTTTTTGAATGCTTATTTTTTTCCTGCGATTCACATAAATTAGTATGCAACTGAATACCCACATCCAAAACTGAAACAATGTTTTTTGATACATTACTTGTGACAATGACAAAGTAGTGTTCTAGTTTGCCTTTTTGTACCTTTTTAAAAGACAGACGTCATCAGAAGTTGCTCTATATTTTTAAATAATCGAAAACAATATTCTTTTTCAGAATATCGGTTATTACTGCAAATATTAACAGTCCTCCATTTTTTAATTTTAGTTCCAGAAAATATTAACATACCAATGAAATATTAAAAGATTAAACTGTTCTTCTGTCAAAAATTTTCAAAAATACAAAACCAGTCTTGTTTTATTAAAAAATAAATAAAAAATCCCTTCATGCCAAGCTCCAACTCCCTCAAAATTGAATCTCTAATGTTAAATAAAAATTCTCTTACATTATATCACAACCTCTGATATTTGAAAATCTAAAGTACAATAATAAATACTTTTATGTTCCGGTAACGAAATTTTTTTTGCATAATTATATATTTTGTTTGCCGAAATTTGTCTTCCTAGTAAACGTATCTTATGCCGTCCAAATAAAATACTTCAAGCGTTATGTCTGAAAAGTTTTGTGTTCTATATTCTTTACCAGCTGTACCTTTCAGCGGTTTATTATTAATTCAGAATTGTATATGCATACAAAATTTATTACGTCTTATACAGCAAACTACAAATTACACTTTCACAACAGTTCAGAATCCATGCAATCGGCTTGTCACGTGACCAAACAAGTGACGTTTTTTACGTAGCAAGTCGGTCAGCCAATAGTGATTCAGCATTGTCACAGCAGGGCGTACGGCGAGTACGTTTTAGGAACATGCATACCGTGTAGGTGTTTTTGGAGCTGCTATGTGTAATCCTGCCGTACGGGCTAAATTTAAAATTACACGTCCAGTGTCGTTTGAGTTATAGCAGTTCCACGCGCGGTGTCGTGCATTTAGGTCTCTACCTATAATATTGTGTTTTCCAAGACTAAGTAAAATTTGTAAGTCAGCCAGGACTGCCGAAACATTACGTCGTGGTGGCATGTAAGTGGAGACAAAAGTGTACGTTGTGGAAGTGTTTGTTGTGAGTGTAGTAGCAGAGGCCTGTACGACCGAAAGCTGCGGAATTGTGACAGGTAGATGTGGGATACAGCGTTTTATCAGGAGTGCGGTGCCTCCCCCCTTGGGCAGGAGATGGTAGGAGATCTGTTAGATCTGTGCACAGCATAATTCTGTACAAAGATAGGTGAGGCAGGGCCAAGCTTGTGTTCTTGTAGGAACATAATATCAGGAGTGTACTCATTTATAAAATCTCGTAACTCATGAATTTTCTGAGATAAGCCATTTGCGTTCCATGTAATTACATTCAAAACATTACAAACATCACTCATTATTCACAGTATTATCAGATCCAAAAATCTCTTCAAATAATTCAAATAATAGAAAAAGTTTATCAACTTTTCTATTATTTGAATAGTGTTTGTGTATTTGTTAGTGTTTTCAGTGGCCTTTAATTCAGGCATTTTACTGGTTGTTTTACGTAACACAGTTATAAGAGAAATACCATTAAATATATACACAATATCCTTAATAAACTTAGTTATCTCAATAAGGCCAGAGAGGCCAACATCATTGAAAGAATTCTTATTTTTGTTCAACTTAGTTTCACTGCTGGTTTTAGTAATACTAACACTTTTATCATTAGAGACTGGAGTCTCTTGCTTTTTAACAGTTTGATTACCAGCAACATTAGCATAAGAGAGACCAGATTTTACATAATTACTATTTTTAACTGCATGTTTATTCTCAGATGGGGTGGTTTTAGATTTAGTAGCAGGGTTTTTGGGACCCTGAAGAACAGGAAACTTGGGGCATCCACGATAATTCGCAGGATGACCAGTTTGTCCACAATTACAACATTTTACATTTTTAATGAATTTACTGGAACATTCCTCGGTTTTATGAGGACCTCCACACTTTACACAACGAGGTTTTAATTTACAATTATCAGAAGAGTGGTGGAAGTGCTGGCAGTTATGACACTGCACAACACTTCCATTCACTTGGTAGGGCTTAATAGTCACATAGAATCCTAAAAACTTAGTCATATCATAGATTTTTTTGATCCCAGGCATTTTTTCGATTTGAATTTTAAACAAGGGCATGGGAACTCTTGTTTTTATGCGGTGCATTTGTGCTACGCGTCTGACTTTGTAGCGAAGCTGCAGTAGTTCTTCATGAATATCTTCAACCGGGCAGTCGATAGGCATTCCTCGTAGTACCACTTTAAGCGGTTTATCTAATTTTGAAAGAATCACATAATGATCAATTTTTCTCTCGTCCAGGTACCTGGTGATGTCTCGATGATCATCCTCAGTCTCAGGAAAGATTTTTAAAAAGTCCCCCTGCACCTTGCCTGCAAATTCGCATTTTACATCTTTTTTTAGTACTTTCATGAAATCGTTAAACTTAATTTCCGGCTTGACCCTAACAGGCCTTGGTTTAGTAATTTTAACATTATCAGTATCATCCATATTTACATCATTTTCAATAATTTGAACATCATCATCATTTGTACTAAGTTTTTGAAATTTGTTTTCCAAAGGGATATCAATATTACATTTAATCAATTTACTGGGGCGGGCGGTATTCTTTGATAAAATAAATCCGTCCTCATCACGGTCATCGTTAATTGATCGCTTGGCCAATTTTTTTGAGGGCCACTTGGGCTTAGGTTTACTCAAAGCATCATTAGTTACAGTTAGGCCAGCATTCTTAGAAATTTTTTCATTATCCTTACACATATCATTAATTACAGAATATAAACGTTTAATGAGTACATTATTAGCAGAAAATTCAGAACTACTTAGATCAAGGGCAGGAATACTTTGGCACTTACCTTGTATATAATCTTTCAGAGCAATTCCAATACTTCGATTTTTATCCAAGTCCTCCTGGATCGCCGCAGCACTAGCTTCGTCTTTAACAATTTCCTGGAGATTAGCACAGTTGTTCCCGCGAGAAACCAAGTCCTTGTTGATTGTGTCCACAAATCCGAGGGAACGGTAAACATCATCTTTAGTCCAAGTAACTTTCACAATTAAATCTTGCCAGTCAGGGTCGAGCGTAATATTTCCATAATCCAATATATCCGAAGAAAGTCCACACAGGGTCTTCTTGCAAGCCCAATTCACAATATCCGAATTAGATTTTTCCGGTAGCGAAGGAAACTCATTTCCCTCCATGTGTAACGTAGAGCACTATCACAGTAGAAATAAACTCAGAAATGTACAGAAATTTCACACAGAATCACTATAAGAGAAGCACTACACAAAAATCAGTAGTAAACGTGTAATCCAATTTCCGAAGAACCATGAAAATGCAAAAGTAATCATGGAATTTAAGTCGAAACAAATTCACAAACAAGATGACGGCGAAAATGGCACACTGGAACCACGAGGCACACGGAGCTAACTCAGAACACGTCCTTCACTCACCAAGTACACCAGCGAACTCCAAAAAACTCCAAAGTCCCTACACCATCTAGTGAGATCCCCGAGAAGCCGGCTGTAAGTACGTCTCAGACGGAAAGCATGGTGCGGCCTATCGGTACTGCAGATGAGATCACATGCCCGGCTGGGCTAATAAGTGATGTTCATAATTATGAATCTTGCACCAATGAGATCAGTTCAATAACACTAGGCCGCGCCCCCACACAAAACATACCCAATGTAAACATGGACTCAAGACCAGTTGAGAAGGACTTAGGTAAATTTACATTTCCTAAGAAAGTAAGTACCAAAGCCCCGCCTATCATTATTGAAGATGGCAAGTATACATGGTCCAAATACAGGGAAATGATAAGGGAAGCAGGTATTACGCTCAAATCTGGTAATATGAAGGCGCAGGATCACTACGAATTAAAAGTAGATGACATACAAACGCACAAAATTTTGACGGCGTTACTAAACTCCAAGGTAATAAAATATCATTCATTTATTCTGCCTGAGAATAAGAAAGTTTAGGTTGTAGTACGCAGCCTACCAATCGATAGTCCACTCACAGAGATCGCGGAAGAGTTAGTTGATAGAGGCTTTCGGTTAGAAAAAGTTACACAACTTGTAAGACGCCGAAATGGTGAAAAATACAATCTGCCTTTATTCTTAGTTATCCTAAGCAGAAATGAAAAGGCAAGAGGAATTCACAGCATAGTGAAGTTATGTGGTCTCAATGTTAAGGCTGAAGCCTACAAAGGTAGAAAAGGGCCAGTGCAGTGCTTTCGGTATCAGGCATTTCATCATGCTCAGGCAGCATGACCCGAAATGCATGAAATGTGCTGGCAATCATTTATCGATAGATTGCCCTAAACCACGTGAGGGGAAACCCAAGTGCATTAATTGCCAATTAGAACATACAAGCAACTACAGGGGTTGCCCGAACTTCCCTAAAACAGATTCGAAAAGCCCACCCACTAAAACGTTTAACGACAGGGTTATCACAAACAAAACTTATGCGGTTGCTGCTAGCGGTCAGAGTTTCAATAATAACACACTGAACGAAGCAAGGACCATTTTTGAAGGCCTTAAAAATCTTGTCGAAGCCATTAAAGCATCGGGAATACTACAATTAAACTTAACTTCTAGTACCGCCACTAGCAGTTTCAACGCGCAAACTAAATCCCTACCAAATCATGGGTAGTAACATCAACAGTAGAAGGCCAATTAAAATGCTAGTTTGGAATGCTAACAATCTTAGGGATAAGAAGGATGAACTCGAGGATTTCATCTACGATAATGACATAGAGATATGCTTAATTTCTGAGACACATGCCAAACCGGCTGATAGGCTCAATATTCGTAATTTCAGGTCCTACCGATGTGACAGATTGCATCACAGAGTTGGAGGCGTGGCCATATATGTGCACTGTAAATATTCTTCATGTCTCATCTTCACGGATAGAAGCAAAGGTTACGAAATTGTGGTCACTTCCATACAACTGCCCAAATTTGGGGACACTTTGTTCGCCGCCATTTACAACCCGCCGACTAACAGGCTATCAGAAGAGCTTTTCAGGTGCATTATCCCAGATTCTATGAACATTATAGACGCAGTGGCTAATCGCACCGACAGTGCAAATAGCTAACAGGCTATTCACACCACCTACGCTTGCGCATGCGCACAATCAGCCCAGGTACCAGCATTTTCCGCCGATTTCCGTAAGGTAGGCGGTAGTGAGAGCGAAAATTGTTAACCCTAACTCAGCAATAGAAAGGGTTGTCAAATGTTCACCAGCAAGAGAATAATTTGCAAGTAATAATTATCGGTTACAAAGACGAAGTCAATCTATATACATGATAATGTTCAAGAAATGATTAGATAAAATAGGGATTTAACTCTTTCGCATCCAGAGACGACCAAATCTGTTTTCAACAAACATCGAAAACGCCCGTGTTTACGAATTTGTCTTGGAATAGTTTTCCTTTCCCCCTTCTGCGGTTTCATCCATTCATCCATTGTGTGCAGTTTCATTTTAGGGGCCGGATTGCACCTGCGAACGTCAATAGCTTTCCGTATTTCTCCTTTATTTGCTTCAAAAGAATGATTGACATGTCTTTTAACAACTCGCGAAACCAATGAGCTATACGCTAACGTGGAGGGGAAAGAACTAAATAGAAAATAAACGAGGCGTTGGGGCGGTTTGCCGTTGCCTGAATGAACGGGCGCTACAGGCGACTTCGATGCGAAAGAGTTAATGATGGTTCTATTTGCAAGAGGATGTGTAATTAGTTAAAAAATCTTTAATGTATTGACAAAAAGCTACAGAAATTACTTAAATTCTTTTATTTAACAGAGAAACTTTATGCAAACTTACACCCGAGTCGTATAGCATTGGTCTGTCAGAATTATTATTCAAAAAGAAAACTTAGTGAAAATTATAATATTCTTATATATTCATCACTTTTTCAGTATCCACTCATGTTTATAGGTTAAAATGCCATATTCAAAATCAAAGTTATAAATCTGATAAATCTGATAAATAAAACCTTATAAAATCTGATAAATCATTGTGTGTGCAAATTTTTAAATCTAAAACTCTTACATTAAATTATTTCTGTCTTTTAAATTACATCTCATTATTTATTTCAATTTAATTTATTAATGTGTTTGTACTAATATTTCAAAGTTCCTTGAAGTACTTTTTGTGTCCTGAAAATGCCAAGTACTTCCATAAAAAAATAAGCAGGTATACAGAATTGTCAATAACCAATATTATATGATTCATTTAATCGCTTTTAAATCATTTCGTGTCTAAATTTTCTACACAGAAATCCTCTGTCTAATTTTTATTATCTTTCCTCCGACGAAAATTTTCAAAGAAGAATGAAAGTCTTGAATGCGCAAAACACATCTTTGAAGCTAAATGTATTCTAAGAAGCACAAAAAATGTAAACAAGACCCCCCCCACTAATCAGTCATTTAAACTATTCCAACCGTTCAGGAAAACGATAAACATTGCGAACATAAAAATCTACTCTTTTTTATATACACTTTAATAAAAAGAAATCTTTCTTCTTTTTATAAGAAAAGGAACCCATTTTCCTTTCTAAACTTTTGAAAGTCGCCAACGCTTAAAAAATGATAGACTACGCCAAGGTGGTAACCCGCCTTCAAAAAAAAAAAAAAGATTCGAGCAGTCCGCGTACGTGGAATCCGTTGCGGATCTGACATTTCAATGCGCCTGCGTGGTTGATGGTGGTGCGAATAGCTTAAGCGGCTAATCGCACCACTGGGGAGAATAGCATCGGCCACATTATAGTAGGAGGAGACTTAAACAGCAAACACAAGTACTGGGGATGCCGCGGCACCAACCATAATGTCAAAGTTCTTAAGGAATTCATAAGTAATCATCCTGTGGGGATCTATGCACCCAATTCGCCTACGTTCAGGCCGCATATTACAGGGCGCATTCCAGATATCTTGGACATTATACTGTCGAACACTAATATTAATATGATCCTGGAAGTACATGACGATCTGAGCTCGGACCACTGCCCGGTGGTAGCGACACTGGGGGCTACAAGTATAAGCTACCCAACTACTAAGACTTACAGAGATTGGACGATGTTTCATAATGTTGTTAAGAAGCAGCTCCCTAGGCCAGGAGTACTTAAAACCCAAAATGACATCGACAGGGGAATTGACTCTCTCACTGCATGCTTAAACAGCTGTTACTACGAGTCTACCAAAATCACTCATATGACAGATAAGCTTACTAAGTTCCCTAAATTTTCTAAGGCATTCAAGACTGAAACAAACCGGTTACGCAGAAACTACAATACTACCTGGGATCCGAACACGAAAGCCAAGCTCAATAGAATAAGTAAAAGACTCAGGAAGGAAATACAGGATTTCAAGCAAGAAAACTGGAATGACAAAATCCTTGAGCTTGAGATGGATTGCGATGCTTTCTGGCGCTTCACTAAAATACTTAAGCGCGCGCACCAATGCGACAGGCCTGTAGTAGCAAATGGTATGACAGCCTACACTGATAATGATAAATGTAAGATCTTCGCAAATCACTTAAAGAAGCAATTTAGTCCCAACATAACACCATGCAATAATTCGCTTGCACACCAAGTTCAAAATGAAGTTATTGAATGGCTTAAGATGCCTACTGCACTTAATGCTAGCGGGCTCACTACTCCGAAGGAGGTTACGAAGATAGTCTCTAAACTTAATCTAAAGAAGGCGCCAGGCATTGACGGGATCACCAATCTCATGATCAGGAATTTGCCTAAAAGTGGCATGACAGGACTCACAGGCATCTTTAACGCTTGTATTACGTGTTGCTACTTCCCAGAAAGCTGGAAATGTGCGAAAATATTTTTGCTTGCCAAACCCGCTAAAGACATCACTAAAGTAGAAAATTACAGGACGATTAGTCTTTTATCCAATCTTGCCAAATATTTGAAAGGATTATCTTACAGAAATTTCAGCCCTACTTGCAATTCCTACCTGATGAACAGTATGGCTTTAGGAGTGAGCCGTCTACTGCGAAACAACTAATTAGACTTGTTGAGTTCATTGGATCCGCACTCCATCATAAAAGCTGCAGAGCACTGCTCATGCTAGACGTGTCCAAAGCATTTGACCGCGTCTGGCATGAGGGTCTAATTTACAAAATTAATCAAGCTTAATATTCCCAGAATGATTATCCTACTGACACATTCTTATATCACAAACAGATTCTTCACTGTGAGCTGCAGACAGAGTCATTCTGGCTACAAGATGATGTCAGCAGGGTCCCACGGGGGTCCTGTTTGGAGCCAATTCTTTACTTATTCTATGCGGCGGATTTTCCAAGGGACAAATTAAATTGGAACACGCTACTCGCCTGCTATGTGGATGATACGGCGGTAGCAGTTAAATCAGTAAATCCTAACAAAGCCATTAGCTTTTTGCAAGATATTGTCCTTGATATTGAAGAATGGTGCTCCAACTAGAGGATTTCTATTAATGCTGATAAGTCTCAACTGCTTATCGTACTCAGGAAGAAATTAAAAGTTGTTATTCAGTCACTACCTATTCGGCCAGCGGGTACCCACAGTTGACAAGGCCAAATATCTAGGAGTTTATCTAAATCAAAGGCTAACGTGGAACACCCATATCAACTATGTAGCTAACAAAATTAAAAGTGTTGCGCAGCAGCTGAATCTTCTACTTGGTAGGTGTTCAAAATTGGACTTACGCAGGAAGCAACAAATTTATCTTTCCATTTTGCGACGTACATGTGTTACGCATCGCCAGTTTGGGCTACGGCAAAGAGCAATGAACTGCACAAATTACAAGTTGTACAAAATAAAATTTTGCGCACCATTACAAACGCACATTTCTATATTAGGAACAAACTACTGCATGATGATTTGAAGGTAGAATACATTGACGAGTACCTCCATAGAGGGGGGGGTCGCAATTTATGTCCGTAACTCCCTGCAATCCTGTATGATAAATGACGAGCGCTATAATGGGCATGAGCTAGTCACTGTGACTGTCCTCCTTCCGCATTGTGGAAATGTTTATTTCAATTCAATGTAGAACCCGCCAAAAAATATCCTTGATAAAAATTACCTGGCCAAAATTCTGGACACCAATAAGCATGTCATACTTGCGGGAGACATAAATGCCAAAAGTCAGGAATGGAGTTGTAGAAGGACGAACAAGAATGGAATTAAATTATCTGAGTTTATTAAAAATTACCCAGTTTATTTTCATGTCCCTAATGAATACACATATCTACATCAAAATCCAAATACTGGTGATATTCTGGATATTTTCCTCTCCACCATCTCTTTCTCCTTCGATCTAGAAGTACTTCAAGAACTGGATTCGGAACACTGCCCGGTCATTGCGACCCTAGGTACGAACAAGGATGTCCTGGATGAGCATATCAACACGACTAATTGGAAGGTCTTTCATGAAATTCTTACTGAATGTCACAATAATAATCTTAGAGTACGCACACCGGATGACATTGAACTTGCTGCCAATCAGCTTACTTTAGATATTCAAAATGCCTATAAAGCGTCTTCTAGGAAAATCCCTAGAAGTCAGGTTACTGATAAGTTACCTAATAGGATCAAAAATCTCATCAAAGATAGAAATAAACTTAGGAAAAAGTTTCATCTTACCTGTGATCCGAATACGAAGAAAAACATGAATAGACTTAGCAGAGAGATTAAAAAGCAGATCACTTATTCTCCGCAAACAACTTTGGGATGAGAAGATCGAGAGTTTTAATGAACCAAGTAGCTCTTTCTGGTCATTCGTAAGACGATTAAAAAATAAAACCATTGGCAATAGGCCAATTTATCACGAACAAGGCATTGCACTCACGAACATTAAGAAAAGTAACACGCTTGCAAAGCACTTTGATAAAGAGTTCACCCCGAATACCGCCCCGTGCAATCAGGAGTTCTCGACTATAGTCAGTACCACAGTGACCGACTGGATTCGTGCAAACGACATGCAAAGTCATTTACAACTCACTTCGCTTCAAGAAATCTTGAACATTATTAACCCCCCCCCGAGCGTTACGGGTTTTTTCAGGAAACGACGTAAAAATAATCGTGTTTTCCTACCAGGTCTGTCGAAAAAACGGCAAGCATTTTTACTCGAACTACTTCAAAAGCGGGCTCCCCTTACCATGTGGATATAATTAAGGTAATTCTCCTCTCCGTTGAATTTAGCGAGTGAAATTAGTTTTTCTCCCTATGGTATCTTCGTCACAAGACTGGTTGCTAAAATAGTATTTTATCTCCTATTTGGCTACTTTATAATTTGCACACTAACACATATGCTATATATTACTCGTACCTTAAATCAAGATATGTGCCGAATACAGAAAGTTAGTCAATATTCATCAGGAAGAGAAACTACGTAAAATGCTTTAAATTTCCAGTTTCTTTAAGGAATTGCTTCGATAATGGTGAAAAATTAATCTGCATTTTTTTATCCTTATTTTCTGAGGAAAGACTTTTTAATATACAAAGGGAATTTGTGAGAATTTTTTTCTCTCGTGTTCCAATTTTTCGAATACAAATTATTCGCAACTTATTTTAGTATTATGTTTATATTTAATTTTCAAATATTATAAGTTTATTCCAGTTTAAAGTGTTAGATTTAAGTAATTCTTTAGATTGCATCATAAATTTATTAGTAGTTAGTTATTTATGACACCGTTTTGACTTGTGAGAAATAAATAAAGTATTGTAATCACGAAACATTTCGATTTTCATATTTCAAAGGAAATTTCCATTTTGAATAGTTCCATCATGACGTTTACACCTACGTATGTCGCATAACTTAACATAAGATATTGAAATTTTATATTTGGGACTTATGACTAGTTTTAGCGCGACGTATGTCCGTACGTATGTATGCATATATATCGCATAACTCAACAGCAGAATAGATGAAGTGGCTGATGAATGAGATCAGGCAGTTCGACTTTTATAGAGTAAAATCACTTTGGGGGTAGAAAACAAGTAAATAGCTTGGTCAAAGGAGCTTCTTGAGAAAATAAATGTATTTTCGAGTTACAATGCAATTTCCTTGTAATTAGCTATATAACAGTTACAATGCAAGTATTTATATACTACGTGCATTATCGAGATGTTAATAGAAAACAAAAAAAAAAAAAATTCTTTGTAGCAAAATTGTTAACGATATTATTTCTCCAAGACATTTACGCAGGTGTGTATTCTTTTCTTGAATGATGAAAAATAAGTTAACAGTTTTCCGAGCAGATGCTCGAAATTATACAGCTTTGAAGATTAAGTAAGGAAAACATAAACTTTTATTTCTGGTTATGTGCTGAAAAAGATATTACCCTTTTCAAAGAAAACACCTAATAGCGGAATCTCCAAGTTGACTTCAACGTAAATATACCTCCAGGGGGTACGGAACTAAAAGCTTACAACCTTTGTACATTTTCTACTTTATATGGGAGACCATTACCTTTGTGCAAGGACAAAAAGCATCCGCTATCTATAACTCTGATCTTTCTCAGTTCTTTCATTTTGTTAACTATGACGAGAAATGGAGCTGCCGTAAATTCTAAATTTATTGCTTCTTCCAAAGACTCTGATTTCAAGTTGTGTACTTGCCGTCTGTTAGTAATTTAAGCTACCCTGACTTTAAATTCAGAAACATCCTTTCATCAGTAATTACAGTACATATAAACACAATATCATTATTTAAATTCAGACTTTAAAAACTTCATCTATGTTAAACTATGGAAAGCGCAATATATATATCTATGTATATATATGTGGATTCTTTAGTTTCAAAATCACAATTCATGCTCAAACAAAGCACATTTTATAAAACATTAATACATCTATAATATAATTCATCTATTAATACAGCATCTACATCATCTTACATCTAAAAAACAATATGTTACATCTCTTAATACCACATCTATATCATCTTACATCTCCTCTCATAAAACAAAGTGGAGAGAGTGCTATCAATTTCACTCTGCAGTCAACAGCTAAAATTTAAACAGCGCGCGAGGCAAAAAATATTAATTGTGGATTTAAAATCCCACATTCGGCCTTCCTGCTATGCGTCGACCTCGACGACATTATTCTACTTTTGACAACGTAAATCATTGGTCATCCATCTTATATCGTCGTTGTCTTCTGTAAAATAACCATCATCAAGAATAAGCCGAAACCTGAAAAGAAGTACGAAGAAAGGGGAAAAATGTGTATGTGCTAAGGACAATATTGAAAAGAAACATCTTAATTGTCCTTCATCTTTGCAACTATAACATCCTCAACAGTCCCTTCTATTTTTCAAAAATTTCATCTCAATCGAAGAGTATCTTCAATCTTTAACATTTTTGGATTTCATTATTGTTCATTTCATTTCATCTTAAAAATAACATTAACTGAAATAAAAGTCATTATTAGGTGAAACATCACAGTTCGGTTATCAGTTGTATCACTTCTGGTTAAAATGTCATAGTCAGTATTATTTTATACATCTTCTTCTGCTTGGGTCCATGGTTTTATGTATTCAGCGCATGTAGTTGTTTTTGTGAGTCTTTCATGATCTTCTTCTTTTACAACATCATAAGAGTCATTATTCTTTATTTTGATAATCTTATACGGGCCTAAATACTTTGATTTTAACTTAACGTTCGATCCAAATTGCGCTGTTGTGATTGCTACTAAATCTTTAATTTCATAACATTTTGGAGAATGTCTTCGAAAGTTATATGTGTTATATGTTTTCTTGTTTCGTTCTTGTACTTTAAATATTTGTTTCTTCGCGTCTTTTCTAAGTTCTTCTTGTTTAGCAAATAATATCTTCTCCTTAATTCATCTCATGCGATTCTTTTCAAAAGGTAGCTTTCCTTGCATTTTCAGTTTAACATGTTGAATTTCTTTTTCTTTCTCAGACAGGATTTTATTTTGATTCTCATCTGAAATTTAGCAGCTTCTACTTCATTCTTTGCTTCTGATAGTTGCTTTTGTAACGTGTCTACAGTATGTTCTGATACGGAAAGTTTTCTTTCCAAAGATCTGACTTGTTGTTCAAGAGCATCCAAATCCATTTGTAAAATAGTTTTTTCCTGGTTTAGTTGTTCTTTACCTATAATTGGTAAACGTCTGGGTCTCAAAGAAATAGGTTGGTCATCTTTTAAAATACTACCCATTTCAATATTAGTAGTAGATTTTCCTTTGGCTTCTCTTCCTTTAAGATATTCAGATGTACCAGTATCCAGTTCTTTAGCTTGAAGTTTCTCTTGCTGTTTACTCTTTCTTACTATTGATATTTCTGTTTCACCAGAATTATCTTCAACCAGTTTCTTAAATTCTGAATTCTTTCTTTTCCTAGAACTCTTTGATTCTGAAGTGTGGTTTTTGGAATCATTAATTTTTTCATTTCTCTCTTTGATTTCCTGAACCTTCTTAGGTGGAATTTTTCTTCTTCCTTTAGGAATGGGATTCTTCTCTTCCTCTACGTTTTGCAGTTTTTCTTTTCTACGTTTAACACCACATTTCTCTTCCTGAGATTCCTCTTCCTTTAATTCAACAGCAACTGTTTCTTCTATAGGGTTTTCAGTTTTATTAGCAATATGATTTTCAAATAAGTGTTTTACTTTAGACTGACATGCTTCATTAATATCCGAACAATTATCTAACCTATTTTCTTGATCAACACTTATATATATTAAATTCAATTCAGTTTCATCTTCTACTTCTTTCATAGATATGCCGTTCTTGTTTATAATAATTTCCATTTGCGAAAGCAATTCATTTCCAATAACAGCATTTTCTTTCATTGTTCCTTGAGGCACAACATAAATATTTCACTTCATTTCACAATCATCAATTCGTATGGAACCTTTAAAATAACCAATAGGCTTTACTTTATTATTACCAAAGCCTACTAGAATCAAGTCGGAAGAATTAACCTTTTGAAGACGGGATAGCCATTATAGTGGCCATAGAGTCCTCTCTTTGAAAAGACGGGGTTGTCCACTTTAGTGGCCATGTCTTTTCCCCCATTTTCCAGGCTAAAAACTGGAGTGAAATGTCAATTTTGACGTCCCTGGTGTTTTAACACCTTATGTCTTTCAAAGGTCTTCCTTTTGCGACATAGATGCACCCCTCTGAGAATCCATTAAACTACACACAATAATCTTTGTTGCAAACAGTAGGTGATTTCTTAAAGGGAGGAAAGCATTCGGTTCAAGATTCCCCGTCCTTTGGTAACTTTTATAGCTACCAAAGCCCCGGCCTCAAAAGGTTAATATTAGGTGAGCCAATTACTTTATAAATATTTTCCCATACTATATTTATATCACTTCTTGTATCAATCAGAGCTTTTACTTCTACATTATCTATCGATACAGCTTTATGCATATCATTTAACTGCTTCTTTACAAATATATGACTCACTCTGGCAAGGTCTTTTATATTTGTCTTATTTTTTATACATTCTGCGGCTACGTGACCAAATAAATTACAACGAAAGCATTTTTTTCCCTTGCTTTTATTTTTGCAAAAATTCTCCGCGTGACCAAGATCTCCGCAGTTATAGCAACGAATATTTGTTTTTATTTTACTTTCAAAATGGTCGCTTCTGGTTTTAGAATTAGGCTTGACGGATTTATTTTTATCATTATCTAATTTAATTTTTTCATATATCTTCAGTTTTTCCTGAAATTCTGCCAAAGTTTTACATCCATAAAGAATAGCTTTATTAAATGCAGAATCGTTTATACCTTTAATAACATATTCAAATAAAGCGGCGTTTTCAATATTACCTTTAGAACACATATTTTTAATTACCAAAAATATTCATATAGCGATTCCTTTTCCTGCATTTTACGTTTTGATAATAATTCGTGTAATCGAGCAGAGTTATACTGAACACTATATTCATTTACTAATAAAGCCTTAACAGCATTCCACGAAATAATTTTCGTTTCACTTTCAATAAATAATTTTGCTTTACCAGTTAAAGATCTTTTGGCGAATATCAGTTTCTGTAATTCATTTAGTTTTAACAAACTAGATACATCCTCAAAGTTTTCAATGAATTTGTCAACCGAAATATAAGCATTACCATCAAATTTAGAAATCAAACTTTCAATATCATTAATATTTATATACATATTTGAAAACTGTGAAAACAGAAATTGAACTGACGACTTACTAATATTTTGTTTTACCTCATGATCTTCATCAAAAACAGCGAAAGAAGACTCGTTGAAAATTCGAGCAGTTGATGCATTTATTTCACTATTAACAGAAATATTCCTTCTGTCATCCAATATTGCTTCATATTCCTCTATTTGTTGCTTGTAATTTGATCCCGATTCTGACAGACAGACAGACAGACAAAGTAGACAGATGTCTTGTTTTGCACCCGCTAAGTCTTTCTGCACCGATGGGCGAAAAATCAAGCATAGGTGCGAAGGAAAGGTATATAGAAAGGGGGGCAATTTCGTATTTGAGGAGAGTAAAAAGAAACTTCGTACATTTTTTACGAGTTCAAAAGGCCAGAAAGAAAAGATGGGACAAAATAAAATTTAAAATAAATGGCCCAGAAATAATATAGGAAAAAAAAAAAGAAAGGGCCTAAAGAAAGAAAAGGAAAAGAAGTAGAAAATATCCTAAAATACGATTGTGTCCATGTGTCCATGAGTGTAGTTAAGGAGTTCATCTGCAAAAATTAGTGTCTTTAAGAAGCAAACTTTAGCTAAGTTTAATAAAAAAAATAATAAATGAATGAATTCCTACATGGTAATGTGTATGCCCTAATCTTGAGACCTAACTAGAAAAGACATATATCATCACAGAGATGTACATAATATTTTAACTAAAGTAACATTAACTATTGCCGTTCCCAAAAAATTCATGTATATTTCAGAAAAACAGTAATTGACAAAATCATAAATCCATACACAGTGTGAGAGCATATCAACAAAAATAAATTATACAGTTTATTTTTCTTAAATATTAGTTTATTAATTTAACAGTTGTAATTTATTATAGTACAAGTTTAATAAATTCCGTCACCCTGTATTTATATTTGATCATAATTCCAAGTTTGATACCTGAAAAAAAAAAGGTCGGGGATCTTAGTTACAAAAATCACAATCTATACTCATCGATGGTCAAGAGATCCCCATTTTTTCCCTCTCAAGAAATTCCTAAGCACGAAGAGGGGGGGCCTCCGAAGGGTGTGAATTGCTGATAAGAACGGAGTACTGATAAGGAATGTGGCGTCTCTACGGAATAGTTACGAAGAAAAGAACCACATGACTTGCTACTATTACTAACTATTGTATAATGCTAGAATCTTATGAAAAATAATAAATAAAGAAATTTAATTGCACTCTAGTGATAGAGAAACATATATTGTATAAAGAACAGAATGTTACTTATCTGAATATTCCGTGTCAGGGCCTCTTTTAGATTTCTCGTGTTGATAGTAAGCAGCTAACAAAACATCTGAAGTTTCGAAGAAGCGAAGTTTCCTTTTTTCAATTTGATGAATGAGACATTGCATAGGAAAGGTGAATTAAACTTTTTTAGAGAGTTGAAAATATTTACTGAAACAGTTATTTAAAAAATTTCGGAGCTATGTTTAGACACTGCCTCCAGCTTTCGTGTCGCAGCGCCCTCCCCTGATCCCGATTCTGACACCAATTTTGTGGGTTCTTTAGTTTCAAAATCACAATTCATGTTCAAACAAAGCACATTTAATAAAACATTAATACATCTATAATATAATTCATCTATTAATACAGCATCTACATCATCTTACATCTATAAAACAGTATGTTACATCTCTTAATACCACATCTATATCATCTTACATCTCCTCTCATAAAACAAAGTGGCGAGAGTTCTATCAATTTCACTCGTGCAGTCAACAGCTAAAATTTAAACAGCGCGCGAGTAAAAATATTAAGCTGTGGATTTAAAATCCCACATATATATATAAATTTAAGCAGTTTATTTCGTGAAAATTTATCAGATTTTTCGTAGGAATTATTAAAACTGCTTTGTATGTAAAGTATATATATATATATATGTAATCACACATACAAAACACTGTGTATACATATGGTGATGTATGTTTGTGAGCATGTTTGTGCGTGTATGTTATATTTCCCTATTATATATCAGTATTTTATTGAAAGTAGTTGTAGACGACATTTAATAAAAAAAACTGAAAAGTATAGTAAATCTCAAAATGATAGTGCAATCATGAAACTGAATATTACATGAAATCGAAAATTTATGTGAAGCAACTATGGAATGAAAATAAATTCTAGTTAGGTCTCACAGCATACAAAATAACACTTTAATCTAACCACTTCAGTAAAACGAATGCCAAAAAATATCCTGAAGATGTATATCGGGAAAAAAATCTCCGAAAAATGCCTCACGGTAAATATGCACCTGGTTAAAAATATCGCTTTACGAATTTGGTATTTAAAAAGCTAATGTTAGTTCAATTATAAATTAAATGGTTTTATTTCTCGCGCAGTGCAGCGCGTGACGAATATTAAAAGAAAGCTAAGCCGGAAAAATTAAAAATACAAGAGCGCGTGCGTTAAATAAATAAATATCTCTTTTTGATTTCGAGAAAGTGCTGGAAAATTCTAGCGCGTGATTTTAAAATCTTATAAAAGGAGGAAAACATCTCAGTTTGTAGCAGTTGCTTAATTTGTTGTTGTTTAGAAAACTGCTGTTGTTGATTGTAGCGAATTCGCGGATTAGCGTTCTTTAGCTGTTTTGAATTACGTTCTATTGGACATTTGAGTAGTTAAAAGAAAACTACTGTGAGATATTGTAATACTGCATGATAATTTGAGAAAATTTAAGCATTTTTGTTGTGATAATAATAAATTTTTATTCATTTTTCATCGGACTTGTGCATTCATTTAGTAACGAATCCGTACGCACGCAACAATTTTTGGTGTCAGGAGTGGGATTTGAATGCCAATCACAAGAGCGATGGAAGAACAGTTAAAACAATTCATGGTAGCCTTTGCTACATTTAAAGAAGAAATGAAAGACTCTGTTAAAGAAGAAATTAGGTCCGTTAAAGAAGAAATGAAGTTGGGCCAGGAATCTGTTAAGGACGAAATGAAAACCGTTCAAGCTGGTCAAGAAAAGATTGAAGCAGGTCAAGAAGAAATGAAAAGAGAGATTACCTGCATAATAGAAAATAAATTTGAAGCTATGGAAGGCAGAATTGACACAGTTGAAAATAAAGTTGGACTAATTGAAGAAAGAGTTTCTTCGGTGAAAGAAGAAATAGAAGAAAGAGTTTCTTCTGTAAAAGAACATATAGAAGGGAGAGTTTCTGCTGTGGAGGAACGAATTGAAGGAAGAGTTTGTGCCGTCCAACACCAAATCGAACAACAAATTGATGAGAGAGTTTCTGCAGTTGCCAAAGAAATGGATACTTTAAAGAAATTCGTAGCGTCGGCAGGGAGCAGGAGTGATGATTTTAAATTCTTACCAATGCCTGCTCGTCCACCTCTGAAGCTATCCACATATGATGGGAAGACCTCCTGGCAGGTGTATAAGACACAATTTTCTATCGTGGCGGATGCGAATGGATGGGATTCCCAAGCTAAGGCCTGTCATCTCGCCGCTTCTCTAAGAGCCGACGCAGCGGATATCCTTCAGACTCTTCCCGAAAACAAAAGGTTAGATTTCGAAGCTCTGTCCGGCGCCTTGGAGTTGCGCTTTGGGGAGAAGTGTTTAAAAGACTACAGCAGGCTCCAATTAAAATCTCGTCAACAGAAGCCTACCGAAACACTTCAGGAGCTCGCCGCGGATGTTGAAAGGCTGTCCCATCTCGCCTTTTCGGAATGCCCGACAGAAACAAGGGAAATCCTGTCCTTCCAATACTTTATCGACGGCATCCGAGATACTGAAATACAGAAAGCTCTACGAATGGCGGATGTAAAAGATTTAAAAAGTGCTCTAGTGTACGCCATGAAATTTGAGGCAGCCCAGCAAGCCACTCGTCGAGACCGCCACCCAGTCAGAGCTGCTCAAGTCCAGGAGCCAGGGGATTAAGTCACCGCTCGACTTGACGATTTAACTAGACAACTGAACGCCTTGAGACGGAATATTGGTGAGAAGAAACCGACCGTTAAGTGCTGGAACTGCGGTGCTGAAGGACACATACGACGAAACTGCAAAACACCCCAGGGTACTGATGTTAAGACCGCTTCTAACAAGCAGCAGGGAAACTAATTAGTGGCCATCTCGCGGGGCGGAGGTTGCCAGATAATGAAAAGCCCCCGTTTAAAGCGCTTCAGATTTCTGCAATGAGAGGCGGCAGTAATGGACTTTTCATAATAGGACATATTAATGGAGTTCCGTGCAATATGACTATAGATACAGGAGCCAACGTCACCATCATCCAAAAAGATTTGGCTCAGCAACTAGGAAACAAACTTATCTGGACGCCGCCCTGCGTTACCCTCCAGACAGTGTCCGGTGAGAAGATCGACATCGACGGAAAAGTAAATGTTAACATCACGTTTGGAAGTGCCGCTTACCATCACACGGCATATGTAGCAGAGATCACTGATTCTTGCATACTCGGATTGGACTTTCTAAGGAAATACAATTTTTCCTTGGATTTTAAAAATAACGAATTGCATTCTACATCTGAGGACATAGCGTTATTTCTCGTTAATGATGAAGAAGTTAAATCTGTCCATAAAATCATAGCACAAGACTATATCACAATACCGGCAAGAACAGAAATTTTACTTCCTGGATCCATAGCCGAAAATAGAAATTTCCGCTACGGCATCATAGAATATCCCAATAACTGTAATATCCCAAAAGGAGTACTAGTAGCCTCAATACTCGTCGACCTATCCAGAACGGTTATGAAATTGAGTCGCCAATGTAACTGAAAAGTCGAGAGTTATTAAGAAAGGTGAAGTGGTTGCAACATGTACTCCAGTAACCAGCGTTGAAAGAAAGAGTAACATCCCAGAATCCGTGTCCTCAGAGAGCATTACATCGGAGTTATTGCAGAATGCACAATTAAACGATAAAGAGAAAAATGCTGCCGATCGCGTCATTAAAGATCTTCAAGTTGTTTTCTCCCGCTCGTCTTCTGACGTGGGTCGAACTAGTTTGACACAACATAGAATAGATACTGGCGATCATCCCCCGATCAAGCAACATCCAAGACGTCTACCGTTTGCTAAACAGGAAGAGGTGCGAACACTGTTAAAAGATATGGAAGAAGGCGATGTCATCGAGCCTTCAGCGAGTCCATGGGCATCTCCCATCGTTCTCGTCAGAAAGAAAGACGGCTCAACAAGATTTTGCGTTGACTATCGCCGGTTGAATGAGGTTACGAAGAAAGACAGTTACCCTCTTCCTAGAATTGATGACATTCTAGACACTCTTTCTGGAAGCAAGTGGTTCTCAACACTTGATTTAAAGAGTGGGTATTGGCAGGTAGAAATCCATCCTGATGACCGAGAAAAGACGGCATTTACTACGGGACAAGGACTTTGGCAGTTCAAAGTGATGCCGTTTGGACTGTGTAATGCGCCGGCAACATTCGAACGTCTTATGGAGACTGTTTTGAAAGGCCTTTCCTACGAAGCCTGTCTGATATACCTGGACGATATCATCATCATCGGAAAGAGTTTTGAAGAGCATCTAGAAAATCTTAGAAAGGTGCTTCAGAAACTGAAAGAGGCCAATCTGAAGCTGACTCCCGCTAAATGCAAATTGTTTCGAAATGAAGTGACTTACCTGGGACATGTCATCTCCGCAGAAGGTGTGCGCACGGATCCTGAAAAGGTATCAGCGGTTAAATCCTGGACGCGTCCCGAAAATGTCCATCAGCTGAGAAGCTTCCTAGGGCTTTGCATCTACTATAGGAGATTCGTGAAGAACTTTTCTTCCATCGCAAGACCGCTTCACAAGCTGACAGAGAGCAAGCAAAATTCTTATGGACAAAGGAATGCGAGGATGCATTTAACAACTTAAAGGAAGCTTTAACATCTGCTCCAATCCTGACGTATCCTCAGCTCGACAGACCATTTATTCTCGACACCGACGCGAGCAATGAAAGTGTCGGTGCTGTTTTGTCCCAAGAAATAGACGGCCAAGAACGTGTAGTAGCTTACTGGAGCAAGTGCCTGTCTAAACCAGAGAGGAATTACTATGTCACTAGGAAGGATTTGCTCGCCATAATTAAAGATTCCATCAATATCTATACGGCAGAAAATTCCTCCTCCGCACGGACCATGCCTCATTGGCCTGGCTTTTAAATTTCAAAAATCCTGAGGGTCAAATAGCCAGGTGGATACAGAGACTCCAAGAATATGACATCACTATCCGTCATCGTAAGGGATCATCACACGGAAACGCCGACGCCCTGTCTAGAAGATCTTGTCAAGAAAGCTGCCGATATTGTTCCAGGGTGGAAGCGAAATACGAGCTGCTGACTCCGGTCGCAAGACAAATTGCAACATCAACATCGGCTGATCGAGAACCGTGGAGTGATGATGAAGTCAGGAAAGACCAGCTGGAAGACCGCGACATTAAACCCATACTTGATTTAATAGAGTCATCAAACAGAAAACCTACCTGGCAGGACATTTCTATCTGTAGTCGTACAACCAAACAATATTGGGCACTCTGGGATTCACTTCACATTCGAAACGGCGTCTTATACCGGAAATTCGAATCGGATGATGGGAAGACGTTCCGATGGCAACTTATACTTCCAAGATCCCGCATTCCTGATGTCCTTAAAGAGTTACATAGCACCCCTACTGGAGGTCACTTTAGAATAATGAAGACCTTGCAGAGAGTTCGTGAGCGCTTTTACTGGAATAATGCAAAGGATGACGTGCAAAAGTGGTGCCGATCTTGCGATGCCTGTGCAGGTCGGAAAGGACCGAGGAGACGCAGCCGAGGCAGACTGCAACGTTACAACGTAGGTGCGCCTTTTGAACGTATCGCCTTTGACATCCTGGGACCTCTGCCACGAACTGCTGATGGCAACAAATACATACTCGTTGTCATTGATTACTTCACCAAGTGGCCTGAAGCTTATCCTATTCCTGATCAAGAGGCAGTCACAGTAGCTGAGGTAATGATACAGCACTGGATTTCCAGGTTCGGAGTGCCTCTTCAGTTACATTCCGATCAGGGAAGGAATTTTGCCTCGGCAGTAATCAAAGAACTATGCAAACTACTCGGCATTGACAAAACTCAAACGACGCCATTGCATCCCCAATCGGACGGCATGGTAGAGAGTTTCAATCGAACCATCCTTAATAACCTCTCATTAGTGGTTTCCAGAAACCAACAGGACTGGGACAAGAAATTACCACTCTTTTTACTGGCTTACCGCAGTGCTGTCCACGAGACTACCGGCTATTCTCCATCACAGATGCTCTTCGGTCGTGACCTTCGTCTGCCTTGTGATCTATTGTTTGGCCGCCCTCCGGATGCTCCTTCATCGTCTGAGGAATATATTCAAGATCTCCAGGCCCGGTTTGAAGTGATGCACAATTTTGCACGAGAGCGAGTCAACTTGGCGACAGAGAAGATGAAGACCCGATACGACACAAGAGCTACTGAACATCAATTCCACGAAGGAGACAAGGTGTGGTTGTGGAATCCGACTCGACGGAAAGGACTTTGTCCGAAATTACAGTCCCCTTGGGATGGGCCGTACACAGTCCTAAACAGGCTGAATGACGTCGTGGTTCGGATTCGTAAGTCTTCGAACTCTAAACCTAAAGTCGTTCATTACGACAGGTTAGCTCATTACTATGGCCATAGTACGTAATGTAAATAATTGTAAATAGTATCAGACCATGGTCCTTTTTTTTATAAATGTGTATTTGATTTGATTTGTATTTAGTATTTGTTTTGTATTTAGTATTTGATAGCATTTGATTTGTTTAAGTTAGTTATTGCATTTATTGTTTATATTGTTTGATATTGTAATGTAATGTTTATGCCTCAGTTGCATTTATGCCACAGTTGTAAGTTTAGCTTCCTGTCCAGGGATTGTACTGCCCGGGACGTGCAGTCCTTGGGAAGGGGGCAGTGTTACGAATTTGGTATTTAAAAAGCTAATGTTAGTTCAATTATAAATTAAATGGTTTTATTTCTCGCGCAGTGCAGCGCGTGACGAATATTAAAAGAAAGCTAAGCCGGAAAATTTAAAAATACAAGAGCGCGTGCGTTAAATAAATAAATATCTCTTTTTGATTTCGAGAAAGTGCTGGAAAATTCTAGCGCGTGATTTTAAAATCTTATAAAAGGAGGAAAACATCTCAGTTTGTAGTAGTTGCTTAATTTGTTGTTGTTTAGAAAACTACTGTTGTTGATTGTAGCGAATTTGCGGATTATCGTTCTTTAGCTGTTTTGAATTACGTTCTATTGGACATTTGAGTAATTAAAAGAAAACTACTGTGAGATATTGTAATACTGCGTGATAATTTGAGAAAATTTAAGCATTTTTGTTGTGATAATAATAAATTTTTGTTCATTTTTCATCGGACTTGTGCATTCATTTAGTAACGAATCCGTACGCACGCAGCAATATTTTTCATTTATTTATTACAAAATATTCTTTCTTACTAAAAATATGCTTAATGATTACATCGTTTATGTATCCTAATTAATTATGAATATTTTTTTAGTTTCTTGTTATTTGTGTTTCGTTTCTGAGAATTATTAAAATTCAAGCAATGTGAATTTTACACAAAAATAAATTTATTCTTTAGTAACAAGTATAACTTTTGCATTAGAAATTATTCACGATAAATGCAATCTTGCTTTTTCGCCAATAGAATGTTTTGGCTTATTTGACTACATCAAAGCATACTAGAGCTGTCTACCTAAGAGGAGGGTCTCTTCGTGGAGGACTTTTTAAAGGTTAGGTTATCTAATTACGTCAAAGCCTCGAGGGCTATCTGCCTAAGGGAAGGGATAGCTTCGTGGAGGAATTTCTGAGGAAACTGGCTCGTATACACGTTACACATGGTGAAAACCACGAAAACACACATGCAGCCAGCCCGTTCGCGGGATTCGAACCTCGGACCGAACTACCAGCGTTCAGCGACTTTACCGCTCAGCCGCTGGTGGGCCCCAGGACTTTTTAAAGAAACTGCTCGTATATATGTTATATATGCGGAAAACTATGAAAACGCCCATGCAGGCAGCCCGTTCTCCTAGAATCGAACTCAAGTCAGAACTCGGTATTCTGCGACTATTCAGCGACTTTACCGCTCGGCTGACAGCGACAGAATGTCTGCTACCTATACATCTACTACAGAGGTATCTACTACATCTATAATCTACTACAAAGGTAGATTTGTTTCCGAGAAACAGATGCGAAACAGAAAAGAGATGCGAATCATATCCATCTCACTGAGATGAATATGATCATTTTCAATGTGCCATTTGGTAGTGCTCTATTTAAATGGTCAACGTGTAAGTTAAGTGGGTGGCCAAATCAAGTAAATGTTTTAATGATATATCTAGCATTTAGATATGATTCGAAATTTTTTTGAATTGGAAAGGCAACGATCAGTTTGTAAACAAACTTAAAAATAATTGAACATAATATTCATTTTCAAATACTATTGTATCTAATTTTCGAAGTTAAAATGTCCAAAAATTCATATAATGCTGTTATGCTAGTACATTTATAATGACTTACTGGTTTACCTTGCGTCCTGTGGTGGTGCAAGTAGTACAGAATATAAGGAATGATTTTTTTTTTGGTGCCCTTGTAAGGTAAATTGACAGCACGTCTAGATGAATAAGTTTGAAGATTCATGATTGTGATCTAAGCCTCATCAGTGGTTAAGATACACCTCTGAATACTGGCAGTTCGACCTGGTTTGGTTTCGATCACAAACGACTGACCGGCTGCATGGTTGGTTCTTGTGGTTTTCCCCCTGTATAATATGCTAGTTTCCCTCAGAATGTCCTCCACGAAGGCATCCTTCCTCATAGGCACGTAGCCCTCGCAGCTTTGCGTTATTTAAATAACTGAATCGATCATGATTTTGATCCTTCCAAGGACGTTTTGAGTTTACCTGTTTCGTGGCTTTACATATTACTATTATTAATGAATTCCTCTCAGGATGTTATCCAAAAATATATTAACAACTCAGATTTTTCGAGAATTTTTTTTTTCTATCCTAATACCCAGTAAAACACTTTTGTTATGCATAAAAACTCTTATTCATCAGTTTCGACTGAGGGATGGTAATTGAAAGAAATATGATTATTTTCTAAAGCATAAATGTGAGCTTTAGTATGGAAGAAGAAAGATACTAGGATGCTGAAATAATGAAATTTTTATTAATTTCATAAGAATAAACTGGCGGTTCTAGCCTCATTAATCGTTTACATTATGCTATTTGTAATAATTCAACTTGGAGTGGATCACTTAGTTTTAAAAAACAAGTGATTTATGCATTTACAATTACCAGACAAGGCATTTTTTAAAGCATAAAATAATTAAATGTATTTTAAAAATTGAGTTTGTAATCAAGCTTCGCTATCTAGGAATAAGATATAGCTTGCAGTTAAGTTATATTCTTTCTTAAAAAAAAATTTTTTTTTTTCACCTATTAAAAATAACAATCAGCAGCGTGTGTTTTTGAAAATATCCCTAAATGCAACATAAATACAAGGCAGATTTCTTTAGGGAATCCTTTACAAAGACAATTTTCCACTTAGGAGGAAAACGTTTTGCTAAATTAAAATCTAAATTTACAAAGACGATTTTATGAGAAAACAGAAGGAGGACTCTACATTGGACTAATAATTAGCAAGTTGCTGATCAGTGAAAAATAATGGCAATCTTGGATAAAATGAAAATCAGAACGATATTATTGCAAATTCTTCAATAAAGCATCTAACATATTGCAAATTAAAAATTTAAAAAGCGTTCTTTATTTTGTGAGTTTATTTGTGAAACTATCTGAGAAATAACCTCATTTTATCTTGTAATATTGGAAAATGTTTTCAGCTACCATTATCTATCACAAATTAAATACTTTGAAAGTGGATTCATTTTAAGCTGTTTAAAATATTATTTGTGTTCGAGCTTAGGGTGAAGAAATGTTTGTGTGCTGTGTTCATTCATAAGTATATGTATTTCGCCAGGATTTAGATTTTGCACTTCTCTGTTTTTATCAAATAACATAAAATTAGCATTTCATGAAAAAAAAATTTTTTTTTTTAATCTTTAATTTAAACATCAAAGGGATTAGAATTTTTGTTACTTTGCAAAAACTACTTAGTAAAAAGATGGATTTCGAATTTGAAATGTTTTTGCTATTTGGTTAGTAAATTAATTAATATAATGTAGTATACTACTTAGTTAACTATGTTTTTATTGGGAACCATTTAAGGACATATTATAACGGTGGAAATTACTTTTGTTCTTTTTGAAGTTCCTCTATACATTATAAAATTAACCAATTGATCAAAATTGCATTATACAATAAAATAAATACTGTAACACAACAACAACGATAAATAGCCTTCTTATATAACAGCCCCAATTAAAATTACTAACTAAAAACAACGAACGTGGAGACATTTCTGTTATGTAGTAAAGTAAGCTTTAAAATATTTTGGAAGACCTGGTCAGAAATTATGTGAAAGAAAGTGAATCCAATTTTCATTTTTAAAAATTTTCTTATAATGTGTCAGCTTATTTTAAGCCATTTTATCTAGTAATAACAACTTGATATTGTTTCAGATTAAAAGTAATGAATGCAATATGATCCATATTTCGAAATGGGCTTATTTAGTTATGCTGTATTAACTACTAATAACTGTTGATGAAACATTTTCCACAGCAACATAAATTTGATCTGCTATGCAAGTCTATTTATGTGTTTATTTCTTTAACAAATATTGAATCGTCGAACGTAAAAAAAAGCATTAATAGAATCTTTAAATACCTGTCTTTGAATTTGAGTTCGAACACAGCATATTTAAAACAAGAGACTATTACAACACTTTGCTAGGATCCTGCTAGCCGCGCAAGACGTTTTGTTAGAAGGAAACAACTGATTGAAAGCATGTGTTCAAATTATCACATGTGTCATTTATCTGTCGAAGAAAAAGTAGGACTTTTGTATGAGTATGTTTCAAAGCTTGTTTTTCCGTTCCGTATGTACGCCAATCCCCCGGGGTGTAATTACTCTTTTAGGACAAATCTGAACTACTGCAGTTCTTCCGAAACGTGAAGAGGATATACTTACGCTGACATTACTGTATGATCTCAAAGCCATCTGCTATTCTGAACTATTTTGTATTTTAAAAATACAGAAGGTTATAAGTACAGGTTATTGTCATGTAACATAAATGCAAAAGCATTTAATATTTATTTAGTCTTTCGCATAATATGTCAAAACAAATTTCTCTTAAGTCATCTGTTTATGGCTGAAGTTGCCATGTGTATTTCTTTAATTTATGCTATGGAAGTTAAAAATACAGCGATCAATAAAAAATATAAAAATTTTCACATGTGAAATAAAAATTATTTAAAATGCTTGAACACCATCTCCAAAACAAGAGACTAAATTTTAAAAAAAATCATGTTTGAGCTGAAATATTAATGTCTTGCAAAATCTTTTCTAACATACGTGACAATTTTCGATAGAGGGACAAGCTTTTTTTTACTGCTTAGACCTAGAGTACTTTTTTTTTTACTTCTTACTAAACAATCATAGATCCTTTTCCAGATTTTACTAATCAGGTGTTGCTGGCCTATGATGTAATACTTTGATAAAGAAATTCTAAAAAGTTTAGCTTTTTTTTATTTCAGTAGTTCTGAATACTTATAAAAATTCGGACTACTACAAATATTATTAAAACTCATCCTATGTTTCAAAAAGGTGCTTCAGACCGCTGACGAAGTTTTTAAATTAAAAAGAAACTGTATTTGATATTGTAATGAAGTTAAAATATCATTGCACCTGCTTAGACAATATTCAATCTAAGAAAGCTACTATTTTAGAGAATGCTATGTATTTCAAATAAAAAATAGCACAAATAAATGTTATATATTCAGATTATACACGACTACTGCGTCATTCGACAACAACATACAGTCAAAAAACCATAAAAATTTTTTAAAAAAATCTGACAAGTTTCATATTTTAAATTACGTCCAAAAGGACATTTCTTTAACGTTTTGTGTGGTACCTTTATTTATTAAATATCATATTCTTTCCAATTACACCATAAAATTCAGTTCAATAGCAATGTCGATAATTAATTTTAAAATGAGCATATATTTAGAAATTCCGGTACACAATTCCGCGCGCTAGAGATAAAAAGGTTTCCACCCCCGTAGTGTATTGCTATTGCTTGCTTTGAAATCGTTAAGTTTGTTACTCAAATTCGTTAAAGTTTCACAAAATATGGAATAGGTAATAAAACAAATTCCAAATTTCAAATTTGATCTTCCACATGCCCATATTCGTAGAAGGATTACGTCATTCAAACTTGGATGGCTTTTTTTCAAACCTTTTTTTTATCACAATGCGAAAAATATAGACACATTTACGCAGATTTTCATTATTTAATTACTTCAAATGTAATGCGGGACTCTAACATTTGGTGGCAGCAGTCTGAAAAGTGATTCGCCGTTTATAGTGATTCAACGCAAAATCGCAAAAACTAAAACAGTATTAGTATTTAAAACAACTAGTCTAGAAAAAACTAGTCTCTCAAGGATTATTGTTTTAAATACTAATACGCCCCTTTGGACTAATAAATAAAAATATGAAAGTTTTCAGATTTTAAACTATGTCCAAAGGAACGTTTTTAACGTTTTGTGTATTACATCATTAAATATCATGTTCTACGTACTGTAAACCATAAAGTTTAGTTCAACAGCAATATCTCAAAAGTATTTTAAAATGAGCGTATCTTAGAGTCTCTCGCGCTGGAGATAAAAATGGGATTTTTTTCGTACGGTGTTGACATTACTCACTTTGAAATCGGTACACAATTCCGTTCGGTTTTTTAATCAAAAATTCGTTGAAGTGTTATAAAATATGAAATCGATAATAAACCAAATTTCAAATTCAAATTAGGGCTTCCACATGCCCATATTGTATGGAAGATTACGTTATTTAAATTTTGATAGCTCTAGGTACCGTTGCTTTATTACAATGCGAGAATCATACGCACATTCATGCAGATTCTTCATTATTTAATTTCTTTAAGTACTTTCTTTTTTTAAGTATAATACAGAGCGATAATATTTAGTGGCAACAGTTTTAAAAGTGATTCGCCGTTTATAGTTTTCTACAAAAAATGCTAAAGCGAAATTAAAAGTCCTTCAGGGCAAATTGCATCTTTGGACTAAAAATAAAGTAAGCAAACATACAAAGTAAATTTTCGTGCTTCTTTTCTTAATAGTATTTCGTTTTATTTATTTACTGCAGTTTTTTTTAACTGAAATTTGTTACTTTTAGAAAAGTTGCGGGTTATATTTCGGACATTCAGTTGTTAGGCTGTACGTTGGTTATTTTAATAATTTATATAGCAAAATACAGAAATTTTAACACACCTTTGCCTTTCTGCTTGTAGTTATTTTGCGTTGAACAATGTAATTACAATTATGTAGGAAAATCAAACTCATTGAATTTTTTTCTAATAAAAATCGCATTGAAATCAATGTACATAAAAAAATTTGGAATATTTGAAATGAATTTGAACAGAACTTCATCAAACCAGTATAAGCGACGAATATTGTTCCAAAATGAATAAATAATTCGCCATTATTATTTTTACTATCAATTTAGTTATGCTTCATAAACCCATTCAAAATACGGTTATTATAAATTACTGTTCATGGCTAAACTTATTTGAATTATTGCTTAATTATGTTATTCTTTACATATAATTATATATAACTCAAATTAAATGTAGTAATTAAATGCGCTATTCGTTTCGCTCGAATAATTAAAACTTATAACTTGTCGGTTTTAATTATGTATCTATATATCCATAAGTAAATTTGTTTAAATATTTCCTAATGCTATTTTTTAATTGAATTCACTAGCATTTTGCATATTTCTGAACATTCAATTTTAAATACTAAAGGAAATTTTATGAAAATGTTATCTGTTTAAAGAGAGTATTGAAAAAACATGCTTACATGATACTTTTTTATTTCGCGAAGAATGTCCACGTTTGTTTGTTGTTTATAAACCACTACATGCTACAAGCTTTTCTTGGCGATTAAACATAGCGGTCTAAAACGAAAAAGAGCAACCCTCTTTGCCTCCTGCTGAGAACTGTCATTTAGAGATCTCCAGGGTTCCAGAAATAAGGGGGGCAGGAGACATCTGCACGGCCGCTTTATGGCGGCCGTCTTGACCTCCTAAACCCGGTCATAACGCTCAGAGGGTTAAGATACTCAGAAATAGAAAGGCCCCCTGGCAAGATAATGTGAACAATGTGGCGCTGAAATTGCTTCCTATTAATATGGTCAACCGTCTCACAGGTATTATAAACGCCTACCTGTACAATAGTTATTTTCCACGGATATGGAAGACCGCTAAGATGATTGTGCTCCCCAAGCCGGGAAAAATCTGACGAAACCGGAAGGGTGCAGGTCCATCAGCCTGCTTCCCAGTATGTGCAAGATATTTAAACGAATTATCCTTAGCCTTATACAGCTCCAGCGTGATAAGCTACCACTCGAACAGTTCGGGTTTCGGAAGGCACTTTCTACAACAAAGCAGCTAGTACGACTGAATGAGTTCATAGGCAGTGATTTACTCATGCTGGACGTGACGAAGGCATTCGACCGCGTCTGGCATGAGGGGCTTATTTACAATTAACTTAAAATTCAGCAGGGAGTTAATAAAGATCATCTACTCTTTCCTGTCCAACAGCCCGTTCTTTATTCAAATTGGAGAATGTATTTCAAATAAGAGGCATGTGAAGGCCTGGATCACGCGGGGGCCTATTTTATGACCTGTGCTCTACTTATTCTACGTGGCAGACCTACCTGCAGAACATCTTTATCAAAACTTCTTCATGGGTTAGTATGCAGACGGCACAGCCTTTGCTGTTAAGTCTGGATCGCCAAATTTTGCCGTAAAGAAACTACAAAGATTTATGCCCAAGCATGAACAATGGTGGGCTATGTGGAAAATCGCAATAAATGCGGACAAGTCCAAATTCCTAATTTTCAAGAAAAATAAAATGAACCATCCCTTGACTGTCCAGCTGGAATTCTTTGATACCGTAGTACCTGTTGCTGTTGTGAGGGGAATTGTGTCAAGCCGTTATTTAGAATGAGGGCCTCAGAGCAGTTCGTGTCACATCGTGTGTATCAGGTTACTGGAGAATGCCAGGGTAACACTATTGAAGATCAATGATTAAGGATTGATTGGAAGGCCTATAGTACTAAGATCTTTTTAAGACCTAAACGTTGTACTAACTGTTTGGCCTTTGGACATTCAAAAAGATTTTGTGAGAATGTCAAAATATGTGCCGCCTGCTCTAAGGAGCATGGAAAGGAAGATTGTCAAAGTGAAGAGTTTATTTGCATTAACTGTGTGGAATTCAATAAGAAGTTTCACACAGATTTTGATGTACACCATCATGCTTTTTCTAAGGATTATTCCGTATACTTAGAGGAAATGAAATTTATAAAGGATCATTTGGACATCTAGATTTTATTGAGAGATTAGGTGTCGGCGGGGACTTTTTGTTTGTTTATTTTTTTAATTCAATACTAAAAAGGAGTGTGATATTGTTTATTCTTATTTTACTTTTTTCTGTTATTATTGATTGGTCTTTGGGTAAGTATTTTATTTTGGAAGCCAGTAAAGAAGAAGAAGAAGAAGAAGATTTTGCCCTCACCCCTGGTAAGCTGCTCGGGTTTTAATAAAGACTTTGAACCTTCTGGTGTTGATTTTATTTATTTATGTCAATTGAACTTTTACCAAGACTTTTACTGGATTTTAATTGATTGATTTTAATACCGTTTTTATTTGTACATATTGATTTTAAAATATTTCTTTTAATGTGGATTGGTTTTATTTTGTTATACATGAATATTTTAAATATTAATTTAAATCATTGTGCAACCGCTTCTTGCCAGCTCTCTGCAATTAATAATATCATTAAAGAGCCTTTGAATGTGATTACGCTGCAAGAGCCCTATACTATTAAGGGTAAGATTGCTCATCTACTTGGAAATGGGAGAGTTGTAGGAATTGATAATGGCAGGACTGGTATTATTGTTGTGGATAGCAATTTAGAGTTTACAGTAGATGTACTTCAGGATTGTATTGTCGCAATCACTGTTTTCCTGGATCAAGTTAAATTAGCTCTTATTTCAGTTTATTTTTCACCTGCAGAGGATTTGGAGATGCATTTATTTCAACTCGAAAATGTTTTTAAACTCTATACTTATGATTTTATAGTTGTTGGTGATTTTAATTCCAAGAATTTTAATTGGGGAGCTAGGGAAATGGATCAAAGAGGAGTTTTAACTTATGATTTTATTGTACAATATAATTTGAAGCTTTTAAATATTCAAGATTTTACTCCAACCTTTTTTTCCTCTGTGGGGAGTGGCTGGACTGACCTTGCACTTTGTTCATCTGGTATGGATATCAGTAATGTTAAATATGAAGTTCTAGATTTGGATACCCTTAGCGACCACACATATATTTTGATTAATTTGAATGATATTAAAGTCAATAGTGACATTAGAAAGAAGTACTCTAGAAACATTAAAAGAATTGAAATAATGGTGAAGAAGAGTCGCAGGGATATTTTTGATATTGAAGACAAAGTTAGTTGTTCCTCCAACGCTTTAGAGTTGAATAATTGTATTAGTGAAATGGAGAGACTGTTGATTAGTAATATGAATAGATATCTATTGATTAAGAAGACCTTGCAACATAAGAACTATACCGTATGGTGGACTAATGAATTGGACAGTCTTAGAAGGAAATTAAGAGCCTCTAGGAAAAGCTACCAAGTTAAAAACATTCCTGATGAGTTGCGTATTAAAAGGAAAGTGGATTATAAAAGAAACCTTGCATTTTATAAGAAAAAGATTAAGTTTACTAAAAGACAATACAGAGAAGAAATATTTTTGAATAGTAAATATTATTATGATAAGTATTACAGTATTGCTACAAATAAAAGAAGACAACATATTATTTTGGATAGGGAAGATAAGAATAATGATTCAGTCGAACAGTACTATGACTGTATTATCCGCAGTGCTTTGAAATTGGATGAGGGCCATTCCGGTGGAGTGGAGGACTCTGTGATGAGAGACTCTTATGAAGAAGATATAGGACATGAAGAAAATAGTCAGGATTATAGAGAAGTTTATGATTCCCCTTTTACATACGAAGAAATTTATTGTGTGATTTCAAGATTAAGAACAAGATCTGCTCCTGGTTTGGATGGGATAGGTGCTACTATTATTAAAAAATTGTTTTGTGAATATCCTTCCTTTTTTATAATTTTATATAATCGATGTTTAATTTTATCTGTTTTCCCTGACTGTTGGAAAATTGGAAAAATTGTTCTTGTTCCGAAGAGTGAAGGTCGTTATCGTCCAATCTGTCTTCTGAAAGTTTTTGGTAAGGTTTTAGATAAACTTTTCACAAATCGTCTTAATTTTATTCTATACAAGAAAGATTTTATTAGCCCTAGACAATATGGATTTAAAAGAGGGCGTTCTACTGAACTTGCACTTTATCACACTATACAGTTGATTAGGGAAAAGAAGAAGGACTTTCATGTTGCACTTGTCTCATTTGACATACATGGTGCCTTTGACTCTATTGCCTGGCCTTTACTCCTTTCTGCCCTTAGGAAATTAGGTGTTATTGGAAGATTATACTACTTAATTGAAGATTATCTAAGAAATAGACAAGTGTTCTTTCAAGGTAATAGTGATGGTGTTAACCTGAAATATGAGATCACGAAAGGATGCCCGCAGGGCTCTTGCAGCGCTCCCCTGTTCTGGAGCCTTATAATTAATGAAATACTTATCGATTTACCAAATATTGAAATTAACTGCTTTGCCGATGATATTCTGGTCTTGGTGTATGATTCTTCTTTGGAAAAGTTGGAACAGAGGTTTTCCCAGATAGATAATTTATTTAATAGATGGAGCCATAAACAATTTATTCGCTTTAATTTGGATAAAACAAATGCTATTTTCTTTCCAAAGGGTGGCTTTCATACTAGACCACCTAAGTTGAAATTTAACGGAAAAAATCTACGCTTTAAGGATGAGATAAAATATTTGGGTGTTATTTTAGACCAGAAATTGAATTTTATTTCCCATTTTAAAGATATACAACGAAAGATAGAGAAGGTTTTAACTTTTTATGTTTATAATTTTAATCCAAGTACTCTGGCTCAGAAAGGTGCCACCCTGAGAGAAATTTATATCAGCGTTATTCTTCCCAAGATCATATATGGCATTGGCGCATGGGGTGTCCGGGCAGGGGAGCTCCTCCGTTTAAGAACTAAATTAGACTCTTTGCAGAGAGGCTGGCTCTTGGCTGTTACCAGAGCTTTTAGGACGGTCTCGACGGAGGTTCTGTGCATACTTGCCGGTGTGCCCCCTCTCTCGATTTTTTACCAGTTTTATTTTGAAAATTTTTTACTAAGTAATGGATTGAGAGACTCTTTTAATTATAATGATTTTAAAGTTTGTGCCAATTTTATTAAATATTTTAATCCAGAGAGTGTTTCTCCTATGGACTATTGTAGCATTAGTTTTGATTGCAATAAATTGGACCTACAGGAAATTGAAATTTATACGGATGGCTCTGGCTTCGAGGGGCGAGTCGGTTCAGCCTTTGTTGTCTATTTTTATGGACTTGAGATACATGTAGAGAAATTTAAAATGTCTGAACATAATTCAGTTTATCAGGCTGAGATGGCTGCTTTGAGGGAAACTCTTAACTGGATATTAAGAGAACTTACTAAGAGACAGTGTATACATATATACTCAGATGCCCTATCTGTGCTAACGGCTCTCTCCCGGCCAGAGCCTAAAAATGAAATTTTGGAAGACAATAAAGATCTGTTTAAAAGAGCATTAGGATATCATGTTATCCATGTTCACTGGATTAAGGCACATATTGGACATCCTGGCAATGAGAGGGCGGACGCACTGGCAAAGGAGGCTGCCCTGGGGGATGGTATGGATTATTTTGATGTAAGACCGGCTAGAAGAAAGATGATCTCAATTATGAAGAATTTTTACTATGATAAATGGAAGCAGGTTTGGTCTACCTCTATTAAAAGAAATAGGTTCTTGAATTTTATTGAAGTTTCAAACAGAATGAAATGTTATATGAATATTGATGCCAACCAGATTATAACCAATCATGGAAGATTTCCCTTCTATTTACATAGATTCCATCTCCAGGGCAACGATAAATGCCTCATTTGTGATAAGATCGGTGACGCAGATCACTTCGTCGAGTCGTGTATTCTTACCCGGGGTGTGAGGCTTAAGTATGGAGACAAGAAGATTGAAGAAATGATCGTAAATAGTAACAGATTTAAAGATTTTGCTCAAGAAATAATGAAAATTATTAATGGCAATAAAGAAAAGATCGGAACTGAGAGTTAAGATCTTCTGACCTATTCAATAATTTTGTGCTCATTCGAAGGCTGATCAAGATTTTACAAGAAGTTCTTTATATGTTTTGTATGAATGGTTCTGTGTTGTTTTGTCTTGGTTTCATGTTATTACTAACTTTGTGGATTTTACTATTTTCCGGGCCTGTCCCATTTTGGCCATGTGGCCGATTTAAATCGGCTGGGGGGGGGGCCGGGGCTGCGCCCATACAAAATACAAAATACCGTAGTACCTGTTGTTAAAAGAGCAAATTTTTAGGACTTAAATATAATTCAAATTTCCTCTGGAAGGATCATATAAATTACGTCAGAGGCAAGATCATTGGTGTCATGCAAAGTCTCACGCCACTTCTGTCTGCGACTTCCAGATTAGATATGAAGCGAAAAAGACACATCTACAATTCCATAATTCGGCCTATTTTTGCGTACGCGTCTCCCGCTTGGGCAACGGTTCAGAAAAAGGAGTTGCGCAAGCTTCAAATTACTCAAAACAAAGTTCTAAGGATGATTACCAACGCCCATTATTACGTCACCAATCAGACTCTACATTGAGACCTAAAAATGGATTCCATTGAAATGTATTTGCATAAGGCCAATGTTTAATTCTTCAAAAAGGCTCAAGAATGTAATCACATATGACTGACCCTAACCCCCGAGCGTTACGGGTTTTTTCAGGAAACGACGTCAAAATAATCGTGTTTTCTTACCAGGTCTGTCGCAAAAACGGCAAGCATTTTTACTCAAACTAATTCAAAAGCGGGCTCCCCTTACCATGTGGATATAATTAAGCTAATTCTCCTCTCCGTTGAACTTAGCGAGTGAAATTAGTTTTTCTCCCTATGGTATCTTCGTCACAAGACTGGTTGCTAAAATAGTATTTTATCTCCTATTTGGCTACTTTATAATTTGCACACTAACACATATGCTATATATTACTCGTACCTTAAATCAAGATATGTGCCGAATACAGAAAGTTAGTCAATATACATCAGTAAGGGAAACTACGTAAAATGCTTTAAATTTCCAGTTTCTTTAAGGAATTGCTTCGATAATGGTGAAAAATTAATCTGCATTTTTTTATCCTTATTTTCTGAGGAAAGACTTTTTAATATACAAAGGGAATTTGTGAGAATTTTTTTCTCTCGTGTTCCAATTTTTCGAATACAAATTATTCGCAACTTATTTTAGTATTATGTTTATATTTAATTTTCAAATATTATAAGTTTATTCCAGTTTAAAGTGTTAGATTTAAGTAATTCTTTAGATTGCATCATAAATTTATTAGTAGTTAGTTATTTATGACACCGTTTTGACTTGTGAGAAATAAATAAAGTATTGTAATCACGAAACATTTCGATTTTCATATTTCAAAGGAAATTTCCATTTTGAATAGTTCCATCATGACGTTTACACGTACGTATGTCGCATAACTTAACATAAGATATTGAAATTTTATATTTGGGACTTATGACTAGTTTTAGCGCGACGTATGTCCGTACGTATGTATGCATATATATCGCATAACTCAACAGCAGAATAGATGAAGTGGCTGATGAATGAGATCAGGCAGTTCGACTTTTATAGAGTAAAATCACTTTGGGGGTAGAAAACAAGTAAATAGCTTGGTCAAAGGAGCTTCTTGAGAAAATAAATGTATTTTCGAGTTACAATGCAATTTCCTTGTAATTAGCTATATAACAGTTACAATGCAAGTATTTATATACTACGTGCATTATCGAGATGTTAATAGAAAACAAAAAAAAAAAAAAAATTCTTTGTAGCAAAATTGTTAACGATATTATTTCTCCAAGACATTTACGCAGGTGTGTATTCTTTTCTTGAATGATGAAAAATAAGTTAACAGTTTTCCGAGCAGATGCTCGAAATTATACAGCTTTGAAGATTAAGTAAGGAAAACATAAACTTTTATTTCTGGTTATGTGCTGAAAAAGATATTACCCTTTTCAAAGAAAACACCTAATAGCGGAATCTCCAAGTTGACTTCAACGTAAATATACCTCCAGGGGGTACTGAACTAAAAGCTTACCACCTTTGTACATTTTCTACTTTATATGGGAGACCATTACCTTTGTGCAAGGACAAAAAAGCATCCGCTATCTATAACGCTGATCTTTCTCAGTTCTTTCATTTTGTTAACTATGACGAGAAATGGAGCTGCCGTAAATTCTAAATTTATTGCTTCTTCCAAAGACTCTGATTTCAAGCTTCGTATTTGCCGTCTGTTAGTAATTTAAGCTACTCTGGCTTTAAATTCAGAAACATCCTTTCATCAGTAATTACAGTTCATATAAACACAATATCATTATTTAAATTCAGACTTTAAAAACTTCATCTATGTTAAACTATGGAAAGCGCAATATATATATCTATATATATATATGTGGGTTCTGTCATCCAATATTGCTTCATATTCCTCTATTTGTTGCTTGTAATTTGATCCCGATTCTGACACCAATTTTGTGGGTTCTTTAGTTTCAAAATCACAATTCATGTTCAAACAAAGCACATTTAATAAAACATTAATACATCTATAATATAATTGATCTATTAATACAGCATCTACATAATCTTACATCTATAAAACAGTATGTTACATCTCTTAATACCACATCTATATCATCTTACATCTCCTCTCATAAAAAAAAGTGGCGAGAGTTCTATCAATTTCACTCGTGCAGTCAACAGCTAAAATTTAAACAGCACGCGAGAAAAAATATTAAGCTGTGGATTTAAAATCCCACATATATATATAAATTTAAGCAGTTTATTTCTTGAAAAATTTATCACATTTTTCGTAGGAATTATTAAAACTGTTTTTATGTAAACTGTATATATATATGTAAACACACATACAAAACACTGTGTATATATATGATGTATGTTTGTGAGCATGTGTGCGCGTGTATGTTATATTTCCCTATTATATATCAGTATTTCATTGAAAGTAGTTGTAGACGACATTTAATAAAAAAAAACTGAAAAGTATAGTAAATCTCAAAATGATAGAGCCATTATGAAACTGAATATTACATGAAATCGAAAATTTATGTGAAGCAACTATGGAATGAAAATAAATTCTAGTTAGGTTTCACAGCATACAAAATAACACTTTAATCTAACCACATGAGTAAAACGAATGCCAAGAAAATATCCTGAAAATGTATATCGGGAAAAAAAATCTCCGGAAAATGTCTCACGGAAAATATGCACCTGGTTAAAAATATCGCTATAATAAACAAAGTAAATATTTTTATCAGGTACATGTACACATGCACCTTGAAAACTATTTGTAGTTTTTATACTTTGTAGAGATATATAGAGGATTCTTTAATATTAAATATATTTTTCTTTTTATTTATTACAAAATATTCTTCTAACTAAAAATATGCTTAATGATTACATCGTTTATATATCCTAATTAATTATAAATATTTTTTTAGTTTCTTGTTATTTGTGTTTCGTTTCTGAGAATTATTAAAATTCAAGCAATCTGAATTTTACACAAAAATAAATTCTTCCCTTAGTAACAAGTATAACTTTTGCATTAGAAATTATTCACGATAAATGCAATTGCTTTTTCGCCAACAGAATGTTTTGGCTTATTTGACTACATCAAAGCATACTAGAGCTGTCTGCCTAAGAGGAGGGTCTCTTCGTGGAGGACTTTTTAAAGGTTAGGTTATTTAATTACGGCAAAGCCTCGAGGGCTATCTGCCTAAGGGGAGGGATAGCTTCGTGGAGGACTTTCTAAGGGAAACTGGCTCGTATACACGTTACACATGGGAAAAACCACGAAAACACCCACGCAGCCAGCCCGTTCGCGGGATTCGAACCTCGGACCGAACTACCAGTGTTCAGCGACTTTACCGCTCGGCCGTTGGTGGGCCCCAGGACTTTTTAAAGAAACTGCTCGTATATATGTTATATATGCGGAAAACTATGAAAACGCCCATGCAGCCAGCCAGTTCTCCTAGAATCGAACTAAAGTCAGAACTCGGTATTCTGCGACTTTACCGCTCGGCTGACAGTGACAGAATGTCTGCTATCTATACATTAATCTACTACAGTGGTAGATTTGTTTCCGAGAAAGAGATGCGAAACAGAAAAGAGATGCGAATCATATCCATCTCACTGAGATGAATATGATCATTTTCAATGTGCCAATTGGTTAAATGGTCAACGTGTAAGTTAAGTGGGTGGCCAAATCAAGTAAATGTTTTAATGATATATCTAGCATCTAGATATGATGCGAAATTTTTTGAATTGGAAAGGCAACGATCAGTTTGCAAACAAACTTAAAAATAATGGAACATAATATTAATTTTCAAATACTATTCTATCTAATTTTCCCAATGCCCAACAATTCATATAATGCTGTCGTGCTAGTACATTTATAAAGACTTACTGGTTTACCTTGCGTCCTCTGGTGGTGCAAGTAGTAGCAGATCCAGCTAGTAAAATTGGAAGATCTGTGGTTCGAATCCTGGTCCTTAAGGGAGGAGAATATAAAGAATGATTTTTTTTGGTTTGTTTGTTGTTGTTGTTGTGCCCTTGTAAGGTAAATTGGCAGCACGTCTAGATGAATAAGCTTGAAGATTCATGATTGTGATCCAAGCCTCATCAGTGGTTAAGATACACCTCTGAATACTGGCATTTCGATCTGGTTTGGGTTCGATCACAAGCGAACTGACCGGCTGCATGGGTGGTTCTAGTAGTTTCCCCCCTGTATCATATGCTAGTTTCCCTCAGAATGTCCTCCACGAAGGCATCCTTCCTCATAGGCAGGTAGCCCTCGCAGCTTTGCGTTATTTAAATAACTGAATCGATCATGATTTTGATCCTTCCAAGGACGTTTTGAGTTTACCTGTTTCATGGCTTTACATATTACTATTATTAATGAATTCCTCTCAGGATGTTATCCAAAAATATATTAACAACTCAGATTTTTCGAGATTTTTTTTTTCTATCTGAATACACAGTAAAACACCTTTGTTATGCATAAACTCTTATTCATCACTTTCGACTGAGGGATGGTAATTGAAAGAAATATGACTATTTTTTAAAGCTTAAATGTGAGCTTTAGTATGGAAGAAGAACCCAGGCAGCCCGTCTCCAAAAATATACGTATTATTTTGGTGAAATAAGGGTATGGTATTTTTTTAACGTTACTTTTACGAAATTTATAGGAATGAAAAAGGCTGAAGTTACTGTTGACTCTTGATCGTTATTTTCCACACGTTACTTTTACGAAAATTATACGAATCCGAATGTACTGAAAAAAACTACCGCCATAATGGTATATTTTATTCGTCACTTTTACGCATATTATGCGAATCGAATGTTCTGAAAGAAACTACTGCTTTTATGGTATATTTCATTCGTCACTTTTACGGATATTATACGAAGTCTAAAAAGATTGAAAATGAAGTTTATTAATTCAAAATGTTTAGTGCATTTTTGGCATTTCACTTTGTTCTTTCATATATGAGGCTAAAATTTTTCTATGAATTTTAACATGTGAGCTAAATCTTTTCGTGCATTTTTGCAAAAAAATATATTTTCTTAATTTAAAGATCTTCAAAATAACTTATTTATTTTCTTATATCAAGTTTGTTATTTTTATTCATATCAACACTTACATTAATTTACACAATTTAATTTCTTTTATGAAAATCCTATTACCCATTTAACTGGAATAAGCTGTATATTAAATTTGTGTACTTACTGAGTTTGGTACTATACTCGTCTTATTTTATTTAGCAAATGTGTGCATTTAAATTGGAATAAGACTAGCAAATCTTTCATGTCGAGGAATAGAATAATAAATAGAGCAGAAGATGCTTGAAATCTTTTAACTTCTTGAACAATAGTTTAATGTAGACTAAAGGATCATCAATTATAATCAAAGATATACTAATATTTTTATTTAATAATAATAATAATAACTCTACGAAATTGCAAGCTGAATCCTGATATTTTGGAAATATTTCAGTTCTTTTAATCTTTGTTATAAAAATCTCATGAGGCTAACATTTTTTAATTTTGTTTAATGTACGGGAAAAATGATATAGCGATTTTAATAATTTTTCTATGAGGAAAAAATAAATAAATAATGTAAATAAATAATTATATTATATTTTATATTTTTCCTGAAACAGTTAAAGACATTCTTAATATGGAGATCTACAGAATAAGTACAAGGGTCCAGTTAAATGAACTCAAAATTTCCATCGTTAATTTTACGCTAACTTATAAAAATTAACCGGATTCACAATTATACACTGAGCATGCGCATACACAGACATTTCTATTTTTCGTAGAAAAATTGAATTATTACCTTAATACAGAGATGCTGTGAATATAAATTTATATAATGCAAAAATAAGCTTATTTCATATGCTAATTTAGAGGCTCTCTTAATATGTTTAATTATTAAAAAAAAAAAAAAAAAAAAAAAAAAAAGAAGCGTTGCAATTCTTGTTCACTGACCAATGGCAAAGCAGACACTTTCTACTTCCGGTTGTGGCGGGATATTTGTGAAGTCAGCAATGGCGGTCGAAAAGAATGGTAAAGTCGCAAAGAATACTGTTTGTTTGTGGATTGGCGTTTGTGACTGAATCCATCGATGTTACTAATTATTTGAAGAAAGTAAGTGAATATTTTATATTTTGAGTGTTTAATACTCGTACTTTCTTCACCTATATAAAATTTTATAAATAGCGTCTGTGTAGGAAATGTGATTTTCCATGTGTTGTTCTTTTGTGTACGTACCTAATGATTCATTTTCAGGATTTGGTACTGTTAATGACATAGAATACCAAATCAATAAATTGAAAAAATTTTACACTAGTCTGTTTCTTACTGTTTGTGTCACTCCTGTGTGTATGTGTCTCACCTTTTTATACTTATATTATTTTTACTCAAACGTTTTAATATTTATCTTAAAGCATGTTGTAATTAAGCAGAAAATAGCTTTTAATGGAAAAAGAAAGGCAATATTAACATGACTAATTGTTCAGAAATCTGTTCTGGAAATATTATCTACCTTATGCCAAAAATAAAGCATGTAACTTTCATTTATTTATGAAATTCAAAATTTTTTATTTGCTTAGTGTTTTCCCTAAAAAGAATTTAATGTCTTATTTTTGAATTTAGTTTTATAAATTTGCTTTAATATATAATCTTTAGCTCAAAGATATTGTGCTATTAAAAAAGGAAATTTTATGCGATAGAAACACAGGTACTTTGTTCCAAATCTGTGCTAATTTTTTTTATATATATATACTGAATTTTCATGCACTTCTAATTACTGAAATATATCCTTTCATGAATAATAAGTAAGTCCTAAGTCCTTTCATGAATGCATTTCTTTTTTGTTTGTTTGATTTTGTTGTTTTAAAAGATCTGCCATAGTTAAAGAAAGAAAATAAAGTAAGAATGCTTTAGTTTCAGTTTTTTGAATAAATTTATTACTATTTACTGCAGCTTCAGGTTTCTCTAAACATAATTTTCGAAGTCAAAACTTGATAGTTATGTTGATTATTAGACTTGCATGAAAAAATTTATTGAAAAGTTAATATTTGATCTAAAATACCTTAAATTATTTGAATTATATTTTACTAAATCATGTATTTTGATATAACTAGATAGTTAAAAAAAAAGAAAATTGTAAATGTGTAGAAATGCTTATATAAAACCAAGAAATTGTTTATATTTTTGTTGCTTTTTACCTTGTAAATTATATATATATATATATATATATATATACAGTCAAAAGTCGTTAATCCAGACTCGTCGGGACTTCGGCGATTCCGGATTAACGATTTTTCCGGATTATAGATCATCAGTTTAAATCTAGTAAGATGGCATGCAGAAATTATAAAATTAAAAATATGAAACCGTAATTTATGAAATAAAGAACAATTATGATCTAAAGGGTATCAAAATTTACAAAAAAAAAAAAAGGAGCTTAATATTTATTTGTTTACTTTATTAAACATTTCTTTCAATGTAAGTTGTTTAAGTTGCTTCGTTTTTTATGTGATAATACATTCTCTTTAATTCTTTAAACAGACATAATTTCTTGTTCAGTTACAAAGTTCCGCTGTTCAAGTCCTGTAATTGCTGTGTCGAGAATACCGACTAATTTGTCAATTGAAATTTTTTCGTTTTCAATAACCTCTGTCACTTTCTTCGCTATCGGAAGCGAATTATAATGACGAGGAATTTGATTTAAATCATATCAAAGATGGAGTACATCGAGATGAAATACTACATTTAATAAGGAATTATAAGTCAAATAAAATCAAAACATCTGCCCTGAAGATAAGGATAGTGCTGACAGATCAACTTCCAATTCATAGCGCGGCGCCGCGGCGTTAAGATAAACAAAGTTTAGATAAACAAAGGATATGCTTTTATCCATTTTTTGTAGCAATTCCACTTTTTGTTTAATGAACTTCGAAACATACTTTCGCTTTGTAGATCATTTACATATTAATAAATATATATCAGAAATTCTATTTGTCATAAACGAAAGTTCAAGCTTACTTTTTTTATAAAATTGCTCTAACAGTCTGCAAAAAATAATAAGTCGGAATCAATTCGAAGATTAAGGAACAACGCAATCTGCAACATTAACTGAAATAGATAATTAAATAATTTTAGCTTAGCTTATACCGTCCGTTATACATTAAACGCGCACTCGTAAACGTATTTTGCGCACGCGCACAAGCATATTCTCAGCCGAAAAGGCCTTACGCGCATGCGTCAACGCGACGCATGCGCAGAAAGTTTGAAGCTTTGAGGTCCGGATTATGGGTGTCCGAATTAACGACTTTTGACTGTATTACAGTCTGGGGAGTTAGCACCCTGCTGAATTGTAGTAAACGAGACGTCCAATCTACTAGACCATCAAAGATGCAGATTTGGATTTTCTATTTCATAGTTATTGAAATCATAATGGTATGTTTGTTTAAATTAGTACTGTTTATGAATGTGATAAAAATAAATTCTGATAAGCTAAGAAATGATTTATTTTCTATTAATTATAAACTGTAAATAATGTAACCAATTTTCTTCATAGTATTTACTAATTTTTTTTTTTTTTTAAACGGAGGTAGTCTTATTTATACAATTCTTGCAGAGATACCAAGAAATAAAACATTTCAGGAATTTTCACTCAGTGTATCTTGATGTGTAAAATCATGTTGTTCAATGCCATATTACTTTTTCACAGGAAAGTAATTTTATTGATCTAACATCTACATAAATCAAACTTTTTAAGAATGATTACAGTTTCTAAGCTAACTTAAAATTTTTAGACTTAGAAAATATATGTTTAATGTAGCATTAGTTTTCCATAGAATAGAAACGGTTTTAAAAATGTTCAGTTGTTAGAGGGAAATAATATAAATGAGATTGTCTTGATATAGTTTCAGCTGGAAATGAAACTGAATTTTCGGATAGTGAAGATTTCATTTAAGAATTCTAATAAAACTGATTAATGTAAATCCTATGACTTATGTAGGTATTTTTCTGTTATCAGGACTAGATTCAGAAATGTGTGTTTATATATGCATGCATTTTTAAATGTAGGTGCTCGTGTGTGCATATGAATATTCTTTATGTATGTATGTGTATACTTATACACATATATACGCATACATGCATATACACATGCTTACATACCTACAGTGGAACCTCGAGATACGAGTTTAATTCGTTCCAGCATTCAACTGGTATAGCGAATTTCTCGTATCTAGAAACAAGCTTCCCCATTGAAAATAATGGAAATTCAGTTAACCCGTTCCACACCCCAAAAAATATCAACATTTTAATATCAAGTCAGTTTTTCCTAATAAATAACACTGGTAAATAATATAACCATAGTTTAACTTTGTTACCAATATTTTAACTCCTTCTCGTTAATCCACACCAACAACAGTTTGTCAACATCTAGGAGTACTTTTATGGTGCTTGGAAGCAACGATAATTCCTTTGGCTACATCAGGTTTCTTAATTTCTTCCTGTTTCTTCAGAATAGTATAGATTTTCGGTGTTGAAAGGCCGCAAGTCTTCGCCAGTTCCGTCATTATGCTTAAGTTTATCTATGATTTCTTTCTTGATATCGACGGCCATGGCCTCCTTATTCTTCTTTGCAGCACTATCTGAGGCAACAATCTTCTTGCGAGGCATCTTGAAATAATTATTTTCACGTTAAATGTCAAAACAATTAACTTACAAGTGCACAAACACGTATATAAAAGAACACTGAGTGATCTGACGAGGGGATTCCCCGAGTTGAGCCGGACAGGGAAATGGCGCCACCCATACCAACAGCTTGGCTCATTGCTCGTTACTCGAGTCAATGCTCGTATTTTGCTCATACTTTCCTTCTCAAGGTTTCATTGTACATTTCTGAATCCCGTCCTAATAACAGAGGAGTACCTTTCCCAGTATTGCAACAGAGCTAGAATGAATTATTGCGTTAAATATGTGGAAAATGCATGCTTAAAGTACTGTTATTTTCTAAATATATTCTGTATGTCTATTTTTTACAAGAAGAAAAAATAGCTAAAAGCTGTTAATTTATTTATTAGTCCAAAGGGGCTTTGTCCCTAAAGGACTATTGTTTTTGTTTTGCGTTGGTTCACTATAAATACCTGTTTCACTTTTCAAACTGTTCCTACCAAATGTTAGAGTCCCTAGTGTGGGATTAATATTCTCTATCTTAGTGCCTTCTATAACCTATGTTAGGGTTAACCTGTATAACCTACAAGGATTGCCAGTTTAGGCGAGATATCTAGGTAGTCATCCTAATACGTACCTTATTTTTTATTATTTTAAAATTAAATTGAAAGTAATAAACTAGTTTTCAAGAATGGAGTTAAACTAGCTTTGCATTCAACTCTGGTTTATTGTGTTAATAATGTTTTGCTGTAACAAATATGAATTTTTTGTTTAAGTATAATAATTTAAAATGTTTTTTCTAGAGAATGAAGTACTGCCACTAAGTCGTATTGGATATGTTGCAAGGTAATTTTCTATTCTACATTAACTCAATCTTTATGTTCTGTTACAGATATATTGGCAGAAATAATGAAAACCTGACATTCAAAAAGAAAAATAATAACGTTGAATGTAGTATATTAGATGGTTAACTGTGGTTTGGCAGCTCATTAATAATCTTACACATACTAATTCAGAAGTCAAACAACAAAAATCAGCATTATATTTTCAAAATTGCTGTTTGTTTTGCAGCTGAGGATGGTGGTTCGGTAAAACCATCGAAACTAGTCCTGTGAAAATTTTGAAAATATAATGCTGATTTTTGTTGTTTGACTTCTGAATTAGTATTTATTCGGTGTGTTATTGTGTCTTAATCGTACACATATTGAATACGAATAATTTTGACAATTACCGGTATTTTCAATAGTATAAAATTAGGCAAGAAAACAGCTTTAGTTTAGCACAGATTTTTAAATACAACTCTCTTAATTTCGAAGGTGATCCTGCACACACAGGTCCTGTGTGATAGAAAGCTCGCCAACGGTCCAGCGGTAAAGTCGCTGAACACTGGTAGTTCGGTTCGACGTTCGAATCCCGCGAACGGTCTGGCTGCATGGCCGTTTCCGTGGTTTTCCCCATGTGTAACATGAATACGAGCCAGTTTCCCTTAGAAAGTCCTTCACGAAAGCATTCCTCGCCTTAGGCAGATAGCCCTATAGTGCTTTGCAGTAATCAAATAAACCTAAACCAAACCTGTTACAGATGTATTTTTATGTTACTAAAATAGTAAAACTTAAAAACTAAACTGGATGGCACAAACAGCCCTTAGAGAGCCATGGCTGGCAATGCCTTGATATCTACTTTCTAGATGGTGAGTTCTGTGGTGTTTGTGCATAAGTGGTCAGCTTGTTGCAGGCCCCCCGGTATTAAGTCCCCAATGGAACTTGGTACTAATTTTATTGACCCACTCAAGGGATGAAAGGCTGCTTCAACCTTGCCTAGCCTGGGAATCAAACGCCGGACCTCTGGTGCTACTGCGTGACGCACTAGCCACTGTGCTACCGAGCCTCCCTAAAATAGTAAATTTATGAAAATTATTTAAAAAATTCAAAATATCAGGGTACTTTTCCGTTTCGCCGCCGCAAATCTTGCCAAGCAGACTTTATTGGCGACAACACACAGTATACACATAAAAATTGTTAACAAATGTTAGTTCTAAGAAATTTTTATTTTAAAGGCATAAACATTTTAATATCGTTTAAAATTTTGTAAAATGATAATAAATAAAGACAATAAATTTGTAGAAAGACATTAATTTGTATTTGTAAAAAGAGATTAATTTAAGAATTTACTATGCTTTCATGGTGCAACATTCTGATTCGGCGTTTTATATCACGTGACCCCAAGTGATCTCATCTCATGTTAAACTACGCTAATTCTCTCAGTAATTATCTACATTAATTTCAAGTTAAATCTTAATTTGGAATACAAGTTTAAATGCAAGAATTATTTCATTTCGTATGAATAGCTTACTCAGAAATTATGTAAAACCACAGTGCTTTACTTCACTAGTGCATTCTCATTAGAATTGATGAATTTAACCCTTGATTTTGCCTTTTCTATATTTCCGGGTGAGCGTGTGATTGCATCCTAATTGATTTAATTACCGCGAATGGCCTTAGGACATAAAGTTGGACTATCTGGTAAACATTCTATGTAATTGTATCCCAGTATTGAAAGAAACATTCGGTCTGATAGAAATAGCTGCAACGTGTTTTGAAAATGAAATGTAAAAGGTTACCAGCGAGGATATTCTGTTTGGCATCGGTTGTACCATTTTGGGCGACTTTATCGCTTGCACCGGCAAAATGGAAAAGTAACAATATTGGTTTGACAAAGGTAAGATATAATTGAATTTAATAAGTTGGAAATACTGTCTGTCTTTCCATAAGTTAAAAAATAATTTCAAATAATATTTCGTTTTTCAGTTTTTCATGTTATTTGTTTAATGTTATTGTAATCTGATTTATCATATTTAGTCACATATTCCATCCCTCTTTGCACTATAGTATATAATTCAAAGGACTTATCAGTTTCAGCAATATTTTTTTTACCAGTATAAATTTTTACCATAACTCTGCTTCTAAATCATATCCTGAAAAATTAAGGAGTAAAGTACACAAAGAAGGAAAATATGCAAGTAAATAATGGAATTTAGTGTTGTTTATGTGTCTAATATTTGTACTAGATTGTAAAAGTTATAAAATTCTATTAGCTTTTATTCTTTTTTAAATTGAGATGCTTCTTTGCACCCAAATGGTTAAAGCCTTCCAGAATTGGTACTTTGATCTAACTTCTATTCCTAATAAATAATCCAGCTGCATACAGTTTACTCAATTTCTGCCATGTGTAAGGTAAACAGTATTAGCTTTTTTTTTAAATATATCTTTTACAACTATTCCATCAGGTAGATTTCTTTCATATTTTGCCTTAATTGAGTCATCCTGCTAATTAAGAATTTAAAGTTAAGTTTTTGTGTGTATAATTCCTTTTAAGTATGTGCAAGCAAATGCATACATTAACAGTTGCGTAAAATTATGTTTCGAGTATCAAATTCAGAAATTTTTGGGCTGTTTTTCGAAGATTTATTAATGATTTATACTATATTAATATTGGTAAAAAAATGCTGTGGCTTTTATATGAGAGTATACATTTTAAAATAGCTGCATGATATGGTAGAGGTAAAAAGCTTCAAGGTTGCAGCAAATATTTCCTTTAACAGAAGTGACAATTTTTATTTTGCCAAGACAGGAAATTTAGTTAGTGAAAGCAGTAACCCTATTTTGAGATGTTAAACAGGAAGGCAAATTTTTGAATTTGAATTGATTTTTGAAGGAAGACTTCATTTAGTCTTGCTATCATTCTACGTAGCTTTTAACTTTTTTATGGTATTTATAATTTTATTGTTATTCGGCTTTCTGTTTTCTTAGAATGCACATGAATGTAGACTTGAAATATTTTATATTGCAAACTGAGATGCCATTGTTATCATAATTAAAGATTTGTGTTCTGATTCTGGAGGAATTTACTGATAATACTTTTGATTGTGTATTGGTTTCTGGTTTATTGAAATGTGTAAAATAGCCTGTTAATGCATATACGTATGTTTATGAAGTATTCTGTTATATGTATATGGTGTTGTGATTAGTTTTCTGCTTACTCTTTATTTAAGAAAAATTATCTGTAAGAAAGCGAATATTCTTTACTATATGTAGGAGTAAAATTGAAAAGGCTAATGCAATATAATTAATACAAAATTAAGATTTTTCTCGTGTACTTAAATACAAACATAGCCATTAAAGACTTTCTTAACCTGGCAGTTCTAAACAAATCTTTAGGTATTTTTTACTTGAAATTATAGGCATTGTGTAAGGTATATAATTGAAGTTTACTGTGTGATAGTACGAACTTAAATTTTTAATTACTGAAATGTAAATTTTTAAATATGAAATACTCAGTGCATTTTATATGCATCTTTTAATACTTCAACTATATTTAAAAACTGAAAACATCTGAAGTGTGAAATTATTACAATTTTTTTTTTTTTTTTTTCTTGTTTAGGAGTTGTTCTCAAAACATTGGGTGACAAAGAATTCACTTTTACAAAAATCGAGCAGGATATTAAAGACAGAGAACTATAGAACAAACATGGCAAAGCTGAATGAAATCTATGTTGAATTTTATTATTGAAAAAAATTATGCTCTTCAGATTTAATGTTAGTTTTTATTGTTTAACAGTAATTGCAGTTTTCGAATACCTGTAAAATAAACCTAATTCTTAATTTCATGTGTATTTCTTTTGCAAGTATTACAGTTCATAATACTTCAAACAACTTGAAATTTGATACTTGTTAATTTATGTGGGATATGTTAATGTAATGATAATAATTTTATAATTTAAATAACTCATTGTCATCATATGAGCATAATCTAAAATGCACAGCATTTAACAACAAATTAATAAAAAAATAGCCAACTTCTAATTGCTTTCTTTTGTCCAGTTGCCTCCTTTTAAATCATTTAATACCATAAAGCTATTTGACGAAAAAAAATAATTGGCATGTCCACATCAACATGTACATTTATAATGATATTATAGAAAAAGTCACATGAGATAAATATTTAAAAACTGCAATATTCCTAAACAAATTAACTTTTTAAAATTTTATCTGGTATATAAGATAAAATAAAGAACATATTTAAGTAATTTTGAATTTGCATAATTTTACGAACTTATTTATGAAATTAACAGTTACATTCTAAAAGGGAACTTTTTAAAATGCCTCGATAAAGCATTTCTTTTGTAGAGGTTAACTTTTAGTACTGATCTAATATATTTATAAGATTTTAAACTGAGTAACTTTAAGACAACAATAATAGACTACAATACATTGCAAGATTGAGTGATAAATGTAAAATTTTTACACATCATAATTATGTGTGTAATTAAAACAGAAGTTACTCGATTAACTTGCATGCAAATTAATATTTTCTTTAACATTTTTGGATAAACTAAATTTTAATAAATAAATATGTATATATTTGTGTATTATCTGAAGATATGAATGCAATATTTGTGACATTAAACATTCATCTTCAAGGAAAATAAGCAAAAAGTAAACTTCGTAACTATTGGAAAAGGTAAGTGTTCTACAATATCCCTCCTGGTCTATACTTAACAATTTTAAAATTTAGCACACTCATTCAAATAATCTAAATGTATGATGTTTTGTTTTGCTCTACAGTCGTTTACTGAATTTGGTAATTAACTGTATTGTACTTTACATAGAAATTAACGTAGATATTCCCCGTATTTTACGGCACAAAAACTTATATATTTGATAATAATTGACTTAAATCTTTCCTATGTTTTCTTTGCATATGCGAATGACTTTGGTAAAAATTTAGTCCAATGTCTTCTCTTTACTGTGTATAAGGGCACATTTTTGGTAAAAAATTTGCATAAATCTTCAGTTACCTATTTACTGCATTTTTCGTAAAATGTGCTTATTTTAATCTCGTATTTTTCATGTAAATCTATGCAAAAATGTTCTGCATATTATGATTAAAAGATAAAATATTAATTTTATATCAAATGTTTACATATCCACCTTTTAGGTATGTACAGCAAAATGGAATATATATAACTGGAAAAATTAAATGCAAAAAAATTAATTTCTATTAAAAAATTTCATAACACTTAAAGGCTGAAAATCACTTTTAATATTTCATTTCAAAGTGACTACAAAATATGCAATAAATTTTGTAAACCTGAGTTCTATGTTTTAAATCAATTAATGCTATCGTTCATTTACATGGCATAAGAAAATGTCCTTCGGAAAAACAAATAATTTATTTAAAGTGTTATTTAGCAAAAATGAATTTAGTAAACAACTGTTTGCTGCAGATGTTTACTAAATTTAAATTTATGAAATGAATTTAGTAAACAAAAATGCAAATGAACGATAGCATTAATTGATTTAAAACATAGAATTGATGTTTACAAAATTTATTGCATATTTTGTAGTCACTTTGAAATGAAATATTAAAAGTGATTTTCAGCCTTTAAGTGTTACGTAATTTTTTAATAGAAATTTTTTTTTTTTTTTTTTTTTTTTGCATTTACTAGTGCATTTAAATTTTCCAGTTATATATATTCCATATTGCTGTACATAACTAAAAGGCAGATATGTAAGAATTTAGACTAGAAGAGAAACACGCTAATGTGACAATCAAAATCGTAAAAAACAACCACCTTGTATTTAGCGTAGACGCTAAATACAAGGTTGTTTTTTACGATTTTGAATGTAAGAATTTGATATAAAAATGATTTTACCTTTTAATCATAGCATGCAGAAAGTTTTTGCATAGATTTATATAAAAAATATGAGATTAAAATAAGTACATTTTACGAAAAATGCAGTGAAAAGGTAACTGGAGATACTCAGTAAAGTGGAGAAGACATCGGATTAAATTTTTACCAGTCATTCGCATATGCAAAGAAAACAGGGAAGATTTAGGTCAATTACTATCAAATATATACGTTTTTGTACCGTAAAATACGGGAAATATATACGTTAATTTCTATCAAATATATACGTTTTTGTGCCGTAAAATACGGGGAATATCTACCTTAATTTTTACCTAATATATACGTTTATATACAGTAAAAAATCGGGGAAATTTACGTAAATTTTTACTAAATATATACGCATACGTGAACGTAAAGCAAAAAAATTGAGATTTACGTATATACGATAAATATACGTAAATCCCTGAAATTTACGTATATTATACGTAAAAGTTGCGAATGAACAGCAGTCTCTCGGGTAAATATACCTAAATTTTACGTAAAAGTTACGTATAGTATAATGTAAAAATATACGTAAATATTTAGTAATTGCCACTAGACACTTTTTATGATATTTTTACGTTTAACTTGAACGTTTTTTATACGAAAGGCCATTCGTAAATTGCACGTATTTTTCTCGTGCAATTTACGAATGCATGCTGCCTGGGAAACATACTAGGATGCTGAAACAATGAAATTTTTATTAAATACATAAGAATAAACTGGCGGTTCTAGCTTCATTAATCGTTCACATTATGTTATTTATAATTATTCAACTTTGCATGGATCACCTAGTTTTAAAAAACAAGTGATTCATGCATTTACAATTACAAAACAAGGCATTTTTAAAGCATAGAGATAATTAAATGTATTTTAGGTTTGGTGTATTTAATTATGACAAAGCACACTAGGGTTATCTGCCTAAGGGGTGGGATGCCTTCGTGGAGGAGTTTCTAAGGGAAACTGGCTCGTATACATGTTACACATGGGGAAAACCACGAAAACACCCATGCAGTCAGCCCGTTCGCGGGATTCGAAACTCGGACCGAACTACCAGTGTTCAGCGACTTAACCGCTCGGCCGCTGGTGGGCCTTAAATGTATTTTAAAAATTGAGTTTGTAATCAAGCTTCGCTATCTAGGAATAAGATATAGCTTGCAGTTAAGTTATATTCTTTCTTAAAAAAAATTTTTTTTTTCACCTATTAAAAATAACAATCAGCAGCGTGTGTTTTTGAAAATATCCCTAAATGCAACATAAATACAAGGCAGATTTCTTTAGGGAATCCTTTACAAAGACAATTTTCCACTTAGGAGGAAAACGTTTTGCTAAATTAAAATATAAATTTACAAAGACGATTTTATGAGAAAACAGAAGGAGGACTCTACATTGGACTAATAATTAGCAAGTTGCTGATCAGTGAAAAATAATGGCAATCTTGGATAAAATGAAAATCAGAACGATATTATTGCAAATTCTTCAATAAAGCATCTAACATATTGCAAATTAAAAATTTAAAAAGCGTTCTTTATTTTGTGAGTTTATTTGTGAAACTATCTGAGAAATAACCTCATTTTATCTTGTAATATTGGAAAATGTTTTCAGCTACCATTATCTATCACAAATTAAATACTTTGAAAGTGGATTCATTTTAAGCTGTTTAAAATATTATTTGTGTTCGAGCTTAGGGTGAAGAAATGTTTGTGTGCTGTGTTCATTCATAAGTATATGTATTTCGCCAGGATTTAGATTTTGCACTTCTCTGTTTTTATCAAATAACATAAAATTAGCATTTCATGAAAAAAAAATTTTTTTTTTTAATCTTTAATTTAAACATCAAAGGGATTAGAATTTTTGTTACTTTGCAAAAACTACTTAGTAAAAAGATGGATTTCGAATTTGAAATGTTTTTGCTATTTGGTTAGTAAATTAATTAATATAACGTAGTATACTACTTAGTTAACTATGTTTTTATTGGGAACCATTTAAGGACATATTATAACGGTGGAAATTACTTTTGTTCTTTTTGAAGTTCCTCTATACATTATAAAATTAACCAATTGATCAAAATTGCATTATACAATAAAATAAATACTGTAACACAACAACAACGATAAATAGCCTTCTTATATAACAGCCCCAATTAAAATTACTAACTAAAAACAACGAACGTGGAGACATTTCTATTATGTAGTAAAGTAAGCTTTAAAATATTTTGGAAGACCTGGTCAGAAATTATGTGAAAGAAAGTGAATCCAATTTTCATTTTTAAAAATTTTCTTATAATGTGTCAGCTTATTTTAAGCCATTTTATCTAGTAATAACAACTTGATATTGTTTCAGATTAAAAGTAATGAATGCAATATGATCCATATTTCGAAATGGGCTCATTTAGTTATGCTGTATTAACTACTAATAACTGTTGATGAAACATTTCCACAGCAACATAAATTTGATCTGCTATGCAAGTCTATTTATGTGTTTATTTTTTTAACAAATATTGAATCGTCGAACGTAAAAAAAAGCATTAATAAAATCTTTAAATACCTGTCTTTGAATTTGAGTTCGAACACAGCATATTTAAAACAAGAGACTATTACAACACTTTGCTAGGATCCTGCTAGCCGCGCAAGACGCTTTGTTAGAAGGAAACAACTGATTGAAAGCATGTGTTCAAATTATCACATGTGTCATTTATCTGTCGAAGAAAAGGTAGGACTTTTGTATGAGTATGTTTCAAAGCTTGTTTTTCCGTTCCGTAAGTACGCCAATCCCCAGGGATGTAATTACTCTTTTACGACAAATCTGAACTGCTGCAGTTCTTCCGAAACGTGAAGAGAATATACTACGATGACATTACTGAATGATCTCAAAGCCATCTGCTATTCTGAACTATTTTGTACTTTCTTTAAAAATACAGAAGATTATAAGTACAGGTGCTTTGCACATCTACAGTTATTGTTTTCTAATTACTGTCATGTAACATAAATGCAAAAGCATTTAATGTGTATTTAGTCTTTCGCATAATACGTCAAAACAAATTTCTCTTAAGTCATCTGTTTATGGCTGAAGTTGCTATGTGTATTTCATTAATTTATGCTATGGAAGTTAAAAATACAGCGATCAATAAAAAATATAAAAATTTTCACATCTGAAATAAAAATTATGGTAAAACGCTTGAACACCATCTCCAAAACAAGAGACTAAATTTAAAAAAAATCATGTTTGAGCTAAAATATTAATGTCTTGCAAAATCTTTTCTAACATAATTGACAATTTTCGATAGAGGGACAAGCTTTTTTTTACTGCTTAGACCTAGAGTACTTTTTTTTATACTTCTTACTAAACAATCATAGATCCTTTCCCAGATTTTACTAATCAGGTGCTGGCCTAAGATGTAATACTTTGATAAAGAAATTCTAAAAAGTTTAGCTTTTTTTAGTTCAGTAATTCTGAATACTTATAAAAACTCGGACTACTACAAATTTTATTAAAACTCATCCTATGATTCAAAAAGGTGCTTCAGACCGCTGACGAAGTTTTTAAATTAAAAAGAAACTGTATTTGATATGGTAATGAAGTTAAAATATCATTGCACCTGCTTACACAATATTCAATCTAAGAATGCTACTATTTTAGAGAATTCTATGCATTTCAAATAAATATAGCACAAATAATTATTATATATTCAGATTATACACGACTACTGCGTCATTCGTCAACAACATACATTCAAGAAACAATAAAAAATTTTTAAATATATCTGACAGGTTTCAGATTTTAAATTACGTCCAAAAGGACCTTTCTTGAACGTTTTGTGTGCTAACTTTATTTATTAAATATCATGTTCCTTGCACTTACACCATAAAATTCAGTTCAATAGCAATGTCGATAATTAATTTTAAAATGAGCATATATTTAGAATTTCCGGTACACAATTCCGCGCGCTAGAGATGAAAAGGTTTCCACCCCCGTAGAGTGTTGCTATTGCTTGCTTTGAAATCGTTGAGTTTGTTACTCAAAAATTCTTTAAAGTCTCACAAAATATGAAATAGATAATAAAACAAATTCCGAATTTCAAATTTGGTCTTCCACATGCCCATATTCGCAGAAGGATTACGTCATTCAAACTTGGATGGCCTTTTTTCAAACCTTTTTTTTTATCACAATGCGAGAAATATACATACATTTACGATTATTTTTATTATTTAATTACTTCAAATGTAATGCGGGACTCTAACATTTGGTGGCAACAGTCTCAAAAGTGATTCGCCGTTTATAGTGATTCAACGCAAAATCGCAAAAATGAAAACAGTATTAGTATTTAAAACAATAGTCTCTCAAGGACTATTGTTTTAAATACTAATACGCCCCTTTGGACTACTAAATAAAAATATGAAAGGTTTCAGATTTTAAACTACGTCCAAAGGAGCGTTTTTAACGTTTTGTGTGTTACCTCATTAAATATCATGTTCTACGTACTCAAACCATAAAGTTCAGTTCAACAGCAATATCTCAAAAGTATTTTAAAATGAGCGTATCTTAGAGTCTCTCGCGCTGGAGATAAAAATGGGATTTTTTTCGTAAAGTGTTGACATTTCTCCCTTTGAAATTGTTTAGTTTTTTAATAAAAAAATTCGTTGAAGTGTTATAAAATATGAAATCGATAATTAAACAAATTTCAAATTCAAATTAGGGCTTCCACATGCCCATATTGTGTGGAAGATTACGTTATTTAAATTTTGATAGCTCTAGGTACCGTTGCTTTATTACAATGCGAGAAACATGCGCACATTCATGCAGATTCTTCATTATTTAATTTCTTTAAGTATAATACAAAGCGATAATATTTAGTGGCAACAATTTTAAAAGTGATTCGCCGTTTATAGTTTTCTACGAAAAATGCCAAAGCGAAATTAAAAGTCCTTCAGGGCAAATTGGCCCTTTGGACTAAAACTAAAGTAAGCAAACATAAAAAGTAAATTTTCGTGCTTCTTTTCTTAATCGCATTTCGTTTTATTTATTTACTGCGGTTTTTTTAACTGAAATTTGTTACTTTTAGAAAAGCTGCGGGTTATATTTTGGACATTCAGTTGTTAGGCTGTAGGTTGGTTATTTTAATAATTTACATAGCAAAATACAGAAATTTTAACACACCTTTGCCTTTCTGCTTGTAGTTATTTTGCGTTGAACAATGTAATTACAATTATGTAAGAAAATCAAACTCATTGAATTTTTTTCTAATAAAAATCGCATTGAAATCAATGTACATAAAAAAATTTGGAATATTTGAAATGAATTTGAACAGAACTTCATCAAACCAGTATAAGCGACGAATATTGTTCCAAAATGAATAAATAATTCGCCATTATTATTTTTACTATCAATTTAGTTATGCTTCATAAACCCATTCAAAATACGGTTATTATAAATTACTGTTCATGGCTAAACTTATTTGAATTATTGCTTAATTATGTTATTCTTTACATATAATTATATATAACTCAAATTAAATGTAGTAATTAAATGCGCTATTCGTTTCGCTCGAATAATTAAAACTTATAACTTGTCGGTTTTAATTATGTATCTATATATCCATAAGTAAATTTGTTTAAATATTTCCTAATGCTATTTTTTAATTGAATTCACTAGCATTTTGCATATTTCTGAACATTCAATTTAAACACTAAAGGATATTTTATGAAAATGTTATCTGTTTAAAGAGAGTTTTGAAAAAACATGCTTACATGCTACTTTTTTATTTCGCGAAGAATGTCCACGTTTGTTTGTTGTATATAAACCACTACATGTTCAAGCGTTTTTTGGCGATTAAACATAGCGGTCTAAAACGAAAAAGAAAATTAAATATTTCCTAATGCTATTTTTTAATTGAATTCACCAACATTTTGCATATTTCTGAACATGCAATTTAAACACTAAAGGATATTTTATGAAAATGTTATCTGTTTAAAGAGAGTTTTGAAAAAACATGCTTACATGCTACTTTTTTATTTCGCGAAGAATGTCCACGTTTGTTTGTTGTATATAAACCACTACATGTTCAAGCGTTTTTTGGCGATTAAACATAGCGGTCTAAAACGAAAAAGAGCAACCCTTTTTGCCTCCTACTGAGAACTGTCATTTAGAGATCTCCAGGGTTCCAGAAATAAGGGGGCAGGAGACATCTGCACGGCCGCTTTAAGGCGGTCATAACGCTTTCGAGGTCTTCACCACTGACCGCCTAGAACCGTCAGTAACGCTTTCGAGGTAGGCCGTCTTGACCACCTAAGCCCGGTCATAACGCTCAGAGGGTTAATGTCTTGAATTATGTTATTCTAGAAGAAGATGCATCGTTACGTCCACTCGCGACCCACCTCGCCCGGGACTTAAATTTCCCTACACAATTTATCATGCTTATTGTACAGAGTTCTTGTATATAGTGTATATATTTGGAGTTCTCAATTGTATTTATATCAATATTTTGTATCCTTTTAATTCCATGTTATTTGTAGTTATTATTATCAATATTGCACTTTTATGTTTCATGTATTGTATTTCACATGTCCTGAAAGGAATTGTCGGATATTGTGAGTGAGTGAGCGCCACCAAGGAAGACCACTGACCTGGCCTTAGCCTCACAGTGTGTTATCTTCCTGGCAGAAACCATCTACTCTCTGCTCCATCCTGCTCCGGGAACGCAGCCGAATAGACGGCTAAGAGCCTCATAAAGTCTACATATAAGCTTGGATGTTGTTGTACGGGGAAAGAGTATCCTGTTAGGAACTACTTAAAATTAAGCAAAGAAGCAATCAAAAGACTGCTAAGAATCGCTGTTAGAATAGACAGAAACTTGTTAGATAAAGTAAAGATAGGAGGACTCTGCTTGAAAAATTAACTGCCGTGGATTTTCTGGACTTGCTAAATGTCTGCATGCGGGTGCTTATCCCGACACAACTGTCATATCTTTATGGGGCTTCTGTGAAATCGTTGGTCCTGCATGGAGGAAAGTTGTAACCTATTAAATTATTGCACATAGTAAACTAAAAAAAAATTAAAAAATTATTTAAAAAAAAATCCTAGCGCCCAAACATAATTTAAAGCAGATTACTTTCCATGTGCCTGACTCTTATGTAAGAACATTTAAACGATTGTGTACCTGTTATCACTAAGATAACAAATTGCTGCATAATTTAGTTCTTTGCGCATACTTAAACTATAGTTGTTTTAGAAATTGAACCATTCACCTACATTTTCTTTCGTAGTACTTGCAGACAGGATAATACATACATAAGTACAAAACTGAATATTAAAGGGAAAAACTAACACGATACTGAGTACAGAAATACAGAAAGCTGATCCCTAATGCCTGCATACATAACAGTTAAAAATGCATACATAATACATGAAAACTAAAACTAAAACTGATAAACATAATACATAAAAACTGGTCATTAAGTAATGCTATGTAGTCTAAATCCTAGCCAAGTACGAACTGATCTTCATAGTACATGCAGAGAAGGAATAAATATAGACTTGGGTACTTTAAAGTGAACAGAAACAGAAAAGTGCAGTACCATACTCAGTAAAACTGATATCTGATTCCAGACACTTGAATACATAATCCTGATACATAATTACAAAGAGAAACTTACCTACATTAATTCCATAGTTAGTTTTATCACCTTAGAACATGCACATAATTTATACAAAACATAATTAAGCACGTAATGCTGATCACTAGGGAAGAGATTCAAACATGCAATTGATCACATAAATACAGATATTTCTTCCCTAAAATTTGCATAAAAAGTTGAATATTTATTAAAATTAAGAAGGCAAAAATGCCATACAAATAATAATATCATTCATAAACTTGAGGTGATAACATAAGTTGACCTTGCCCTTCTTGAACCTATTTATCACAAACTTGTAATTTAAATACACGATTAGTAAGTGTAGGAAAAACTCATTGCTGTTGAAGATTTTACTGGCACGATCTGGTCTTGCGAGTCCTAGACCTGTACATTAATTGCAAAAGTAAACATTATAAAGAATATAGGAAGGTTGTTGCCATAGTCCTAATTATCTAAGTTAGTCTTGGGATGAGAGGTTCGAAGTGTGTGCCCAGATTGATTTAGTGTGATTTATACATTTTATGATTCAGAGCGCTAAGCACTTGATTATTTCTATTTGGGGACACTTATCGTCGTATTAGAGAATACTTTCTCTGACAATGGCTGATTACCGCTTGTAGCTTTTTATTTGCTGTTTTGTTTGTTCTCATATTTGCCGCCCATTGTGGCCAGTAAGCTTGACTTGGCTTTCTTATATGGTACTGTGCCGTGTTTGTGCAGTGGAAGACGTAGTGGTCTGGATCCCCCACCTCTCCACATTGACATCTTTCTGTGTCACTCAGGCTGAATATATGCAGATAGGTCAGGAATGGGCCATGACCTGTATAAAACTGTGTCTGACTACCACTATTGCAGTTTAACTCTAGCGTTGTTTTGGGAAGAACATATACGTTCTCCTTCCTGTATCTGCTGTGTCCCACCTGGCTTGCCATCTGTCTATCAGTTGTTTTAGAGTGATCTTTTTGAGATGAGACCTAGGTAATTTATCTGGCAGTTCTGTTCTTGAGACCTCCTTTGCCGCTTCTTTTGCCAGGGTGTCTGCTTCCTCATTGCCTTTAATGCCCACGTGAGCCGGAACCCACGTGAGGCATGGCTTTTCTGATGGTAGAAGACTGAGGAGGATTTTTCTAATTTCTTGGACATACTGGCTTCTACTTTTGTAAGCTTTGATTGCGTCAAGGCTAGAGGCAGAATCACTGTAAATAGTAATGTGGATAAGTCTGTTCCTCTTCACATAATTAATTGCTGCTTTAAGTGCTGTCAGCTCAGCTTGGAATACTGAGTTCCTACTGCCAAGTCTTCTTTTCCATTTATACACAGCTGTATTAACTTTTAGAACGCAGAAGGCACTGCCAGTACCCGTCTCAGTTTTTGAGCCATCTGTAAATATAGCTGTGTGGTTATCTTTTGGTGTCACATAGTGGCCTAGAATACACTTTTTTAGATGTGTTTCAGCCGGATGTCCTTGCGTCACTGGCTTGTGTTTTTCAAAGTCTTCAGCAAAGTGGTGTTGTTCCCATAGAACTCCATCCTCACCTAGCCTTAACACTCTTGCAATTAACGACTCCCTTTCCGCTTGCAGGTCTAGCGGAGGAATTCCTGCTAGAACCTGCAGAGCTGTCGTTGAAGTAGTTCTGTAGCCCTTGCAGATGAGCAAGAGTTGCAGCCTTTGCATGGACAGGAGTAATCTACGCATGCTTATGTTGAGTGTATTTCCCCAGATCGCTACGCCGTAGAGAACAATTCTTTCTGTTATTGTTTGGTACCACCTCTTAAGCACCCATGGTGGCGCTCCCCACTGCAGTCCTGTTGCGCGTAGCATTGTGTTTGTGAGTGCGATACATCTTTTCCTGAGTTCTTTTAAGTGGGAAATCCAAGAGAGATTATTGTTGAGGATAAATCCTAGGTATTTTATGAAGAGCATTTTATTGAGCTACCGTTGAGTCTAATTGTAGGATTTCTTTTCATTACTCTTTTACGCCCTATAACTAGCATGGTAGTTTTTTCTGCTGAGATCGTAAGTTTATGTGTTTGTGCCCATTCTAAGAACCTATTTAGTGCATTTTGTGTAATTTTCTCGATATTCTTTCTTTCCGAAGTTACTAGAAGGAAATCATCCGCAAAAGCTTGCAGATGTATTTCGCTCTCCATCTCAAAAATTTGGAACGCTGAATTAGCTACTAGGTTCCACAGGGTTTGCCCTAGACAGGAACCCTGTGGACAGCCTTTCTCCAGTTTATGCTGGATTATTCCATCGTTTGTAGTTACTTGAACTTGTCTGTCTTCAAGGTAGCTCCTTATCAACTTTAAGATCTGAATTGGGCAGTTGATTGAATCTAATTCTTTTGTCACATCAGGCCACCAGACATTATCGAAGGCTCCCTTTATGTCAATAGATATTACTATTGAGTGATTGTCTTCCTCTCTGTTCTTTTTCAGCACTTTCAGATCTGCTACTGCCTGTTCCGTAGATATTCCTTCACGGAAGCCATACTGTTTTCTATTAATTACTGAACTTTTATTCAGGAAATGATTTAGCCTCATTAGAATGATTTTTTCTAGAACTTTGCTGATTGTGGGAAGGAGACTTACCGGGCGGTAGGAGGTCGGATCCGAGGGATCTTTCCCCTTTTTGTGAAACAGAGCGATCTCTGCCAGCTTCATATCTTTCGGAAAGTGTCCTACTTTCCAGCATGCTTTGCAGACTGAGTGGATCAGCTCTGGAAACTCATTATGCAATGCCTTGAGCATTATATTGTCTAGGCCATCCGGCCCCGGTGCCTTTTTCCTTGCCAAACCATTTATGATTAAGTCTACCTCCTCTATTGTTGGTGGGACATAGTCTCCATTTTTGGAAGACCAGAATTTTCCCTGAAATTGCGTCCTTATTAATGTATGCGTTTCTGAGTCATTGGCGGGATCATCTGAAGGAAAAACCGTTTTCAGTATCACCAAAAGAATATTTCTTGTATTTGGTGCGTCAGGGGCCACATTCGCAGTCAATTGAGTCGGTCTAAAGACCTTACCTGCGGCGAGTTTTTGTATTTTCCCAAAAATTTCCGGTATTCTACTACAGTGTTCCTGCCAGGAGTCGGATTTGGCCTTTATTATCTGTAGTTTGTATTGCGCAAGTGCCTTCTTGTACGTCTGCATTTTTTGGTCCCTTTGTATGGAATCTGTTTCTGACTGTGCCAGTCTTCTGAGCGCCCGAACTCTGCTTCTGTTTGCCGTTAGTTTGTCATTCCACCAGGAAAGTTCTTTCTTCTGGCTGGGTGTTTTTTTCTTATACGTTTGTTTTGCTGCACTTGTTAGAGTTCCAATTAAATGCCTGTAGGCATCATCCAGTCCGTCTATGGTGTTGCTTGCTTGGAAGTTGAAAATCAATTGACCTACATAAGGACGAAGCAAATTAAGGAACTTCTGATGTCCTCCATAAGCTGTCTTTAACCTCTGTTTCAGAGTATAAGTTAACTGAGCGCCCATTAAGATAGCTGATTATTCAGTGGTCGCTCAGAGAGGGAATGTCCATAACATGCCATTCCGACATTTGATTTGCTAATTGGGAAAAAACCATGGTTAAATCCGGCCAACCTTCCGCCCCTATAGTGCCAAAGGTGGGCGGTGAGTCTGACGTGTTTATGATGCTTAATCTGTTTGTCATCGCATATTCTAAAACCATTTTGCCTCTTACGTTTTCCTCTCGCGCCCCCCATAAGGGACTTGAAGCATTGAAGTCCCCTGCTAATAAGATTTGGTTGTTCCCTTTTCTGACGACAGTGCTGATTTCTATTAATAGTGGATCTAATTCCTCACTTGGTGAAAGTACACATTAGTAATTTGAAGGTGTCCCGTAGTTGTCTCTAGTTTAATGGTAACTGAGTGTTGCGTCTGAGATGTAAGGAGGGGAGATAGCGGACCATTATAAATTATGACAGCCTGTTGAGAGGTTGACTTAAACGTCTTGCTTGTGGGTGGAATTTCTGGCAGATGACTATGTGCTAAGTACGGCTCTTGTATGAGGGAGATATCCGCATTTTCCTTTGTCATAATATCCATGAAGTTAAGTGTTGCAGATCTAGCTCTTTGCAGGTTTGCTTGGAGAAACCTGAGTCCTGTGACTTGTTGGCAGAATTGGTTACTGCCTACATCCGTTGTTGCTGTGTTTTGCTGCCTCGTTGCAGTTCCTGTCGGTACACAGGACATTTTGAAGAACTTGCCGGATGACTTGCGTCAAAGTCTGTGCTATTATGCGTATTGGAGTGAACACAATTCGCACAATTTTCCTCTTCTGCCGTACACTCTTGTGTTAAATGACCTTTTCCGCACTTAGTACAGGCTGGTGGGAATCTGCAGTTTTTACTTAGGTGGTCAAAGGTTTGGCAGTTGTAGCAGCGGGTTATTTTTACGTATTCTCTAAACGGACACGAAGTAAATCCAATATAAACCCGCTTGTGGTCGAGAAGCCTGTCTTTGAAATCTGCTGTCCCTTCCAGTATCCAATTACAGGTAGTTTCGTCCCTAGGTCTCGGGCTTTTTGGAAAGATAACTGGTGACCGCGTTTCTGGCAAAAGAGCTTCAAATGCTGCTTTTATTTCGTCTGCCGTTATGTCACAGGGTACCCCAAATACTATAAGAGAGCTCCTAAACGGATGGGGAATCCTTAGTTCTAAGTGCTCTGTCAGCACGCTAGACTCTTCAATTACTTTTTTAAGTTTGTGCAGGTATGTGCTTCTTTGCACCTAATCAAGAGTTCTTTAGATCTCGTAGCCCTCACTTGCTGTATGTTGATGCCAAGCTTATGAGGTTTGATGTTGTTTAGAACTTGCGCTTTCACACTATCTGGCGTGCGCTCTGAATCTTTCCCCTTGATAAGTAAAACGTGCTCAGAAGGCTTTTGCTTGGGAATGGCTGTTGCTTGTACGGAAGGGGGCTTCTTTTTCTGAATCTTACCGGACACAGTTGCGTAACTCCGGCGGTCTTGTTGTTCTGTAGGATGGTTTTCCTGTAGCTCCGGGACCTTAAAACTGTGCTGCTCTCTTGCTTGAGAGAAGAGACTGGCATTAATTTGTCGTTCTAGTTGAAGTATTTGTCCCTCCTGTCGTGCAATTAAGATTTCCTGATTAGAACCTATAGCCAAGATTTCTGTGATATAATTGGACACCGCTTCGTGGTCTGCGATTTTTAGTTTAGAACGGTCTCTGTACTCTGCTAAAAGTGACTTGATGTGCACAGTCAAAGTGTTAATCCTATCTAATCTGGAAGATGGATGGTCTAATCTCACTGGGCTGACACACCTCGAGCTGGTAGTCCTAATTGATCTAGTTGGCGAGGTTTCTCTTGACCCCATTTAACATGAAATAGTAATATTAACTTAAGAATAAAATACTAAGTGAGTCTCTCAACCTGTTAAAGTTCTAATCCTAGCACAGAGCGCTCACTCGTTCGATGAAGAGTAATATTAGCTTAAAAATAAAAAAAACTCAGAGGATCTCTCAACCTGTTAAAGTTCTAATCCTTGCACAGAGTGCTCACTCGTTCGATGAAGAAAGTCGGAGGAACACAAAGCAAATGTAAGAACAGTATATAGCACTGAAGTTACGGTATTTTTTTAGGTGAGAAAACTTCATATGCTTGCAAGAACTAGCGCTAATGGCAGGAAGATGAATACTAATAACGAAGAGGGGAAAAAAACCGTCCGCAGCGCACTATAACATTACAAAATTGGAATAACAAATAGCAACAAACAATACATATAATAAGCAACATACAATAAGCAAATTACTACTACAGGTAAACAATAAAATTGTAGTAAAAAAAGATTAAACAAATTAATAGACAGTTAATCACGATAAATTCAAAACACGATAAATCACGATAAATTGTCGGATATTGTCTGTGTCTTCTTTGTTGTAACAACTCAAACATGTCACACAGTATCCTCACGGCTCCTGTTTCGTGCAATCCTCACTGCGCTCGCCTCTCAATGGCTTTGCGACTCATGGTCGCCCTCTGTATACCACCTTTGACCTCACCAAATTGTCAAGAATGATCAACGCCATGTGCCCACCGGGCTTACTCTCATGAGCCGGACAAGTCGCGCTATTGCGCGACATTTCGGCCATATCGGTAGAGACTAGACTAGTCAGGAAAATAATAATAACCCAACACCAGTTATGATTAAGCCGGAAGATGGCGCCACTCACAACCAGTATCCCAAAAAATTTCTACTATCATACAAGCTAAATTCTATGGAAAAGTCAGCGGTGAATATCTCAAATTACTACCATGCACACCAGATGACCACAGACAGCTAACATTAGATCTAAAAGCACACAACATAGAACACTATGTCATTACACCCAAGCATAAAAGATCGATAAAATAGTTATCAGAGGCCTACCTATTACAACAGACACGAACGAAATTTCAACTGAACTTACAAATCTAGGATACACAATCTACAAAGTAGTTCAATTAACACGTTTCAAAAACCAAACAACCCATGCTACTATTTCAAGTACAACTCATGCAAACACCCAACATCGAAAAAATTTACAGTGAAACCCATTTAGGAATGTTCATAGTCACGATAGAAAAATACATTAGGAAAAACATCACACCACAATGCCACAACTCTCAAAGATTTCACCACTCATCAGATAATTGTTTTTTTCCTACCAAGATGTGTTAAATGTGCAAAAAATCATAAAACATCAGACTGTCCTACACCTGGAAAAATTGAAAACCCAGTTTGTGCTAATTGCTCAAAAAATCATCCAGCTTCTTATCGCGGTTGCGAAAAATTCCCTAAAAATACACCTAGAAATAATAACAGTTCACCTAATTTCACTTTTACTCCAAAAATACAACTTCACAAACAGCTACATTCACCCAAGGCAAAAGCTATGCACAAGTTGCTTCAAATTATAATCAAACCACCCAAAACCAGAACAGCAATAGCGAACCAAGTTACAATAACTTCACTGATATATTTTACACTCTAAAAGAATTAAATTCTGTTTTTGGAAACAGTAACCTATTTAAATTATTTACTCTGTTAAGATCCAACATGGAACAACTAAAAGCAGTAAATACTTCTATGGAAAAACTATTTATCTTATTCAACATCTGTGAAGAAGCTAATATATTTAATTAATACATTGTCAGAGAAAAGAAAATCTGAAAAAGTTTCCTAAGTCCAAATACACCTTAAACACTCCAAAATCATCGCTTGCATGGGACCCCTCAGCTTTCAATCTCTAAAGTACTTCTCTCCACTGCTATTGGACGCTCCTGTCACATGACCAGCCACAATGTTAGAACAGACAGCCTCTTCTCCGCCCAGCTCCAGCGACGACGCCTTCAATAATTGACGCTATTCCCCTCATCGCACGGTTCCTGCCTGTTTACTGCTGATCTCCTTCGACTCTCCGGCTACATATCTCCTAGTGCCTGTACCATCATCATTTTCAACTTATGCAAGGAATAATGCCATATTACACTCATGTCCATAAATTAAGGATAATTCGGAGTCACGCGGAAATCGAACTCTAAAATAAATATGTCACCTGTAAAATCACTACACACATCTTCAAGAATCATATGCAAATTTCAGGAAGTAACCAGATGACACCGATGGTACGTCACAATGACGAGAGTGTTAGAGAGTGATATATAAGGAATACAGGCAAAGAAGTAAAATTGTTCGCAGGCGCTTTATAAGCATTTCAGTGCATCAACCGAATAGTTATGACACAAAGGACGCATTTGGATGATTTTTTACGTGGTAGAATTATCGGCTGTCTGGAATGTGGGCGTACCCAACTGGAAGTATCGGACGAACTTGAAATTGTCCAGAGTGTCATCTCCAGGCTTTGGCAATGATTCCAAGGTGATGGTAATGTGAGTAGACGTTACAGCACAGGTCGCCCCAGAGTTACAACGCCGAATGAGGAATAGTATTTGGCAGTTACTGCCAAAAGAAGCAGACGGAGCACAGCCTCAGACCTGTCTCGTCAACTCTCTTCAGCCACTGGTATGACAATTTCAAGGCAGACAGTGTACAGACGCTTAGGGCAGATTGGTCTATATACTCGTAGACCTGTCAGATGCGTTCCACTTACTGCAACTCACTGTCGCCTGCGGTTAGCCTGGAGTAGAGAGCATGCATTGTGGACACCGCAACAGTTGGCTTGTGTGATGTTTTCCGACGAGTCCAGGTTTAGCTTGCAGTCTGATTCTCGCCGGACTTTCATATGGAGAGCTCCAGGTACCCGTTACCACCAAGAAAACATCATTGAACGACACCGTTACGGTGGTGCAGGTGTGCTCGTTTAGAGTGGAATTATTCTGGGTTCCAGAACTGACCTGCATGTTCAAATTGGAACCATGACAAGGCAAATCTATCGGGACGTCATTCTGGAACAACATGTACGTTTGTTTCGGAGCGCCATGGGCGCACAATTTGTGTTTATGGATGACAACGCCCGTCCTCACCGTGTAAACATCGTAAGCGAATGCCTTCAATCGGAGGATATCACCCGTATGGACTGGCCAGCATTTTCACCGGACGTGAATCCAGTAGAACAAGTGGGGGACATGCTTGGCCGACGAGTTGCAGCCCGTCAACCTCCTCTTACATGTCTACAGGAACTTCGGAGAGCATTGCTTTTTGAGTGGTATAATATCCCCCAAGATCAGATCGATAATTTGATACTCAGCATGCCTAGGCGTTGTACGGACTGTATTGCATCGTCTGGAAGACATACAATGTATTAACCCTTTAACTGCTTAAGACGTGTTTAAACGTTTTTGGAATTTCTTTAAAAAGACTTAAGACGTCTTTACACGAATTTCAAATCGCACGAAAAATGCTTAAGACGTGTATACACGAAGCCCGAATTTCGCGAAGATTGCTTAAGACGTGTTTAGACGACGCGATCTGGTCTTCCTTCCCCTACCTTTCTGCAGGCGCTGTCAGTTGACACAAAGCTCTTAATAGGGTGTGAAGTCTCTTTCAAAAGAGCACTTATGGAAAAAGTCCTTAGAGTGAAGTATCTTTGTCAGACAGCAGGTATGTATTATCTGTGTGCCCACTAATAATTTGCGAAAGAAGATAAATCGTTTTACAACTGTTTGCCTTGTGGTACTTTATACAAATGAAAGTCAAACAGGCTCCGACGTTGTTATAGTACATTGCCGAATTTTAGTAGAAACAAGAAAAAATAAGAATTGTAACGGAGGACGCCTTTATGCCTATATGTTATAGAATCAAATATTTTATTTTTGTATTGAAAATGATTACAATTTCTGATTCGTCAGGAAAAAATATAAAATGTTGCAACCAGCTTTCTTGTTTGCCTTCGTATTTCAAATGCGCGTTCTTATAATGGTATATTCTTCTTTTTACATTCTTAAATGTTAAAACTGTGCTTTCAGCATGCCTGAGTTTTGTACTCGTATGTGTGGCTCTATGCTCCGTAGAAATGGCGAACTGACATATAAAAATTATATGAATGTTGAAAGGAAGATATTCTACTCGAAACTTCAACTAAATGGAATAAATGAATACGACGAAGGAATTTCTAGAAATATTTGTTTTAAAAATTTTATTATTAAGATTTTAAATACAAAAAGTTTTGAAATCTAAAAAAAAAAATATGTAATCCTTGAAACATTTTTGGAAAGAAATCTATCGATATAAAATCTCTTAAAATTAATGGAGTGTAAATTAATTAAAACAGTTAGTGTACGGAAGGGTTAGATATACTGCGCACAAAAAATTACAGTTAGAAGATCAATTATTTAAAGATATAAATTAATTACGTTAAAAGAATTTAAAATAAATTAACATCTGTCCAAATGTCAATGCTAACAGCAATAGCACGAATGAAAGTTATTCTTTAAATTCCGAAATTAGTTCATCCGTCGGTACGCAATGATTGTGTCTTTGGGATTACTTTTCTTATAGATACTACAAAAGGACGCCTACGAAGTAGCGGTAAAATCGTTGAATACTAATAGTTTGAAGCGGGTTCAAATCCTGATGAATGGATTGCCTGCATACCAGTTTTAGCGAATGTTTGTTGCGCATGTTTAATGTGAATATGAGACAATTTATTTAGCTTTTCATGATGACGTGCCTTGACTACGAGTCCTCGCTCGGGTTGTATTTGGTTTGGCTTGTTAGATTATTAAGCACGGGAAGGCGATCTATCTAAGGGGAGGTATGCTTTCGTGACAGATTTTCTAAGGGAAACAATCTCGCACTGCAAAAAGTTAAAACCATAAAAACGCCCATGCAATCAGCTTGTTCACGGGGGTTTGAATGCAGGTCAAACTACCAGTATGTTAAGAGAAGCGATTCCAAGAATGTTTAATTATTTTATTTAGTTTGTCATAAGCTAAAAAGCTAAATAAAATAATTAAACATTCTTGAAATCTCTTCACTTTACTGAAATGGCAATAACTTCGAATTATACTATGCTACTACTTTTCCTCTAATATGAAATTTTGAACTTTTCCGTTATCGGACAGCCCACCAGGGACTGAGCGGAGTCTAACGGAACAACTGGTGGTTCTGTCCGGGGTTCGAATCCCGGGAAACGAGCTGGTTGCCAGGATGATATTCTTAGTTTTCCATATGTGTAACATGTATGCAAGCTAATTTCCGTTAGGCAGTCCTCGAACGAAGGCATCCTTCACCTTAGGCAAATAACCATCGAGTACTTTGCCATAATCAAATAAACCTTTATCCATAACATGCTTCAAATATTTTTATGTTGAAAAGTTCATGCGCCAAAGTTGGCCCCCGTTGAATGAAATATGTTGTTTATTTTTTAAATATGTTTTTTATAACAACAATGTTCTTGTTTTCAGAATCTGAATTATCAATAAAATTCTTTTAATAATATGCGATTCTATTTTGTTTTTTTGTTTAATGAAAAATTAATTTAAGCGACAAATCTCTTACATTTAGAAAAATTTTCGATTTTCGAAACCAGTTGCTGTCAAAAGCGCATCTTCTCGTTGCTGCATATATTTATTTAAAGCAAACTGCTTGGCGCGTGTGCTTTTATATTTAAAAAGATTCAGAGAATTTTCAACATGGAAATAAAGTTATTAATTTTACTGAATTTTGTGGATTTTTTGTGTTTTGAGGTAAAAGTCAAACCATCAGATATGTGATAACCTTAAAATAAGGGTACATATAATCAGGATTTTGCGGCTATACATTCCCAGCGAAATAAATTACAAAAAATTATCTATGTAGAATTAATGTATATTCCGTTTAGTATTTTAATTTATCAGTGTTATTACACATCAGTTTATCAGTGTAAGTTATATCGAGTTTTAGTTGTGTTCGATATAAGAATTTTGTTTGGTTTATATAAATCCGATTCGTTTAATAATATTATATTTATTAAATACTATTTATTAGGTTTTCAAATCTGTCAAACCCAATCAATGGCCTCCTGGCTAAGATATCTGATTATTGCTATTTCGACTCGTATTCGAACCCAAACAAACGAACTGGTTGAATTTTGTGATTTCCTCTATGTGTAACATGAACATGAGTACGTTTTACTTAGAAAGTCGTCCATGGAGACATTCATTGCCTTCGGCTGATAGATCTCGTTTCCTTTGCCATACTCAAAAAATCTAAAAATTTTTCAAAAACACTAACAGATGCATATAACAAAATAATATTAAATAAATGCATATAAGAAAATAAATTAAGTAAATGCATATAAAAAAACTGAAGTAAATGTATATAACGAAAAAAAAATCAGGTAAAAACAAATTGTCAATAATTTTTCAATACAGTAGTTTTTAAATTGCTTGTTTTCAAATTTTATTTCATTTTTATGTATGTACTAATATACAGTGTATGTGTGCGAAAGTGTGCTTGTTCGGCATATCCATATATATTAATTAAATAAATCTGATTTGAAAATGCATGCACTAACGCGCTATTCTCGTAATTTGAAAAACACTAAAGTATTGTCTGAGAAAAATATTTATAAAGAAAATTAAATTTCGTCTCCTTACTCGGTGCTATGTAAAAAATTTAAATAAGCTTATTAATTTTCTCTTCTTTATTAAAAACAAATTAGTTTCTTTTCATCTATATGTGAAAAATAACAAAATCTTGCTGTCAGAATGGAAATTCTTAAAAATATGAAATTCGTTTTTTCGAACAAAAGTTTCTGAGAAATTTCTCTAGGTCAGCAGGTAGTAACAGGACCACTGACTGCTTTGTTTGAAAAACCCGATGAAGTGGATGATTTTACCCCCAAAAGGTTTTCTTTAACAAAGCAGATGCGGTCCAAATGGCTTTTCTGAGAAGCGTTCGTATTTGAATAGCTTGAAGCTTGAAAGCTTGAGTTGGAAGATGTTCCCGAAGTCAGACAGCAATAAAATTTGTTATAGATATTTCTCTCTCTCTGTGAGTTCTTGAAATCTTGGAATGGGTGAAAGTTTATTTTGTTTTACATATATAAGGAAACTACATGTAAAGCAAAATAATTCAAGGCACCCATTGTATGTTAATCATTGTAAGTCCCCTCAGCTCTTCGGTTGGGTATTAAGAAAAGAAATTCCTATACTGCTTTTGTATTACTTGTATAGTGAAAGATTTGAAAAAAACAGCTTCATATGAAAAGTTTTTCTCCGATGAACGAATACAGCTGAAACATGTTTCTGTCTTCAAGTATATCCACAAAACATGAAATAGTATTGTACTCTTTTGTATTCTATTGCATTTTTATATTACTTCGTGGTAAATTTTTTTATTCTTAAATTTCTCTCTCTCTTTTCTTATAATACACAAGTACTCTTTCAAATATGGCTGACCTATGAACCTAAATTTTTATACTATAAAATTTTTTATAAAAATTAGCCGTAATCATTAGACACAGCTTTGTGTATATTATATTCTTGAATACATGCCTGCAATTAATACTAAGAATACTATTGATAAAATTCATGATATAATTAATAATGAAAATACTGTTTAAGCTAAAAACCGATTTGAATCTTTTTTTCATTATAGGGTAACATGAACCAAACAATTTTCGTTAGAAATATACAATTATGCTAACTTGACACATCAGACAGAAAATATTTTATCGTCATCATCGGCTATGATAAAAGATTTATACGCTTAAGATTTTGGATTATGATAAAGCACACAGGACCTATTTGTCTAAGGGAAAGGAAGTCTTCAGAGTAGATTTTTTTTTTTTTTTTTTTGGGAAACAAACTGTTAATTCACAATCAATTGTACTTTTGAAAAACCCCTAAGCCTCCCATGCAGCCGCTAGAATTTACCGGTGCTCAGCTATCTTACCGCTTGGAGACTAGTTGGCTTTCTGAACTTACGCAATATCTATCTGAATTTGAATATTTGCATAAAAAACGAGCAAAATAAAATGACACATTGTAAATAGTACACTTTACTGAAATCAAACTTTCTTTGAAGAAGGAAAATTAATTGTAAGGAATAAGATGGATGCATTTAATTAAACGGCGGGCAATAACAGCGCTGATCATATGTTTCGTATAGGAAATCATTTTCGTCGTGTTATCGTATAACGGAAAATATCCACAGATTATATTTTACAGTTTTTAAGAAGTCATGGGTTATCTGCTTTAAGAGAATACCTTCGTGGGCAATTTTCTAAATAAAATTGGCTTGAATTCACGTTACGCATCGAGAAAATCATAAATACCACAAGCAGCTAAACTGGTCGGTTGCCAACAACAAAATACCAAAATCCAGCAATCTTATTCACTCAACTATAGTGAACTTAAACTAATGTTTGTATATTATTAGTAGTATTAAAATAACGAAAATATTTATTCTAATAAAAATTTTTGTTTGAATATCCTCCCTAGTAAGGTATTTCCTTTGGTTGGAGATTTGTCAACAATAAATGGTATATTTAAACAAGACATTTATTTAGAGCATAATGCTTCAAAAATGTATGCTGGGATCCCTAGAAAAAAAAATATCGCCGGAAAATATATCTCCGAAAAAAAATTACTTATTCATATTCTTATGATTAATTATTAAATAATTAATAACTTTTATAATTATGAAATGAAATGCTTGTTTATACTTTACCAAATGTACAGCAACACTCTTTCTTTACAAAAATACCATATTGAATAAATTATATTGTAAGCTAATAAGTAACAACATTGCTTTGTTTAATTAAGATACAATAACAAGCCGAACAAACATTAAATTGGAAGTCAAACAACAAAAATCAGCGTTATATTTTCAAATTTTCACAATCTAATTTTCATTATATCTTATCTCGTTCATTTGCGCTTTTGCAGCTGAAGATGATGGTTCGGTAAAACCATCGAAACTAGTCCTGTGAAAATTTGAAAATATAACGCTGATTTTTGTTCTTTGACTTCCAAATTAATTGCTTTGTTTGTTATTAATATGTCTCATACTTCCTATCTCAGATAAAATTTACTAGTGTTTCTTGGACAGGAAAGCAAGAATTTTTAATTTGAATCCATAAATTTATGATACACTGAAAACGGTTTCATGTTATAATTCCCTTTCTGAATATCTTGAATGTATATGAAAAAGTAAAATGCAAATTTAATATTAATATTACCACCCTTAAAAACACCCAAATATTTCGTTTATTACTCTCTTAAAACTACGTAATAATTAAGGAAAAAAGAAATTATTTAAAATAATTATTAGTTGCCTGCAGTTGAAGAATATAGGAAAATGCAGAAGGTTTTAAAGATTTTTAATTAATGACAAAAATACAGAAAATCGGAAATAATACGAAATGTTTCAGCAATATCTCAGAAGGAATGAAAATTGCACCAGATATTTGTCAGAATATAATTTTAGTGATAGCAGTTTAATGTCTGCATTGAAATTCCGGTGATAATCAGTGACATACAGATTTAGGTTACTTAGGTTAAAAATGCGTAATAATTTAAAATTTAACCGGGTAAATTTTAAAACCAATTTATTTGAAAACTATCAGCTTCGCTGCGAGCCTTCGTCTGGCTTTTAAATGTACCGGAAAAATGGCTAAAGGGAACTGGAACTCCAAACGTTAAATTTAAAAACTGCGTAGGATTTTACTCTGCAGAACAACTTCATAAAAAAAGTTATTACGTATAACAAAATTACAATGAAATAAGCAATATCCCTTAATACAAATATTAATTATCCTAATAAATAAATTAACCAAATTCCCTTTGCAAAATCTTAAGAACTCAAATGGTATAAAGCAGATTAATAACTTTATTTCCTAAAAAAATCAGTCAAAACTTTTCAATGTCTTAAAAACAGTGAAATGAGGAATAAATAAAATAAAGGAATGCAAAAAACAAAACATTCTGAAAAGCAAAGTATAATTAATGATATTTTATTTTATGTTTTCAAGGAAAAAAATTACAATGAAATAAGCTATATCCCTTAATACAAATATTAATTATCCTAATTAAAAAATTAACCAACTTTCCGTAGAAGAACAAAAATCATGTAAAACTTTTCAATATCTTATAAACAGTGAAATAAGCAAAAAAATGACATGAAAGCAACTCAAAAAACATAAAATTCCGCGCAGAATTTTACTCCACAGAACAACTTTATCAAAAAAAAAAATCAATAAAAATATATTATATTTATATAAAAATGACAATGAAATATGCCAATCTCTTAAAAACAGTGACATAAGAAATACGATGAAAAATTGTTGCCAAACCCATATTTCTAAAAGAATGAAACTATTCAAAATGATGCGATTTCATCAAAAATCTATCAACAACAATAAGACAGGAAAATTGTTGCCCAAATCACATTTTTAAAGATGTGAGAAATGTACTCGGAAGCTTCATTTAAAAAAATCTTTTAAAAATACAAAATATTATCATTTTTCCAAAATTTGTTTTGTAAAAGCATTCGCAAGGATGAAAGTTTAACGTGTCCAAAAATCAAAGAAAAATAATCTGTACATTTTAAAAAATAAACTTTTTTAGAAAAAGTCCCATTGAAAAAGTGTTAAGCTCCTTTTGTTAAATAAATTCGTATTTAATCGATTTATTGAAACACGAAATTTATTTTAAGTTCGTAAAATAGCTAAGTGCCTACGTTTCATGACGATTTGAAAATGGAGTCTGTAGAGTAAAATCTCACTTTCCTATAGCCCATTATGTTTCAAAATGACACGATTTCGTTACAAAACATGAAATAAAAAAAATTCGAATTCGAATTTCGAAAAAATCGCTTCGAAGTGCACTGGCTCTTGTGTAGATGTACCTATGTACCAAATTTCGTAGCCGTGGGTCTATTAGTTTACGCGCAGCGCGAACGAAAGGCGCGCACACACAGACAGACTCTTTCTTTTATTATATGTAGAGAAGATATGTAGAGATAAGATTGTTTAAGGGAAGGAAACTTTCAAGTTTCGCAGCTGTAGCCTGCGGCATTAAGACGATCATCACGGAGAGTCTAGCCTTTTGCAATTCTCTTGAGAGCTCACAGGTACTGAACAATATATAGCAATCAATCTCACTTAGCGGAATCATTGAAGTAAAATTCTGGGAGGGATGGGAAATAACAAAAGAACTGCTTGACAATTTTCAGAGGTTTAGGGTTATTTTCGCGACATTTTACGGGAAGTTCGGTCCAAAACTAGCGACAGTTTTAAAGAGATTCGCAGATAATCACTCGACAGGCTAAGGGTTAACAATCATACCAACCATGTAATATTGTTTTTTTGTAAATAGGGTTTTTTTTTTTTTTTTTTTTTTTTTTTGTAATTTGTCCAGGGAGGAAAAATTGCTAATTTTTTAATAATATCAAACATATAACATCTTTCTTGCTGTTTACCTTTTGTTTAATAAATAAGCTTTACAAATAAGTCTGTTTTGCTTCTAACTCTTCCTTTGTCTGATTTTGCATTATCCTTAATTTATGGACATAAGTGTATTTGCTTCATTAAGACACTTGCAGCACCGTATGATTCCAACGATCGAAAAGTGACGCAAGTTCGTTAGGGATAGTTCACTTCAGTCCGGGCGCCATTTGAAAGGAACGTATCGTTCAAGGATGGTACTACATTATTTCTTGATTTCTAGTTGCGTTGTGAAGTCGTACTGAAGAAGCTCTTACTTTTGAGATGGCTCGTACTAAGCCTTTTTTCCTCGTTTTAACGAAAGCGTTACTTGTCGTCATGGTACGTACTAAGCAGACCTTTCCTGATGACAGGAAGCCAGCGGAAGAGACGGGAATTCTCGACGACGCTATCCCCCCGGATAAGCCTGCAGTCTCCGACCCAGCGGATACATCGAGCTCACCGGCTTTGGATACTGACAACTCTCCACCCTTGTTAATGGATGCGGAGATAGCTACCCTACGAAGTGAAATCAACAGCTTGGAATCAAAGATAGAAGAAGGAGTCAGTTACTTCCAAACACTCTCTGCACACCGCCCTGTTACTGAACGGGATTACAATTCGGATGTATTCAAGAAGAAGATCGAAGGCCACAAACAGAAGTTTCTGCAGCTGAGGGGTAAGTTAGATTTTTATCTCTCACATGCAAGCTACACACACGCACACACACATAACAAACGCAAACAAAACGATGGAAGTTCGGACAGTGCATTAGATTCAGATGGCTTTAAGAAACCCACAAAAACAGCAAAATTGCCCCAAATCACTAAAGCTACTGTAAATGTTACAACTATTCAAAATAGCTTCAGCGCACTTTCAGTTCAATCAAATCCCCAGACAGGCCATAAAAACGATAATCTGCCATTGCTAGATAATTCTCCAGGAAATAATAGCAGCTTACAAAATTATAACACACCAACACCAGTTATGGTCAGGCCGGAAGATGGCGCCACCTAAAACGAATACTTGAAGAAAATTTCCAAACTTTCAACAGCAACTTTTTATGGCAAAGTCAATGGTGAATACCTAAAATTGTTACCCAGCACTCCAGATGATCATCGACAACTTACACTGGACCTCAAAAAACACAATATCGAACATTACATTATAACACCCAGACACAAGAGACCTATAAAAGTCGTAATTCGAGGACTACCAATAACAACCAGTAAGGACGAGATAGTTGAAGAACTCACACACTTAGGATATTCTGTCTTCAAAGTGGTACAATTAACAAGATTCAAAACCAAGCAACCAATGCCGTTATTTCAAGCACAACTTAACCAAACAGACAACGTGGAAAATATGTACAACGAAACACACCTTGGCTTATTTATGATAACAGTAATAAAATACATGAACAAAAGTATAGTACCACAATGCCACAATTGTCAAAGGTTCCACCACTCTTCAGACAACTGCTTCTTTGCACCTCGGTGCGTAAAATGTGTACAAAACCACAAAACTACAGACTGCCCAACACCTGGATACATCGAAAATCCACCCTGTGCAAACTGCCAACAAAATCACTCAGCTTCTTATCGCGGGTGCGATAAATTTCCTAAGAATAGACCACGTACAAATATTAGCAAAGCACATGTTACAAACAATCAAAATACTATTATCACCCCCTCAGCCACAGTCTCAGAAGAAAAAACATATGCACAGGCAACCTCAAGAACAGCAAAAGCACATGAAACACAAAATAGCAACAGAAAATCTATTAACAACAATTTTACTGATTTTTTCTCAACTTTAAAAGACTTATATAATGTTTTTGGCAATGGCAGGTTATCTAAATTTTTAACTTTATTAAAATCCAACATGGAACAAATTAGAAATTCTGAAACACCTATGGAAAAATTATTTGTATTATTTAACCCTCTCAGCGTTACGAACGGATTTTTCCGTATTAAAAGATGGCTTTCCAAATCGTCAAGCACGGATTATCTTGCCAGCTTTTGATGAATCCGAAAGCGTTTCAAACGATTTTTTCTGCCTTACTTTTTCCGCCTCGAACTCGTTGAGGACGGAATATTCTGTACTGTCGTTCCCTCCGACCTCCTGTCGCGCTTAATTGGTAGTGGGGAAACAGCGATCGTTAGAGAAAGATGTTACAATGGGAGGGTCATAAATAAAAACATCAAATCCAGCCGTACCATCTGCCGACCTGAGGGCGATTTTCGTACCGAAACTGGAAAATACTGGAAAGCTTTCAACGCAAACCTTTCTGTATGTGAAAAATTAGGGAAACAAATTTTCTTCTGCAAAAGTAAACGTAATTTGCACGGAGCCCATGAACAACTTTTAAAGACTTCAGCATCACCTAATTTACAAATAATTTCTTTTAGCGTGGAATAAATACTTAAACAGGTATCTTACAATAACTGTAGAAAGAGAAATTAGATATAATTTTTGTTTTAGCTGTGGTCATTGATTAAAAATACTGTATTTTTTAAAATTATTATAACAGTTCACAAAAAGAGTTACTTCAATCAAATCTTATAATTCCATCTCAAACTAATGTGTCATTTATATGTTTGTATCTAAATTCATTTAGTTGTGTGAATGTGAAGTATGGAAATTTTATTATTGCAATATGAGGACAAGGTGCGTTTCCTTTAAGAAAAATTCGTTTTAGTCTTCTGATTTCTCGTCTAAAACGAACTACTGAGAAACTTCCTTGGCATGATATGAAACTCATTCGCAAATAATATCGTAATTGATTAAATCGCTTTTTGGCGTTGATAAAATAAAGTATTGAAAGTACATGAAATTGTATGATGCATTTTTTTTTTTACCCTAAGCAAAATAAAATACTTCCGTTTTATTGAAAGTGTTATCGAATAAAAAGGTCCGAACGATATTTGATTATGAATATTTTACTGTTATAAAGATGTGTTTATTTCCAAATTTCGAAACGGTTGGGACATAAAATTCTCAGCAGGTAAGAGTAAATAATTATGAAAAATAGTTGTTAGTGGAAAAATTGTAAACAGCTTTTTATAAAATCGTCACAAGCATTATGCGAAGGTGGGAAAAGTATGATGATCTGGGTGATGCAAAGAATTTCGAGAAAAGAAATAAGGATTTCCGATTATTTGTCTATATAAAAATTTGAAATGACACAATTAGATGCTGAGATAAAAATAGACAACTTTAACTTTCATGAAGGACTTTGGATGGGAAAACAATTTGTTATTTACGAGTACGGTTAATTAAAACAAAGGAGGGCTCTCTCTGTATAAGAAGGGATGCCTTCTTGGTAGATTATTTAAAGAAAACTGGCTGGTATTCACGTTACAAGTGGGGAAACTCAATTCCAGATCAAACTACTAGTGTTCAGTGATGTTACTGCTCGGCCGCTAGTGGACATTATTTATGACTAAGGACTGATGAGCTATGTTAAATTAGGTACTGATTACCATTTATTTTTAAATTCATTAGTTAGTACTTATGCTTGGGATTTTACTAAAAGGGCCAATATATGCATGTATTTCTTGAAATCAGTTTTCACATTTTATTAAAATTTTATGTGCAGTTTTTATGGCATCCTTCCTTCACGTCCACTCGAATGATTTCACAGCCTAAGAACAAAATAGAACTATTTAAAATTAAATATCTATGCTTCGTTTGTAATATTTCTCTTTAGTTTGGTTTACTGGAAAAAGCGCTCAAAGGCTATCTGAATAAGGAGGGATGCCTTCATGGAGAACTGCCTAAGAGAAAATGGTTTCCATACATGTTTACAAAATGGAAAAAATCACGAAAACGTCAGTAGTAAGCGCGGGTAACCGTGCGGTCAAAGGATGCCGCCATGACGTAATAGAACAATAGATTACGTAAGAGAGCAAAAGATAACGCGACAGGGGGTATGTCTCTGATGTGCCGCCACCGCCATCTTGGATCACGTGACAACCGAAAGTGAGGATATCAGCGCCATCTTGGATTTCTCCGAAAGGGACACATTGGAATGACGTCATAATACTTTCGTTTTGATTTTGTGGCAACGACCCTATTTTTCAAAGTTTTTATTTTTTGTCGCAACGAGCTCTGGAGCCACGTGTTTGGCATGACATCACTTTTAATTTATTATTTTTAATTATTTAACACGTGATTAATTATTTAATACGTCATTAATTTTTAATTATTTACTCTTTTTTAATAAGTATCTCAGTTATTTAGTACGTCATTATTTTTAATTGATTCCATTATATTTTAATCCATTTTTAATGAATTTAATATCATTTTCCCTGAATTTTAAAAGTAACTCCAAGAGCGGGATTCGAACCCGCCATCTCTGAGATGAAAGACCTGAACGTTACCACACGGCTACCCGGTCGTCTTATCGGTCTTGTTATTTGAAACTCTCTTTGTGCCTTTGGCTGAAAGTCTGCGCATGCGCTTGGACATGAAAACCGCGTCACACATTTGTTTTTACACGACGGCTAGGATTTCTTTTGGCTTCTTAATCATTACTTTATTCATTGCTGTTTTAAATGCAAGATTTTCCCACAGTTTAATTTTTTATTATTAAGATATTTTTAATTGTTTTCATTTTTCATCTCATTCTTACTATTTTTAAGTTATTAGTTAATTTACATTTTCTTTTTACTTTTTTACTTTGCAAAAGTTTTTTTTTTTTTTTTTTTTAATTTTCATTTTGAATTTACAAAAGTAATATTTATTTTTAGGAATTGAATTTTTCCTTTTCACATTTTTATTTTGCAAAAGTTTTTTTTTTCCAAAAATTTTCCTTTTCATATTTTTACTTTATTTTAATTTTTTGTTTAACTTTCTATTTGGTTTTACAAAAGTAATATTTTTTACGAATTGAATTTTCCTTTTTCACTTTTTTATTTTGCAAAAGTTGTTTTTTCAAAATTTATTCCTTTTCATATTTTTACTTTATTTTAATTTTTGGTTAAACTTTTTTGGTCTTACAAAAGTAATATTTATTTTTACAAATTTAATTTTTCCTTTACCCTTTTTATTAAAAAAAAAGGTGTTATTACATATTTAACTTTATTTTTTTTTACAAAAGTAATATTTAGTTTCATAATTTTAACTTTTATGAGTTTTTTGTTTACACAAATGCAGTTTTCTGTTTTTTCCCTTATCCATTTTACTTCCAAAAGTAAATTTCATTTTTTTTTTCCTTTCCTTTAAAATTTTTTTTGTTACATTTTTATTTTACCCTTAACTTTTTCCCCTTGTTTTAAATACAATATGATGTTACATTTCCATTTCTCCAAAAGTAAACTTACCTACATTTCTCTGTCTTTGAAATTTTAAGCTGGAATTTCCATGCATATAACTTCACTAGATAATATTTTTTGTAACTTTAAACCAATATACACAATGCTCATTCTATATAGTTTAACTGGAATACTACATTTCTTACTTTTTTACTACTAAGTTGGAGATACTCAGAACTTTTCCTTCTAATGCATTGTTCTAACTATTAATGACAGTAGTATAAAAATACGGGTTCACCTGCACGCGGTGTGGGGTGTGGGCGTGGTCAATGACGTCACACAGAGGGCGGGGCCAAAGGCAACGTCATCACACTAGTAGGCGTGGTTTCGAGTGGAGTTGAGGTGTTCGTAGACTGCTGATTGAGTTGTAGACTTCCTGCTTTTCATTTAGTTTTTTTTTTTAATTGGCAACGGGCTCATGGCGTCCTCTAGGGATGAAAAATGAAAATAATCTATTTAGGAATTGCCATGGCGTCCTCTATGGACGAAAAAAGAAAATAATTTATTTTAGAAATTTCTATTTAAAAAAAAAAAATACTCTATTATTCAAAATATAGAATTGAACTCTGAAACAAAATATCTCACCAGCTGAGTAGTTTGAAGATTTTAACCACTAAGCTGACGGGATACATTCAGATTTAGGTAAAAAAGCCTATATAAGAAAATGGAATTTGAATCGACTCATCAATTTATTCTGATACTTTTATCCTTTCTAGTTTTAAATGAAACTTTAACTTATTTCTTAGGTTTTCTGTTCATAATAACATATTCATTTACTGTCATATTTTTTTAATACTTAACGTTTCTAATTTATTTGTAATATTTTATTTAATTTCCACATACTATTTTTTTTTCCCACCTTTCATAAATTTCAGAATACCCTGATTTTTAACTTATATGTTATATTTCACAAACGTTCCCACACATGCTGTTTATTTGTTACACTACTTAATTTTAGATGCAATTTCACACTTTTTTTAACGTTATTTTTAACGTTATTGTTCAATATATTCTGAATTTATTTATTCTGAATATTCTGAATTTTTAACGTTATTGTTCAATATATTCTGAATTTTAACTTCATTTACTTTTTTTAAACCATTCTAGTATTCTATACACACTTTAACTTAGCGATATGAAATTGTATTTAAAAAGAAACGTTTATTTTTCGTGATCTTAGTTCTTTTACTAAATTTTCTACAGAATTTCTAATTTCTTTCACGTGTTTAACAATATCTTCCTTACATTACCGAATATTTTAAAAAAAACTTAAGTCTATAACTGTTAATTGCTTTTCTTACGTTCATGATTTCCCTTCTGTGTTTATATTTCTTAATTCTAGCTTAACTTATTTATTATAATGTTTTTATTTCTATCTCATCACTCGTAATTCCAACATTTTATCCCTTTTTATTCATTTTAACGATATGGATTGTTTTCATTTACTCCATATTCAAATATTTCCTTACAATTTTTATAATACTTGTTTTATTCCTCGATCATAATAGATCATCTACAGGTTTTACTCAGAAATTTCCATTCACAACTTTACAGTTTAATACCATTTATATCTAAATGTATTTCTTTCTCATATAGTTTTATGGTCTTCAAAGTTTCTAACATCATGTTTAGTTTTAAATCCCGATTACCTTTAAGTGTGTTGATAATTTTCATTTCTAATTTTACAACCACGTTCAGTGTTTCATCCACACATACCAAAATATTTCTTACATTTTCTGATATTTAGTCTATGTCATATTTCAGTACTTCAAATGAATTTACACTACTCACACTATTATTTTTTCATGTTTTAGAGACACTAACTATACTAATTTTACTATTTTTCCTGCACTAATTGCATCTATGTCAGCACTCATGATAAACTAGCAATTGTTTTGCATCACATGCATAAAGAAATTCTTAAAACCAACTTTTTCAATATCGTACTCAAATTACTGTTTTCCAGATGGGAATTACCAGTATTCTTTGGTTTTACTCTGTTACATCTTTTTAAATTTTAACATCTTACTTTTAATTCTAACATACATCTTTTGAACAGTTTTTTCTTTTAATGATAGCCTTACCTTATTTGTTCAAATTAATTCTTTCATTCACCTTCTTCACTACCTTTCTGTACCTTCATAATTCACTATGCAAACGCAATGTCTTTCACTGACATTCTGTTTAATAATACCACAAGTTTCCTTAATTGACAAAAAGCGAATTATTTCTCATTTCAAAATAGAACTACTATATTTTTGCACAAACATTACCTTTATCCATTCAAGCCACCCCTTAACCTGTAACTGACGTAGCGATAGGAAAGGAGATTCTTATCATATGCTCTTTCGACATTTGTGGTTTCTAGAACTTCTTTGACAAGTATATCAATACCGTCAGAAAATATACTTAACACTTTTACCCAGTTTAAAGGCAACATACTCAATACCGTCAGAAAATATACTTAACACTTTTACCCAGTTTAAAGGCAACATACTGTTATAAGAATGGTTTTAGTTAAATTTATAACACAAATAAACACATTTTGTGCTAAATAGGCATAAACATTTAGATTCAGAATATTTCTTTTTAATCCGATGTAAGACTTGAATTTCATTCATGATACGGATTGTCTCTTGATTTTTTTTGTTTACCTTACACTAATAGAAAATTTTTATTTTACAAGTTCAGCTTTTAACGAAATAGAAATAAAAACTACGATACACCTGGTGTTTTTAAGAAAAGGAACTTTGATATATTTCTGGAAATGTAAATTTTAGAGTTTTTTTCTTTCAATAATGTTGCTTTTTATTACTTTACTAATTTCAATAATTCTCTTATTAGCTAATATGAATGAAAGAAGATTGTCAAAAATGTGACACAGTATAATTCTTACGAACATACGTACCTTTACCAGCATACAGATATTACCGATTGAAATGAAGAAAGATACAGATATTTTACTCCAATCTGCATTAAATTAAAAAAATATTTAAACTTTCATACATTCCAAAGAATAAACGAAAACTCAATAGATATTGTCATGTTTGTATATATGAGATAAAAGTGTTATGAATGGTATTTAAAGTAATGCTTAGAACTTCATAAAAGCGAACATTCACTATGTTAATACACATATCATCAGTTATTTACATTAATCAATGTAATATTAATCATTACATGTACTATATGCATATATATTCAAAGTTTAATTGTCTTACAATTGAATAATTAACTATTGAGAGAAAGAGGTTCATATCTTACACTATTTAATTCACATGGAACAAATTTTTCCATCAACCACATTGAACCACGTTTATTAAATTCGCCAAAGCTCTTTTATTTCTGCATTTTCACACTCACGACACATTTTAAATGTAACTATTGATTACCATTTCAAACACCGATATCATAACTCAGTGTAAAACTACATCATAACTCATTTTTTCCCTACTAACTACAATTTTATATATTCAAGAAGTACATCTAAGACATGATCATTTTCTATGTTCTAGCAAATTGATTCAATTGCGAACATACTATTAAGACTTGCGATTTTAGAAGACTTGCATGTATTAACGATGTCAACGTTTCTTCGTTTTTGTAAGATTCGTATCAAACCATGTCGCATTCGAATGTGGTGTAAAAGATCACTTTTTCTTTTAAACACTTGTAAACAATGGATACAATTTATAAGAAGAGAAGTATCATACTGTTTCAAAACATCATCATCAGCATATTTCTGTTTCTTTTCACACCAACAAAATTAAAAAAAAAAAAAAAAAAAAATGGTTCGTGAGATTTTCTTCAAATTCTGTTTTACTTGAAAAAAATGTCCGAACATTCAATACGATATAAAGATTCATATTGTTTTAAATTCTTATGCTCACTAAATATTTTTTATCACGATTTACTCTTAAAAGTAACTTTATAAGTTTTCATATCCTTTTTACATGAAAAGAACTTGTGATTATTCACTACAAAATTCTAAGACGAGAAGCTTCGCGACTTTTCAAACTACAAACTTAAATTTCTTAGAACATACACTACACCTGATGTTTCTTTCATGAGATTTCAAATATCTCTTCAGATTACTCGTATTCAAGAAACCTTACAAATATATCACATAAGTTCAGCGAATAATCGCTTCATAAACTCTTAAATTTTCAACACGAGTGAATCACTTGAAGCATATACTGCACTGTAAACATACAATACTTAAAAAAATTGTTATAAAAAATAAAAATACATTTATTTCACCAAGAAGCTTTTCTATTTAAATACATTTATTTATTTCCAAAGAACAAGTTTCTGTATTTTACATAAAATATACTTAGAATTTTCTTTCATTAGTTAATATCAAATTAACAACAATATCCATTTACTGATATTGGATATACATGTTTGCTTTAAAATTAAAACTAAAATTTCAATATATTTCTATTAAAAAAACATAATGAAAAAAAAAATACTCATAACATCAACCAAAGACAGAAATTTAAATAGAATAGCTGTACTTATATTAGTGCATTTTTATAATCTTCGTAACATTTCGATTCAAAAAACCTATTACAAAATAAATGAAACATTTTTTTCTGCCTTAAAGAATCTCTTATATTTTTAAAATTAATACATAAAAATATATCTTCACCAATATATTTAATTCTGTCCTCAACATTTATTATAATGCAATCATGTCTTGTTTGTGAAGGATGATTTACAATGCAACCTTCGCATTTATATAGCTTTTTTATCACTGAATTTAATTCAGTTTTGATAGAGTTTAAAAGTTCATCATCATCACTTACCATATCCGAACAATTGTTTTTACATTTGATTTGCAATGGTAAAATAATTTCAAAAATACTTTTATATAAAGTATTAGATACATCAGGAATAATTTCTTTCAATTTTTTTAAAATATCACAGTTTACTTTTAGGTATGTAGGTTTTAGTTTAAAAGAATTTTCATCTTGTTTAAAAACTTGTTGAAAAATACACTCACCTTCTTTGTTAAAAACTACCAACTCATTATTGCAAATGATGCTGGCACTCATATAGAAAAGATTAAATTCATATATTTTTGAGGAAAATTCTTGCCATGTTGCAGGAGTTATAACAACACCGCGTGTAGTAGGGTATAATATTTTATTTTGTTCCACACATTCACGTAGATGAATGTTCATTCTGTTTTCAAACTGATTTATGGACACAAAATATCCCCAACCAAGAGTCCACTGTGCAATCAACTTCGAACTTTCTTTTTTCTGTTCTCGATTATTCGGCATGAAGATATTTTCAGGAACAGACTTCATATAGTGGGCAAACCAGTCATCCTCTGGAAGTTCATCCTCATTATCTTCCAATCGTCGTTTTTTAATTTTCGAAATTTTTATGTTTCGGAATGTGATACTAATTCTAGGATCTTTAACGTCAGGTTGAGAGGGTATTCCGTGCATCCAAAATTGATTCGTTGGGTGTTTCATTACAAGGAGAGTTCCATGAGTTAAGTCCACGCTTCGAGATGTGAAATTTCGCCTGGTAAATACCATTTGACGTTTTGCACCTAAACTGATGATAGGTATATCACTTTCAGGTTCGAGACAAGTTTCATTGTCTTTATGCGTTGAAATTTTCGCCACTCCGTCAGGATAATAGTTCAATAAAGCAAAATTATATTTTTTGCCAGTTATCGTTTCAACATAATCTTTTACATTTAGAAGAGTTTGAGTCCATGGTTCTGCACAAATGCTCGTTCCAGAGAATTCGTAACTAAGTCCTTCATCACCAAAACCGAGTACTTTTCTTCGTGGAACATACTGAGTCCCATTAATTTCAAAACTAATATTTTTAAAATCATAATTTGATAGTTCATCTAGCAAAATATCAGCTTCATTTCGTGAATAAAATTCTTCGTATAATTCCACATTTAACTCCGTATCACATATATTCCTCATATTCGCTTTTGAATCTAACGACAATTCTGAATGATATAGAAATACGTAGCATTCTTAAATAGCAAAAATTATCTGAAACATACATTAACGAAATGATTTCATCAACACTTATCGTAATACATTCTTGTCATGTCTTGTTTGTGAAGCCAGTCTTTCCGGCGTCATATGTGTAAAAATAATCATGATAGGATAGTGGGAAAGAGTTATAGTGCCCTAATGTTGTTATTCTGAACCTCGATATTACATATATGCATAAAGAGAATCTTAAAAGCATCATCCACTTATCATGATACAGTAATGGAAAATTTCTAAAACTCTGATAATCATACGCGAAAGAATGTATTATCTTAAGGTTGTTGTTGCTATTCCAAGTTTGACAATACATACAGAAGTGAAGGAAGACCCTTGATGAGTGCTGCACGTTATCATGATAACGTGAAGTCTACAGCGCTTACCAAGGATCTTCCTTCACTTCTGTATGTACTGTCAAATTTGGAATAGCAACAACAACCTTAAGATAATACATTCTTTCGCGTATGATTATCAGAGTTTTAGAAATTTTCCATTACTCTATCATGATAAGTGGATGATGCTTTTAAGATTCTCTTTATGCATATATGTAATATCGAGGTTCAGAATAACAACATTAGGGCACTATAACTCTTTCCCACTATCCTATCATGATTATTTTTACACATATGACGCCGGAAAGACTGGCTTCACAAACAAGACATGACAAGAATGTATTACGATAAGTGTTGATGAAATCATTTCGTTAATGTATGTTTCAGATAATTTTTGCTATTTAAGAATGCTACGTATTTCTATATCATTCAGAATTGTCGTTAGATTCAAAAGCGAATATGAGGAATATATGTGATACGGAGTTAAATGTGGAATTATACGAAGAATTTTATTCACGAAATGAAGCTGATATTTTGCTAGATGAACTATCAAATTATGATTTTAAAAATATTAGTTTTGAAATTAATGGGACTCAGTATGTTCCACGAAGAAAAGTACTCGGTTTTGGTGATGAAGGACTTAGTTACGAATTCTCTGGAACGAGCATTTGTGCAGAACCATGGACTCAAACTCTTCTAAATGTAAAAGATTATGTTGAAACGATAACTGGCAAAAAATATAATTTTGCTTTATTGAACTATTATCCTGACGGAGTGGCGAAAATTTCAACGCATAAAGACAATGAAACTTGTCTCGAACCTGAAAGTGATATACCTATCATCAGTTTAGGTGCAAAACGTCAAATGGTATTTACCAGGCGAAATTTCACATCTCGAAGCGTGGACTTAACTCATGGAACTCTCCTTGTAATGAAACACCCAACGAATCAATTTTGGATGCACGGAATACCCTCTCAACCTGACGTTAAAGATCCTAGAATTAGTATCACATTCCGAAACATAAAAATTTCGAAAATTAAAAAACGACGATTGGAAGATAATGAGGATGAACTTCCAGAGGATGACTGGTTTGCCCACTATATGAAGTCTGTTCCTGAAAATATCTTCATGCCGAATAATCGAGAACAGAAAAAAGAAAGTTCGAAGTTGATTGCACAGTGGACTCTTGGTTGGGGATATTTTGTGTCCATAAATCAGTTTGAAAACAGAATGAACATTCATCTACGTGAATGTGTGGAACAAAATAAAATATTATACCCTACTACACGCGGTGTTGTTATAACCCCTGCAACATGGCAAGAATTTTCCTCAAAAATATATGAATTTAATCTTTTCTATATGAGTGCCAGCATCATTTGCAATAATGAGTTGGTAGTTTTCAACAAAGAAGGTGAGTGTATTTTTCAACAAGTTTTTAAACAAGATGAAAATTCTTTTAAACTAAAACCTACATACCTAAAAGTAAACTGTGATATTTTAAAAAAATTGAAAGAAATTATTCCTGATGTATCTAATACTTTATATAAAAGTATTTTTGAAATTATTTTACCGTTGCAAATCAAATGTAAAAACAATTGTTCGGATATGGTAAGTGATGGTGATGAACTTTTAAACTCTATCAAAACTGAATTAAATTCAGTGATAAAAAAGCTATATAAATGCGAAGGTTGCATTGTAAATCATCCTTCACAAACAAGACATGATTGCATTATAATAAATGTCGAGGACAGAATTAAATATATTGGTGAAGATATATTTTTATGTATTAATTTTAAAAATATAAGAGATTCTTTAAGGCAGAAAAAAATGTTTCATTTATTTTGTAATAGGTTTTTTGAATCGAAATGTTACGAAGATTATAAAAATGCACTAATATAAGTACAGCTATTCTATTTAAATTTCTGTCTTTGGTTGATGTTATGAGTATTTTTTTTTTTCATTATGTTTTTTTAATAGAAATATATTGAAATTTTAGTTTTAATTTTAAAGCAAACATGTATATCCAATATCAGTAAATGGATATTGTTGTTAATTTGATATTAACTAATGAAAGAAAATTCTAAGTATATTTTATGTAAAATACAGAAACTTGTTCTTTGGAAATAAATAAATGTATTTAAATAGAAAAGCTTCTTGGTGAAATGAATGTATTTTTATTTTTTATAACAATTTTTTTAAGTATTGTATGTTTACAGTGCAGTATATGCTTCAAGTGATTCACTCGTGTTGAAAATTTAAGAGTTTATGAAGCGATTATTCGCTGAACTTATGTGATATATTTGTAAGGTTTCTTGAATACGAGTAATCTGAAGAGATATTTGAAATCTCATGAAAGAAACATCAGATGTAGTGTATGTTCTAAGAAATTTAAGTTTGTAGTTTGAAAAGTCGCGAAGCTTCTCGTCTTAGAATTTTGTAGTGAATAATCACAAGTTCTTTTCATGTAAAAAGGATATGAAAACTTATAAAGTTACTTTTAAGAGTAAATCGTGATAAAAAATATTTAGTGAGCATAAGAATTTAAAACAATATGAATCTTTATATCGTATTGAATGTTCGGACATTTTTTTCAAGTAAAACAGAATTTGAAGAAAATCTCACGAACCATTTTTTTTTTTTTTTTTTTTAATTTTGTTGGTGTGAAAAGAAACAGAAATATGCTGATGATGATGTTTTGAAACAGTATGATACTTCTCTTCTTATAAATTGTATCCATTGTTTACAAGTGTTTAAAAGAAAAAGTGATCTTTTACACCACATTCGAATGCGACATGGTTTGATACGAATCTTACAAAAACGAAGAAACGTTGACATCGTTAATACATGCAAGTCTTCTAAAATCGCAAGTCTTAATAGTATGTTCGCAATTGAATCAATTTGCTAGAACATAGAAAATGATCATGTCTTAGATGTACTTCTTGAATATATAAAATTGTAGTTAGTAGGGAAAAAATGAGTTATGATGTAGTTTTACACTGAGTTATGATATCGGTGTTTGAAATGGTAATCAATAGTTACATTTAAAATGTGTCGTGAGTGTGAAAATGCAGAAATAAAAGAGCTTTGGCGAATTTAATAAACGTGGTTCAATGTGGTTGATGGAAAAATTTGTTCCATGTGAATTAAATAGTGTAAGATATGAACCTCTTTCTCTCAATAGTTAATTATTCAATTGTAAGACAATTAAACTTTGAATATATATGCATATAGTACATGTAATGATTAATATTACATTGATTAATGTAAATAACTGATGATATGTGTATTAACATAGTGAATGTTCGCTTTTATGAAGTTCTAAGCATTACTTTAAATACCATTCATAACACTTTTATCTCATATATACAAACATGACAATATCTATTGAGTTTTCGTTTATTCTTTGGAATGTATGAAAGTTTAAATATTTTTTTAATTTAATGCAGATTGGAGTAAAATATCTGTATCTTTCTTCATTTCAATCGGTAATATCTGTATGCTGGTAAAGGTACGTATGTTCGTAAGAATTATACTGTGTCACATTTTTGACAATCTTCTTTCATTCATATTAGCTAATAAGAGAATTATTGAAATTAGTAAAGTAATGAAAAGCAACATTATTGAAAGAAAAAAACTCTAAAATTTACATTTCCAGAAATATATCAAAGTTCCTTTTCTTAAAAACACCAGGTGTATCGTAGTTTTTATTTCTATTTCGTTAAAAGCTGAACTTGTAAAATAAAAATTTTCTATTAGTGTAAGGTAAACAAAAAAAATCAAGAGACAATCCGTATCATGAATGAAATTCAAGTCTTACATCGGATTAAAAAGAAATATTCTGAATCTAAATGTTTATGCCTATTTAGCACAAAATGTGTTTATTTGTGTTATAAATTTAACTAAAACCATTCTTATAACAGTATGTTGCCTTTAAACTGGGTAAAAGTGTTAAGTATATTTTCTGATGGTATTGATATACTTGTCAAAGAAGTTCTAGAAACCTCAAATGTCGAAAGAGCATATGATAAGAATCTCCTTTCCTATCGCTACGTCAGTTACAGGTTAAGGGGTGGCTTGAATGGATAAAGGTAATGTTTGTGCAAAAATATAGTAGTTCTATTTTGAAATGAGAAATAATTCGCTTTTTGTCAATTAAGGAAACTTGTGGTATTATTAAACAGAATGTCAGTGAAAGACATTGCGTTTGCATAGTGAATTATGAAGGTACAGAAAGGTAGTGAAGAAGGTGAATGAAAGAATTAATTTGAACAAATAAGGTAAGGCTATCATTAAAAGAAAAAACTGTTCAAAAGATGTATGTTAGAATTAAAAGTAAGATGTTAAAATTTAAAAAGATGTAACAGAGTAAAACCAAAGAATACTGGTAATTCCCATCTGGAAAACAGTAATTTGAGTACGATATTGAAAAAGTTGGTTTTAAGAATTTCTTTATGCATGTGATGCAAAACAATTGCTAGTTTATCATGAGTGCTGACATAGATGCAATTAGTGCAGGAAAAATAGTAAAATTAGTATAGTTAGTGTCTCTAAAACATGAAAAAATAATAGTGTGAGCAGTGTAAATTCATTTGAAGTACTGAAATATGACATAGACTAAATATCAGAAAATGTAAGAAATATTTTGGTATGTGTGGATGAAACACTGAACGTGGTTGTAAAATTAGAAATGAAAATTATCAACACACTTAAAGGTAATCGGGATTTAAAACTAAACATGATGTTAGAAACTTTGAAGACCATAAAACTATATGAGAAAGAAATACATTTCGATATAAATGGTATTAAACTGTAAAGTTGTGAATGGAAATTTCTGAGTAAAACCTGTAGATGATCTATTATGATCGAGGAATAAAACAAGTATTATAAAAATTGTAAGGAAATATTTGAATATGGAGTAAATGAAAACAATCCATATCGTTAAAATGAATAAAAAGGGATAAAATGTTGGAATTACGAGTGATGAGATAGAAATAAAAACATTATAATAAATAAGTTAAGCTAGAATTAAGAAATATAAACACGGAAGGGAAATCATGAACGTAAGAAAAGCAATTAACAGTTATAGACTTAAGTTTTTTTTTAAAATATTCGGTAATGTAAGGAAGATATTGTTAAACACGTGAAAGAAATTAGAAATTCTGTAGAAAATTTAGTAAAAGAACTAAGATCACGAAAAATAAACGTTTCTTTTTAAATACAATTTCATATCGCTAAGTTAAAGTGTGTATAGAATACTAGAATGGTTTAAAAAAAGTAAATGAAGTTAAAATTCAGAATATATTGAACAATAACGTTAAAAATTCAGAATATTCAGAATAAATAAATTCAGAATATATTGAACAATAACGTTAAAAATAACGTTAAAAAAATTGTGAAATTGCATCTAAAATTAAGTAGTGTAACAAATAAACAGCATGTGTGGGAACGTTTGTGAAATATAACATATAAGTTAAAAATCAGGGTATTCTGAAATTTATGAAAGGTGGGAAAAAAATAGTATGTGGAAATTAAATAAAATATTACAAATAAATTAGAAACGTTAAGTATTAAAAAAATATGACAGTAAATGAATATGTTATTATGAACAGAAAACCTAAGAAATAAGTTAAAGTTTCATTTAAAACTAGAAAGGATAAAAGTATCAGAATAAATTGATGAGTCGATTCAAATTCCATTTTCTTATATAGGCTTTTTTACCTAAATCTGAATGTATCCCTTCAGCTTAGTGGTTAAAATCTTCAAACTACTCAGCTGGTGAGATATTTTGTTTCAGAGTTCAATTCTATATTTTGAATAATAGAGTATTTTTTTTTTTAAAAATAGAAATTTCTAAAATAAATTATTTTCTTTTTTCGTCCATAGAGGACGCCATGAGCAATTCCTAAATAGATTATTTTCATTTTTCATCCCTAGAGGACGCCATGACCCCGTTGCCAATTAAAAAAAAAAACTAACTTTAAATGAAAAGCAGGAGGTCTACAACTCAATCAGCAGTCTACGAACACCTCAACTCCACTCGAAACCACGCCTACTAGTGTGATGACGTTGCCTTTGGCCCCGCCCTCTGTGTGACGTCATTGACCACGCCCACACCCCACACCGCGTGCAGGTGAACCCGTATTTTTATACTACTAATGACTGTATTAACTTTTTGGCCAACTATACGAAACTTTGTTGATTCCCTTTTACACGTCTTACTTTTATTCAAAGGATTCACCAAACTATGTCTGACAAATGTAATTTTTACACTTTCCATTTACACATTTACTCTTATATTTAACTTATACAACATATTCATGCTGTATCTCTGATTCCTTTTCCCCATAATAAATACAGACTTACACATGTTTCTTTATTGTAAGACCTACTGACTTTAAACAAATCTTATAAGGAGCAATACATTTTTCATGGTATGAAGCCCACTCAAACCAATGCATGGAGCATTTCTACCCAGTTAAGTTTAGATACGTACCAATAGTACTTCTTTTCTTCTTATTTTACTCTACAGACATTTATACATATATATTCAGAACACTCCCTTTTATTCAGCAAGATTCATTTATATTACTAACACAAATTTTGCTAACTCTTTGAAATATTTTACAAAAATATCTTGTATTTTCTTGCACACATCCTACTTAAATCACCAAACATACACTGAAACCTTGATTTTTTAATTCATGTGAAAACGTCACTCGGATTCTTAATATGATTCCACCATTTACCGCAGAACTTTATAAACACTACTCTATTTGAACTTATCACAGCCTAACTCTCTTAACAAGGTACAGAGGATTGAATTATATTTTAACTACAGAGAAGAATATCCACATTGTAACATATTATTTTAAATTTGAATTATAGTCACATTTTGTGCAGGAGAAATTAAGTCTACAATACACATGGAATTAATATTCAGCCATGGAAATGAAACTTTATCGCCTTTTTCCCAATTTGGAATATAAACATTTGTTAACTTGGAGTATTTTTAACGTATTCATTGTAACTTAACTGAAAAAGACCCATACTTCACATTGTCAATAATTTATTTAGCACTGAACTCTTACAGTTTTTTTAGAACGAAATGTAATTTATCATACCTGGCAAATGACTCCTACATAGTTATGATACATTACGCGAAATATTGAGTAGAGTTCCAAATAATAATTTAACATAGAAATTAACATAAAAGACCTAACACAAATAATTTTAAGATAGAAATTTCAAACTGACATTGCTTAATAATGAACTTTTACAGCTTTTTTGACATTTAACTTCTCATAGATAATAAATAAAATTACACACAAATAATTATACAAAATAGGTAATAATGACAGAAAGTCCATATAATGATCTACAATAGTCACCAACTTTAAAAATTTTGACGCATTTTTAATATGTCATAAGAAAGACCACACTTTTTTGAAAAGTATTATTTTAATTTAACATTGGAACCACGCAGTCCTGCGCACATGTATAACAATTTTATTTATCATGAGCATGACACATAATAAGTAAATAAAATTTTCACAAAGTACGAAACACATTTCTCTTTTAACTGAACTGTAATCTTAAGAAAAATGCAGTATGGAATGCTTAGAACACTCAGTGGCACAGTTCCTCATTTCCCCACGCATTGACCAAAATATACATGTACTTTAAAATCAGTTAAACAAATTCAAATGTTAGTATTCAAAGAGGAATACTTCACAAATTAGATGAAAGAAAGGTACACAATGAACTTGAGTGATAAATACAGAAAAGCATGTAAGGACCGAGAAAAAGATGTATTCGTGGAGAACTTTTTTAAGATAAACTTGCTCTACTTTTGCACATGGGTTATATTTTGCATTTCAGATTAAGGAAACATTCAAGATAATTCCTGTATAACTAGGGATTTTATTCACACTTGTTAGTAATGTAATTTATTAGGACAGTCACAGATATATAGGACAAGTATGCCATTTCCAAGGAAAACAATTTTCCCAAGCCAGACTTTAACAGTGAAATATAAAATGGAATAAGCAAATGTCCTATTTCCAACAAAATTAATATTTGAGTATGCAAAAACATGAACAAGAAATGAATATTTTTCTGAAAATGTTCCGAATGGAATAAGTCAGGACTAGTTTCATGAACAGAGCATGAAAAATAATGATGAATTTTTAATTTTATTTTGTCTGTAGTACATTTACTTATGCTAAAATCTTCCATTTGGTTGACTTTACATTTAGACGCAAGTTGATAAATCAGAGTGATTTTGTGTTTTAAAGCAGATTCAGAAATATTACAACTTCAGAAATAATAAAACTCAAAAACAAAAAGATTAAAACGACAAGAGAATATACTGCAAGCAAGCGAACGTGATAAATGACATTTTTGGGCCGATTTTCATGAATTCATAGATCGGGTGAAAAATTTTAATGCGCTGTATATGAACTATTTTTCAAATGTATCACGATCACTGTTTACCAAATTTACATAGACTTTAAGTAAACATTTCATGTTAATTTACCATTTTTTCCTGAGTATCTACGTATTTACTAAATTTTTGCAGTTTGTTTATAACTATAATGCCAAAAGGACATAAGAGAGCAATTGTTTCTTGAAAATGTCCATATTTTTTTACCCAACTGTTATTTCTTTCATAGCTTTGAAGTAACCTATTAAACACATAGTTATCCTGTATTGACCAGACAGCCGTTGGTCTTGCTAATGTCTGAGGGAAGTCTCAAAGCTAGAGAATTTAAATAATATTTTACCAGTGCGGAGAACTTCTTACGGCGTTTTTGATGAAAATTGACCGAATTTAGTAGTTCATTACTAACCTAGGAGCCTTTAACTATTTTTTTTATTCGAAAAAAACACACACAAATTATCATCAAGATTTTCCATACAGATATATTGTACTACTTTTCATGCCATTACATTTCCAATGAAATTTGATTCATTGTCAGATAGTTAAATGTTTGTTATTTTTTCGCATACGAATGCATTTCGTGTCTCACATACGTTAATTACATATGATTTAACAAAATTTTAAACAAGGTGGGAGTTAAATGAATATTTCCTGAAATACTGTACATTTCATTCCGGAAAGTTTACATGAGAATTATCATTTTGAAACCCCTAATGTCTCTTTTCCTGCATTCAATGTAAATTTTGAGTATAAAATTTTCAATTGTGACGGAAGTTATTTGTGGGTGGTTGTGATGTGTTCGTGTTTTCATAAACCGTTTTTTTTTTTTTTTTTTTTTTTTTTTTTTTTTTGTGAAGTATTTTTTGAAACTTTGAATATTACGGCCACTGCAAATCATTTAATTTTTCAAATATTTTTCTTATTTATCTTTTACAAGTCCTTGTAAAGATTTGGGAACAAATTTTTATTAAATAGTTATATGGTATGATTTAATAACTTTTTACACGTTTGGAAGATTTAACTTCAACAACACTACCACACCGAATCAGAAATTAAGAAAAGAAATGGAATTTTTTATCTTAGTATACTACAGGAATAGATTAATTTTCTTTAGCACTGATGTATTCGAATGTAGTAGATAATGGAGACTTTTAACACCGATCATGCATGACTTTGAATATTTTCTCTAAGTCACCAGAAAATTGCATTGTCATAGATGTTTCTCATAAAGTCTATTTCTTTCTTAAAAGAAGTTCATATACTAATTTCATTAGAAACATAAAGAAAATATCTCACATTCATAAGAAAATCAGCGCTTGTTTCTTTACCAAATTTGTACTTTCTGACTTCATTCTACTGAAATGAAAACATTCATAACTTATTGCGAAGAAAAATGTTATACTTTTTGATTAATTTTCATACCACAGTATTATCTTTGAAAATTTTTTTCCTAGTCCACTGCTAATATATTGCTAATTTTCGTACGTGACAAAACAAAACTCAGTTTAGAAACTTTTTTACTTAAAACCTTGTATTATTGCATTGCTGAACCGGGGCCATGCTTTCATTTTTATTACATATCATGCGAATATTTTAAATTTATTCCTTCTGTTAGCACAATTTTAACCAACATTTTACTATTGCAGAGGCTTCTTTAGTAAAATCTCACGTGTTAAATTGAACGTTTCATTACTAATTTTGAAGATTCTGGATATATCCTACTTAAAAGTTCATAACCGATTAGCAAAATAATTTATATATGTACTTTGTTGTGCTCTTGGTCAATTTTTAAATCGTTGTTCAACTATAACATTTCATTTCTAGTGAAGTATCGAAATGATTATTTAATTTCCGCTTTTTCCAAAGAATTTCGTAGACACATATGTTCAGTACAGAAAATTTTCCTAACTTACCAGTATCATTACCAAAATAGAAAACATGCAAAATTTTCCTAAAAATTTATATATTTGTTTCTTTACAAACATTTACACGAATACCGACATTTAATTATTTAATGTGTATTTTCCTATATCAGAACTAAAATTTCGAACGAAAATTTTTAACTAATGTTATGTTCCGTAAAATTTTTGTATTTGTGATGTCATCTTTTTTTCGCAAAAGTTTTGAGACTGTGCTCTCGGTAGTCTTTTAGACATTTTGAACCTGTTTTCTCTTTGCTATTGGAAACTATTTTATCTTTGCTGTTGATATATGCCAATGAATATACTTTTTCTCTTGGTTTATCTTCAACTTATGAGTTATTTAAATACTTAAAAATATATGTGTAGATCGTTTATGTAGACACTTGTGATAGATTTCCTGGATGTGTTTTTGGAAAATGTATTTAATTTATTCACGTGAATGAAACGGATGTTTTCTTAAAATTTTATTATTCAGAGTATTACTCAATTATGACAGAATGCCGGATTTGTTCGCAGTATTCAACATTCATATGGACTTCAGTATTCCAAATCTCTCACGTAACTGTAATTTTTTCTATCTGTAGTAGGAAGACGAATGGAATACATGTAAGTTATGCAGACATAAGGTAAAAATCTGAAAAAAAAAAAGAAATTCTTCAGATCTAGGCAATTCAGTAGAATGTGCAAATAGTCATCCTATTCGAAGCTTATTTTTGGAATTACATAGCATATAAAGTGTAAATTTAATAAAAAGAGATATAATGAAATTCAAGTACTCTGCAAAATCTGAACAATAATTATACAAAAATAGTTCTAAGGCAGTTTTTCATAAAAAGTGGTTTCGACAAAGGAAATATGCCAGCAATCTTCTGAAACTCTAAGTGGGCGTTTGATCTTCGCTCTTACGTAGAATTTACAATTCTACTTAACTTTTGTAAGAGCAAATAATACTGTGGTATGAAAATTAATCAAAAAGTATAACATTTTTCTTCGCAATAAGTTATGAATGTTTTCATTTCAGTAGAATGAAGTCAGAAAGTACAAATTTGGTAAAGAAACAAGCGCTGATTTTCTTATGAATGTGAGATATTTTCTTTATGTTTCTAATGAAATTAGTATATGAACTTCTTTTAAGAAAGAAATAGACTTTATGAGAAACATCTATGACAATGCAATTTTCTGGTGACTTAGAGAAAATATTCAAAGTCATGCATGATCGGTGTTAAAAGTCTCCATTATCTACTACATTCGAATACATCAGTGCTAAAGAAAATTAATCTATTCCTGTAGTATACTAAGATAAAAAATTCCATTTCTTTTCTTAATTTCTGATTCGGTGTGGTAGTGTTGTTAAATCTTCCAAACGTGTAAAAAGTTATTAAATCATACCATATAACTATTTAATAAAAATTTGTTCCCAAATCTTTACAAGGACTTGTAAAAGATAAATAAGAAAAATATTTGAAAAATTAAATGATTTGCAGTGGCCGTAATATTCAAAGTTTCAAAAAATACTTTACAACAACAACAACAAAAAAAAAAAAACGGTTTATGAAAACACGAACACATCACAACCACCCACAAATAACTTCCGTCACAATTGAAAATTTTATACTCAAAATTTACATTGAATGCAGGAAAAGAGACATTAGGGGTTTCAAAATGATAATTCTCATGTAAACTTTCCGGAATGAAATGTACAGTATTTCAGGAAATATTCATTTAACTCCCACCTTGTTTAAAATTTTGTTAAATCATATGTAATTAACGTATGTGAGACACGAAATGCATTCGTATGCGAAAAAATAACAAACATTTAACTATCTGACAATGAATCAAATTTCATTGGAAATGTAATGGCATGAAAAGTAGTACAATATATCTGTATGGAAAATCTTGATGATAATTTGTGTGTGTTTTTTTCGAATAAAAAAAATAGTTAAAGGCTCCTAGGTTAGTAATGAACTACTAAATTCGGTCAATTTTCATCAAAAACGCCGTAAGAAGTTCTCCGCACTGGTAAAATATTATTTAAATTCTCTAGCTTTGAGACTTCCCTCAGACATTAGCAAGACCAACGGCTGTCTGGTCAATACAGGATAACTATGTGTTTAATAGGTTACTTCAAAGCTATGAAAGAAATAACAGTTGGGTAAAAAAATATGGACATTTTCAAGAAACAATTGCTCTCTTATGTCCTTTTGGCATTATAGTTATAAACAAACTGCAAAAATTTAGTAAATACGTAGATACTCAGGAAAAAATGGTAAATTAACATGAAATGTTTACTTAAAGTCTATGTAAATTTGGTAAACAGTGATCGTGATACATTTGAAAAATAGTTCATATACAGCGCATTAAAATTTTTCACCCGATCTATGAATTCATGAAAATCGGCCCAAAAATGTCATTTATCACGTTCGCTTGCTTGCAGTATATTCTCTTGTCGTTTTAATCTTTTTGTTTTTGAGTTTTATTATTTCTGAAGTTGTAATATTTCTGAATCTGCTTTAAAACACAAAATCACTCTGATTTATCAACTTGCGTCTAAATGTAAAGTCAACCAAATGGAAGATTTTAGCATAAGTAAATGTACTACAGACAAAATAAAATTAAAAATTCATCATTATTTTTCATGCTCTGTTCATGAAACTAGTCCTGACTTATTCCATTCGGAACATTTTCAGAAAAATATTCATTTCTTGTTCATGTTTTTGCATACTCAAATATTAATTTTGTTGGAAATAGGACATTTGCTTATTCCATTTTATATTTCACTGTTAAAGTCTGGCTTGGGAAAATTGTTTTCCTTGGAAATGGCATACTTGTCCTATATATCTGTGACTGTCCTAATAAATTACATTACTAGCAAGTGTGAATAAAATCCCTAGTTATACAGGAATTATCTTGAATGTTTCCTTAATCTGAAATGCAAAATATAACCCATGTGCAAAATTAGAGCAAGTTTATCTTAAAAAAGTTCTCCACGAATACATCTTTTTCTCAGTCCTTACACGCTTTGCTGTATTTATCACTCAAGTTCATTGTGTACCTTTCTTTCATCTAATTTGTGAAGTATTCCTCTTTGAATACTAACATTTGAATTTGTTTAACTCGTTTTAAAGTACATGTATATTTTGGTCAATGCGTGGGGAAATGAGGAACTGTGCCACTGAGTGTTCTAAGCATTCCATACTGCATTTTTCTTAAGATTACAGTTCAGTTAAAAGAGAAATGTGTTTCGTACTTTGTGAAAATTTTATTTACTTATTATGTGTCATGCTCATGATAAATAAAATTGTTTTACATGTGCGCAGGACTGCGTGGTTCCAATGTTAAATTAAAATAATGCTTTTCAAAAAAGTGTGGTCTTTCTTATGACATATTAAAAATGCGTCAAAATTTTTAAAGTTGGTGACTATTGTAGATCATTATATGGACTTTCTGTCATTATTACCTATTTTGTATAATTATTTGTGTGTAATTTTATTTATTATCTATGAGAAGTTAAATGTCAAAAAAGCTGTAAAAGTTCATTATTAAGCAATGTCAGTTTGAAATTTCTATCTTAAAATTATTTGTGTTAGGTCTTTTATGTTAATTTCTATGTTAAATTATTATTTGGAACTCTACTCAATATTTCGCGTAATGTATCATAACTATGTAGGAGTCATTTGCCAGGTATGATAAATTACATTTCGTTCTAAAAAAACTGTAAGAGTTCAGTGCTAAATAAATTATTGACAATGTGAAGTATGGGTCTTTTTCAGTTAAGTTACAATGAATACGTTAAAAATACTCCAAGTTAACAAATGTTTATATTCCAAATTGGGAAAAAGGCGATAAAGTTTCATTTCCATGGCTGAATATTAATTCCATGTGTATTGTAGACTTAATTTCTCCTGCACAAAATGTGACTATAATTCAAATTTAAAATAATATGTTACAATGTGGATATTCTTCTCTGTAGTTAAAATATAATTCAATCCTCTGTACCTTGTTAAGAGAGTTAGGCTGTGATAAGTTCAAATAGAGTAGTGTTTATAAAGTTCTGCGGTAAATGGTGGAATCATATTAAGAATCCGAGTGACGTTTTCACATGAATTAAAAAATCAAGGTTTCAGTGTATGTTTGGTGATTTAAGTAGGATGTGTGCAAGAAAATACAAGATATTTTTGTAAAATATTTCAAAGAGTTAGCAAAATTTGTGTTAGTAATATAAATGAATCTTGCTGAATAAAAGGGAGTGTTCTGAATATATATGTATAAATGTCTGTAGAGTAAAATAAGAAGAAAAGAAGTACTATTGGTACGTATCTAAACTTAACTGGGTAGAAATGCTCCATGCATTGGTTTGAGTGGCTTTATACCATGAAAATTTATTGCTCCTTATAAGATTTATTTAAAGTCAGTAGGTCTTACAATAAAGAAACATGTGTAAGTCTGTATTTATTATGGGGAAAAGGAATCAGAGATACAGCATGAATATGTTTTATAAGTTAAATATAAGGGTAAATGTGTAAATGGAAAGTGTAAAAATTACATTTGTCAGACATAGTTTGGTGAATCCTTTGAATAAAAGTAAGATGTGTAAAAGGGAATCAACAAAGTTTCGTATAGTTGGCCAAAAAGTTAATACAGTCATTAATAGTTAGAACAATGCATTAGAAGGAAAAGTTCTGAGTATCTCCAACTTAGTAGTAAAAAGTAAGAAATGTAGTATTCCAGTTAAACTATATAGAAGGAACATTGTGTATATTGGTTTAAAATTACAGAAAATATTATTTAGTGAAGTTATATGCATGTAAATTCCAGCTTAAAATTTCGAAAACGGAGAAAGTTAGGTAAGTTTACTTTTGGAGAAATGGAAGTGTAACATGATGTTGTATTTAAAACATGGGGAAAAATAATTAAGGGTAAAATAAAAATGTAACAAAAAAATTAAGGGAAAGGGAAAAAAAATAAAATTTACTTTTGGAAGTAAAATGCATAAGGGAAAAAACAAAAAACTGCATTTGTGTAAACAAAAAACTCAAAAAAATTAAAATTATGAAACTAAATATTACTTTTCTAAAAAAATTAAGTTAAAAATGTAGTAACACCTTTTTTTTTTAAATAAAAAGCGGAAAGGAAAAATTAAATTTGTAAAAATAAATATTACTTTTGTAAAACCAAAAAACGTTTAAACAAAAAAATTAAAATAAAGTAAAGTAAAAATACGAAAAGGAATAAATTTTGGAAAAAAACTTTTGCAAAATAAAAAAGTGAAAAGGAAAAATTCAATTCGTAAATAAAAAATATTACTTTTGTAGAACCAAAAAGAAAGTTAAACAAAAAATTAAAATAAAGTAAAGTAAAAATACGAAAAGAAAAAAAATTTGGAAAAAAAAAAAAAAAAAAAACTTTTGCAAAATAAAAAAGTGAAAAGGAAAAATTCAATTCGTAAAAATAAATATTACTTTTGTAAAACCAAAAAGAAAATTAAATATAAAAAAATAAACTTTGCAAGATAAAAAGTAAAAACAAAATTTAAGTTCACTTTTGTGGAAGTAAACATCAATTTGCGAAAGTTAAAAATAAAATTTATGTTTGGGAAAGGGAAAAAAATGAAATCAAATATTAATAAATTAACTAAAAAATAGTAAGAATAAGATGAAAAATGAAAACAATTAAAAATATCTTAATAATAAAAAAAATTAAACTGTGGGAAAATCTTACATTTAAAACAGCAATGAATAAAGTAATGATTAAGAAGCCAAAAGAAATCCTAGCCGTCGTGTAAAAACAAATGTGTGACGCGGTTTTCATGTCAAAGCGCATGCGCAGACTTTCAGCCTTATGTCATCAATGGTGCAAAAAGTCAAAGGGCCAAATAGAGTTTCAAATAACAAGTCTGATAAGAGGACCGGGTAGCCAAGCGGTAAAGCGCTAGACTCCCATCCCAGAGATAGCGAGTTCGAATCTCAGCCGTGGAGTTATTTTTAAAATACAGGGAAAATGATACTAAATTCATTAAAATTGGATTAAAATATAATGGAATCAATTAAAACTAATGACGGATTAAATAATTAAAATGAATCGTATAAAAATGAGTAAATAATTAAAAGTAATGACGTATTAAATAATTAAAAACAATAAATTAAAAGTGGTGTCCTGCCAAACACGTGGTTAAGAGCTCGTTGCCATAAACATAAAAAATAGTGTCGTTGCCACAAAAAATAAAAACTTTGAAAACATAAAATCGTTGCCACAGAATCAAAACGAAAGTTTGATGATGTCATTCCATCACGTGATACAAGATGGCGCTGGTGTCGTCACTTCCGGTTGCAGGCCCCTCTGGATACTGCCCACGCCCCTTTTCTGTGACGTCACTTCCGCCGGCCGGTTACCTGCGGTTACTACTAACGTCCATGCAGCCAGCCCGTTCGCTGGGATTCGAAACGAAATACCCGTGTTCAGCAATTTTACTGCTTGGCCGTTGATTGGCGCATCAACTTTCGAGATAATTATCATAATATTATATGTTTTAATGGGCATCAATAACAATCAATGCTTACTATTGTGATTTACATTTCCAGTGATGTTAATCTCGTAATTAATATTCTTGTGTATTTGACGGCTCTGTGCCTATGAGCAGTAAAGCTTCAAACGAGGACTTCATAAGCGGAACTGGCTCATATCCACATTATACATGGGAAACCACCGTAATTATTACAAATTAATTTAAATTAACATTTGTAATTATTACAAATGTGGGAATATTTTTCTTGTAACTGTCAATGATACCAATCGTACGACTTGATATTCGCTTTCGGAGCAAAATTACATTGAGAAAGAAATCAATTTGGGGACAAATAAAAAAGAATTGATAAAATAAGTATTATAAAAAAGCAAATTTCTTTTATATTTTGGGTCATTTGTTACCATTTACTTTGTATTTTAATATCTTTTCATATTTTATTTCAGTATTGCTTTATTAATTCTTAAATATTTTGCAAAATGCGAAAAAGGCACGTTTCAGATAACCGGCCCTTGGCGATTTTTCGGCCGCCATCTTGGATTTCAAAAATGCGCTTGGCGGCCAAAATTGTTATCCCTGTCCGAGGGCATTCGGAGAATTCTGAACTACCAAACATGCAACATGCAAAGAACAAGACAAAATTTAACGTACCCTAATTTATGCTGACATACTGACGATTATAATATTTTTTGCTGAGCATAAGTTTATGAGATATAAATTAAATTACTTAAATTGCATTCAATGCGATTAATTTAATGTGGATGATCAAAATAAACTAAACATTAAAATTTTAATATTCTTGTTTTTTCCATTATTTAGTAATTCTTAATTTATCTACATGACTATAATATATGTAATATTTGCTTTAAAAAATATTTTAAGCCTGAAATTACTTTAGACTTAAGTTTCATTAAGTATAGTTCTTATGTTTAAATGTTAAGATCGAAATACAGAAAGTGCAAAAATTAGAATTTTCTGCAAATCGCATATTTGAAAACAGCATTAAAAAATACAGTTTCATACATTTAAACTACAAGAAATATGTCATAAAAACAATTAAGAACTGTACCCTTATATATATAATAAATTTATAAACTATTTTGGTAAATCTAGGAAAGCTGTCAGCTAAAACATACAGTAAAAGTTTTTAAAAAAATTCTTTTAGTATCGTTAATAAAAGATTAAGTAAGGATGTTAAGTATTTACTTTATTCTGGTATCATCCTCCAACAATATACGGAATTAAAGTTAATTTATATTAGAATATAACTTAAATACTTACAAATAAAATGTATTAAAATTAAGACTTACTTTAGTTCACAGGCGCGCAGCAATTTTTTTCCACCACGAGGAATAGTTTGCGCAAATTTAGCGCCAGAAAGCGGGTAACGACTAGTTACGGTTGCAGTGAACAGAATTCAGATCGTTAAGTTAATAATTTTGGGCAACATTTATTTTTTAGTTTGCATAATTTTTCTGATATTCAGACGCTTTTGTTTATTCACAATCTACCTTTGTACTCATTCTAGAAACAAATATTTAAGGTCTTATCTGTACAGTTCATAATTAATATTACTGCTGTTTAATTTGATTAAAATAAAATAAATAAAAGTATTTCAAACAGAATGATACAGGTTATTTCGCTCCAAACAGTTATACTAATTAACCCTTTGCCATCGGGAACGTATTTGCGGTTCTACTTATGTGAAGTGCCCCAATAACATTATATTATAAAGCAGGGCACTTCGCGTAATGCGCAGTAATCGCGACGATACTGTAAGTAGATACCTTTCGCAGTTGAGAATTTATTGCCGATCAGTAATTAATCAACTATTTGCAATTCGAAATTACAATTTTGGAATAAAAAATTTTAATTTTGAAACTTTAAAATCTTTTTTAAGGAAAATGTAATTTTTTTTAAGTGCCATTCTAGCTAATAACCTTTTTTTAACCATTCTAGCTCCGGTTTACTTATTATATCTGTCTCCTATTTATCACAGTATAAATGGAGATTTGGCCCAATTAAATAAATCTAAGATGATCAATTAAGAAAACTTATAGACATTGTTGTGGTGATCCACGGTTTCAAAATGGTTTCTGAATCAGAAGAGATTCGTGCACTAACCTAGTGCTTCGCATTAGAGAGTAAAGAACATCTATGATATAAAAATATACTTTTATTTACACAGCGAAAACGCGCAGCAACATTATTAACGAAAGCTCATTCTCCTAATAACATACTTCTTTTTACACTCCGCTTGCGCATGCGCATTGACAATTACCAACGGAGCTTGGCAGATATGGCCATCTGTTGGATAAACTATTCGCTACATATTCCTCCCACCTGAATTTACTGGGAGGTAAATTCACACATCTGTTAAGTATAATATATGCATAATAGTACAGTATACAATATTGAAGTATAAAATTATGCCTACCAAGATGTTCTAATTAAATTGAAATACAAATTTACCTGGAGATGCAGCATTCCATAATTTTCTAGACATATTAACAGATAATACTAAACCTAGAAAAATAAAAATAAATCAAATTATTACAAAGTATTCAAACAAGTACAAAACATTTCACAGATGTATCACTGGTTTCACAGTTCTACCACTGCTGGTAGTCATAGGAATATTTTCAGTCATATCCTTTTGGACTGGGTTATCCAGCTCAAGTCTGTACAGTCTTTGCACTGGTCTCAGAAACTCAGAAGTCTCTGTTTTTATGAGAGCAAGTCTTATTTGTCTATCACGACCAGGTAGCAGCTTTATGACACGCGCCAGGTTCCAAAAAGCACGTTTTTTGTTGTTATCTTCAAGTAGGACAATTTCACCCACCTGGAGAGGTTTAGCTATAGAGTTTTAATGGACTGCTGACGTAACTGTCCTAGATATTCCACACGGAATCTTGCTCTAAGTTGTTCTCTCACCTTTTGTAGATACTTAGCTCGTTTACTCAGTTTTTCCTTATCCACTGTATCGATATCAGGTACTCCTGATTTGGAAATCTCCCGCAGGAACATTTCTGGAGTTAATGGGGATGAATCTTTAACGTCTTCCGACACGTAGGTAAGTGGCCTAGTATTGATTACTCTCTCACAGTCGCATAGTACTGTAAGCAACTCCTCGTAATCCAGGGCAGCACGACCTAGAACTTTTCTCAGAATCTGCTTACCATTTGAACTAAACGTTCCCACCAACCGCCCCACCAAGGTGCGGAAGGAGGAATAAATTTCCACTGAATTCTTTGCTCAGCGGCCTTTGATCGCAGACTCTCCCAATCAATTGTATGCAGAAGGCTCTCCGCTCCTTTAAAATTACTGCCATTGTCTGAGCATATTATAGATGGTCTTCCGCGACGAGAAATGAAACGTCTCAATGACTGGAAAAAAGCTTCAGTTGTCAAGGATGTTACTGACTTCAGATGAATGGCCCTATAGACCGCACATGTGTAAAGAACAATATAAGCTTTTCGACCATCTTTAAGGTAGAGGGGTCCTGCCAGATCGACAATCACTATCTCAAAAACATTTGCATCACGTAGTCTATCTTTCGGCAAAATTCCTGGAGTTACATCACAACTTTTGGATTTAAATCTTTGACATTTAACACATTTTCTAATGCAGTTTTGTACTGTCTTACGAGTTTTGAGGATCCAATACTTTTCCCGCAAATGAGACATCACCATAGAAGTACCAGCATGCAGCAGCTCATTATGTGCATTCATTATTAGTAATTTTACTACTGCATGATCAGATGGCAAAATGACAGAAAACTTAAAGTCATCAGTATCGTCGCGATAAGAAATATCGGTTTTAGCTCTGATCAAACCATCACGATCAACTATAGGTCTGAGGTCTTTAATTTTATCATCGTTCACACTCTTAAATGATTCTCTTTGAACCAATAACATAAGAGTTATCTCAGCTCTTTCAATTTCCGAAACTGACAAAATTTTGGAGGTTTCGTTTGTAATTCTTCGTAATTTAAAGTAAAACCTAAGAATCCAACCTAACATGCGTACAATTTTCTTTATGGATGAAAAGTATCCGTAATACCAGTTGTCAGGTTTAGAATCTTTGTTAAGAGTTGTCAATACTGATTTACGCCTTTCTGAATTTATGATCTCTTCGTCCGGCAAATCGGTGCCTCTTGACCATGACGATTCTGGTTCTAACAGCCATGATGGGCCCTCCCACCATTTCGACAGCAAAAACTGTTTAACTGAACAGCCTCTAGAAGGGAGATCGGCGGCATTCAGGTCCGAAGGGATGTAATGCCAATCTTCTATTTTTGTAAGTGTTCTGATTTCTTGGACATGATTCCAAACGAAAGTTCCCCACCGTACGTCTCGCTGGATCCAGCACAAAGCGGTTGTTGAGTCAGTCCAGAAGAATGTTCTTAAATTTGGCATGTTCAAATCTGAAAAGACCATACGTCCCAAGCGTGCTCCGATTAAGCAGGATAATGATTCCAAACGAGGAATGGATATACTCTTTAAAGGCGCAACTCTAGTGCGTGCTTGCACAAAATTTAAATAAACCTTATTTTCGGTCTTCACTCTTAAGAAAATACAGGTAGCATAGGCATGCTTGCTGGCATCGCTGAAAACATGAAGACTTACATCTCTGTTAACTGATCTGTCAATATTAAGCCATCTAGAAATTTTGACGTCAGACAGCAGTTTCATTTCCTTTACCCATTTTATGGACTTCTTTTCTAAATGTTCTGGCAATTTTTGATCCCAATTTAATCGTAATTTCCAACACTCTTGCAATATCACCTTTGGGAACAGGGTAACGGGAGAAAGGAAGCCTACTGTCAAATAACTTATGCGCGCAAGAAAGGAGTGTTCGTTTACTCGCGACAATCTCCTCTTTCTTTAGTGACTCAATTTTACAGGAAAGAGTATCATCCTTCAAATCCCAGTTTAACCCTAAAACGCAAACGAATGTATCTAATTTAGAGTTGGGAATTATTTCGGTTTCACAATTCGACTGCCATCCTCTAAGATTAAACTTTCCCAGTGACAATAACATTCTCGATTCTAGTACAAATCTATTCAATTCTTCAACATTCTTAAAACTAGTCAGGCAATTATCAACATAGAAGGACTCCTTCAAAATGTTGGCTGTAGCTGCAAACTGATCTGGGGCACGATTTAAATGATAGTTCAACGTATCGGCTAACAAAAATGGACTACAGTTAAGGCCAAAAACCACGCGACTATGTCTGTAAATTTTAGTATTCTCTTCTTCTGCACCTTTCCAAAAGAAACGCAAATAATCTCTATCCTTCTCTCTTATACCAACCTGCAAGAAGGCTTTCTCAATGTCTGAAATTACTGCAAGAGGATATTTCCGAAAACGATTCAACAATGTTGGTATTATTTCTATTAGGTTGGGACCTTTCTCAAGACAATCATTTAAGGAAAGTTCTCCTTTGTCGTGTGCCGAAGCATCAAAAACTGGCCTTACTCTCGTAGTTTCGCTAGATTCTTTAAAAACCGGCCTATGAGGCAAATAGTGCTCTCTATCTACTTCGCCTTCATTTACCTCTTCAATAATTCGTTCCTTCAACCAAGTATCAAATACTTCCTGATAAACTTTAATTTGATTCGAATCTAATAATTTCCTTCGCGTATTAGTCAGACGTTATATTATTAGACAAGCGAGAGGGGTCCAGTACCCAAGGTAATGCAGTTTCATATCTCCCGTCTGAATCCAAATTCAAATTTTCCTCAAAATATTGCATGGTCTCCTCATGAATTTCAGCTTTCTTTTTAGACTCAACTGGGTCATTTATACCAATAACATCTAACTTCCACAAGTTTTCTGCTGATCTTTCGTTTAGCAATAAAGAAACACATGCAAGAGAATCATTTATACTCGAAGATTCTTTCGCTGGAATTTTACCCATTAAAATCCATCCCAAACTTGTTTCTATCGCGACCGGACCACTTTGTAAACATTTAATATTTCCGGTGAATAATTTTCCAGCAATATCAGAACCTATCAACAATTTAATGTCACTTTCGTTTTCGGGAGCATTACCCTCTACATCTGACACTTGAATATTTAATTTACGAAGTTCTTTCAACCAAGGACCTTTAGGTATTCTCTTAACATCAGAACAGATAACAGATTCACTTAAACAATGCACACTACATACATATTTATTATCAAGGCTACTCAAATTAACTATATATTTAGAATGCAATTTTTCTTTTGTTTCTAGACCTCCGAATAATTTATGAACTAATTTCACTTCACCAACACTGTTACATTTGAAAGAATCTGTAATATCTTTCGTTAAATAACTTCTCTCGCAACCCGTATCTATAATCCCTCTGACTATCCTTTCCCTGTTGCCACTTTTTACCCTTACGATTAATGTTTCTAGAAACACATCGGAGCTCGCGGATCTGCTGGACAAAACATTGACCTCATTTTTCGCCACAGGCTCTACTTGTTTAGTCTCTTTCAAGGAATATTAGACTCATCATTAATGTAACTTTTAGATTTTCTACTTTTATCAAAAGAAAAACACGCTAATTTAATTCTCTCTTCAGATATCACTTCATTTTTCAAAAACAGAAGAATAGATTCAAGATCGCTCTTACCTTGTTGTGACGAGCTCTCCCGTTCCCTCTCCCACACGCGTAAGATGTCAGGGGGCACGCAAGATTCAACTAACGGAAAAATAACACTAGCGTATTTATCTTCAGTCACACTGAGAGATTCCAGAGCACGCAGTTTTGTTTCTAAACTGTCGTACAACGATGATAGCGCAAAGTCCTTTTTGGTTGCATTATTATTTATCAACACAAGATTCAATAAATCCCGAACGTACACTTGTATAAGAATATCTTCACGTCCAAAACGATTCTTTAAATGTTCGATGACTTTCGGATAATTTTCTTTAGTTGTCGGGAAACTCTGCACTATTTCCCGTGCTTTCGATTTGGCAGCAGTAGCCTGGATCAGATATACGAATTTCAAATGATCATCTAGCCCTGGATCTTCGTGTATCTTACTAAAGGTATTCCAGAAATTCAACCATTGTCGTGGATCACCTGTAAATTCAATCAAATTTATTTTCGGAAGCTTCAAATTCGTTGCCGTTGTTCTTGAATCAACAGTTCTGGTTTCATTTACCGATGCATGAGTCAGCAAATTTTTCTCTAGTTTCACAGTGATTTGCTTCACTTTCATCCTGGCTGCTATTAATTTCTCCTTGTAAGTCTCACATGACTCAAATTCTTTAGTATATTCTTCTTGAGAGACTTCTTTCGATTTTGACAGGAGATCCAATATTTCTTCATCCAACTGTTGTAGTCGAATTCCTTTATCTTCCAGAATTTCCAGGGACGATAATAGAACATCACTGTTCAATTCTGACTCATTCAAATGTCCACGTAGGCTATTATATGCTTTCGTGAAGGCTGCACGCAGTGGTATTCTTCTTACTTTCAAGGCTTCCATTTCTGCTGTTAAACCATCAAAAGTGTCCTTTACCTAACTAATGCGTCCTGTTAGACGGACGCCACTTTTTGTTGTGGTGATCCACGGTTTCAAAATGGTTTCTGAATCAGAAGAGATTTGTGCACTAACCTAGTGCTTCGCATTAGAGAATAAAGAACATCTATGATATAAAAATATACTTTTATTTACACAGCGAAAATGCGCAGCAACATTATTAACGAAAGCTCATTCTCCTAATAACATACTTCTTTTTACACTCCGCTTGCGCATGCGCATTGACAATTACCAAAGGAGCTTGGCAGATACTGCCATCTGTTGGATAAACTATTCGCTACAGACATATATAATAGTAAGGTTGTTATGTCCAGGTGGGTTAACTTCTATCTGTATATTGGAGTATCAGGAAACTGAAGTTTCCTGATAAGGGTTCAAACCCTTTATTAACTCTTTAAAATTTACAATGCGTGAGCGTCAACTCGACGCTAACAAACTTCGCCTCTACTTGGGTGGTAACTGAAAGTCAGGTAATTGAAATTAAAATTTGAAATGTTTAACAAGTGATAAACTAGCCTACAGGGCTCAGCGAGGTCCCGAACTTCAACCCCTTCCAAGCTAGCGGCAGAAAAGCAATGCAATTAAGCCACTTGAATCAACAGTAAGCAAACGTACCTACGGCAGAGACAGCAGCTAAAGCCCAACTCTCTCTCTTTATCCTACCAAAACTCGACTTTTAACTACATCCTTCAACATAAAAAATTTGCATGCGTTCAAGCGCATTTACAACATTTAACTATTCTGGCACTGACAATTAGGGGAATGAAGGCTTATAGGAAATTTTTAAATAAAACTTTAAATTTAAAATAAATATAAATCCCTACAAGATTTTAAAAGTGATGTTTAAAATTTCAGCCAATTTTCAGTAATGCATCCCGTCCTCAACTTCACATGGATTGCCAAATATTTTAAGGCACCTTCAATTTCGTAAATCAGTAGTAGCAACTTTTAGGTTCTTACAGCAAGCTCTACATTAGAAACAACAAGCATTTAATACACATTGGTCTCAAGTGCCTATGAGAACTTCGACACCGGTTCACTAAATACTCGCCTGTGTGATGAAATGGGCTGGAGTCCCTTGGGCTGGAATCGCAAACAGTGGAGTCATGGGATCATCGTTCAAAAGTCATGCAAAATCTCGCTTGCAAAAATCTTATTCTTCGGAGTACCTAATTTGCATAGTAGTAGGAATTGACTCATTAAATTAGTAGATTTATTTTCATGGATAGATTTTACACTTGATTTGCTTATGCTTGTGAATTTAAATGATATTGTAGATTAGTTCGAGAATTAAATCTTTTACATGTTTGCATATTTTTAAATTATTTTGGCTTTTTTCCTTTTTTTAGAATTTAAATTTGCTTTTACTTTTATACATATTTGTTTAGAATTTAAATTTGTTTAAATTTATATATATATATATATATACATATATCTTTCTTCTCGATATCGCTATGGGCCATTTATTTTTTAATTTATTTTGTCCTATCTTTTCTTTCGGGCCTTTTGAACTCGTATAAAACAATACGAAGTTCTTTTTTACTATCCTCTAAATGTCGAAATTGCCCCCTTTCTATATACCTTTCCTTCGCACCTATGCTTGATTTTTCGCCTATCGGTGTAGAAAGACTTAGTGGGTGCAAAACATGACATCTGTCTACTTTGTCTGTCTGTCTTGGCGAATAGTATGGATTACCAGATCTTATCATTTATTGCCGCTCTTGGCGATATTTTTTTTTTTTTTTTTTTTCTGTTTAAAATTCCGGGTGGGCTTACTGAAGCTGTGCCTTAACTTTAAAATTCATTTATTAACCTTTTATAAATTTCATTACTCATAACATACGATTCATTTATTTTAGGTGCTTAGCAGTAGGAAGTGTTGAAAATTAGAGAATGACTGATTTTTGCAATATTCTAATCAAGAGCTTATTTTTTAGAATTGTTATTTAGTCTAAATATATTTATACTTTATGCGCTTTGTTGACTATCCGGCCTTTTTTTCCGATCTCAAAGCCTTGGCGACAAATCAAAAAGTCGCCAAAAGAACTAATACTAAAGCTGTTCCCTAAAATTATAATTCCAGAATGGATTAATCATATTTAATTTACAATAACAAAAGAAGACATAATTATAACATCTATAGTTACACGCGTTCAGCTCAATCTGGAAAGTATCAGCTTTTTCCACAAGTGCTATGCAAAATAATATGTTTGGGCATATCACATCGTTTGCTCACATGTCCACTGATTGAGAATAAAAAAAATAAGATATTACTTAGCCCGTTTGAATAATAATAATTTCATCGAAGACTTAGCACGTACGCACATGGTTATCCGTACATCAGGTTACAGTTGAATTGCCGTTAAAAATACAGAATGAAAAATTAATAAACAATTAGAAAAATTACAAAAAAACACTTTACAAGTTAGTTTGGAATACTTCCAATTAACCAGTATTTTCCCTTTACAAATAATCATTATTTTATAATTTATTATTAATTTGTTACAATTTCAAGGTAGCAGGCGAGCCATCTTCGAATAACTGCTTCCTGCATAGTGCAGCCATCTACTGGTGAGATGATGAAGTGAAAGTTGTTCTAACATCACTCCCCCACCAGTAACTAAGTTACGATACATAAGTTATCATGACAGTAATAGCAGAACATGATCATTATACCTTATGATCAAATTTCACTTCACATAAAAACATAAAGAAATCAATTACTAAACGTTGTATCAGGTTTCTCAAAGTAATGTAGCAAATCAAAGTACAAATTACATTTAAAATATCATGAATTTCAAAATGCTGCAAACCATTTGTATATACCACCATTAATAAATAATATATACTCCACATATGGGCTTAAATGAACTATTCAATGTGTTACGCTTTCAGTGACATGAAATAGCTAACAGCAATGAAAATATGATCAGTATTATTAAAATATTCATATTGCACAGTAGACATATTAAATATTCAATGCACGTTTCTTATTCTATTCACTCATGACTTTGACTATCAATGCAAATATTTCTAGAAACACATATTTTAGCTTTGTCTCAGAAAAAAAAAAGAAATATGTGTAAATTGATGATATAGGAATACAAAGTTGTTACTGGGATCTAAATAAACACAATACTAAATGCAAACTATTTCAAATATACATATTAATAATTGCTTGCAAAGATTATAAATATTTCATGCAGTTGATCACCAAGTTGAATAAGGCAATACTAAGCAGAAAATGAAATATATAGTACTCAATTATGTAGAATTACTAATAGCACATAACAATTTATACTTCACTACAAAACTGAAATATATACACGTCCTTGGGAAAGTATCCCATCATGAAGATTATCACCGCTAAACCTATGCACTCACTCCATTTATTTATACCGCATGCAATAATAGCAGAAATAATATAGATAAGAGAGTCTGAACCTCACAGGAAGGTGTATTGCTCTCTCTGAACCAGATTTTGTCGAAGGCCTTGCCTCTTTACTTTGGGAGGTGGGTTTAATAACTGGCGGTTTGTTATCAGCAATGCTTAGGTTAGAATCTGCAGGCATAGTCTCTGCATTTAAGGTATACGTAGGTTTAAGTCTATCTTTTCCCTGGTTTCCCTTTAATTGACAGAGAAATATATTTTTCCTGCTTGCCCAGAACTGGAAATGGTCCCTCATAGGCTGGTTCAAGTGGCTTCTTGATTCTGTCCACTCGAATAAACACTTGTGTACAAGTATCTAAATCTTTGTGCACAAACACTTTCTGTTGTGGTGCATTTTGCATTTTCACTGGTTTGAGGAGTGCCATATGTTTTTGTAATTTATTCACAAAGCTATCAGGCTCTATTTCACAAGTTAGAGGGTCAAAAAATTCCCCTGGAATCCTTATGTTGGTTCCACCATTTGAGCAAGAGAATGGTTACCATCCTCTCTAACAGCTGCTCTGAGGCCAAGAAGCACTGTAGGTAGAACTTCAGTCCATTTGGTTGAGTTGTGAGCTTTAATTGCAGATTTTAGGGTTCTATGGAAACGCTCTATTTTCCCATTACATTGGGGATGATAGGGCGTGGTGTGGCAAATCTTTGCACCGCATATAACAGCCAAATTTTGAAACAGTTGTGATGTAAATTGTCTCCCTTGGTCTGTCACAATTCTGTTTGGAACTCCAAATCTGCATATCCAGTTTTCATAAAATGCTCTGCTAATTCTGCTGTAATGTCTTCCAATGGAATCACCTCAACCCAAGAAGAAAATCTGTCGATACATGTAAGGCAGTAAATTTTTCCATTTGAGGGAGGCAATGGTCCTATTAAATCGATATGGACCACACTGAATCTGGAGTCTGTTTCTTGGTATTCTCCCAACTTTGACTTTGTGTGTCTGGTCACCTTGACTCGCTGACAACTAACACAACATCTGGCCCATTGACTTGAATCTTTCTTGATATTTGGCCATACGAACTTGGAAGTCATATGCTTAACTGTAGATTTGATGCCAGGGTGCGAAAGACAATGTTTATATGCTTGAATATCTTTCTTCGAGATGGTTTAGGTATGTAGGGACGAATCTTATCTTGGGAGGTATCACACCATAAGATGCGTCCATAAGAGAGCTTATAGCTTTTGAAAATCAATGAAGTCTCTCCATCAATTAACTGTCTCAGCTCTTCATCCTGACCTTGTTCCAGTGCAATCTTTTCATAGTCGATAACAGCAATCTCTTCAACTCGAGACAGGGTATCTGCCACAATATTCTCTTTGCCTATAATGTGCTGGATGTTAGTGGTAAACTAAGAGATGTACTGAAGCTGTCTCAACTGCCTTGGTGATGCTTTTTCATTATTTTGCTTAAAAGCAAAAATAAGAGGTTTATGGTCAGTAAAGATTGTAAACTCTCTACCTTCTAACAAATGCTTAAACTGTTTTATGGAGAAATAGATTGCTAATAACTCTCGGTCATACGTGCTGCATGCCCTCTGTGCTTCATTTAATTTCTTTGAGTAGAAAGCAATGGGTTTCCAGCTTCCTTCATCCAATTGTTGGAGCACTGAGCCTGTTGCCCAGTTTGAGGCATCTGTACATAAGGATAATAGGCAATCAGGTTTGGGAAATGTTAACAAAGCAGTGTTAGCCACATCTGTTTTGCACTTTTCGAACTGCAATTTTGCTTCCTCTGTCCGTGGGACTTTTTGTTTATCCTTTTTCTTAGCACCTTTGAGCATCTCGTGGAGAATGGCTTGTGTTTCTGCTGCATTTTTAAGATATCTGCGGTAGAAATTTACCATACCTAGATAAGTACGTAAATCATGAATTGTTGTTGGCAATTGGTAACTCAAAATTGCTTGCACTTTTGCAGGGAGAGGTCTTGAACCTGCAGCATTTATGAGATATCCAAGAAATTCTATTTCTTCAACTCCAAACACAGATTTGGATATATTGATGCATAAACCATATTTGTCTAATCTTTCAAACACTAGTTTTAGATGTTTACTATGCTCCTCTTCTGATGATGAGGCTATTAATACATCATCCAAGTAATCGAACACAAAATCAAGGCCTTGAATACTTCATGCACAAAACGCTGAAACGTTGATGGTGCGTTCCTAAGTCCAAAACTCATGACATTAAACTCGAATAACCCAAATGGAGTAATGATAGCTGTTTTGGGCTTATCCTCTTCTGCAATTGGGGTTTGGTAATAAGCTTTTAGGAGATCTAATTTGGAGAAAATGGATTTCCCACTCAAAATGAGAGGAAAATCTTCTATCCTTGGTATGGGATACCTGTTTGGGATTGTCTGAGCATTTAGTCGTCAATAATCCCCACAAGGTCTCAGTGTTCCGTCTTTTTTGTTTACTAAATGTAAAGGACTGGCCCACTGGGATTTTGATGGTCAGATAATATCATTATCAAGCATAAACTGGAATTCTTGCTTTGCCAGTTTCAGTTTTTTTGCATCTAGCTGTCGTGCACGAGCATATATACAGGTTGGCCTTTTGTACAAATATAGTGTTTAACATTATGCTTTTTTTGTTTATTTAGTACATTAGGTTTAGTGATATTTGGGTACTGACGTAACAATTCAGCAAATTTGAAAGAATTATTTAAGGCAGATATAACATGATCAACACCAATTGACATTATATCACTTGAGACTTTAAGTTGAGTAATGCCATCGGTTAACTGTTTCTTTTTTATATCAATTAATAAATGAAATTGGTTCAAAAAATCTGCACCTAATATGCCTTTGCTTACCTTGGCAACGATGAACGGCCATTGAAATGGGCGTCTCAGTCCTAAATCTTAAGTAAGCACCTTTATACCAAAAGTTGGTATTTCTGTCCCATTAGCAGCATATAACTTGTACTCACAAGATCCCTTTGTTGTAGAATTTGCTGGTAGCAATGATACATCTGCTCCACAGTCCACTAAGAACTTTAGTCCTGAATTTCTATCCGTTACAAATAACCAGAATTTGCGGCAATCGGGACTCATTGCAGCAGGACTTGCCGCCGATTCTACTGCTGGTTCATGTTTTCCGATTGTTTCCAGATGCAAGGTTCTTTGCACTTTTCTGGGAAGCACTTCTCGCCAAACTCGAAGTGGTAATAGCAGTATTTACCAATTTGGGTTGAACCGCTTCCTAGATCTGTTGCGACTCGTACTGCGATTTCCATTGGGACTCCGATATCGTAATCGGGAATTACGGGCAGTCATATTCGCTATTTGGAGTTCTAAAGCAGAAATCGTATTTAACAGCTCATCCCCAGGAACGGTATTCTTGTTAACACTGGCAAGTTCCGATCGTGGTTGCAATTCTAATATTTTGTCTGCCATCGTAGCTAATTTTTCCAAGTCCTCATCACTTACAATCAGCACATGTTTCACCGCATCGGGCATTTTTTCAAGCCCAAGAGTTCGTAGCACTTTGTCGGAAATATCATCCATGTAACCGAGCAATCTCACTCTGCGCAGTAGTTGGCTGGGTTTCGTATCACCCAGTTGTAACCTCGTCAAACGCGCTTTAGCAGCAGAATATTTATTGGTTCCGGCATCCTTTATTATGTCTCAAATATTTTCAATAAATCGTGGTTCGAGCTGGGCCACGAGGTAATTGAACTTCGTCTCCTCGCTGGTTATTCCGCTAATGGCGAACTGGGCTTCAACTTGGTAGAACCAGATTTCTGGTTTGTCGACCCAGAAAGGAGGTATCTTTACGCTAACTCTGTTAGCCTCGGCCTTATCCTCGACCATGGAAGGCTGTACGTCAGGCATGATGAACGAAATGTTCCAGAAGAGAGTTCTAAAAGTCACCACATATAGTTACACGCGTGCAGCTCAATCTGGAAAGTATCAGCTTTTCCCACAAGTGCTATGCAAAATAATATGTTTGGGCATATCACGTCGTTTGCTCACATGTCCACTGATTGAGAATAAAAAAATAAGTTATTTCTTAGCCCGTTTGGATAATAATAATTTCATCGAAGACTTAGCACGTACAAAAACACACACTTTATTTCCACTGCCGGTCGAGCACATGGTTATCCGACAGACAGACAGACAGACAAAGTAGACAGATGTCATGTTTTGCACCCGTTAAGTCTTTCTGCACCGATGGGCGAAAAATCAAGCATAGGTGCGAAGGAAAGGTATATAGAAAGAGGGGCAATTTCGTATTTGAGGAGAGTAAAAAGGAACTTCGTACATCTTGTACGAGTTCAAAAGGCCAGGAAGAAAAGATGGGACAAAATAAAATTTAAAATAAATGGCCCAAAAATAATAGAGGAAAAAAAAAAAAAAAAAAAAAAAGGGCCTATAGAAAGAAAAGGAAAAGAAGTAGAAAATATCCTAAAATACGATTGTGTCCATGAGTGTAGTTAAAAGGAGAAGAAACTGTCTTCATTTACAATAAATAGTGTCTCACAGGTGTGTTTGGTAATGGTGAATAGATGTGTTACTGGGGAAAAAACAAATATTGACGGTGTTAAAATGCTTCGTATCAAGGTATTTAGCATGGAATATAAAGTAATATGTACGCTTGCATCCTGAGATATCAACAAAGGTCATCAAACAAAAGTATATATTAATTTAACCAAAGTAACTTATGCTACTTTCATTCACAACATTTTCATACATTTTTCAAAAAGCAGCAGCAGACTAACAACATAGAACCATATACAATACAAGACCACAACCGCATACACCCAAAAAAATAAATAAATAAATAAATAAATAAATATGTGTGTGTGTGTGTGTAAATTACTGAGTATATGTATTAAAAACACAAATTAAACAGTATTTATTAATTTAACTGTCATAATTTATTACAGGATTAATTATTTTACTATCATAATTTATTACTAGTTAAATAATGTTAATATAACACAATGAGGCACACTGTTATTTATATAAGCTCATAGTTCTAAAAATTCATTTAAGGCGGTGAAGAATAAACCATCCCTTACATATGGACATTTAACAGATAGCAAAGAACAGTATGAGAAAAAATCGGTGAGGTTTAATATTATTTAAAGGCGAAACTATATTCAAGCGATCTAGAAAGAAAAGAGAATCCAGAAGATCCGAGAGGGAAATAGCGCGATGCCCAAATTATCCCTCTCATCCCCAAATTTTCCCTCTCTCGAGATTCCTTAAGGGCTTTGTAAGTGTTGACAGACGTGAACTGATAACGCTGGCGTCTGTTTCGAGTTGATACACAAAGGAAGCCCCAAGCAATGGCAATTTCAAGTATTTTTTAATGCTTTAAACTGATGAAAAATTAAGATTTATTGATTTAAAGGCACTTATTTATAGAAATTTGATTTAGTTTAGATGAAAGAAAAGTACTTATCTTAAAATTCCAGGCTTTTGGAGTATATCCTTACATTGTCCGCTGTTTTATTCTCGTCAACATCGGAGCCGAAATTCATTGGAATGATATAGGTTTTGTAGGGGAAAAATAAACATTTTTCAAAGAAATTTAATTGATAATCACCAAGAGGAAAGGAAAAATTTTCACTTTTTTATGGAGCGCAGCGATCGTGCTGCCGCTTGCCTCGGTGATCACCAAAAAATTTTTCTATGGTTATCCGTACATCAGGTTACAGTTGAATTGCCGTTAAAAATACAGAGTGAAAAATTAATAAACAATTAGAAATTCGAAAACAATTAGAAAAATTACAAAAGAAACCACTTTACAAGTTAGTTTGGAATGTTTACAATTAACCAGTATTTTTCCTTTACAAATAATCATTATTTTATAATTTATTATTAATTTGTTACAATTTCAAGCTAGCAGGCGAGCCATCTTCGAATAACTGCTTCCTGTATAGTGCAGCCATCTAGTGGTGAGATGATGAAGTGAAAGTTGTTCTAACACATCAAAGCGAACACCTTTTTATTTACGGAATCTGTCTGATATCTGAGACCCGACGAAGGAGGCTTACCCGGATATTTACCGGCCTCAGGGGAAATACTCTCGACACACGAGTGCTATTGACGAATGAAGGGTTATTGTAATTGGCTATTTATCGCCGTACTGGTTATTTTTTGTTATCATACTTTTACGTATGTTGTAATTGCTATGTGAATGAGTTTGGGGAAGTTTTTACAAAATATTTACGACTCTTCTCTTTAGTGTTATAGTAGAGTAGCAAGAACTTAAGATTATCATTATACATACGCGTGCATTAAAACTAATCAGTCTGCTCAAAAAATGCGTTAGATATGTGATTTTACTCATGCATTATTTCTTCGTACATACACAAATAGAAATATATATTTCTGGCATATATGTATATAATATTTGGAGTGTGCAGTAGTTTTTAAAATGCATGAAATTTATGAAATCAGATGAAATCTGTGTTATATTTTATTATCTATTTAATGGAGAGATACTTATTACTTATTTATTACTGAATTAATGGAGAGATACGTTTTGTTATATTACGGTTTTATTGTCAAGTGGAGTAATCTTTGAAATATTATAAAAACTGTATAATAGATTGTTTTGCTAAGCAAGTTTTTTCCGAACATTACGCTCTGTTAACTCTTTGTTGAATATGTCCACTGTATTATGAAAAGAAACCTGCATTGTATTAAAAACATATTTCCCTAAAAGATTTAAGGAAGGCAATTATTATTCATTTTCTCAAATATTTGTTTTTATATATTATGTGGAATGTGGAATTTTTATGATTGCAACCTTTGAAATCAATCAAAAATAAATATTTAGGTCAAAAGAATTGTGTATGTAAAAAAACTTGTTCACATATATATTTTCATGTTAACAGAATTTGTTTTTATATATAATGAACAATTATGTCAGAGTTCATCAATGCAGAGATTCCGTGTTGATTTCTACAATATTTGTCCTTACAATCGTAAAACTGCATATTTGCAAAAAGTATAGATATATTTTCTTTGAAAATAAAAGTAAGACTGTTAAGTAGTGTCTTAGATATCAATTGTTTTATCTTTATTTACAAATTAGGGCGTAATCGGCAGATTACTGAGAAAATTTAGATGACTAAAAACTAAGGAATTTTGAATGCAAGAATGTTAGATAATTTTAGATACAGATTTTATTGCTTATTACTATATTTAACTACACTTATTATTGCAGCTTATGTAAAATTTACTGTTTCTGTTTAAAAAGTTGTTCTTTTTTACATCTTTTCACTTTTATGAAGAAAGTTGGAAAGCAGAATTATGCTGCAACATTTATTTCATATAATGCCTGCAAAAAAGTAGGACCAATTATGATGTAACAGGAAAAACAAGGAAACCAACAATTTTAAGGAAGTATCTGCAGATATCAATTTTAACAGCTAGGTATATTATCCTAAACATTAGTCAAGGTGTAACAAATTTTTAACTTTTTGACCCATTTGGGTACCTAAATTATAGACATAGTGATCTTATGGTCTTATAGATTCAAATAATTAGATATTAATAAGTGGTCTTCAACCTGTCTCCTATATCTTGCACAACCAGATATTTCACAACTCACTTTACATTTTCACTGCCATCTCCTTTACAGTTTCCAATGGACTCATTTTTTTACACCGAATATACATGTACTTCTATCTACATAATCTATGTAGTCATCATATGATTGTTTCTTTTATTTATGTTTTATTTCTTAAGAAATTGATATGATTTTAAAAAAAGACAACATTTATATTATAAGAAAATGATTTAATGAAGGTGACCCTTTTCTTTTTACAATGAAAAAGAGGACAAAAAGCGAACAAAGCAGGACATTTGCGTCTTCACAAAACTTTTTTAAAGCAGTCACACGAACCATAAAACGACTAAAATACAAATAAATTGTTGTTGTTATTACTTCTACATCAATTGGCATGGCAGATGATGCCATGTTTATTGCATTTGACAAAATATGTGTATTACAACCTATGACTAGTGTTTTCTTTTAGAGTAAATCTGGTAATTTTTCATAGACATTATTTACTCTTTTTGCATCTTTTCCCACCAAAATTTGTATTTGTTAGTGCACCAACTTTATATTTCAAATTGTTTTTATTTATTACTCTGTATAGATGGTGCACCAAAATTTCTTCGCCCTCAATAGATTTTAAATTAAAAATTTTTATGTGAGTGCCCTTGTTAACATTATAATATCTTACTAGTATTGGATACAATTTTGTTTCATTATGATTCGATGCCTCAGATAAAACTGTTACAAATACTGCATTTTTCAAGTCTTTTGCAAGTATATTGTCACAATTATTATACTCAGAGTATAATAATTATACAGTGAAAGGAAATTTGTATTTGCATCAGATGTAAATGCGAACTATAATATTATAGACACATTAAAATAAATAAAGTAAAGTGCACAAAAGTGTGAGGGTGCATGACAAGTGTGGCTGCGTGATGTTTTGATATGCCCAGAATGTGCTGTCTGTGCATTTTATAGTCATGTTTTTTTGAACTGCACTATCACATGACCATTGACGTGTAACATTTCGAAGCAGCATCTTTAACTAATACAGAGATAAACAGATTAGTTGTAAAATATTGAAAAGGAAGACAGTTGGGACGACACTTCTTGAAGAAGGACAGTCTACCAAAGGAGGACAATTGGTCTCCTTGCATGTAACATTCTTTTCATTGTTACCTCCTGGGGCATAGCTAGAGGGGAGTGAGGGTAGACATATGTCCCTTGGCCCCCCCCCAAGGGGAGCCAAACTGATGTTACTAAATTTTAAAATTAAATATTTTCCGTTCTTAGAAAACAAAAGGGGGTGCGAAAACTTCAGCTGGGCACTGAAAACCTTACCTATGACTTTGGTTACATTATTAGCTTTAAGATTTTCCCCAGGCAGATTATTATAACTCTCATACTGTCTTCGGACTAGTTGTAAGACATTTTAGCTCTGTGTATTCCTAAGCAGATTTCATTTGTGATAAAATTTTCGTGGTGAATCATTTCCATAAGTTTCTTCAGAGTATCAGGTATGAGTCAACATTTCAGACATTAGCATCTGAAACACAAGCACAGAAGCTAACCATACAGAAATAAATGCCAATGATGATTTAATAACTGTCCTTTTTTTTAAAAAAAGGATTCTATATAATATCCTTTAATAAAGGTTAGTTTTTCTATATAAATTCACCTTAGCTGCTTCATTACTTTTTACTATTTTTTCTTATTAAAGATTTTACAGCAGTGCTGTCCTTTTGCAAAGTGGAGATCTGTATTAAATTTATATTTTTTTAGATATGTACTGTTAAATATAATTTAACAGAAATTCAATTATCCTTCATCCTCTCAACATCAGTTTTTACTATCCACTTATATATTCTGATGGACAGAATGAAACCCCCAAAAGGCGAAAAATAAAAATAAGTAATAATAAAAAAAAGGATTTAAAGTAAACCATATGGTGATAAATATGATTATTTTGTCATTTTATTTATAATAAAGGAATAAAATACTGTTTTAAAAACAAAACAGACTATGGAATGAAATTACATAGAAAAAAATTTCCATAAAAAATGACAAATGGTCAAATCAATAGTCATGTTTTTCCTGAATATATAAACCTCCATATCCAGCATATAAAATTTTAATAGAAATTTCTATCCAGCAGTAAGAATAGTATTGACCTAAAATGGCGAGGATGAGTCATGTTAAAGATGTTTGATATTTATTGTATTTTGTGTAACGATTGTAAGTTATATATTTCTTAAATGCAATTTATATCATAAGAGCTTGCTTTTGTTTGCATAAAGGCACAAATCCACATACTATTGGACGTACATCCATTTTGATGTTTTCAATGAAAGCAAAAATACCAATCTGCAGTTTGAAAAATTAATCTGGCTATTTAATTATGATCTGTACATTACTTATAATAAGTATAACAAAAGTTAATATATAACACATGAAATTTTATTATTGTACAAAATCTTTGGTAAAACAATTTTGGAACCTTCTGAAAGTTTACAGTAATTCTGAGAACATAAAAAAGCTTTATTATTGAGCATTAATAATATGTAGTTATTTTCTTGTTTAAGCAATCTAAAAGCTATTAAAAGAAACAGAAATTGAAAAATCATCAGGAATCATTATATGGTCATCTTAGGGAGATTTCATTACATTTAATATAACTTATGTAATAGTTTACTATCTATATAAGTATATGTGCTATTTCATCACTGTGTGCTAACATAAGTTGTCAATAACAATTATTAAATGCAGTGGTTTGTGAAATGGGCAGAAGTTTTGATTTTACTGCTTACTTATTTATAATTATTGATCATTTTTAACAGTTACAGTGAAATCATTGGAGCAACCACTTTCTGAAAATGAGTAATGTTTCTAATATCATAAATCAAACTTCACAGAATTCATTTTTAAATATTAAACTTTAAATATCTCTATAAGATGATGGATTCCATGAAAGATAAGAGCCATGGATGCCCTTCTTGCAGAGATTTCACTGTGTAGATATTTACTTATTGCTATTTCATTACTCATTATTTGCTTCTGCTCTCTCACATAAACTATATGCATGATGCTTAAAAGATTTTCAGAAATATGTTTAATAAAAATTTATAATTTTAATCCAATAGTATATACATATTATTAAATTTTTTCACATTTCAGAAATGTTTAATATGGAATTTTTATTTACTTTCTCAAGGGGGGAAAAAACTTAGCATCATGATGTGTTAATGAAATAAACATCCTGAATTTTTTATTCATACATAATTTGACAATGCATGATCTCAATGCAAGTTCTCAGATTTAATATTTAAAAATTATGGAAATTTTAAACTTTTTTTTAAATAAAAATTCTTGTTTTTAATGTAATAAATCTCATTGCTAATGTTGGAAATAAAGATAAAATTGTACCTAACAGATGGGAGATTTCACTGATATGAAGTTATGGCATTAAAAACTTATTCCTGTTAGCATAGAGCTTCTGATAATAGTATTCAGACTTACTAATACTATTTCTAATATCTAATAGTTTGAAAAGACAATAGAACTTTGTTAATTCAAAATTTGTGATAATTTAAATTTAGATATCTCTTTTCCTGATGAGTTGTTTTAAAAATGGATACTAACTTTTCTTCATAAATCAAACATAACTTTGATAATTCAAAATTTGTGATAATTTAAATTCCTCTTTCCCTGATGAGTTTGTAGAGGCATTAAGTTATTTTAAAACAGGAGACATGAAAAATGAGCAATGCCCTCGCCGGGAATCGAACCACGGACCTCTCGAATACCCGCCAAGCATGCAGACCACTACACCACGAAGGCACACTAAGAAGCTGGGAGAAATACATTGTATACTCCACCTTTTAAAGGATACTGGGGATTAAGGGATCCAATCGCCAAATTCTGATGGTGGAGAATCGTCATCAACCATCATTTTTAGTTCAGGCGGCATTGTAGAGATATTGTTTTTTTTTTTTTTTTTTTTTTTTTTTTTTTATGCAGGAGAAGTAAAAAATTAGCAACGCCTTCACAGGGACCTCTGGAATACGTGTCCAGGGTGCTGATCACTACACTACGAAAGCATGCTAGGAAGCTGGGAGAATTACCTTATACACTTCCCCTTTTAAAAGGTGACTGAGGTTTTATGGGACCCACTCGCCAAATCCTGGGTGTGGAGAATCATCATCCACCACTCTTTTAGTTTGAGCGCCACTTTAGAGACATTATGTATTTTTTTTGGAAGCAGAAAAGATGAAAAATGAGCAATGCTCTCGCCGGGAATCCAACCACGGACGTCTGGAATACGCGCCCAGTGTGTAGACCATTACATCATGAAGGCATGCCAAGAAAGTCGGAGAAATACCTTAAAAGTTTTATCAAAAATGTATACTAACTTTTCTTAATAAGTCAAATTTCCTTGGGTGCTGTAATAAAAATTTCAATCAAATTTTCAATTTACTCAAAATTCAGAATTTTGAGTAAGTTTATTTTTCCCCCTACTTTTTCCTATTTATCCTAAATTCATAGAAGTTGTTCTAACTTCTCAGGATATTCTAATCGATTGAAACCTGGAATGTTAACAAATATGTAGAAGTCTTCGGTAAAAAGTGAACTTCCCCTTTTCTTCCTGACAACCAACTAAAATATTGTAACATGAATACAAGCCAGTATCTCAAAAATCCTCCACAAAAGCATCCCTTCCATTAGCAGATGTCCCTTACACACTTCAAGTTAAATGAAACACTTCGAAAAACTTAAATTACCTTGGTATGTAATTTAAGTTTTTCGAAGGCAGTGTTTCGTAAATATTCAAATTTTTTACACATAACAGTAATATTTGTAATAAATATTTAGAGATATCATGTATCATACAGCATTATTTATTAGGAAAGAACACAATTCTTGGTGTAAGGATGCTAGCATATGAGAACACTGCAGCTTGGTTTCTTGATCAATGCTATATCTTTTGGTACCTCTAAATTTTAATAGTAAATTATTACTGCTATGTAACTCTTGATCACCTTGGCATTAATTAAATCACATTGTTTCCTTTGCTTGGTCCTAATACTTATATAATGTGCCGTATATGATTTCAGAAAAAAATCCAAGCTGTTGTCAAACTGAAATGAGAAGCAATGATATAAGAAGCATGATTGCCAGTGCCCGACTTAGCCTAAATGGGGACTTTACCAAAAACTTTTTTGGGACCCTCCTATGCTTTACTGCTTCAGTAATAGACACGCAAACTTTTTAGATATATTTAAATTTTCATAGTAATAAACTTTCTAGTCGATTAAGAGCCCTTCTGTGCTGTGGGGGCCTGGGGCAACTGCCCCGTATGCCCTTGCCTTAGTCAGGATCTGATGATTACATAACCTACAAAGTACATATTTGAGGACTATATTTCCCACCTATTTGAGTCCCTACTGTCATACTTTGCTTTCTTCCTTGAAATTGGTATTACACTGCTAGCTGCTAAACTTACTATACCATGACTGTGGCATGCAACAAATGTCAAATTTGCCTAAAGTACTACATGGTGGGATGTGCAAATAGTTAATGATCAGCATTCTAGCGCATGCACACAAAGCAGGTATGAATAACATCTGCATTGTGTATAATTGTAAAGTCACACCGCGATTTTCATTTAGAAATCGCAACTGAACATCGGTCGTTCGAGTATTACGCCTACATATTATAAACGAAAAACTCCTACCAGCACCTGTCAGAAATCGACTGCTCCAGGATTGGAGGGTTTATCGGTTCACTAGCGCCTAGAGGACAGCCATATCTTTTCGTTTCGGCTTTTGCGGGATTGTACAATCACTTCACGTGCCCTGAGTCAGGAATTTGGCTCCTCATGTTCAGGACTACAAGTGTCTGCACAGACCGCGCTATGACGTCTGCAGCACCACGAACTGTTAGGACTGCGAGCGTTATTGCGGTTTTCAATTGGTGACGCAGCAGAGACAGGCGTACATACCAGTAGATTGACGAACGACGATATTGGACACAAGAGTACCACCACATCCTCTTTGTAGAGGTTCTGCTTCAACATCGTGATGAAACTCGGTTCTGCGTCAGCCATCATGATGGACGTATCCATATATGGAAGTGTAGCAATTTTAAAGCCCAAAAGCAGAGTACTTTAACCATCAGCTGTGTGCATTTAGAAAAATTATATGATCATCATGAAACAGGCAAGAGGAATGAGAATACAGAAATGAAAATACGATGGAAGCCTATGAGTCTACTCTTAGTCACCATGCATGATTGGTCTCAAATTGATTGAAGAGCATACTTCGGAACACAAACTACACTCTTTTGCAAAAAATCCAAGCACCATGAAGGAAGTGGTTGTTTTTGATGAAATTGAATATATGTATAACTCATACACAGGTAATAAACTGATTAAAAGGTCAAGGTTATAGTACAGTCGGTCACAAAAGTATTCGAACACCGGCACCCATTCAGAAAATTTACTTTTCCGTTTAAAAACAAAATTGTCTCCAGAGTCCATCTTGGTTCGATAGAAAAAAAAACAAGAGGATGGCTCATGTCCAAAATTGGCTAGGTGTATGAAACAAAATACAACATGACCTATCTGGGTGAGATGGGAAACAAAATGGCTGCTCACGTGATCCATTATTGCGCTCATAGAAAACGCAAAGTGTCGCTGCGGCTCGTCTCGGTTCGCGAAGAGTGAAAACCCAAAACGGTCTGCAGTGTCTATCTTTGTTGGATGAGAAAACAAAAGGATGGCTCATGTCCAATTTATTTAGGTGTGGGAAAAAATATAACGTGACCTATCTGGATGAGATGTCTCCAGCGATCCAGTATAGACTTTTTCCCCATCTGCAATAGGTGACATCTATAAACAGTTTCATTGAAATCTCCTCGAAATATAAGAAACAGCTAGCTCGTGAAATTGTAAGGTATTCACAAAAAATTCCACTTCTTGAAGAAGGAAAAACATCCTAGATGCAGATGAGGTAGAGAGAGAGAAAAAGCATGTTGCACTATGGAGAGCCCGCACGGTTCTGAACAGAAAACGTGGAATGCTTTTATAGAAAAGAGTTGAAAGTGAAAGTAAAAGCCGATTGGAAATTTTTGAATTGGTTACCGACTGGGAAAAAATTTTCAGAGGTCAGAAAAAAAAATTCTGAGATGTAAAAAAAAAAAAAAAAAAAAAAAAAAAAAAATTGTTAATTTTTATCATGTCTTCTAGACATGATAAAAATTAACCCTACCCCCCTTTTGTGTGGGAATATTATCTCACTGTTTCTAAAAATAGACCATGACTCATTCTAGGAATTATATGTTTTAAAAAGGATGAGTTTAAAGTTTATAAGATAAGATAAGTTTTTAAAAAGGATATGTTTTAAAAAGTCTTTGGGTTTCTCCATTCCAAAGTAAACAAAGTGAAGACATCAAATTAATAGAAAAAAAAAGGAAGAGTTTTTTTTTTTTTTTTTTTTTTTTTTCAGCTTTGGAAATATTTTTCCCATTCAACAGCCAAGAAATATTTCCAGCCAATACAATTTCATTTTTACTTTCACTTTCAATTCATTTCTTATATCTATATGAACATTTGATTTTTCTGTTCAGATCAGTGTGGGTTGTTCAAGATGCAGCAACTCTACTCCATCCCCCAACCAGGAAAAAAAGATGTTCTTTCATGAGATGTTCTTTTGGCTTTCGAAAACAATGATGACATGATGATTGTAATACATTTCGGTTCTCATGTCCCATGCTTGAACTCAGAATTATTTCCAGAACTCTGAAAATTTTTCCTAGTCAGCTCGATAACCCAGCTTTCGTATATTTATTTTTTAAGCCACTCGAGTTTCGACTTCCCATCCGTGTGTGCTGTGCATTCAACCTGGAGACACATTCCCTGAGCTCTAAGAAAATGTTTCCCAGTAGACTCAATCCCTGAAATGGATTAAAAAAAATTGTTTCATACATTTTTAAAGCTCAAGAGTGTTAGGTGTCATGGAAAGAACCTTTTTTTTCCCTGAGCTCTAAGAAAATGTTTCCCAGCAGACTCAATTGCTGAAATGGATTAAAAATAAATTTGTTCCTATATTTTTAAAGCTCAAGAGTGTTAGCTGTCATGGAAAGAGCCTTTTTTTCCCTTGAGCTCTAAGAAAATGTTTCCCAGCATACTCAATCGCTGGAATGGATTAAAAATAAATTCTTTCATGCATTTTTAAACCTCAAGCGTGTTAGCTATCATGGAAAGAGCCTTTTTTTCCCCTGAGTACTGAGAAAATGTTTCCCAGCAGACTCAATCGCTGAAATGGATTAAAAATAAATTCTTTCATACATTTTTAAAGCTTAAGCGTGTTAGCTGTCATGGAAAGAGCCTTTTTTCCCCTGAGCTCTGAGAAAATGTTTCCCAGCTGACTCAATCGCTGAAATGGATTAAAAATAAATTCTTTCATACATTTTTAAAGCTTAAGCGTGTTAGTTCTCATGGAAAGAGCCTTTTTTTCCCCTGAGCTCTAAGAAAATGTTTCCCAGCAGACTCAATCGCTGAAATGGATTAAAAATAAATTCTCTCATACATTTTTAAAGCTTAAGCGTGTTAGTTCTCATGGAAAGAACCTTTTTTCCCCCTGAGCTCTAAGAAAATGTTTCCCAGTCCACTCAATCGCTGAAATGGATTAAAAATAACTTCTTTCATACATTTTTAAAGCTCAAGGGTGCGAGCTGTCATAGAGCTGCAGATGAGGTAGAGAGAGAAAAAGCATGTTGCACCATGGAGAGCACACACGGTTCTGAACAGAAAACGTGGAATACTTTTATAGAAAAGAGTTGAAAGTGAAAGTAAAAGCCGATTGGAAAGTTTTCACTTGGTTACCGACTGGGAAAAAATTTTCAGAGCTCAATAAAAAAAAAATCCGGGATGTAAAAAAAAAAAAAAAAAACTTTTTGTTAATTTTTTTCATGTCTTCTAGACATGATAAAAATTAACCCTACCCCCCTTTTGTGTGGGAATGTTGACTCCCTGTTTCTAAAAATAGACCATGACTCATTCTAGGAATTATATGTTTTAGAAAGGATGAGTCATAGTCTTTGGGTTTCTCCATTCCAAAGTAAACAAAGTGAAGACATCAAATTAATAGAAAAAAAAGGAAGTTTTTTTTTTTTTTTTTTTTTTTTTTTTTTTCAGCTTTGGAAATATTTTTCCCATTCAACAGCCAAGAAATATTTCCAGCCAATACAATTTCATTTTTACTTTCACTTTCAATTCATTTCTTATATCTATAAAAACATTTCATGTTTCTGTTAAGATCAGTGTGGGTTGTTCAAGATGCACCATCTCTACTCCATCACACAACCAGTAAAAAAAAAGATGTTCTTTCATGAGGAATTTTTTTGGCTTTCGAAAACAATGATGACATGATGATTGTAATACATTTGTGTTCTCATGTCCCATGATTGAACTCAGAATTATTTCCAGAACTCTGAGAATTTTTCCTAGTCACCTCGATGACCCAAATTTCGTATATTTATTTTTTAAGCCACTCGAGTTTCGACTTCCCATCCGTGTGTGCTGTGCATTCAACCTGGAGACACATTCCCTGAGCTCTAAGAAAATGTTTCCCAGCCCACTCAATCGCTTAAATGGATTAAAAAAAATTCTTTCATACATTTTTAAAGCTCAAGCGTGTTAGGTGTCATGGAAAGAACCTTTTTTTCCCAGAGCTCTAAGAAAATGTTTCCCAGCCCACTCAATCGCTGAATTGGATTAAAAATAAATTCGTTCCTATATTTTTAAACCTCAAGAGTGTTAGGTATCATGGAAAGAGCTTTTTCTTTTCACAGCCCACTCAATCGCTGAAATGGATTAAAAATGAATTGTTTCATACATTTTTAAAGCTCAAGCGTGTTAGGTCTCATGGAAAGAGCCTTTTTTCCCCAGAGCTCTAAGAAAATGTTTCCCAGCCCACTCAATTGCTGAAATGGATTAAAAATAAATTCGTTCGTATATTTTTAAACCTCAAGAGTGTTAGGTATCATGGAAAGAGCTTTTTCTTTTCACAGCCCACTCAATCGCTGAAATGGATTAAAAATAAATTGTTTCATACATTTTTAAAGCTTAAGCGTGTTAGGTCTCATGGAAAGAGCCTTTTTTCCCCAGAGCTCTAAGAAAATGTTTCCCAGCCCACTCAATCGCTGAATTGGATTAAAAATAAATTCGTTCCTATATTTTTAAAGCTCAAGCATGTTAGCTCTCATGAAAAGGGCCTTTTTTTTCCCCAGCCCACTCAATAGCTGAAATGTATTAAAAAGAAATTCTTTCATACATTTTTAAACCTCAAGAGTGTTAGCTCTCATGGAAAGAGCCTTTTTTCCCCTGAGCTCTAAGAAAATGTTTCCCAGCAGACTCCATCGCTGAAATGGATTAAAAATAAATTCATTCATACATTTTTATAGCTCAAGCGTGTTAGCTGTCATGGAAAGGGCCTTTTTTTTCCCCAGCCCACTCAATCGCTGAAATGGATTAAAAATAACTTCTTTTATACATTTTTAAAGCTCAAGAGTGTTAGCTGGCATGGAAACTGAAATTTATGTCATGGTTTGTGTCTCACACGTCGTCAACGGTATGGTTTGAGGTGAAAATTGAAAACCCGGTATGAAAAATCTCTTTAAGTTCACTTTAGAAGAAGCTGTGGGATAGAGAGATTTCGACATGGAAAAATGTCTTTCAATGTCTTTCAATGTCAGTCATGGGAAAATGTCTTTCAATGTCCGTCATGGAAAAATGTCTTTCAATATCATGACATCTCCTTTCAAATAGGATTGAAGGATTTTTCTTAAACTATGTTGAAATCTTGATCCATCCAAATTACAGATGGGAAATTCTGATTCATGGATGGATCATCCAATTTCGCTAGAACCTGATAAACGGTTGCTGATGAAATCCAAACGAGGGGTCCTAGCTTTTCAAATGGGAAACATTTTCCCCTAAAAGGAGAAATGATTTCTATTCTGTGAGACGTCAAAAATTGGAAAAAAGCTTGTGTTCACAGAAGCTCTTTCTAGAAGAGTGGTCCTGGGTCCAGATGCAGTAGAGAGAGAAAAAGCATGCTGCACCTTGGATAGCCCGCACGGTTCTGAATAGAAAACGTGGAATACTTTTATAGAAAAGCGATGAAAGTGAAAGTAAAAGCCAAATCGTCTTGGCTGTAGAATTTTCACTTGGTTGCCGACTGGGAAAAATTTTTCAAAGCTCAGAAAAAAAATTTGAGATGTAAAAAAAAAAAATCTTTTTGTTAATTTTTATCATGTCTTCTAGGCATGATAAAAATTAACCCTACCCCCCTTTTGTGTGGGAATGTTGTCTCCCTGTTTCTAAAAATAGACCATGACTCATTCTAGGAATTATATGTTTTAGAAAGGATGAGTCATAGTCTTTGAGTTTCTCCATTCCAAAGTAAATAAAGTGAAGACATCAATTTAATAGAAAAAAAGAAAGCGTTCTTTTTTTTTTTTTTTTTTTTCAGCTTTGGAAATATTTTTCCCATTCAACAGCCAAGAAATATTTTCAGCCAATACAATTTCATTTTTACTTTCACTTTCAGTTCATTTCTTATATCTATAAAAACATTTCATATTTCTGTTCAGATCAGTGTGGGTTGTTCAAGATGCAGGAACTCTACTCCATCCCACAACCATGAAAAAAAGATGTTCTTTCATGAGGAATTCTTTTGGCTTTCGAAAACAATGATGACATGATGATTGTAATACATTTCTGTTCTCATGTCCCATGCTTGAACTCAGAACTATTTCCAGAGCTCTGAGAATTTTTCCTAGTCCACTCGATGACCCAAATTTCGTATATTTATTTAAGCTACTCAAGTTTCGACTACCCATCCGTGTGTGCTGTGCATTCAACCTGGACACACATTCCCTGAGCTCTAAGAAAATTTTCCGAGCCCACTCAATCGCTGAAATGGATTTAAAATAAATTGTTTCATACATTTTTAAAGCTCAAGAGTGTTAGGTGTCATGGAAAGAGCCTTTTTTTTCCCTGAGCTCTAAGAAAATGTTTCCCAGCCCCCTCAATCGCTGAAATGGATTAAAAATAAATTCTTTCATACATCTTTAAAGCTCAAGCGTGTTAGCTGTCATGGAAAGAGCCTTTTTTATCCCAGCCCACTCAATCGCTGAAATGGATTAAAAATAAATTCTTTCATACATGTTTAAAGCTCAAGCGTGTTAGCTGTCATGGAAACTGAAATTTATGTCACGGTTTGTGTGTCACACGTCGTCAACGGTATGATTTGAGGTGAAAATTGAAAACCCGGTATAAAAAATCTCTTTAACTTCACTTTAGAAGAAGGTGTGGGATAGAGAGATTTCGTCATGGGAAAATGTCTTTCAATGTCTGTCAAGGGAAAATGTCTTTCAATATCATGTCATCTCCTTTCAAATAGGATTGAAGGATTTTTCTTAAACTATGTTGAAATCTTGATGCATAAAAACCACGGTTGGGAAATTTTGATTTATGGATGGATCATCCAATTTCGCTAGACCCTGATAAACGGTTGCTGATGAAATCCAAACGAGGGGTCCTAGCTTTTCAAATGGGAAACATTTTCCCCTAAAAGGAGAAATGATTTCTATTCTGTGAGACGTCAAAAATTGGAAAAAAGCTTGTGTTCACAGAAGCTCTTTCTAGAAGAGTGGTCCTGGGTCCAGATGCAGTAGAGAGAGAAAAAGCATGCTGCACCTTGGACAGCCCGCACAGTTCTGAACAGAAAACGTAGAATACTTTTATAGAAAAGTGTTGAAAGTGAAAGTAAAAGGCCAATCGTCTTGGCTGTAGAATTTTCACTTGGTTGCCGACTGGGAAAAATTTTTCAAAGCTCAGAAAAAAAAATTTGAGATGTAAAAGAAAAAAAAAAAAAAAAAAACTTTTTGTTAATTTTTATCATGTCTTCTAGACATGATAAAAATTAACCCTACCGTCCTTTTGTGTGGGAATGTTGTCTCACTGTTTCTAAAAATAGACCATGTATACCAATATACTACAAACGGACTTGAACGCCTGTTCTCAGTATGTAGCTATACAAATTTGAAGGTAAAATTAAAAAAAAGACATCTTTTTGGGGAAAAGGGAGTAAATTTGTATAGGAATATACTACAAACGGAATTTAAGGCCTGTTTTCAGTATATAGCTATACAAATTGGAAGGTAAAAAAAATAAAAAAAAAGACATCTTTTTTTTTCGGGGGGGAAGGCAGTGAATTTGTATAGGAATATACTACAAACGGACTTTAAAGCCTGTTTTCAGCATATAGCTATACAAATTGGAAGGTAAAAAAAATAAAAAAAAAAGACATCTTTTTTTTTCGGGAAATTAAGTGAATTTGTATAGGAATATACTACAAACTGACTTTAATGCCTGTTTTCAGCATATAGCTATACAAATTGGAAGGTAAAAAAAATAAAAAAAAGACATCTTTTTTTTCGGGAAATTAAGTGAATTTGTATAGGAATATACTACAAACTGACTTTAATGCCTGTTTTCAGTATGTAGCTATACAAATTGGAAGGTAAAAAAAAAAATAAAAAAAGATATCTTTTTTGGGGAAAAGGAGTGAATTTGTATAGAAATATACTACAAGAACATCAAGAAAAGCACATCATGGGTCCAAGAATTGAAAGTAAAAGTCCAAAAACGAAATGTTAACGACTGGAAAGAAAATTTTCAAAGCTGAAAAAAAAAAAAAATACTTCCTTTTTATTTCTTAATTTGATGTTTTCATTCTTTTGACCTTGTAGAAATAAAAAAAGTGAAGACATCAAATTAAGAAAGAAAAAAGGAAGGTTTTTTTTTTTTTTTTTTTTTTTTTAATGTGTTAAAATTTTTCCAGAGCTCTGAGAATTTTTCCCAGTCGGTTTCTAGAAGCAACTCGTTAATGTATTTAAACCACTCGCGTTTCAGTTTCAGATCAGTCTGTGCTGTGCACTCAACGTGGATACACGCTTCTCACTCTCCTGGGAAGAGCTTCTGTGAAGGTATGTGAACATTTTTTTCTTACTCTTTTGTATTTCATAGACTACAAATATTTATTGAGTCACACATTTTATAGAAATGTATTCTTATTTCCTTTCAATACTTTGAGGTAGGGTAATATTTTCCCCTGTGCTACTGTTTTTGCTTTTCAAGGCTAGAAATGTTTTACTCAATAGCTGTTTATATAGAAAACATGCTATTATTTCGTATACCGATATATTTTGTGAAACTTTAACAAATCCTTTTCAACAAAGCAAGATCATGTGATCCACAGCTGGCTAGACACTTCAGTGTAATCGGATCACGATTGTTCCATCCTATACTGATATATTTTGTGAAACTTTAACAAATTCTTTTCAAGAAGCCAAGATCTCGTGATCCACAGCTGGCTAGACACGTCAGTGTAATTGGATCACGATTGTTCCATCCTATACTGATATATTTTGTGAAACTTTAACAAATTCCTTTCAAGAAGCCAAGATCTCGTGATCCACAGCTGGCTAGACCCGTCAGTGTAATCGGATGACGATTGTTCCATCCTATACTGATATATTTTGTGAAACTTTAACAAATTCCTTTCAAGAAGCCAAGATCTCGTGATCCACAGCTGGCTAGATACGTCAGTGTAATCGGATCACGATTGTTCCATCCTATACTGATATATTTTGTGAAACTTTAACAAATTCCTTTCAAGAAGCCAAGATCTCGTGATCCACAGCTGGCTAGACTCGTCAGTGTAATTGGATCACGATTGTTCCATCCTATACTGATATATTTTGTGAAACTTTAACAAATTCCTTTCAAGAAGCCAAGATCTCGTGATCCACAGCTGACTCCATTAGTCAGGAAAAACGGATCACGATTTTAACAATCGTATACTGATATATTTTGTGAAACTTTAACAAGGCAAGATCTCGTGATCCACAGCTGGCTAGACTAGGCAGGATTAACGGATCACGATTTTATCAATTGTATACTGATATATTTTGTGAAACATCTTTAACAAATCCTTTTCAAGAAGGCAAGATCTCGTGATCCACAGCTGGCTAGAGCAGTCAGTATAATCGGATCACGACTGTTCCATCGTATACTGATATATTTTGTGAAATTTTAACAAATGACTTTCAAGAAGGCAAGATCTCGTGATCCAGAACTGACTAGACCCGTCAGAATTAACGGATCACGATTGTTCCATTGTATACTAATATATTTTGTGGAACTTTAACAAATCCTTTTCAAAAAAGGCAAGGTCTTGTGATCCACAGCTGACTCCATCAGTCAGGATAACGGATCACGATGGTTCCATCTTATACTGATATATATTTTTTGTGAAACGTTAACAAATGACTTTCAAGAAGGCAAGATCATGTGATTCAATAGAATTGTTCAATCGTATACTGGCATATTCTGATAAAACAACAGAATGATCCAATTTTGAATACGATCCCAATATGTTTTTATAAAATCCATTTCATATTTTGTTAAACGTGAACGACTGACTTTCAAGCTGGCTGCATGGGTGTTTTTTTTCGTGGTTTTTCCCCATGTGTAACGTGAATACGAGCCAGTTTCCCTTCCAAAGTCCTCCACTAAAGCATTTCTTAAGACAAATAGCCCTCAAATGCTTTACCGACCTCCAAATCGACTTGACCTCTCTCCAACTTCCACGGTGTCATTTGAACGATCGAGTCGGCTGTTGGAAAAAAATGTCTGACAGCTGAAAACAATATCTCCACACACCTTCACAAAACCTCTTTCCAGGAGGAAGAAGCGTGTATTCAGCTCCAGTGCATAGCACAGACTGATTTAAAGCAGAAACGCGAGTGGTTTAAATAGATGAGAACCCTCTATAGAAATAATTTGAATATATCTGGTTTTGTGAATCAAGCCGACTGGGAAAAAATTCTCAGAGCTCAGAAAAAAATTATGAGATAAAAAAAAAATCTTTTTGTTAATTTTTATCATGTCTTCTAGACATGATAAAATTAACTCCCTTCCCTTTTTGTCTGGGAATGTTGTCTCACTCTTTCTAAAAATAGAGAATGACTCATTCTTTCTAAAGAATAGAATTCCAAGAAAAGATTGGATGAGTCATGGTCTATTTTTAGAAAGTGGGAGACAACATTCCCATACAAAAGGAGGGGTGAGTTAATTTTTATCATGTCTAGAAGACATGATAAAAATTAACAAAAAAATTTTTTTTTTTTTTTTTACATCTCAGAATTTTTTTCTGAGCTCTGAAAATATTTTCCCAGCCGATCTCATTTCGTTTTTCGACTTTCACTTTCAAATCTTCACTTTTCTATAAAAGTATTTCGAGTTTCTGTTCAAAACACTGTGCGCTGTTGAAAAGGCAACACATCTCCCTCTCTACATTAATTTGGAATCCAAGATGTTCTAAAGAAGAATTCTTTGAGAATCTCTTAACCTTTCTAAACTTTAGACGAGCTAGCTGGATATTTTTTCATTTCTTTTTCAAGTATGGGTTCAAAGGATTCTTTTAAATAGTTGCAAGTAAGACGTTGTATCATTTTCTGTTGATCATGAATCTATTAAAAAATTTCAATGCCTAGTTTTAGGGCTACCTATACTCGGCATGATTCATATGTTTTACTCTACGTTTTAGATGAGACCCTCTCTTAAAAACACTGTTTTCCTATTCAAAGTTGAAATGAGTTTCTAAAAGCATGATTCTTTTAAAAAAACAGACGGTTAGATTTCTTCTCTTACGAGATAGTCATCTCCACCCTGTCGTGGTCGCTGAAATCTCGTGATGGTTCAAGTGAAAAGAGTTCATTTATTTTGACTCACAACCACGTTATATTTTTTTGGATATCTCCTCCAACGACTCGTGGAACTCTTTTCGCTGAAATGAGGTATGTTTAGCTGTGCACGCCCTCTGAAGTGAAGCTCGGAATACTTTGATAAATCCTGTCGAGTGGATTATGAAACCATTTTTAAAGGACCTCAGAGAAACACCCATGAAGACGATACCAACGTGTCGTTTTTCAGAAAGCATGAAGGTGGTTCATGGTGAGAGATGAGATGGTAAAATAGTTTTTTTCTTAGAAAGTTGAAAAAATGGAGAGTAGTAAGACAGTCTCTTTTTTTCGAAACTGAGTAGGAGGGTCATTTTGAGATGAGTTGGAAAATATTTTCTGAGAGATTTGAAAAAAAATTTTAAAAATAAAAAATATATATATTATATAATATATATTATAAATACTTTTTGTTGTTCATTTTTATCATGTCTTCAGACATAATAAAAATGAACGACATCTCTCTTTTTTCTTTGAAACCTCTTTCAACCTATCTCGTCCTGTTTCTCAAGTAACATTTCTTTCCTGAAAAGCTAATTTATTTAGAAACCTAAGACAACTCTTTTCCTGAAAAGCTAATTTCTTTAGACACCTAAGACAACAGGTAGAGACATACTTGGAACCAAAAAGAGAGTAGAGATCCTTTTGAATAATGTCGAATAGACAAAAACACGAGTAGCCATTTCAGTTCTATGCTTTTTCCTAGGGACGATGCACGAAAGGGTCCTCTTTTGTTCACGACCCGTGGTTCACCCATGAATGAAACACGTAGGCTCGAAACTTTCTAACATCTCTACCTCCACGGTGCAGTTTGAAAGGAAGGTGACCCACCCATCACCCCAGCTATGAAATGAAACGTCAAAACAGTGCACACGTTCTAGAATAAGAACCCTTGTAGACATTTGGGGGCTCTACAGCACAGACTCAACAGAAACAAAACGATAAAAACTTTCATAGATCCCAGAGAGTGGATGTGCTTAAAAATAAGGTGATGTCTCGTCGATCAAATCAGCTGTAAATAAATGTCTAAGAGCTGTGAAGAATGGATGGTCTACCTTCACAAAAGCTCTTTCTAGGAGGGAAAAGTGTGTATCCAAGCAGAATACACAGCACAGACTGATGTTAAGTCGAAACTGGAGTGATTTCAATACACAAGTATGAATTCGTTCTAATAACCCTTTAGATAGGTCTTGTTTGACTCATCGAGTCGAGGGGGAAAACATTGACGTGTTGCCTTTCCAACAGCCCACACTGTTCTGAACAGAAACGTAGAATGCTTTTATAGATAAAAGAAGAATTGAAAGTGAAAGTAAAAAAACGAAATCAGATCGGCTGGGAAAATTTCTGAGCCGAGAAAAAATTCTGAGTCAGAAAAAAAAAAAAAAAAAAAAAAACTCTTCCTTTTTCTTTATTAATTTGATGTCTTCACTTTTTGACATTCTACAAGGTCAAAAGAGTGAAGACATCAAATTAATAAAGAAAAAGGAAGAGGTTTTTTTTTTTTTTTCTGACTCAGAATTTTTTCTCGGCTCAGAAATTTTCCCAGCCGATCCCATTTCGTTTTTTGACTTTCACTTTCAATTCTTCTCTTTTCTATAAAAGTATTCCACGTTTTTGTTCAGAACAGTGTGGGCTCTTGAAAAGGTAACACGTCTCCCTCTCTCTTTACCCAAATCTGGAACCCATGATGATCTTAAGAAGAATTCTTTAAGAATCTCTTACAATTCCTGAACCTTAGACAAGCTGAATGTTTCTTTTTTGTATTTCGAAGCTATTGATGGATCAAAGAAGAAGATTTCAATGGAATGACTTCATCATTCTAGGATAGAATATTTTTTCGAAATCTCTTCCTACTTTCGTCTACACAGAAATGCTTTTCACGAAAGTTTGGTCCTCTTTTACATTTACTTTTTAAATAGTTGTTCAAAGGGATTTTCGTTCTGCTGATTCAGGTTTCCCGCGCTTCACGCTACCCATCCTCACCCATTTCTAAAGGATCTCAGAGAAAATTAAAAGGGATAGAAATAGCCTCCAGTGAACAACAACGACAGTGGATAGTTTTTTTCTGTCCTTCCAGAGATATCACCGGTGACCGATAGGTTGTTCAGCCACACGGGTGTCGTGAAAAGGCACACCATGCCTGTTTCCCTCCCAAAAATGTTTCTTCGGAAAAGGGAAAGTTTTTTTCCCACCCCTTTGGAGATTCCTTTTCCGCATCGAATCTTTTCTTGGAATTCTATTCTTTAGAAAGAATGAGTCATTGTCTATTTTTAGAAAGTGGAAGACAACATTCCCAGACAAAAAGAGAAGGGAGTTAATTTTTATCATGTCTAGGAGACATGATAAAAATTAACAAAAAGATTGTTTTTTTTTTTTTTTTTTTTTTTTTTTTTTTTTTTTTTTTACATCTCAGAATTTTTTTTCTGAGCTCTGAGAAATTTTTCCTAGCCGATCCCATTTCGTTTTTCGACTTTCACTTTCAACTCTTCACTTTTCTATAAAAGCATTCCAAGTTTCTGTTCAGAACAGTGCGGGCTGTTGATGAGGCAACATGTCTCTCTCTACCCAAATCTGGAACCCTAGTCACGAGAGAATATGAGACTAGAAAAATAGTTTAGCTTATTGATTTAAAAAATGTCCCATGCTAGAACTCAGAATTATAATCAGAGCGGGGCTTTCCAGTATCCAGTGCCAAGATTTTAGATTTGCCATGGTGACATGTTCCCAAATTCATAAATTCTTCAATTATAGTCCCCTTCTTTGACAAATGGCTAAGAAATTCTTAAAGAATATCATGAGATTGGGTAAAGAGACAGACTGGAGAAGATATCCAAAACACATCTCGTGGAGATGACTATCTCGTAAGAAAGAAAGCTAACCGTCCCACCACACCTACACACACATGTTATTTTAAAGGATCAAGCTTTTGGAAACTCATTTCAACTTTGAATAGGAAAATCATGTTTTTAAGAGAGGGTCTCATCTAAAACGTAGAGTAAAACATATGAATCATGTTGGGTATAGGTAGCCCTAAAACTAGGCATTGAAATTTTTTTAATAGATTCATGATCAACAGAAAATAATACAACGTCTTACTTGCAACTATTTAAAAGAATCCTTTGAACCCATACTTGAAAAAGAAATGAAGAAATATCCAGCTAGCTCTTCTAAAGTTCAGAAAGGTTAAGATATTCTGAAAGAATTTTTCTTTAGAACATCCTGGATTCCCGTCCCACCACACCTACACAAACACACATGTTTTTTTTAAAGGATCAAGCTTTTGGAAACTGATTTCAACTTTGAATAGGAAAATCATGTTTTTAAGAGAGGGTCTCATCTAAAACGTAGAGTAAAACATATGAATCATGTTGGGTATAGGTAGCCCTAAAACTAGGCATTGAAATTTTTTTAATAGATTCATGATCAACAGAAAATGATACAACGTCTTACTTGCAACTATTTAAAAGAATCCTTTGAACCCATACTTGAAAAAGAAATGAAGAAATATCCAGCTAGCTCTTCTAAAGTTCAGAAAGGTTAAGAGATTCTCAAAGAATTCTTCTTTAGAACATCTTGGATTCCCCATTAATGTGGAGACGGAGACGTGTTACCTTTTCAACAGCCCACAGTGTTCTGAACAGAAACTCGAAATACTTTTATAGAAAAGAGAAGAGTTGAAAGTGAAAGTCGAAAAACGAAATGAGATCGGCTGGGAAAATATTTTCAGAGCTCAGAAAAAAATTCTGAGATGTTAAAAAAAAAAAAAACTACAATCTTTTTGTTAATTTTTATCATGTCTTCTAGACATGATAAAAATTAACTCACCCCTCCTTTTGTATGGGAATGTTGTCTCCCACTTTCTAAAAATAGACCATGACTCATCCAATCTTTTCTTGGAATTCTATTCTTTAGAAAGAATGAGTCATGGTCTATTTTTAGAATGTGGGAGACAACATTCCCAGACAAAAAGAGAAGGGAGTTAATTTTTATCATGTCTAGAAGACATGATAAAAATTAACAAAAAGATTTTTTTTTTTTACATCTCAGAATTTTTTTTTTCTGAGCTCGGAGAAATTTTTCCTAGCCGATCCCATTTCGTTTTTCGACTTTCACTTTCAAATCTTCATTTTTCTATAAAAGCATTTCACGTTTCTGTTCAGAATAGTGGGCGCTGTTGATGAGGCAACATGTCTCTCTCTACCCAAATCTGGAACCCTAGTCACGAGAGAATATGAGACTAGAAAAATAGTTTAGCTTATTGATTTAAAAAATGTCCCATGCTAGAACTCAGAATTATAATCAGAGCGGGGCTTTCCAGTATCCACTTCCAAGATTTTAGATTTGCCGTGGGTGACATGTTCCCAAATTCATAAATTCTTCAATTATAGTCCCCTTCTTTGACAAATGGCTAAGAAATTCTTAAAGAATATCATGAGTTTGGGTAAAGAGAGAGACGTGTTGCCTCTTCCACAGCCCACACGGATCTGAAGTGAAACGCGGAATGCTTTTGTAGATAACTTCCCCAGTTATCTATTGATCATGTCCAGTTATCCCCAGTTATTGAAACAAAGTCAAAAGCCAATCGAAAGTAAAATCCCAACAGAATTCCACAAGAATGAGTCATAGTCTATTTTTAGAAAGAGTGAGACAACATTCCCAGACAAAAAGAGAAGGGAGTTAAATTTTATCATGTCTAGAAGACATGATAAAAATTAACAAAAAGATTTTTTTTTTATCTCATAATTTTTTTCTGAGCTCTGAGAATTTTTTCCCAGTCGGCTTGATTCACAAAACCAGATATATTCAAATTATTTCTATAGAGGGTTCTCATCTATTTAAAACACTCGCGTTTCAGCTTTAAATCAGTCTGTGCTGTGCACTGGAGCTGAATTGTTTTCAGCTGTCAGACTTTTTTTCCAACAGCCGACTCGATAGTTCAAATGACACCGTGAAATTTGGAGAGAGGTCAAGTCGATTCGGATGACGGTAAAGCATTTGAGGGCTATTTGCCTTAAGAAATGCCTTCGTGGAGGACTTTGGAAGGGAAACTGGCTCGTATTCACGTTACACATGGGCAAAAACCACGAAAAAAAACACCCATGCAGCCAGCTTGAAAGTCAGTCGTTCACGTTTAACAAAATATGAAATGGATTTTATAAAAACATATTGGGATCGTATTCAAAATTGGATCATTCTGTTGTTTTATCAGAATATGCCAGTATACGATTGAACAATTCTATTGAATCACATGATCTTGCCTTCTTGAAAGTCATTTGTTAACGTTTCACAAAATATATATCAGTATAAGATGGAACTATCGTGATCCGTTATCCTGACTGATGGAGTCAGCTGTGGATCACAAGACCTTGCCTTTTTTGAAAAGGATTTGTTAAAGTTCCACAAAATATATTAGTATACAATGGAACTATCGTGATCCGTTAATTCTGACGGGTCTAGTCAGCTGTGGATCACGAGATCTTTCCTTCTTGAAAGTCATTTGTTAAAGAAGTTTCACAAAATATATCAGTATACAATGGAACAATCGTGATCCGTTAATTCTGACGGGTCTAGTCAGCTGTGGATCACGAGATCTTGCTTTCTTGAAAGTCATTTCTTAAAGAAGTTTCACAAAATATATCAGTATACAATGGAACAATCGTGATCCGTTAATTCTGACAAGTCTAGTCAGCTGTGGATCACGAGATCTTGCCTTCTTGAAAGTCATTTGTTAAAGAAGTTTCACAAAATATATCAGTATACAATGGAACAATCGTGATCCGTTAATTTTGACGGGTCTAGTCAGTTCTGGATCACGAGATCTTGCCTTCTTGAAAGTCATTTGTTAAAATTTCACAAAATATATCAGTATACGAGGGAACAGTCGTGATCCGATTATACTGACTGCTCTAGCCAGCTGTGGATTACGAGATCTTGCCTTATTGAAAAGGATTTGTTAAAGAAGTTTCACAAAATATATCAGTATACAATTGATAAACTCGTGATCCGTTAATCCTGACTAGTCTAGCCAGCTGTGGATCACGAGATCTTGCCTTGTTAAAGTTTCACAAAATATATCAGTATACGAGGGAACCATCGTGATCCATTGATCCTGACTGCTCTAGCCAGCTATGGATCACGAGATCTTGCCCTGTTGAAAGGCGTTTTTGGACTTTCAGTTTCAATTCTTGGACCCATGATGTTCTTTTCTTGATGTTCTTGTAGTATATTTCTATACAAATTCACTCCTTTTCCCCGAAAAAGATATCTTTTTTTTATTTTTTTTTTACCTTCCAATTTGTATAGCTATATACTGAAAACAGGCATTAAAGTCAGTTTGTAGTATATTCCTATACAAATTCACTTAATTTCCCGAAAAAAAAAGATGTCTTTTTTTTTATTTTTTTTACCTTCCAATTTGTATAGCTATATGCTGAAAACAGGCTTTAAAGTCCGTTTGTAGTATATTCCTATACAAATTCACTGCCTTCCCCCCGAAAAAAAAGGTCTTTTTTTAAATTTTTTTTACCTTCCAATTTGTATAGCTATATGCTGAAAACAGGCTTTAAAGTCCGTTTGTAGTATATTCCTATACAAATTTACTCCCTTTTCCCCAAAAAGATGTCTTTTTTTTAATTTTACCTTCACATTTGTATAGCTACATACTGAGAACAGGCGTTCAAGTCCGTTTGTAGTATATTGGTATACATGGTCTATTTTTAGAAACAGTGAGACAACATTCCCACACAAAAGGGGGGTAGGGTTAATTTTTATCATGTCTAGAAGAGATGATAAAAATTAACAAAAAGTTTTTTTTTTTTTTTTTTTTTTTTTTTTTTACATCTCAGAATTTTTTTCTGAGCTCTGAAAATATTTTCCCAGCCGATCTCATTTCGTTTTTCGACTTTCACTTTCAACTCTTCTCTTTTCTATAAAAGTATTTCGAGTTTCTGTTCAGAACACTGTGTGGGCTGTTGAAAAGGCAACACGTTTCCCTCTCTACATTAATTGGGAATCCAAGATGTTCTAAAGAAGAATTCTTTGAGAATCTCTTAAGCTTTCTGAACTTTAGACGAGCTAGCTGGATATTTTTTCATTTCTTTTTCAAGTATGGGTTCAAAGGATTCTTTTAAATAGTTGCAAGTAAGACGTTGTATCATTTTCTGTTGATCATGAATCTATTAAAAAATTTCAATGCCTAGTTTTAGGGCTACCTATACCCGGCATGATTCATATGTTTTACTCTACGTTTTAGATGAGACCCTCTCTTAAAAACACGATTTTCCTATTCAAAGTTGAAAGGAGTTTCTAAAAGCATGATTCTTTTAAAAAAACATGTGGGTTTGTGTAGGTGTGGTGGGACGGTTAGATTTCTTCTCTTACGAGATAGTCATCTCCACCCTGTCGTGGTCGCTGAAATCTCGTGATAGCTCAAGTGAAAAGGGTTCGTTTATTTTGACTCACAACCACGTTATATTTTTTTGGATATCTCCTCCAACGACTCGTGGAACTCTTTTCCCTGAAATCAGGTATGTTTAGCAGTGCACGCCCTCTGAAGTGAAGCTCAGAATACTTTGACAAATCCTGTCGAGTGGATTATTAAACCATTTTTAAAGGACCTCAGAGAAACACCCATGAAGACGATACCAACGTGTCGTTTTTGAGAAAGCATGAAGGTGGTTCATGGTGAGAGATGAGATTTTTTTTTTCTGAGCTTTGAAAAATTTTTCCCAGTCGGCAACCAAGTGAAAATTCTACAGCCAAGACGATTGGCCTTTTACTTTCACTTTCAACACTTTTCTATAAAAGTATTCTACGTTTTCTGTTCAGAACTGTGCGGGCTGTCCAAGGTGCAGCATGCTTTTTCTCTCTCTACCTCATCTGGACCCAGGACCACTCTTCTAGAAAGAGCTTCTGTGAACACAAGCTTTTTTCCAATTTTTGACGTCTCACAGAATAGAAAACATTCCTCCGTTTAGTGGAAAATGTTTCCCATTTGAAAAGCTAGGACCCCTCGTTTGGATTTCATCAGCAACCGTTTATCAGGGTCTAGCGAAATTGGATGATCCATCCATGGATTAGAATTTCCCATCCGTGGTTTTTATGCATCAAGATTTCAACATAGTTTAAGAAAAATCCTTCAATCCTATTTGAAAAGAGATGACATGATATTGAAAGACATTTTCCCATGACGGACACTGAAAGGCATTTTCCCATGACGAAATCTCTCTATCCCACACCTTCTTCTAAAGTCAAGTTAAAGAGATTTTTCATACCGGGTTTTCAATTTTCACCTCAAATCATACCGTTGACGACGTGTGACACACAAACCGTGACATAAATTTCAGTTTTCATGACAGCTAACAGTCTTAAGTTTTAAACAAATGTATGAAAGAATTTATTTTTAATCCATTTCAGCGATTGAGTGGGCTGGGAGAAAAAGGCTCTTTCCATGACAGCTAACACGCTTGAGCTTTAAACATGTATGAAAGAATTTATTTTTAATCCATTTCAGCGATTGAGTGGGCTGGGGGGGGGAAAGGCTCTTTCCATAACAGCTAACACGATTGAGTGGGCTGGGAAAAAAAAGGCTCTTTCCATAACAGCTAACACGCTTTAGCTTTAAAAATGTGTGAAAGAATTTGTTTTTAATCGATTTCAGCGATTGAGTGGGCTGTGAAAAGAAAAAGCTCTTTCCATTACACCTAACACTCTTGAGATTTAAAAGTCTATGAAAGAATTTGTTTTTAATCGATTTCAGCGATTGAGTGGGCTGTGAAAAGAAAAAGCTCTTTCCATTACACCTAACACTCTTGAGCTTTAAAAATGTATGAAAGAATTTGTTTTTAATCGATTTCAGTGATTGAGTGGGCTGTGAAAAGAAAAAGCTCTTTCCATTACACCTAACACTCTTGAGCTTTAAAAATGTATGAAAGAATTTGTTTTTAATCGATTTCAGTGATTGAGTGGACTGTGAAAAGAAAAAGCTCTTTCCATTACACCTAACACTCTTCAGCTTTAAAAATATAGGAACGAATTTATTTTTAATCCAATTCAGCGATTGAGTGGGCTGGGAAACATTTTCTTAGAGCTCTGGGGAAAAAAGGCTCTTTCCATGAGACCTAACACGCTTAAGCTTTAAAAATGTATGAAACAATTTATTTTTAATCCATTTCAGCGATTGAGTGGGCTGTGAAAAGAAAAAGCTCTTTCCATGGTACCTAACACTCTTGAGGTTTAAAAATATAGGAACGAATTTATTTTTAATCCATTTCAGCAATTGAGTGGGCTGGGAAACATTTTCTTAGAGCTCAGGGAAAAAAAGGCTCTTTCCATGACACCTAACACGCTTGAGCTTTAAAAATGTATGAAACAATTCATTTTTAATCCATTTCAGCGATTGAGTGGGCTCGGAAAATTTTCTTAGACCTCAGGGAATGTGTGTCCAGGTTGAATGCACAGCACACACGGATGGGTAGTCGAAACTCGAGCAGCTTAAATAAATATACGAAATTTGGGTCATCGAGTGGACTAGGAAAAATTCTCAGAGTTGTGGAAATAATTGAGTTCAAGCATGGGACATGAGAGCAGAAATGTATTACAATCATCATGTCATCATTGTTTTCGAGCATCATTGTCATCAAGCCAAAAGAATTCCTCATGAAAGAACATCTTTTTTTCCTGGTTATGGGATGGAGTAGAGTTGCTGCATCTTCAACAACCCACAATGATCTGAACAGAAATATGAAATGTTTTTATAGATATAAGAAATGAACTGAAAGTGAAAGTAAAAATGAAATTTTATTGGCTGGAAATATTTCTTGGCTGTTGAATGGGAAAAATATTTCCAAAGCTGACAAAAAAAAAAAAAAAAAAAAAAAAAACTCTTTCTTTTTTTCTATTAAATTGATGTCTTCACTTTGTTTACTTTGGTATGGAGAAACCCAAAGACTATGACTCATTCTTTCTAAAACATAAAACATATAATTCCTAGAATGAGTCATGGTCTATTTTTAGAAACAGTGAGACAACATTCCCACACAAAAGGGGGGTAGGGTTAATTTTTATCATGTCTAGAAGACATGATAAAAATTAACAAAAAGTTTTTTTTTTTTTTTTTTTTTTACATCTCAGATTTTTTTTTCTGAGCTCTGAAATTTTTTTCCCAGTCGGCAACCAAGTGAAAATTTTTCAGCGAAGACAATTTGGCTTTTACTTTCACTTTCATCGCTTTTCTATAAAAGTATTCCACGTTTTCTATTCAGAACCGTGCGGGCTGTCCAAGGTGCAGCATGCTTTTTCTCTCTCTACCTCATCTGGACCCAGGACCACTCTTCTAGAAAGAGCTTCTGTTAACACAAGCTTTTTTCCAATTTTTGACGTCTCACAGAATAGAAATCATTCTTCTGTTTAGGGAAAAAGTTTCCCTTTTGAAAAGCTAGGACCCCTCGTTTGGATTTCATCAGCAACCGTTTATCAGGTTCTAGCGAAATTGGATGATCCATCCATGAATCAGAATTTCCCATCCGTGGTTTGGATGCAACAAGATTTTAACATAGTTTAAGAAAAATCCCATTTGAAAGGAGATGTCATGATATTGAAAGACACCTCAAACCATACCGTTGACGACGTGTGAGACACAAACCATGACATAAATTTCAGTTTTTATGACAGCTAACACGCTTGAGCTTTAAAAATGTATGAAAGAAGTTATTTTTAATCCATTTCAGCGATTGAGTGGGCTCGGGAAAAAAAAGGCCCTTTCCATGACAGCTAACACGCTTGAGCTTTAAAAATGTATGAAACAATTCATTTTTAATCCATTTCAGCGATTGAGTGGGCTCGGAAAATTTTCTTAGACCTCAGGGAATGTGTGTCCAGGTTGAATGCACAGCACACACGGATGGGTAGTCGAAACTCGAGCAGCTTAAATAAATATACGAAATTTGGGTCATCGAGTGGACTAGGAAAAATTCTCAGAGTTGTGGAAATAATTGAGTTCAAGCATGGGACATGAGAGCAGAAATGTATTACAATCATCATGTCATCATTGTTTTCGAGCATCATTGTCATCAAGCCAAAAGAATTCCTCATGAAAGAACATCTTTTTTTCCTGGTTATGGGATGGAGTAGAGTTGCTGCATCTTCAACAACCCACAATGATCTGAACAGAAATATGAAATGTTTTTATACATATAAGAAATACATTGAAAGTGAAAGTAAAAATGAAATTGTATTGGCAGGAAATATTTCTTGGCTGTTGATTGGGAAAAATATTTCCAAAGCTAAAAAAAAAAAAAAAAAAAAAAAAAAAAAACTCTTTCTTTTTTTCTATTAATTTGATGTCTTCACTTTGTTTACTTTGGAATGTCCTAGAATGAGTCATGGTCTATTTTTAGAATTAGGGAGAAAACATTCTCACACAAAAGGGGGGTAGGGTTAATTTTTATCATGTCTAGAAGACATGATAAAAATTAACAAAAAGTTTTTTTTTTTTTTTTAACATCACAGATTTTTTTTTTCTGAGCTCTGAAAATTTTTTCCCAGTCGGCAACCAAGTGAAAACTTTCCAATCGGCTTTTACTTTCACTTTCAACTCTTTTCTATAAAAGTATTCCACGTTTTCTGTTCAGAACCGTGTGGGCTCTCCATGGTGCAACATGCTTGTTCTCTCTCTACCTCATCTGCAGCTCTATGACAGCTAACACGCTTGAGCTTTAAAAATGTATGAAAGAAGTTATTTTTAATCCATTTCAGCGATTGAGTGGGCTGGAGAAAAAAAGGCCCTTTCCAGGACAGCTAACACTCTTGAGGTTTAAAAATGTATGAATGAATTTATTTTTAATCCATTTCAGCGATTGAGTCTGCTGGGAAACATTTTCTTAGAGCTCAGGGGAAAAAAAGGCCCTTTCCATGACAGCTAACACGCTTGAGATTTAAAAATGTATGAAAGAATTTATTTTTAATCCATTTCAGCGATTGAGTCTGCTGGGAAACATTTTCTCAGAGCTCAGGGGAAAAAAAGGCTCTTTCCATGACAGCTAACACGCTTGAGGTTTAAAAATGTATGAAAGAATTTATTTTTAATCCATTTCAACGATTGAGTCTGCTGGGAAACATTTTCTTAGAGCTCAGGGGAAAAAAGGCTCTTTCCATGACAGCTAACACTCTTGAGGTTTAAAAATGTATGAAAGAATTTATTTTTAATCCATTTCAGCGATTGAGTCTGCTGGGAAACATTTTATTAGAGCTCAGGGAAAAAAAGGCTCTTTCCATGACAGCTAACACTCTTGAGCTTTAAAAATGTATGAAAGAATTTATTTTTAATCCATTTCAGCGATTGAGTCTGCTGGGAAACATTTTCTTAGAGCTCAGGAAAAAAAAAGGCTCTTTCCATGACAGCTAACACTCTTGAGCTTTAAAAATGTATGAAAGAATTTATTTTCAATCCATTTCAGCGATTGAGTCTACTGGGAAACATTTTCTTAGAGCTCAGGGAAAAAAAAGGCTCTTTCCATGACAGCTAACACTCTTGAGCTTTAAAAATATAGGAACAAATTTATTTTTAATCCATTTCAGCGATTGAGTCTGCTGGGAAACATTTTCTTAGAGCTCAGGGAAAAAAAAGGTTCTTTCCATGACACCTAACACTCTTGAACTTTAAAAATGTATGAAAGAATTTTTTTTAATCCATTTCAGGGATTGAGTGGGCTGGGAAACATTTTCTTAGAGCTCAGGGAATGTGTCTCCAGGTTGAATGCACAGCACACACGGATGGGAAGTCGAAACTCGAGTGGCTTAAAAAATAAATATACGAAAGCTGGGTTATCGAGCTGACTAGGAAAAATTTTCAGAGTTCTGGAAATAATTCTGAGTTCAAGCATGGGACATGAGAACCGAAATGTATTACAATCATCATGTCATCATTGTTTTCGAAAGCCAAAAGAACATCTCATGAAAGAACATCTTTTTTTCCTGGTTGTGGGATGGAGTAGAGTTGCTGCATCTTGAACAACCCACACTGATCTGAACAGAAAAATGAAATGTTCTTATAGATATAGGAAATGAATTGAAAGTGAAAGTAAAAATGAAATTGTATTGGCTGGAAATATTTCTTGGCTGTTGAATTGGAAAAATATTTCCAGAGCTATATATATATATATATATAAAAAAAAAAAAAAAAAAAAAAAAAAAAAAAAACTCTTCCTTTTTTTTCTATTAATTTGATGTCTTCACTTTGTTTACTTTGGAATGGAGAAACCCAAAGACTTTTTAAAACATATCCTTTTTAAAAACTTATCTTATCTTATAAACTTTAAACTCATCCTTTTTAAAACATATAATTCCTAGAATGAGGCATGGTCTATTTTTAGAAACAGTGAGACAACATTCCCACACAAAAGGGGGGTAGGATTAATTTTTATCATGTCTAGAAGACATGATAAAAATTAACAAAAAGTTTTTTTTTTTTTTTTTTTTTTTTTTTTTACATTTCAGAATTTTTTTTCTGAGCTCTGAAAATTTTTTCACAGTCGGTAACCAACTGAAAAATTTCCAATCGGCTTTTACTTTTACTTTCAACTCTTTTCTATAAAAGCATTCCACGTTTTCTGTTCAGAACCGTGCGGGCTCTCCATGGTGCAACATGCTTTTTCTCTCTCTACCTCATCTGCATCTAGGATGTTTTTCCTTCTTCAAGAAGTGGAATTCTTTTGGAATACCTTACAATTTCACGAGCTAGCTGTTTCTTATATTTCGAGGAGATTTCAATGAAATTGTTTATAGATGTCACCTATTGCAGATGGGGAAAAAGTCTATACTGGATCGCTGGAGACATCTCATCCAGATAGGTCACGCTATATTTTTTCCCACACCTAAATAAACTGGACATGAGCCATCCTTTTGTTTTCTCATTCAACAAAGATAGACACTGCAGACCGTTTTGGGTTTTCACTCTTCGCGAACCGAGATGAGCCGCAGCCACACTTTTCGTTTTCTATGAGCGCAATAATGGATTACGTGAGCAGCCATTTTGTTTCCCATCTCACCCAGATAGGTCATGTTGTATTTTGTTTCATGCACCTAGCCAATTTTGGACATGAGCCATCCTTTTGTTTTTTTTTGTCTATCGAACCAAGATAGACTCTGGAGACAATTTTGTTTCTCAACGGAAAAGTAAATTTTCTGAATGGGTACCGGTGTTCGAATACTTTTGTGGCCGACTGTCTGATTATACTATTACAACCACGAAATTTTGAAATGGATGGGTTTTACAGTTGACTACGGTAAGACGCAGGGAGACCTGTCATCCCTAGCTCCTCCTAGGAATTCTGAAGATACTATTACAACCCCAAAATCTCAAAAATGATAGGATTTACAATTGACATCGAGTCCCGAAACCAATCGAGCTGACCCTAGAGAGATTGGAAAGGAAGATGGATTCAATGGGAGGGAGATTATTCTTCTTTCGGGATGGAAACAATATTCGTACTACTTTTCTTTCAAGAGGGAAAGGGGCATCCAATCCCACAACCTGTTGAGTGGACCCTAGAGAGGTTGAAAATGCAGACAGATTCGACTGGGGTCGGTTTCGGGTTAAAAAGAAGAGCCGTTCCGCTTTTCTTCCAACATGGAAAAGGGTATCTAGTCTCACAACTTACAAACGCATCTTCTTTCAAAAAGTTAGAAAGGATTTTAAAATAGGTTGGAAACTATTTTCTTCTTCAAAATTAGGAAAAAAACAACAACATACACTTGGGTTCCAAAAAGCAGTTAAAGAAGGCTAAATGAACAGCCCGTCTAAAGTGAAATTCCGAAGAGAATAAATGGGTAAGGACTCATCCATCGAGTTGGCTGGGCAATGGATTTTTTAGAAATTGAAACGGTTCACAAATAAACAACGTGGTAAACAATATCAACAAAATGGTAAAGCAAATCTATTGAGCTGGTCTCTCAAATCTCACCCCGCAAAATATTTTAAACGTAAACAAGTCAACAACATAGTAAATACCATCAATAGAATAGGATAATAACATCGGCTAGAAGGGGAAAAACCTGTCAGAGAAGCAAAAACACAAAAGAGTGGAAGAAAAAATGTTAACATACCTTCACAGAAGCTTTTTCCAGGAGAGATAGAAGCGTGTATCCACGTTGAGTGCCCCGCACAGACTGATTGGAAGCTGAAACACGAGTGGTTTAAATAGCTAAGTGAGAGTTCTTTCTAGAAACAATTTGGAAGTCTTATTTTGATCATCGAGTGGACTGGGAAAAAATTCTCAGAGCTGAGAAAAAAAAATTCTGAGATGTAAAAAAAAAAAAAAAAAAAAAAAAAAAAAACTTTTTGTTAATTTTTATCATGTCTTCTAGACATGATAAAAATTAACTCCCTTCTCTTTTTGTCTGGGAATGTTGTCTCCCACTTTCTAAAAATAGACCATGACTCATTCTTTCTAAAGAATAGAATTCCAAGAAAAGATTGGATGAGTCATGGTCTATTTTTAGAAAGTGGGAGACAACATTCCCAGACAAAAAGAGAAGGGAGTTAATTTTTATCATGTCTAGAAGACATGATAAAAATTAACAAAAAGTTTTTTTTTTTTTTTTTACATCTCAGATTTTTTTTTTTTCAGCTCTGAGAATTTTTTCCCAGTCCACTCGATGATCAAAACAAGACTTCCAAATTGTTTCTAGAAAGAACTCTCACTTAGCTATTTAAACCACTCCAGTTTCAGCTTCAGATCAGTCTGTGCTGGGCAGTTCACCTGGATATAGGCTTTTGGATTACAAGAATGGTTTTTCTCAACTCGCAGAAATTTGTTTCCAGCCGACTCGTTTTCACTTTCCCATTCAACTCGTCTCTGATCTATAAAAACATTCCGAGTTTCAGTTCAGTTCGGAACGGGCTGTTGGACACGCAATACAACAAGATGCTTCTCCTCCAGACCTGGAAAATACTTCCCTATTAGGAAGATAGAGATACATAAAAGATCTCAAAAGATATTCTTTAAATTGATATTGGAAAAAAGAGAACGTTATCATCAACAATTTTGTTTTGCTATTGAAATGGGAGAAAGAAAAATCACTTCTAAACATGCAAGGAGTTTATATGGAGAAGGCTAAATGTTTCCAGCCGACGTGTGTCACTACTAGTTTTTTTCCAAAAAAAAAAAAAAAAAAAAACAATGGATTTATTGTTATCGATAGAAGTATTTAGATTTCCAATCTACAGTTCAAGGTGAAATATAATAGCCGGAATCTTTTCCACTTAAAGAAGATAACATATTCTATCCTTTTCAAATCTTCAAATTGAAAAGGGGTAAGTTTATGTCTTTCATTCATACTGTCCAGCTTTACTGTTTATTTGTCATTACATTAGTGATTTGTTTGACCATTTACATGATTTATCAAGCACAACAAGCTAGATATTAGGAAAAATTATGTTTTTTTTCCTCCCTTCATGATATTCATTTTTCAAACATATATATTATTGATAAAGTTATTTCTTTTTCAATATCGTCAGATCCTGACACCCATTCAAAAAATCATTAATAATAATTTAATATCATTAATAAAATTTTGAAATCCTTTAGTATAAATCTTTTTTATCAATTTATAGTGAAATAAAAAGGATCCTAAAGTCCTAAACCTTCTATCATTATCCCATTACTTGATCAAGGTGCCTTGAGCGAGAAATGGGTTAATATGAAAGGGGTTAGGTTTTTATTCTCTTTTCTATTTTACGGTTAAAGGATATTCAAAAGGTTTATAGAATACCTATATTTTTTTTAATCAATTTAATTTTTAGGTACCAAAAAAGGACTAGATTAAAAAAAATATAAGACGGAATCAAAAATAACATAGATAATAATGAATAATGAAGGGTTCGAATCAAGATGAATAATGAGGAATCCACAATTTTATCTGAAAGGAAAAGGAAAAAGAAGGCCTACATGAAACATTATTGGTCATTGGAAAGAGTAAAAGAAGCAAATCGATGGAGATTACGAGAAAGGAGAAGAGATCCAAATGTTCGATTCAAAGAGAGGGAATACCAACGAATGAGACGGTGGAAATGTTTGGAAAACTCTCTTCCTAAACATAGACACAAGCATGACAGTACAGTATTCATACCAAATCCGACAATGGAGGAATGTCAAATTATTATTAAACGTATGAATATTTCGGAAGCAACAAGAACTAACTATGAATTTTATTTTAATGAATTCTATGACGTATCGAAAACATGGTGATGGCATTAAATATCATTATAAGAGAGCATTAGAGGAATATGAAAAGTATCTAACTGAAGTAAAGAAGAAATCGCGCAATCAAGTGAAGAATAAACTCTGGTTTTTGTATCGCTTGTTAAGTGAGAAATGGGAACATCCAAAACAATCCAATATTAAAAGATGTCAAGGTCCTCTGCTTACATTAGATGACCTCAAAAAACTTAGAAAAATAGTTATAGATTGCTATGAATATGAAGAGATGGCTTTATTTATTCTTGTCATTCTTGAAACTGACTTAAAAGCAACTGAAATTTTAAAACTTCTGAACGAAACAGATCTTCGACGACATTATGCAGAAAAGAAATTGGCTTCGTCCAATATATGGGATCAACGTAATCGATTTTTGTATGAATTTCTTGCTTGGGTTATTGCCGGCCCCCTTTTCCCTCGAAGATTAGATAGTTGCTCGAGAAGGTTAAAACGATTCTTTCGAAAGTATTTCCCGTATCGATCTTTTAATCTTTCCTATACCATCATTAAACGTTCTATGAAAATTACAAAGTATCGTAAACACATACGAGAAGAAGCTAAAAAGGAGATGGAATCAATAATAACGCAACAGCTTATTCTTTTACGTATCTCTATTTTCCTAATAGGGAAGTATTTTCCAGGTCTGGAGGAGAAGCATCTTGCTGTATTGCGTGTCCAACAGCCCGTTCCGAACTGAACTGAAACTCGGAATGTTTTTATAGATCAGAGACGAGTTGAATGGGAAAGTGAAAACGAGTCGGCTGGAAACAAATTTCTGCGAGTTGAGAAAAACCATTCTTGTAATCCAAAACCCTATATCCAGGTGAACTGCCCAGCACAGACTGATCTGAAGCTGAAACTGGAGTGGTTTAAATAGCTAAGTGAGAGTTCTTTCTAGAAACAATTTGGAAGTCTTGTTTTGATCATCGAGTGGACTGGGAAAAAATTCTCAGAGCTGAAAAAAAAATTCTGAGATGAAAAAAAAAAAAACTTTTTGTTAATTTTTATCATGTCTTCTAGACATGATAAAAATTAACTCCCTTCTCTTTTTGTCTGGGAATGTTGTCTCCCACTTTCTAAAAATAGACCATGACTCATTCTTTAGAAACCTTTTTTTTCCCTGAGCTCTAAGAAAATGTTTCCCAGCAGACTCAATCGCTGAAATGGATTAAAAATAAATTTGTTCCTATATTTTTAAAGCTCAAGAGTGTTAGCTGTCATGGAAAGAGCCTTTTTTTCCCCTGAGCTCTAAGAAAATGTTTCCCAGTAGACTCAATCGCTGAAATGGATTGAAAATAAATTCTTTCATACATTTTTAAAGCTCAAGAGTGTTAGCTGTCATGGAAAGAGCCTTTTTTTTTCCTGAGCTCTAAGAAAATGTTTCCCAGCAGACTCAATCGCTGAAATGGATTAAAAATAAATTCTTTCATATATTTTTAAAGCTCAAGCGTGTTAGCTGTCATGGAAAGGGCTTTTTTTTTCCCCAGCCCACTCAATCGCTGAAATGGATTAAAAATAACTTCTTTCATACATTTTTAAAGCTCAAGCGTGTTAGCTGTCATAGAAACTGAAATTTATGTCATGGTTTGTGTCTCAGACGTCGTCAACGGTATGGTTTGAGGTGTCTTTCAATATCATGACATCTCATTTCAAATAGGATTTTTCTTAAACTATGTTAAAATCTTGTTGCATCTAAACCACGGATGGGAAATTCTGATTCATGGATGGATCATCCAATTTCGCTAGAACCTGATAAACGGTTGCTGATGAAATCCAAACGAGGGGTCCTAGCTTTTCAAAAGGGAAACATTTTCCCCTAAACAGAAGAATGATTTCTATTCTGTGAGACATTAAAAAGTGGAAAGAAACTTGTGCTCACAGAAGCTCTTTCTAGAAGAATGTTCCTGGGTCCAGATGAGATAGAGAAAGAGAAAAAGCATGCTGCACCTTGGATAGCCCGGACGGTTCTGAATAGAAAACGTGGAATACTTTTATAGAAAAGCGATGAAAGTGAAAGTAAAAGCCAAATCATCTTCGCTGAAAAATTTTCACTTGGTTGCCGACTGGGAAAAAAATTTCAGAGCTCAGAAAAAAAATCTGAGATGTAAAAAAAAAAAAAAAAAAAAAAAAAAAAAAAAAAAAACTTTTTGTTAGATAAAATTTAACCCTACCCCTCTTTTGTGTGGGAAAGTTGTCTCACTGTTTCTAAAAATAGACCGTGACTCATTCTAGGAATTATATGTTTTATGTTTTAGAAAGAATGAGTCATAGTCTTTGGGTTTCTCCATTCCAAAGTAAACAAAGTGAAGACATCAATTTAACAGAAAAAAAGAAAGAGTTTTTTTTTTTTTTTCAGCTTTGGAAATATTTTCCCCATTCAACAGCCAAGAAATATTTCCAGCCAATACAATTTCATTTTTACTTTCACTTTCAGTTCATTTCTTATATCTATAAAAACATTTCATATTTCTGTTCAGATGAGTGTGGGTTGTTCAAGATGCAGCAACTCTACTCCATCCCATAACCAGGAAAAAAAGATGTTCTTTCATGAGGAATTCTTTTGGCTTTCGAAAACAATGATGACATGATGATTGTAATACATATCTGTTCTCATGTCCCATGCTTGAACTCAATTATTTCCACAACTCTGAGAATTTTTCCTAGTCCACTCGATGACCCAAATTTCGTATATTTATTTAAGCTGCTCGAGTTTCGACTACCCATCCGTGTGTGCTGTGGATTCAACCTGGAGACACATTCCCTGAGCTCTAAGAAAATTTTCCGAGCCCACTCAATCGCTGAAATGGATTAAAAATAAATTGTTTCATACATTTTTAAAGCTCAAGCGTGTTAGGTGTCATGGAAAGAGCCTTTTTTCCCCTGAGCTCTAAGAAAATGTTTCCCAGCCCACTCAATTGCTGAAATGGATTAAAAATAAATTCGTTCCCATATTTTTAAACCTCAAGAGTGTTAGGTATCATGGAAAGAGCTTTTTCTTTTCACAGCCCACTCAATCGCTGAAATGGATTAAAAATAAATTGTTTCATACATTTTTAAAGCTTACGCGTGTTAGGTGTAATGGAAAGAGCTTTTTCTTTTCACAGCCCACTCAATCGCTGAAATCGATTAAAAACAAATTCTTTCATACATTTTTAAAGCTCAAGCGTGTTAGCTGTTATGAAAAGAGCCTTTTTTTCCCCAGCCCACTCAATCGTGTTAGCTGTTATGGAAAGAGCCTTTCCCCCCCCCAGCCCACTCAATCGCTGAAATGGATTAAAAATAAATTCTTTCATACATGTTTAAAGCTCAAGCGTGTTAGCTGTCATGGAAAGAACCTTTTTTCCCCAGAGCTCTAAGAAAATGTTTCCCAGCCCACTCAATCGCTGAAATCGATTAAAAACAAATTCTTTCATACATTTTTAAAGCTCAAGAGTGTTAGGTGTAATGGAAAGAGCTTTTTCTTTTCACAGCCCACTCAATCACTGAAATCGATTAAAAACAAATTCTTTCATACATTTTTAAAGCTCAAGCGTGTTAGCTGTTATGAAAAGAGCCTTTTTTTTCCCAGCCCACTCAATCGTGTTAGCTGTTATGGAAAGAACCCTTTCCCCCCCCCCAGCCCACTCAATCGCTGAAATGGATTAAAAATAAATTCTTTCATACATGTTTAAAGCTCAAGCGTGTTAGCTGTCATGGAAAGAGCCTTTTTTTCCCAGCCCACTCAATCGCTGAAACGGATCAAAAATAAATTCTTTCATACATTTGTTTAAACCTTAAGACTGTTAGCTGTCATGAAAACTGAAATTTATGTCACGGTTTGTGTGTCACACGTCGTCAACGGTATGATTTGAGAGAGAAAATTGAAAACCCGGTATGAAAAATCTCTTTAACTTCACTTTAGAAGAAGGTGTGGATAGAGAGATTTCGTCATGGGAAAATGTCTTTCAATGTCCGTCATCGGAAAATGTCTTTCAATATCATGTCATCTCTTTTGAAATAGGATTGAAGGATTTTTCTTAAACTATGTTTAAATTAAGACAACAATAACACGCCGAATAAATACTAATTCAGAAGTCAAACAACAAAAATCAGCGTTAATTTACAAAACTTTCACAGGACTAGTTTCGATGGTTTTACCGAACCATCATCTTCAGCTGCAAAACCGCAAATGAACAAGACAGGAAATAATGTTTAGATAAGATAAGAAAGCCTGGACAAGAATAAGCAAGTGGCGCCATCTGTTGGCGAAACCAGAACTAAAACATAATTTCTCTAAAAGCCGAAGGCAAATTTGGATTGGAATTAGGATCGTTAACTAGAACAGAAAGATTTTTATGAATGTGAAATGCCTCTAGAAAATCCAGTTCTCCAATGGAAGATGTTTTTTGAATAATTTTGGCAGCAGAAAAATTGAAAGTGTGATTTTCGGACCAACAATGTTGAGCAACAGAAGACTTCTGTGTTTCCTTTTTTCTAACATATGCCTCATGTTCTTTGACGCGAAATTTTAAGGCTCTCTTAGTTTGGCCAATGTAAATTAAACCGCACTGGCAAGGAATCCTATAAATACCCCAGGAATTCATATCCGGAATGGGGTCCTTGAGTATAGAAGTTGGAATTTTATTGATGGGAGAGTAAACAACCCGAAAGTTAAATTTCTGCAAAATATGTGCAACTTTATAGCTAATTGATGGAAAGAAGGGAATGACAACAGAATTTTTATAATCTCCTAAAATAAGAGTGTGGCTTTTAGTGTGTTGAGATGAGAATTTTTTAACTGCTTGATTAATAATGTTGGGTGAAAAGCCCCTGTCAATAGCTATTGCTTTTAAATAATTTAGTTCTTCATCAAGGGCTAGTTTGGAGGAGCAAACTTGAAGAGCACGGAAAACATAGGAATAAAATGAAGCTAACTTTTGTTTAGTCGGATGACATGATTTAAAGTGTGGTGGAAGGCAAACCGATGAAGGTTTACGGTAAACTGTAGTACTGAAGTTGGATGTGTTACGTGTGACCAGAATGTCGAGAAACGGAAGAGAATTGCAAGTCTCAAGTTCAAAAGTGAACTGAATAGCAGGATCAATAGAATTCATTGTTGAAAGAACTCTATTTAAATCATCTTTATTACCTTCAAACAGGGTAAAAGTATCGTCTACGTAGCGGAACCATGCCGGGAAGTTTAAAGTTTCAAACAATTTTGATTCATAATAATGCATGTAGATATCAGCCAGGATGGGACTGAGGGGGCTTCCCATGGCTAATCCCTCAGTTTGCTTGTAATATTTGTTTTGGAAACCAAAATGTGTTTGTTTCAAACAGAGTTGGGTGAGAGAAATTAGCTCATCAATTTCGATGCAAGAGAAATGAAATTCGCGAAGTCTGGTTTCTAGACATCTTAATGCACCCTCCACTGGGACATTGGTGAACAATGATTTTACATCAAAAGAAACCATGAGTAAATTACGAGGAGAAATGTTTTTAACCTTTTTTACAAACTCTATTGAATTTTTTATGGTGTAAATGTTATTGTCTAATAGAGTGGAAAATCTAGAAACTAAATATTTAGCTAATGGATACGAGGCAGTACCTAAATTTGATACAATAGGGCGGAAAGGAATACCACTTTTATGAATTTTGGGAAGAGCATATAATCTGGCACAATTCGCAACAGATGGGATAAGCGAATGTTTTAAGTTGCTTGAAATGATTTGCGAAGATTTGATCGCAGTTTTTATTTTGGATAAGTCCGAAGGTGAAGGATCTTTAGGGATCGGATTATATGGTCCTTCGTTTAAGAGTTTAGTGACACCATCGATGTAAGTGTTCTTATCCATGACGACTATCTGGCCACCTTTGTCGGCCTTTGAAATGACAATATCCGGGTTAGAATGAATCTCGCGCATTGTAGCTCTTTCTCTCGCAGTCAGATTTGGTTTCAAAGGTTTATTATTGAATTTCACATTATGAGCGATAAGATGCCTAATCATTTCTTTCTGTGAATCTGAAACTTTACTGAACTTGAAAGCTTTTTCGATAGGAGCCAAAATCTTTGGAATCGAGGGTTTACAGGTTTGTGAGAAGTTAAAATTATATTTTAGAATTCTCTCTTGTTCTTCTGAAAGACTAACATTAGAAATATTAACTATTGGCTTGATGTTTACAATGGGAAGATTTTTTGAACTACTTGAACTGGAAGACTGTAAAAGAAGTTTTTCGAATTTAACTACAAGGGTGTTTTTATGACGGTTAACTGCATTCTCCGTTCTAGACCAAGACTTTTGTTCAAGGGCAGTGAATTTTGGATATGTTTTAGCGAGTTCCAGATGAAGCTTATAGAGTTCATGTTCAATTTTGGACAATTGTTGACGTGTATCCCTTATCACGGACCGAAGTAAGGCAAGTTTGCAATTTAACAGAATTCTTGAAACGCGACTCGAAGGTTTTTGATTAGATTTGATTTGAATAAAATTGGGGATCAATTTTTTACATTTACATTTAAGTAAAAAGTCAAGATGATTCAGGAATTTTTGCCGTTTCAGGCGTAATTTAGTGAAACGATTAACGGATGAAGGCATGATAAACAATGCAGAAAATCAAACTAAATTAACTGAGCAATAATAAAGTACACACAAAATAGCAGAAAAATCCCTCACTGAAATGAATAGAAAACAAAATGTTTGTAAGCAAAATGCATGAAATCAGACAAGCAAAGCACAATATCCAAATGTACAAAACATAAACATAACTTGAAAATTGCAAAAATGTACTCACCGAAACTCCTACAATCACAAAATGGCGGCCACACCGTGCAAAAAAGAAAGCAAAATGTAAGCCTGTTTGGGGCTTCTATAATTAAGACAACAATAACACGCCGAATAAATACTAATTCAGAAGTCAAACAACAAAAATCAGCGTTAATTTACAAAACTTTCACAGGACTAGTTTCGATGGTTTTACCGAACCATCATCTTCAGCTGCAAAACCGCAAATGAACAAGACAGGAAATAATGTTTAGATAAGATAAGAAAGCCTGGACAAGAATAAGCAAGTGGCGCCATCTGTTGGCGAAACCAGAACTAAAACATAATTTCTCTAAAAGCCGAAGGCAAATTTGGATTGGAATTAGGATCGTTAACTAGAACAGAAAGATTTTTATGAATGTGAAATGCCTCTAGAAAATCCAGTTCTCCAATGGAAGATGTTTTTTGAATAATTTTGGCAGCAGAAAAATTGAAAGTGTGATTTTCGGACCAACAATGTTGAGCAACAGAAGACTTCTGTGTTTCCTTTTTTCTAACATATGCCTCATGTTCTTTGACGCGAAATTTTAAGGCTCTCTTAGTTTGGCCAATGTAAATTAAACCGCACTGGCAAGGAATCCTATAAATACCCCAGGAATTCATATCCGGAATGGGGTCCTTGAGTATAGAAGTTGGAATTTTATTGATGGGAGAGTAAACAACCCGAAAGTTAAATTTCTGCAAAATATGTGCAACTTTATAGCTAATTGATGGAAAGAAGGGAATGACAACAGAATTTTTATAATCTCCTAAAATAAGAGTGTGGCTTTTAGTGTGTTGAGATGAGAATTTTTTAACTGCTTGATTAATAATGTTGGGTGAAAAGCCCCTGTCAATAGCTATTGCTTTTAAATAATTTAGTTCTTCATCAAGGGCTAGTTTGGAGGAGCAAACTTGAAGAGCACGGAAAACATAGGAATAAAATGAAGCTAACTTTTGTTTAGTCGGATGACATGATTTAAAGTGTGGTGGAAGGCAAACCGATGAAGGTTTACGGTAAACTGTAGTACTGAAGTTGGATGTGTTACGTGTGACCAGAATGTCGAGAAACGGAAGAGAATTGCAAGTCTCAAGTTCAAAAGTGAACTGAATAGCAGGATCAATAGAATTCATTGTTGAAAGAACTCTATTTAAATCATCTTTATTACCTTCAAACAGGGTAAAAGTATCGTCTACGTAGCGGAACCATGCCGGGAAGTTTAAAGTTTCAAACAATTTTGATTCATAATAATGCATGTAGATATCAGCCAGGATGGGACTGAGGGGGCTTCCCATGGCTAATCCCTCAGTTTGCTTGTAATATTTGTTTTGGAAACCAAAATGTGTTTGTTTCAAACAGAGTTGGGTGAGAGAAATTAGCTCATCAATTTCGATGCAAGAGAAATGAAATTCGCGAAGTCTGGTTTCTAGACATCTTAATGCACCCTCCACTGGGACATTGGTGAACAATGATTTTACATCAAAAGAAACCATGAGTAAATTACGAGGAGAAATGTTTTTAACCTTTTTTACAAACTCTATTGAATTTTTTATGGTGTAAATGTTATTGTCTAATAGAGTGGAAAATCTAGAAACTAAATATTTAGCTAATGGATACGAGGCAGTACCTAAATTTGATACAATAGGGCGGAAAGGAATACCACTTTTATGAATTTTGGGAAGAGCATATAATCTGGCACAATTCGCAACAGATGGGATAAGCGAATGTTTTAAGTTGCTTGAAATGATTTGCGAAGATTTGATCGCAGTTTTTATTTTGGATAAGTCCGAAGGTGAAGGATCTTTAGGGATCGGATTATATGGTCCTTCGTTTAAGAGTTTAGTGACACCATCGATGTAAGTGTTCTTATCCATGACGACTATCTGGCCACCTTTGTCGGCCTTTGAAATGACAATATCCGGGTTAGAATGAATCTCGCGCATTGTAGCTCTTTCTCTCGCAGTCAGATTTGGTTTCAAAGGTTTATTATTGAATTTCACATTATGAGCGATAAGATGCCTAATCATTTCTTTCTGTGAATCTGAAACTTTACTGAACTTGAAAGCTTTTTCGATAGGAGCCAAAATCTTTGGAATCGAGGGTTTACAGGTTTGTGAGAAGTTAAAATTATATTTTAGAATTCTCTCTTGTTCTTCTGAAAGACTAACATTAGAAATATTAACTATTGGCTTGATGTTTACAATGGGAAGATTTTTTGAACTACTTGAACTGGAAGACTGTAAAAGAAGTTTTTCGAATTTAACTACAAGGGTGTTTTTATGACGGTTAACTGCATTCTCCGTTCTAGACCAAGACTTTTGTTCAAGGGCAGTGAATTTTGGATATGTTTTAGCGAGTTCCAGATGAAGCTTATAGAGTTCATGTTCAATTTTGGACAATTGTTGACGTGTATCCCTTATCACGGACCGAAGTAAGGCAAGTTTGCAATTTAACAGAATTCTTGAAACGCGACTCGAAGGTTTTTGATTAGATTTGATTTGAATAAAATTGGGGATCAATTTTTTACATTTACATTTAAGTAAAAAGTCAAGATGATTCAGGAATTTTTGCCGTTTCAGGCGTAATTTAGTGAAACGATTAACGGATGAAGGCATGATAAACAATGCAGAAAATCAAACTAAATTAACTGAGCAATAATAAAGTACACACAAAATAGCAGAAAAATCCCTCACTGAAATGAATAGAAAACAAAATGTTTGTAAGCAAAATGCATGAAATCAGACAAGCAAAGCACAATATCCAAATGTACAAAACATAAACATAACTTGAAAATTGCAAAAATGTACTCACCGAAACTCCTACAATCACAAAATGGCGGCCACACCGTGCAAAAAAGAAAGCAAAATGTAAGCCTGTTTGGGGCTTCTATAATTAAGACAACAATAACACGCCGAATAAATACTAATTCAGAAGTCAAACAACAAAAATCAGCGTTAATTTACAAAACTTTCACAGGACTAGTTTCGATGGTTTTACCGAACCATCATCTTCAGCTGCAAAACCGCAAATGAACAAGACAGGAAATAATGTTTAGATAAGATAAGAAAGCCTGGACAAGAATAAGCAAGTGGCGCCATCTGTTGGCGAAACCAGAACTAAAACATAATTTCTCTAAAAGCCGAAGGCAAATTTGGATTGGAATTAGGATCGTTAACTAGAACAGAAAGATTTTTATGAATGTGAAATGCCTCTAGAAAATCCAGTTCTCCAATGGAAGATGTTTTTTGAATAATTTTGGCAGCAGAAAAATTGAAAGTGTGATTTTCGGACCAACAATGTTGAGCAACAGAAGACTTCTGTGTTTCCTTTTTTCTAACATATGCCTCATGTTCTTTGACGCGAAATTTTAAGGCTCTCTTAGTTTGGCCAATGTAAATTAAACCGCACTGGCAAGGAATCCTATAAATACCCCAGGAATTCATATCCGGAATGGGGTCCTTGAGTATAGAAGTTGGAATTTTATTGATGGGAGAGTAAACAACCCGAAAGTTAAATTTCTGCAAAATATGTGCAACTTTATAGCTAATTGATGGAAAGAAGGGAATGACAACAGAATTTTTATAATCTCCTAAAATAAGAGTGTGGCTTTTAGTGTGTTGAGATGAGAATTTTTTAACTGCTTGATTAATAATGTTGGGTGAAAAGCCCCTGTCAATAGCTATTGCTTTTAAATAATTTAGTTCTTCATCAAGGGCTAGTTTGGAGGAGCAAACTTGAAGAGCACGGAAAACATAGGAATAAAATGAAGCTAACTTTTGTTTAGTCGGATGACATGATTTAAAGTGTGGTGGAAGGCAAACCGATGAAGGTTTACGGTAAACTGTAGTACTGAAGTTGGATGTGTTACGTGTGACCAGAATGTCGAGAAACGGAAGAGAATTGCAAGTCTCAAGTTCAAAAGTGAACTGAATAGCAGGATCAATAGAATTCATTGTTGAAAGAACTCTATTTAAATCATCTTTATTACCTTCAAACAGGGTAAAAGTATCGTCTACGTAGCGGAACCATGCCGGGAAGTTTAAAGTTTCAAACAATTTTGATTCATAATAATGCATGTAGATATCAGCCAGGATGGGACTGAGGGGGCTTCCCATGGCTAATCCCTCAGTTTGCTTGTAATATTTGTTTTGGAAACCAAAATGTGTTTGTTTCAAACAGAGTTGGGTGAGAGAAATTAGCTCATCAATTTCGATGCAAGAGAAATGAAATTCGCGAAGTCTGGTTTCTAGACATCTTAATGCACCCTCCACTGGGACATTGGTGAACAATGATTTTACATCAAAAGAAACCATGAGTAAATTACGAGGAGAAATGTTTTTAACCTTTTTTACAAACTCTATTGAATTTTTTATGGTGTAAATGTTATTGTCTAATAGAGTGGAAAATCTAGAAACTAAATATTTAGCTAATTTAGCAATTTTCAAGTTATGTTTATGTTTTGTACATTTGGATATTGTGCTTTGCTTGTCTGATTTCATGCATTTTGCTTACAAACATTTTGTTTTCTATTCATTTCAGTGAGGGATTTTTCTGCTATTTTGTGTGTACTTTATTATTGCTCAGTTAATTTAGTTTGATTTTCTGCATTGTTTATCATGCCTTCATCCGTTAATCGTTTCACTAAATTACGCCTGAAACGGCAAAAATTCCTGAATCATCTTGACTTTTTACTTAAATGTAAATGTAAAAAATTGATCCCCAATTTTATTCAAATCAAATCTAATCAAAAACCTTCGAGTCGCGTTTCAAGAATTCTGTTAAATTGCAAACTTGCCTTACTTCGGTCCGTGATAAGGGATACACGTCAACAATTGTCCAAAATTGAACATGAACTCTATAAGCTTCATCTGGAACTCGCTAAAACATATCCAAAATTCACTGCCCTTGAACAAAAGTCTTGGTCTAGAACGGAGAATGCAGTTAACCGTCATAAAAACACCCTTGTAGTTAAATTCGAAAAACTTCTTTTACAGTCTTCCAGTTCAAGTAGTTCAAAAAATCTTCCCATTGTAAACATCAAGCCAATAGTTAATATTTCTAATGTTAGTCTTTCAGAAGAACAAGAGAGAATTCTAAAATATAATTTTAACTTCTCACAAACCTGTAAACCCTCGATTCCAAAGATTTTGGCTCCTATCGAAAAAGCTTTCAAGTTCAGTAAAGTTTCAGATTCACAGAAAGAAATGATTAGGCATCTTATCGCTCATAATGTGAAATTCAATAATAAACCTTTGAAACCAAATCTGACTGCGAGAGAAAGAGCTACAATGCGCGAGATTCATTCTAACCCGGATATTGTCATTTCAAAGGCCGACAAAGGTGGCCAGATAGTCGTCATGGATAAGAACACTTACATCGATGGTGTCACTAAACTCTTAAACGAAGGACCATATAATCCGATCCCTAAAGATCCTTCACCTTCGGACTTATCCAAAATAAAAACTGCGATCAAATCTTCGCAAATCATTTCAAGCAACTTAAAACATTCGCTTATCCCATCTGTTGCGAATTGTGCCAGATTATATGCTCTTCCCAAAATTCATAAAAGTGGTATTCCTTTCCGCCCTATTGTATCAAATTTAGGTACTGCCTCGTATCCATTAGCTAAATATTTAGTTTCTAGATTTTCCACTCTATTAGACAATAACATTTACACCATAAAAAATTCAATAGAGTTTGTAAAAAAGGTTAAAAACATTTCTCCTCGTAATTTACTCATGGTTTCTTTTGATGTAAAATCATTGTTCACCAATGTCCCAGTGGAGGGTGCATTAAGATGTCTAGAAACCAGACTTCGCGAATTTCATTTCTCTTGCATCGAAATTGATGAGCTAATTTCTCTCACCCAACTCTGTTTGAAACAAACACATTTTGGTTTCCAAAACAAATATTACAAGCAAACTGAGGGATTAGCCATGGGAAGCCCCCTCAGTCCCATCCTGGCTGATATCTACATGCATTATTATGAATCAAAATTGTTTGAAACTTTAAACTTCCCGGCATGGTTCCGCTACGTAGACGATACTTTTACCCTGTTTGAAGGTAATAAAGATGATTTAAATAGAGTTCTTTCAACAATGAATTCTATTGATCCTGCTATTCAGTTCACTTTTGAACTTGAGACTTGCAATTCTCTTCCGTTTCTCGACATTCTGGTCACACGTAACACATCCAACTTCAGTATTACAGTTTACCGTAAACCTTCATCGGTTTGCCTTCCACCACACTTTAAATCATGTCATCCGACTAAACAAAAGTTAGCTTCATTTTATTCCTATGTTTTCCGTGCTCTTCAAGTTTGCTCCTCCAAACTAGCCCTTGATGAAGAACTAAATTATTTAAAAGCAATAGCTATTGACAGGGGCTTTTCACCCAACATTATTAATCAAGCAGTTAAAAAATTCTCATCTCAACACACTAAAAGCCACACTCTTATTTTAGGAGATTATAAAAATTCTGTTGTCATTCCCTTCTTTCCATCAATTAGCTATAAAGTTGCACATATTTTGCAGAAATTTAACTTTCGGGTTGTTTACTCTCCCATCAATAAAATTCCAACTTCTATACTCAAGGACCCCATTCCGGATATGAATTCCTGGGGTATTTATAGGATTCCTTGCCAGTGCGGTTTAATTTACATTGGCCAAACTAAGAGAGCCTTAAAATTTCGCGTCAAAGAACATGAGGCATATGTTAGAAAAAAGGAAACACAGAAGTCTTCTGTTGCTCAACATTGTTGGTCCGAAAATCACACTTTCAATTTTTCTGCTGCCAAAATTATTCAAAAAACATCTTCCATTGGAGAACTGGATTTTCTAGAGGCATTTCACATTCATAAAAATCTTTCTGTTCTAGTTAACGATCCTAATTCCAATCCAAATTTGCCTTCGGCTTTTAGAGAAATTATGTTTTAGTTCTGGTTTCGCCAACAGATGGCGCCACTTGCTTATTCTTGTCCAGGCTTTCTTATCTTATCTAAACATTATTTCCTGTCTTGTTCATTTGCGGTTTTGCAGCTGAAGATGATGGTTCGGTAAAACCATCGAAACTAGTCCTGTGAAAGTTTTGTAAATTAACGCTGATTTTTGTTGTTTGACTTCTGAATTACTATGTTTAAATCTTGATGCATCAAAACCACGGATGGGAAATTCTAATCCATGGATGGATCATCCAATTTCGCTAGACCCTGATAAACGGTTGCTGATGAAATCCAAACGAGGGGTTCTAGCTTTTCAAATGGGAAACATTTTCCACTAAACGGAGGAATGATTTCTATTCTGTGAGACGTCAAAAATTGGAAAAAAGCTTGTGTTAACAGAAGCTCTTTCTAGAAGAGTGGTCCTGGGTCCAGATGAGGTAGAGAGAGAAAAAGCATGCTGCACCTTGGACAGCTCGCACAGTTCTGAACAGAAAACGTAGAATACTTTTATAGAAAAGTGTTGAAAGTGAAAGTAAAAGGCCAATCGTCTTGGCTGTAGAATTTTCACTTGGTTGCCGACTGGGAAAAATTTTTCAAAGCTCAGAAAAAAAAATTTGAGATGTTAAAAAAAAAAAAAAAAAAAAAAAAAACTTTTTGTTAATTTTTATTATGTCTTCTAGACATGATAAAAATTAACCCTACCCCCCTTTTGTGTGCGAATGTTGTCTCACTGTTTCTAAAAATAGACCATGTATACCAATATACTACAAACGGGCTTGAACGCCTGTTCTCAGTATGTAGCTATACAAATTTGAAGGTAAAATTAAAAAAAAGACATCTTTTTGGGGAAAAGGGAGTAAATTTGTATAGGAATATACTACAAACGGAATTTAAGGCCTGTTTTCAGTATATAGCTATACAAATAGGAAGGTAAAAAAAAATAAAAAAAAGACATCTTTTTTTTTTCGGGGGGAAGGCAGTGAATTTGTATAGGAATATACTACAAACGGACTTTAAAGCCTGTTTTCAGCATATAGCTATACAAATTGGAAGGTAAAAAAAATAAAAAAAAAGACATCTTTTTTTTTTTCGGGAAATTAAGGGAATTTGTATAGGAATATACTACAAACTGACTTTAATGCCTGTTTTCAGCATATAGCTATACAAATTGGAAGGTAAAAAAAATAAAAAAAAGACATCTTTTTTTTCGGGAAATTAAGTGAATTTGTATAGGAATATACTACAAACTGACTTTAATGCCTGTTTTCAGTATATAGCTATACAAATTGGAAGGTAAAAAAAAATAAAAAAAAGATATCTTTTTTGGGGAAAAGGAGTGAATTTGTATAGAAATATACTACAAGAACATCAAGAAAAGAACATCATGTGTCCAAGAATTGAAACTGAAAGTCCAAAAACGAAATGTTAACGACTGGGAAGAAAATTTTCAAAGCTGAAAAAAGATTTAAAAAAAAAAAAAAAAAAAAAAAAAAAAAACTTCCTTTTTCTTTCTTAATTTGATGTCTTCATTCTTTTGACCTTGTAGAAATAAAAAAGTGAAGACATCAAATTAAGAAAGAAAAAAGGAAGGATTTTTTTTTTTTTTTTTTATTGTGTTAAAATTTTTCCAGAGCTCTGAGAATTTTTCCCAGTCGGTTTCTAGAAGCAACTCGTTAATGTATTTAAACCACTCGTGTTTCAGTTTCAGATCAGTCTGTGCTGTGCACTCAACGTGGATACACGCTTCTCACTCTCCTGGGAAGAGCTTCTGTGAAGGTATGTGAACATTTTTTTCTTACTCTTTTGTATTTCATAGACTACAAATATTTATTGAGTCACCCATTTTATAGAAATGTATTCTTATTTCCTTTCAATACTTTGAGGTAGGGTAATATTTTCCCCCGTGCTACTGTTTTTGCTTTTCAAGGCTAGAAATGTTTTACTCAATAGCTGTTTTTATAGAAAACATGCTATTATTTCGTATACTGATATATTTTGTGAAACTTTAACAAATCCTTTTCAACAAAGCAAGATCATGTGATCCACAGCTGGCTAGACACGTCAGTGTAATCGGATCACGATTGTTCCATCCTATACTGATATATTTTGTGAAACTTTAACAAATTCTTTTCAAGAAGCCAAGATCTCGTGATCCACAGCTGGCTAGACTCGTCAGTGTAATTGGATCACGATTGTTCCATCCTATACTGATATATTTTGTGAAACTTTAACAAATTCCTTTCAAGAAGCCAAGATCTCGTGATCCACAGCTGACTCCATTAGTCAGGAAAAACGAATCACGATTTTATCAATCGTATACTGATATATTTTGTGAAACTTTAACAAATCCCTTTCAAGAAGCCAAGATCTCGTGATCCACAGCTGACTCCATTAGTCAGGAAAAACGGATCACGATTTTATCAATCGTATACTGATATATTTTGTGAAACTTTAACAAATCCCTTTCAACAGGGCAAGATCTCGTGATCCATAGCTGGCTAGAGCAGTCAGGATCAATGGATCACGATTTTATCAATTGTATACTGATATATTTTGTGAAACTTCTTTAACAAATCCTTTTCAATAAGGAAGATCTCGTAATCCACAGCTGGCTAGAGCAGTCAGTATAATCGGATCACGACTGTTCCCTCGTATACTGATATATTTTGTGAAATTTTAACAAATGACTTTCAAGAAGGCAAGATCTCGTGATCCACAGCTGACTAGACTTGTCAGAATTAACGGATCACGATTGTTCCATTGTATACTGATATATTTTGTGAAACTTCTTTAAGAAATGACTTTCAAGAAGACAAGATCTCGTGATCCACAGCTGACTAGACCCGTCAGAATTAACGGATCACGATTGTTCCATTGTATACTGATATATTTTGTGAAACTTCTTTAACAAATGACTTTCAAGAAGGCAAGATCTCGTGATCCACAGCTGACTAGACCCGTCAGAATTAACGGATCACGATAGTTCCATTGTATACTAATATATTTTGTGGAACTTTAACAAATCCTTTTCAAAAAAGGCAAGGTCTTGTGATCCACAGCTGACTCCATCAGTCAGGATAACGGATCACGATAGTTCCATCTTATACTGATATATATTTTGTGAAACGTTAACAAATGACTTTCAAGAAGGCAAGATCATGTGATTCAATAGAGCGGGGCTTTCCAGTATCCACTTCCAAGATTTTAGATTTGCCATGGGTGACATGTTCCCAAATTCATAAATTCTTCAATTATAGTCCCCTTCTTTGACAAATGGCTAAGAAATTCTTAAAGAATATCATGAGTTTGGGTAAAGAGAGAGACGTGTTGCCTCTTCCACAGCCCACACGGATCTGAAGTGAAACGCGGAATAGTTTAGCTTATTGATTTAAAAAATGTCCCATGCTAGAACTCAGAATTATAATCAGAGCGGGGCTTTCCAGTATCCACTTCCAAGATTTTAGATTTGCCATGGGTGACATGTTCCCAAATTCATAAATTCTTCAATTATAGTCCCCTTCTTTGACAAATGGCTAAGAAATTCTTAAAGAATATCATGAGTTTGGGTAAAGAGAGAGACGTGTTGCCTCTTCCACAGCCCACACGGATCTGAAGTGAAACGCGGAATAGTTTAGCTTATTGATTTAAAAAATGTCCCATGCTAGAACTCAGAATTATAATCAGAGCGGGGCTTTCCAGTATCCACTTCCAAGATTTTAGATTTGCCATGGGTGACATGTTCCCAAATTCATAAATTCTTCAATTATAGTCCCCTTCTTTGACAAATGGCTAAGAAATTCTTAAAGAATATCATGAGTTTGGGTAAAGAGAGAGACGTGTCGCCTCTTCCACAGCCCACACGGATCTGAAGTGAAACGCGGAATGCTTTTATAGATAACTTCCCCAGTTATCTATTGATCATGTCCAGTTATCCCCAGTTATTGAAACAAAGTCAAAAGCCAATCGAAAGTAAAATCCCAACAGAATTCCACAAGAATGAGTCATAATCTATTTTTAGAAAGAGTGAGACAACATTCCCAGACAAAAAGGGAAGGGAGTTAATTTTATCATGTCTAGAAGACATGATAAAAATTAACAAAAAGATTTTTTTTTATCTCATAATTTTTTTCTGAGCTCTGAGAATTTTTTCCCAGTCGGCTTGATTCACAAAACCAGATATATTCAAATTATTTCTATAGAGGGTTCTCATCTATTTAAACCACTCGCGTTTCAGCTTTAAATCAGTCTGTGCTGTGCACTGGAGCTGAATTGTTTTCAGCTTTCAGACATTTTTTTCGAACAGCCGACTCGATAGTTCAAATGACACCGTGAAATTTGGAGAGAGGTCAAGTCGATTCGGATGACGGTAAAGCATTTGAGGGCTATTTGCCTTAAGAAATGCCTTCGTGGAAGACTTTGGAAGGGAAACTGGCTCGTATTCACGTTACACATGGGGAAAAACCACGAAAAAAAACACCCATGCAGCCAGCTTGAAAGTCAGTCGTTCACGTTTAACAAAATATGAAATGGATTTTATAAAAACATATTGGGATCGTATTCAAAATTGGATCATTCTGTTGTTTTATCAGAATATGCCAGTATACGATTGAACAATTCTATTGAATCACATGATCTTGCCTTCTTGAAAGTCATTTGTTAACGTTTCACAAAATATATATCAGTATAAGATGGAACTATCGTGATCCGTTATCCTGACTGATGGAGTCAGCTGTGGATCACAAGACCTTGCCTTTTTTAAAAAGGATTTGTTAAAGTTCCACAAAATATATTAGTATACAATGGAACTATCGTGATCCGTTAATTCTGACGGGTCTAGTCAGCTGTGGATCACGAGATCTTGCCTTCTTGAAAGTGATTTGTTAAAGAAGTTTCACAAAATATATCAGTATACAATGGAACAATCGTGATCCGTTAATTCTGACGGGTCTAGTCAGCTGTGGATCACGAGATCTTGCCTTCTTGAAAGTCATTTGTTAAAGAAGTTTCACAAAATATATCAGTATACAATGGAACAATCGTGATCCGTTAATTCGGACGGGTCTAGCCAGTTCTGGATCACGAGATCTTGCCTTCTTGAAAGTCATTTGTTAAAATTTCACAAAATATATCAGTATACGAGGGAACAGTCGTGATCCGATTATACTGACTGCTCTAGCCAGCTGTGGATTACGAGATCTTGTCTTATTGAAAAGGATTTGTTAAAGAAGTTTCACAAAATATATCAGTATACAATTGATAAAATCGTGATCCGTTAATCCTGACTAGTCTAGCCAGCTGTGGATCACGAGATCTTGCCTTGTTAAAGTTTCACAAAATATATCAGTATACGAGGGAACCATCGTGATCCATTGATCCTGACTGCTCTAGCCAGCTATGGATCACGAGATCTTGCCCTGTTGAAAGGGATTTGTTAAAGTTTCACAAAATATATCAGTATACGATTGATAAAATCGTGATCCGTTTTTCCTGACTAATGGAGTCAGCTGTGGATCACGAGATCTTGGCTTCTTGAAAGGGATTTGTTAAAGTTTCACAAAATATATCAGTATACGATTGATAAAATCGTGATTCGTTTTTCCTGACTAATGGAGTCAGCTGTGGATCACGAGATCTTGGCTTCTTGAAAGGAATTTGTTAAAGTTTCACAAAATATATCAGTATAGGATGGAACAATCGTGATCCAATTACACTGACGAGTCTAGCCAGCTGTGGATCACGAGATCTTGGCTTCTTGAAAAGAATTTGTTAAAGTTTCACAAAATATATCAGTATAGGATGGAACAATCGTGATCCGATTACACTGACGTGTCTAGCCAGCTGTGGATCACATGATCTTGCTTTGTTGAAAAGGATTTGTTAAAGTTTCACAAAATATATCAGTATACGAAATAATAGCATGTTTTCTATAAAAACAGCTATTGAGTAAAACATTTCTAGCCTTGAAAAGCAAAAACAGTAGCACGGGGGAAAATATTACCCTACCTCAAAGTATTGAAAGGAAATAAGAATACATTTCTATAAAATGGGTGACTCAATAAATATTTGTAGTCTATGAAATACAAAAGAGTAAGAAAAAAATGTTCACATACCTTCACAGAAGCTCTTCCCAGGAGAGTGAGAAGCGTGTATCCACGTTGAGTGCACAGCACAGACTGATCTGAAACTGAAACGCGAGTGGTTTAAATACATTAACGAGTTGCTTCTAGAAACCGACTGGGAAAAATTCTCAGAGCTCTGGAAAAATTTTAACACAATAAAAAAAAAAAAAAAAAAAAAAAAAAAAAAAAAAAACCTTCCTTTTTTCTTTCTTAATTTGATGTCTTCACTTTTTTATTTCTACAAGGTCAAAAGAATGAAGACATCAAATTAAGAAAGAAAAAGGAAGTTTTTTTTTTTTTTTTTTTTTTTTTTTTAAATCTTTTTTCAGCTTTGAAAATTTTCTTCCCAGTCGTTAACATTTCGTTTTTGGACTTTCAGTTTCAATTCTTGGACCCATGATGTACTTTTCTTGATGTTCTTGTAGTATATTTCTATACAAATTCACTCCTTTTCCCCAAAAAAGATATCTTTTTTTTATTTTTTTTTACCTTCCAATTTGTATAGCTATATACTGAAAACAGGCATTAAAGTCAGTTTGTAGTATATTCCTATACAAATTCACTTAATTTCCCAAAAAAAAAAAGATGTCTTTTTTTTTATTTTTTTTACCTTCCAATTTGTATAGCTATATGCTGAAAACAGGCTTTAAAGTCCGTTTGTAGTATATTCCTATACAAATTCACTGCCTTCCCCCCGAAAAAAAAAGGTCTTTTTTTAATTTTTTTTTACCTTCCAATTTGTACAGCTATATGCTGAAAACAGGCTTTAAAGTCCGTTTGTAGTATATTCCTATACAAATTCACTGCCTTCCCCCCGCAAAAAAAAAGATGTCTTTTTTTTTATTTTTTTTTACCTTCCAGTTTGTATAGCTATATGCTGAAAACAGGCTTTAAAGTCCGTTTGTAGTATATTCCTATACAAATTCACTGCCTTCCCCCCCGAAAAAAAAAGATGTCTTTTTTTATTTTTTTTTACCTTCCTATTTGTATAGCTATATACTGAAAACAGGCCTTAAATTCCGTTTGTAGTATATTCCTATACAAATTTACTCCCTTTTCCCCAAAAAGATGTCTTTTTTTTAATTTTACCTTCAAATTTGTATAGCTACATACTGAGAACAGGCGTTCAAGTCCGTTTGTAGTATATTGGTATACATGGTCTATTTTTAGAAACAGTGAGACAACATTCCCACACAAAAGGGGGGTAGGGTTAATTTTTATCATGTCTAGAAGAGATGATAAAATTAACAAAAAGTTTTTTTTTTTTTTTTTTTTTTTTTTTTTTTTTTTTACATCTCAAATTTTTTTTCTGAGCTTTGAAAAATTTTTCCCAGTCGGCAACCAAGTGAAAATTCTACAGCCAAGACGATTGGCCTTTTACTTTCACTTTCAACACTTTTCTATAAAAGTATTCTACGTTTTCTGTTCAGAACTGTGCGGGCTGTCCAAGGTGCAGCATGCTTTTTCTCTCTCTACTTCATCTGGACCCAGGACCACTCTTCTAGAAAGAGCTTCTGTGAACACAAGCTTTTTTCCAATTTTTGACGTCTCACAGAATAGAAATCATTCCTCCGTTTAGTGGAAAATGTTTCCCATTTAAAAAGCTAGGACCCCTCGTTTGGATTTCATCAGCAACCGTTTATCAGGGTCTAGCGAAATTGGATGATCCATCCATGGATTAGAATTTCCCATCCGTGGTTTTTATGCATCAAGATTTCAACATAGTTTAAGAAAAATCCTTCAATCCTATTTGAAAAGAGATGACATGATATTGAAAGACATTTTCCCATGACGGACATTGAAAGACATTTTCCCATGACGAAATCTCTCTATCCCACACCTTCTTCTAAAGTGAAGTTAAAGAGATTTTTCATACCGGGTTTTCAATTTTCACCTCAAATCATACCGTTGACGACGTGTGACACACAAACCGTGACATAAATTTCAGTTTTCATGACAGCTAACAGTCTTAAGGTTTAAACAAATGTATGAAAGAATTTATTTTTGATCCGTTTCAGCGATTGAGTGGGCTGGGAAAAAAAGGCTCTTTCCATGACAGCTAACACGCTTGAGCTTTAAACATGTATGAAAGAATTTATTTTTAATCCATTTCAGCGATTGAGTGGGCTGGGGGGGGAAAAAGTCTCTTTCCATAACAGCTAACACGATTGAGTGGGCTGGGAAAAAAAAGGCTCTTTCCATAACAGCTAACACGCTTGAGCTTTAAAAATGTATGAAAGAATTTGTTTTTAATCGATTTCAGCGATTGAGTGGGCTGTAAAAAGAAAAAGCTCTTTCCATTACACCTAACACTCTTGAGCTTTAAAAATGTATGAAAGAATTTGTTTTTAATCGATTTCAGCGATTGAGTGGGCTGTGAAAAGAAAAAGCTCTTTCCATTACACCTAACACTCTTGAGCTTTAAAAATGTATGAAAGAATTTGTTTTTAATCGATTTCAGTGATTGAGTGGGCTGTGAAAAGAAAAAGCTCTTTCCATTACACTTAACACTCTTCAGCTTTAAAAATGTATGAAAGAATTTGTTTTTAATCGATTTCAGTGATTGAGTGGGCTGTGAAAAGAAAAAGCTCTTTCCATTACACCTAACACTCTTGAGCTTTAAAAATATAGGAACGACTTTATTTTTAATCCATTTCAGCGATTGAGTGGGCTGGGAAACATTTTCTTAGAGCTCTGGGGAAAAAAGGCTCTTTCCATGACACCTAACACGCTTAAGCTTTAAAAATGTATGAAACAATTTATTTTTAATCCATTTCAGCGATTGAGTGGGCTGTGAAAAGAAAAAGCTCTTTCCATGATACCTAACACTCTTGAGGTTTAAAAATATAGGAACGAATTTATTTTTAATCCATTTCAGCAATTGAGTGGGCTGGGAAACATTTTCTTAGAGCTCAGGGGAAAAAAGGCTCTTTCCATGACACCTAACACGCTTGAGCTTTAAAAATGTATGAAACAATTTATTTTTAATACATTTCAGCGATTGAGTGGGCTCGGAAAATTTTCTTAGAGCTCAGGGAATGTGTCTCCAGGTTGAATGCACAGCACACACGGATGGGTAGTCGAAACTCGAGCAGCTTAAATAAATATACGAAATTTGGGTCATCGAGTGGACTAGGAAATATTCTCAGAGTTGTGGAAATAATTGAGTTCAAGCATGGGACATGAGAACAGAAATGTATTACAATCATCATGTCATCATTGTTTTCGAAAGCCAAAAGAATTCCTCATGAAAGAACATCTTTTTTTCCTGGTTATGGGATGGAGTAGAGTTGCTGCATCTTCAACAACCCTTCAACAACCAACAACTGTGAACAGAAATATGAAATGTTTTTATAGATATAAGAAATGAACTGAAAGTGAAAGTAAAAATGAAATTGTATTGGCTGGAAATATTTCTTGGCTGTTGAATGGGAAAAATATTTCCAAAGCTGAAAAAAAAAAAAAACTCTTTCTTTTTTTCTATTTAAATTGATGTCTTCACTTTGTTTACTTTGGAATGGAGAAAGCCAAAGACTATGACTCATTCTTTCTAAAACATAAAACATATAATTCCTAGAATGAGTCATGGTCCATTTTTAGAAACAGTGAGACAACATTCCCACACAAAAGGGGGGTAGGGTTAATTTTTATCATGTCTAGAAGACATGATAAAAATTAACAAAAAGTTTTTTTTTTTTTTTTTTACATCTCAGATTTTTTTTTTTCTGAGCTCTGAAATTTTTTTCCCAGTCGGCAACCAAGTGAAAATTTTTCAGCGAAGACGATTTGGCTTTTACTTTCACTTTCATCGCTTTTCTGTAAAAGTATCCCACGTTTTCTATTCAGAACCGTGCGGGCTATCCAAGGTGCAGAATGCTTTTTCTCTTTCTCTATCTCATCTGGAGCCAGGAACATTCTTCTAGAAAGAGCTTCTGTGAACACAAGTTCCTTTCCACTTTTTAATGTCTCACTGAATAGAAATCACACTTCTGTTTAGGGGAAAATGTTTCCCTTTTGAAAAGCTAGGACCCCTCGTTTGGATTTCATCAGCAACCGTTTATCAGGTTCTAGCGAAATTGGATGATCCATCCATGAATCAGAATTTCCCATCCGTGGTTTGGATGCAACAAGATTTTAACATAGTTTAAGAAAAATCCTATTTGAAAGGAGATGTCGTGATATTGAAAGACACCTCAAACCATACCGTTGACGACGTGTGAGACACAAACCATGACATAAATTTCAGTTTCTATGAGAGCTAACACGCTTGAGCTTTAAAAATGTATGAAAGAAGTTATTTTTAATCCATTTCAGCGATTGAGTGGGCTGGGGAAAAAAAGGCCCTTTCCATGACAGCTAACACGCTTGAGCTTTAAAAATATATGAAAGAATTTATTTTTAATCCATTTCAGCGATTGAGTCTGCTGGGAAACATTTTCTTAGAGCTCAGGAAAAAAAAAGCTCTTTCCATGACAGCTAACACTCTTGAGCTTTAAAAATGTATGAAAGAATTTATTTTCAATCCATTTCAGCGATTGAGTCTACTGGGAAACATTTTCTTAGAGCTCAGGGAAAAAAAAGGCTCTTTCCATGACACCTAACACTCTTGAGCTTTAAAAATATAGGAAAATTTTATTTTTAATCCATTTCACCGATTGAGACTGCTGGGAAACATTTTCTTAGAGCTCAGGGAAAAAAACGTTTCTTTCCATGACACCTAACACTCTTGAGCTTTAAAAATGTATGAAAGATTTTTTTTAATCCATTTCAGGGATTGAGTGGGCTTGGAAACATTTTCTTAGAGCTCAGGGAATGTGTCTCCAGGTTGAATGCACAGCACACACGGATGGGAAGTCGAAACTCGAGTGGCTTAAAAAATAAATATACGAAAGCTGGGTTATCGAGCTGACTAGGAAAAATTTTCAGAGTTCTGGAAATAATTCTGAGTTCAAGCATGGGACATGAGAACCGAAATGTATTACAATCATCATGTCATCATTGTTTTCGAAAGCCAAAAGAACATCTCATGAAAGAACATCTTATTTTCCTGGTTGTGGGATGGAGTAGAGTTGCTGCATCTTGAACAACCCACACTGATCTGAACAGAAAAATGAAATGTTCTTATAGATATAAGAAATGAATTGAAAGTGAAAGTAAAAATGAAATTGTATTGGCTGGAAATATTTCTTGGCTGTTGAATTGGAAAAATATTTCCAGAGCTATAAAACTATTAATTTGATGTCTTCACTTTGTTTACTTTGGAATGGAGAAACCCAAAGACCTTTTAAAACATATCCTTTTTAAAAACTTATCTTATCTTATAAACTTTAAACTCATCCTTTTTAAAACATATAATTCCTAGAATGAGTCGTGGTCTATTTTTAGAAACAGTGAGACAACATTCCCACAGAAAAGGGGGTAGGATTAATTTTTATCATGTCTAGAAAACATGATAAAAATTAACAAAAAGTTTTTTTTTTTTTTTTTTTACATTTCAGAATTTTTTTTCTGAGCTCTGAAAATTTTTTCACAGTCGGTAACCAATTGAAAAATTTCCAATCGGCTTTTACTTTCACTTTCAACTCTTTTCTATAAAAGCATTCCACGTTTTCTGTTCAGAACCGTGCGGGCTCTCCATGGTGCAACATGCTTTTTCTCTCTCTACCTCATCTGCATCTAGGATGTTTTTCCTTCTTCAAGAAGTGGAATTCTTTTGGAATACCTTACAATTTCACGAGCTAGCTGTTTCTTATATTTCGAGGAGATTTCAATGAAATTGTTTAGAGATGTCACCTATTGCAGATGGGGAAAAAGTCTATACTGGATCGCTGGAGACATCTCATCCAGATAGGTCACGCTATATTTTTTCCCACACCTAAATAAACTGGACATGAGCCATCCTTTTGTTTTCTCATTCAACAAAGATAGACACTGCAGACCGTTTTGGGTTTTCACTCTTCGCGAACCGAGATGAGCCGCAGCCACACTTTGCGTTTTCTATGAGCGCAATAATGGATTACGTGAGCAGCCATTTTGTTTCCCATCTCACCCAGATAGGTCATGTTGTATTTTGTTTCATGCACCTAGCCAATTTTGGACATGAGCCATCCTTTTGTTTTTTTTTTGTCTATCGAACCAAGATAGACTCTGGAGGCAATTTTGTTTCTCAACGGAAAAGTAAATTTTCTGAATGGGTACCGGTGTTCGAATACTTTTGTGGCCGACTGTACCTGTTCATGGCTCACAATCACCCATTGAGTGCTCAAGGTAGTAGTTGGTCGAACCTCCTCTGGCGGCAATGCATGTTTGAATTCGTCGAGGCAAGGAATGGTAGAGGTTCCTAATGTCATCCTGCGACACATTCTGCCAAGCATTCATCAGTTGTCGCTCCAGATCTGCGATATTTTGTTCTGCCCGAATCTGGCGGCCTACCATGCCATAAAGATTAAAATAGTTCCGACCCGGCAATAAGCCATACAGTATTGAATGCTGTGACACCAAAGGGTGTCTAAAAACTATTTAGCGATCACTCAGCCCGAGTCAGACATTGGTAGTAACATTACGAATCCCTACCGCGCCTGAGCGCGCACTGAACAGAACGGTGCTTCTAGTCCTGTGAAGGCCGCTAATTTTCTCCATATTCCACTCCCAACGTATGCGCAGAATAAGTGAGCAGCGTGGGGGAGGTCAGGTCCGATTAACCCGTATAAGTAGAGCAGCCAACTCATGCATTGCCGCCTCTTCCCTACGTCGACGAAGGACCCACGGAGAGGGACTGATAAACATGGCCCAAGAGCCCTAAAAGTGAACTCCTGACGATTGAAACAAAGACAACTGTAAAAGGATAACTATTCACTGACGGCAATGAAATTATGCTCTCGGAAATATCTCTCTACAGTACAGTGTTTTCATTGATAAGTCTGAAAACAGCTATTAGCACTACAGCTTACCACAATATCGCTGCCGATCACATTCACTCAGGACCAGGATCGGAGCCTGTGCAGCCGTACCGGGCGGTAGCACTTAGGGAAGACAAATTTTTTAGAATTTAGGGCGGCACTGGGTGGCAGAAGTTAAGACAGTAAAGACTGCACCGTGCGGCAAAGAACCTACCATTGGCCCTGCGTGCACTCCTTCATTGATGCTATTCCACCAGATGCTAATGTTAACTTTCAAGAGAACGATAGTCACCGTGCATAATTGATCTCATATTGGTTGAAAAGCATATTTCGGAACATAAATAGTTTCCGTGCCAACTCAATTCTTTGGTTTCAATCCCATAAGCACTTTCAGAAACAAAAATGAAACATAATTTCGAAACTTGCTGACAAGAGTTTTTAAATGTTGATCAGGTTTATGCGCGTTGTCAAATGGTTGTAACTGTCGTCCTAACACGCCTCATGCATACATATCACTTTTGGGAAAAAAACTGAAGATCTGGCAAGCAAAAGGGAGGTTGTAATATTAAACAGACATTCCTTGGAGGCGTTGGCCGCATGCAGCTGGCTATTATCTTGCTCAAGGATGATCGCTGACGAATGCCATAGTTTTGACAATACAGAAGTTGGCAGGATCTTGTCCATAAATCATTGGGCTGTTAAAGTGCTGCGAAAGATCAGTAAAAATTTGGTTATTATAGAATTTGGCTGCCTAGATAATAATGCCAGTATATACAGAGCTATGGTTGTTTTACGTTGAGAAAGGGTACACAGCTCACTCGGACTTCTATGCTGAATTAAGGTAAGCCAATCTTCTTTCACGTATGAATCCCAAGCTAACGAAAATCATAATTCATAGCAGAACATGATCCAGTTCTAACCCGATACATTCGAAAATTATCAGCCGCAACACCAGAATAAACGTTGCTCTCAATGCCCCCTCTCCGGGGATCTACGTCGGAAAATCGGGAAGCTACTGTCCAAGATCTATACACAGGCAGTTTCGGCCACGTATAATCAGTCTTTATAGGACTAGAACATACGTTCATTCAGAGGATGGTTCAGGACCATATGGCACCATTCAGGACCTGCAGGGACCATATGGCACTGTCTTGTCTGCCTATTGACTGTAGGTCGCAACATGGTTAGATATGAAGCGTTTTCATTGGGTCATTGGCTCTTCGGTCCTCTGGTGCACTTAGTAGATGGAACAACACATGAAATATAATCATTGCAACCGGACTGGTACCCAGTTGAACTTTTATTGACTGAGCGTTATCGTTCGTACAATGTTATATATATAAAGCCCGTAGGAGCCCGCGGGAGTTACGTCCGCCTGAATGGTCTCCTGCAGATCTGAGGATTTTTTCTGAAAGTTAATCCAGGGCAGGAGTTCGTCTCCAGTGTTCTATTCTGCTCTCCATGCCTAGGAGTTATGGATATTGCAACAGACGCCGAAAATTCAAACCACCTTTCCTTACAACACTGTTTTTTAAAACTACAGGTCTAGAGTATGTAGGTAAGTGATGCTGAATGGTAGAAGCTTTCAACTAATTTGCAGTAACTCTTGCTATCCCACAATCCTTCCCAGAAACTGCCATTCTAGCTCTGCGTCTGTCCTTTTGGTGATTCTGAATGCCTTATTGTAATACTTAGTAACAATATAGTTCTAACTGTATTACACTCTTGTCAGAATTCTGGTTCTCAGGTCAGACGATGCATCAGTAAGATCAGTCCGTTCCCATGAAAGTGGTAATGCAGTCGCTGTCGAATTTATTCATTTGGATTATATTGAGTATTCGGATACATTCTCATTAGCTAATGCAAACAAAACTGTGAAATAAGTAGTCAAAGTTATAGAACGTTGACACGTTAGTCGATATGCTTAACTGAATAAACCTTGCTACTCAGGCAGTTTTAATTAAGACAAGAGAAGGCTTACATAAGCACACTGCTTTTTTCGGGAAATGAGCTTGTCTTCACCTACACTGCTGGCCATTAAAATTGCAACACCAGGAAGGAATGATGTGACGAACGGTAAAAGCACGTGAAAGGAAGAAGAGATTTGGTATGCAAATGGATTAGAATTAAACACATGCAGGAGGGAGAAAAGACATCTGACGTATTGCATAAAAAATGTTGTATAGTGGATTTCTCATGCGAAACGCGCTTTATACGGCCAGAGTTTTCTCAGAATATAGTGTTATGCCTCAAATATTAAGACGAAATTCTTACCAGCAAGAGTCGGAATTGGGTAGAGGCAGGATTGTTTCCCATAGAGAGTGTGGATTATCGTTCCGCGATATCGCCCGTCGCACTGGTCGACATCCAATCACTGTCATGCGAATATATAATCAATGGGTTGCCGAGGGTCATACTGAACGGCATGCAGGATCTCAACGCCGTCTCCTGACTAACGCTCGAGAGGACAGACATATTGTGAGGTTAGACTTGAAAAAAAACCGCACAAACACATAACGAACCATTAGTTAGGAAATAAGTATGTTTGTAGTACGCCGAGTATCCGCTCGTACAGTCGGCCACAAAAGTATTCGAACACCGGTACCCATTCAGAAAATTTACTTTTCCGTTGAGAAACAAAATTGTCTCCAGAGTCTATCTTGGTTCGATAGACAAAAAATAACAAAAGGATGGCTCATGTCCAAAATTGGCTAGGTGCATGAAACAAAATACAACATGACCTATCTGGGTGAGATGGGAAACAAAATGGCTGCTCACGTAATCCATTATTGCGCTCATAGAAAACGCAAAGTGTGGCTGCGGCTCATCTCGGTTCGCGAAGAGTGAAAACCCAAAACGGTCTGCAGTGTCTATCTTTGTTGAATGAGAAAACAAAAGGATGGCTCATGTCCAGTTTATTTAGGTGTGGGAAAAAATATAGCGTGACCTATCTGGATGAGATGTCTCCAGCGATCCAGTATAGACTTTTTCCCCATCTGCAATAGGTGACATCTCTAAACAATTTCATTGAAATCTCCTCGAAATATAAGAAACAGCTAGCTCGTGAAATTGTAAGGTATTCCAAAAGAATTCCACTTCTTGAAGAAGGAAAAACATCCTAGATGCAGATGAGGTAGAGAGAGAAAAAGCATGTTGCACCATGGAGAGCCCGCACGGTTCTGAACAGAAAACGTGGAATGCTTTTATAGAAAAGAGTTGAAAGTGAAAGTAAAAGCCGATTGGAAATTTTTCAATTGGTTACCGACTGTGAAAAAATTTTCAGAGCTCAGAAAAAAAATTCTGAAATGTAAAAAAAAAAAAAAAAAAAAAAACTTTTTGTTAATTTTTATCATGTCTTCTAGACATGATAAAAATTAACCCTACCCACCTTTTGTGTGGGAATGTTGTCTCACTGTTTCTAAAAATAGACCACGACTCATTCTAGGAATTATATGTTTTAAAAAGGATGAGTTTAAAGTTTATAAGATAAGATAAGTTTTTAAAAAGGATATGTTTTAAAAAGTCTTTGGGTTTCTCCATTCCAAAGTAAACAAAGTGAAGACATCAAATTAATAGAAAAAAAAGGAAGAGTTTTTTTTTTTTTTTTTAATAGCTCTGGAAATATTTTTCCAATTCAACAGCCAAGAAATATTTCCAGCCAATACAGTTTCATTTTTACTTTCACTTTCAATTCATTTCTTATATCTATAAGAACATTTCATTTTTCTGTTCAGATCAGTGTGGGTTGTTCAAGATGCAGCAACTCTACTCCATCCCACAACCAGGAAAAAAAGATGTTCTTTCATGAGATGTTCTTTGGGCTTTCGAAAACAATGATGACATGATGATTGTAATACATTTCGGTTCTCATGTCCCATGCTTGAACTCAGAATTATTTCCAGAACTCTGAAAATTTTTCCTAGTCAGCTCGATAACCCAGCTTTCGTATATTTATTTTTTAAGCCACTCGAGTTTCGACTTCCCATCCGTGTGTGCTGTGCATTCACCCTGGAGACACATTCCCTGAGCTCTAAGAAAATGTTTCCCAGCCCACTCAATCCCTGAAATGGATTAAAAAAAATTCATTCATGCATTTTTAAAGCTCAAGAGTGTTAGGTGTCATGGAAAGAACCTTTTTTTTCCCTGAGCTCTAAGAAAATGTTTCCCAGCAGACTCAATCGCTGAAATGGATTAAAAATAAATTTGTTCCTATATTTTTAAAGCTCAAGAGTGTTAGCTGTCATGGAAAGAGCCTTTTTTTCCCCTGAGCTCTAAGAAAATGTTTCCCAGCAGACTCAATCGCTGAAATGGATTAAAAATAAATTCTTTCATACATTTTTAAAGCTCAAGAGTGTTAGCTGTTATGGAAAATGCCTTTTTTTTTCCTGAGCTCTAAGAAAATGTTTCCCAGCAGACTCAATCGCTGAAATGGATTAAAAATAAATTCTTTCATACATTTTTAAACCTCAAGAGTGTTAGCTGTCATGGAAAGAGCCTTTTTTCCCCCTGAGCTCTAAGAAAATGTTTCCCAGCAGACTCAATCGCTGAAATCGATTAAAAATAAATTCTTTCATACATTTTTAAACCTCAACAGTGTTAGCTGTCATGGAAAGAGCTCCCACTCAATCGCTGAAATGGATTAAAAATTGGCTAGGTGCATGAAACAAAATACAACATGACCTATCTGGGTGAGATGGGAAACAAAATGGCTGCTCACGTAATCCATTATTGCGCTCATAGAAAACGCAAAGTGTGGCTGCGGCTCATCTCGGTTCGCGAAGAGTGAAAACCCAAAACGGTCTGCAGTGTCTATCTTTGTTGAATGAGAAAACAAAAGGATGGCTCATGTCCAGTTTATTTAGGTGTGGGAAAAAATATAGCGTGACCTATCTGAATGAGATGTCTCCAGCGATCCAGTATAGACTTTTTCCCCATCTGCAATAGGTGACATCTCTAAACAATTTCATTGAAATCTCCTCGAAATATAAAAAACAGCTAGCTCGTGAAATTGTAAGGTATTCCAAAAGAATTCCACTTCTTGAAGAAGGAAAAACATCCTAGATGCAGATGAGGTAGAGAGAGAAAAAGCATGTTGCACCATGGAGAGCCCGCACGGTTCTGAACAGAAAACGTGGAATGCTTTTATAGAAAAGAGTTGAAAGTGAAAGTAAAAGCCGATTGGAAATTTTTCAATTGGTTACCGACTGTGAAAAAATTTTCAGAGCTCAGAAAAAAAATTCTGAAATGTAAAAAAAAAAAAAAAAAAAAAAAAAAAAAACTTTTTGTTAATTTTTATCATGTCTTCTAGACATGATAAAAATTAACCCTACCCCCCTTTTGTGTGAGAATGTTTTCTCGCTGTTTCTAAAAATGGACCATGACTCATTCTAGGACATTCCAAGTAAACAAAGTGAAGACATCAAATTAATAGAAAAAAAGAAAGATTTTTTTTTTTTTTTTTTTTTTTTTTAGCTTTGGAAATATTTTTCCCAATCAACAGCCAAGAAATATTTCCAGCCAATACAATTTCATTTTTACTTTCACTTTCAATGCATTTCTTATATCTATAAAAACATTTCATGTTTCTGTTCAGATCAGTGTGGGTTGTTCAAGATGCAACATCTCTACTCCATCCCACAACCAGGAAAAAAAGATGTTCTTTCATGAGGAATTTTTTTGGCTTTCGAAAACAATGATGACATGATGATTGTAATACATTTCTGTTCTCATGTCCCATGATTGAACTCAGAATTATTTCCAGAACTCTGAGAATTTTTCCTAGTCAGCTCGATGAACCAAATTTCGTATATTTATTTTTTAAGCCACTCGAGTTTCGACTTCCCATCCGTGTGTGCTGTGCATTCAACCTAGACACACATTCCCTGAGCTCTAAGAAAATGTTTCCCAGCCCACTCAATCGCTGAAATGGATTAAAAAAAATTCTTTCATACATTTTTAAAGCTCAAGCGTGTTAGTTCTCATGGAAAGAGCCTTTTTTTCCCCTGAGCTCTAAGAAAATGTTTCCCAGCAGACTCAATCGCTGAAATGGATTAAAAATAAATTCTTTCATATATTTTTAAAGCTCAAGCGTGTTAGCTGTCATGGAAAGGGCCTTTTTTTTCCCCAGCCCACTCAATCGCTGAAATGGATTAAAAATAACTTCTTTCATACATTTTTAAAGCTCAAGCGTGTTAGCTGTCATAGAAACTGAAATTTATGTCATATTTTGTGTCTCACACGTAGTCAACGGTATGGTTTGAGGTGTCTTTCAATATCATGACATCTCCTTTCAAATAGGATTTTTCTTAAACTATGTTAAAATCTTGTTGCATCCAAACCACGGATGGGAAATTCTGATTCATGGATGGATCATCCAATTTCGCTAGAACCTCATAAACGGTTGCTGATGAAATCCAAACGAGGGGTCCTAGCTTTTCAAAAGGGAAAATTTTCCCCTAAACAGAAGAATGATTTCTATTCTGTGAGACATTAAAAAGTGGAAAGAAACTTGTGTTCACAGAAGCTCTTTCTAGAAGAATGTTCCTGGGTCCAGATGAGATAGAGAAAGAGAAAAAGCATGCTGCACCTTGGATAGCCCGCACGGTTCTGAATAGAAAACGTGGAATACTTTTATAGAAAAGCGATGAAAGTGAAAGTAAAAGCCAAATCGTCTTCGCTGAAAAATTTTCACTTGGTTGCCGACTGGGAAAAAAATTTCAGAGCTCAGAAAAAAAAAATCTGAGATGTAAAAAAAAAAAAAAAAAACCTACTCCCCTTTTGTGTGGGAATGTTGTCTCACTGTTTCTAAAAATAGACCATGACTCATTCTAGGAATTATATGTTTTATGTTTTAGAAAGAATGAGTCATAGTCTTTGGGTTTCTCCATTCCAAAGTAAACAAAGTGAAGACATCAATTTAATAGAAAACAAGAAAGAGTTTTTTTTTTTTTTTTTTTTCTGACTCAGAATTTTTTCTCGGCTCAGAAATTTTCCCAGCCGATCTGATTTCGTTTTTTTACTTTCACTTTCAATTCTTCTTTTATCTATAAAAGCATTCTACGTCTCTGTTCAGAACAGTGTGGGCTGTTGGAAAGGCAACACGTCAATGTTTTGCCCCTCGACTCGATGAGTCAAACAAGACCTATCTAAAGGGTTATTAGAACGAATTCATACTTGTGTATTGAAATCACTCCAGTTTCGACTTAACATCACCCTGTGCTGTGTATTCTGCTTGGATACACACTTTTCCCTCCTAGAAAGATCTTTTGTGAAGGTAGACCATCCATTCTTCACAGGTCTTAGACATTCATTTACAGCTGATTTGATCGACGAGACATCACCTTATTTTTAAGCACATCCACTCTCTGGGACCTATGACAGTTTTTATCGTTTTGTTTCTGTTGAGTCTGTGCTGTAGAGCCCCCAAATGTCTACAAGGGTTCTTATTCTAGAACGTGTGCACTGTTTTGACGTTTCATTTCATAGCTGGGGTGATGGGTGGGTCACCTTCCTTTCAAACTGCACCGTGGAGGTAGAGATGTTAGAAAGTTTCGAGCCTACGTGTTTCATTCATGGGTGAACCACGGGTCGTGAACAAAAGAGGACCCTTTCGTGGATCGTCCCTGGGAAAAAGCATAGAACTGAAATGGCTACTCGTGTTTTTGTCTATTCGACACTATTCAAAAGGATCTCTACTCTCATTTTGGTTCGAAGTATGTCTCTACCTGTTGTCTTAGGTGTCTAAAGAAATTAGCTTTTCAGGAAAAGAGTTGTCTTTTGTTTCTAAAGAAATTAGCTTTTCAGGAAAGGAATGTTACTTGAGAAACAGGACGACATAGGTTGTAGGAGGTTTCAAAGAGAAAAGAGAGATGTCGTTCATTTTTATCATGTCTGAAGACATGATAAAAATGAACAACAAAAAGTATTTATAATATATATTATATAATATATATATTTTTTATTTTTAAATTTTTTTTTCAAATCTCTCAGAAAATATTGTCCAGCTCATCTCAAAATGACCCTCCTACTCAGTTTCGAAAAAAAGAGACTGTGTCTTACTACTCTCCATTTTTTCAACTTTCTAAGAAAAAAACTATTTTACCATCTCATCTCTCACCATGAACCACCTTCATGCTTTCTGAAAAACGACACGTTGGTATCGTCTTCATGGGTGTTTCTCTGAGGTCCTTTAAAAATGGTTTCATAATCCACTCGACAGGATTTATCAAAGTATTCCGAGCTTCACTTCAGAGGGCGTGCACTGCTAAACATACCTGATTTCAGGGAAAAGAGTTCCACGAGTCGTTGGAGGAGATATCCAAACAAATATAACGTGGTTGTGAGTCAAAATAAACGAACCCTTTTCACTTGAGCTATCACGAGATTTCAGCGACCACGAGAGGGTGGAGATGACTATCTCGTAAGAGACGAAATCTAACTGTCCCACCACACCTACACAAACACACATGTTTTTTTTAAAAGAATCATGCTTTTAGAAACTCATTTCAACTTTGAATAGGAAAATCGTGTTTTTAAGAGAGGGTCTCATCTAAAACGTAGAGTAAAACATATGAATCATGCCGGGTATAGGTAGCCCTAAAACTAGGCATTGAAATTTTTTAATAGATTCATGATCAACAGAAAATGATACAACGTCTTACTTGCAACTATTTAAAAGAATCCTTTGAACCCATACTTGAAAAAGAAATGAAAAAATATCCAGCTAGCTCGTCTAAAGTTCAGAAAGCTTAAGAGATTCTCAAAGAATTCTTCTTTAGAACATCTTGGATTCCCAATTAATGTAGAGACGGAGATGTGTTGCCTTTTCAACAGCCCACACAGTGTTCTGAACAGAAACTCGAAATACTTTTATAGAAAAGAGAAGAGTTGAAAGTGAAAGTCGAAAAACGAAATGAGATCGCCTGGGAAAATATTTTCAGAGCTCAGAAAAAAATTCTGAGATGTAAAAAAAAAAAAAAAAAAAAAAAAAAAAATCTTTTTGTTAATTTTTATCATGTCTAGAAGACATGATAAAAATTAACTCACCCCCCCCCTTTTGTATGGGAATGTTGTCTCCCACTTTCTAATAATAGACCATGACTCATCCAATCTTTCCTTGGAATTCTATTCTTTAGAAAGAATGAGTCATGGTCTATTTTTAGAATGTGGGAGACAACATTCCCAGACAAAAAGAGAAGGGAGTTAATTTTTATCATGTCTAGAAGACATGATAAAAATTAACAAAAAGATTTTTTTTTTTTTCATCTCAGAATTTTTTTTTCTGAGCTCTAAGAAATTTTTCCTAGCCGATCCCATTTCGTTTTTCGACTTTCACTTTCAACTCTTCATTTTTCTATAAAAGCATTTCACGTTTCTGTTCAGAACAGTGCGCGCTGTTGATGAGGCAACATGTCTCTCTATACCCAAATCTGGAACCCTACTCACGAGAGAATATGAGACTAGAAAAATAGTTTAGCTTATTGATTTAAAAAATGTCCCATGCTAGAACTCAGAATTATAATCAGAGCGGGGCTTTCCAGTATCCACTTCCAAGATTTTAGATTTGCCATGGGTGACATGTTCCCAAATTCATAAATTCTTCAATTATAGTCCCCTTCTTTGACAAATGGCTAAGAAATTCTTAAAGAATATCATGAGTTTGGGTTAAGAGAGAGACGTGTTGCCTCTTCCACAGCCCACACGGATCTGAAGTGAAACGCGGAATAGTTTAGCTTATTGATTTAAAAAATGTCCCATGCTAGAACTCAGAATTATAATCAGAGCGGGGCTTTCCAGTATCCACTTCCAAGATTTTAGATTTGCCATGTTCCCAAATTCATAAATTCTTTAATTATAGTCCCCTTCTTTGACAAATGGCTAAGAAATTCTTAAAGAATATCATGAGTTTGGGTAAAGAGAGAGACGTGTTGCCTCTTCCACAGCCCACACGGATCTGAAGTGAAACGCGGAATGCTTTTATAGATAACTTCCCCAGTTATCTATTGATCATGTCCAGTTATCCCCAGTTATTGAAACAAAGTCAAAAGCCAATCGAAAGTAAAATCCCAACAGAATTCCACAAGAATGAGTCATAGTCTATTTTTAGAAAGAGTGAGACAACATTCCCAGACAAAAAGAGAAGGGAGTTAATTTTTATCATGTCTAGAAGACATGATAAAAATTAACAAAAAGATTTTTTTTTATCTCATAATTTTTTTCTGACCTCTGAGAATTTTTTCCCAGTCGGCTTGATTCACAAAACCAGATATATTCAAATTATTTCTATGGAGGGTTCTCATCTATTTAAACCACTCGCGTTTCAGCTTTAAATCAGTCTGTGCTGTGCACTGGAGCTGAATTGTTTTCAGCTGTCAGACATTTTTTTCCAACAGCCGACTCGATAGTTCAAATGACACCGTGAAATTTGGAGAGAGGTCAAGTCGATTCGGATGACGGTAAAGCATTTGAGGGCTATTTGCCTTAAGAAATGCCTTCGTGGAAGACTTTGGAAGGGAAACTGGCTCGTATTCACGTTACACATGGGGAAAAACCACGAAAAAAAACACCCATGCAGCCAGCTTGAAAGTCAGTCGTTCACGTTTAACAAAATATGAAATGGATTTTATAAAAACATATTGGGATCGTATTCAAAATTGGATCATTCTGTTGTTTTATCAGAATATGCCAGTATACGATTGAACAATTCTATTGAATCACATGATCTTGCCTTCTTGAAAGTCATTTGTTAACGTTTCACAAAATATATATCAGTATAAGATGGAACTATCGTGATCCGTTATCCTGACTGATGGAGTCAGCTGTGGATCACAAGACCTTGCCTTTTTTGAAAAGGATTTGTTAAAGTTCCACAAAATATATTAGTATACAATGGAACTATCGTGATCCGTTAATTCTGACGGGTCCAGTCAGCTGTGGATCACGAGATCTTGCCTTCTTGAAAGTCATTTGTTAAAGAAGTTTCACAAAATATATCAGTATACAATGGAACAATCGTGATCCGTTAATTCTGACAAGTCTAGTCAGCTGTGGATCACGAGATCTTGCCTTCTTGAAAGTCATTTGTTAAAGAAGTTTCACAAAATATATCAGTATACAATGGAAAAATCGTGATCCGTTAATTCTGACGGGTCTAGTCAGTTCTGGATCACGAGATCTTGCCTTCTTGAAAGTCTTTTGTTAAAATTTCACAAAATATATCAGTATACGAGGGAACAGTCGTGATCCGATTATACTGACTGCTCTAGCCAGCTGTGGATTACGAGATCTTGCCTTCTTGAAAAGGATTTGTTAAAGAAGTTTCACAAAATATATCAGTATACAATTGATAAAATCGTGATCCGTTAATCCTGACTAGTCTAGCCAGCTGTGGATCACGAGATCTTGCCTTGTTAAAGTTTCACAAAATATATCAGTATACGAGGGAACCATCGTGATCCATTGATCCTGACTGCTCTAGCCAGCTATGGATCACGAGATCTTGCCCTGTTGAAAGGGATTTGTTAAAGTTTCACAAAATATATCAGTATACGATTGATAAAATCGTGATCCGTTTTTCCTGACTAATGGAGTCAGCTGTGGATCACGAGATCTTGGCTTCTTGAAAGGGATTTGTTAAAGTTTCACAAAATATATCAGTATACGATTGATAAAATCGTGATCCGTTTTTCCTAACTAATGGAGTCAGCTGTGGATCACGAGATCTTGGCTTCTTGAAAGGAATTTGTTAAAGTTTCACAAAATATATCAGTATAGGATGGAATAATCATGATCCGATTACACTGACGAGTCTAGCCAGCTGTGGATCACGAGAACTTGGCTTCTTGAAAGGAATTTGTTAAAGTTTCACAAAATATATCAGTATAGGATGGAACAATCGTGATCCGATTACACTGACGTGTCTAGCCAGCTGTGGATCACATGATCTTGCTTTGTTGAAAAGGATTTGTTAAAGTTTCACAAAATATATCAGTATACGAAATAATAGCATGTTTTCTATAAAAACAGCTATTGAGTAAAACATTTCTAGCCTTGAAAAGCAAAAACAGTAGCACGGGGGAAAATATTACCCTACCTCAAAGTATTGAAAGGAAATAAGAATACATTTCTATAAAATGGGTGACTCAATAAATATTTGTAGTCTATGAAATACAAAAGAGTAAGAAAAAAATGTTCACATACCTTCACAGAAGCTCTTCCCAGGAGAGTGAGAAGCGTGTATCCACGTTGAGTGCACAGCACAGACTGATCTGAAACTGAAACACGAGTGGTTTAAATACATTAACGAGTTGCTTCTAGAAACCGACTGGGAAAAATTCTCAGAGCTCTGGAAAAATTTTAACACATTAAAAAAAAAAAAAAAAAAAAAAAAACCTTCCTTTTTTCTTTCTTAATTTGATGTCTTCACTTTTTTTATTTCTACAAGGTCAAAAGAATGAAGACATCAAATTAAGAAATAAAAAGGAAGTATTTTTTTTTTTTTTCAGCTTTGAAAATTTTTTTCCCAGTCGTTAACATTTCGTTTTTGGACTTTCAGTTTCAATTCTTAGACCCATGATGTTCTTTTCTTGATGTTCTTGTAGTATATTTCTATACAAATTCACTCCTTTTCCCCAAAAAAGATATCTTTTTTTTATTTTTTTTTACCTTCCAATTTGTATAGCTATATACTGAAGACAGGCATTAAATTCAGTTTGTAGTATATTCCTATACAAATTCACTTAATTTCCCTAAAAAAAAAAGATGTCTTTTTTTTATTTTTTTTACCTTCCAATTAGCTATATGCTGAAAACAGGCTTTAAAGTCCGTTTGTAGTATATTCCTATACAAATTCACTGCCTTCCCCCCGAAAAAAAAAGGTCTTTTTTTTAATATTTTTTACCTTCCAATTTGTATAGCTATATGCTGAAAACAGGCTTTAAAGTCCGTTTGTAGTATATTCCTATACAAATTCACTGCCTTCCCCCCGAAAAAAAAAGATGTCTTTTTTTTAATTTTTTTTACCTTCCAATTTGTATAGCTATATGCTGAAAACAGGCTTTAAAGTCCGTTTGTAGTATATTCCTATACAAATTCACTGCCTTCCCCCCGAAAAAAAAAAAGATGTCTTTTTTTTATTTTTTTTTACCTTCCTATTTGTATAGCTATATACTGAAAACAGGCCTTAAATTCCGTTTGTAGTATATTCCTATACAAATTTACTCCCTTTTCCCCAAAAAGATGTCTTTTTTTTAATTTTACCTTCAAATTTGTATAGCTACATACTGAGAACAGGCGTTGAAGTCCGTTTGTAGTATATTGGTATACATGGTCTATTTTTAGAAACAGTGAGACAACATTCCCACACAAAAGGACGGTAGGGTTAATTTTTATCATGTCTAGAAGACATGATAAAAATTAACAAAAAGTTTTTTTTTTTTTCTTTTACATCTCAAATTTTTTTTTCTGAGCTTTGAAAAATTTTTCCCAGTCGGCAACCAAGTGAAAATTCTACAGCCAAGACGATTGGCCTTTTACTTTCACTTTCAACACTTTTCTATAAAAGTATTCTACGTTTTCTGTTCAGAACTGTGCGAGCTGTCCAAGGTGCAGCATGCTTTTTCTCTCTCTACTGCATCTGGACCCAGGACCACTCTTCTAGAAAGAGCTTCTGTGAACACAAGCTTTTTTCCAATTTTTGACGTCTCACAGAATAGAAATCATTTCTCCTTTTAGGGGAAAATGTTTCCCTTTTGAAAAGCTAGGACCCCTCGTTTGGATTTCATCAGCAACCGTTTATCAGGTTCTAGCGAAATTGGATGATCCATCCATGAATCAGAATTTCCTATCCGTGGTTTGGATGCAACAAGATTTTAACATAGTTTAAGAAAAATCCTATTTGAAAGGAGATGTCATGATATTGAAAGACACCTCAAACCATACCGTTGACGACGTGTGAGACACAAACCATGACATAAATTTCAGTTTCTATGACAGCTAACACGCTTGAGCTTTAAAAATGTATGAAAGAAATTATTTTTAATCCATTTCAGCGATTGAGTGGGCTGGGGAAAAAAAAGGTCCTTTCCATGACAGCTAACACGCTTGAGCTTTAAAAATATATGAAAGAATTTATTTTTAATCCATTTCAGCGATTGAGTCTGCTGGGAAACATTTTCTTAGAGCTCAGGGGGAAAAAAGGCTCTTTCCATGAGAACTAACACTCTTGAGGTTTAAAAATGTATGAAAGAATTTCTTTTTAATTCATTTCAGCTAGTGAGTGGGCTGGGGAAAAAAAGGCCCTTTTCATGAGAGCTAACATGCTTGAGCTTTAAAAATATAGGAACGAATTTATTTTTAATCCATTTCAGCGATTGAGTGGGCTGGGAAACATTTTCTTTGAGCTCAGGGAAAAAATGTTCTTTCCATGACAGCTAACACGCTTGAGCTTTAAAAATGTATGAAAGAATTTTTTTTAATCCATTTCAGCGATTGAGTGGGCTGGGAAACATTTTCTTAGAGCTCAGGGAATGTGTGTCTAGGTTGAATGCACAGCACACACGGATGGGAAGTCGAAACTCGAGTGGCTTAAAAAATAAATATACGAAATTTGGTTCATTGTACTGACTAGGAAAAATTCTCAGACTTCTGGAAATAATTCTGAGTTCAATCATGGGACATGAGAACAGAATTGTATTACAATCATCATGTCATCATTGTTTTCGAAAGCCAAAAAAATTCCTCATGAAAGAACATCTTTTTTTCGTGATTGTGGGATGGAGTAGAGATGTTGCATCTTGAACAACCCACACTGATCTGAACAGAAACATGAAATGTTTTTATAGATATAAGAAATGCATTGAAAGTGAAAGTAAAAATGAAATTGTATTGGCTGGAAATATTTCTTGGCTGTTGATTGGGAAAAATATTTCCAAAGCTAAAAAAAAAAAAAAAACTCTTTCTTTTTTTCTATTAATTTGATGTCTTCACTTTGTTTACTTGGAATGTCCTAGAATGAGTCATGGTCTATTTTTAGAAACAGCGAGAAAACATTCTCACACAAAAGGGGGGTAGGGTTAATTTTTATCATGTCTAGAAGACATGATAAAAATTAACAAAAAGTTTTTTTTTTTTTTTTTTTTTAACATCTCAGATTTTTTTTCTGAGCTCTGAAAATTTTTTCCCAGTCGGCAACCAAGTGAAAACTTTCCAATCGGCTTTTACTTTCACTTTCAACTCTTTTCTATAAAAGTATTCCACGTTTTCTGTTCAGAACCGTGTGGGCTCTCCATGGTGCAACATGCTTGTTCTCTCTCTACCTCATCTGCAGCTCTATGACAGCTAACACGCTTGAGCTTTAAAAATGTATGAAAGAAGTTATTTTTAATCCATTTCAGCGATTGAGTGGGCTGGAGAAAAAAAGGCCCTTTCCAGGACAGCTAACACTCTTGAGGTTTAAAAATGTATGAATGAATTTATTTTTAATCCATTTCAGCGATTGAGTCTGCTGGGAAACATTTTCTTAGAGCTCAGGGGAAAAAAACGCCCTTTCCATGACAGCTAACACGCTTGAGATTTAAAAATGTATGAAAGAATTTATTTTTAATCCATTTCAGCGATTGAGTGGACTGGGAAACATTTTCTTAGAGCTCAGGGGAAAAAAAAGGCTCTTTCCATGAGAACTAACACGCTTAAGCTTTAAAAATGTATGAATGAATTTATTTTTAATCCATTTCAGCGATTGAGTCTGCTGGGAAACATTTTCTCAGAGCTCAGGGGAAAAAAAGGCTCTTTCCATGACAGCTAACACGCTTGAGGTTTAAAAATGTATGAAAGAATTTATTTTTAATCCATTTCAGCGATTGACTCTGCTGGGAAACATTTTCTTAGAGCTCAGGGGGAAAAAAAGGCTCTTTCCATGACAGCTAACACTCTTGAGGTTTAAAAATGTATGAAAGAATTTTTTTTAATCCATTTCAGGGATTGAGTGGGCTGGGAAACATTTTCTTAGAGCTCAGGGAATGTGTCTCCAGGTTGAATGCACAGCACACACGGATGGGAAGTCGAAACTCGAGTGGCTTAAAAAATAAATATACGAAAGCTGGGTTATCGAGCTGACTAGGAAAAATTTTCAGAGTTCTGGAAATAATTCTGAGTTCAAGCATGGGACATGAGAACCGAAATGTATTACAATCATCATGTCATCATTGTTTTCGAAAGCCAAAAGAATTCCTCATGAAAGAACATCTTTTTTTCCTGGTTGTGGGATGGAGTAGAGTTGCTGCATCTTGAACAACCCACACTGATCTGAACAGAAAAATGAAATGTTCTTATAGATATAAGAAATGAATTGAAAGTGAAAGTAAAAATGAAATTGTATTGGCTGGAAATATTTCTTGGCTGTTGAATTGGAAAAATATTTCCAGAGCTATAAAAAAAAAAAAAAAAAAAAAAACTCTTCCTTTTTTTTCTATTAATTTGATGTCTTCACTTTGTTTACTTTGGAATGGAGAAACCCAAAGACTTTTTAAAACATATCCTTTTTAAAAACTTATCTTATCTTATAAACTTTAAACTCATCCTTTTTAAAACATATAATTCCTAGAATGAGTCGTGGTCTATTTTTAGAAACAGTGAGACAACATTCCCACACAAAAGGTGGGTAGGGTTAATTTTTATCATGTCTAGAAGACATGATAAAAATTAACAAAAAGTTTTTTTTTTTTTTTTTTTACATTTCAGAATTTTTTTTCTGAGCTCTGAAAATTTTTTCACAGTCGGTAACCAATTGAAAAATTTCCAATCGGCTTTTACTTTCACTTTCAACTCTTTTCTATAAAAGCATTCCACGTTTTCTGTTCAGAACCGTGTGGGCTCTCCATGGTGCAACATGCTTGTTCTCTCTCTACCTCATCTGCAGCTCTATGACAGCTAACACGCTTGAGCTTTAAAAATGTATGAAAGAAGTTATTTTTAATCCATTTCAGCGATTGAGTGGGCTGGAGAAAAAAAGGCCCTTTCCAGGACAGCTAACACTCTTGAGGTTTAAAAATGTATGAATGAATTTATTTTTAATCCATTTCAGCGATTGAGTCTGCTGGGAAACATTTTCTTAGAGCTCAGGGGAAAAAAAGGCCCTTTCCATGACAGCTAACACGCTTGAGATTTAAAAATGTATGAAAGAATTTATTTTTAATCCATTTCAGCGATTGAGTGGACTGGGAAACATTTTCTTAGAGCTCAGGGGAAAAAAAGGCTCTTTCCATGAGAACTAACACGCTTAAGCTTTAAAAATGTATGAATGAATTTATTTTTAATCCATTTCAGCGATTGAGTCTGCTGGGAAACATTTTCTCAGAGCTCAGGGGAAAAAAAGGCTCTTTCCATGACAGCTAACACGCTTGAGGTTTAAAAATGTATGAAAGAATTTATTTTTAATCCATTTCAGCGATTGAGTCTGCTGGGAAACATTTTCTTAGAGCTCAGGGGGCAAAAAAGGCTCTTTCCATGACAGCTAACACTCTTGAGGTTTAAAAATGTATGAAAGAATTTTTTTTAATCCATTTCAGGGATTGAGTGGGCTGGGAAACATTTTCTTAGAGCTCAGGGAATGTGTCTCCAGGTTGAATGCACAGCACACACGGATGGGAAGTCGAAACTCGAGTGGCTTAAAAAATAAATATACGAAAGCTGGGTTATCGAGCTGACTAGGAAAAATTTTCAGAGTTCTGGAAATAATTCTGAGTTCAAGCATGGGACATGAGAACCGAAATGTATTACAATCATCATGTCATCATTGTTTTCGAAAGCCAAAAGAATTCCTCATGAAAGAACATCTTTTTTTCCTGGTTGTGGGATGGAGTAGAGTTGCTGCATCTTGAACAACCCACACTGATCTGAACAGAAAAATGAAATGTTCTTATAGATATAAGAAATGAATTGAAAGTGAAAGTAAAAATGAAATTGTATTGGCTGGAAATATTTCTTGGCTGTTGAATTGGAAAAATATTTCCAGAGCTATAAAAAAAAAAAAAAAAAAAAAAAAAAAAAACTCTTCCTTTTTTTTCTATTAATTTGATGTCTTCACTTTGTTTACTTTGGAATGGAGAAACCCAAAGACTTTTTAAAACATATCCTTTTTAAAAACTTATCTTATCTTATAAACTTTAAACTCATCCTTTTTAAAACATATAATTCCTAGAATGAGTCGTGGTCTATTTTTAGAAACAGTGAGACAACATTCCCACACAAAAGGTGGGTAGGGTTAATTTTTATCATGTCTAGAAGACATGATAAAAATTAACAAAAAGTTTTTTTTTTTTTTTTTTTTTTTTTTTACATTTCAGAATTTTTTTTCTGAGCTCTGAAAATTTTTTCACAGTCGGTAACCAATTGAAAAATTTCCAATCGGCTTTTACTTTCACTTTCAACTCTTTTCTATAAAAGCATTCCACGTTTTCTGTTCAGAACCGTGCGGGCTCTCCATGGTGCAACATGCTTTTTCTCTCTCTACCTCATCTGCATCTAGGATGTTTTTCCTTCTTCAAGAAGTGGAATTCTTTTGGAATACCTTACAATTTCACGAGCTAGCTGTTTCTTATATTTCGAGGAGATTTCAATGAAATTGTTTAGAGATGTCACTTATTGCAGATGGGGAAAAAGTCTATACTGGATCGCTGGAGACATCTCATCCAGATAGGTCACGCTATATTTTTTCCCACACCTAAATAAACTGGACATGAGCCATCCTTTTGTTTTCTCATTCAACAAAGATAGACACTGCAGACCGTTTTGGGTTTTCACTCTTCGCGAACCGAGATGAGCCGCAGCCACACTTTGCGTTTTCTATGAGCGCAATAATGGATTACGTGAGCAGCCATTTTGTTTCCCATCTCACCCAGATAGGTCATGTTGTATTTTGTTTCATGCACCTAGCCAATTTTGGACATGAGCCATCCTTTTGTTTTTTTTTTTTTTTTTTTTGTCTATCGAACCAAGATAGACTCTGGAGACAATTTTGTTTCTCAACGGAAAAGTAAATTTTCTGAATGGGTACCGGTGTTCGAATACTTTTGTGGCCGACTGTACGGTGCTTCGACGTTTGCAGCAGAACCGTGCTTAAATTGCAGCGGAGCCCAGCTCTGGTACTTCTCAATTTTTAAGATAAATTACAATTCTATCCGGAGTGCACCGGAGCCCTAAATAAGAAGGCTGCGGCAATTCTTTTATATAACTGAATAACAATTTCCGTAGAAATTTTAATTCGAAAATTTTATTTTTAGCAATAAAATTATATTAAAAATTGCTTATGACATTTTAATTTGTTGCTTTACATTTATTTTAGTTTTAATTATTTCAATAAATAATAATTAATTATCTAATAATTATCAATTAAATTATAATCAATTATATAATAATTGTTAATTGAATAAAATCTATAAACTTTAATTAAATAGCTATTAATTAATTTGATTATAATTAACTGTTTAATTTTAAAATTATTAATGAGTTTAATAGTCATTTAATTTATTTACTTTTATTGCTCTTTGCTGGCGGTCTTCCATAAGGCTCCGGCACTTATAATTTTAAAATTTAAGCCCTGCAGCAGAGTGAACTATCAACACGATGACCGCTACTTTGGCTTCCCTTGAAAATGCAGCATAGAGAGAGACGGTGATTCTGGTGCACCAAACGACAAAGCTGGATAAAAGAATGTCACAATGTTGTCTTTTCAGACATGTCCCTGTTCAGCGTGCGATATTCTGATGGCCGTATATGTGTCTGGAGGCAGCGAGGAGACTGCACGTCATATGCCATACAGTTTACCTGCAATAAATATCTTTTTTGTATTTGCTTTTCTTCACGGTGTTGCTATTTTAATGGCCAACAGTGTACTACTGAAGTGTTCCTAACCGAAACATGTTTCGTTGAAAACTGCGTCTCGCCTAGCTAGCGAGATAATTTTATACTTAAATGAAAATGTTTCGTTTGAAGCACTGTTTCTCGTTTGATTTCTCCAAAGAATCGGTTTTCGCATAAGTCAACTGATCAAACAATAATTATATATTCGACGTTGTATGCATAGACGTTCTTTCTGCACCTTCCCACACATTGACTGTATTCTCAAATTGCACATTAATTCTTCTAACACTACATTTCCTGAATGTTTACGCCAGCCCAGAAATTTTATGAGTCATTCATTTTAAGTAATATAGTCTGCTTCTTATTCGATCTATTATTTTTCTTCCAGTCTTTTTTAAATTGCTAATTCTTCATCGATTTAATACATAGCACTGTTGATTTATGTCATAGTGAATGAACTTCATTGCGTTTTTCTGTGATTACATTTCGCTTATTTTGTGACGTTGCATCCCCCTTTTTTGCCAGAAGCAATGAACTGTTTGTGTTTTCTGAAATATAAATCCTAGATAATTCATTGCTATGCAGCAACTTGATCAATATGGTTCAGAACTGACTCACTTGTGCCAAGATTCGAATTTCAAATAAGCTATTTTTTACTGTTATGCTTAAGCACATTAAGGATACTTGAAATCTGTCAGTCCAAAAGTGCTCTGATGTGGATGATAGAAAGGAAACAAAAGGTGTAAACCACAGGAATCTGTCTTTTCGGGTTTTGTGTATCGAATCTAAGAAATAATTACCTATACTGCTGCAACATAAACACCACAAGTAACAGGTATAAAGTTGCACTATTATGATTATTCAAGATCTTTCTGCATGTAAAGACTCAGAATAAGTTAACACCACACTTATTGATATGTATAATATAAGCAAATGATAATCTCCTTTTCATCGAGTTAGAATGTCATACAATAAACAGTCCATGTTTAAAAGCATCTAGCTAATTTCCTGGTCTTAATCCCATATCAGGTAGAGTTAAACCTGACTTATGCAACTTGAAGTTACATGTTTTTTTAAATCATTTTTTAAACTCCAATATATGCATACAACCAATGATTGCATAAGAACTCTGATGGACATGTGGTATAAGCAATGTACTAACTTACATTTCACAAAAATTTAGACCAGATTTTATGACAGCAATGTAACTAAGAATGCTTTAGATGTATGGAAAAAATTGAATGTTGTAAATGGCAAAATTATTTTGTTTCCCAGTTGCTTAATGATTTCACTCCTATATATATATACATATGCCAGTATTGGGCTCAAACACTACTCCTGCATGAGTAATGTCTACATGAGAGTGGAGTAGGTCAAATACTACTCCTGCATGTATATTTAGTTTATTAAATGAAAACTTTAGTTATCTTCCCTTTTTTAAATGTATTATGTAAATATAAATAAATATATATATATTCAGAAACAGGTTTGAAACATATTCACATAGATATTAGATTTTTTTTATATGTACATACACAGTATTCTTTATTAGTTCAAAACTGAACTTCACAATATCATCTTCTAAGACACAGGTTCCCAAACTTTTCCATGTCTAGCAGTTCTAAAAAATTATATTCTTGCAGCCCCTAACAAAGTTTCTAGGGAGGGCGAGGAAAAAGAAAACAGTTATGTAATCAAATTTTAATAACAAATAAAAAAAAAAAAAAAAACATGGAACTAAAAAAATATTACAAAATTTAATATTTGCATAAATTTTTCAAAACAATAATTAATAACTATTTCTGTTCCTCTGTATTGGATATTTTTTTCCAAATTGTGGCACTTTATTGTTAATAGCAATTCGCATATCTGCTTGTGCATCCAAGTGATTTCTGAATTTTGTTTCGATTGACAAAAGAGCATACTTCACAAAGAATTCCTTCACATGCAGAAAGGCATCTTTTTCTTTTGTGATTGTTTTCATGTCTTCACAGAACAAGACATCTTCCATTATAGCAACACTATGCTGTAGCACCCAGACAGGATAGTAGTTAATGACGATGCCTATCATACCAAAAGGTTCAAGTTTAAATCCCAAAGAAGGCATGGATGTTGTAATGTAAGTGTGTAATGGTTGTTTAGCAAGGAGCACTAAAAGCAGAAGGTGAGGCGAAATCCTTGAGAGGTTGGTGGTAGGAGACTTTCTGACCACATTCAGAGCATTCTTCTTCAAAATTCTATTTTGGTGGAAGCTTAGTACTTAGCAAGGCCCAGCAATACCTAAAGTACCCACTTAGATATACAGGTGCTGGTTTTCCTTCAATCTGTCAGGTACTAAAACAAGCTTATTTTTGTTGCCCATCAGTTATTATGAAGGGACAAACAAACATAAGCCTGATTTAGGTAATTCTGATTATAGATGCTAAAATATACATTATGAAAACTTTAGAACAAAACAATTTCAATAAATATCTATTTGATTTGAATACATTCAAACATCATATATACTAATATTTTCAGATTTTTTACCATACAATGTTTACAAGAGAAGGATTCGGGATACAATTACAAATTATTATTATTTTACAAATCTCTGAAAGCTTTTTATCAGTTTCAAAATTATTTCAATGAAACTATTTTGAATTTACTTAAAAAGTCATATTTTCATCCTTTAACTGAGATGCCCGCATGTATGTATTCTGACTCAACACAAATTCAAACATTAAAATAAAAATAACATCAGAAACATATATTACACAATTTAATTCAATCTAATACATTATTACTAGATGTAAATTAAAGAGTATAAAATTTTAAAATACATATGCAAAATCTGATGTGCACATCACATTACTTATTAAATTATACAAAAATTGCAGATTTTGAAATTTAAAACACTGCTCAGTCTTTGTCACATGAGAGTCAAACTTCTCATAATTTCATTTTTTATATTGAGTATAAAAATGTCCCAGATATTTTTGCAGACATAAGGAAGCTGGAGATCGCATTAAAATAGATTTCGTTATTTGTCAAAAATAATTTTTTAAAAAAAGTTTTACATCGCCAAAACACAACTATTTTCATCATTTAAAGCATTTCAATGATAATTGGGAGTATAGACTAGGGCCAGTGATTGTGAAAATTAAGGCTAGGTAAAGGTGTGTGTGTGTATATATACACATTTGGTTCTGGCAATTACAATAAAAAGAGAGATGCACAACTATAGCAGTCCCATATACAACAAACATTCTACGGATAATCTTTTTTAGTTATGTGAGATAAATACATATGTATGTACAGACATCATTGAAAAAATTCCTTTTGGAAAAGAAGTCGTTTATTCTGTGCGTATATACAGATGTTATGCAAAATTATGCATGACTGTTTGCCAGGAAATGCTCCAATGGTTGAATGTTGATCTGAACCTTCTGGAGAAAAAGGTGACTGGTAATGAGACCTGGGTCTACGAGTACGATCCTGAGTCGAAGTGTCAAAGTTCAAAATAACACACTGCTTCCTCTCCGAAGCCCAAGAAAGCTTGCATAAGCAAGTCGCGTGTGAAGTGCATGCTGATTGTTTTTTTAATCGTGAAGGAGTGATTCACAAGGGTTTGTTGCTTGTGGACAGACTGTCACAGGTGACTTTTACGTTGGAGTGCTCCGCCGCTTGAGGGATCGAGTCCGCCCGGCGTCTGGATTCTGCACCACGACAATGCACCCGCCGACGTTTGGGTCAAGTTCAATGTGATAACACTGACGCAGCCACCCTACAGTCCCGACTTGGCTCCAAGTGACTTTTTCCTCTTTTCCCAAATCAAGACAGTCCTAAAAGGAAAGCGATTCGACCCCATTCAACAGGCTTCGACGAGAGCCCTTGACAGCATGACACTCGAGGCCTTCCAGAAGGGCTACGAACAGTGGAAGGCGCACTGTGTTGATGCTGAAGTATTATACAGTCAAAAGTCGTTAATTCGGACACCCATAATCCGGACCTCAAAGCTAAAAACTTTCTGTGCATGCGCCACGTTGACACATGCGCATAGACGTTTATGCGTGCGCGTAAGACCTTTACGCGCATGCGCATATGCGTGTGCACAACTGCAGAATACGTTTTCGCGTGCGCGTTTAATGTATAACGGACAGTGCAAGTTAAAATTATATAATTATCTATTTGAGTTAATGTTGATGATTGCGTTGTTCCTTAATCTTCGAATTGGATGCGGCTTATTATTTTTTGTAGACTGTTAGAGCAATTTTATAAAAGTAAACGTGAACTTTCGATTATGTCAATTTCCGATTCTGGAGCTCCATAAGGATCTACAAAACGAAAGTATGTCTCGATGTCCGTCAAACAAAAAGTGGAATTGCTGCAAAAAATGGATAAAGACATGAAGAAGGTGACAGAGAGGTTAGTGAAAACGAAAAAATTTCGATTGACAAGTTAGTCGGTATTCTCGGCACTGCAATTATACGGGACTTGTAAATGAACAAGAAATCATGTCTGTTTATAGAATTAAAGAGAAAGTATTATCACATAAAACGAAACAACTTACATTGAAAGAAATGTTTAATAAAGTAAACAAATAAATATTAAGCTTCTTTTTTTTGTAAATTTTGATACCCTTTAGATCATAATTATTCTTTATTTCATAAATTACGGTTTCATATTTTTAATTTTAGAATTTGTGCATGCCATCTTACGAGATTTAAACTGATGATCTATAACCTGGAAAAATCGATAATCCGGAATCGCCGAAATCCCGACGAGTCCGGATTAACGACTTTTGACTGTATTTTGAAGAATTTTAGTCCGCTGTATTTAAATGTCCAATAAATTTCTATTTTGAGGTAAGTCTTTAAACTTTTGATTCACACCCTGTATAATGATTGCATTACATTAAGATATATATATATTTCTTACTTTGACCTAAGTGGGTCATCAGCAGAAAACTGAATATTGAACTGAGCTGCCCAATATTCAGCTGGGACCAATCCATTAAAATGGATTCCCACATGCCAGCTCTAACAACATTTTTCAGTCCCTTTTTCTGAAAATGTGTTTGGTTACTTGATAAAAGCTCTAATTTATTGTCCTTGGAAAGTTAGAAACAATATCTCACCTAAACTGACAACACTGTTCTATATTTTGAGTGAAACGTTTTCGCTCTACATGAATCCAACCATTAGGATCTGGATGAGCAGATTTCCTGAAAGGTGGAGGAAACATATCTTGTTTACCGTTGCACAAAAAGAAATTTACCAATTCTTTAATAATTCATGAAATCTCAAAATTACTAAAAAGGAATAACTGTTATGAAAAACAGATGCCGCATAGGGTACAAATGATTACGATTCACCACTAATGAATTATCATTTACCTCAAGAAAGAAGACAATTCAGAATTTTCCTTTAGGTTCTTTTGAGTAACAGCAGCAGATGAACACTGTTGAAATTCTCTGTTGAAAAAATTAATTTATATGCAATGAAGTATAATAAATATCAATTTGGAGCAAAGAGTTCATGAACAAAAATTTATAGATTCTGTAGTACTTCATGCATTTGCATAAAAAAGCTACCTTGTTTGAAGTTGCTGTTCAGTTTCTGAAGGAGCTTTCACATTCAACTGTGATGGCAGTTTCCTGTGGAATAAAATAATAATGATTACACTTTTCTGCATTATTTTGTAAAAAAAACAATTTCAGAGCATCAAAGCTAAAGTCAAGCTGTAAAATGCACTGCAAACTATCCTGTATGCTGTTTTTTCCCTTTATTCTGTAGCTTATATATGTTAATGTTTAAATACTATTTTTCCATAAGCAATTTATTAAATAGAACAGCCACACAGTTTTTGAGGTAAGTTTGACAGCTATGCAAAAATTAAGGCCATGGGGGGGATGCATTTTCTCCCGTCAGCAGTGATGATTCATTAGAAGTTGCTCTCCTCTGCAGTGACTTTAGGCAATATTTTCAGCAATCAGATGATTAACTGCCTAGTAGGCTGTATTATTTTCTTAACAAATATTAAATGAGCAGCTGGTAAGTTATAACATATATATATATATATATAAACACTAACAATAATGCATATAGTTAATAAACTCAGCCATTTATGACGTTCAGATTTTCAGAAACCAGAAGAAATACATTCTAATCACTAGCAAAAATGCCATTTATTAAATTAAGACTGGCAAAGGACTGATTCTTTTGTACCAAAATATCCTACATGTACATATAAAAATTCTCTGTACTTCGTCATTCACTTTCAAATTTGCCGTTATCTTAATAGATGCGTCATTTGCAGCATGTTAGAATCATAGGACAAGGACTGATTTCAAAGTGATGCACTTTAAAAAGATTTATTATAAACACACACAAATATTTATCTGATTGTAATTCTTTGTGCATGAAAGTGATCTGTAGTCACAAGGTTAATGTCTTTTAAACAGCTACAGTTTGAAACAAATTGATGTTTATCACCTGTGTAATCCCAACAGAACATAAAAGACAAATAAAATTTACTTGCTTAATTTTTTATTGTGAATGGAAAAATTACTTATTTTCCAAGAAAATATCTCAAGCTTGCCACAGAAATAAAGAATTTATTTCAGAGTTTGGCAAAGTGAAATTTAAAAGTGTGTTTATTATCAAGTAGATTACATGCAAATGTGATTTCTTGCATTGTAGCCTTCAAATAACATGGGAAGATAGCAAGTTAAACTTTTTTTGCGTGAAACAGAACTTTGCACTGAGTATCTCTAACCATATTTCTACAAACAGAAATGATTTTGCAGTTGAATATGGATTTTTTTTCTAGTGTTTGAGCTTGCATGAGAATAGTTGTGTCATCAACAAAGAAAATTTGAATTTTACAGTGTTGGGAAGAATTATAAGCACATATATAATAAAATAAGGAACTCAGTCTTGGGCCTCTTGTTCTGTAATCTGCCTCTGCACTGAAATGATCCATGACAGATAAAAATTCCTCATTAAAGAAGCCACTACATAAGCCTTTGAGAACATTAGAAATTTGAATGTTATTGACTGGGCGATTACGTTCTCCAGCTGTCACAACTAAGTGCAATAGCTGCTTTATCAAGGAAGCATTAAGTTTTTTTCAAGAAAACAATATACAAGTTGTATTCTTAGGCATTGAATTTTACTTGTCAAATTTCATTACTTTAAAAAGAAAAATGAATAAAGATTTTGATAGTTCAACAGTTGCTTAGTGTGATTCAGAAATTCACAGCTTGGCTGACAAACAGATTGCTTAAATATTTAATGCCTTGCTGTAAAAATATTTCTTTGTGTTTGAATTTCGAAGAAGGAAAGAAATTATATATATATATACATACCTCGACAGAGCTGATTCAGCAACAACTTCAGAATACAGACGAGAGGCTGAAGATGTTAAAATATCGCTGCCGCCATCACAGAGAGGAGGAAAATCCAATGAACTTCGAAGCTCTATTTTACTGGTACTTTTGGAACTCTCAGTTAAAAGTTGCGTCAAAACTTGAACAAACAGTGTAGCTAACTGCCGTGTTCCTGCTGCATTCAAATGCAGCCCATCCAGAGCCATGCATCCACTCCAGTCACGAGATGACATGCAGAAGGTTACATTATCCAGCTCTTCACAGAGATCAATCATTTTTTCATTAAACTGAGAACTCTTGTTGACAGAGCGCAGTCGAGGTCGCAATTCGTCCCTCTCATTATAAGTTAAATACTTCGAATCCACTCTAGGCAAAATTCCTGATATGACTACCTGTGCATACGGATTCACTCTACTCACTTCCCGAATTAAACTTTTATATTTTAAGACACTGTCATCCACAGTAGAATCCATATTATTGGTCCCTACATGAAAAAGGATACAATCGTATTCATTAAAGGATGAAATTTTTTTGGTCAATCTTTCTATTGTTATGCCCGGAAACGCGAGAGCATGCAGTTTATTATCATACAGCTGAGACGGTAAATATTGGTACATATATTTAATCATGGAATCGCCGGTTATCAGAACCTTCATAGTCGATTACAAGTTATAAAAACTTCAAAATTACAAGCCCGTTACAACACGCCGAACGACCTAATATTAATAATACTACTACGAACAACGACCAAAGAATATGTATTGTACATAGACATTCTTTGCAACGACAGATTGAACAAAAGCTTGGCTACTTTTGAACAATGCACTTGGCTCTAAAATTTATTCTGGTAACCTTACATTGCATCAGCGATTTCGAAAGGCATCATGGGAAAAAGTACACATTTTTCGGTAAACTTCCGGTATCAGGGACTCAGTTATCTGTAAAATTCTTTCCAAATTAACCCCCCTTTCCGATTAAAGAACCGTAATTCGTCCATTAATGTCACGTTTCACACAACACTGAATATAGCTAAATACGAAATTTCCAGATTCCCCCCCCTTTTACGATTAAACAACTGCAATTCGTCCATTAATGTCACATGACATATCTCATGATCTCTCATTTCCCTCACACAAAATAATGCGTAATCGGAACTGAGTGCTTCTCACATTATTACCAAAGTCCTAGGTAGTAACCTTTATCGCCTCCAAAATGTCGCCAAACTACCAGTTACCATATTCCAAAGATTAGCCTTTTATCATTTTCACCATGTTTGAGCTATCCGTCCGACGTCGTACTTGTAGACACTTCCTCCATGAATTTTACAGATAACTGAGTCCCTGATACCGGAAGTTTACCGAAAAATGTGTACTTTTTCCATGATGCCTTTCGAAATCGCTGATGCAATGTAAGGTTACCAGAATAAATTTTAGAGCCAAGTGCATTGTTCAAAAGTAGCCAAGCTTTTGTTCGTAATCGTATTATTAATATTAGGTCGTTCGGCATGCTTTGCACTTTGTAATCGATTACGAAGTCTGGATACGTTGTTTACGTTTTATGCGGAATTGTGGTGAGGTTGATAAAATCTTGCGGAATTAATAAGGGCCGCTCTTCGTATTTAATTTTTTTTTTCCGTGCTGTATAAGAGACTGGATGCAATGCGAATAAATCTCTATGCTACAGTCAATTATGATGATCATAATGATTTGCGACTTTCAAACTCTATTTTCTCTTACCGTAATGTTCGAAACAGATAATTTCCCTTTTCCTCCTTCAGGAAAATTCCCTGTGTGGGTTGCAACAATTATCAGGGTTACCATATTCTAGCGCACGTACGCTCACTTCCGATGTAAACAAATCCGCAATTTTGCCAAGTGCCGGTTATGGAAACATCCCCTATTTAACAATCAGTTTCAATTTTTAAATCATTTTTTGTGCATAAAGACGACAGCAGCCGATCCGTGCTTGCATGTACCACACATGTGTTTCTGGAATTAAATAACATGCTTTATTTAACTGTATATTTCGCAGAAAAGTACCTACTTGCTCTTAAAATGTAACTAACAACCATAAAGGTTGTTCTTTTTTCACATTCAATTTCCTGTTTATTTAAGAACAGAATATTACCTATGAGCCATAATACCTATGAGTCACACAATTTTTGCCAATTTACAAAGTTGTCAATTAGTTGAATGAATCAGAAGATAATAAGCGTAAGATAAGAAAAATATTAAATAAAATAATGCTTTAAAAAAGTTTCAATCTCATACAAAGAAGGGTTTTTACATTCATAAATCAAAGCTGCTAATGAAAAGTAAAACTTTTTATTTTCCTCATACAAAAGTCCGATAATGCCCTTATATACCCATTATAGAGATGAGATTTAAATTAATGCAACTAACAATTAATTAGCTAATATGCAGTCACCTGCTGGCATAAGATCGTCTGCTCATATTGATAATATAAATATGCGAAATATTTGCATTCAGACAAAATTTTGCACAATTTACAAACGGAAATTTTACACACAATTAATCTTACACAATAGACTGAATGTAATTACGCTAAGTAAATATAGTATCGCTCATATTCGTTAGCATTTCAAGCGCTAGTAACATCGCACGCCATTTTCGACCATGAGCAATTGTGAGCGCTTGGATGAAATCCAACAAGAGCATTTGCGAGAGCTTGGGCGAAATTCCCGTTTTCCCTCTCTCATTCCGAAACCCGTGCGATGAGCAAAAGTGAGGTTTGGGGTCTAGACGCTTGTGTTGATATCTCCCGTTTACTGCTCATCATAAAGTCGCCAAATCCTTTGTGCACCGGATACTAGGATTAAACCATCTCAGGCTCATTTCATATCGTAACTCAAACTCGAATTTATGCAAGCGATTTAAAGACCAAAATATCCCTGTAATTTTCTACTGTTTCATTTATACCACAATACATTAATCCAGCTGCTTTGTGTGTTCGATATAAGTAATGTGTCCGTGAACTTCGTCAGCGTTAAGTGTGAGATTTCTTCCAACAACTTGTTGTAAATCACTCAGTCTTATTTTGAAATGGGAAAGTAAATATTAACTTATTTACAAATGAAATATTTCAATAGAGAAGTGAAAAATCAGTCTACTAAATACCTGTGAAAAAACGTCATTTCTGTTGTTGAAGTTCTTGCAACTGAAGATGGATATCCACATTCAGAGTAAATCATATGATTGTGAAATCTGTTATGAATCCTTTCCAAGACCATCTTATTTAAAGAAACATATGCTTTTACATAGTGGGAAGAAACTTCATGCATGTGAAGTGTGTGGTATTTTTTTTTCACATAAATCTAATTTACATAAACATGTACTTATCCACATAGGGAAGAGAGCTCATGTTTGTGATAAATGTAATAAATCATTCCTACGAAAAGAGCAGTTAATGTCACATATTCGCATACATACAGGTGAGAAGCCTCATGTATGTGCTACATGTCACAAGTCGTTTACAAGGAAGCAGCATTTAGTAGTACATATGCGTGTACACACAGGAGAAAAGCCTTTTGTATGTGTTATATGTAATAAGTCATTTACTCAGAATTCTGAGTTACAAATGCATCTGCGCATTCATACTGGGGAGAAACCTTATGTATGTCATATATGTAATAATTCGTATACACAAAACCATGCATTACTGGCACATATGCATGTTCACACAGGAGAAAAGCCTCACATATGTACTGTGTGTAATAAGTCATTTGGACGAAAGCAAAATTTAATTGAACATACATATTCTCACACAGGAAGAAGACATTTTTGTAACCTGTGTGACAAATCATTTATGCGAAAACGTAGTTTAGTGTTGCATTTGCGTTCTCATACAGGAGAAAAGCCTCATGTATGTGATATATGTAACAAGGCATATGCACGAAGGAAGAATTTAGTTCAGCATGCACTTAACCACACAGCAAAAAAATATGTATGTGACATATGCCATATGTCATTCATGCAAAAACATGACTTAGCCGATCACTTATATATTCACTTAGGAGAGAAAAAGTCATTGGGAGAAAAGCAGAATATGGTACAGTGTATACTTAAACATATAGCAGAAAGATATGTATGTGATAAATGTAACACATCATTTGCACAAAAGCAGGATTTAATAGAACATTTACATAATCATTCAAGAGAAAAAAAATTATTTGCACAAAAGCAGAATTTAATGGAGAATGGACCTAATCATACAGAAAAAGAATGTGTATGTGACATGGTTAATACGTCATTCATGCAAAAGCAGAATTTAATGGAATATAGTCATTTTAAAAAGTCACGTACACAAAAACAGAACTGTATAGATTCCAACCAGTCAACAAAAAAATATCTGTGTGAGACTTGTAATGCATCATTCACACAAAAGCATGATTTAGTGGAACATTTACATGCTCACTCAAAAGAGAAATCCCATGTATGCTATATATGTGATAAATCATTTCAAGAAAAGCAAAATTTTGATCAGCATATGCTTATCCATTCAGCTAAAGAATACATGTGTGATGTATGTAATAAGTCCTTTGTGCAGGAAGGTGATCTTATTGAACATTTACGTATTTCAACAGGAGAGAAGTCTCATGTAAGTGTGTATGATAACTGATATACATGAAAATATGATGTATTGTTTTTTTATATAGAAACACATCAAGTGTTGATAATAGACCAGTCATAATTGCCCTTTGGTTATAAGTTGCTATTTAGTCATAAGTGCACTTGTGTTTTATCATGTAAGCATTGAGTTAGCAAGCAATAGTACCAGAGTTTGACTTTAATTTGCCATGTTTTCTTCCCAAAAGATGAAGGCACCATCACCATTCTCATTTATCACCGATCATAGGCCTTGGTCTTCAACCCATTGAAGGAGCAAAAGCTCATATTTTAAGAGAAAATTTTCTGGAGGTCTCAAAATATGCATAGTTGGCAATTAGTTAACCTATAAAAGACTGATAATGAAATTCTGCTACTCAACCCTAGGTTGAATTTTTTACAGGTGGATAGATTTTGTTAGTGTTGCATTATTGTGTGGTTTTCATCATTTCCTGATAAAGTGTACAATAGTTTCCCTTAGAAAGTTCTGGAATTTTTTTCTTTGCAGTCTGCTTTTATTCAGTTTAACCATCAAAGGATTGACATACATGTGTGATATGTATAAAATATGCAAAGCTTAAAAAAAAAAAAAAAAAAAAAAAAAAAAAAAAAAAAAAAAAAAAGACTATTTGTGTGTCTCTAAGGTTTGTATTTCAACCTTGTGAAATGTAGTATGTCTCGAGGTTGAAAGCATTAAGCACCTGTATACATGTGCAAGTGAGATAAGTTGTATATATTTATACAATTATGAGTATTTAATAATGATGGTAAATATGTAGTGTTTTTTTTATATGTTTGCATTGTCGACGAAATGCAACTTCATGAGTAAACGAGGGTATTTAATAATTGATGCAGAAAAAGGCATTTTAAATCGTGATTTTAATGAATAACGAACATGGGTTTACTACTGCAGAGAACCCATTAATGAATGTACATTTTTGTACAGTTTATGTACAGCCAATGCTGTTGTCAAACAGTGCCAAGTTTGACAACAGCATTGGCAATGATTTTAAACATAATATCTAGTGTAAAGTTCACAGAAAAATATACCTAAAATATGTCAAAGTAGCTGGTATACAAGCTACTTAATGTATGTGAATTAAAGTTGGCGGAAAAGTATCTTAAGCATATATATATTGTACAAATTTTGAGATCTGAACTCGTTGTGATTTATGAAGTAATGAAGTATTTATGATCTAAAGATTATCAAAATATACAAAAAAAAAAAATTGGTCTGACAGCAATTTCCGCTGCAGTACCCCTCATAAACATTGGCAGGAATTTTCCGTGAACGACTGGGGAGGTATCCTAGCTGATTATCTGGTAGGCCCTTACATCATGCCAGACCGTTTGACCGGTTCAACATAACTTATCTTCTTGGAACAAGTGTCTCCCAGTTTATTGGAGGCTGTTCTGCTCCCCATCCAGAGAGACGTGATTTATGCACGATGGAACCCCAGCACATTTTTCCTTCATGGTCCGTAACTTTTTTAATGCCACGTATCCCGCGCAATGGATCGGAGGTGGCAGGCCTGTGGCTTGGCCTCTCCGCTCACTGGACCTCAAATTACTGGACTTTTCCTTCTGCAATGTTTACTTTGTTAAACATTTCTTTCAGTGTAAGTTGGTTAAGTTGCTTTGTTTTTTGTGCTAGTACAGTCAAAAGTCTTTAATCCGGACTCGTCGGGACTTCGGCGATTCCGGATTATAGATCATCAGTTTAAATCTGGTAAGATGGCATGCAGAAATTATAAAACTAAAAATATGAAACCGTAATTTATAAAATAATGAGCAATTATGATCTAAAGGATATCCAAATTTACCAAAAAAGAAGCCTAATATTTATTTGTTTACTTTATTAAACATTTCTTTTAACGCGCAGATGCGTAAAGCATACCTTACTTATAGCCGAAATTAGAAAATTGCAACCAGAAAACTATGTGATTTGTATTCATGATATTTATAATGACGAGGAATTTGATTTAAATCATATCAAAGACGGAGTACATCGAAATTAAATACTACATTTAGTAAGGAATTATAAGCCGACTAAAATAAAAACATCTGCCCTGAAGATAACGATAGTGTTGACAGATCAACTTCCAGTTCATTGCGCGCCGCGACGTGCCCCCCCCCCCCGCGCAGAGCAGCGTGAAATTGATAAACAGATTTCAGAACGGTTAGATAAACAAAGGATATGCTTTTATCCATTTTTTGTAGCAATTCGTTTTTTGTTTGATGGACATCGAAACATACTTTCGTTTTCTAGATCCTTTGGGAGCTCCAGCATCGGAATTCTATTTGACATAATCGAAAGTTCAAGCTTACTTTTAGAAAATTGCTCTTACAGTCTGCAAAAAATAATAAGCCGGATCCAATTTGAAGATTAAGGAACAACGCAATTATCAACATTAACTGAAATAGATAATTAGATAATTTTAGCTTATACCGTCCGTCGTACATTAAACGCGCACGCGAAAACGTATTCTGCACTTGCGCAGATGCATATGCGCAGTCGTAAATGTCTTGCGCGCACGAGTAAAACACCTATGCGCATGCGTCAATGTGGTGCATGCGCAGAAAGATTTTAGCTTTGAGGTCCGGATTATAGATCATTCCGGATTACGGGTGTCCGAATTAACGACTTTTGACTGTACTAATTCTATAGACAGACGTAAATTTCTTGTTCAGTTCCAAAGTTCCATTGTTTAAATCCTGGGCTAATCTTTGGAATATGGTAACGGGTAGTTTGGCGACATTTGGTAAGGCGATAAAGGTTACTAGCTAGGACTTTAGCAATAATCTGAGAAGTACACATTTCCAATCACAGATTATTTTGTCTCAGAGAAATGAGAGATAATGAGACATGCCATGTGACATTTCTGGACGAATCAGAGTTCTTCAGTCCAAAAGGGGGGATTACATGTTTCATATATAAATTTGCCCTGTAAAAGTAAATTTCTGTGCACGTTTGTTCCACTACTTTCTGGAAAATTCCGATCGGGATTTTAGCCAATAAGCACTTAGACGAATCAGAGTTCTTTAATCCAAAAGGGGGGATTACATGTTTCATATATAAATTTGCCCTGTAAAAGCAAATTTCTGTGCACGTTTGTTCCACTACTTTCTGGAAAATTCCGATCGTGATTTTAGCTAATAAGCACTTAGAAACAATTTCGCACCTATCGATAGCAGTATTTGGTTAATCTTTGGATTATGGTAGCTTGGCGATTGTTTGGCGACCAACCCTGCTACAGCAACCTGCTAATTTTTGTTTTCACTGAGTAAAGGCATTTTTTTTTTTTTTTTTTTTTTTTTTACTCAACATTTCCAACATTTTTTTCCAACAATCTGCTAGCCAAATTACGCTTATGTTAGAACTTTTATGGAACAAAAGTGCTTAATGAAGACGAAGATTAGGTGCAAAATTAAGACAAAGTGCAGAATCGCCCACTGCTTGCCGCGTTTTTATGAGTTGCCATACACGGTATCATCCATGTAGACGTCGACATATTTTCACTAAAAAAAACATCCCAGAATTGCACAAAAATGGCATTGCGCACACTCTTGACTATATCCATGTACACTGCTAAAGTCCTAGCTAGTAACCTTTATTACCTTACCAAAATGTCGCCAAACTACCTGTTACCATATTCCAAACATTAGCCCAGTATTTTCTGGATTTTACATACTATAGACCAGGGCTGGCCAACGAGTCGATCACGAGGCTAATTTTGATTGATCGTCGATTGCTCGCAATGGCTGGAGTGGAATTCCGTGTACAATGGATTTTGAAGTGATTGTAGAAGACAAAACCTTTTAGCAATAGTATACTGGAGTCTTGGAATTTGCAAAGGTAAAAAATTCCTAGAATTCTGACAGCTGGACACTGTGATATCTGCCCATCCAGCACAATTCATTTCGACTTACGTTTTAAACTTGTCACCGGATGCAATACCAGAATGCAACTGTTAGGGCTCGACTCATCAACTAACACAGTCAGTTAGCTCGAATATTTGGTAGTGTCATATAGTAGCTTCTTTTCTTTTGTATTAACAGTATTATCATTTATCAATATTATTTATCCTCAGTGACCACTTTGGGTTTCAATTTTTCTTCTGTTTAAAATGTAAGTACTTTTTCTTTGTTTTAAATCGAATTGATTTTCTTACGTATCTATTTATTTGCTAAGTGAGCATTCTCGAGAACAGATCTTTAAACTGCGGTCATTATACTGAGAGAAAAATAAGGGGCAGTATTACAAATATATTTAGAAATAACAAAAATTCTATTTAAATTAAGATTTCAGTATTTAAACCATAATCAATTTGGTACTATTCCGTTTTGAGGACCGTAAAAAATTGCCAAACTATTATTGATGCCGCCAAAAATAATTGTGGCAACCCTAACGCAAGAAAGGAAGTATTATACGAAATAATTATCTAAAGATTTTTGTTTTATTATACGAAATAACTATCTAAAGATTATTGTTTTAATTTATATGAAAGGTTAATTTCATACAATACTTTTTTTTATTATTATAATTTATATAAAAAAGGTTAAACATAGCTGAATGGAAGCATAAGAGTAAATAAATGTTTCAGATTATTATTATAATTTGTATAAGAAAAGGCTAACCATAACTGAATGGATTTCTGCATCGTTCTTTCGCTATCGAGTTATCGCTAAAGCATAATTTCATCTCGTTGGTTGTTCAAACATAATTTTCTATAATGAATGATGCCTTTTCTTTGAAAAAATTCTATTGCAGACGTTTCGTCATGGGCAATTCCCAAAATGTTAAATCTATAGGATATCAAAAAAGGATTTAAAAATTAAACTAGTATTTCAATGGCGTCTTAAGAAATATAGAACTATCTAAACTTACGCAATTTGAAATCAGCGCGTACGCTAGATTTGGCGCGCTGTTAATGGACGCTTTTGCTAGATTTGGCACTTTTGCGCATATATTTTCGCTGCAATTTTTTACGGTCCTCAAAACGGAATAGTACCCAATATTTTGTAAATTTAACATGTTCTTGCAAATTTGAATATATCTTTATTAGATTTTAATACACTTTTATTGCTGTGTCCGATCATAGTATGCAGCATTGTTAGCATTTCTCTCAACATAAGGAAGATGATGGCTGCAGTTCATGAGTTTTTAATTTTCTAGAAAAATATTTAATTCAATATTTATTCTTTAAATTGTCGTATTTCTTTGCATTCTACTATACACATGATGAACATGAGTAGTAAACCGAAGAAATCAAAAACTTATCACTTCAATGAAGAATGGGAACTTGATTACTTTTTTTACATTGTTGAATGACAAATGTTATTGTTTAATATGCCTTACCTCAGTAGCCATTACTAAAAAGGGTAATCTGGAGAGACATATTTTTAGCTTAACAAAACAAGTATCAAACAGATTATTAAACAAATTCTGAACTGAGAAAACATAAAGTAAGGATCTTAAAACTCAATTAACAAATCAACAAAGCATTTTTAAAGTCTTAAGCAGTAACTACTGCCATTCAAAATTAGCTATCTCTTAACCAGAAAATATAGTAAGCCATTTTCCGATGGTGAATTTGTAAAGGCAATTTTTTTTAGAAATGTCAGATTCACTTTTTAACAATTTTAAGAGCAAGTGTGAAATTGTTGCTGCAACTCAAGATCTACAATCAACCCAGTGATGCAACGAATTGAAAGGATGAGTGGGAATGTAAAAGAGCAGTTACATAATTATATTAATAGCTGTTCTTATTTTTCCCTTCAGTATGATGAACCAACAGATAAGGCACAATTAAAGTCAAAAGTTGTTAATTCGGACACCCGTAATCCGGAATGATCTATAGTCCGGACCTCAAAGCTAAAAACTTTCTGCGCATGCACCGTGTTGACACATGCGCATAAGACTTTTTACGACTGCGCATATGCGTGTGCGCAAGTGCAGAACACGTTTTCGCGTGCACGTTTTATGTATAACGGATGGTATAAGCTAAAATTATCTAATTATCTATTTCAGTTAATGTTGATGATTGCATTGTTCCTTAATTTTCGAACTGGATCCGGCTTATTATTTTTTGCAGACTGTAAGAGCAATACTATAAAAGTACACTTGAACTTTCGATTATGTCAAACAGAATTTCCGATTCTGGAGCTCCCAAAGGATCATACAAAACGAAAGTATGTTTCGATGTCCAACAAACAAAAAGTGGAATTGCTGCAAAAAATGAATAAGGACATGAAGAATGTGACAGAGAGGTTAGTGAAAACGAAAAAATTTCGCTTGACTAGTTGGTCGGTATTCTCAGCACAGCAATTAACGGGACTTGAACAGCAGAACTTTGTAACTGAACAAGAAATTATGTTTGTTTATAGAATTAAAGAGAAAGTATTATCACATAAAACGAAGCAACTTAAACAACTTACATTGAAAGAAATGTTTAATAAAGTAAATAAATAAATATTAAGCCTTTTTTTTTTTTTTTTGTAAATTTTGATACCTTTTAGATCATAATTGTTCTTTATTTCATAAATTACGGTTTCATATTTTTAATTTTAGAATTTCTACATGCCATCTTACGAGATTTAAACTGATGATCCATAATTCGGAATCGCCGAAGTCCCGACGAATCCGGATTAACGACTTTTGACTGTACTTGTTTTCGTTAATGTGGTTCGTATGTAAACGAATTTATTATTTTACACCTAAAGAAGAGTTGTTGGGTATGATTTCTTTGAAGGAAAGGACTAGAGGTGTAGATATATTCAAAACCTTTCAAAAACTTGCTCAATGATTTGAAAGTAGTACCTTTTTTAAAATTAGTGTCAATAACAATGGATGGTGCAGCTGCAATGATAAGTAGCATAAATGGATTTATAGCCCTATATGTTAAAAGGAAGATGAATTCTCTGCCTTTTTAAGCTGTCACTGCATAATTCACGAGCAAGTGTTAGTTAGCAAGAGACTAAACACAAGAGGTAATGGACATAGCATTTAGAATTGTTAACTCAGTTCGAGGAAGTTCCCTCAAATGGCGTCTCGTCCAACTGCAGCTCGATGAAGGCCAACCTGAATTATTACTACATACAAATATCAGATGGCTAAGCAGAGGTACATTTCTGTAGCGATTTCATGATTTATTGCCTGAAATTTTTTTCACAAACAAGATGGAAACTGAAAATTTAAATGACGGAACTTGGCTTAATGACTTAGCATTTCGTACTGAGTTAACTTCAACATTAAGTCATTTAAATTCAGAATTACAAGGTAAAAATAAAACAGTAATTGATATGATCAGCTCCATAGATGCATATAAAACAAAATTTATTTTGCTAATAGAAGACCCACAAAAAAATAATCTGAACGATTTTCCAAATATAGCGGATAACCTACAAAAGCAAGTGTCGTGGAAATCCAAAAAGTAATTGAAGATTCTGTGATAAGATTCCAGGATTTCGAAAAAATTAAAGAAATTGTGGAATTCATATCTTTTCCTTTTATAAAAGATTTAAGTGTGAAAAACCAAAAAATTTCAGGCATATTTCATATGGATCAAAAGGCATTAGAAAATAAAATTATAATTTTGCAAGCCCGAAAATTTGAAGATTTGTGGAAATATGTGAACTGAGAAAAATATCCAGGTATCACCAAATGTAGCGAATATATCTATTCTTGTTTCGAATCTATATACCTATGCGTATCAGCATTTTCACACTTGAAATTAACGAAGACAACAACGTTTTGTCCTGACTGATTCCCATACTGAAGCCTCATTATTATTATCTTTGTCAGGATATACACCTAATTATAATTCCTTAGTTAGGAACATGCAAACTCAGTCTTTCCATTGATGTTATAGCAACAAAGTAAATTCTAAATCTGTCTTGGCGTCTCGTCCATGGCAAATCTGTCTTTGTCTGTAGCTATTTTGAATTAATAAATATTGTTAATAATTATCCATGTTCTTTTTTCTTCCTTTGACATGAATTTTTGGGATCTTTAAATAATAATTGCTGTTTTTTTTGTAGAAACCTTATATCTATATTTAAGTACGAGGTATGCTCAGCGAGCTATTGATAGACTAGCAAAAATTAAGCCATGTTATTCTTTAATGATAAATTCTTCTGCCCCCCCCAAAATGCAGAAGTGAAATATATAAATCAAATTATGTCATACTGTGCATTTTTCATATTAACGAACAAATAGTACAACAACTTATACATGGATAAACATAGATAAAAAAAGAAATTGCATTTTAAGTTAGTAAAAGTCTATCTTGAAAAAGTGTCGGAATATCGCATTTTTTAGGTATTGCATGTACGGAATGTTGCTATTAAAAGTTGGGTATGGAAATTAATTTTCTTCATAAGTGTATATCTCGAAAACTTAATAAGTGATTTAAAAAATAAAAAATAGTTTTTAACATATACAGTCAAAAGTCGTTAATCCGGACTTGTCGGGACTTCGGCTATTTCGGATTATCGATTTTTCCGGATTATAGATCATCAGTTTAAATCTGGCAAGATGGCATGCAAAAATTATAAAATTAAAAATATGAAACCGTAATTTATGAAATAAAGAACAATTATCAAAATTCACACACAGAAAAAGCTTAATATTTATTTGTTTACTTTATTAAACATTTCTTTCAATGTAAATTGTTTAAGTTGCTTCGTTTTATGTGATAATACTTTCTCTCTCCAATTCTATAAACAGACATAATTTCTTCTTCAGTTACAAAGTTCTGCTGTTCAAGTCCTATAATTGCTGTGTCGAGAATACTGACTAATTTGTCAATCAAAATTTTTTCGTTTTCAATAACCTCTGTGTCACTTTGTTCACTATTGGAAGCGAATTATAATGATGAAGAATTTGATTTAAATCATATCAAAGACGGAGTACATCGAGATGAAATACTACATTTAGTAAGAAATTATAATCCAAATAAAATAAAAAACTTCTGCCCTGAAGATAAGGATAGTGCTGACAGATCAACTTCCAATTCATTGCGTGACGCGGCGTCCCTCCCCCCACCGCAGAGCAGCGTGAAATTGATATACAGATTTCGGAATGGTTAGAGAAACGAAGGATATGCCTTTATCCATTTTTTGCAGCAATTCAACTTTTTGTTTGATGGACATCGAAACATGCTTTCTTTAGCTTTGTAGATCCCTTGGGAGCTCCAGCATCGGAAATTCTGTTTGACATAATCGAAAGTTCAAGCTTACTTTTATAAAATTGCTCTAACAGTCTGAAAAAAATTATAAGCCAGATCCAATTCAAAGATTAAAAAACAATGCAATCTGCAACATTAACTGAAATACATAATTAGATAATTTTAGCTTATACAGTCCGTTATACATTAAACGCGCGTGCGTAAACCTATTATGCGCATGCACAGCTGTAAAGGTTTTACGCACATGCGTAAGCGCCTATGCGCAGAAAGTTTGTAGCTTTGATGTCCGGATTATGGGTGTACCTACCCATACCTCGCTGGAATGCACTTTATACTGAAACACAGTGGACATTGTATTTTACAGCCTTCTTCCCCCTTCGACGACACCAATGACACAAAGTCGACTGCGACATAAGATAAAAAGTAAGACATTATATACGAAAAAGTTGGCCACCCCTGCTATAGACTATATACTTCTCCATTACTAATACAGACTACATACTTTTTCATTTTTCTGGTATTTTCCGTACTACAGATTTCGCCATTTGTTGATTGATGATTCATTGCCATTGTCATCGCAATGAAAAGCTTCTGTTGTATCATCTTCATTTATTACCACTTCTCCACATTTCTTTAAAAAATTCATTAATTGGAAAATTTCATTTTACGGTTTGGAATATCCAAAAAACTTCAAATTAACGGGTATCTTCATCATTCTCAAAATGAAATATGGTAGTTGACCACAAATTATTCCAAGCATTCTTTGAAGTATCAGGAGATACATCCTCCCATGATCTTGCGATGCTCCACACATCAGATTTTGTGCTAAAATATTTCAAATTTTTTTTAGTAGTCTTGCCATTATTTAAGAAATTTAACATGGATTTTAGAAATGCTACTTTTATATTTGCATTTCCACACATGCACTATTCTATTTTCTGTAGGCTGAGTGATGGATGTGTGATTTGAAGGAAAGACTAATACAGATGCATTGTCTTTTACTAAAACTTTAAGTGAATTATGAACCAAACAGTGGTCTACATTCAGGACAATTTTACTGTCATCAGGTAGACCAACCGAATTCAAATGTTGCCAAGCCTCGGGTATGAAATTGTTTTCAATCATTAACTCTTCTGTTATTCATGCTCTTTTATTTGCACAATATGTCATGTGGAAATCTTTACTCTTTTTTAAAGTCGTGTGATATACATTATTGGCTAAGGGATAAGGTTCGGAGAACAGCCTTAACGCTAAAACGGGGAGAAACAACTTATTATGGTAGACCACGTTATGGTTGTCATCCGATGACGTATTTCTTCTAGGAGGACAGCGTGATTCTTTTTCCCTGCTAAGGGATTATCCGTAGCAGCAGATCGGGATACGTATTAATTATGTTGACTGTTTGCTTATCAAGCAAAGAGTATTAAATTAGAAATAGTACATAATTGAATAACATATTGATAATATATGTAAAAATAAGTGTCTTGCACCTGTAAATATTTATTTAATGCTTTATTTTCTGTTTTCATTTATTTAATGCTTTATTATCTGTTTTCATTTGCTTTGTTATGCTTCCCTGTTTGCTGTTCCTAACATGGTTTATTCTGTAGCTTTTTAGTTTTTATTTTATGTGCATTGATTGCAAGTAATCTATAAACATTTTCTTGTACTTTCTTTCTTGCAATGTGTGCTTTCATATCGTGGTGCAATAAAATAAGTTAATGTGTGCTTTAATATCATATTTATAGTTATGTATAGTAATCTGAATTCAGAGGAACTTTAAATTTGCCTATAGAGTGGCAGTTTTACTTCACAGTTGCTATCACAATTAATAAATCCTGATGTCATAAAATAATGCTGTATGCAGTTAATACAAGTGGATTTAAATGCTATAAGAATAAACTAAAAATAGTTTGTTTCATTTTTGATTTTAATTGTCATAAATATAAATCATCTCCAACTTACAGAATGTGATAGTGAAAATTTTGCAGTATTTCCATCATGATTTATTTAATTTAATTAAGTAAACTGAAGTCCTTGGTAATTGTTTATGATTACAGCAAGATATTTGAGTATTATTATAAATGAATTGTACAAATAGATAATGCAAACTTCATGCATTACAATGACAGTGGATCTTGTTTAGGAAACAGAGATTGATTCTACTGCAGACCTTGTCAGCCAATTAGCATCACTGCAGCAGAAACTTGCTGAATAGCTTTCAAAGTATATGCCAAACACTTCTTTGTCATTGTGATGCATGTATTGTAGTGAGTAACAGTTCATCTGAACAATTCTGATAAATATCAAGCATTATTTCTTGTAAATATCTATGATTAAAATGGCATTTTATTCTCTATGTTCTTTGCACTTAATATGTTTCTGTATTCATGTTTCACATTCCACAATACATTGTATTGCGAAAATTATTACTTAAGCCATGCTATATTATACCTTAGAGGGTTGACTATAGAGGCAAATAAAAATTAAATTTTATGTATATTAGGAATAGTATTTATATGATATTTGAATATAGAGTTCATATCATAAGTCATATACAGAACTACCTATCAAAATGTTTTGCAATGAAATTTATTATCCCCCTTTTTACCAAATAAAAACAAAATGAGGCATTTAACACCTGCAAGCTATGTAAATAATGAGGCATAGAAAATCTGTAAGGCATGTAAATAATGAAACATGTAAAATCTGTTACTCATGTAAGAGCAATACAGTTATTCAACTAATATGTTTAACAATAATATTGATTCTAGATTAGCTAATTGCCCCCCTTCTTGAAAAAAAAAAAAAAAAAAAAACACATATAATGCATAGGACATTTTACAGAATTACAGCTAAACTCAAATTACATACTTTTTAATTTACTTATTTAGTAATAGTTTGACTTATTTTATTGTGATTTTCATTTTTATTTTAATTTGATTTGGCTTGGTCTGCATGATTTGTTTATGGCAAAGTATGTGAGAGCTATTTGCATAAGCAGAAGCATGCTTTCATAGAGGACTTTCTAAAAGACACTCACTCGTATCCTCATTACACATGCAGCCAATCTGTTTACCTAGAACTGCAGTCAGGTCAAACTACTAGCTTTGAGCAACTTTACTGCTCAAGCACTGGTGGGCACATTTTTGTTATGATGGAATAAATTTTTGCATTGTATTTTTACATTTTTCTTTGAAACAGTTATGGACTTATTTTCTGTTTTTAAGCTGTGATATTGAGACTATTATGGTGTCATTTTGCAAATGACTTGTATTCATACATGTGCCCCCAATAATACTTGTGTACCTAAAAACTTGCTCAATGCTTATTATGCAAAGTATTCAGTTTAAAAGTGTACCCGGCTAATCTTTGGAATATGGTAACAGGTAGTTTGGCGACATTTGGTAAGGCGATAAAGGTTACTAGCTAGGACTTTAGCAGTGTACATGTCAAGAGTGTGCGCAATGCCATTTTTGTGCAATTCTGGGATGTTTAAAAAAACAAACAACAACAACAAAAAAAAAAAAAGCAGACTGTTTTCTACTGAACTTAAAAAAGTGAAAATAGGTCGACGTGTACATGGATGATACCGTGTATGTGCAATTCTTAAAAACGCGGCAAGCAGTGGGCGATTCTGCACTTTCTCCCAATTTCGCACCTAATGTTCGTCATGATTAAGCATTTTTGTTCCATAAAAGTTCCAGTATAAGCGTAATTCGGCTAGCAGATTGTTGGAAAAAATGTTAAGTAAAAAAAAAAAAAAAAAAAAAACACGCCTTTACTTCGTGAAAACAAAATGGCGTCCAAAACAAAGCTAGCAGGTTGTTGTAGCAGGGTTGGTCGCCAAAAAATCGCCAAGTTACCATAATCCAAAGATTAACCGTGTACCCTTAATAAAAATCATAATTGTACGCATTCATAAGACATGCCTTGTATGTCATTCATACATTGTATCATACATTCAGGTTTCAGCCTTAGAAGGCCAGCGAGTGATGTTGTTCCATTTGGAAAGATTGATTGGAATGAGCCTGTGCGTGAATACTTCATAACAAGATAGATACTTCATTTACTGAAGAATACTACTGAATTATATAGATATTGAAACTATCAAAGTGGTAGTACAAGAATTGGATCAGAGTATGGAATCATTAATCAAGGGATACTATGTATGGCTCGACAAAGCTATTCCATATATTGATCTTTGCATAAATTCATCTTTGAAAACTGCCAAAAATATTTAACAAAAAAAAAAAGGGGGGGGGGAACTTTAATGTTATGCAGTGAAAGGAATGGGTTTTTATTTCTATAGCAGGCTACACTTCCTGACAATAGATAAATTAAGTACACAAAGTAATGAAATCTTGCATCTTAAAAGGAAACCAGATACTTTTTCTGGTAGTAATGAAGAAAATCTGAAGGTATTCCTAAAGGTTTTCTAAAACTGCCAGAAGAAAACTTCCAAAAAATGTTACTAAATATGTAACTAGTAAGAAAAAAGGTTGTCATCTTGATTCATCTAAACCCCAAGATAGCAGTCAGCCTTCTACAAATAACCTACATAATCCTAATAGTCAAACAAAATTTGTCACCTCAACCTAGTTCAGTTTCATGTTCATTTCTCAGAGAAGGCGTGACTGTCATATTCTTTCTGGCATGTAGGCATTTGAATTCTGCTGAAGCAAAAGTTTCCTAGAGCAGCCAATGATAGAAAAAGATAAATACAAGACCACTGGCTAATGAGTTGCACTTTATTTTGCATACACAATCTTATGCTTTCAAATATATTTTCATTTCAGAGCACGTTTGCCAAAATGGGACCTTCATTTATTACTTACTTAATTATCTGATCACTAAAATTTCAAAATTTTAGTGATCAGTTTATTAATTAAACTTACTTAATTTTTACAAAAGTAATTATTGAGATATCTCAGGCTATTATAAATCTCAGTATATCATAAATTTTAAGGTATGTATATATCTGAAACTGTTAATAAGAAATTAGGCACATTCACATTATGTAACTAAATTCATTTCATAAACTTGGTATATTTTTAATATATTAGAGGTATTTTGAACTGTGAGTCATAATTGGTTTGTTTTAGTTGATTATTGCAAAGCAAACTAGGGTTTTCTTTCTAAGGGGAGGATTCCTCCGTGGAGGACTTTCTCGGGAAAACTAGCTCATATACATGGTACAGGTAGGGAAAACAATGAAAACACCCATGCAGCCAACCCTGTTCTTCTGAAATCGAATAGGAACTGCCCGTATTCAGTGATTTTTTATCACTCAGCCGCTGGTTACCTGTGAGTTATAAGACGTGCTGTCATTTACACTGCGTAACGTAAATATGAGCCACACTGAGTAAAATAAATTCTGCTTTATCATAATTGATGACACTTTTGTATGTCTTGCATTAAACTCGCATTTAAAATTCTTTTACCATAAATGCAAAATTCAAGGAGGGGGAAAAACTATCTCTTTCAAAAACATTGAGATTAATAGTTATAGAAATGCTTATAATACCAAGAGTAATTTCTTGTAAATAGTTATTCAGAATACCGATAGTAGTAAATTACAAATTACAATGTTATATAGAGAAGGGAATGAAATTCTAAAATAAAATGCGTTATTGATACAACCATTGTACAGTATAGATTATCTTGTATAAATAAAGTAACAAGAAGAAGAAAGTTCACAAGGCTTTCAACTTTACATGTCAGTATTGAAAAACATTCTACAAAAGGATGAGAAGTTTTACGCTGAATTTTGAACATGTGGTTTAATGTTTTATTAATCATAAGCATATGCATTTCAAGTGCTATCTGCCTAGAACAAGATGCTTCTTAGCACCAAAACCATGGCAGCAGTTCAGTTGAAAGCATTCTTAAATCTTCCATAGATTTAAAGATAAAATTATATAACTTTTTCTAAAATCACTTACATGCACAGTATTAAAACAATTTAATGCCTTACTTTCAGATTTATAGGCATCTTTATCAAGAACTGCAAAAGAGGTTAATTTGATTGTCCTATCAATGCAAAACTGAAGTGTTATAGCAAATAAGAAAAATATTGTAAATAATCTTTATTACAAAAAGAATTTATATAGATAAAGTATTTTTCATAAACAGCTGAAGGACACTGAAAAAAAAGATCTGTCTTAATATAAGAGAAATTGCACTTGTGTCCCTGGTATTTAATGAATAATAAGAGGAACGTTAAGCATTTAGGTAGTGAAGGAATTATTTAATGTAGGAGAAACCTGTTCATTAAGCATAATTCTAACATTATTTTGATAACATTTATGAAATCAACCTGTGAAAATGCTCTATTCTAGCTATAAAATATATAGCAGTCTATGTAAGATTTTATTAGAAAGACACATAAATAAAGGTCATTATTGGTTTTCGCGGTTTCCCCATGCGTAACGTAAATATGAGCCAGTTTATCTTAATAAGTCCTCCATGAAAGCATCGTTCCTCTTAAGCAGATCCCCCTTGTAAACATCGCCATATTCAATTAATTTAACCTACAATTTCAGTTGCATTTCTGTAACATATAAAACGACACACCAAAAAGGAGTTATCTGAATGAGACGAAAATCTGTAGATGGATTGAAATCGAAACTAGTATGATATGAATTTAATTTTTTATTTAGGAAATACAGCTACAAAAGCAAAATAAATAATGCAATGGCATACCTTTAGCCCTAATGCAAGCTCTAATCCGGTTAAGCATTGACTCGTAGAGTTGGCGGATGTGCTCCTGGAGGATTCCTTGGCATATACTTTCAATACTGGATACAGTACTGCATCCTGGATATAAGAACAATTAGCATTCCAGCGCATGCGCGCAAAGCATGTATGAGTAATACCATCTGCATTGCATATAAATGGGGGGGAATTGAACAACGGGTTTTTCATTCAGAAATCGTATTTAAGCGTTGGTTGCTCGGATTAAGATTATATTACGCCCCCTATAAAAAGAAGAAACTCCTACTAGTATGCGTTTGAATTCGACCACGGCAAGATCGTGGACCATTGGACTACTATTCATTCTTCCGCGACATTGCTGCCCGTGTTGGTCGGGATCCCATGACTGTAAGGCGAATATGAGATCAATGGGTTCATATTAAACTCCGTGCAAAATCTCAGTGTCCTTGGGGCATTAAAACCTGAGAGAACGTTGCCGGCAGTAAGATGACGTCTGCAGCACCACGGACAGTCAGCACGGTGACCACTGTTGCTGCTTCCAGTGACGCTACAACAGAAACAGTTGCAACTACAGTGGACGTCATCGACGACACTGGGTACAGGAGTGCACCATGTCGTGATTCAGACGAAACCCATTCTGTGTACAGCATGATACGAACGCATTCGTGTGCGGAGGCACAGACAAGAATGACATTGGCAACTTGCATTCGTGAAAATCACATGAGCCCAGCACCTGTCGTGCTGGTATGAGGTGCCATTCCGCCTTCATCCTGGTTACGTCTTGTTCCCATAACCGGTAGTGTGAGCAAATGTCTTTACATTTGATGTGTTAATGCCCGTAGCTGTGCCCTGTCTTCAAGGCCTACGTGACGCCATCTTTCAACAAGATGATACACGACTTTATGTTGCCTGTGCTGTTCTGAAGTTCCTTGAGACAGAATGTGTTCAAGTGTTGTCCTGATCAGCACATTCTCTAGATCTCTCACTCATCTTATCATGGGTTGCCGGGAGATTGCCATGCCATCACTGGCCAGAAAATAGAATTGAAGCTGCATGGAATGAAGTACCTGTGTTTGCCGTTCGAGCTTAGTTCGATTAGATGCTCAACCGGATTACAAATGTTGCTGCTGCCAGAAGTGTTACCTTTATGTACTGAATTGCGCATGTTATTAACCCCATACCACTTGTTAATTTAATCATATCTTCCTCTCATTACATAATAAATACTACGTCTGCAGCACCACGGACAGTGACCACTGTTGCTGCTTTCCATGACGCTACAACAGAGATTAGTGCACCTACAATGGACGTCATCGACGACACTGGGCACAGGAGTGCACCATATCGTGATTCAAACGAAACATATTCTGCGTACAGCATGAGAACGACCGCATCCGTGTGTGGAGGCATAGAGGAGAATAAACGTTGCCAGCTTGCATTCGTGAAAGTCATACGGGCTGAGCACCTGGCGTGTTGGCATGAGGTGCCATTCCACCTTCATCCTGGTCTCCTCTTGTTCCCATAACCGGTAATGTGGGCAGATGTTACATTTGTGATGTCTTAATGCCCGTGTCCTGTCTTCAAAGCCTGCTTGACGCCCTCTTTCACCAAGATGATGCACGAACTTATGCTGCCCTGATGTTCTTTGAGACAGAATGTTTCCGAGTGTTGCCCTGATCAGCACATTCTCCAGGCCTCTCACTCATTGAGAACATCTTATCATGAGTTGCCGGGAGATTGCCATGCCATCACTCGCCAGAAAATAGAACTAAAGCTGCATGGAATGAAGTACCTGTATCAGCTTAGTTCAATTAGATGTTAAACCGTATTACAGATGTTACTGGCTGCCAGATGTGTCAGCTTTGTGTACTGAATTCCGCATGTTATGAACGCCAAACCCCTTGTTAATTTAATCATATCTTCCTCTCATATTTATTAATAAATTAATATTTATTAATAAATCTCAATATTTATTAATAAATACAATACATACAATAAATATGATTCTGTTATTTGCCTTGCTTCCTGGTATAGAAATTTTAATGAACAGCACCGTATTTGTTACCTTCTTATGAATCTGTACTACAATCTAATTTTTTGAACTGTCCATATTTGCGTCTTTATATCAGAATCTATCTCATATTCAAGTCCAGTTCTGTTAAGTGAGCAGTGCGTGCATGCAAAAAGGCCACCAGATCCCTAGTTCGACCTATAGTGTATTTTAAGGAATAAAATCCAAACACTTGGTTATGTATAAATTTGGTGTTTCTGTGCTGTTGGTATGTATAGGGCTGCCCAGGCGATATAATGGTTAATGATGCTGAATGCCGTAGTGAAGGGTCTGGGTTCGGATCCCGAAGAAGGCATAGCTATTGGTAAACTTATAATATCTTCACATTATAAACCACCATGTGCATGGATGTTTGTCAGCTTATAATGTGAAGTTATTATAAATTTACAATCATCCATGCTTTCTTCATGCGTGAAGCAAGCGTGCACTCAAAATACAAGGCCAGCCGAAATTCTCTCGAGAAGCTGATAGTAGAGGCAGGGCCGGCGGAAGCGGGCCCGCAAGGCCTTCTTTGCAGGCGGGCGCCGACCAGCGAACGACACAGAGCTTTTTTCTTTTTTTAATGCAAAAGAATGTACACTTATCGGGGAAGAAGAAAAATGTTCCTTGAATGCTTACACAGGACAGGGACCATGGGAGTTCGCGCTCTCAGGTGTTAGGAGGTGTTGCCCCTCCCCACTTTTCCTCTCCAGCTCATCCATCAATGCCTTGTCACCCATCCGTCAATCGTCAGGGATAGTATCATACAAAGACGTTCGAGTTGGGAATTCACGCTGTGAGCAAGTTTAAATCTAGGTAATACCGTACTTACACCGACTACATACGCAGACGTTGTTCATTACTCACAATGACCCTTCTGCGCATCTAGTTCCAGATAACGGTCATTTTCCATGTGTCTAGAAAGCCACGTGTTATGTATCATCTGCACATTCCATTTTCGTATTTACTGAGTCACTGAGTGGTTGGCAAAGAAAATTTTGGATGCACAATAACCTTACTACTATTGGAAAAGAAAAGTCCATTTGATGAAGAACGTTCTTATTTTATTTTACTTAATATAATTTATATTTATCCTTATTTTATCGTTTTTATTATATTTTTATTTAAAATGTATACAGTGAAATACGGCTTTTTTTTTTCCTTGAAAATTTCTGTGAGGGTGGGAAGAGGGAACGGATTAGCCCTTTCTATCAGGGAAAATTTGCCATTTTGCCATATGTAAGAATGAATACAGGCACCAACTTTTCCTTTTCTTCACGGGAGTTGGAGGGGAGAGCAAGATTTGCATGGACGAAAATGCAAAAGTCTATAGAGCAGTGCTTCTCAAACTTTTTTGGTCCGCTGACCGGTAAAACTTACGAAAACATTTCGCGGAACAGTGTGTTTTTCCCCCTCCCCCCGAAAAAAGAAGCTTTACGAAGTATTCAAGAATTACTACATAAGTTAATTGTAATATTCTTATTACCATTTGCCTACAATCATATTTAAATATATGTGCGTTTCGTTTCCTTCTTACTCATCCTGGTTATTAATTTTTAATCTACCTATAGTTAAAGAAATAGTAGTTATAGCACAGTATTAAATTCCATGGTTATTCAAAACTTACGCTGATGTATAGTTTTCAGTTGTCCAAGCATGCAGAAGAATGTAAGCAAGATAAAAAAGCAAAACCTAACCTAAAACGCCTTAAACACTACGATAGATATTCATCGTTCAAGTAATCAGCGATACTCAAGGCAGACAGGAGCCCACTAACTGGTGTACTAAGTGTACGGCACGGCAATTTATAAAAGGCGATTAGGTACAGTCGGTCACAAAAGAATTTGAACACCGGTACCCATTCAGAAAATTTACTTTTCCGTTGAGAAACAAACTGGCTCGTGTCAATCTTGGTTCGATCAGAACACCAAAGGATGGCTGAAGTCCATCCTGGCTAGGTCTCGAGAGAAAAAAACCACGAGTTATCTGGGTGAGCAGAGGAAAAAAAAAAAAAAAAAAAAAAAAAAAAAACGCAAACGGTCGTTGCGGCCCGACTTGGTTGCCGAAAAGCGAAAAAGCAAAAGGGTCTCAAGAGTCTATCTCAGTTGGATGGGAAAAACAAAAGGATGGTTCATGTCAAATTCGGCTAGGTGTCGGAAAAATACAATACGACCTATCTGAGTGAGCTGGGAAACAAAATGGCCGCTCAAGGGATCGAGGTTTGCATGCAGAGGAATAAATAAAACCCATAAACGGTCGCTACACCCCCGGGTCTTGGTTCGCGCAGAGAGAAAAAGAACAGAATCGTCTCACTCATCCATCTTAGTTGGATGAGAAAAAAACAAAAGGATGGTCCACGTCAAATTTGGCTAGGTGTCGGAAAAAATACAACACGACCTATCTAAGTGAGCTGGGAAACAAAATGACTGCTCAAGTAATCCAGGTTTGCGTTCAGAGAAAAAACGCAAACGGTCGCTACGTCCCGTCTCAGTTATCGTCTCCCTCATCCATCTTAGTTGGATGAGAAAAAACAAAAGGATAGCTCATGTCAAATTCGGCTAGGTATAGGAAAAAAAAATACAATACGACCTATCTGAGTGACCTGGGAAACAAAATAGTTGCTCAAGTGATCCAGGTTTGCGCTCAGAGGAAAAATAATAATAATAAAAAAAAACACAAAAGGTCGTTATGCCCCCCGTCTCGGTTCGCGAAGAGAGAAAGAGCACAATGGTCTCATTCATCCCTCTTAGTTCCATGGGGAAAATAAAAGGGTGGCTCACGTCAAATTTGTCTAGGTGTAGGAAAAAAAAATACAACATTCATTGGATGGCAAAACAAAATAGCTGCTCCCAACATCAGGGTTTGAGATGAAAAAAAAATAAAAGGGTGGTTCTCCATCTATCGAGGTTTAAGAGAGACTAGAAAAATAGTTTAGCTTATTCGTCAACATGTCCCTTTCAGGACATCTTACATTTCTTTGACAAATGGCTTCGAAATATGATAAAAGAAAATATCCAGCTCTTGTAAAGTTCAGAAATAGCAAAACATTCCCAAAGAATTCTTTTTCTTGAGAAAGTATATCCTGTGTTCAGATGAGGTAGAGGTAGAGAGAGAAAGCATGCTGCATCTTCAAGAACCAGCACTGTTCTGAACAGAAACGTGGAATATTTTTATAGATAAGTGAGGAAGTGAAAGTGAAAGTGAAAAATCGAAATCGGATCGGCTGGGAAAAAATTTTCAGAGCTCAGAAAAAAATTCTGGCTGGCTAAGTTACTAAAAAAAAAAAATTTTGTTAATTTTTATTATGTCTTTAGACATTCTTTAGAACTCTGTTTTTAGAATAGATGACACATCTTTCCCAGACAAAAGGGGGAGATCGTTAATTTTTATTATGTCTAAAGACATAATAAAAATTAACAAAAAGTTTTTTTTTTCTACAACTTTCTAGGGTTTATATTTATTTTAACTAACATTTATTTTAAGTTTAAACTATCTTTCCAGTCAAGCCTAACTTTCCCCTGGAACTGCCAATGCCAGAATATGTAAATTTGAGTAGAACGCGCAAGCATTCAAATTATCAGCGGAAGTATTCTGATTTAAATAGAAGGAAACGAGTTCGGTGTGATATTCTTACTGCACGAGCGCGGAGGTAGTTAGCGAGAATTGAAGAACCCCGCGTTGCGGCCTAGGTGCTTGGCGGGAAGTAGTGGTAATCGTTCCAGTGAGCTTCAAGTCTGCTGAATTAGCAGCGGTATTGTAAAACGCGGTGAGTTAGTTATTTTAGAGAGCCTCGTAGTTAGAATCTTGTCTTTACTTTCTTTTCAGGTTATTATTTTTATTTGACTGCCGAGTTGGCACCGTCTGTAAGCGTCAAGAGCATGCAATTGTAATTTATTACGTTGAATAAAAATGGACTTAAACCCTTCACAAGCTTCTATCTTTTATACAGTTTCCACAGTCACCCCTTGGTTGCGTGCAAGTTAGAGGCGCGCAACGTTATATTGGCGCCCGAACAATTATCGAACTGAAATGGCCGAAAACTGGATGGAAGCCGCTGGACAACACCAAGAAATGACAACTCAGTTAGAAGGATTTGGATACCTGGTCCAGATTTTGAGAGCATCAATCAAGCCAAACGTCCATTTCGACGGAAAAAATTCGGTGGCGGTATTTCTCGAAGGTCTAGAAAACCACTTTCAGCTCTACCCTGTGCCTGAAAGACAAAAAGATGCCATCGCCACATCAGCACTAAGAGGACAGGCCGCGCTATGGTGGAAAATATAGGCAAATTTCTTCTAGGTGAATTTGGAAGCCCGACGTATACATTTGAAAATTTCAAAAAATCGTTAGTAAAGGCCTTCCCCATAGTGAAAGATCGCGCACGGTTGGAAGCCGAACTATATAGTTTCTATCAACGGGATACAGCACAATTGACGGACTTTATTTTACGAAAAATCAAGCTAACGGATATGCTGTATGGAAAAAAACCCGATGCGGAGATAATTGAAATAATATTACCAAGATTGTTACCCGCTGTCCAAGACTACTTTGAAATTAGAAACCCAAGCACATTGCAGGAACTTTTCGAATTGGCGGTGAAGTTTCAAAATCGCAGAATAGCGGAAAAAGCGAGAGGGGAAACATATTCTCAAAGTACCCGAAGGAAATCTTTAAAGGAGGAAACCAGAAATGGAAATCGCTCTTATGGGGGAAAGAACTATCAAGCTAACGCATCGAAACTCGAAGGTCAAGGCCCAAAAAGAAAATTTGAAAATAAACATCCGCGTACCCAGAAGACACAGGTTGAAAGGAAAGCTTTAAACGACTAGAGAGGCCTGTGAAAGGGAGGGTCCAGACCCCGGAAGTTTTAAAAAAACCCTCAAATAGACATTTAAACACGGTCATCGTAAAAAACTCACAGATACCAATTATACAAGTCCTGGTTGGCGATGTACCAGTAGAAGCCCTCATCGATACAGGAGCAGAAGGAAATTTTATGAGTGAAAATTTCTTCAAAAAGAATTTTTATAGGGTAAGATTATTTAAAACCAAAAATACGGAAATTATAGCGGCGCAAGGAAAAATATGTCACTGCATCGGGATATTATCATTAAACTTACAGGTAAAAGAGGAAAGTCTCAAAGTATTAATTTTTGTGGTGAAAGATCTGCAACATTCTCTTATTTTAGGTATGGACTTTTTAAGGGCCGCGAGGGCCAAATTAAATTTTCAAGATAGTTCCGTGGTGTTGGAGATGGACCAGAGGGTGGTGGAACCTGTGGAGACACCGCAATTGGACCTTAGCCATCTGAATGACCATGAAAGTAAAGCAATACAGCAAGTGGTGAGTAATTTTTCTCATTTGTTTTCAGAAAAACCAGGAAACTGCCAAATAGTAACGCACAAGATTCAATTAAATGCCGAAAAACCTTCTAGGACTAAGCCATACCGTTATGACCAACAAAAAGACTTCAATCAAACAAAAATCATCGAAGAACATATTCAGGAGATGTTAAAGAATAAAATAATAACGCCCATAAATAGTGAGTACGCGAGTCCAGTCGTACTATGTAGGAAAAAGAACGAGTTTCCTCCTTCGGATAAAAGGGCTTGGAGGTTTGCTATTGATTACAGAAAACTAAATAGTATTACTAAATTTCCAGTTTACCCTTTCCCGGTTATAGACGAGATCATTAGACAGATCAAATCGACAAGATATATGTCTACTTTGGACTTAACGTCTGGCTACTATCAAATAGCTATGAGACCCGAAGATATACATAAAACCGCGTTTATAACAAAATCGGGCACTTATGCATTTTTACGCATGCCCTTTGGGTTGTGTGGGGCCGCATCAACAATCCAGAGAGCTATGGACATTGTTCTAAAGCCTGTCCTAGGAAAATCAACTTTAATTTATCTAGATGATATAATTATAACGAGTAGTACGTTGGAACAACACATTAATGACCTCGAACAAGTTTTTAAATTACTAAAAGAGGCCGGTCTTACAATTAACGCCTCAAAATGCAAGTTCGCAACTAAAGAACTTAAATATCTCGGTTATAAAATTTCGCAAAAGGGTATAGAAACGCAAGATTCAAAAATAAAAGCTATTAAGAATTTCCCACCGCCCAACACCGCCAAGAAACTTTCTTCCTACCTTGGGTTATGTTCTTACTATCGATCTTTCATAAAAGATTTCGCTAATATTGTTGAACCACTCTTAGTAATCAAACGAAAAAGGGGTAAATTTACGTGGACAGCGGAAGCTAACACAGCTTTTGAAAGATTAAAAGAAGCGCTTATTAATGCCCCTGTTTTAAAATTCCCGGAGGGGGACGAAAACCTGGAAATTGCAGCAGATGCGTCAGACTATGCGGTGGGTTCTCATGCAAAATAACCATCCTCTGGCATTTTTTAGTAAAACGTTGAATCAGACTCAAAGGAATTATACAGCTACAGAAAGAGAAACATTAGCCGTATTAATGGCTGTACACAAATTTCGAGTTTATTTCGGCAAATCGCCAGTAACAGTCTTTTCGGATCATGCGGCTGTTGGTAGACTTTACTCGGGAAAAAACCTAACGCCCAGGTTAATAAGATGGGCTTTAAAACTCCAAGAATATAATATCACAATAAAATATAAACCGGGTAAGGAAAACAATGTAGCTGACGCACTTTCTCGTATAAAACTGGACGATGAAGGAAATGAACTTAAATGCGCTGTGTTGACTTCAAAAATTTTAGATTCTAGAGATACGGTTATTACTGAACTGAAAGCTGATCCTGAATTTGGAAATATCTATGCTTATTTGAAACACCCCGAAAGCTTTGAGCACACAGATATCGATGCGATAAGAAATAGAGCAAAAAACTATGAAATAATAGATAATTTATTATTCTATACGAAAACAACAAACGAAAATCTTGAGTATAAGCTAGTCATCCCAGCCTCGCTTCGATTAAGCATTTTGAAGGAGTTGCACGAAGAAAAAACTGCGGGCCACCTCGGGGTCAGAAAGACTATAAAAAGGGTACGCGAGGCGGTATATTTCCCGCAATTATACAAAATAGTAACGGCGTATGTCAGGTCCTGCAATCAATGTCATTTAATAAATGATATTAATTACAGCCCGGCCGGGTACTTAAATAGCATTCGCGCTACATTTCCGAATGAAATTTTAGGCATAGATCTTCTTGGTCCCTTCCCCCAGAGCGAGTTAAATAAAAATCGTTTTCTTTTAGTAATAGTAGATCATTTTTCAAAATGGATAGAAATTGTTCCACTTAAACGCGCGTCAGCCAAAACAGTCGCAGATGCATTCTTACACAGATACATTTTAAAATACGGTGCACCGATAAAAGTCATTAGCGATAACGGAAAACAATTCATTAGTCAAATATTTGAAAACATATGCAATGGACTTGGCATACGCCATATCAAAATGGTTCCGTATAGACCACAGGCTAACATAGCAGAAAGAGTTAATAAAAACATAGTAAAAATAATTCGCAGTTACGTGAGCACACATCACAAGCGCTGGGATGGGTACATAAATGAATTAGCTTATGCTTTAAGAACGGCACATCATGATACTACGGGAAATACTCCAGCAGAATTATTCTTAGGCCGAAAGTTAATTACGCCTTTAGAGGAATTATTCTTTGTGCAACAAAGAGAGCAGGAGTTTAAACAATAAGATGTGCAAAAGCTCATTGATCAGGCGCTTAAAACCTCGGATACGGCAAGAAATATGCAGAAACTATATTACGATAGAAAACGCCGTGAAGCAGATTTTAAAGTTGGGGATAAAGTATTGAAGCGGAAATTTTCTTTATCAAGTGCGCCAGACAATTTTATGGCAAAGCTAGCTCCAAAGTTTGAAGGCCCCTATGTAATTCAGGAAATCAAAGGAGTAGTCTTATATCTTAAGAACGAGAGAGGGGAAATCTGTAAAGCAAGTCCCGACCAGGTGAAAAAATACTATAATCCAAATGATTTTGAAATCCTTAAAAGTTTCTTGCAGGACTCAAATCTAAACGAAATAGAAGGGCCAGAGACTACAACAACTATTCCACCACCCAAGAAACAGAGAACTGAAGAGAGACCTAGCACTTCTACAACCCGGACGTCGGTATCAAAAAGAAAAAATGATTTTCAAACTCCGGCGTTTAAGAAAAACAAAAATACAGATGAACCGGGTAAAGAAACCGTGGTAAAGAGAAAAACACCACCTACAAAGGATAGCAGGAGAAATTACACATCAAGGAGAACGCGCACACGGCCACAGAGTCAGGTGCCAGCAAGGCCGCCGTTCCGGAAACTGAAAAGCCAGCAGGAGGCACAAAAATACGAGGAACAGAAGAAATTCAAGAAGGACTCCAGACCGGAGGACGTCAAGACCAGCCGTCCCAGGCAGAAACGGAAAGGCCAACAACCAGACGATTACTCTGTCAAGAGGCCAGCATGTAGAGGACGCAAAAGAAAAAGCAACGTGGACGACACTCGGAGATCAATAAGGAGAAGATTGACATCCATGAAACCTCTGAAACCTCTAACTTGGGATCAATTTTGCCAAAAACGGATGACGGAGTTTCAAGCATCGAAAACTCAAAGATAAGTTAAAACCTTCTATAAATATTTTTCTCTTTTGTTCCAAAATGTTATGCATAAGTACGAAGTTCTATGTTTTGACGAAAGTCAATATGTCTCGGTTGAGACTTAGTTTTGTTTTACTTTATTTAGCTAAGGCAAAAGTATTATTTTCTTTAAGTGTAAAAGCTAAAAACAAGCATTTTCTGTTGGTCGAAAAACTAATTCTGTTATGTTAAAGCAAAAATTTGGCCGAAGATAAAAATAACTTCGTATTCTTGTATTAATAAGAATTTTACTTTCAGTGCCGCCAGCTTGGCGAAGAATGAGTAAAGTAAAAATTTATTTTCTCTTATTCATTTTATGGTAAATTGTAAAAAGCATATATATTAAAAATTTGTAAATGTATGTAAATACTTGAAGGTTATGTAAAAGTAGAATTTAGTCTAGAAGCATAAAATTGTAGATGCTAAAAGTGAATGCTTAAAAGCAATGAAGTCAAAATTTAAGTATTAAACTGTAAAGTCATGCTTTAGAGCGAAAGCCTGCATGTTTAAAGATGAATGAGGGGGAAGTTAGAATGAATGTGTTTTGTAGGGTTCTCCACCTACATTTGAATTTTTAAGACTATTAAAGTAGCTCATTGAGTTGTAGAATGTCGAGTAAGGTGTGTCTATTTGGTCGTTGAATTCTAACAAATCATGGTGGTTAGGGGAAGTGTTGTAAGACTAAAACACGAATATTCCCGTTTGACACCACACACGGTGGAGAGCCAGGGTAAAGTTAAATTAATGCTTGAAAAATTGAATGAATGTGAAGTAAGCAATAACTAAGAAAAACGAATCGTTTAAAAACAAAAATTTATTGTGTCAAGAAAGTGTAAATTATAATGTATGTAGAAAGATACTGATACTTATTCCTTCCAGATGCTGGAAGGAAAGACCAAGATTGATTGATAAAGTCCAGGAAAAGTTGCTGTAAGAAGAAAGCTTTGTAACGATCAACAGAATTTTAGTATACAAATGGTTACGTAAGATATTTTTTTTTGTGTGTAAACGAGGTTCTCGCCAGTTAGTTCAGAATTAGATAAACTTACAACAGGTCGTTTGTAGGACCTGCTTCCAAGTTTTCCAAATTCTGGCAGCGGCAAATGTAGGGTTTATATTTATTTTAACTAACATTTATTTTAAGTTTAAACTATCTTTCCTGTCAAGCCTTACTTTCCCCTGGAACTGCCAATGCGAGAATATGTAAATTTGAGTAGAACGCGCAAGCATTCAAATTATCAGCGGAAGTATTCTGATTTAAATAGAAGGAAACGAGTTCGGTGTGATATTCTTACTGCACGAGCGCGGAGGTAGTTAGCGAGAATTGAAGAACCCCGCGTTGCGGCCTAGGTGCTTGGCGGGAAGTAGTGGTAATCGTTCCAGTGAGCTTCAAGTCTGCTGAATTAGCAGCGGTATTGTAAAACGCGGTGAGTTAGTTATTTTAGAGAGCCTCGTAGTTAGAATCTTGTCTTTAGTTTCTTTTCAGGTTATTATTTTTATTTGACTGCCGAGTTGGCACCGTCTGTAAGCGTCAAGAGCACGCAATTGTAATTTATTACGTTGAATAAAAAGGGACTTAAACCCTTCACAAGCTTCTATCTTTTATACAGTTTCCACAGTCACCCCTTGGTTGCGTGCAAGTTAGAGGCGCGCAACGTTATAACTTAGCCACTGAGAATTTTTTTCTGAGCTCTGAAAATTTTTTCCCAGCCGATCCGATTTCGTTTTCTGACTTTCAAATTTACTTCCTCACTTATCTATAAAAACATTCCGTGTTTCAGTGCAGATTCATGCTGGCTGTTGAAGAGACAACAGATCTCTCTCTCTCTACTCGATCTGGATCCAGGATGCTCTTTAGAGGAAATTCTTTTTAGGAAATTGTTGACAACTTCTGAACCTCAGATGAATTGGATGTCTATTGCTCGCTTATTTATAAAAGCATTCCGTGTTTCAATGCATATCCGTGCTGGCTATTGAAGAAGCGACACGTCTCTACTCAATCTGGATCCATGATGTTTTTTTTAAAGAGGCAATTCTTTTAGGAATTCACATGTCTCTCTCTCTACTCAATATGAACCCAGGATGCTCTTCAGAGGAATTTCCTTTTAGGAATTGTTGACAACTTCGGAACCTTAGATGAGTTGGATGTCCATTGCTCGTTGATTTTTAAAAGCATTCCGCGTTTCAATGCAGATCCGTGCTGGCTATTGAAGTGACGACACGTCTCTACTCAATCTGGACCCAGGATGCTCTACAGAGGAAATTCTTTTTAGGAATTGTTGACTACTTCTGAACCTTAGATGAATTGGATGTCCATTGCTCGTTGATTTATAAAAGTATTCCGCGTATCAATGCAGATCCGTGCTGGTTGTTGAAAAGACGACACATCTCTACTCAATCTGGACAAATGATGTTTTTTTTAAGAGGAAATTCTTTTAAGAATTGTTGACAGCTTCTGAACCTTTGATGAGTTGGATATTTCTCTTCGTATTTCGAAGCACTTTGTCAAAAAAGGAGATTCCAATGGAATTGTTTAAAGGTGTCGTCTATTGAAATTGAAAAAAAAAAGGAAATATCATTTGCGTCCTGAGAGTTTTAAAATGAGAATGCTTTTTCCAGATCTATTCCTGTTTTCGTTTGGATAGACATGATCTGCATGAAATGTAAGCCTTTTACAAATATTTTTACGGAAACTATTCTTTTAAACATTGTCTAGTAGAACATTGTAAAAAAAAAATGTAATAGATTTATAAAAAACAATTTTTTGTTCCTAATGTTATTGTCATACCAGACATAATTCATATGTTTCACTATAGTCTTTAAATTTGATTTTCCATTCTTAAATACGAGTGTAGAAAATATCTGTATGTCTAGAGAGTTGAAAGGATTTCCCCGGGTCCCCCCTTAAACGCATGATTATTTTAAAAAAAAAAAAAAACATATGTATGATGTTTAATTTGTTCTCTTTTGGATATTTTTTCCAACATATCGTGGGGAAAAAGGATTTCTGTTCGGCTGCTTCCTCTCTTTACTCTGTGATTTCAAAACTGTCCTTTTAAAGACCTCATGGATTAGCAACGAGACTCTAAAGCAAAAATTGCTTCTATTGATTAGCAATTTCTAAAGGATCCCAGAGGCATTTTTTTTAAGATTGGTTTTTATTTTCTAAGCTCAGAGGGAAAAGAAAAATCTTTCACAGATAATTTATTCTTTTTGAATTCCCTGAAATAGGTTTCAAGCGAAACGGTCTGGACTTAAATCCTTTCCGTTCTACAGGTTCCTCCGTTTAGGCTGACCATTGAGGTGTGAAGGGGGGTTGCAGTTTGTGATATTTATTTCCATTTCCACGACAGACAACACTTTTGCGATTTAGAGAGGTATGAGATACGAGCTAGACGATTTTTTCCCGTTAACATTGTGAAAGGGATCGAGTCGGCTGGGAAAAATTTCTCAGAGCTCAAAAAAAAAAATTGAGTCAGTCCCGAGAGCTGACATTGCTCTAAGTTGAAAAATGCGTTTTTGGAAATCTCTTCCCGCTTTCGTCTGGATAGAAATTATTTTCACGAAAGGCATATCCCATTTTTCATTTCTCAAGTCGTTGTTTAAAGTATGCTTCTAAACATTTCCGAGTGAAATATTGTCAGATTTTTTGTTTCTAGAGTGAAACTGTCTTAAAAATGGTTTTTTAGTTTCTAATGTTGTTACCATACCAGACATAATTCATGTGTTTTTTGCTATACGTTTTAAATGAGACTGCTCTCAAATATGAGTAGAAACCGTTATCTATTCAGGTAGGAATCAACACTCCCTCTTTAGATACTCGAGAAAGATCATGTTGAGAGATCTTATTCTAGTTTTCTCAAATCACCCTGGTATGGCTAAAGCGAAACTCGGAAGGCTGTCAATAAAAAAAAAAACATTTTTCAGATTTGCTTCCAAAAGCTACGAGGATTCAAAAGAGCTATGACAATTTCCAGAAGGGTGTAGGGTTTATATTTATTTTAACTAACATTTATTTTAAGTTTAAACTATCTTTCCTGTCAAGCCTTACTTTCCCCTGGAACTGCCAATGCCAGAATATGTAAATTTTAGTAGAACGCGCAAGGATTCAAATTATCAGCGGAAGTATTATGATTTAAATAGAAGGAAACGAGTTCGGTGAGAGAGTTATTCTTACTTAGCGAGCGCGGAGGTAGAAATCGAGAATTGAAGAACCCCGCGTTGCGGCCTATGTGCTTGGCGGGAAGTAGTTGCAATTGTTCCAGTGAGCTTCAAGTCTGCTGAATTAGCTGCGGCTTTTGTAAAACGCGGTGAGTTAGTTATTTTAGAGAGCCTCGTAGTTAGAATATTGTCTTTACTTTCTTTTCAGGTTCTTATTTTTTTTGACTGCCTAGTGGGCACAGTCTGTAAGCGTCAAGAGGACGCCATTGTAATTTATTACGTTGAATAAAAAGGGACATAAACCCTTTATAAGACTCTGTGGTTTATACAAGCTTTCACAGTCACCTCTTGGTTTCGTGCAAGTTAGAGGCGCGCAACGTTATATTGGCGCCCGAACACTTATCGAACTGAAATGGCCGAAAACTGGATGGAAGCCGCTGGACAACAGCAAGAAATGACAACGCAGTTAGAAGGATTTGGATACCTGGTCCAGACTTTGAGAGCATCAATCAAGCCAAACGTCTATTTCGACGGAAAAAATTCGGTGTCCGTATTTTTAGAAGGTATAGAAAACCACTTTCAGCTCTACCCTGTGCCTGAAAGACAAAAAGTCGCCATCACCACATCAGCACTAAGAGGACAGGCCGCGCTATGGTGGAAAAATATAGGAAAATTTCTACTAGATGAATTTGGAAGCCCGACGTATACATTTGAAAATTTCAAAAAATCGTTAGTAAAGGCCTTCCCCATAGTGAAAGATCACGCACGGCTGGAAGCCGAGCTATATAGTTTCTATCAACGGGATACAGCACAATTGACGGACTTTATTTTACGAAAAATCAAACTAACGGATATGTTGTATGGGAAAAAACCCGATGCGGAGATAATTGAAATAATATTACCAAGATTGTTACCCGCTGTCCAAGACTACTTTGAAATTAGAAACCCAACCACATTGCAGGAACTTTTCGAATTGGCGGTGAAATTTCAAAATCGCAGAATAGCGGAAAGAGCGAGAGGGGAAACATATTCTCAAAGTACCAGAAGGAAGGAGGAAACCAGAAATGGAAATCGCTCGTATGGGGGAAAGAACTATCAAGCTAACGCATCGAAACTTGAAGGTCAAGGCCCAAAAAGAAAATTTGAAAATAAGCATCCGCGTACCCAGAAGACACACATTGAAAGGAAAGCTTTAAACGACTAGAGGGGCCTGTGAAAGGGAGGGTCCAGACCCCGGAAGTTTTAGAAAAACCCTCAAATAGACATTTAAATACAGTCATCGTAAAAAACTCACAGCTACCAATTATACAAGTCCTGGTTGGCGATGTACCAGTAGAAGTCCTCATCGATACAGGGGCAGAAGGAAATTTCATGAGTGAAAAGTTCTTCAAAAAGAATTTTAATAGGATACGACTCTTTAAAACCAGAAATACGGAAATTATAGCGGCGCAAGGAAAAACATGTCACTGCATCGGGAAAGTATCATTGAACTTACAGATAAAAGAGGAAAATCTCAAAGTATTAATTTTTGTGGTGAAAGACCTCCAACACTCTCTTATTTTAGGTATGGACTTTTTAAGGGCCGCGAGGGCCAAATTAAATTTTCAAGATAGTTCTGTGGTGCTGGAGATGGACCAGAGGGTGGTGGAACCGGTGGAGACACCTGAATTGGACCTTAGCCATTTGAATGACCAGGAAAGTAAAGCAATACAGCAAGTGGTGAGTAATTTTTCTCATTTGTTTTCAGAAAAACCGGGAAACTGTCAGATCGTGACTCACAAGATTCAATTAAATGCCGAAAAACCTTGTAGGACTAAACCGTATCGCTATGATAAACAAAAAGTTTTAATCATCGAAGAACATATTCAGGAGATGTTAAAGAATAAAATAATAACGCCCATAAATAGTGAGTACGCGAGTCCAGTCGTACTATGTAGGAAAAAGAACGAGTTTCCTCCTTCGGATAAAAGGGATGCTATCGATTATAGAAAACTAAATAGCATAACTAAATTTCCAGTTTACCCTTTCCCGGTTATAGACGAGATCATTAGACAGATCAAATCGACGAAATATATGTCTACTTTGGACTTAACGTCTGGCTACTATCAAATAGCTATGAGACCCGAAGATATACATAAAACCGCGTTTATAACAAAATCAGGCACTTATGCATTTTTACGCATGCCTTTTGGGTTGTGTGGGGCCCCATCAACATTCCAGAGAGCTATGGACATTGTTCTAAAGCCTGTCCTAGGAAAATCAACTTTAATTTATCTAGATGATATAATTATAACGAGTAGTACGTTGGAACAATACATTAATGACCTCGAACAAGTTTCTAAATTATTAAAAGAGGCCGGTCTTACAATTAACGCCTCAAAATGCAAGTTCGCAACTAAAGAACTTAAATATCTCGGTTATAAAATTTCGCAAAAGGGTATAGAAACGCAAGATTCAAAAATAAAAGCTATTAAGAATTTCCCACCGCCCAACACCGCCAAGAAACTTTCGTCTTTCCTTGGACTATGTTCTTACTATCGATCTTTCATAAAAGATTTCGCTAATATTGTTGAACCACTCTTAGTAATCAAAAGAAAAAAGAGTAAATTTACGTGGACAGCGGAAGCGAACACAGCTTTTGAAAGATTAAAAGAAGCGCTTATTAATGCCCCTGTTTTAAAATTCCCTGAGGGGGACGAAAACCTGGAAATTGCGGCAGATGCATCAGACTATGCGGTGGGTACGGTTCTTATGCAAAATAACCATCCGCTGGCATTTTTTAGTAAAACATTGAATCAAACACAAAGGAATTATACAGCTACAGAAAGAGAAAAATTAGCCGTATTAATGGCTGTACACAAATTTCGAGTTTATTTCGGCAAATCGCCAGTAACAGTCTTTTCGGATCATGCGGCTGTTGGTAGACTTTACTCGGGAAAAAACCTAACGCCCAGGTTAATAAGATGGGCTTTAAAACTCCAAGAATATAATATCACAATAAAATATAAACCGGGTAAGGAAAACAATGTAGCTGACGCACTTTCTCGTATAAAACTGGACGATGAAGGAAATGAACTTAAATGCGCTGTGTTGACTTCAAAAATTTTAGATTCTAGAGATACGGTTATTACTGAACTGAAAGCTGATCCTGAATTTGGAAATATCTATGCTTATTTGAAACACCCCGAAAGCTTTGAGCACACAGATATCGATGCGATAAGAAATAGAGCAAAAAACTTTGAAATAATAGATAATTTATTATTCTATACGAAAACAACAAACGAAAATCTTGAGTATAAGCCAGTCATCCCAGCCTCGCTTCGCTTAAGCATTTTGAAGGAGTTGCACGAAGAAAAAACTGCGGGCCACCTCGGGGTCAGAAAGACTATAAAAAGGGTACGCGAGGCGGTATATTTCCCGCAATTATACAAAATAGTAACGGCGTATGTCAGGTCCTGCAATCAATGTCAGTTAATAAATGATATTAATTACACCCCGGCCGGGTACTTAAATAGCATTCGCGCTACATTTCCGGATGAAATTTTAGGCATAGATCTTCTTGGTCCCTTCCCCCAGAGCGAGTTAAATAAAAATCGTTTTCTTTTAGTAATAGTAGATCATTTTTCAAAATGGATAGAAATTGTTCCACTTAAACGCGCGTCAGCCAAAACAGTCGCAGATGCATTCTTACACAGATACATTTTAAAATACGGTGCACCGATAAAAGTCATTAGCGATAACGGAAAACAATTCATTAGTCAAATATTTGAAAACATATGCAATGGACTTGGCATACGCCATATCAAAATGGTTCCGTATAGACCACACGCTAACGTAGCAGAAAGAGTTAATAAAAACATTGTAAAAATAATTCGCAGTTACGTTAGCACACATCACAAGCGCTGGGATGGCTACATAAATGAATTAGCTTATGCTTTGAGAACGGCACATCATGATACTACGGGAAAATCTCCAGCAGAATTATTTTTAGGCAGAAAGTTAATTACGCCTTTAGATAAATTATTCTTTGTGCAACAAAGAGAGCAGGAATTTAGACAACAAGACGTGCAAAAGTTGATTGATCAGGCGCTTAAAACCTCGGATACGGCAAGAAATAGACAGAAGTTATATTATGATAGAAAACGCCGTGAAGCAGATTTTAAAGTTGGGGATAAAGTATTGAAACGGAAATTTTCTTTATCAAGTGACCCAGACAATTTTATGGCAAAGCTAGCTCCAAAGTTTGAAGGCCCCTATGTAGTTCAGGAAATCAAAGGAGTAGTCTTATATCTTAAAAACGAGAGAGGGGAAATCTGTAAAGAAGTCCCGACCAGGTGAAAAAATACTATAATCCAAATGATTTTGAAATCCTTAAAAGTTTCTTGCAGGACTCAAGTCTAAACGAAATAGAAGGGCCAGAGACTGCAACAACTATTCCACCACCCAAGAAACGGAGAACTGAAGAGAGACCTAGCACTTCTACAACCCGGACGTCGGTATCAAAAAGAAAAAAGGATTTTCAAACTCCGGCGTTTAAGAAAAACAAAAATACAGATGAACCGGGTAAAGAAACCGTGGTAAAGACGAAAACACCACGTACAAAAGATGGCAGGAGAAATTACACATCAAGGAGAACGCGCACACGGCCACAGAGTCAGGTGCCAGCAAGGCCGCCGTTCCGGAAACTGAAACGCCAACAGGAGGCACAAAAATACGACGAACAGAAGAAATTCAAGAAGGACTCCAGACCGGAGGACGTCACGACCAGCCGTCCCAGGCAGAAACGCAAAGGCCAACAACCAGACGATTACTCCGTCAAGAGGCCAGCATGTAGAGGACGCAAAAGAAAAAGCAACGGGGACGACACTCGGAGATCAATAAGGAGAAGATTGACATCCATGAAACCTCTAACTTGGGATCAATTTTGCCAAAAACGGATGACGGAATTTCAAGCATCGAAAACTCAAAGATAAGTTAAAACCTTCTATAAATATTTTTCTCTTTTGTTCCAAAATGTTATGCATAAGTACGAAGTTCTATGTTTTGACGAAAGTCAATATGTCTCAGTTGAGACTTAGTTTTGTTTTACTTTATTTAGCTAAGGCAAAAGTATTATTTTCTTTAAGTGTAAAAGCTAAAAACAAGCATTTTCTGTTGGTCGAAAGACTAATTCTGTTATGTTAAAGCCAAAATTTGGCCGGAGATAAAAATAACTTCGTATTCTTGTACTAATAAGAATTTTAGTTTCAGTGCCGCCAGTTTGGCGAAGAATGAGTAAAGTAAAAATTTATTTTCTCTTATTCATTTTATGGTAAATTGTAAAAAACATATGTATTAAACTTTTGTAAATGTATGTAAATACTTGCATGTTATGTAAAAGTAGAATTTAGTCTAGAAGCATAAAATTGTAGATGCTAAAAGTGAATGCTTAAAAGCAATGAAGTCAAAATTTAAGTATTAAACTGTAAAGTCATGCTTTAGAGCGAAAGCCTGCATGTTTAAAGATGAATGAGGGGGAAGTTAGAATGAATGTGTTTTGTAGGGTTCTCCACCTACATTTGAATTTTTAAGAATATTAAAGTAGCTCATTGAGTTGTAGAATGTCGAGTAAGGTGTGTCTATTTGGTTGTTGAATTCTAACAAATCATGGTGGTTAGGGGAAGTGTTGTAAGACTAAAACACGAATATTCCCGTTTGACACCACACACGGTGGAGAGCCAGGGTAAAGTTAAATTAATGCTTGAAAAATTGAATGAATGTGAAGTAAGCAATAACTAAGAAAAACGAAACGTTAAAAACAAAAATTTATTGTGTCAAGAAGTGTAAATTATAATATATGTAGAAAGATACTGATACTTATTCCTTCCAGATGCTGGAAGGAAAGACCAAGATTGATTGATGAAGTCCAGGAAAAGTTGCTGTAAGAAGAAAGCTTTGTAACGACTAACAGAATTTTAATATATAATTGTTACATAAGATTTTTTTGTGTAAACGAGGCTTTCGCCAGTTAGTTCAGAATTAGATAAACTTACAACAGGTCGTTTGTAGGACCTGCTTCCAAGTTTTCCAAATTCTGGCAGCGGCAAATGTAGGGTTTATATTTATTTTAACTAACATTTATTTTAAGTTTAAACTATCTTTCCTGTCAAGCCTTACTTTCCCCTGGAACTGCCAATGCCAGAATATGTAAATTTTAGTAGAACGCGCAAGGATTCAAATTATCAGCGGAAGTATTATGATTTAAATAGAAGGAAACGAGTTCGGTGAGAGAGTTATTCTTACTTAGCGAGCGCGGAGGTAGAAATCGAGAATTGAAGAACCCCGCGTTGCGGCCTATGTGCTTGGCGGGAAGTAGTTGCAATTGTTCCAGTGAGCTTCAAGTCTGCTGAATTAGATGCGGCTTTTGTAAAACGCGGTGAGTTAGTTATTTTAGAGAGCCTCGTAGTTAGAATATTGTCTTTACTTTCTTTTCAGGTTCTTATTTTTTTTTTGACTGCCTAGTGGGCACAGTCTGTAAGCGTCAAGAGGACGCCATTGTAATTTATTACGTTGAATAAAAAGGGACTTAAACCCTTTATAAGACTCTGTGGTTTATACAAGCTTTCACAGTCACCTCTTGGTTGCGTGCAAGTTAGAGGCGCACAACGTTATAAGGGGATGGGCAGAAAATAGATATCCAGGTGCGTCCACAGCACGAACTGCAGGGAAGTGAAACGGGAAAGGCTTCCATAGATAACAGAGAGTCCATTCTTAGAAATTAGAGGAATGTCTCATCGATCAAGTTGGCTGGGGAAAAATTAATTTTCTAACAGCTGCGAGAAAATGTTCCCATACCTTCATAGAAGTTTTTTCTAGAGGGGAATGAAATGAAACGGGAAAAGTATAGAGGCATTCTCTCTGGATACCCATTCTTTCCAGATCAGGGAAACACGTGTGTCCCGGTGGCTCCACAGCAGGGACTGAACTGCAGCTAAACGCGAAATGCTTCATTCAGTAATGGAAAGTCTATTCTTTAAAAAAATAGAGTGATGCCTCGTCGATCAAGTCGGCTGGGAAAAAATTTCTCAGAGCTCAGAAGAAAATTCTGAGCTAGTCCGAGAGTGGACATTGCTCTAGGTTAAAAAATGGTTTTCTCAGATCACCCTGGTATAGCTAAAGCGAAACACGAAAGGCTGTCAATAAAAAAATCATTTTTTCAGATTTGCTTTCAAAAGCTATGAGAATCCAAAAGAGCTATGGGAATTTCCAGAAGGGGAAGGGGCAGAAAATAGATATCCAGGTGAGTCCACAGCACGCACTGCACGGAAGGAAAACGGGAAAGACTTCCATAGATCAGAGAGTCCATTCTTAAAAAAATACAGGGATGTCTCATTAATCGAGTCGGCTGGGGGGGGGAAAATACATTCCTAACAGCTGAGAAAAATGTTCCCATACCTTCATAATGGATCTTTTCCAGGAAAGAGCAGTGTGTATCCTGGTCGAATCCACAGCACAGACTGATTGGAAACGAAATAGGAAAAAGAAACATCCAGCTCATCTAAAGTTCCGAAATGGTAAGAGATTCTCAAAGAATTCTTCTTAAGATCATCGTTGGTTCCAGATTTGGGTAGAGACAGAAACACATGTTGCATCTCTAACAGCCCACTCTGTTCTGAAGAAAAATGCGTAATGCTTTTATAGAAAAGAGAAGAATTGAAAGTGAAAGTGAATAACTGAAATCGGAACGGCTGGGAAAAAATTTCTGAGAGCTGGAAAGAAATTTCTCTGGATCAGATTTAAAAAAAAAAAAAAAAAAAAAAAAACTTTTTGTTAATTTTATGATGTCTTTAGACATCATAAAGTTAACGACATACCCTTTTTGTTTAGAATGATGTCTCACTCTTTCTAAAAATAGATCATGACTCATCCTTTCTAAAAATAGAATTCCAAAAAAAAACAATGAGCTTATTTTAGAAAGGATGAGACATCATTCCCAGACAAAAGGGGGAAGATCGTTAATTTTAATGATGTCTAAAGACAACATTAAAATTAACAAAAGGTTTTTTTTTTAATCTGAGCTAGAGAAATTTTTTTTTCCAGCCCTCAGAAATTTTTTCCCAGCCGACTCGATTTCCGATTGGCAAGACAATACAAAATTATTTCTAAAAATAATTCACACTTATCTATTTAAAACACTCGCGTTTCGACTTCCAATCAGTCTGTGCTGTGTATTTCCCCTAGATACACACTTCTCCCTCCTAGAAAGAGATTCTGTGAAGGTATGCGAGTATTTTCCCCCCCTCCCCTAGCTCCTAGAGAAATATTTTTCAGCCGACGCAATTAACGAGACGTCAGCCGATTTCTTAAGAAAAAGACTCTGATATCGATGGAGGATTTTTTTCCCCGTTTCGCTTTCGTCGAGTCTCTGTTGTGCACCCATCTGGGGGACAAGTGTTCACACCTTTCAACATGAGCCTCCTTCATCCTTTCCGAAAGACGACACATTTGTATTTTCTTCACGAGTGTTTCCAATTTTTTTCTCTGAGAAAGGGTTCAGGAATCCACTCAACACGATCTAGGAAAGCTTCGTTGAGAGGTGCGAACACTTGTACCCTGGTGGGTGCACAACAAGGACTCGACGAAAGCGAAACGGGGAAAAATCCTCCATCGATATCAGAGAGTCTATTCTTAAAAAAATTCGGCTGATGTCTAGTCGATCCCGTCGGCTGGAAAACATTTCTCTAGGAGCTGAGAAAAAATGCTCGCATACCTTTACAGAATCTCTTTCTAGGAGGGAGAAATGAACCATTTGTTTCTCGATACGTTTCTTAGGGCGAACAACGGGTTGTCCACTGAAAAAAAAAAATGAAACACGGCAACCCGTTGTTTTTTTATCTTAGACAAACACACGGGTAGCAATCTTGCTTCCGTCTATGCTTTTCAGATGGGCGAAAAACGGGTTTTCATTCTGCTGTGTTCGTGACCCGTTGTTCGTCCATAGACTTAACATGGGAAGCGATTTTCATTTTCTCTCACCTTTTTCCTAGGGTAGAACATCGGGTTTTCATTCTGTTGTGTTCGCGACCCGTTGTTCACCCATAGACTTAACATGGGGAGTGATTTTCGTTCTCTCTATGAGCGAACAACAGGTTGTCATGTTGTTCTGTTTACGACCCGTTGTTCGCCCATAGGAAAAGCATGGGAAAGTGATTTTCATTCCCTTTAGGCATAGAAAGGTAGAACAACGGGTCGTCCCACTCGATCCAGAGATTTCACCGGCTACCCGTAGACTGTTCAAGAACAGGGGTGTTGCGGACCCTCCAAATGTTCTTTCGGAAAAGGGCAAGACTTTTTTCTCAGCCTTCGAGATTCCTTTTCTGACTCGAGACCCAAACTCATCGGGAAGAAATATAATTATTTTTAAGAACTTACCACTTCCAAATAGATTACAAACATACATATTAATTCTAATATTTTTATCTTCATTGGACAAATTGATCTAAAAAACTTTAAAGTTCTTAAACGATTAACTCTTTCGCATCGAAGTCGCCCGTAACGCCTGTTCATTCAGGCAACGGCAAACCGCCTCAACGCCTCGTTTTTTTCTACCTAGTTCTTTCCCCTCCACGTTAGCATATGGCTCATTGGTTTCGCGAGTTGTTAAAAGACATGTCAATCATTCTTTTGAAGCAAATAAAGGAGAAATACGAAAGGTATTGACGTTCGAAGGTGCAATCGGGCCGTAAGCTGAATATGCACACAATGGATGAAACCGCAGGGGGGGAAAGGAAAACTATTCCAAGACAAATTCGTAAACTCGGGCGTTTTCGATGTTTGTTGAAAACAGATTTGGTCATCTCTCTATGCGAAAGAGTTAAGGGTTGAAGTAGCATGACAAGAAGGAAACACATTTTTGCAAATATTTACGTGATATGAATATTATCTAATTATTTTCACGGATTTAGCTAACACAAACTAGCTTACACTCTTTTGGTGAATTAAGTTCATATTCTCTTATTATAGGCTTTAGCTAAGTTGTGTACACAATGTATTAGAAAAGCAATATAGTTGTAAAAGGTTAGAAGAAACAAATAATAATACAATTTCTTCATGTTACTTTGATTCACAAAACATTGTAGGAAATATGAGATCATCTCGTAAAATACATGGGGATTTATATACGTCTCACACAATTCATTAAAAATATTAGAATTAATACGTATCTTATATTAGTTTTTAGGAGTAGAAAGTTCTTAAAAAAATTTATATTTCTTCCCGATGGGTTTGGGTCTCGAGTCGGAAAAGGAATCTCGAAGGCTGGGAAAAAAATCTTGCCCTTTTCCGAAAGAAGATTTGGAGGGTCTGCAACACCCCTGTTCCTGAATAGCCTACGGGTAGCCGGTGAGATCTCTGGATCGAGTGGGACGACCCGTTGTTCTACCTTTCTATGCCTAAAGGGAATGAAAATCACTTTCCCATGCTTTTCCTATGGGCGAACAACGGGTCGTAAACAGAACAACATGACAACCTGTTGTTCGCTCATAGAGAGAACGAAAATCACTCCCCATGTTAAGTCTATGGGTGAACAACGGGTCGCGAACACAACAGAATGAAAACCCGTTGTTCGCTCATAGAGAGAACAAAAATCACTCCCCATGTTAAGTCTATGGGTAAAAAACGGGTCGCGAACACAACAGAATGAAAACCCGTTGTTCTACCCTAGGAAAAAGGTGAGAGAAAATGAAAATCGCTTCCCATGTTAAGTCTATGGACGAACAACGGGTCACGAACACAGCAGAATGAAAACCCGTTGTTCGCCCATCTGAAAAGCATAGAAGGAAGCAAGATTGCTACCCGTGTTTTTGTCTAAGATAAAAAAACAACGGGTTAACGTGTTTTATTTTTTTTTCAGTGGACAACCCGTTGTTCGCCCTAAGAAACGAATCGAGAAACAAATGATTCATTTCTCCCGCCTAGAAAGAGATTCTGTGAAGGTATGCGAGCATTTTTTCTCAGCCCCTAGAGATGTAAAAATCCTCAGATGTAAAAAAAAAAAAAAAAAAAAAAAAAAAAAAAAAAAAAAAAAATCATTAAAATTAACGATTTTTCTCCTTTTGTCTGGGAATGATGTCTCATCCTTTCTAAAAATAGCTTATTGTTTTTCTTGGAATTCTATTTTTAGAAAGGATGAGTCATGATCTATTTTTAGAAAGGATGAGACATCATTCTAAACAAAAAGGGTATGTCGTTAATTTTATGATGTCTAAAAACATCATAAAATTAACAAAAAGTGTTTTTTTTTTTAATCTGAGCCAGAGAATTTGTTTTCCAGCTCTCAGAAATTTTTTGAAATCCAATCCGATTTCGTTTTTTTCACTTTCACTTTCAATTCTTCTCTTTTCTATAAAAGCATTACACGTTTTTTGTTGAGAACAGAACAGCGTGGGCTGTTGGAGATGTAACATCTCTCTCTCTCTACCCAAATCTGAGATGACCATGATGATCTTAAGAAGAATTCTTTGAGAATCTCTTACCATTTCGGAACAATACAAAATTCTTTCTAGAAGGAATTCACAGTTATCTATTTAAACCACTCGAATTTCGACTTCCAATCAGTATGTGATGTGAATTCGACCTGGATACACACTTCTCCCTCCTAAAAAGTAATTCTATGATGGTATGGGAACATTTTCTCGCAGCTCTTAGAAATGTTTTTTTTTTTCCCAGCTGACTCGACCAACGAGACATCACCCTATTTTTCCCCTCGTAGCGAATACGATGATTCTGAAGGGTTTCAAGAAGATTTTTCGACAGGATTCGCGTGACATCACGAGATTTTTCAGCGACACACAAAAGATGAAGCACTTGAGGGCTATCTGCGTTGAGAAATGCCTTCGTGGACGACTTTTGAAGGGTAACTGGCTCGCATTCACGTTACACATAGGGAAAAAAACCACGAAAAAGAAACCACCTATGCAGCCAGCTTGAAAGTCATTCTTCAATTTTTACAAAATAGGAAATTGATTTTATAAAGCATATTGGGATATAGACCCATATTCGTATTCAAATTGGAACATTCTGTTGTTTTTTTTATTAGAATATACCAGTATATATACGATTCAACAATTATTCTGAATCACATGATCTTACCTTTTTGAAAGGGCTTTGTTAAAATTTCACAAAATATATCAGTATACGATTGAATAAAAAAAAATCATGTTCCATTTTTATCCTGACTGATGGAGTCAGCTGTGGATCATGAAATCTTGCCTTCTTGAAAGGACTTTGTTAAAGTTTCACAAAATATATAATATACGCTGGAACAATCGTGATCCATCTATTTTTTGACTGGTCTAGCCAGCTATGGATCATGAAATCTTGCCTTCTTGAAAGGACTTTGTTAAAGTTTCACAAAATATATCAGTATAGCTGGAACACTTGTAATCCATCTATTCTTTAACTGGTCTAACCAGTTGTGGATCACGGTTTGTTAGTCCTATTCATTTCAAATATAACACCGTTGAGGTAGGAGAAAATTTAGAGCATTCCTATTTGTCCACGAGTGAATAACGGGTCGCCCACTAAACGCAATGGAGAGCTGTTGTACGATCTCTCAACATGAGCCTGCTTTAGACGACACGTTTGAATTTTTTTTTCTCTGAGATCCTTAAAAAAAAATGGGTCTCTCAGCGTGATGTATACAGACGTTCCGCTTCATATCAACCTTGCCCAATATCCTCGTAGCTGTATAAGCGAATTGTAAAAAAAAAATTGCACTCGTAGCTCTCAAACGTAGGGAAAAAAATGAGATCTGTCGAACGAAAATCACTTGAGTGAAGTCGGCACTCGGGGCGTTCTAGTATCGACTGAAAGGACAGAGTTTCCCCCCAAAAAAATATTCAAAGGGTAACATTTTTCAAAATTGGTAAGTCATTTCATTGGAATCACCTTGTTTGATCAATAAATAGCTTCGAAATACGAAAATAGAAACATTCAGTTCATCTAAGGTAGAGAAAGAGAGCCATCCGTCCAATGAAAACACCTCCCAAGAAGAAGCAATGTTCCCATACCTCCACAGAAGATTTTTTTCCAGGAGAGAGTAGCGTGTATCTAGGTCGAATCCCCAGCACGGACTGATTGGAAGTCGAAACGCGAGTGGTTTAAATAGATAAGTGTGAATTCTTTCTAGAAAGAATTATGTATTGTCTTGCCAATCGAAAATCGTGTCGGCTGGGAAAAAATTTCTGATGGCTGGAAAAAAATTCTGGCTGGCTAAGTTAGTAAAAAAAAAAAAAAACTTTTTGTTAATTTTAATGATGTTTTTAGACATCATTAAAATTAACGATCTCCCCCTTTTGTCTGGGAATGATGTCTCATCCTTTCTAAAAATAGCTCATTGTTTTTCTTGGAATTCTATTTTTAGAAAGGATGAGTCATGATCTATTTTTAGAAAGAGTGAGACATCATTCTAAACAAAAAGGGTATGTCGTTAATTTTATGAATAACAAAAAGTTTTTTTTTTTTTTTTTTTTTTTTTTTTAATTTGAGCCAGAGAAATTTTTTTCCAGCTATCAGAAATTTTTTCCCGGCCGATCCGATTTCGGTTTTTAACTTTCACTTTCAATTCTTTTCTTTTCTATAAAAGCATTACGCATTTTTGTTCAGAACAGAGTGGGCTGTTACAGATGCAACATGTCTCTCTCTCTCTACCCAAATCTGGAACCCACGATGATCTTAAGAAGAATTCTTTCAGAATCTCTTACCATTTCGGAACTTTAGATGAGCTGGATGTTTCTTTTTCGTATTTCGTTTCCAATCAGTCTGTGCTGTGGATACGACCTGGATACACACTGCTCTTTCCTGGAAAAGATCCATTATGAAGGTATGGGAACATTTTTCTCAGCTGTTAGGAATGTTTTTTTTCTCCCCAGCCGACTCGATCAATGAGACATCCCTCTATTTTTTTAAGAGACTCTCTGATCTATGGAAGTCTTTCCCGTTTTCCTTCCGTGCAGTGCGTGCTGTGGACTCACCTGGATATTTATTTTCTGCCCCTTTCCCTTCTGGAAATTCCCATAGCTCTTTTGGATTCTCATAGCTTTTGAAAGCAAATCTGAAAAAATGTTTTTTTTTTATTGACAGCCTTTCGTGTTTCGCTTTAGCTATACCAGGGTGATCTGAGAAAAACATTTTTTAACCTAGAGCAATGTCAACTCTCTGGACTGACTTAGAATATTTTTTTCTGAGTTCTGAGAAATTTTTCCCAGCCGACTCGATCCCTTTCACAATGTTAACGGAAAAAAAAATCCTCTAGCTCGTCTCTCATACCTCTCTAAATCTCAAAAGTGTTCTCTGTCGTGGAAATGGAAATAAATATCACAAACTGCAACCCCCTTCACACCTCAATGGTCAGCCTAAAAGGAGGGACCTGTAGTACGGAAAGGATTTAAGTCCAGACCGTTTCGCTTGAAACCTATTTCAGGGAATTCAAAAAGAATAAATTATCTGTGAAAGATTTTTCTTTTCCCTCTGAGCTTAGAAAATAAAAACCAATCTTAAAAAAAAATGCCTCTGGGATCCTTTAGAAATTGCTAATCAATAGAAGCAATTTTTGCTTTAGAGTCTCGTTGCTAATCCATGAAGGTCTTTAAAAGGACAGTATTGAAATCACAGCGTAAAGAGGGGGAGCAGCCGAACAGAAATCCTTTTGCCCCACGATATGTTGGAAAAAATATTCAAAAGACAACAAATTCCGGACACTGTAGTCAACTATAAATCTAATCATTCTGATATTTCGTGGTTGTAACAGTATAATTAGACACTTTTTTTCTATTTATTTAAACATTCGGAGTTTCGCTTAAGTTCAGTCCGTGCTGTGGAGTTTTGCATTTTTCAGACTCCGGATTCTTTTTCTACCTAAATGGAATAAAAAAAAAACTAACCATTTCGGTTGAGACCCATTTCAACGACCACGAAATGTTGGAGAAGATTTTTTCAGTATATTTCAATACCCATGAGTGTCAATGCATTCTATTCCTTCCGAGACCCATTTTTTGGGGTCACTCTCTCATTCAATCTTGGAAAATCTAAATTCACCTCTTGATGAGTCCAAAATTGGGGAAGTTAATCTTGAAAAAGATCCTCTGTCGACTCTGTTTTCCTTCACTTTAAACAAATTCAAGTCGCTCTCCAGAAAATCTTGTATGCGGATCTGCATTCTTGAACAACTCACAGCCATCTGATGCTGATGCGAAAAAACTGAGAATATTGAAAAATGTAGAGTCCGTTCTTAGAACAAAATAGTGCTGTCTTGCCAATTGAACATTCGAGTCGGCTGGGAAATATTTCTGACAGCCGGAAAAAATATTCTCTGGCTCAGATTTAAAAAAAAAAAAAAAAAAAAAAAAAAAAAAAAAAACTTTTTGTTAATTTTATGATGTCTTTATACATCATAAAATTAACGACCTATCCTTTTTGTCTGGGAATGATGTCTCCCCTTTCTAAAAATTGATCATGACTCATTCTTTCTAAGAAATAGAATTCCAAAAAATGGGTCAAAATCTATTTATAGAAAGAGGGAAACTTTTTTCCCAGAAAAAAAGGTAGGAAGATCGTTCATTAAGTTCTTGGAATTATATTCTTAAAAATTAGAATGATTCCAATGGATCATGAGATGATTCCAAGAATGGATCATAGTCTATTTTCAGAAAGGGGGAGACTTCTTTCCCAGAGAGAAAAAAGGGGAACAGAGTTAATAAAGTTCTTGGAATTCTATTCTTAGAAATTGGAATGATTCCAAGAATGGATGATATCAGTATTTTTTTCCTTTCCATCGTCAGAAATGAATGAAAATTTGTTTTAGAAACATGATGAGACATGCTTTAAAGTAAATAGAGTTAATTTTTATAATGTCTAAAGATATTGTAAAAATTTAAAAACAAAGGTTTTTTTATTATTATTATTATTATTTTTTTTTAAACTCTGAGGCAGAAAAATTTTTTCCAAGCTCTGAGAATTTCTCCCAGCCCACTCGATTTCCAATCCAAGACATTTCAAATTATTTCTAGAAGGAACTCACCGTTATCTATTTAAACATTCGAAGTTTCGCTTCAAATGCGTACAACTTTGATTTAGGTAACACGCATTTTTCTCTGGATCATGGAGAAAACCTTTCTTTTTTATTTTCTTCGTGCAACTACAAAACCTGAATGAGGAAAATAGACCCTATTTGAAAAACGATCCTGTACTTTTCCTACGGTCGAACAACGGATTTTCATTCTGTTTCATTCGTGACCCGTTGTTCACCCATAGACTTAACATGGGAAGCGATCTGCTTTCTTTTTTCGCTTTTTCCTAGGGTAGAACAACGAGTTGTCTACTGAATACCATGGCAATTCATTGTTTATCTTTGACAAAAACAACATAGGTATCAATATTTCTTCCCCTCTATGCTTTTTTTCCTATGGGCGAACAACGGGTTTTCATTCTGTTTCATTCGTGACCCGTTGTTCTACCATAGACATAACATGGGAAGTGATCTCTTTTCTCTCTTTGCTTTTTCTTGGGGTAGAACAACGAGTTGTCCACGGAATACCATGAAAACATATTGTTCTTGTCTTAGACAAAATATAGGTATCGATATTCATTCCCTCTGCATGCTTTTTTTTTCCTATGGGCGAACAACGGGTTTTAAGAGCCCATTCTTAAAACAAAATGGTGCTGTCTTGCCAATTGAAAATCGAGTCGGCTGGGAAAAAATTTCTGAAAGCTGGAAAAAATTTCACTCGGTCATAAAAAAAAAAAAAAAAAAAAAAAAAAAAAAAAAAAAAAAAAAAAAAAAAACTATTTGTTAATTTTTATAATGTCTTCAGACATTATAAAAATTAACGACAACCCCCTTTTCGTTGGAGATATGTCCCAATATGCCGTGATGTTTCTCAAAAATCAAATACTCCTTTCTTGAAAATCGATTTTTAGAAACATGACAACACGTTCAGACCTCTTTCAAACAAAAAAAGAGGGTACAATTCATTTTTTATGAGGTCTAAGAAACAAAACGCAGGTAGCGATCTTCGTTCTATGCTTTTTTTCTATGGGCGAACAACGGGTTGTCATTCTGTTGCTTTCGCGATCCGTTGTTCTACCATAGACTTAACATGGAGATGAATCATTGGGTTCTTCTCGATCGAACAACGGGTTGTCGTTGTATTATTCAAGTCACGACCCATTGTTCGTCTGTCTACAAAGCATTGGGAGTGATTTTCTTTCCCTCTATGTTTTGTTTTCTTAGGGTAGAACAACGGGTTTTCATTCTATTCCTTTCGCGACCCGTTGTTTGCCCATAGACTTAACATTGAGATGAATTATTTGATTCTCGATCCGTTTCCTAGGGGTCGAACAACGGGTTGTCGCTGTATTATTCAAGTCACGACTCGTTGTTCGCCCGTCTACAAAGCATTGGGAGTAATTTTTCTTTCCCTCTATGCTTTTCAGATGGGCGAATAACGGGTTCTCTTTCTATTCCTTTCGCGACCCGTTCTTCTCCCATAGACTTAACATGGAGATGAATCATTTCTTTCTCGATCCGTTTCTTAGGGCAAACAACGGGTTGTCCACTGGAAAAAAAAAAAAAAAAAACTCGGCAAACGCTTGTTTTTATCTTAGACAAAAACACAGGTGGCAATCTTCCTTCCCTATATGCTTTTTCAGATGGGCCAGCAACGGGTTTTCATTCGGTTATGTTCGCGACCCGTTGTTCGCCCATAGACTTAACATGGGAAGCGATTTTTCATTTTCTCTCACCTTTTTCCTAGGGTAGAACAACAGGTTTTTATTCTGTTTTCTTTCGCGACCAGTTGTTCGCCCATATGATACCGGATACCCCATGTTAACGAATGGGAAAAATGTAGTCAAACCCGGACAAAAGAGTCTACCCCGGACATAGTCAAACCCGGACACTGTAGTCAACTGTAAATCTAATCATTCTGAGATTTCGTGGTTGTAACAGTATAATTAGACACTTTTTTCTATTTATTTAAACATTCGGAGTTTCGCTTAAGTTCAGTCCGTGCTGTGGAGTTTTGCATTTTTCAGACTCCGGATTCTTTTTCTACCTAAATGGAATAAAAAAAAAACTAACCATTTCGGTTGAGACCCATTTCAACGACCACGAAATGTTGGAGAAGATTTTTTCAGTATATTTCAATACCCATGAGTGTCAATGCATTCTATTCCTTCCGAGACCCATTTTTTGGGGTCACTCTCTCATTCAATCTTGGAAAATCTAAATTCACTTCTTGATGAGTCCAAAATTGGGGAAGGAAATCTTGTAAAAGATCCTCTGTCGACTTTGTTTGAACGCAACGATGACGTCATTTTATACGGTGGAATTTGTATAGAAATAGTCTAGAAAGTAACTCAAACGCTTGTTTTTTTCAGTGTATTTCATTACCCATGAGTGTCAATGCATTCTATTCCTTCCGAGACCCATTTTTTGGGGTCACTCTCTCATCCAATCTTGGAAAATCTAAACTCGCCTCTTGATGAGTCCAAAATTGGGGGAGCAAATCTTGAAAAAGATCCTCTGTCGACTCTGTTTTCCTTCACTTTAAACAAATTCAAGTCGCTCTCCAGAAAATCTTGTATGCGGATCTGCATTCTTGAACAACTCACAGCCATCTGATGCGAAAAAACTGAGAATATTGAAAAATGTAAAGAGTCCATTCTTAAAACAAAATAGTGCTGTCTTGCCAATTGAACATTCGAGTCGGCTGCGAAATATTTCTGACAGCCGGAAAAAAAATTCTCTGGCTCAGATTAAGGGAAAAAAAAAAAAAAAAAAACTTTTTGTTAATTTTATGATGTCTTTAGATGTGTCACCCTTTCTAAAAACTGATCATGACTCATTCTTTCTAAGAAATAGAATTCCAAAAAATGGGTCGAAATCTATTTATAGAAAGAGGGAAACTTTATTCCCAGAAAAAAAAAAAAAAAAAAGGGTAGGAAGATCGTTCATTAAGTTCTTGGAATTATATTCTAAAAAATTGGAATGATTGCAATGGGTCGTGGAATGATTCCAAGAATGGATCATAGTCTATTTTCAGAAAGAGGGAGACTTCTTTCCCAGAGAGAAAAATGGGGACAGAGTTAATAAAGTTCTTGGAATTCTATTCTTATAAATTGGAATGATTCCAAGAATGGGTTATATCAGTACTTTTTTCCTTTCCATCGTCGGAAATGAATGAAAATTTGTTTTAGAAAATGTTGAGACCTGATTTAAAGTAAATAGAGTTAATTTTTATAATGTCTAAAGAAATTATAAAAATTAAAAAAAAAAAAAAATTTTTTTTTTTTTTTTAACTCTTAGGCAGAAAAATTTTTTCCAAGCTCTGAGAATTTCTCCCAGCCCACTCGATTTCCAATCCAAGACATTTCAAATTATTTCTAGAAGGAACTCACCGTTATGGATTTAAACATTCCAAGTTTCACTTCAAATGCGTACAACTTTGATGGAGGTAACACGCATTTTTCTCTGGATCATGGAGAAAACCTTTCTTTTTTATTTTCTTCGTGCAACTACAAAACCTGAATGAGGAAAATAAATCCTATTTGAAAAACGATCCTGTACTTTTCCTACGGTCGAACAACGGGTTTTCATTCTGTTTCATTCGTGACCCGTTGTTCGCCCATAGACTTAACATGGGAAGCGATCTGCTTTCTTTTTTTCGCTTTTTGCTAGGGTAGAACAACGAGTTGTCTACTGAATACCATGGCAATTCATTGTTTATCTCTTTGACAAAAAAACATAGGTATCAATATTTCTTCCCCTCTATGCTTTTTTTTCCTATGGGCGAACAACGGATTTCATTCTGTTTCATTCGTGACCCGTTGTTCTACCATAGACATAACATATAAAGTGATCTCCTTTCTCTCTTTGCTTTTTCTTAGGGTAGAACAACGAGTTGCCCACTGAATACCATGACAACCCATTGTTCTTGTCTTAGACAAAATATAGGTATCGATATTCATTCCCTCTGTATGCTTTTTTTTTTTCTTATGGGCGAACAACGGTTTTTAAGAGCCCATTCTTAAAACAAAATGGTTCTGTCTTGCCAATTGAAAATCGAGTCGGTTGGGAAAAAAATTTCTGAGAGCTGGTAAAAAAATTCTCTGGCTCATTAAAAAACAAACAAAAAAATTGTTTATTTTTATATTGTCTAGTCTTTAGACATTATAAAAATTAACGACAAACCCTTTTCGTTGGAGATATGTCCCAATATGCCGTGATGTTTCTCAAAAGTCAAATATTCCTTTCTTGAAAATCTATTTTTAGAAACATGACAACACGTTCAGACCTCCTTAAATCAAAAAAGGAGGGTACAATACATTTTTTATGAGGTGTAAAGAACAAAACGCAGGTAGCAATCTTCGTTCTATGCTTTTTTTCTATGGGCGAACAACGGGTTGTCATTCTGTTGCTTTCGCAACCCGTTGTTCTACCATAGACTTAACATGGAGATGAATCATTGAGTTCTTCTCGATCGAACAGCGGATTGTCGCTGTATTATTCAAGTCACGACTCATTGTTCGTCTGTCTACAAAGGGTTGGGAGTGATTTTCTTTCCCTCTATGTTTTGTTTTCTTAGGGTAGAACAACGGGTTTTCGTTCTATTCCTTTCGGGACCCGTTGTTCGCCCATAGACTTAACATAGAGATGAATTATTCGATTCTCGATCCGTTTCCTAGGGGTCGAACAACGGGTTGTCGCTGTATTATTCAAGTCACGATTCGTTGTTCGCCCGTCTACAAAGCATTGGGATTCATTTTTCTTTCCCTCTATGCTTTTCAGATGAGCGAACAACGGGTTCTCATTCTATTCCTTTCGCGACCCGTTGTTCTCCCATAGACTTAACATGGAGATGAATCATTTCTTTCTCGATCCGTTTCTTAGGGCGAACAACGGAGTTTTGTCCACTGAAAAAAAAAAAAAAAAAAAAAAAAAAAAAAAAAAAAAACACGGCAACCTATTGTTTTTATCTTAGACAAAAACACGGGTAGCAATCTTCCTTCCCTCTGTGCTTTTTCAGATGGGCGAACAACGGGTTTTCATTCGGTTATGTTCGCGACCCGTTGTTCGCCCATAGACTTAACATGGGAAGCGATTTTTCATTTTCTCTCACCTTTTTTCTAGGGTAGAACAACAGGTTTCTATTCTGTTTCCTTTCGCGACCCGTTGTTCGCCCATAGACTTAACATGGGAAGTGATTTTTTGTTCTATCTATGTTATTCCTATGAGCGAACAACGGGTTGCCATGTTGTTCTGTTCACGACCCGTTGTTCGCCCATAGGAAAGAAACAACATGGGAAAGTGATTTTCATTCCCTTTAGGCATAGAAAGGTAGAACAACGGGTCGTCCCACTCGATCCAGAGATTTTACCGTTCACCCGCAGGCTGTTCAGGAACAGGCGTGTTGCGGACTCTTTCTCCGTTCCCCTCCGAATGTTCTTTCGTAAAAGGGAAAGATTTTATTTTTTCCCAGCCTTCGAGATTCCTTTTTCCGACTCGAGACCCAAACCCATCTGGAAGAAATATAAATTTTTTTAAGAACTTACCATTTCCAAATAGATTACAAACATACATATTAATTCTAATTTTTTTTTATCTGCACCAGACAAACTGATCTAAAAAAAATCTAAATTTCTTAAACGATTAAGGGTTGAAGTAGCATGACAAGAAGGAAACACATTTTTTTTTTACAAATGTTTACTTGATATGAATATTATCTAACTATTTTCACGGATTCAGCTAACTCAAACTAGCTATACACTCTTTTGGTGAATTAAGTTCATATTCTCTTATTATAGTCTTTAGCTAAGTTTTGTACACAATGTATTAGAAAAGCAATATAGTTGTAAGAGGTTTTTTTGAGAAGAAACAAATAATAATACAATTCCTTCATGTTACTTTGATTCACAAAACATTGTAGGAAATAATAGATCAGCTCGTAAAATACATGGGGATTTATATATGTCTTACAGAATTCATTAAAATATTAGCATTAATACGTATCTTATATTAGTTTTTAGGAGCAGAAAGTTCTTAAAAAAATTTATATTTCTTCCCGATGGGTTTGAGTCTCGAGTCGGAAAAAAGATACTCAAAGGCTGGGAAAAAATAAAATCTTTCCCTTTTCCGAAAGAACATTTGGAGGGGAACGGAGAAAGGGTCCGCAACACTCCTGTTCCTGAACAGCCTGCGGGTGAACGGTAAAATCTCTGGATCGAGTGGGACGACCCGTTGTTCTACCTTTCTATGCCAGTAGATAGAAAATGGGGGTTCTGCGACACGCGGTGTGGGCGTGGCCAACGACGTCACACAGAGGGCGGGAGCAAAGGCAACGTCATCACACCAGGAGGCGTGGTTTCGAGTGGAGTTGAGTTGTTTTTAGATTGCTGATTGAGTTGTAGACCTCATGCTTTTCATTTAAAGTTAGTTTTTTTTTTAAATTGGCAACGGGAAATATTTTCTGCATCTTAATTTTGATGATATAGCGATGCTGCCCTCTATTAATGAAAAAGTGAATTATATGTTTTAGAAATATATTTTTTAAGTCTGGTGTTAAAATTATTCAATGCGCGACTCTGAAAACAATGTAAAAGAAACAAATATAAAGAAAAGACTTTCCTTTAATGAAACTACAAGATAATTTTTTTTTATTACTCAATTTTATTCTGATACTTTTATTCTTTCTAGTTTTCCATGAAACTTTAACTTATTTCTCAGGTTTTCTGTTCAAAATAACATATTTATTTACTGTCATATTTTTTTTAATACTTAACGTTTCTAATTTGTAATATTTTATTTAATTTCCACATACTATTTTTTTTTCATACCTTTCATACCATTTCAGCATACCCTGATTTTTAACTTATATGTTATATTTCACAAACGTTCCCGCACATGCTGTTTATTTGTTACACTACTTAATTTTAGATGCAATTTCACACTTTTTTTAACGTTATAATGTTCAATATATTCTGAATTTTAACTTCATTTACTTTTTTTAAACCATTCTAGTATTCTATACACACTTTAACTTAGTGGTTTGAAATTCTATTTAAAAAGAAACGTTTATTTTTCGTGATCTTAGTTCTTTTACTAAATTTTCTACAGAATTTCTAATTTCTTTTACATGTTTAACAATATCTTCCTTACATTACCGAATATTTTTTTAAAACACTTAAGTCTATAACTGTTAATTGCGTTTCTTACGTTCATGATTTCCCTTCTGTGTTTATATTTCTTAATTCTAGTTTAACTTATTTATTATAATGTTTTTATTTCTGTCTCATCATTCGTAATTCCAACATTTTATCCGTTTTTATTCATTTTAACGATATGGATTGTTTTCATTTACTCCATATTCAAATATTTCCTTACAATTTTTAAAATACTTGTTTTATTCTCCGATCATAATAGATCATCTACAGGTTTTACTCAGAAATTTCCATTCACAACTTTACAGTTTAATACCATTTATATCTAAATGCATTTCTTTCTCATATAGTTTTACGATCTTCAAAGTTTCTAACATCATGTTTAGTTTTAAATCCCTATTACCTTTATGTGTGTTGATAATTTTCATTTCTAATTTTACAACCACGTTTAGTGTTTCATCCACACATACCAAAATATTTCTTACATCTTCTGGTATTTAGTCTATGTCATATTTCAGTACTTCAAATGAATTTACACTGCTCACACTATTATTTTTTCATGTTTTAGAGACACTGACTATATTAATTTTACTATTTTTCATACACTGATTGCATCTATGTCAGCACTCATGATAAAGTAGCAATTGTTTTGCATCACATGCATAAAGAAATTCTTAAAACCAACTTTTTCAATATCGTATTCAAATTACTGTTTTCCAGATGGGAATTACCAGTATTCTTTGGTTTTACTCTGTTACATCTTTTTAAATTTTAACATCTTACTTTTAATTCTAACATACATCTTTCGAACAGTTTTTTCTTTTAATAATAACCTTCCTTACCTTATTTGTTCAAATTAATTCTTTAATTCACCTTCTTTACTACCTTTCAATACCTTCATAATTCACTATGCAAACGCAATGTCTTTCACTGACATTCTGTTTAATAATACTACAAGTTTCCTTAATTGACAAAAAGCGAATCATTTCTCAGTTCAAAATAGAACTACTATATTTCGCACAAACATTACCTTCATCCATTCAAGACACCCCTTAACCTGTAACTGACGTAGCGATAGGAAAGGAGACTCTTATCATATGCTCTTTCGACATTTGAAGTTTCTAGAACTTCTTTGACAAGTATATCAATACCATCAGAAAATATACTTAACATTTTTACCCAGTTTAAAGGCAACATACTATTATAAGAATGGTTTTAGTTAAATTTATAAGACAAATAAACACATTTTGTGCTAAATAGGCATAAACATTTAGATTCAGAATATTTCTTTTTAATCCGATGTAAGACTTGAATTTCATTCATGATACGGATTGTCTCTTGATTTTTTTGTTTACCTTACACTAATAGAAAATTTTTATTTTACAAGTTCAGCTTTTAACGAAATAGAAATAAAAACTACGATACACCTGGTGTTTTTAAGAAAAGGAACTTTGATATAATTCTGGAAATGTAAATGCTTTTAGAGTTTTTTTCTTTCAATAACGTTGATTTTCATTACTTTACTAACTTCAATAATTCTCTTATTAGCTAATATGAATGAAAGAAGATTGTCAAAAATGTGACACAGTATAATTCTTACGAACATACGTACCTTTACCAGCATACAGATATTACCGATTGAAATGAAGAAAGATACAGATATTTTACTCCAATCTACATTAAATTAAAAAAATATTTAAACTTCCATACATTCCAAAGAATAAACGAAAACTCAATAGATATTGTCATGTTTGTATATATGAGATAAAAGTTTTATGAATGGTATTTAAAGTAATGCTTAGAACTTCATAAAAGCGAACATTCACTATGTTAATACACATATCATCAGTTATTTACATAATTCAATGTAATATTAATCATTACATGTACTATATGCATATATATTTAAAGTTTAATTGTCTTACAATTGAATAATTAACTATTGAGAGAAAGAGGTTCATATCTTACACTATTTAATTCACATGGAACAAATTTTTCCATCAACCACATTGAACCGCGTTTATTAAATTCGCCAAAGCTCTTTTATTTCTGCATTTTCACTCTCACGACACATTTTAAATGTAACTATTGATTACCATTTTAAACACCGATATCATAACTCAGTGTAAAACTACATCATAACTCATTTTTTCCCTACTAACTACAATTTTATATATTCAAGAAGTACATCTAAGACATGATCATTTTCTATGTTCTAGCAAATCGATTCAATTGCGAACATACTATTAAGACTTGCGATTTTAGAAGACTTGCATGTATTAACGATGTCAACGTTTCTTCGTTTTTATAAGATTCACATCAAATCATGTCGCATTCGAATGTGGTGTAAGAGATCACTTTTTCTTTTAAACACTTGTAAACAATGGATGCAATTTATAAGAAGAGAAGTATCATGCTGTTTCAAAACATCATCATCAGCATATTTCTGTTTCTTTTGACACCGGCAACATTTAAAAAATAATGTTTCGTGAGATATTCTTTAAATTCTGTTTTACTTGAAAAAATGTCCGAACATTCAATACGATGTAAAGATTCATATTGTTTTAAATTCTTATGCTCACTAAATATTTTTTATCATGATTTACTCTTAAAAGTAACTTTATAAGTTTTCATATCCTTTTTACATGAAAAGAACTTGTGATTATTCACTACAAAATTCTAAGACGAGAAGCTTCGCGACTTTTCAAACTATAAACTTAAATTTCTTAGGACATACACTACATCTGATGTTTCTTTCATGAGATTTCAAATATCTCTTCAGATACTCGTATTCAAGAAACCTCGCAAATATATCACATAAGTTCAGCGAATAATCGCTTCATAAACTCTTAATGCTATTATGCTTTTCAACACGAGTGAATCACTTGAAGCATATACTGCACTGTAAACATACAATACTTAAAAAAATTGTTATAAAAAATAAAAATACATTCATTTCACCAAGAAGCTTTTCTATTTAAATACATTTATTTATTTCCAAAGAACAAGTTTCTGTATTATACATAAAATATACTTAGAATTTTCTTTCATTAGTTAATATCAAATTAACAACAATATCCATTTACTGATATTTGATATACATGTTTGCTTTAAAATTAAAACTAAAATTTCAATATATTTCTATTAAAAAAAACATAAGGAAAACAAAAAATACTCATAACATCAACCAAAGACAGAAATTTAAATAGAATAGCTGTACTTATATTAGTGCATTTTTATAATCTTCATAACATTTCGATTCAAAAAACCTATTACAAAATAAATGAAACATTTTTTTCTGCCTTACAGAATCTCTTATATTTTTAAAATTAATACATAAAAATATATCTTCCCCAATATATTTAATTCTATCCTCAACACTTATTATAATGCAATCATGTCTTGTTTGTGAAGGATGATTTACAATACAACCTTCGCATTTAAATAGTTTTGTAATCACTGAATTTAATTCAGTTTTGATAGAGTTTATGAGTTCTTTAAAAAGTTCATCATCATCACTTACCATATCCGAACAATTGATTTTACATTTGATTTGCAACGGTAAAATAATTTCAAAAATACTTTTATATAAAGTATTAGATACATCAGGAATAATTTCTTTCAATTTTTTTAAAATATCACAGTTTACTTTTAGGTATGTAGGTTTTAGTTTAAAAGAATTTTCATCTTGTTTAAAAACTTGTTGAAAAATACACTCACCTTCTTTGTTGAAAACTACCAACTCATTATTGCAAATGATGCTGGCAGTCGTATAGACAAGGTTAAATTCATATATTTTTGAGGAAAATTCTTGCCATGTTGCAGGAGTTATAACAACACCGCGTGTAGTAGGGTATAATATTTTATTTTGTTCCACACATTCACGTAGATAAATGTTCATTCTGTTTTCAAACTGATTTATGGACACAAAATATCCCCAACCAAGAGTCCACTGTGCAATCAACTTCGAACTTTCTTTTTTCTGTTCTCGATTATTCGGCATGAAGATATTTTCAGGAACAGACTTCATATAGTGGGCAAACCAGTCATCCTCTGGAAGTTCATCCTCATTATCTTCCAAGCGTCGTTTTTTAATTTTCGAAATTTTTATGTTTCAGAATGTGATACTAATTCTAGGATCCTTAACGTCAGGTTGAGAGGGTATTCCGTGCATCCAAAATTGATTCGTTGGGGGTTTCATTACAAGGAGAATTCCATGAGTTAAGTCCACGCTTCGAGATGTGAAATTTCGCCTGGTAAATACCATTTGACGTTTTGCACCTAAACTGATGATAGGTATATCACTTTCAGGTTCGAGACAAGTTTCATTGTCTTTATGCGTTGAAAGTTTCGCCACTCCGTCAGGATAATAGTTCAATAAAGCAAAATTATATTTTTTGCCAGTTATCGTTTCAACATAATCTTTTACATTTAGAAGAGTTTGAGTCCATGGTTCTGCACAAATGCTCGTTCCACAGAATTCGTAACTAAGTCCTTCATCACCAAAACCGAGTACTTTTCTTCGTGGAACATACTGAGTCCCATTAATTTCAAAACTAATATTTTTAAAATCATAATTTGATAGTTCATCTAGCAAAATATCAGCTTCATTTCGTGAATAAAATTCTTCGTATAATTCCACATTTAACTCTGTATCACATATATTCCTCATATTCGCTTCTGAATCTAACGACAATTCTGAATGATATAGAAATACGTAGCATTCTTAAATAGCAAAAATTATCTAAAACATACATTAACGAAATGATTTCATCAACACTTATCGTAATACATTCTTGTCATGTCTTGTTTGTGAAGCCAGTCTTTCCGACGTCATATATGTAAAAATAATCATGATAGGATAGTGGGAAAGAGTTATAGTGTCCTAATGTTGTTATTCTGAACCTCGATATTACATATATGCATAAGTACATACAGAAATGAAGGAAGATCCTTGATAAGCGCTGTAGACTTCACGTTATCATGATAACGTGCAGCACTTATCAAGGGTCTTCCTTCACTTCTGTATGTATTGTCAAACTTGGAATAGCAACAACAACCTTAAGATAATACATTCTTTCGCGTATGATTATCAGAGTTTTAGAAATTTTCCATTACTCTATCATGATAAGTGGATGATGCTTTTAAGATTCTCCTTATGCATATATGTAATATCGAGGTTCAGAATAACAACATTAGGACACTATAACTCTTTCCCACTATCCTATCATGATTATTTTTACACATATGACGTCGGAAAGACTGGCTTCACAAACAAGACATGATAAGAATGTATTACGATAAGTGTTGATGAAATCATTTCGTTAATGTATGTTTTAGATAATTTTTGCTATTTAAGAATGCTACGTATTTCTATATCATTCAGAATTGTCGTTAGATTCAGAAGCGAATATGAGGAATATATGTGATACAGAGTTAAATGTGGAATTATACGAAGAATTTTATTCACGAAATGAAGCTGATATTTTGCTAGATGAACTATCAAATTATGATTTTAAAAATATTAGTTTTGAAATTAATGGGACTCAGTATGTTCCACGAAGAAAAGTACTCGGTTTTGGTGATGAAGGACTTAGTTACGAATTCTGTGGAACGAGCATTTGTGCAGAACCATGGACTCAAACTCTTCTAAATGTAAAAGATTATGTTGAAACGATAACTGGCAAAAAATATAATTTTGCTTTATTGAACTATTATCCTGACGGAGTGGCGAAACTTTCAACGCATAAAGACAATGAAACTTGTCTCGAACCTGAAAGTGATATACCTATCATCAGTTTAGGTGCAAAACGTCAAATGGTATTTACCAGGCGAAATTTCACATCTCGAAGCGTGGACTTAACTCATGGAATTCTCCTTGTAATGAAACCCCCAACGAATCAATTTTGGATGCACGGAATACCCTCTCAACCTGACGTTAAGGATCCTAGAATTAGTATCACATTCTGAAACATAAAAATTTCGAAAATTAAAAAACGACGCTTGGAAGATAATGAGGATGAACTTCCAGAGGATGACTGGTTTGCCCACTATATGAAGTCTGTTCCTGAAAATATCTTCATGCCGAATAATCGAGAACAGAAAAAAGAAAGTTCGAAGTTGATTGCACAGTGGACTCTTGGTTGGGGATATTTTGTGTCCATAAATCAGTTTGAAAACAGAATGAACATTTATCTACGTGAATGTGTGGAACAAAATAAAATATTATACCCTACTACACGCGGTGTTGTTATAACTCCTGCAACATGGCAAGAATTTTCCTCAAAAATATATGAATTTAACCTTGTCTATACGACTGCCAGCATCATTTGCAATAATGAGTTGGTAGTTTTCAACAAAGAAGGTGAGTGTATTTTTCAACAAGTTTTTAAACAAGATGAAAATTCTTTTAAACTAAAACCTACATACCTAAAAGTAAACTGTGATATTTTAAAAAAATTGAAAGAAATTATTCCTGATGTATCTAATACTTTATATAAAAGTATTTTTGAAATTATTTTACCGTTGCAAATCAAATGTAAAATCAATTGTTCGGATATGGTAAGTGATGATGATGAACTTTTTAAAGAACTCATAAACTCTATCAAAACTGAATTAAATTCAGTGATTACAAAACTATTTAAATGCGAAGGTTGTATTGTAAATCATCCTTCACAAACAAGACATGATTGCATTATAATAAGTGTTGAGGATAGAATTAAATATATTGGGGAAGATATATTTTTATGTATTAATTTTAAAAATATAAGAGATTCTGTAAGGCAGAAAAAAATGTTTCATTTATTTTGTAATAGGTTTTTTGAATCGAAATGTTATGAAGATTATAAAAATGCACTAATATAAGTACAGCTATTCTATTTAAATTTCTGTCTTTGGTTGATGTTATGAGTATTTTTTGTTTTCCTTATGTTTTTTTTAATAGAAATATATTGAAATTTTAGTTTTAATTTTAAAGCAAACATGTATATCAAATATCAGTAAATGGATATTGTTGTTAATTTGATATTAACTAATGAAAGAAAATTCTAAGTATATTTTATGTATAATACAGAAACTTGTTCTTTGGAAATAAATAAATGTATTTAAATAGAAAAGCTTCTTGGTGAAATGAATGTATTTTTATTTTTTATAACAATTTTTTTAAGTATTGTATGTTTACAGTGCAGTATATGCTTCAAGTGATTCACTCGTGTTGAAAAGCATAATAGCATTAAGAGTTTATGAAGCGATTATTCGCTGAACTTATGTGATATATTTGCGAGGTTTCTTGAATACGAGTATCTGAAGAGATATTTGAAATCTCATGAAAGAAACATCAGATGTAGTGTATGTCCTAAGAAATTTAAGTTTATAGTTTGAAAAGTCGCGAAGCTTCTCGTCTTAGAATTTTGTAGTGAATAATCACAAGTTCTTTTCATGTAAAAAGGATATGAAAACTTATAAAGTTACTTTTAAGAGTAAATCATGATAAAAAATATTTAGTGAGCATAAGAATTTAAAACAATATGAATCTTTACATCGTATTGAATGTTCGGACATTTTTTCAAGTAAAACAGAATTTAAAGAATATCTCACGAAACATTATTTTTTAAATGTTGCCGGTGTCAAAAGAAACAGAAATATGCTGATGATGATGTTTTGAAACAGCATGATACTTCTCTTCTTATAAATTGCATCCATTGTTTACAAGTGTTTAAAAGAAAAAGTGATCTCTTACACCACATTCGAATGCGACATGATTTGATGTGAATCTTATAAAAACGAAGAAACGTTGACATCGTTAATACATGCAAGTCTTCTAAAATCGCAAGTCTTAATAGTATGTTCGCAATTGAATCGATTTGCTAGAACATAGAAAATGATCATGTCTTAGATGTACTTCTTGAATATATAAAATTGTAGTTAGTAGGGAAAAAATGAGTTATGATGTAGTTTTACACTGAGTTATGATATCGGTGTTTAAAATGGTAATCAATAGTTACATTTAAAATGTGTCGTGAGAGTGAAAATGCAGAAATAAAAGAGCTTTGGCGAATTTAATAAACGCGGTTCAATGTGGTTGATGGAAAAATTTGTTCCATGTGAATTAAATAGTGTAAGATATGAACCTCTTTCTCTCAATAGTTAATTATTCAATTGTAAGACAATTAAACTTTAAATATATATGCATATAGTACATGTAATGATTAATATTACATTGAATTATGTAAATAACTGATGATATGTGTATTAACATAGTGAATGTTCGCTTTTATGAAGTTCTAAGCATTACTTTAAATACCATTCATAAAACTTTTATCTCATATATACAAACATGACAATATCTATTGAGTTTTCGTTTATTCTTTGGAATGTATGGAAGTTTAAATATTTTTTTAATTTAATGTAGATTGGAGTAAAATATCTGTATCTTTCTTCATTTCAATCGGTAATATCTGTATGCTGGTAAAAGTACGTATGTTCGTAAGAATTATACTGTGTCACATTTTTGACAATCTTCTTTCATTCATATTAGCTAATAAGAGAATTATTGAAGTTAGTAAAGTAATGAAAATCAACGTTATTGAAAGAAAAAAACTCTAAAAGCATTTACATTTCCAGAATTATATCAAAGTTCCTTTTCTTAAAAACACCAGGTGTATCGTAGTTTTTATTTCTATTTCGTTAAAAGCTGAACTTGTAAAATAAAAATTTTCTATTAGTGTAAGGTAAACAAAAAAATCAAGAGACAATCCGTATCATGAATGAAATTCAAGTCTTACATCGGATTAAAAAGAAATATTCTGAATCTAAATGTTTATGCCTATTTAGCACAAAATGTGTTTATTTGTCTTATAAATTTAACTAAAACCATTCTTATAATAGTATGTTGCCTTTAAACTGGGTAAAAATGTTAAGTATATTTTCTGATGGTATTGATATACTTGTCAAAGAAGTTCTAGAAACTTCAAATGTCGAAAGAGCATATGATAAGAGTCTCCTTTCCTATCGCTACGTCAGTTACAGGTTAAGGGGTGTCTTGAATGGATGAAGGTAATGTTTGTGCGAAATATAGTAGTTCTATTTTGAACTGAGAAATGATTCGCTTTTTGTCAATTAAGGAAACTTGTAGTATTATTAAACAGAATGTCAGTGAAAGACATTGCGTTTGCATAGTGAATTATGAAGGTATTGAAAGGTAGTAAAGAAGGTGAATTAAAGAATTAATTTGAACAAATAAGGTAAGGCTATTATTAAAAGAAAAAACTGTTCGAAAGATGTATGTTAGAATTAAAAGTAAGATGTTAAAATTTAAAAAGATGTAACAGAGTAAAACCAAAGAATACTGGTAATTCCCATCTGGAAAACAGTAATTTGAATACGATATTGAAAAAGTTGGTTTTAAGAATTTCTTTATGCATGTGATGCAAAACAATTGCTACTTTATCATGAGTGCTGACATAGATGCAATTAGTGTATGAAAAATAGTAAAATTAATATAGTCAGTGTCTCTAAAACATGAAAAAATAATAGTGTGAGCAGTGTAAATTCATTTGAAGTACTGAAATATGACATAGACTAAATACCGGAAGATGTAAGAAATATTTGGTATGTGTGGATGAAACACTAAACGTGGTTGTAAAATTAGAAATGAAAATTATCAACACACATAAAGGTAATAGGGATTTAAAACTAAACATGATGTTAGAAACTTTGAAGATCGTAAAACTATATGAGAAAGAAATGCATTTAGATATAAATGGTATTAAACTGTAAAGTTGTGAATGGAAATTTCTGAGTAAAACCTGTAGATGATCTATTATGATCGGAGAATAAAACAAGTATTTTAAAAATTGTAAGGAAATATTTGAATATGGAGTAAATGAAAACAATCCATATCGTTAAAATGAATAAAAAGGGATAAAATGTTGGAATTACGAATGATGAGATAGAAATAAAAACATTATAATAAATAAGTTAAACTAGAATTAAGAAATATAAACACAGAAGGGAAATCATGAACGTAAGAAACGCAATTAACAGTTATAGACTTAAGTGTTTTAAAAAAATATTCGGTAATGTAAGGAAGATATTGTTAAACATGTAAAAGAAATTAGAAATTCTGTAGAAAATTTAGTAAAAGAACTAAGATCACGAAAAATAAACGTTTCTTTTTAAATAGAATTTCAAACCACTAAGTTAAAGTGTGTATAGAATACTAGAATGGTTTAAAAAAAGTAAATGAAGTTAAAATTCAGAATATATTGAACATTATAACGTTAAAAAAAGTGTGAAATTGCATCTAAAATTAAGTAGTGTAACAAATAAACAGCATGTGCGGGAACGTTTGTGAAATATAATATATAAGTTAAAAATCAGGGTATGCTGAAATGGTATGAAAGGTATGAAAAAAAAATAGTATGTGGAAATTAAATAAAATATTACAAATTAGAAACGTTAAGTATTAAAAAAATATGACAGTAAATAAATATGTTATTATGAACAGAAAACCTGAGAAATAAGTTAAAGTTTCATGGAAAACTAGAAAGAATAAAAGTATCGGAATAAAATTGAGTAATAAAAAAAATTATCTTGTAGTTTCATTAAAGGAAAGTCTTTTCTTTATATTTGTTTCTTTTACATTGTTTTCAGAGTCGCGCATTGAATAATTTTAACACCAGACTTAAAAAATATATTTCTAAAACATATAATTCACTTTTTCATTAATAGAGGGCAGCATCGCTATATCATCAAAATTAAGATGCAGAAAACATTTCCCGTTGCCAATTTTAAAAAAAAGTAACTTTAAATGAAAATCATGAGGTCTACAACTCAATCAGCAATCTAAAAACAACTCAACTCCACTCGAAACCACGCCTCCTGGTGTGATGACGTTGCCTTTGGTCCCGCCCTCTGTGTGACGTCGTTGGCCACGCCCACACCGCACACCGCGTGTCGCAGAACCCCCATTTTCTATCTACTTATGCCTAAAGGGAATGAAAATCACTTTCCCATGTTGTTTCTTTCCTATGGACGAACAACGGGTCGTGAACAGAACAACATGACAACCCGTTGTTCGCTCATAGGAATAACATAGATAGAACAAAAAATCACTTCCCATGTTAAGTCTATGGGCGAACAACGGGCCAATAATGAAACAGAATGAAAACCCGTTGTTCGACCATAGGAATAGTACAGGATCGTTTTTCAAATAGGGTCTATTTTCCTCATTCAGGTTTTGTAGTTGCACGAAGAAAAAAGAAAAGAAAGGTTTTCTCCATGATCCAGAGAAAAAGGCGTGTTACCTGCATCAAAGTAGTACGCATTTGAAGTGAAACTTCGAATGTTTAAATAGATAACGGTGAGTTCTTCTAGAAATAATTTGAAATGTCTTGGCTTGGAAATCGAGTGGGCTGGAAGAAATTCTGAGAGTTTGGAAAAAAAATTTTCTGGCTCCAAGTAAAAAAAAAAAAAAAAAAAAAAAAAAAAAAAAAAAAAAAACTTTTTGTTAATTTTTATAATGTTTTTAGACATTATAAAAATTAACTCTATTTACTTTAAATCAGGTCTCAGCATATTTCTAAAACAAATTTTCATTCATTTCCGACGATGGAAAGGAAAAAAAATACTGATATCACCCATTCTTGGAATCATTCCAATTTCTAAGAATGTAATTCTAAGACCTTTATTAACTCTGTTCCCCTTTTTTCTCTCTGGGAAAGAAGTCTCCCTCTTTCTAAAAATAGACTATGATCCATTCTTGGAATTATTCCATGACCCATTGGAATGATTCCAATTTTTAAGAATATAATTCCAAGAACTTAATGAACGCTCTTCCTATCTTCTTTTTTCTGGGAATAAAGTTTCCCTCTTTCTATAAATAGATTTTGACCCATTTTCTGGAATTCTATTTCTTAGAAAGAATCAGTCATGATCTATTTTTAGAAAAGGGGAGACATCATTCCCAGACAAATATGATAGGTCGTTAATTTTATGATGTCTAAAGACATCATAAAACTCGGAAGGAATAGAATGCATTGACACTCATGGGTATTGAAATATACTGAAAAAAACGGGCGTTTGAGTTCATTTCTAAACTATTTCTATATACAAATTCCACCGTATAAAATGACGTCATCGTTGCGTTCAATTAAAGTCGACCCCGGACAAATTTGTCCCCGGATCGCATCTCGAATTTTTATTTCCATTGAATCTATGCTGTGAGCCCACTGAAAAATAAACACGGGTTTTATTTTCTGGACAGTCAATGAGTATTGGAATATACTGAAAAAAACAGGCGTTTGAGTCAGTTTCTAGATTATTTCTATACAAATTCCACCGTATAAAATGACGTCATCGTTGCGTTCAAACAAAGACGTTCCCGGACAATCTTGACAACCGAATTTGTATATATAGAAAATAAACTGAAAATGATCTTGAGGGTTGATTTCTAAACTATATTTCTATACAAATTCAGCCGCATCTAGAAACAAAAAAAGAAAAAAAAAAAAAAGAAAAAAAGTTTTTTTTTTTTGGATGGAATAAAAATAGGAGAAAGTTCTCTCTCTCTCTCTCTCCCCAAGATTGGATGAGAAAGGGGCTCAAAAAAATGGGTCTTGGAAGGAATCGAATGCATCTTGACATGCACTCATTCCTTCCAAGACCTTTTTTTTGGTCTCCTGTTTCAACTCTCCGGTCTATTCAATTGGGAAAGCGGAGAACCTTTCCCTTTCACCCACACACTGGAGACCAGAGCGCATCATCATCATCATCATCATCATCCTCATACTTTTCACTAAGGCTTGTTGCCTCTGGATAATTTTGGGAAGGTGATGGACCCGAATTCAGTGAGAAAGAAGAGAGGGCACTTTTTTCTTTCTTCTTCGTCTTGCACCGTGTCTCGGAGGGTGATGTAAGTTTTCCCGTCCTCCACGATTTTCGTCAGAGGTCTCGTGAAAATCTTACACATCCAAGGGAAGAGAAACTTGTTATGCAGGGATCTAGAGGCGACGTAGGCCGCTTCATCCGAAGTCAGGACAATCTGCTTCGAAGGACCCCATTCTTTGGAGTAATTGTCCAATTCGCCTAGTCGAAGAAAATGGTCTCGATAGGGAAAAAAGACTTGGAGAATACTCGTCGTATGCTCACCATTCGTAGGCAAGAGAGTCAAAATATCTTTGGCACTCCAGTACAAGAATCCCAGATTCACATACACATGCACATAATAGTCATCATTATATTACAGTTTAATCAGCATGGTTTTTTCTCTCGTTCTCAAGACGAAGAAATAAAACTCGTCTAATATGAACAAGAGCTCGCTGGCGATCCGTTTGTATAGACTCCTCAGAAAGAGAGTGGGCGGAGCGTAGAACAGGAGGATGAATAACAAGGTTGATGAATCCCCCCAAAAAATAAATAAAATAAAATAAAATAGAATTGTATAAAAACACATGAGTATTTGTGAAGATCATAGGGAGGTGAATATATAATTTTCAAGTAACTACAAAGTTGATAAACTCTAGAACAACAACAACAACAAAAGTTATCACGTAGCTTTCGAGAAGATGACAGGGGTCCCTAGGAGAAGGTCATATGTATACAAAGGATGGTTGTTGTTGTTGCTTTTTTCCTCTCAATCGTTATATCTCATGACCTTTGAAAAGGGAAGTCATTTTAGACAAACAAAAAATTTAGAAGGTCATAGAGAGAGAGGTAAACAAAGTTGGTCCATTTTTTTTTCTAGAAGTCAACATTCACGTCCCACATCACGTGGTCTTCTCGTATATATAGAGGCGAGTGGAAGACAGCGCTTCATACTCTATTTTTCCCAGAGAGAGACTGCTGTGCGTAGCTATTATTCGTATATTTCTCTCTATTTAAGATGATGATCCGTGTCTTATATAATGAATTTGTGTGTGTCCGCTGTTATGTGGACGATGGAAGATTGTTTTGGAACGCAACGGATATTTTGCCGCTCATTCATACTTCTAGTAAAAGAACCTGGGACATTCTCTCCGTATTCTTTGATGAGCACCACGTCTTCCGAAAAATCAAAGATCTCAAAAGTCTTGGCAGTTCTCAAGAAGAATATGTCCTCTCCAGAGAAGAGATGCTTTACCTGGCCGAAAAGAATCCTAAGAACAATCAACTTCTGGCCTGGGTGTACAGTGTGTTGACTCAGCCGCTGATTTGAATCCTTCCGAACATGCCCGTCAATCGGCTGCTCTATCCCGGGGAGAATTTTCCTTTCGTCACGCTGTTGAACCTGGGAGTTCGCTATATACCGCCGCATCCAGGCACGACGGAACCTTCTACTTACCCGAAACAATATGCAACGGCTCAATCGCAAACTGACCCTCGTGAAGAAAAGGTCGCCGAGACTCAAACGCATTCTTTGGTGGTGTCATTGAATATCTCGAAAATCATCACTTTCTAAAAAAAAAGCATCCACAACAACAACAACAACAACAAAATTTGTTCCTCCTCCAAATTTGTTTTATATTCTCCCAGGAAAAAAAAAGAAAATAACATTTTTAACATCTAGCCTCTTTCTTTAATCCCTCTCAAGAGAGGGAGGAGAAAAGAAAGAGTGTTTTGAGGAGGCAAGAAAAATGGGTCTGGAAGGAAACGGGTGCTTTGAGAGAAAAAACAAAAGATGATCCTTTTTTTTCTTAATGCACTCTTTTCCTTCCAGACCCATTTTTTTTTCACTTCTCTAAGCCAATCTTGGAAGGTGAACACAATATATTTTGCGTAAAGTCCATTTCTCTCTCCCAAGATTGGATTTTTTTATAAAACATAAATCATGCTTGGAATGACTTGCGAAATAGATAACTTACCAACTGTTTCCACAACACAGAGTAATTTGAAGCGAAACTTGAATGGTTTAAATAGGTAAATGAGAGCTTATTCTAGAAAGAGTTGAATCATGTCGTGTCTGATAAATCCGAGTCGGCTGGGAAAATTTATGAGAGCCGGGAAAAAATTTCTCTGGCTGAAAAAAGAAAAAAAAAAAAAAAAAAAAAAAAACTTTTTGTTAATTTTTATGTCTTTAGACATCATAAAAATTAACTTGACCTCCCCTATTTTGGTTTGAATCAGGTCTCAACATGTCTCAACATGCTTCTAAAGCAGATTTCCGAGAAAGAGATGACTCATTCTTTTCTTAGAAATCTATTTTTAGAAAGGGGGAGACATCATTCCCAGACAAAAAGGATAGCTTGTTAATTTTATGATGTCTAAAGACATCATAAAATTAACAAAAAGTTTTTTTTTTTAATTTGAGCCAGAGAAATTTTTTTTCCGGTTGTCAGAAATTTTTTCCCAGCCGACTCGATTTTTCGACAGCACTATTTTTTTTCAAGAATGGACTCTTCTTTACATTTTTTCAACATTCCCAGTTTTTTCGCATCAGATGACTGCGAGCTGTTCAAGAATGCAGATCCGCATACAAGATTTTTTTTTTCTGGAGAGCGATTTGAATTTATCTACAGTGGAGGACATTTTCAAGATTTCCCTCCCAATTTTGACCTCTTGATGAATGGATTTATATATATAGAGGGGACCCAAAAAATATGACAAAGTTCTTTTTTTTTTCCAAGATTGGATGAGAGAGGGACCCAAAAAAAATGGGTCTCGGAAGGAAAAGAATGCATTAGCACTCATTTCTTCCAAGACCCATTTTTTTGGTCTCCTGATTCGTCTCTCTTAGTTCATCCCATAAAAAAAAATAGGGAAAGCGGAGAACCTTTCCCCAACTTATTTATTTTGTTTTTATTTATTTTTTTCCCCTCCTGAGTTTTACAAATTCAAATATTTTGGACAACGGTCATCCCAATTCTCTGTCGTCTCTTCTATTTCATCATCCCAACTCACTGACAGAGTCACAGTGGGTATCGGGCCATTGGGTTGAGTCGTTTCTTCTTCTATTTTGTTGTCATCCCAACACTCTGACAAAGTCGCAGTGGATTTTGGAGCATTTTGCTGGATCGTTCGGTCGTCCTCCCAACACTCTGATAAAGTCTTAGTGGTCTTGACTTGCGTAGCTTTTGGATTCTCTAATAAAAATGATCCTTTGGGAGGTTCGTCGTCCCAACAGGTTGCTGGATCGTAATGAGGAATATTTTCAGGTCCCCAAGCCCCCGTCTCGGTAGAAATAGGCGGAGAAGAAGAAGAAGAGGAAGGAGGAACGTTCATCTCCGGAGGCTCATGAGAACCTGTCAGATTTTCCCATTTCTGGAGGAGGTTGTTGTACGTTTCCGGAGACGGATTCTTCTCCAACTCATCGTAGTCCTTGTCAAAAGCTTGCAGAGGATCTTCCTCCTCTTCGGGCTTCTTCTCTTTTTCTTCTGCTTCCTCCTCCTCCATTCCGTCTGGATGGATGTGATTGATATAGAAATCCCCTTCTAGAATGTGCCACCGATAATTGTGTACTTTGTTTTCGGCACAATGCAACGATCTCCGCATTCGATGATGTCGGGCACATTTTCCTCGGTACCTCCAAATGATTCCACCTGGCATATAAATTTCTGTCACGGGTTTCTGATAGTCCAAGACTTTGGCAAAAAATTTAGCTTTCTGGCATCCTACCACATAAATCGTAGAGAAGGTGTGAGTGAGCGATTCGAGAATCGGCGCTAAATGGTTGTAGGGAATATGGCCCTCGTTCCAACGAAGTCCGTGTCGGTTTCGGGTCAGGCAGTCATTCGTCTTTTGGTTTTTGAAACTCAATTGGTTGAAGTGTTGAAGAGGTCCGAACGTCAACGATTACACGGTCAAGAGATCTTTTGTCGCATAACCCAATTCTTTTAAAATGTAGGTATATTTGCCCGTCTTGTGGTTGTAGGACTGGAAACCTTCTAAATCGAGTACGATAAAGTTATCTGAACACTCCATGACGATGAACAACAACAAAAAAAATGAATACGGTTTTATTTCTCCCACAAAGAGGGAAAAAAATAGAATCTCCAAAAAAATATATATATAACGGGGAAGATCTAGAAAAAGAAAAGAAAACAAAATAAAACTTTTTTTAAGTCATATCGTTCTTTTTTAAATGAATTTTGATGATAATTTAAAAAAAAGAATAAAATCGATTTTATATATGCATAGGACAAAAAAAATATAGACTTACCAGCTCAGTTCACGTCTTCTTCTGTTCTGAAGAAATCTCGCGGAGGACACACACTTTTATACTCGTGCGACATCTAATCGTCATCGCAACCCCATCCAAATGTCAGGGTCATTCCAACCTTCTTTTTTTCTTAAAAAAGGAACGTGATGACAGAAACACTTTGATATTAAAAAAATATATTTATGAAGATGATATGATATGGAAGGGTCGTGAGAACGTTTAATCACCGTTTCACATCAGATGAACCCCGAAGGAATAGTCCTCTAAAGGTCACCTCGGAGGGGTAAAAAAAATCCTAATCTGGTTGGACGTTTCGAAAGAAAAAAAAAACGGGTTGGCTTGGAACATTTTCCCAATACGAGAGAAATATTGAAAAAGATTCATTCGTTTCCCCCTTTTCCCTTTTTTATATTTTTATTTGAAATTTTTCGGAGCAGAGATATTTTTTTACACCAAGAAAAAAAACTTTTTTCAAAGCCCATCATGAACTCTCCTCTGTATTGGAGTTTCATCATCAAACTCTTTTCCCTTCCCCCCTCTAAAAAAAGAAATCATGATGAAAAGAGGTGGCATCACGCGAGGGATGATATTTTTTTTGAGATGGTATACGGGACATATCAGAGTTGCATTCCTATTCGTTTTTTTCCCCCGTTCTGTCAAGGAGGAGGTGAAAAAAACCGCGTTGAGTGAAGGAAATGGTCCATTGGAAAAGAAATTTTAAAAAAAATGGTCTTATCCAATGTACTTTTTCCTTTACTCAACCCAGTTGTTTTCGATAACCTCTTTAACCCAATCTTGGCTATGAGAGGATGATCATGGAAAGTCAATGGATACATATCTTTCATGACGAGCAATAGCGAGAAATGTGTTCTACACAGCGAAAAAAAAATGCGTTAACAGAACAGAAACATCCGCTTTCCACAAAAATGGGGATCGCTGAATAAAATCTGTTTCCATACACAATGTAGTCATTTGTATTTAGCACAGACTGAATTGAAGCGAAACTTTGAATACTGAAAGAAATCAGGCAGAGCTCATTTCTTAAAAAAAATGATAATGTCTTGTCGATTTCGAGTCGGCTGGGAAAAAATTTCTGAGAGCCGAGAAAAAAAATTTCTGTGGCTCAGATTAAAAAAAAAAAAAAACTTTTTGTTCTTAACTCTACCTCCTCTTATTTGCTTCAAATCAGATATCAACATGTTTCTAAAACAGATTTCCATTCATTTCCGACGATGGAAAAGAGAAAAATACTAATATCACCCATTCTTGCAATCATTCCAATTTCTAAGAGTAGAATTCCAAGAACTTTATTAACTCTGTTCCCTTTTTTTCTCTGGGAAAGAAGTCTCCCTCTTTCTAAAAATAGACTATGATCCATTCTTGGAATCATTCCATGACCCATTGGAATCATTCCAATTTCTCTAAGAATATAATTCCAAGAACTTAATGAACGATCTTCCTTGGAAAAGTGGAGACATCATTCCCATACAAAAAGGATAGGTCGTTAATTTTATGATGTCTAAAGACATCATAAAATTAACAAAAAGTTTTTTTTTTTTTTTTTTTTTTTTTTTTTTTTTTTTTTTTTAAATCTGAACCAGAGAAATTTTTTTTACAGCTCTCAGAATTTTTTTCCCAGCCGACTCGATTTTCAATTGGTAAGACAGCGTCATTTTTTTTCAAAAAATAGCTTTTCTCTTATCTGTTTAAACATTGCCAGTGTGGCCTTAGATTAATATATGCCGTTGTAGAACAAATATCCTGTCACTTGGGATAGAAATGTTTTTTTTTTTTTTTTTTTTTTTTTTTTTTTTTTGGAATCTACAGGTTGTGTCGACCGTTGAGATTGCTTTCCATTCTTTCTCCGACGATGGAAAGGGAGGGAAAAAAACAAAAAGACTGATTCCATTACCCTACACATTTTAGAGGGGGGAATACTTAGGAAATATTCATGTGTTGAAATGAACTACTCAAATGAGTTGCATTCTGTTTTTCATTGGAACTCTTCCATGGCGAGTACACTTGTTTCGTTCTTTGGGGTAGAGGGTGAAAGAACAGCGGTTTATTGAAATCGATAACCGTTTCCTCTTTAGCCGGCGGAATTGTCCACCAGTCCTGTCTTAATTCCTCTAATCTCTTTGAAAGCCTTTCCACTTGTTCTGCTAAGGTTTTCTCGGTACTCATCGTCTCTCTTAGTTTAAGGAAAAAAAGGGATTAGCTAGAGAGAACCGAGTGTGTGTGAGAGATTGGGATTCATGAAGGGTTGTGAAATCTTTTCTCTCTATATATCTATATGTTTTGTGTAACTTGGAAGATTCTTCTTCTTCTTCTCGTATATAGACTTTGGTGGAGTTAATGAAAAAAAGAAAAGAAATCAACACATCATGAAAAAGGGAACTCTTTTTTTTTTATTATTATTTTTTCTAGAGATTTACATATATATACATAAATTTTTTTAAAAAAAAGAAAATGCCCCCCTACTCTTCCATTAATGAACATTCAGGGGATCTTTCCAAGACCAAATTTTAGAAGACCACAAAGAGTACTCTTGAGGGTTCTCTTTCACATCTAAGTTGGATAGAGGTTGAGACCAATATTCTTGGGTTTCTAAAGCGTCCCAATTTAAACGTTTCGTAGAAAGTTTATCCTTCTCTTCCTCCTCCTCATCATCATCACAGGGATCATTCTCCTGGGGAGCCTCGACCTCGTACACTTCTTCTTCCTCCACCGCTGGCTCCTCCTCCTCTTCTTTTTTTCGAAGGTTTTGTTCTCTGGGGAGTGTAGTTTCCGGAGAACGTAACTACCCTCCTTCAAATGAATTCGAAAATTCTTTACCTTGTTCTCGGTACAATGAACCAACTGCTGCTTGGGAAAAAATTGGTGTCGCGTGCATTTCGTCTTGTATCGTCACTCGGTTTTCCCCGGGACGTAAAACTCGTAAACGGGCCGCTGGCACAGCTTGCTGAAGAATTCGGCTTTATCGTATCCATTGACGTAAATCGCCTCCACATTTTCGGTCAGCATTTTCAGGATCGTAGGAAGATGCTCGTAGGAAAGACGACCTTCGTTCCATTGCAGGCAGTGTCGGTTCCGCTAGTTGACGACAGCTCGATTGCGGTACGATAAGTCATCGTAATGGACAGGAGGGAGGAAAATCATAGATCCGCATTAAGTTAAATCATAGGTAATGTAGCCCAGCTCTTTCAAGATGAAACATATATTTCCAATCTTTTGATCATGACAGAGAAAGGACTCCATATCCAAAACAATGTAGGAACCTTTGAGAGGTTTGGCACTCAGGTTTTCCATATTCAATGAAAAAAAAAAAAAGAAAATTCTCTCTTTCTCTCTCTTTCTCTGTATGTGTCCTGAAGGAAAATGGATAGTGTTCTCTCTGCGATCTCCTCTTTTATAGAAAGAGAGATAGGCAAAGAGAGCACGTGACAGGTCCTATGAATTCTAGGAAGAGGTCACATTTTTTCCCCTCCCCCTCAATATATTATTATTGTGCGCATCTTAATAAAAAATATATAAATAATAAAGGTCACCTTGGAAAGAAAAAAGACAATATGGAACTCGTGCTAGACTTTGAAGTTTTCTACGATTCTCAAGGATCCTTTATTGTGAAAGAATTGGCTTACGTCACGTTAGACGGCCCTTCTCGAGGGGTATTTGTTTTTAAACCCCCGTTTCCATGGAAAATGCTCACCGAAAAAGAAAAACGAACCGCTGTGTGGGCGAGTGATTATTATCACAGCTTGTCGTGGTACGAAGGAGAAATTCCGTACAGTTATTTTCCATGGGTGTTGACGGAACTCTTTTCCGTGATTTGGGTGCGAGGAGAAACGAAACGGCGGTTTTTAGAGAGATGGTTGCAAAGATCTCTAAGTCGCATTTCGGGATCGACGCAAGAGATTCTCAAATACAATGGGATCGAACGCATGAATTGTCCTAACCACACAAAAGGTTTTTTCCATTGCTCTACAAAACGCGGTTCGGTATCATTATTATTTAAAGACACAGAGAAGAAATTCGCAAGATGGATCCGGCACAATTCAATTTTGACAGAAATCCTAAAAAAATATATGTATATAACATGATCTCTTGAACAGCATGGATGGTTTGGAAGCGAAATTTGGAATTTTTTTTATCAGGAAGAGCTCATTCTTAAAAAAGGAATGGCGATGTCTTGATAATCGAAAATCGAGTCGGCTGGGAAAAAATTCCTGAGAGCTGGGGAAAAAATTTTCTCTGACTCAGATTTAAAAAAAAAAAAAAAAAAAAAAACACTTTTTGTTAATTTAGACATCATAAAATTAACTACATATCCTTTTTGTCAGGGAATGATGTCTCCCCTTTCTAAAAATAGATTTCTAAGAAAAGAATGAGTCATCTTTTTCTTGGAAATCTGCTTTAGAAGCATGTTGAAACATGTTGAGACCTAATTCAATCCAAAATAGGGGAGGTCAAGTTAATTTTTATGATGTCTAAAGACATCATAAAAATTAACAAAACTTTTTTTTTTTTTTTTTTTAATCTGAGCCAGAGAAGATTTTTTTCCAGCTCTCAGAAATTGTTTCCCAGCCGACTCGATTTTTCGATTGGCAAGACACCACCATTTTCTTAATAATGAGCTTTTCCTGATCTATTTATTACTTTTTTTATTCTGAGCCAGATATACCCATTGATTTTCACAAGTTTTTTCTTTTTCCTTCCCCATCTCCTCCCTTTGTTTCCTAAACTGTCATACAAACCTCATTTTCCCCCTCCCTCCCAAAGCTAATACAGAGGTTTTCCTATCAAAAGGGTTACTATAAAGGGATTGGTTTGAATGCATTTATCTGCAAATTCTCTAGGATCCTGTTGAAAAGAAGATGTCATATTATTATTATTGCAGAGCCGTTTTTGGAAGAGAAGCCTAGTTTCATCAGAGGGTCTTTTCTGAGGATCGTCCCTACATTGTTTTTCAGTAGGAATGATTTCTCTCGGATTCTCAAGAGATATAGGAGAATCCTGTTTTGAGATATTGAGCGGTCCCTCCTCCTCCTCGAGGGGTCTTGACAAAGGGAGAAAAGTTTCGGTTCCCTTATCCTCGGAGGGTCTTGACAAATCGAGAGGTTGTTCCTCTTCGAGAGATCTTGACAAAGGGCAGGTCCTTCCTCATTCTTGAGGGGTCTTGACAAAGGGATTGATTTTTCGTTCTCGAGGGGGTTTGACAAAGGAAGGAGATGAATCCGAACAGACTCCTTCGTGTCCTCGTCCTCATGGATGAGGATAGACTTTTTCTTCTTCTGAACAGGCTCCCCCGCTTTCTCATCCTCATCATCGGTGAGAGAGATGGGGTAGCTTTTCAACCATTCTATATTTTCTTGCTCGATAATTTTTTCAAAAGTCGTGGTCTCGTTCAGATGATTGTTCTCGAGAATATAATATGGATTCTTCCCAGTCCTCACGATCGAGAGAGTTTCGTGAAGAAATTTGTGCAACCAATCGCTAAAATGAACGAGAATCCCCTTTTTCTTCTGAAGACAATTCATGATATGGTTTATTTGCGGGAGAGTTAGAAAGGTAGACGTGCAATGATATTTGGCTCCTTTCATCGACAAAATTTGTGAATCCAAAGTTAAAATTTCACGAGCCGTGAATATTTTTTCATCGGCCAGAAAGTAATGCCGCATCTTGTGGTAGCTCCCCACGATATGATACCCCGCACATTTTGAAAAATCGGAGGCTTTCAAGTAAAGAACTCCCTGGATGATATAAAAAGAAAGTTCAAAATTTTTATATTTGAAAGGGATACATGTGGTGAGCTGGGGATTCTTCATGATGATCGACTTCTCTTCCAAAAAACATAACAACTGTTTGGCTCTCCTTTTTCTATTTTATATATAGAGAGAAAGAGAGAGTTCCCTCCCCCTTCTTCCTCTCTGTATATATATATCTATGAACGTCCTTGGGATAGAGAAAGGGTAACTGAAAAAATAAAATTGGGAAAGTTCATGGTTAGTTCATGATGACTTTCACTTCCGCATTCCGACACACTCAAACCAAAAAAAAAATTGAATGAAACTATGACGTCACAGAGATTCTACGTGTGTGTGTGTATATATATATATAAGAAGGCGGAGAGCACTGAGCGAGATGATTTTTCCCCCCATTAGGAGCCATGTCGCTGTTCGATGTTTTTCCGACTCAACCCATTTCGGGTGTAGAGGATTTGAAAACGCTCAAGCAAATCACAAAACTGAAAATCTTTCTGGCATGTCATTCTGCAAAATTTATTCCACATCTACCCACTTATCGAGCCATCGTCTCTTTCAAGCAGGATGTCGGATCCTCTGACCTGCTCGTTCAAAACCTGTATAGGAATTTATTCGAATCTCAACAAACGAAAGAGGAATCTCCCATCTCTTGGAACCAAGTGCATCGAGCTTTGAGACGGCCTATTCAAACAGATCGGAGGTATACGGATCCCCGCATGAGTTTTCGATGGAGGAATATTTTTCTCACGAAAAGATATTTTACGTTTGGAGTCAGAACGACGGCCGAGGACGAAGTGCATATTGTTCAGACCACAGCTTCCCACTCGTCTATTACGAATCCTCGTCGCTCCATCTCCAGGAACGAAGTTTTAACATCGCCGACAAGACGAAATTTAAGAAAGATGTTTTAAGACCTTTCCAAAACTATGCCATTCCTCCGAAAACGTGCTACCTCATCCTCACGATCCAGAAGAGCCTCTTTCTCGTGGATCGATGCCCGTGGACGCTTTGGAAACAAATAAAAAAAAACAGATTCCTTTTCAAACGCCGATGATGTTTCGAGAGGATCCACGGCCACTTTCTCCCATCCCTCCTTTAGATGATAAGTGCAGATGGATCAAATCGTCCTGGCCCGGAACGAGTCAACGGAAAGTAATCGAAATCATCACCATTGAAGATGAGGAGGAGGAGGAGGAGAAAGAGGAAGAGGAAGAAGAAGAAGAGAAAAAAATACCGATTAAAAAACTATCGACTTATCGTAACATGCCTGACGGGGAAGATTCATCCAAGAACCTGGAATCTTCTTCTTCTTCTTCTTCGCAGACGGGTTCAAACAAGCAGCTTCTTTCGGACTTCTCTCAGACGTGTCCAGAACCTTTTCCAACATCTTCTTCTTCTTCTCCAACGTGTCCACAGATCATGGAGGTTGTCCAACTTCAGCCGGCTCCAGAAGTTCCAACGTGTCCAAAGGTCATGGAACTAAAATCTCAGCCGGCTCCAGAAGCTCCAACGTGTCCAAAAGTCATGCAGATAAATTCTCAGTCAAGTCCAGAAGTTCCAACGTGTCCAGAGATCATGGAAATAGAATCTCAGCCGGGTTCAGACATCGTGGATTCTCCCACTCATTCCAAAGAGACTTCAAGAGTACAATCTGGGGAGGATCCAGCCTTTCCCGTATGGAAAGATTATATGGACTTACAAAGTTGGATGGATCCTGAAGAAGAAGAAGGAAATAATAATACGGATGGGTGGGTCAAAAATTGTTTAGATCAATTATCCTCGGATGAAATTGAACTGTTATGGGGTTGCATTTCTGAAATCACATCGGAAATGTTGTAAACAAAAAAAAAAGTTTTTTTGTAAGAGGGTCATGATAACAATAAAAAAATTATACATACCAATCTTGGTGGTTTCCCAATTCAGAGAGAGAGAAGGTGTAAAGCGTTCCTTTTCCATTTTCCAAGATGGGAAGGATCCCAAAAAAATGACTACCCAATTCAAAGAGAGAGCGTGTAGAGCGTTCATTTTTCAGTTTTATTTCCAAGGTGGAAGAGTCTCAAAATGGTTACCTATTTCAAAGAAAGAGGATGTAGAGCGTTCATTTCCATTCTCCAAGGTTAGAAGGAGGGGGGGGGAAGAATCCTAAAAAAATATGACTTACCCATTTCAAAAAAGAGAGATTGTGCAGAGCGTTCATTTCAGTTTTTTTTTCTCCCCAAGTTTAGAAGAGAAGGAGTCGCAAAATGGCGACCCATTTCAAAGAGAGAGAGAAATCGGTGTAGAGCGTTCATTTTAATTTTTTTCCCAACGTTAGGGAGTCTTAAAAAAATGGTGATCTATTTCAATGAGAGAGAGAGAGACCGTGTAGAGCGTTCATTTCCAGTTTTCCAAGGTTAGGGAATCCTCCAAAATGGCTACCCAATTCAAAGAGAGAGAGGGTATATAAAGTGTTCATTTCCATTCTCCAAGGTTAGAAGGTCCTTAAATACCTTCTAAATTCAAAGAGACAGAGAGAGATCGCGTAGAGCGTTCATTTCCCCCCAATCCTCCAAGATCAGAGAGTCCGTTTTTTCCCCCTAAAATGGTTTTCCGAATTCAGAAAACAAAACAGCGGGGTACAGACTTCCAAAGTCCCCCCAAAAATGGTTTCCCGTTTCAAACAGAGTGAGAGAAGCGTGGTAAGTCCCGTTCTTCCAAGATGGGGAAAGAAGAAACACCTAGGATGGAATGACACGAACGAAAGAAAGAAAAAAACGCCCTCTTGTCATTTTCTGATAGGGTATCGGTGTTCAAATACTTTTGGGACCGACTGTACAAAGTTTCCAGGTTGTTATATTTTTCATCACTGATCATATTATTTTATAAACTAGTAAACTATTGTTATTGTAATGTGGGTGTTGTTGTAATATCGGTAATTTCGGTTTTGGACAGATAGCTGTATATTTCGCTATCTGGACACTGATATAGAGAGTTTATTTTCTATTTCGGGGGGGAGGAGGTTGCCGGTGTTTATAGTTTAAGTCCAAATTCTCAACATTTATACAATTTATTTAATGACTAAACTCCCCAATAAGCATCTTGGTGTGTTCGCGCACGCTTTTGTACAGGAAGACAAAAGGCATATAAAAAGCCGCTTGAGGAGCTTACCCTAGGCACGTCGGCTGAGATGCCCGAAGTAAAGAACTGAAGTTTTATATTCAGTTATTTTCATAAAACGTTGAGAATCTTTATTAGATTTTTAATATTAAGTTGGCTTCTGGGGCTACACCCAAGGAGAACTAGATATCTACAGGCCTGCTCCATCGATTTGTGACACCACAAGCGAAGGCGATCAACACATGTTTATGTCACTTTTTATTTCAAACACAAAAGTCAAGTGAAATTAATTTTTACAACTTAATATTTTGAATTTTAGGATTAATAACTTGCTATATTATATCGTAATATTTAAATACTTTTCTACCGATTTATCAAACAGAAGATAAAATAAAATTTGAGTGATATTATAAATTTAGCGAAGCAGATTTAAATAAACTGAAACGTATCTGAACTTTTATACGGAAATAAAATTTGAAAAATTAAACGGAAACATTATGCACAGAAAAATATTTATAAAAATTATACAGTATGTTAATATCAATGAAAATATAACACGTATAATGAGCTCAACACAAGATGATTTTCATTTCGTAATAAAAGCAATAATTGCAATTAACAGGTGACAGGTGAGAGCAGGTCCGGAAACCCGGATGGCTTACATAGACTAGTCGGGTATCGTCCGGATCCCGCAACTATCTGAAGCTACACTCCGAAAACAATATAAGGGCAAAGTATATGGCCATACAAGGGCAAAATATAGATTTTTCTGCGTGCGAAATTAAACATTTCCTGGCTACATCGCATGCTAATACATTGCTACATATACTTGCTACAATATACATTTCATAATATGCATTGCGTTGATCATTGCACTGTACTTATGGCACATTTACAACTCAATGCTACACTTAATACACTATATATTCTTTGCAACATATTACGCTGAACATTATTCTTGACAATTCAACATAGATTCTGAACAATGTAATTGTTTAAAACTGACATAACTGGATTATACAGTACATAACTTCGTTATATAAGACAGACTTAAATAAATAAATTGATACAACATATAAATAAAACAAGAGCTCTTAAATAAAGAACAAAATTGCACATTACAAACAATTTACACATTTTGCACACAGAAACCCTCTTTGTTTACTTTCTGCTGTACTTATAATATACAAAATGCAGATTTAAGAACACAGTACAGCCCATATTACTTTTGATTAAATAACATGTTAAAAGTTAACTGTGGCATAAATTTTGCTGTATTCTTAAAACATACCAAAAATAACTTTGTATTTAAACATTCTACTGGTTACATTGTAACGTTGCGCGCCTCCAACTTGCACGCAACCAAGAGGGGACTGTGAAAACTGTATAAAACACAGAGTCTTGTGAAGGGTTTAAGTATCTTTTTATTCAACGTAAAAATTACAATTGCGTGCTCTTGACGCTCACAGACTGTCAACTCGGCAGTCGAATAAAAATAATAACCTGAAAAGAAACTAAAGACAAGACTCTAACTACGAGGCTCTCTAAAATAACTAACTCACCGCGTTTTACAATATCGCTGCTAATTCAGCAGACTTGAAGCTCACTTGAACGATTACCACTACTTCCCGCCAAGCACATAGGCCGAAACGCGGGGTTCTTCAATTTCTCGCTAACTACCTCCGCGCTCGTGAAGTAAGAATATCTCACACCGAACTCGTTTCCTCTCTATTTAAATCATAATACTTCCGCTGATAATTTGAATCCTTGCGCGTTCTACTAAAATTTACATATTCTGGCATTGGCAGTTCCAGGGGAAAGTAAGGCTTGACAGGAAAGATAGTTTAAACTTAAAATAAATGTTAGTTAAAATAAATATAAACCCTACATTTGCGGGCTGCCAGAATTTGAAAAACTTGGAAGCAGGTCCTACAAACGACCTGTTGTAAGTTTCTCTAATTCTGAACTAACTGGCGAGAACCTCGTTTACACAAAAAAAAATCTTATGTAACAAATTGTATACTAAATTCTGTTGATCGTTATAAAGCTCTCTTCTTACAGCAACTTTTCCTGGACTTCATCAATCAATCTTGGTCTTTCCTTCCAGCATCTGGAAGGAATAAGTATCAGTATCCTTCTACATACATTATAATTTACACTTTCTTGACACAATAAATTTTTGTTTTTAAACGATTCGTTTTTCTTACTTATTGCTTAATTCACATTCATTCAATTTTTCAAGCATTAATTTAACTTTACCCTGGCTCTCCACCGTGTGTGGTGTCAAACGGGAATATTCGTGTTTTAGTCTTACACTTCCCCTAACCACCATGATTTGTTAGAATTCAACGACCAAATAGACACACCTTACTCGACATTCTACAACTCAATGAGCTACTTTAATAGTCTTAAAAATTCAAATGTAGGTGGAGAACCCTACTAAACACATTCATTCTAACTTCTCCCTCATTCATCTTTAAACATGCAGGCTTTCGCTCTAAAGCATGACTTGATCTACAATTTAATACTTAAATTTTGACTTCATTGCTTTTAAGCATTCACTTTTAGCATCTACAATTTTATGCTTCTAGACTAAATTCTACTTTTACATAACATTCAAGTATTTACGTACATTTACAAAATTTTAATACATATAATTTTTACAATTTACCATAAAATGAATAAGAGAAAATAAATTTTTACTTTACTCATTCTTCGCCAAGCTGGCGGCACTGAAACTAAAATTCTTATTAATACAAGAATACGAAGTTATTTTTATCTTCGGCCAAATTTTGGCTTTAGCATAACAGAATTAGTCTTTCGACCAACAGAAAATGCTTGTTTTTAGCTTTTACACTTAAAGAAAATGATACTTTTGCCTTAGCTAAATAAAGTAAAACAAAACTAAGTCTCAACCGAGACATATTGACTTTCGTCAAAGCATAGAACTTCATACTTATGCATAACATTTGGGAACAAAAGAGAAAAAAAATTATAGAAGGTTTTAACTTATCTTTGAGTTTTCGATGCTTGAAACTCCGTCATTCGTTTTTGGCAGAATTGGTCCCAAGTTAGAGGTTTCATGGATGTTAATCTTCTCCTTACTGCCCTCCGAGTGTCGTCCAACTGACTTTTTCTTTTGCGTCCTCTACATGCTAGCCTCTTGGCGGAGTAATCGTCTGGTTGTTGGCATCTCCGTTTTTCCCTGGGACGGCTGGTCTTGACGTCCTCCGGTCTGGAGTCCTTCTTGAATTTCTTCTGTTCCTCGTATTTTTGTGCCACCTGCTGGCGTTTCAGTTTCCGGAACGGCGGCCTTGCTGGCACCTGACTCTGTGGCCGTGTGCGCGTTCTCCTTGATGTGAAATTTCTCCTGCCATCCTTTGTAGGTGGTGTTTTTCTCTTTACCACGGTTTCTTTACCCGGTTCATCTGTATTTTTGTTTTTCTTAAACGCTGGAGTTTGAAAATTATTTTTTCTTTTTGATACCGACGTCCGGGTTGTAGAAGTGCTAGGTCTCTCTTCAGTTCTCTGTTTCTTGGGTGGTGGAATAGTTGTTGTCTCTGGACCTTCTATTTCGTTTAGACTTGAGTCCTGCAAGAAACTTTTAAGGATTTCAAAATCATTTGGATTATAGTATTTTTCCACCTGGTCGGGACTTGCTTTACAGATTTCCCCTCTCTCGTTCTTAAGATATAAGACTACTCCTTTGATTTCCTGAATTACATAGGGGCCTTCAAACTTTGGAGCTAGCTTTGCCATAAAATTGTCCGGGGCACTTGATAAAGAAAATTTCCGCTTCAATACTTTATCCCCAACTTTAAAATCTGCTTCACGACGTTTTCTATCATAATATATTTTCTGTCTATTTCTTGCCGTATCCGAGGTTTTAAGCGCCTGATCAATTAGCTTTTGCACATCTTTTTGTTTAAACTCCTGCTCTCTTTGTTGCACAAAGAATAATTTATCCAAAGGCGTAATTAATTTTCGGCCTAAGAATAATTCTGCTGGAGTTTTTCCCGTAGTATCATGATGTGCCGTTCTTAAAGCATAAGCTAATTCATTTATGTAGCCATCCCAGCGCTTGTGATGTGTGCTCACGTAACTGCGAATTATTTTTACTATATTTTTATTAACTCTTTCTGCTATGTTAGCCTGTGGTCTATACGGAACCATTTTGATATGGCGTATGCCAAGTCCATTGCATATGTTTTCAAATACTTGACTAATGAATTGTTTTCCGTTATCGCTAATGACTTTTATCGGTACACCGTATTTTAAAATGTATCTGTGTAAGAATGCATCTGCGACTGTTTTGGCTGACGCGCGTTTAAGTGGAACAATTTCTGTCCATTTTGAAAAATGATCTACTATTACTAAAAGAAAACGATTTTTATTTAACTCGCTCTGGGGGAAGGGACCAAGGAGATCTATGCCTAAAATTTCATTCGGAAATGTAGCGCGAATGCTATTTAAGTACCCGGCCGGGCTGTAATTAATATCATTTATTAACTGACATTGATTGCAGGACCTGACATACGCCGTTACTATTTTGTATAATTGCGGGAAATATACCGCCTCGCGTACCCTTTTTAAAGTCTTTCTGACCCCTAGGTGGCCCGCTGTTTTTGCTTCGTGAGCCTCCTTCAAAATGCTTAATCGAAGCGAGGCTGGGATGACTGGCTTATACTCAAGATTTTCGTTTGTTGTTTTCGTATAGAATAATAAATTATCTATTATTTCATAGTTTTTGCTCTATTTCTTATCGCATCGATATCTGTGTGCTCAAAGCTTTCGGGGTCTTTCAAATAAGCATAGATATTTCCAAATTCAGGATCAGCTTTCAGTTCAGTAATAACCGTATCTCTAGAATCTAAAATTTTTGAAGTCAACACAGCGCATTTAAGTTCATTTCCTTCATCGTCCAGTTTTATACGAGAAAGTGCGTCAGCTACATTGTTTTACTTACCCGGTTTATATTTTATTGTGATATTATATTCTTGGAGTTTTAAAGCCCATCTTATTAACCTGGGCGTTAGATTTTTCCCCGAGTAAAGTCTACCAACAGCCGCATGATCCGAAAAGACTGTTACTGGCGATTTGCCGAAATAAACTCGAAATTTGTGTACAGCCATTAATACGGCTAATGTTTCTCTTTCTGTAGCTGTATAATTCCTTTGAGTCTGATTCAACGTTTTACTAAAAAATGCCAGAGGATGGTTATTTTGCATGAGAACCGTACCCACCGCATAGTCAGACGCATCTGCTGCAATTTCCAGGTTTTCGTCCCCCTCCGGGAATTTTAAAACAGGGGCATTAATAAGCGCTTCTTTTAATCTTTCAAAAGCTGTGTTAGCTTCCGCTGTCCAAGTAAATTTACCCCTTTTTCGTTTGATTACTAAGAGTGGTTCAACAATATTAGCGAAATCTTTTATGAAAGATCGATAGTAAGAACATAACCCTAGGTAGGAAGAAAGTTTCTTGGCGGTGTTGGGCGGTGGGAAATTCTTAATAGCTTTTATTTTTGAATCTTGCGTTTCTATACCCTTTTGCGAAATTTTATAACCAAGATATTTAAGTTCTTTAGTTGCGAACTTGCATTTTGAGGCGTTAATTGTAAGACCGGCCTCTTTTAATAATTTAAAAACTTGTTCGAGGTCATTAATGTGTTGTTCCAACGTACTACTCGTTATAATTATATCATCTAGATAAATTAAAGTTGATTTTCCTAGGACAGGCTTTAGAACAATGTCCATAGCTCTCTGGAATGTTGATGGGGCCCCACACAACCCAAAGGGCATGCGTAAAAATGCATAAGTGCCCGATTTTGTTATAAACGCGGTTTTATGTATATCTTCGGGTCTCATAGCTATTTGATAGTAGCCAGACGTTAAGTCCAAAGTAGACATATATCTTGTCGATTTGATCTGTCTAATGATCTCGTCTATAACCGGCAAAGGGTAAACTGGAAATTTGGTAATACTATTTAGTTTTCTGTAATCAATAGCAAACCTCCAAGCCCTTTTATCCGAAGGAGGAAACTCGTTCTTTTTCCTACATAGTACGACTGGACTCGCGTACTCACTATTTATGGGCGTTATTATTTTATTCTTTAACATCTCCTGAATATGTTCTTCGATGATTTTTGTTTGATTGAAGTCTTTTTGTTTGTCATAACGGTATGGCTTAGTCCTACAAGGTTTTTCGGCATTTAATTGAATCTTGTGCGTTACTATTTGGCAGTTTCCTGGTTTTTCTGAAAACAAATGAGAAAAATTACTCACCACTTGCTGTATTGCTTTACTTTCATGGTCATTCAGATGGCTAAGGTCCAATTGCGGTGTCTCCACAGGTTCCACCACCCTCTGGTCCATCTCCAACACCACGGAACTATCTTGAAAATTTAATTTGGCCCTCGCGGCCCTTAAAAAGTCCATACCTAAAATAAGAGAATGTTGCAGATCTTTCACCACAAAAATTAATACTTTGAGACTTTCCTCTTTTACCTGTAAGTTTAATGATAATATCCCGATGCAGTGACATATTTTTCCTTGCGCCGCTATAATTTCCGTATTTTTGGTTTTAAATAATCTTACCCTATAAAAATTCTTTTTGAAGAAATTTTCACTCATAAAATTTCCTTCTGCTCCTTTATCGATGAGGGCTTCTACTGGTACATCGCCAACCAGGACTTGTATAATTGGTAGTTGTGAGTTTTTTACGATGACCGTATTTAAATGTCTATTTGAGGGTTTTTTTTAAACTTCCGGGGTCTGCACCCTCCCTTTCACAGGCCCCTCTACTCATTTAAAGCTTTCCTTTCAATCTGTGTCTTCTGGGTACGCGGATGTTTATTTTCAAATTTTCTTTTTGGGCCTTGACCTTCGAGTTTCGATGCGTTAGCTTGATAGTTCTTTCCCCCATAAGAGCGATTTCCATTTCTGGTTTCCTCATTTCAAGATTTCCTTCGGGGACTTTAAGAATATGTTTCCTCTCTCGCTTTTTCCGCTATTCTGCGATTTTGAAACTTCACCGCCAATTCGAAGAGTTCCTGCAATGTGCTTGGGTTTCTAATTTCAAAGTAGTCTTGAACAGCGGGTAACAATCTTGGTAATATTATTTCAATAATCTCCGCATCGGGTTTCTTCCCATACAGCATATTCTTTAGTTTAATTTTTCGTAAAATAAAGTCCGTCAATTGTGCTATATCCCGTTGATAGAAACTATATAGCTCGGCAGCCGTGCGCGATCTTTCACTATGGGGAAGGGGAAAATTTGCCTATGTTTTTCCACCATAGCGCGGCCTGTCCTCTTAGTGCTGATGTGGCGATGGCAACTTTTTGTCTTTCGGGAACAGGGTAGAGCTGAAAGTGGTTTTCTAGACCTTCTAGAAATACCGCCACCGAATTTTTTCCGTCGAAATGGACGTTTGGCTTGATTGACGCTCTCAAAGTCTGGACCAGGTATCCAAATCCTTCTAACTGGCTTGTCATTTCTTGGTGTTGTCCAGCGGCTTCCATCCAGTTTTCGGCCATTTCAGTTCGATAAGTGTTCGGGCGCCAATGTAACGTTGCGCGCCTCCAACTTGCACGCAACCAAGAGGGGACTGTGAAAATTGTATAAAACACAGAGTCTTGTGAAGGGTTTAAGTCCCTTTTTATTCAACGTAAAAATTACAATTGCATGCTCTTGACGCTCACAGACTGTCAACTCGGCAGTCGAATAAAAATAATAACCTGAAAAGAAACTAAAGACAAGACTCTAACTACGAGGCTCTCTAAAATAACTAACTCACCGCGTTTTACAATATCGCTGCTAATTCAGCAGACTTGAAGCTCACTTGAACGATTAACACTACTTTCCGCCAAGCACATAGGCCGAAACGCGGGGTTCTTCAATTTCTCGCTAACTACCTCCGCGCTCGTGAAGTAAGAATATCTCACACCGAACTCGTTTCCTCTCTATTTAAATCATAATACTTCCGCTGATAATTTGAATCCTTGCGCGTTCTACTAAAATTTACATATTCTGGCATTGGCAGTTCCAGGGGAAAGTAAGGCTTGACAGGAAAGATAGTTTAAACTTAAAATAAATGTTAGTTAAAATAAATATAAACCCTACAACATTGCACCTTAACATACTGCTATATATAAAACACTCAATACACTAAAATTTTTATAATACATATTACATTGAACACTGCACTATATTTAGGACACCTTACAAAACTCATTTCTACACTTAATGCACTGTGTGTAGTGGCTACATATTACATTGAACATTACTCTTGATTAAATAATATAGGCAGTAGTAGTAACTCTTTGTTACATACAACATAATTCTTAATACAAAAAGCTTATAAAAACACTGTTAGAAATACACATTGAGGGAAAAAAAATTAGAGATTAAATTAATTGCAGTTAAAAAATTACATGTGCTAGATACATTAAATACCGTATTTACCATGCACTATACATTTCATAATATACACCTTAACATATTGCTATATATAAATCACTCAATACACTAAAATTTACAGAATGCAAAAATATTTACATACATATAACTACTATAATAATTACTACTATATATTTACATTCTGTGCTCTTGAATACATTAAGTTGTAGTACTACAGTTATAATTATTATGCTTCCTGCGGCTCAAAGCATAGCTCTGCATGCTACGAGTACTTACGCATTTTACCAAGGTACTATACACAGTGTGCTGTACAATACATTATTTACAATACGCTGCACAATATTCTATTTATAAAATGCACATGCTTACAATATTGCACCCATGCATTAATATGCTCATTACAAATATACATACTTGAACTATTTACATTTAGATAATATTAAATCACATTTACATTCGTTTTTCGTGTTCACAGCCTAATGTTACTCTGCGTACTGACTCAAGATGGGCTTCTTGCAGAGGCCACTGGAAACCAGTGTGCATTGATGCTTTGAATCTCTGCGAAATTTAAGTCTGTTATTGTGGGCTGCATAATTCTAGTCCTAGTGCTTCAAGTTTGTTCATAATGCTTTTGAGCTTCTTGAGATAGACCGGCTGCTTAATGAAGAAGCGTTTATAAGCAATGTCAGTATCAGGAAGCCTCATGTGCCATTCTTACGTAAGAGGGCAAGATGTAACGTAATGATCAGGCGTACCTACTTCATTACAGACACAATGATCAGTTGTTGATATTCCCTTTTGATAGAAATATTGGGGAAATGGTCCGGGGCCTGTAATGAAACGGGAAAGAAAAGGGGCTGAGATGAGTCGATCTTGAGAAACTCTATGGACAAAGTCATGGGTTCTACGGCCTTGCGATATAGAGTCCCATTCCTCTTGCCATTGTTGCTGCGATTTAATGCAACAGACTCGCTTCAGATAAGATTTGGGAAGCGGGATCTGGACATCTTGCGCACCGATATTCTTTGCAGCTTCCTTTGCAAGAGTGTCTGCATCCTCATTGCCTCTGTGGCCCGCGTGTGCTTTAATCCATAAAATCTGGATGTTGCAGTCATGCGCATTTTCTTTGAGCAGGCATTGTATATCTGCTATGATCGGTGATGGATGAAATGGATCACGAAGAGCAAAGATTGCCGACTGACTATCTGAGAAAATGCAAACTTCTCGGTCAACAAACTTCATAGCTGCTGTTATAGCCTGGCGCAATGCTACTGCTTCAGCTTGGAATACCGATCTATTAAGTGCAATGTATCCTTTCCAAGTTTCTAAGACTTTATCATGATAATGAGAAATAAAAGCGAAGCCTACCTCTTAGTTGATTTTTGAGCCATCAGTGAATATGCTGATGGTATTTGCAGCGCCTGTGTCTCTAATTGCAATTAACACGAAAACATATAACATAAACATTCACGGTAGAATAGATAGCGACAGAAGGATAGACTCGAATGAGACTGGCTGGAATTAAAACTGGCGCTATAGAATTTCCTCCTTCTCCCGATAGAGAAACATTTTGTGACATCTGCGCATGCTTGAGACGGCATCTTGGCTCCGAAAACGGTAATCCTTGCAACATGCAGCGCCATCTAGCCACGCAGCGATATGTAGACATACAGACATTCACGCAGATACTCCAGAATGTTCGAGACAAGTCAGAACTTCTCGCGAAACCGCGAGTATATCTGAGATGGTAGACAGAACAGCAATAAAAGTGCAACAGATTCTTGTTTTATCAATGCAGAGGATCGACGTTGCCAAATATGAATAAATTTACGTATTCTTGGTAATTTTAAAGTTTAAAATTAAGGTCGTAGTTTAATTAAGTAGTAAGTAATTAGTAATTAAGATTTAGCGCCAAAAATACTCAAAATACATTATAATTGCATACACTTTATAATATGTGGGGGGCGATGAAAATTATGGCTGAAAATTGGGCCGCGTATACTGAAAGGTTGAGAAACACTGGGTTGAGGTAAGACTTAGCTAGTGTTTTTGGAGAGAGAGGTTTGGTGGTCATTGTACACAGAGCCCTTGGCAAGCATCAAGTTTGACCCATCACACGGTCAAACTTTTCCTTATCGTTTGTCAGAAAGATGCTAATACTTCCCAACAGCTCGAAAAAGTTATCATAAAGTTTATTTTTTTCATCAGCTTCATTCTTTTTACTTTTCATCTTTATTCTACATTTAGCAGATGTTATGAGTTATTTTCAAAAGAAAGATTAGATATTTAAAATTTAGAATTGAATTTTTAAATTTCAGTGTGAAATTTTGATAACATGGAAACAAAGAAGAAATCATCCGGTGCACAGAATTCTAAACGCAAAGCTGAGAAAGATGCTTCTCTTCAGAAGCAATGTCTCATTTCATAAAGAAGATGAAGACACTACTTCTGACATAAATGATGTTCACATTGAATCAGCATCAGAATCAATTACAAAAGAACAGACATCATCCAGCCAAAGAACATCAGCTACATTGGATAAAGTTATTGAAAGGACTGATGAAACTCCAAAGGAGGGGAATAATGATCCAAGCAATGGAATTAAATGAATCGGAAATTAAAGATTACCCATATAATTTGATGGAAGAGCCGCATAAATGAAAACTTCTTTCCTCATATTGATTTTGATGATCCTGCAAAGTGGCCAACTTTTAGAGACAAAGTGAGAATGACTTTGTTTGAAATGGAGGGGGGCTATTAAAAAAAGTTAATGTATCCGAAAAGTAATAATGTAATTAAATTTAAAGATACATATTACAACAGAAAAATGGAAAACGGAGAATTAATTCCTCGTACATGGCTATTATATTCCATAAGCAACAATTCTGTTTTTTGCTTTTAAGATATTTTCACCGATTGACAGTAGTAGCCTCGTAGAAAGCTATTATGATTGGATAAATGTATCTAAAGCCTTGCATAGGCATGAGACTAGTAGAGCACATATGAAATATTTCTTAAATGGAAAGAGCTTGAGAAAAATTTGAAAAATAAAACATTTGATTCCCAAACACAAGAGATGTATAAAGAGAAAACAAAAACATTGGTCAAGTGTATTAAGGAAGACTGATTGAGATCACAAAATTTCTTGGCAGACAGAATTTAGCCTTTTGAGGTTCATTAGCTATACTAAAAATACAACGGAAACGTCTTAAAATTAATGGAATTGTTTCCAAAGTTCGACCCAGTTATGGGATTTCACATAGAAAGAGTATTACGACCTAAAGGTAGCAGCAGGAAAGTCATTATCTAAACAAATAGAATCAAAATGAAATGCTGCAAAATATTGGCAGTAGTATAACAGAGAAAATCTTACTATCTCTTCGAAAAGTCAAGTATTATTCTATAATTTTAGATTGTACTCCCGATATTAGCAAAACTGAACAGATGAGTGCCGTCATACGTTTTGTCCTCTGCAGTGATAGAGTGGGAGAAATCAAGGAAAATTTTTAGGCTTTATTAAAGTTGATGATTCTACAGGTAACGGGCTATGTGAGACAGTAATGGAAATGTTGAAAATGTGGAACATTCCCCTTGATGATATGAGAGGCCAGGGGTATGACAACGGTGCAAATATGAAAGGGAAGAAAAATGGTCTTCAAAATAACATTTTAAAAATAAATCCTCGTGCGTTTTATGTGCTTTGTGCCGCTCATAGCTTAAATTTAATGATTAACGATGCAGCAAAAGTGAATGCAGATACAGTTAGATTTATTTTCTTCTTCTCCTAAGCGATGGGCAGTTCTTTTAAAAAACGTTTCCTGTTTAACCTTAAAACCCCTCTCAAACACTCGATGGGAAAGCAAAATTGAAGCTATTTGACCTTTAAGATATCAACTAGGAGAAAGCTATGATGCTCTCTTTGAAATATCCAAAGATGAATGCTTTTCAAACGAAGTGCAACATGAAGCACTAAGTCTGTGTACCAAAATCAAGGATTATAAATTTATTTGTTCCTTGATAGTTTGGCACGATTTGCTTAACAGAATTAATCCTGTCAGCAAACAATTGCAAGAAAAGGGTTTGAGTGTTACACTAGCCTTAAAGGCAATAAGTAACTTAAAAACATTCATTGAAGAATATGGAAGTGATATCAATTACAAAAGTATTCTTGAGAAAGCCAAAGAACTTAGTGAAGAACTGGATGGCGAACCACAATTTAAAACTGTTGAAGAAGGCTGAAGAAGGAAAAAGAAATGTCACTTCGATTAAGAACATGCTGACGAATCCCCTCAATCTCCAGAAGAGAAGTTTAGGGCAAATGTCTTTTTTAGAATTTTGGATACTGCTTGGACATCATTAAACGAAAGATCTGATGCAATGAAAAATCACTGCGATAATTTTAGTTTCCTGGGTAATTTATCAGAAATCGATAACGCAAATTTGAAAATAAAATGTGATAAATTAGAAAAATTGTTACAGTGTGGTGACAATAAATATATTAACGCAGAAGAAATAGTAGCTTCGAAAGACATTGTTACAGCCGGTATGAATGACCCATTCGATATTTTGAGCTTAATTGTGTCAAATAATTTCGGCTTCCCGAACTTGAAGATCGTACTGAGAATACTACTTAGCATTCCTGTTAGTGTTGCTAGTAGCGAAAGATCATTCTCCAAATTAAAATTGATCAAGACATATTTACGTTCAAGTATATCGCAGGAAAGACTCATAAATTTAGCTTTGATTGCCACTGAAAATGAAATCTGTCAAGTACTAGATGCAAAAGAAATTATAGAAAAATTTGTAAATATGAAATGCAGAAAAATAAATTATTCTCAATAAATTGTTAAAATCAATTTCAACAAATGCTTTGGATAAGGTTCGGAGAACAGCCTTGGTTGCGCCAACTTGGCTTCTTTAAGGATATGGGCGACATTTCATTATGCCAAGGGAAGTAAATATGATGTGGGGAATAGGTGCTAGGGAGAAAAGGAAAATACATGGGAAAAACGGGATTAAGATGTGTTTATATTTGTTTGGTATATGATTGCTAATTTTGTTCTGTTATATTGCTAAATGAGCATTAAAAGTCGAGTAATGTGCGTCTATTGAGAAAACGCCCGGCAATTACTTTTCGATCCGATTTTATATATGTATTAATATATCATATTCCTGCTCATATGATCTACATATGTATCAGATAACTAGCTACTTTTGACACTTATTTCTGGATGTGTATTATTTTATAACTTTTTCTGCTTTGAAAACCCAAGTATTGAAACAATATGCATATGCTTGTGAAAATATTATTTCAGTTATTCTCGCATAACTAACTATACTATAATCTCATATTATTCAGTTCTCATATAACTACGATAGAAATATGCTTCTATTATTTACTTTAAAAATGCAGTATTTGATAGCCTTCCACATAGTAGCCATTCTAGAATTAGTTGTAATGTTATATAATGTTAATTGTCTTATGCATTATTTTGTCTAAATATTCATTTTGATAAAGAATATATAATGAATGTAGAGAATGTGAATTCAATATATTTTAAAGACAGAGATAATAAACAAAAAATGAAAGGGAGACTACACATGCAACCAGATAAAAGTGACCATAGTCTAAAGAAAGTTAATAAACTCAAAATGATGTGAAAGTATAGCCCATGCCACAAAATTCGCTTAAGTATTATTTCTGAGTGGTAAAGGAGAACATATATATCTGAGTGCATTTTTTATATCTAAAATAAAATCTGTTATTAGTTGATGAAAAAGTAAGAAAAAAATTTTTATGGATAGAAATTTATGTAGCTGAGTATTGAAAGTCTGATACTTCATCGACACTGAAATAGCAATTTATATATTGTATGAAAGAGAAAAAATAGTGTTGTTTTTTGAAAACTTCAAAAATCTGAATAATTTTCAGAACATATTCTTAAAACAAATTAAGAATATACTGTTTCTTAGAAGTTATTTTTTATAATTATATGCCATATACTTTATGTACACAAGCATGGCCAAACTGAGACTTGGAATTCATAATTTACTCACGTTGTATTCATAATTTACTCAAGTAATAAGCAACTCGCGTTGTTTTGCTTTTGAAACATAATTGTCATTTGAAACAGAATTTGTGTGTCTTTTTAATAATTACTAATTTAATTTTTTGAAATCACATTGTGTGTATAATAATTTCAAACTATGCCTTCTCTGATAAGTAAAAACAAAAGTCAAACAGTGCCATATCTGTAACTACCATGTTGATATTACTCTTGAAATGTGTAGTGGTCATCAGCATAGCAGAAAAGATAAATGTTTTTTATCCTGGTAGCATTTGCATTCATAATGTACCTCAAATCGTACTGAATGCCCTATAAATATCTGTGATTTGCATTAGGAAATACAAAACATATCTAATGATCCAAATTTCCAACGCATTAGTTGTTATGTGATGCAGTAGTGAGGTTTGATCCCTATATTGATCCTGAAATGGGCTGATTGCCCACGCAATAGCAAAAAACTAACTATACTTTTCTATAACGCCAATAGTTTCACAGCTTACAATCTCATTCCCCTCTTTTTTTTCCATGCTTTTTACCATTACCATGAGGAGATTGAATAGATTAAGAGTCAAGTAAAAATCCATAGTTGTGTATTTTCAAATTACTGCTTTATTTTTACATTATTGTAAACAGCAGTATGTCGCTTTTCAGTTTACTGCTATTAAAATCTGTTTTTAATTATAACCGAAAAAGAAAAATTGAAAATCTGAAGAAAAGGCTTTATTTATTAGCTATAAAAAGTAAAGTATAGAACAGTTTACAATTCGTACATCCAAGGAATATGCTTCCTCGGATACTGAGCAAAAGCAGTAACAGTTATTTTGGTACTGTTCTATTATCAAGGGACTGGATTCAGAAATGTATGAACGTGTGTTGGTATGCATGTGTATTTGTGTGTGTTTTGTATTAGCTGAGAAATGCTTGGCGCCAGAGCGGAATGTTGGTTAATGGCGCATGCGCCGCCGGAATTGGCACTGAAATGTATTCTGTGAAAAAACTTGATTTGTGGTACATTGGAAATTGCGATTTATATGTTACGCTGTAAGGTGAAACCTAGCGCCTGAGTGTCGCTATGGAAAATAAAGGTATTTAAACTGTGTAATGTGAGTGGAGTTATTTTATTATGATATACAGCTATCGACGGAAAACAGAATTAAGTCAACTCAATAAGTATTGTGGTCCGCCCAGGACTTAGAAGAGAAGGGCTAGCTCATAGAGCTTTTCCCCCTGAAGCAGAAAGTGAGAAGTGATGACGTAGCCATGATGACACTGAGCGCGCCAATATAATTCACAGCTTGGAAATTAGCGTTTCTGAACAAGCGTTTAAAATGAGCTGTGTGTGAAAGATAGCTATAATTTGGAAGAGGCAATGTTACTGCTTTATGCATTTTAGACTGAACCATTAAAAAATTTAATAATGCTTACTCAATTTTAAAATAATAGATAAAATGTGCTACTCTTTTAACATAAAGTTCCGTGGTTTTTTTTTTTATTTTTTTTATTTGCATGTTTTTTTATTTAATGCACGTTTATTTCTAATCAATTCTTTAATTGCATGCTAACTGAGAGAATTTTTTATACTGCTTCTAAGATAACTATAATAGCAGCTATTAAAATTTACTCAAAAAACAACTTTACATTGACATAAGTTTAAACATATATGACATATATGGCAACATTTCTGCTAAAATACGTTTGATTTTTTGCCTAATTGTAAATTTTACATTGGTATAATTCTCTTAATAGATATTTTTTAAATAATTTTGTAATTTATACTTATATCTATATTACAATTAAATAAATGTATGTAAGATGGTTACCTTAATTTTGACAAAATAGCTTTACTCAGAGTACCTAAAACAGTTATTTAATTTTTCAAAAGTGTGAGTAAAGGAAGCAGGTGTTTTTATGCCAATTACTTTGATGTTTTATACTATTATATTTTATCTAGAATGCTAATCTAGCACAAAATCTAATCAATAATTAGTTACGAAGGATACAATAAGAATAACTTTAACAAGTACTTAACAAAATTAGTTTGTTAAATACTTGTTATTCTTGTTGGTACTATTTTGGTACTATTCATAATACCGAAGATATTATCGATTAACTCATAGAAGTCAGATGCTTTCTGATTTCCTGCGGGGTTGAGTATACCTTTTGCGGTACTTTTTGAAAATAATATCTTCTCTGGAGCGACTTTTTGTCTCTCGTTTCCCTTGACCATTAAATAATTTGGTTTTAGTTTGTGACACAATTTGATTTCTTCTCAATCTCTATTTAAAACCTCTTTAATAATACCAAAATTTAAAACAGTTACATCTTCTAAAACAAATCCTCTATCTAAAACGCGGTTTCTCAGTAATTTGAGGCAGAGCGCGAAATGAGACCTCTGATTAAAACAAACTGCACATTTTTTAAAAAGAACCAACTTAGTCCAATTTAGAGTCATAGCAGAGTTTTCAATCTATATGCATTTCGTCGAAACTGAGAACGCATATTTTTTCTACAGAATACAAATATTCGCCTCTTTCCTTCTTTAGAGTAAGAACATTACTTTGAATTCTTGGACTACACTAAGATTTCGAAAACACTAAAAAATAAAATAAACACCATTTCTTTAATTTCATAATACTAGGTAAAGATATTCCAATTTTTTTCTTAATTTTTTTCTTTCCAAAAATCATAGCTTTCAGATGACAGAGCTCTTATGACAATGCAACGTGAAATATTTTCACTAGTCCACCTGATTTTTTTCTTTTTTTTTCAGTAATGCATTAATCTATGTCTTTATAAAAATAGGCTTTAGAAATTTTTCCAAATTCTCCAATTTGCGCTCCCCCCCCCAAATTTCGGTATTTGATATTTTAATTTCTGATATCAATTTCTGTCTAGATGTCGTCCACCTTCTTTGTCGCTGAACAAACACTCTAAAATTTTTCTTTTCTCTATTTTTCAATACTTTAATACAATTTAATACAATTTTCTAAGGATATTATTTTGTTCTTCAAATTATCAATGCATTCTTGTTTATCCTTAAACATTCAGGATGATCTACATTTTCATTTGTGAGTTTTATTTCAAAATCATTAAAATTTGATTTATTATTGTCATCATCAATTTCGATTTATTATTGTCATCATAATTTACTTTTGGCACAGCATTCCATTTCAACAGTTTCTTTTTGTGGCTATCCAAACAAGCGATTTTTTATATCATCTTCATAAACACTGCATAGAAAATGTTCGCTGTAGATTTTTCCGCTCTTCACATTAATAGAATCTTCTCTTGGACATTTGTGTATCCATTCTTTCGTCAAAAGTAAACTCTCATTTGGATCCTTTGGTCCCATGAAATAAAATATCTCATCCTTTCATACTTCTGTAAGTGCTACGGCACGTTACTGCAGCGTAAAAAGCCATATTACGTAAACTATATTTTACAATATAGAATTTAAAATAAAAACTGACTAAAATTACATATCTATAAATTAATTTAAATATATACATTATTAGAAAACAGATATATATATTATTAAAATTAATTTGGGATGTGTTGTAAGGATCTTAAGTTTTACTAACGTTTATTTTATTTTAAATCTTTACTATCACTTCTTATTTTCTACTTCCGGCCAGAATTATAAGCGTTAAGGATTTTATGCAAAGTTTGTCTGGCGAACGCCAAGTATTTAAGTGTGGCCTTTTTGCCAAGCAGGAGAGAGGAAGCAGTGAGTTCGAAGCAGGCCGCTTACCTTAGAAGTTACGCAGTTGCTATTTGCCTTCCAGGCCAGAGGTTTTAATCCTCTTGATAAATTAAACGTATTGTAGTGTTCACAGTCTCTGTGCTACATACGCTTCCTGTTATTATAAGGCCAATCTTCCACGTGTATTATTCTAAAGTTAAATTAGAGTTTAGTTATATTTTGATATCTTTTACGTTAGACCCCGAGTGGAGGGTCATTGTATTCCGAAGTACGGAAGTCATTGTATATAAAGAAAAATAAAGGGTTTTGTATACCCTTCGTCTGTATCCTGTCTACTTACTACAATTAGTGAACATAGCTTTAGTAAGCTCTCTGTTCCTAGTCAGGTCATTGTATGTTTCCGAAGAAGGTTAGAAGAAACAATGAACCTGATAGTGGCGCCCAACGTAGAAGAATAACCACGGCCGAGTTTCAAGAAGAACCTGTGCTGCCTGCAGAAACGGCTCAGAATCCAGAAATGCCAGCTGCCGCCCTGGAAGGATTTGGGTACATCGTCCAGACCATGCGCGCTTCGATGAAACCAGAAGCAACATTTAATGGAAACTCACCGGTAACCAGTTTTTTGGAAAAATTGGATGACCACTTCATGCTCTACCCCGTGCACGAGTTTCAAAAAGTTACCTTAGCTACCAGCGCTTTGAGGGGCCAAGCGCTTAACTGGTTCAAATGTATCGGCAGAAGTCTCTTGGGTCAAGCAGGAAGTCCCACCTATACTTACGAAAATTTCAAGACTGCCCTACTAAAAGCCTTCCCTGTTGTAAGGGATCGTGCGAAATTAGAAACAGAACTTTTCAGTATATATCAACAAAGAATGGAAAACCTCTCGAGCTTTATTTTAAGAAAAATTCACGTTTTGAAGCTCTTGTATGGAAACCGTCCGGATCCTGAAATAATTCAAGTGATTTTGCCGAGGTTACTACCCCAAGTGCAAGACTTTATTGAATTACGAAATCCGACTACACTGGAAAAGTTATTTGAGCTAGCAATCCAGTTTGAAAGTAGAAGAACGGCGGACGTCGAAAGAAGACGCCAATATCAACAGCGAAACCAATTTGGTACGCCAAGACTACAGCAAACTCAAGCACATGGCTACGGAGAAAAAGCGAATCAGTGGGCAAGGAAACCCGAGCATTCAAAAACAGCCGGCGAACGTCGACAGTTCAATAGCAACCCAGGAAAAAAGTCTCAAGGCCAGTGGAGAAAGAAGGAAAGCACGGAAAGGAAAAATAATTTAAACTAAAACGGATTTCTGTTGACGAGAGGGTGCGGAAATCCGAAGGCCACGAAAACCCCTCTTCCTACAAGTTAAATACAGTAATGGTGAAAAATTTAACTCTTCCGAAGATTGAAGTCTTGGCAAATAATATCCCGGCCACCGCACTCCTGGATACCGGCGCGCAGTGTTCCTGTGTGGCAGAAGTCTTTTTTAGAAAGTATTTTCGCAAATACCGCATATATAATGCGGATAATACGACAGTATTAGCGGCGCAAGGAAAAGAATGTAAGTGCGTAGGTAAAGTACCTTTATATATCCGTATCAAGGACGAACAAGTAAAGGTGATGTTTTTTATAGTAAAGAATTTGCAAGCACATTTAATCCTAGGAATAGACTTTCTCTCAGACGCACAAGCTACACTGGATTTTAATGAAGCGTCCCTTAGGCTGACAATGAAACCAGTGCGTGTAGAAAAGGTTGAACCGCCAAGGTTAAATCTTGACCACCTGCCTAATGACGAGCAAGATAGAATCCGACAAGTGGTAAGTGAATTTGCTTCCTTATTTAGTGATATTCCAGGATTTACTCAGGTTACTAACCATAGTATTGACACCGGAGATGCATTGCCGGTTCGTCAAAAACCATACCGGTATGATAAGAATAAGGAAAAAATTATAGAATGGCATATTACCGATATGCTACGTAAAAAGATCATAACGCCCATCTCAAGTAGTTATGCTAGCCCGGTGGTTTTATGTAAGAAAAATAATGATTATCCTTTGGAGCATCCAAAAAGGTGGAGATTCGCTATTGATTACCGTAAATTAAATTCCATAACGAAATATCCGGTATATCCGTTACCGATCATAGAAGAAATTTTAAGGAACATAAAATCAACCAAATTTATGACGACTTTAGACTTAACGACTGGTTATTTTCAAATAGGGGTGAGGCCTGAGGACGTGCCTAAGACTGCTTTTATAACCAAGTCTGGCACTTATGCATTTTTGCGTATGCCGTTTGGCCTTTCAGGCGCCCCAGCAACATTTCAGCGATGCATGGACATTGTGTTAAGACCTGTTCTTGGAAAGTCCACATTTATCTATTTAGACGATATCATTATTACTAGTGATAATCTCGACCAACATATACAGGATTTAAGACAGGTGTTTTCTTTATTAAATGAGGCCGGTCTAAAAGTTAATGTCGAAAAGTGCAAATTTGCAGCCCCTGAATTAAAATATTTAGGTTACAAAATATCGCAAAAAGGGATCGAGACAGATGAATCAAAAATAATCGCTGTACAAAAGTATCCGACTCCAAACACAGCAAAGAAGCTCTCTTCTTTTCTGGGACTTTGTTCATATTATAGGTCCTTTATAAAAGATTTTGCGGCTATCGCTGAGCCATTGTTAAAATTAAAAAGGAAAAAGGCAAGATTCTCGTGGACGGCCGAAGCCAATAGTGCTTTCGAAAAATTAAAACAAGCATTAACGCAAGCCCCTGTGTTGAAATTTCCTGAAAAGGATGAAAATTTAGAAATTTCAGCGGATGCTTCGGATTATGCGGTAGGAGCGGTACTTTCGCAAAATCAGCAGCCCGTGGCATTTTTTAGCCGAACTTTAAATCAAACACAAAGAAACTATTCCGCGACCGAGAGAGAGGCACTTGCAGTTCTGTTAGCAGTGCAAAAGTTCCGAGTCTATTTTGGAAAGGCGCCGATAACAGTATATTCTGATCATGCGGCGGTAACTAGATTGTACTCAGGGAAAATTTTATCCCCAAGGTTAATAAGATGGGCACTCAAGCTGCAAGAATATAATCTGGTAATCAAGCATACCCCCGGAAAGGAAAATATCGTAGCAGATGCCCTATCACGAATTAAATTAGACGAACAGGGTAATACCGTAAAAGTTGCAATGCTTACAGCGTGTACAATAAATTCCCGAGAAACTGTAATAACCGAACTGGGTAAGGATCCTGAGTTTGGAAGTATTTATGAGTATTTGAAGGATCCTGAAAATTTTAGCCACCAAGATATTGTGGCGATAAGAAATAGGGCGGCCCATTACGAACTAATAGATGGTCTATTATTTTATACAAAAACTACGAATTCCAACAACGAATTTCGACCTGTTATCCCAGCTAGTGTTAGATTAAATATCCTGCAAGAACTCCATGACAGCCCTTTAGCTTCTCATGCTGGTATTCGAAAAACTATCCAACGCGTACGCGAGGCAGTCTACTTTCCTGAACTGCAAAAGTTAACAAGGGCGTATGTCCAGTCCTGCCCAACATGTCAAGCCGTTAATTATATTAATTTCCGCCCGGCCGGGTTTCTAAATAGTATTAAATCCGAATTACCAAATGAAATAATCGGCATCGATTTATTGGGCCTTTTCCCAAAAAGTCAGTTAAACAAAAGTCGCTATCTCCTTGTTATGGTTGATCATTTTAGTAAATGGACCGAAATTGTTCCCTTAAAACGAGCCTCCGCGAAATTAGTTACCGATTCTATTTTAAATAAATATATTTTAAAATACGGGGCGCCCCTAAAAGTTATATCGGATAATGGTCCTCAATTTGTAAGTAATATATTTGAAGACATGTGCCAAAAACTGGGCATACGTCATTTAAAAATGGTCCCGTATCGGCCGCAATCAAATATAGCGGAACGGGTCAACAGAAATATAGTGAAAATTATCCGTAGTTATGTTAAAAATTTTCATAAAAGCTGGGATAACTATGTCAATGAATTTGCTTTCGCCCTTAGGACCGCAAAACATGATACAACGGGAAAAACTCCTGCTGAGTTATTTCTAGGCAGAAAGATTATAACACCGTTAGATAAATTATTTTATGTGCAACAAAGAGCCCCAGAATTTAAAATGGGTGATATAGAAAAACTAATTAAAGAGGCAAAGAAGAATACTGAAGTAGCACAGAGAAAACAAAAATTGTATTATGACTTGAAACGACGGGGAGTAACTTATAAAGTAAGGGGATGAAGTACTAAAAATTAAGCATTCACTTTCTTCAGCACCAGAAGATAAAACTGCCAAATTTTTTCCACGATTTGAAGGACCATATGTTATAGAAAAAATAACTCACGCTGTTGTAGGGTTAAAAGCCAGAAATGGTGAATCTGTTCCGCAAATATTGATCAAATTAAGCCCTACTTCGATCGTAATAAAATGCAAATCTTTTCAGATCTTTTGCAGGATCCGGCACGGCAGACACCGCAGGTACAAGTTCCAGAGGTGAAAAAACGACAAGTACAAGGGCAAGCCAATGAGAGACAGAAGCAAGTGAAAAGAAAATTGCCCCGCGGAAAAATGGAAGGTAACAAGAAAAAGAAGCCGTTCCACCGTCCAGAAAACAGAGTTCACGAACACCCCCAGAATGAAGAAGGGAGAAGGACGACGTATGTGAAGAGGACCAGGAGAAATGACGGCAACTATAACCCGGCTTTAAAACGGAAGATCTACTCATCCGACAGAACTCTCCGCAGCAAAAGTCGCCGAACTGCGGAAGGGCCATCAGCGGCGGAGGAAAAAGTACAAGAAAAATTTGAACGGCCAACAACGAGGTCCAAGCAGGATCACGACAGAAGTTTCCCGGTTCCGCCAAGACCAGCTGCCATCAAACGGCAAAGACCACAAGCAGAGGAGAAAAGGAAAGTATTCAAGGGTGGCCGTACTGGTGAGAAAAGGAAGCTTCCAGAGGAAAGCACTGAAGGGCGAGCCCGTACAAGAAGGAGGATCAATCAAACTACTATCTGCAGTACCTTTACAGACTGGGCCCAGAAAAGGATGTCCGAATATTACAAACATAAGTAAAATTTTATGTTACTTTGCAAACTTAAGTTAATCTTTCATTCTTACTGCAAGTGGCAGATTTCAAGAAGTTTTACCTCATGCGAGGTCTACCTTTATCGCCAAAAGGGCGAGAAATGAGTTGTGACCGATTTTCGTATTATGTTTTTAAATTACTCGTGCGTAAAACTAAAGTTGATGTATAATAGCGTTGTGTAAAGACTTAAATATTGTAAAAAGTTATTGCATAAATTTATTTAAAACATTCTAGCAAGAAAGAAGTTTTAGTCTGAAAGACTTTTTGAAATGTAGTATTATTTCAATGTAGAAAGAATTGGCACTTGCTTTGAAAAGAATAGAAGTTAACAATGTACTACTAATGTATGTTTTCAAATGTGTAAAATTAACGGCATGTTGATATGTTCTTATATACATGTGAACTGTTATTTTAAACGTTAAGAAATACCGTGATATGGTAAAAGTGAAAGTAATGTTAAAAATTTGTTATTCGTGTGACTGTAAAGATTAAATCATGGCGAATATGTGGTAAAGGTTGAATGATGTAGTTAGGCTCTCTGACGCTACACTTTAGAGTTAGCCACTTTTAGAATAGTACCTCAGGGTTTAGAGTTGAAAGTAGGGTGTGTTAAGAGGTCTCGTTATGTTGAATTTTAACACGTTAGTGTTTTGATTGTAGGAGGAAGTGTGGCACACGTAGACAGAAACACATTCGTGTTTGGTGTTCTTTTACAACACATGTCAGAGAGCACGGGGAGAGATAATTAAAATAGTCATGAATGAAATAAGAATGTTAAGAGAAGTATATTCTATATGTTATTTGCAATGTCATTCTGTAACATTTCATTAACTAGTTTTCCTTCCAGATCTCTGGAAGGAACCAGAATTGAATAAAGCTCCTGTTTAGATGCAGTACAGATGAAAAAAAAAAGATTGTTGTAGATCCTGGGAGCTGCTATTGTAACAAATTTCTTTCTTTTAAATTTTCTAGTTTCTAACGAAGTTATGATTGTAAAAGGTTGGCCTCGCGTTAGATTCTAGAGCTAAAAGTTTTCAACAATATCGTTTTAGACCTCAGTTTCAAACTAATTAACTCTGGCGGGAAGTATGTAAGGATCTTAAATTTTACTAACGTTTATTTTATTTTAAATCTTTACTACTTCTTATTTTCTACTTCCGGCCAGAATTATAAGCGTTAAGGATTTTATGCAAAGTTTGTCTGGCGAACGCCAAGTATTTAAGTGTGGCCTTTTTTCCAAGCAGGAGAGAGGAAGCAGTGAGTTCGAAGCAGGCCGCTTACCTTAGAAGTTACGCAGTTGCTATTTGCCTTCCAGGCCAGAGGTTTTAATCCTCTTGATAAATTAAACGTATTGTAGTGTTCACAGTCTCTGTGCTACATACGCTTCCTGTTATTATAAGGCCAATCTTCCACGTATATTATTCTAAAGTTAAATTAGAGTTTAGTTATATTTTGATATCTTTTACGTTAGACCCCGAGTGGAGGGTCATTGTATTCCGAAGTACGGAAGTCATTGTATATAAAGAAAAATAAAGGGTTTTGTATACCCTTCGTCTGTATCCTGTCTACTTACTACAATTAGTGAACATAGCTTTAGTAAGCTCTCTGTTCCTAGTCAGGTCATTGTATGTTTCCGAAGAAGGTTAGAAGAAACAATGAACCTGATAGTGTAACCTCTAGAAAATCGTCTCGCAGCTCAATGAAACTACTGTTTTAAACGCGGGAAATCAGGACAGGTGGCATATCACAGTGACGTCAGATTATTGCCTGTTATGTCTCCCCATTAGGCTCGCGCATGGAGGTAGGAAGTAAGACCTCCATGGGCTCCTTTCCTACCTCCATGGACCTCCTTTCCTCCATGGACCTCCTTTCCTACCTCCATGGGCTCGCGTCGGCGAGCAGTCGAACAAAGAAATGAGCTAGCCCTTCTATTTATCCCTTGGTCCGCCGAGCCAGAGCAGCTATTGAAGTTATGAGACTTTGAATTTACTTTCGGTTTGTGAATTGAAGAATTACATAGGATACTTCAAGATAGAAGTTCTGTAGAAAAAAAAGGGTAAGTACCCTCCTCCTTTTTGAAGCTCATTGTACCATTTTGAAGCTCTTTATTTGTTTATTGACTTTTGCTAATTAAAATGTCACTAAAGGAGATATTAGCGAAAAAACGTACATTAAAAACACAGTTAACAAAGTTAAAACAAAAGGTTGCGGACGAAAATGTCCAAGGAAGTGACTTGGAAGTACTAAAGAATAAATTTAAAGTGTTTGAGACAGAAATAAATTCTAATTTCGATTCTTTGTTCGGGTTATGTACGGAAGAAAGTATTGATGCTTATGTAAAAGAGAAAGAAGAGATTGACGATATTCTCTTAGATGTAGAAGTCGAATTAAATCGTAAATTAGCTAAACTTTCCAAAGAAATTAAATTGGAGCTTTCGGTTTACACGAAAACTGAGAACAATGTTAAATTACCCAAAATTAATTTGCCAACGTTTTCGGGTAACTTACATGAGCGGCTTTCATTTAAAGATATCTTTTTAGCCAGTGTTGATTCAAATCCTAATTTAACAGATGCAGTCAAATTACAGTACTTAAAATCTGCGCTAAGAGGAGATGCTTATCGTATTGTGCAGTCAATATCCATAGTTGACTCTAATTATAAATTAGCCTTTTCATTACTAGAAGAAAGGTTGTCTAATTACCGTGAACAAGTGTATGCTCATCTGAGACGATTTATGAATATGCATCCTATGCAAAATGAGTCTGCGTTAGCAATATTAAACTTAATTGACATTACAAATGAATGCGTGAGATCATTAGAAGTTTTAAATCAGAGTGTTAACGGTTTTTCTTCCAATGCATTTGCATACATTTTAGGGCAAAAATTAGATCCTAACACAAAAATATGGTGGGAAAGAAAATTAGGGAAAGAGAATTTGCCTAATTTAACAGATCTTATAGAATTTCTTAAAGATCATGCAAGAACTCTCAACGCTTCAAATAGTGTGACTAACACAAAAAAAAGTTACACATAGAGTTACCGCTGTGGTTTCTAATGCAAATGAAAAACATATGCAGAATTCGTGTAGGTTATGTAATTTGAGCAATCACAAGCTTTTTAATTGTCCTAAATTTCAGAAATTAAGTGTAAAAGAAAGGGTAGAATTTGTGAAAAAACAGAATTTATGTTTTTGTTGTTTTAATTTGCACAGTGTGAGAAATTGCCGTTCTAATTACTTGTGCAAGAAGTGTAAGTATAAACATAACTTTCTCTTGTGTTATCAAAACGAAAATAATTCCGTTGGAACCACAGTAGAAAGAGTAGATACTTTAAATCAGGAGTTGGGTGATCAAAACAGTAATGCGTTAAATGTACACGCACCTGCATTTCAAGCTAAAGCTCAAAACGAAACCTTTACAGCCGCTACGGGTACTAATAGTGGGAAAAACGTGATTTTATCTACTGCCTTTGTATTCATTGAGACTAACGATGGAACTTTAATTTAAGGTGAAAGCGTTATGTGATAGTGGAAGTGTTTCTTGTTTTTGTACCACTGAATTAGCGGATATACTTAATTTAAAAAGGGAAAAGACAAATATTTCGGTTTGCAGTATATCAGGTATTTCAACTACGATAAAAAGAAAAGCAGTTGCCCTTATCTGTAATCAGGAACAAACGTATAAAAGGAAACTAGAGGTTTTGGTAATTCCAAAAACAGCAGGTTTAACTCCCGCAAAGTTTATCGATATTAGTAACCTTGTGATTCCTGAGAAGGTGAATTTAGCGGATCCGGAATTTTATAAACCAGAGAAAGTAAACCTGTTGCTCGGCGCGGAAGTTTTTTATGATATGTTAGGAGCTGGTAAAATCTATGTTCCTAACACAGACTTGATATTACAAAATAGTGTGTTTTGATATATAGTTAGTGGAAAAATGATTCACAGAGAAATAATTTGTCGTATTGTCAGTTAATAAATGATAATTCAGAGAGTGAATTGAAAATGTTTTTCGAACTAGAATCATTAGGCATTAAAGATGATCCTTATTGTCATGAGGAAGACAAAGCATTGGAAATATTTAATAAGACAGTTTGTTTTAAAGCTGGTCGCTACGAGGTTACTTTACCTTGGAAAAGGGACTGGAGGGACTTAGCTGATAATTACCGAGTAGCGGAAAATAGATTAAAAACTCTTGCAAAGCGAATGAATTATGACAAAACACTGTTTTCTACATATAGTGAAATATTAGATGATTATTTCAAGCAAGGTATCATTGAAAGAGTGTCAGATGGAAATATACCTATCGGTAAACCAGTATTTTACCTACCACACCACCCGGTATTTAGGGAAACCAGTGCTTCAACGAAGACTAGAATAGTGTTTGATGGCAGCTCACATGAGTTCGGGCAGCTATCACTGAACGATTGTCTATGGACAGGGACAAATTTAAATCCTAATATGTTCCATCTGCTAATTAATTTCCGATTAAATAAAGTTGCAATTTCAGCGGATGTAGAAAAAGCATTTTTGCAGATTGCTTTGGCAGAAAAGGATCAAGACGCAGTGAGATTCCTGTTTGTGGAAAACACACAATTAAATGATCTAAAACTAGCGACATATAGATTCAAGCGCGTAAATTTTGGGATTAAGTCAAGTTCGTTTTTGTTGGCTGCAACAATTAAAGAATGCATTAGAAAATATCGAGATGAGCAGCCAGATGTATTTGAAATATTGAATTCTTGTGTTTATGTTGATGATTTTATTACTGGACAGGACAGTATAGATGAGGCTCTAAGCTTATCGCGAAAAGCTAAACAAATTATAAGTGCAGCAAATATGAACTTGCGTAAATGGGTATCCAATGATCCTGAGCTGATGAGAAAATGGGAAAAGGAAGATTTCGAGATCCACCCACATAAAATCAATAAATCAAACGAGACACTTGAGATCTTGGGAATATCTTGGGATACTAATGAAGACAGTCTGAGTATAGACACAGACAGTTTGATGGAATTCCTTAAGAATAAGCGTATTACGAAACGGTTCATCTTGAAAACTGCCGGGAAGATTTTTGATCCCTTTGGGTTAATAACTCCATTTACTGTTAGACTTAAATTCTTGCTACAAGAACTTTGGGTTCGAAAATTGACATGGGATGATGAACTACCTACAGATATCTGTCAAGAGTGGACAAAGTGGTGCTGTGAATGTCATCATCTAAGTAAAATTGCAGTTCCAAGATTCGTTTTGAATCCCGAAGCCGATTCCATAGAGATCCATTGCTTTTCAGATGCTAGTCAGAAGGCGTACGGTACTGTTGTCTAAGTAAAACTGCGTAAGCAAGAAGAAATTTCTGTGAGTTTCGTCGCATCAAAATGTCGTGTTGCACCTGTGAAAAGAATTACGTTACCTCGTCTTGAATTACTTGGTGCATTACTAGCAGCCCGTTTAGGTTCTGGAGTGAAAAAAATTGCTCGATCAAAAGAAATCCTCGAGAATATTTTATTGAACTGATGCCAAAATAGTGTTATGCTGGATTAAAGGTACCAGTACCAGATGGAAATCTTTTATCGCCAACAGAGTTAACGAGATTAGGAAGTCAACACAGCCGGCAGAGTGGTTCTATTGTCCGACAAAAGAGAACCCAGCAGATGTTATGACGCGTGGTGTTCAAATTGACTTTCTTGTGAACTGTTCCAAATGGTGGTCATGCTGTGACTTTTTAACATGCTCAGAGATTCCTCATCACGACTTATCATTTGAGGTAGTTGAAGCAGTGTGTCCAAATGAACTTAAAAAGGACAATGAACTGCATAACGATTCTAACTTAGTTTTAATTGCATGTAATGAAGCAAACCTCTTTAATGATATTCTTAATTTGTCTTCTAATTATACTAAACTTATTTGTATTGTAAGTTTCATTTTCAGGTTTATCCATAATCTTAAGAACCCTCAGGTAAGGAGATACGGATTACTTACTTTAGAAGAGATAAAGGATGCTGAGGTGTACATTTTATTAGAGGCAAAAAAAAAAAAAAAAAAAAAAAAAAAAGGATTTTAAAGACGAAATAAATCAATTAAAAAGAGGTAAGTGTGTAAACCTCAAAAGTAAATTAGCATCACTGAATGTGTTTCTTGATAACATGGGGCTAATTAGAGTGGGCGGACGATTGTCCTATTCGGACCTACCCGCTAATAGATAATAAACACCCTATAGTTTTACCTAGTGAACATCGTTTAACTACTATTATTTTAGAGCATTTTCATTTGAAGTCCTTTCATTTAGGATCACAATCACTGTTACATCAAGTAAGACAAAGGTTCTGGCCACTCAATGGCAGAAATAATTGTAGAAAGATCATTTACAGATGTGTGACATGTTTTAAGAACAAACCCATCACAGTTCAACAAATTATGGCTGAGTTGCCCAAAGAGCGTGTCACACCATCATACCCATTTAACATAACTGGTGTTGATTTCTGCGGCCCGTTTGCAATAAAGTTTAAGAATCAACGTAAGGGAGTTTTGAACAAAATTTATGTCCTAGTATATGTATGTATGAGTACAAAAGCCATACACTTTGTGACAGACCAAACTAGCCAATCTTTTATCTCGAGCTTAAAACGTTTTTTCTCTAGAAGGGGAAAATGTACTAGAATAATGAGTGATAATTCTAAAACCTTTATTGGTACTAGTGTAGAACTCAAAAAAAATGCAAAAGTTGGTTGAGTGTCCAGATGAGAATTTAGCGAGTTTTTATACCACTGAAGGTATAGAGTGGAAATTTATTCCTTCAAAGTCGCCAAATTTCGGCGGAATTTGGGAGGCCGGGGTTAAATCATTTAAGAGTCATTTGAAGAGAGTTATTGGTAATCAGTGTTTAACTTTAGAAGAATTTTTTACTGTTTTAACTAAAATTGAAGGAGTATTGAACTCAAGACCTCTTACTCCAATTTCAGCTGATTACAATAATTTTGAAACTTTGACCCCAGGTTTTCACTTTTTGGTTGGTAGACCTATCACAACTCTAGCTGAGCCAGATTTATCCAACATAAATGAGAACAGACTTTATAAATGGCAAAGAATCACTAAGTATACACAAAAAATTTGGAAATTATGGAAACGTGATTATCTGAATAATTTACAAGAACGTCACAAGTGGAAAATTTTAAAGGATGACGTTCAGTTGGAAACTCTTGTATTAATAAAAGATCAAAATTTACCTTCAATCAAATGGTTAGTGGGGAGAATAGCTGAGGTTTTTCATGGTAGGGATAACAAAATAAGAGTAGTAACTGTAAGATTGCCTAATCAGCATTTGCTGAAACGAAATGTTCGAGATATATGTATACTTCCTGTAGAATGATGGTTTATTTCTATTATAAACTGGTATTTGTTGTAATGATTTGAATGTATATTTTTCAATATTGTGATTTGTTATTGTGAAGTAATTTATTGTAGTGCCTTTATATTTACATTTATTTACATAATAGTTTTGAAATTGTGAATTTCAACGCAGGGAGTGTTTCGTATTAGCTGAGAAATGCTTGGCGCAAGAGCGGAATGTTGGCTAATGGCGCATGCGCCGCCGGAATTGGCACTGAAATGTATTCTGTGAAAAAACTTGATTTGTGGTACATTGGAAGTTGCGATTTATATGTTACGCTGTAAGGTGAAACCTAGCGCCTGAGCGTCGCTATAGAAAATAAAGGTATTTAAACTGTGTAATGTGAGTGGAGTTATTTTATTATGATATACAGCTATCGACGGGAAATAGAATTAAGTCAACTCAGTGTGTATACATATATTTGTACTTATGCATACAATGAACACATACATACATTTCTGAAATCAATCCCGATAACAGAACAGTACCGCTATTTCTTTATTCGTGTAAGTAAGCATTATTGTTGAAATAAGAAACCCTTGGCAATTTACTTAAAATATTTCTTTTTTATTGAAAAGCTTTGCTAATTTTGAAATATGATAAACACCTAATTGTGTTTCTTGAATATTTCTGAATTGTAACATGCAGTTCTTACTGACATGATGTCTGATGACTTTGAAACAGAATTAGCTAATACAGGAATATAACTGCCTATGCAAATACAGTCAAAAGTCGTTAATCCGGACTCGTCGGGACTTCGGCGATTCTGGATTATCGGTTTTACCGGATTATATAGATCATCAGTTTAAATCTGGTAAGATGGCATGCAGAAATTATAAAATTAAAAATATGAAACCGTAATTTATAAAATAAAGAGCAATTTAAAGGGTATCAAAATTTACAAAAAAAAAAAAAAAAAAGAAGCTTAATATTTATTTGTTTACTTTATTAAACATTTCTTTCAACGCGCGCATGCTTAATGCATACATTACGCATAGTCGAAATTAGAAAATTGCAACCAGAAAACTATTTGATGTGTATTCGTGATATTTATAATGACGAGGAATTTGATTTAAGTCATATCAAAGACGGAGTACATCGAGATGAAATACTACATTTAGTAAGGAATTATAAGCCAAATAAAATAAAAACATCTGCCCTGAAGATAACGATAGTGCTGACAGATCAACTTCCAATTCATTGCGCGCCGCGGCGTTAAAGATAAACAAAGTTTAGATAAACAAACGTTAAAGTTTAGATAAACAAAGGATATGCCTTTATCCATTTTTTGCAGCAGTTCCACTTTTTGTTTAATGGACTTTGAAACATACTTTCGCTTTGTAGATCCTTTACATATTAGTAAATATATATCAGAAATTCTATTTGACATAATCAAAAGTTCAAGCTTACTTTTATAAAATTGCTCTAACAGTCTGCAAAAAATAATCAGCCGGATCCAATTCGAAGATTAAGGAACAACGCAATCTGCAACATTAACTGAATTAGATAATTTTAGCTTAGCTTATACCGTCCGTTCGTTATACATTAAACGCGCATTCGTAAACGTATTTTGCGCACACGCATGCGCAGAAAATCCGTATTATAGATCATTCCGGATTATGGGTGTCCGAATTAATGACTTTTGACTGTATTCTTAAATCTTTGTGAAACTTGTCCAGTCTTTATGAACCAACATGTGCGAAAGATCATTAACACCAACAGGTGGTTTCTGGAGTTGGTTGCATAGTATGATTTTTACTGTTTTCAACTCTTCTTAATTTTTAGTATCTACTCAACATTTTGTGAACTTATGAGTTCTGTGCAATAAAACATTGTGAATTTATTTTTCTTTTTAGTCAAACTAAAGTTGTAACCTGGAAAATGATAATGCAATGCACAGGTTTACAGAACATAAATGTTACAGTAGCATGACTAATCTGAGAATACAAAGGAAGTACAGTACTTTACGGCCTTCCCTTTCACAAAATACACAAAAATACTTCCTACGTACACATTTTAGATGAATATTTATGATGGTAATGTGTTTTTGAATGAAGATTAAAAGGATATTACTTTGATTCACCAATTATAAAAGTATCTGAAAGGCATGGCTTTAATTATAATAAATACTATAACATAGATGTATTAAAAATAATAAAACAACCTATTCTACCCCATGCATCTCTTTCGCCACTGCTAGAAAATCCTTCCCCCCTCTCCAACTCTTGAAAAATGCATATACAGTCAAAAGTCGTTAATCCGGACTCGTCGGGACTTCGGCGATTCCAAATTATTGATTTTCCCGGATTATAGATCATCAGTTTAAATCTGGTAAGATGGCATGCAGAAATTATAAAATTAAAAATATGAAAACGTAATTTATGAAATAAAGAACAATTATGATCTAAAGGGTATCAAAATTTACAAAAAAAAAGCTTAATATTTATTTGTTTACTTTATTAAACATTTCTTTCAATGTAAGTTGTTTGCTTCGTTTTATGTGATAATACGTTACAAGAGTTCCGCTGTTCAAGTCCTATAATTGCTGTGTCGAGAATACTGACTAATTTGTCAATCGAAATTTTTTCGTTTTCAATAACTTCTGTGTCACTTTCTTCACTATCGGAAGCAAATTATAATGGCGAGGAATTTCATTTAAATCATATCAAAGACGGAATATACGAGATGAAATACTACATTTAGTAAGGAATTATAAGCCAAATAAAATGAAAGCATCTGCCCTGAAGATGAGGATAGTGCTGACAAATCAACTTCCAATTCATTGCGCGCCGTTTCCCCCATCCCTCGCCGCAGAGCAGCGTGAAATTGATAAACAGATTTTGGAATGGTTAGGTCATTTTTTGCAGCAATTCAACTTTTGTTTAATGGAGTTCGAAACATACTTTCGCTTTGGTAGATCTTTTACATATTGGTAAATATATATCGGAAATTCTATTTGACATAATCGAAAGTTCAAGCTTACTTTTATAAAATTGCTCTAACAGTCGGCAAAAAATAATAAGCCAGATCCAATTCGAAGATTAAGGAACAAGGCAATCTGCAACATTAACTGAATTAGATAATTTTAGCTTAGCTTACACGGTCCGTTATACATTAAACGCGCATGCGTAAACGTATTTTGCGCACGCGTACACACCTATTCACAGCCGTAAAGGTCTTACGCGCATGTGTCAACGCGACGCATGCGCAGAAAGTTTGTAGCTTTGAGGTCCGGATTATAGATCATACCGGATTATGGGTGTCCGAATTAACGACTTTTGACTGTATTTAATTATAGAAATATAAAATATAAAAAGAACTGCCATCTTATTCATTTAAACATTTATATGATAAAATATGAAATGCAAAATAACATGATTTCTTAAACAATTCAAAATTAATTTTTAAGATGGTTTTAATATATAAATACCAAAGGAAGATTCATTAGACAAAATGTAGAGTAGACTTTAAGGTACCCCTTGCATTATAACGAAGTTATTGTTTGATTTATCGCCAAGTTGTTGTTTCATTTATGGTAGCCTGAGTAGTTGAATGTTATGAAAACCCTATGTGATGTAATCGGGTGCATGATTCTGGGAAATTTTGAATCATGGGATGTTTTGTAATCTTTTTTTTTTGGTGTGTGTTGGTTTGATTCTTTAGACGGTAGAATGGCCGAACGTAGTAAGATTAATTTGAAGTTTCTGTACGATTTGGAGCGAAAGGGGAAAAGAGCTTTAATTGACTGGTGTGTAAATGAATGTTTACTTAGTAGCCATTATATGTATGAATGTTTACTTAGTGTCCTGTATGTAGGAAGGATATGCGTCTAGTCGAACGTAAAAACCGTTTAGATGGATTTGAATGGGTTCGTAGGAAGAAAGGTTCATGTGGTCAATATATGAAGCGTTCGATCAGAAAGAGTACGTGGTTTGAAAAAAGTCATTTGAGTATGATTGATATTTTGATTTTTACGTGGCTCTGGGTGTACGAAGCGAACTCGAAAATCATGGTAAGTGAATATTTGCTTTTGATAGTGCTTAAATTTATAACATGTTTTTCCTTTTTTATGTTTTATTGTTTGGTTTAAAATGCATTTTATTGAGATTACGTATTTTTTGTTTGCTTATTTTGTAGAATTTGGTGCTCCTTTGACTTTTTAAGTGAAAATATATCGATGTGTACATGGATAAAGTTAAGGGAGTGTGCAATGCAAGTTTGTGCAATTCTGGGATTTTTTTAAAGTGAAAATAGGTCGATGTGTACATGGATAAAGTTAAAAGAGTGCGCAATGCCATTTTTGTGCAATTCAGGGATTTTTTTTAAGTGAAAATTGGTCGACCGTGTACATGGATCAAAGGAGTGCATAATGCCATTTTTGTGAAATTCGGGGATTTTTTTTTTTTTTTTTTTGAGTGGAAATACGAGTCGTAAGTCGATGTGTACATGGATACCGAGTTTGTGCAATTCTCTGTCTTTGTGTAGCGGCGCAAAAATCGCTGCTTCGCAAGCCAAAATAACGAGTCAAAGAATTGCACAAAATCGGTATCCATGTACCGCCAAAAACCGCCAAGGGGTACCCTAAACTATACTTTTACCGACAAAATTATTTCTTTCACAGTTGAAAAAAAAAGTTTTTTAATTTTATATTTTATTCATAGACTTCATTGTCGAATTGATAAACAATTTAATTGCATTAAATTGTCACATATCTGGAACTTGATAAAAGTTTAGCACAAATTCAGTATGTATTTTAAAGTACTTCACATTTTCTGTTTCTTTCAGATTAAAAAAAAAAAAAAAAAAAAAAAACTGTGTTAAAAATGTTAAGTTTATATTTAATACAGTAGATAATAAACTGTAACCATAAAAACAAAACATTCAAAAAGGTGACATATTTTTTTCTTTAAATAAAAACAAATTAAAATTGTTAAATAATATAAGGCTATTTCACAAAATACTTTATATGCGAATGCACTGTACATTATTTACACGAATAATATCATTAACATGCGGCCCACCAGCGGCCGAGCGGTAAAGTCGCTGAACACTGGTAGTTCGGTCCGAGGTTCGAATCCCGCGAACGGGCTGGCTGCATGGGTGTTTTCGTGGTTTTCCCCATGTGTAACGTGTATACGAGCCAGTTCCCCTTAGAAAGTCCTCCACGAAGGCAATCCTCCCCTTAGGCAGATAGCCCTAGTGTGCTTTGCCATATTTAAATAAACCAAACCAAACCAAAATCATTAACATGCATTAGTAACATCTGCCACATTCGAAACATCAGATGGCCTCCAATATTTTAAATCGAGACCTTTATAACAGTACCAACATCATTATACTTAGAAAATAGAGCTGGTTAATTTTAACACCATTAAATGCTACAATGTATTACATGTTACAAATATAGATTATTGATTTCAAGAGAAGTTAAAATTTCCTGTATTACCATAATTGTTATTAGTGATACATTGATCCAGTATTTATGGTGTCACATACACTGAATGTGTACTTATAATTAAACAAGTTAATAATCATTACTGAATATCCAGTAATATAATTTCCTCACTGTATATAACAGGTAACAACTGCTAATGCCTAATTGAAACTTTCTAAATATTTTATGAAATTGATCTCCATTAGCTAAAACATTTTTCAAAATATACTTCACTTGATAAAACATCCACTTCCCAGTGGCGAAAAAATTAACATACATACATATTAATAATCCTTAGAAAAAACCCTTTAGCCAGGTATATATTTCATAGCAGCCATCCCTTGAATGCTTTTGTGAGGTAAACATTCAACTTGATTTGAAAAATATGTTACTTTAAAAAAAAATTCTTTCGTCTCCTATCTTGATATATCTTCTACAACAGGTTTTTCAACCAAGGGGGCTTCAGGGGGAAGAACATGGTCAGCCTTTTATTTATATGTTACTTTTATTTATATGTTAAGTATTTAGTTTTAGTTCATGAATATCAAAATCTACTTTTGTTTAAGTTTTGGCCCTTATCAACATTTTCTACACTTTTGTTGTTTAATTTATAAGACAACTTGAAACATAGTCTGAATCTAAATAAAGGTACAGTCAAAAGTCCTTAATTCGGACACCCATAATCCGGATCTCAAAGCTAAAAACTTTCTGCGCATGCGCCGCGTTGGCACATGCGCACAGGCGTTTTACGCGTGCGCGTAAGACCTTGACTACTGCGCATATACGTGTGCGCAAGTGCAGAATACGTTTTCGCCTGCGCGTTTAATGTATAACGGACGGTGTAAGCTAAAATTATCTAATTATATATTTCAGTTAATGTTAATGATTGCGTTGTTCCTTAAACTTCGAATTGGATCCCGCTTATTATTTTTTGCAGACTGTAAGAGCAATTTTATAAAAGAAAACTTGAACTTTCGATTATGTCAAATATGACAAATAGAATTTCCGATGCTGGAACTTCCAAAGGATCTACAAAACAAAAGTATGTTTCGATGTCCAACAAACAAAAAGTGGAATTGTTGCAAAAAATGGATAAAGACATGAAGAATGTGACAGAGAGGTTAGTGAAAACGAAAAAATTTCGATTGACAAGTTAGTAGGTATTCTCGGCACAGCAATTAACGAGACTTGAACAGCGGAACTTTGTAACTGAAGAAGAAATTATGTCTGTTTATAGAATTAAAGAGAAAGTATTATCACATAAAACGAAGCAAATTAAACAACTTACATTGAAAGAAATGTTTAATAAAGTAAACAAATAAATATTAAGCTTTTTTTGTAAATTTTGATACCCTTTAGATCATAATTGTTCTTTATTTCATAAATTACGGTTTCATATTTTTAATTTTAGAATTTCTGCATGCCATCTTACGCGATTTAAACTGATGATCTATAATCCGGAAAAATCGATAATCCGGAATCGCCGAAGTCCCGACGAGTCCGGATTAACGACTTTTGACTGTATAACAAGTTATTTAAGTTTGCTAAATTAAGCGAAAAAAACTTAGATTGGTGCAGATTTTATATAAAAATTCAAAACATATTTGTATGTAAAACCTCTTGGATTTTATATAAAAATCTCCGTAAAACTAAGCTTTCTTACTTTTCTTAATGCTATACTTTACGTGACATGTTCCTTTTTTTATATAGACTTATTCATTTATTATCAGTATGTATCTCAGTGAAAGGAGAGAAAAGTCTGTCTCTCGCACGCACACAAAAGTCTTAAATAACTGATTAAAATCATCTGATATCAAATACATAGACTAAAGCAAATTTCACAGTTGATCAAGGGAAAATATTTTCCTTTTTATTCTTTCTTCGTGTTACTTACCTTTCAACTCCTTCCCTAAGGATGTGCTTTTATTTTTTAAAAAATAATCCAGCTGTAATAAAATTCATCATAAAAACACTGGCTCGTGAAATCCTTGATTTTTTTTAACTTTTTAATTTTTATTTTTAAGCACATTAAATTTATTGAGGGGGGGAGGCCCAGGAAACATTTTTGCATAGGGGTCCAAGAGTTCTAGTTACGCCACTGCACGGAAGCATCCATAGAGCGAATTTTTTCACCATAATTTGGAGTTTGTCTAACTATCAATGTTCAGCAGTCTTACTTGCCAGATTCCATGGTAGGCTGTATATATTACAGATACAGTTGTTAATCACATTTATGGATTTTATGCCATCTCAGTGTGTTCCCTATGTTCCATTCCTTTCCAGTGTGTATGATTTTAAACATGAAAGCAAGATTTCAGTATGCAAGCAATAAAAAATTTTTAATACATAGCTGTTGGCAACCGACGTCGATTCCCCTAGCGCATGCGCATGATAAGCAAGTTCTCTGCTGCGTAATACTTATACTTAGTAGGCAGTTAGCCAAAGTCAATGGTGAGTAATGCATGTAAGCGAGAAGGGCTAAGCGCTGTGTAATATCATGTTTCTACTCTGCTGTTCAACGTCTTCGTAGTTTAAATAAATGTTTGTTATGTACGTAGAAGACGTCATTTTATTCTTCATAGGTTATGGGCCCAGATAGCGCTTAACTGTGCAGAGCAACTACCATTGTTAAATTCTTTCGGCAAGCCAAGCTGCGTCGACTGAAATGAAAATGGCGACGACTAATACAGTGTCAATTGAAAAGCTAAACAAGGACAACTTTGACACGTGGAAGTTGCAAATGGAAGCAATACTGATTAAAAATGATCATTGGGACTATGTAACTGGGAAAATTCCGAAACCAGAACCTGGTGATGAAGAATTTGCTAAATGGAAAACTACTGACCAAAAGGCACGAGCGGATATAATCCTATCCATCTTACCCAGTGAACTTCCACAAGTAAAGAATTGTGTAACATCTCACGAACTGTGGAGTAAATTGCATTCTATTTACGAATCGAAGGGACCAGCTAGAAAGGCCACAATACTAAAAAAATTGCTTTTTACAAAAATGAGTGATTGTAAACAAATGAATGATCATCTAAATGATTTTTTCATTCTTGTGGACAAACTTAAAGAAATGGAAATAAACATTGCGGATGATTTGCTTACAATATTGCTTTTATATAGCATACCGGATTCTTATGAAAGCTTTCGAATAGCAATCGAATCTCGTGATGAACTGCCTTCTCCAGAAATGCTGAAAATTAAATTGTTGGAAACACAATTAGGTGTTTATCATGTTTCAAAATTAGCAAAGCTTTTCAATAAAAAAGTAATATTTTAAGTAAATTGAAAAGGGTTTCTTATTTCAACAATAATGCTTACTTACACGAATAAAGAAATAGCGGTACTGTTCTGTTATCGGGATCGAGTTCAGAAATGTATGTATGCGTTGGTGTATGCATGTATCTGTTCATTGTATTCATAAGTACAAATATATGTGTGCATACAAATACACATATAAGCAAATACATACCAACACTTGTTCATACATTTCTGAATCCAGTCCCTTGATAATAGAACAGTACCAAAATAACTGTTATGCTTTTGCTCAGTATCCGAGGAAGCATATTCCTTTGGATGTACGAATTGTAAACTTTTCTATACTTTTTATAGCTAATAAATAAAGCTTTTCCTTCAGATTTTCAATTTTTCTTTTTCTGTTATAATTAAAAACAGATTTTAATAGCAGTAAACTGAAAATAAGAGAAGAGACGTACTGCTGTTTACAATAATGTAAAAATAAAGCAGTAATTTGAAAATACACATCTATGTATTTTTACTTGACTCTTAATCTATACAATCTCCTCATGGTAATGGTAAAAAGCATGGAAAAAAAACGAGGGGAATGAGACTGTAAGCTGTCAAACTATTGGAGTTATAGAAAAGTATAGTTAGTTTTTTGCTATTGTGTGGGCTTCAGCCCACTTCAGGATCAAACCTCACTACTGCATCATATAATAACTAATTCGTTGGAAATTTGGATCATTAGATATGTTTTGTATTTTCTAATGCAAATCACAGTACAGATATTTATAGGGCATTCAGTACGATTTCAGGTACATTATGAATGCAGGTGATACCAGGATAAAAAAACATTTATCTTTTCTGCTACGCTGATGACCAGTACATATTTCAAGAGTAATATCAACATGGTAGTTACAGATATGGCACTGTTTGACTTTTGTTTTTACTTATCAGAGATTAGCAAATAAGGCATAGTGTGAAATTATTATACACACAATGTGATTTCAAAAAAATTTAATTAATAATTATTAAAAAGACACACAAATTCTGTTTCAAATGACAATTATGTTTGAAAAGCAAAACAACATGAGTTGCTTATTACGTGAGTAAATTACAACGTGAGTAAATTATGAATTCCAAGTCTCAGTTTTGCCATGTTTGATCTGTACATATAATTATAAAAAAATAATTAATAATACGTATATTAATAATTAGTAAGTATTAATAATAAGTATATGGCATATAATTATAAAAAAATAATTTCTAAGAAACAGTATATTCTTAATTTGTTTTAAGAATATGTTCTGAAAATTATTCAAATTTTTGAAGTTTCCAAAAAACAACCCTTTTTTTTTTCACTTTCATACAATATATAAATTGCTATTTCAGTGTCGATGAAGTATAGTGGCGTAGCTAGAATTCCAGCGCCCGGGGGCAACTGAAGAATTTGCGCCCCTTTCTGTGTGCCATAAATGGAAAACATTTCATTAAAAAATTTCGTAGCATCAATTTGGCGCCGCCTGGATGCTGCGCCCGAGGGCAGATGTCCCCCCTTGCCCCACCCTAGCTACGCCACTGATGAAGTATCAGACTCTCAATACTCAACTACATAAATTTCTATCCATAAAAATTGTTTTCTTACTTTTTCATCAGCAACTAATAACAGATTTTATTTTAGATATAAAAAATGCACTCAGATATATATGTTCTGCTTTACCACTCAGAAATAATACTTAAGTGAATTTTATGGCATGGGCTATACTTTCACATCATTTTGAGTTTATTAACTTACTTTAGAATATGGTCACTTTTATCTGGTTGCATGTGTAGTCTCCCTTTTATTTTTTGTTTATTATCTCTGTCTTTAAAATATATTGAACGCCCATTTTCATTTTTCAGATAACCGGCCCTTGGCGATTTGTTGACATCTCGGAAGAGTGCGTGTGTGCCAGATTATGGTAACCCGGACAAGCGTTAAAACCTGCAACCCACTGAGGGAATTTTCCTGAAGGACGAAAAGGGATTTTTTCTGCTTACATAGATTTAGGAAACGTTACGGCAAGACAAAATAGAAGTTGGAAAATCGCAAATCATAATTAGTTCATATTTTCGCAAATCGTTATCGGGTGTTAATCATAATTAGTTCATATTTTCGCAAATCTTTTTAATACCCGATAACGCTCTATTCCCGATAATGCTAAAAATAAAGCTCTATTCTGTTTACAGAACGGTAACAGTAAGACAAAATGAAAGTTGGAAAATCGCAAATCCTAATTAGTTCATGTTTTCGCAAATCGTTATCGGGAGTTCATTTCAATTGAAAAAAATAAAGCTCTATTCTATTTATTCTACTTTTCCTAGTCTATTTATTTCTACCTTTTGTAAAATAAGGTAGTCGCATGACCCCCCCCCCAAAAAAAATCGCAAATCATAATTAGTTCATATTTTCGTAAATCGTTATCGGGAGTTAATTGCAACTGAAAAAATAAAGCTCTATTATATTTATTTCTACCTTTTGTAAAATAAAATAGCTACCTCAGATGCTAAATTTATGTAGGGAAGAAGGACCAGAAAGGTAAAATACAACTTTTAATTTAAGCTCAATGCTCCTAAAATATATTAGAATATATACAGGTGACATTTGTATATTAAAGTGGCCCCCCTAACAAAATAAGCTGACTAAATTGCCAATTTTGTAACATGTAATTTTTAAATATTGCAAGGCTCTGTCTGCTTTGATAAGGCTGCTTATTTTATTTCACACATTTATACCTATAGTTAATTTGTATTTGAAATTGTGAATAATTCATAAAATGCTGGTGAACAAAACCTGTGTCTATACATAAGAATTAGCTTTAATAAAATAAGTAGCATCAAAGTCTAATAATTTACGCTAATTGCTCTAAAAACCCCATACTTTTCTTCAAACCAGCACTTGAGTTAATAATTGTGTTAACAATGCAGTTGTTCTACATTTTTATGTACAGTGCTGTTACTTTCATTCTTTGGTTCAAAAAAGTGAATGGAATTATACATTCTGAAAATTAGTTCACAGCAATAATTAATCTTTTACTTGTATACAATTAAATTTTCATAATTTAAATTAAAATTAGCTTTATGCGAATGAGAAAATTTGATAAATTCTTATGAAATGTATAATATTTTTAAACAAGTGCATTTTTAGCCACTGGTTCTTTTTAACTTAAATTCATATGCATTGTTTTGTATGCAAGATAAATAGATATTCTTCTGTTATCAGGACAAGATTCAGAATTATGTATATATGCATGTATGGATGAATGGATGGATGTATGTGTGTGTAAGTGCATACATGTATATATATACATATACACATGCATACATATGTACATTTCCTGAAACTGATCCCAATAACAAAACGGTAATAATTAAATAACATCCTGACTACTGGGAATCTGAGGTCAGAACTTTCATTAGTTGCACCTATCACATAACTTCAGAGATATAACTGTATTATAGTTTAGTACTTAAATATTACCTTGTTAAAGTTAAAAAGTAGCAAAGCTGAAGAATGCAAATGTGATATATTTCTTAATAATCATGTACAGTAATAGCTCTTTAATAATGGTTTTGATTATCTGCAGAATAAAGAAAACTAAAAAAGGTTATGAAAATTAGTTTGTTGAATTGAGATTGGCCAAATGATAAAGATTTATTTGCTTATAAATTAATTCTACATATAACTGAAATTTTATGATATGTGCTTGCTGGCTTCAGTTGTAAATAGTGTTGTTATTATGACAGTTTAACTCTGGATATTTGCACCATGTTACCTCAAACTGGAACTATAGGATAAAGCATAGTAAAAAAAATGTTGGGAGGTCATAAATAAAATAAACGCAGAAATTTACTCAGGCCATTATTATTGTGAATGTATAGAACACCAGCTAGCAAATTTATTATAATTCACGATTAAATGTTCAAATTGTCATTATTGAGAATAATGTTCATTTTTGTCAAAGAGAAAGTGGACAATGTTAAGCCGAACAGTTTTTACAATAGAAATATTAACTGAAATGCAAAAAAACAAAATTATAAATTTAACCTCATTAATATTTTTATTCATTTCAGTTTTATCATTAAACATGTTTATTGCTTCTGTATCATGCCAAATAGACTGGCTACATGGACGTTTTCATAATTTTCTTTATGTATGATATGAATTTATGCTTTCAAAAAGCTAACCTAGTATTATCAGTCACTTCCTAATTAAAATGCATTCAAAAACCTAACCTAGCATTATAAGTCACTTTAAAGTCCCAGTACTCGGTTAATTTAGCATTTGTAGCATCAGTGTTTTTATACTATACTACAAGTGTTATTAATATTTTAATTTAGTGCTGGATTTTAATAACTTTAACATTTATTTTGTTCAATAAATAAATGAACTAAAAATATAAATTAATTTATTACAATTCTATTTTGTAATTATTATTCAAATTGTTTCATGTTTATAATTTTTAACGCTTCCAGCTAATTTAGTGAGCAGAAACAGCAGACTAGTATATATGGAGGAGCTGTCAGCTAAGTTATGCAACAAAATTATTCATCCTGCTGTCAGCATCATTCTAGTAGTGTCATTAAGCTGTAATCACCCAAGGTCAACAACTCCGGGGCAAATGGCTGAACCAAGCAAACCAAACAACATTCTAAAAAGAAACATTAAACAAAATAAAAACTTAATACCTAAATCTTGATAAATCAGACAATTAAGCCATAAAACCTGCATACCAATTTTTCACTTGCTAGATGGCAATACACTGACTTATAGTGTCCTTCAATGAAATCATTTTAAAGCAAGCTTATCAGATGATAAGCAAAAGTATTGCATCATTGGATGTAACAGTATGGTAATGATTGCATTGCTGGATAGTTTCTACAGTAAGCCAACTGTAATGTCTCACAGTGCTGTTTCTATTAAAATTCTAGCTTATGTGTTATTACTTCATTTTCATATGGAAAGCCTTCATACGAAATTGATAGCATATAGTTCAATTTATATATGCTCTGTGAAAATAATTGCCATTGAATCTAGAATTAATGCATCATGATTCATGATGAAATGTGATTTGAGACAAAATTTCTTAAATTAGAAAATACCAAAACAAATAAATAGGAAATGAAAGATGAAATTTATGTATTTTATACTGAAATGAAGATCTCGGTAAAGTGGCTGTATGCAAAGTTTAATGATAGATTTTTTTGTGCTAAAATGATGTGCTGTGAAAATTTTATTTTTATTAATATTTATAATTTTTTTCCAAGGTGTCTATGTTTAAGCTATTTTAGATTTTTTTTTCTCTTTTTATTATTAAAAAATGTCTTTGTCATCATTACATTCAAATCCATCTCATAACCATTTTAAAATGAAGGAAATTTCTTTCTTTTTAATAGTTTAAGAATATTTTCACAAAATATAATTACAGAAGAAGTGAACTGATACATTTATAATTATATGTCTATATATAAAAAAGAATTTTTGAGAAAGATCCTTTATTTAATAGTAGAGACATTTAATATGAGCTATGTAATATTAGTTGAAATATTTGTGAAAGGAATACAGTCAAAATTCGTTAATCCGGACTCGTCGGGACTTCGGCGATTCCGGATTATCGATTTTTCCGGATTATAGATCATCAGTTTAAATCTCGTAATATGGCATGCAGAAATTCTAAAATTAAAAATATGAAACCGTAATTTATGAAATAAAGAATAATTATGATCTAAAGGGTATCAAAATTTACAAAAAAAAAAAAGCTTAATATTTATTTGTTTAATTTATTAAACATTTCTTTCAATGTAAGTTGTTTAAGTTGCTTCGTTTTATGTGATCATACTTTCTCTTTAATTCTATAAACAGACATAATTTCTTGTTCAGTTACAAAGTTCCGCTGTTCAAGTCCCGTTAATTGCTGTGCCGAGAATACCGATTAATAACTTGTCAATCGAAATTTTTTCGTTTTCACTAACCTCTCTGTCACATTCTTCATGTCTTTATCCATTTTTTGCAGCAATTCCACTTTTTGTTCGTTGGGCATCGAAACATACTTTCGTTTTGTAGATCCTTTGGAAGTTCCAGCATCGGAAATTCTATTTGTCATATTTGACATAATCGAAAGTTCAAGTTTACTTTTATAAAATTGCTCTTACAGTCTGCAAAAAATAATAAGTGGGATCCAATTCGAAGATTAAGGAACAATGCAATCATTAACATTAACTGAAATAGATAATTAGATAATTTTAGCTTACACCGTCCGTTATACATTAAACGCGCAGGCGAAAACGTATTCTGCACTTGCGCACACGCATATGCGCAGTAGTCAAGGTCTTACGCGCACGCGTAAAACGCATTCGATATGTCAAAGTTTACTTTTATAAAATTGCTCTTACAGTCTGCAAAAAATAATAAGCGGGATCCAATTCGAAGATTAAGGAACAATGCAATCATTAACATTAACTGAAATAGATAATTAGATGATTTTAGCTTACACCGTCCGTTATACATTAAACGCGCAGGCGAAAACGTATTCTGCACTTGCGCACACGCATATGCGCAGTAGTCAAGGTCTTACGCGCACGCGTAAAACGCATGTGCGCATGTGCCGACGCGGCGCATGCGCAGAAAGTTTTTAGCTTTGAGGTCCGGATTATGGGTGTCCGAATTAACGACTTTTGACTGTATTTAATCAAACTATATTTATTATGTTTTAATAAAAATCACTGTAATTTTAAAAGTTGTTGAATTTAAAACGAAGGGGGGAGAACTGCTGTTATTTCAAAACTCTAATAAAATAATTCTTTATTCCTGTGAGTGTATGAGAAAGAAATAATCATCTGTTTATTTTTTGTAATGGTAGGAAAATTATATGTGTATTTAATATAAATTTGTATGCATGTAAATAAATTTTTTAACTTATTATTTTAATTGTTTTAGCTTCAATTTTTATTCATTTAGATTATATATATATATATATATATATTTAAAATTCAGCTAAATATTATTAACAAGGACTTTAATTGTTGATAAGTATTTTATATTTCATCCTGTCAAAAAATTTAATTTCACTTTTGTGGTAGTTTTTCATACAGCTCTCATTTCCTGTTCAATAATAAATATTGCATACTTATAATTTTATAAAAGATGCTTCCCTGCCCTGGAAAAAAAAGGGACACAGATACATTCTTAATTAAAAATTCATATATAAGAACAACATGAAAATTAAGATTAGTCAATGGAACGAAATAACACATATGTCTTCAATAGAGGACAACATATATATAATTCTGTTAGCTTCATTTATCCCATTAGCTTCTTTAACCGATAATAAAATTCTAATTTTTTTTAATGAGTGAAAAGTCATAAATAAAGCTAATGGTGCCTTTTAATGTAGTATAAGTAATCTTACTCTTCAGAGATAATATATTTTTTTTTTAAATCTATCACTCGATTTTAAAAATAAGCATAAATTTGAGTTTACTGTTGTTTTGTTTATCGATATTTATTTCAACATTCACATATCTGCAATTTCCGTATCAATTTTTTAGAATATGTTACGCATTTTTCTTTATGTACATTATTTATAACACTCCTATTGTCTTTTGTGGATTCTAAACTGACTATGAATGAGGGAAATTTCCATTATTAAATATTTCCTATTAGCTTACATAACATATAAAAATACACATGCACAAAATGTTTGAGATAGGTTTTAATGCTTAGTAAATTGACCGTTCTAAGGACGGAAGAGCTGTACAAACATAAAATGTAATTTTCTAAAATCATTAGGTTTGTCAAAGCAAGAAATATGCCAAACATGCAAAATCCTATCTGCAGTAGCAGACCTAGTTAATGAGGCTCAGGATGGAAATCTCACTAGCCCTCCACCCCTTATTATAATAATCACCATATAAAATGTCAACACAAATATATAAATAACATTTATTTAAATAAAATTAAATATTTGAATTGATTTGGAAAACAAAAGTCTAAGATTAAGGAAAAATTAATTTACATTAAGCAGATAATTTTATATTAAAAAAAGTCTTATTAATCAGCCATTTTTATGATTTAAAAAATGTTAAATTTTCTGTGAATAAAAAAAAAAGCTATAACTGTTTTTAGTGAGTTTTGACTTCTGAAAATTTGTTTATAGCTTCGTCAAAAATTCATTAATGCTTTTTAGCTACTGTATTTATTTTCAATGCAAAGGACTGCCAAGCCATTAAATCTTAGCACATAGTTGATGGAAGATAGCTTTTAATCAACTTCAACTTCGTTAAACTTCTCTAGCAAGGAGCAACTGAAACATACACTGTAAAATAATCTTAAGCGGCACATGTAAGTTAGGAACTGATTCTCGCAATACAGACAACATTTTAGCTTCGTTCTTTTCAACATATGCTTAAAAAATCAAGGTTCTTCGGAGGCAACCCCTTAATCAGTGGCCTGTATGTTCTGTCCCTCCTCTACACCTTTGCCTAGGCAGGATATGAAAAAGATGCAACACACTAGCCTAATTTCCAATTGCTAGCAGGATTTATTTCCAATTACACCACGAAGGCGCTCGGCAATAAAGGAGAAAATTCCTTACATTCTCTCCCACTTCAAGGGCGACTAGGAAGGTGGAGACACATTTGCTAAATCCTGATATTGACAAATTACAGTCTACCATATTTTAGTTCGGGAGCCAACAGGCAGGAAAAATATGTGTCGTCCTCGCCGAGTTTCGAACTCCGGCCCTCTGATTGCTAGTGGGGTGTGCTTCCGATTATACCACTAAGGACCGCCTTAAAGAGAAAGAAATACCTTACAACTCTTCCTATTAATAATGATTAAATTTTTCTAGACTTGTTTTTCAGTAAATTAAATTAATATGGAGTCATGTTCCATAGTTTTATGATACAGTCAAAAGACTTTAATCCGGACGTCCATAATCCGGAATGATCTATAATCCGGACCTCAAAGCTACAAACTTTCGGCGCATGCGTAAACGCAATTGCGCAAAACTATTATGCGCATATACGTTTACGCATGCGCGTTTAATGTATAACGGACGGTATAAGCTAAGCTAAAATTATCTAATTATCTATTTCAGCTAATGTTGCAGATTGCGTTGTTCCTTAATCTTCTAATTGGATCCGGCTTATTATTTTTTGCAGACTGTTAAAGCAATTTTATAAAACTAAGCTTGAACTTTCGATTATGTCAAAAAGAATTTCCGATTCTGGAGCTGCCAAAGGATCTACAAAGCGAAAGCATGTTTCGATGTCCATCAAACAAAAAGTGGAATTGCTGCGAAAAATGGATATAGGCATATCCTTTGTTTCTCTAACCATTCCGAATCTGTTTATCAATTTCACGCTGCTCTGTGGGGGGGGTCGTCGCCGCGGCGCAATGAACTGGGAGTTGATCTGTCAGCACTATCCTTATCTTCAAGGCAGATGTTTTTATTTTATTCGGCTTATAATTCCTTACTAAATGCAGTATTTCACCTCGATGTACTCCGTCTTTGATATGATTTAAATCAAATTCCTTGTCATTATAAATATCACGAATACTCATCAAATAGTGTTCTGGTTGCAATTTTCTAATTTCGACTATGCGTAATGCATGCTTTAGGCATGTGCGCGTTGAAAGAAATGTTTAATAAAGTAAAAAAATAAAAATTAAACTTTTTTTTTGTAAATTTTGATACCCTTTAGATCATAATTGCTCTTTATTTCATAAATTACGGTTTCATATTTTTAATTTTATAATTTCTGCATGCCATCTTACCAGATTTAAACTGATAATCTATAATCCGGAAAAACTGATAATCCGGAATCGCCGAAGTCCCGACGAGTCCGGATTAAAGACGTTTGACAGTATAATATTCTTTTTTAATTTCCATGACGACATATGAATAACTTTGCTAAGCTTCCCATCTTAAGGGGATCATCTGTCACATGCATGGACAAAGTAAAATTCATCTTTCTGTTATATATACAGGCTAACTCAAAAATCTGTGATTAAGCTTTAAGAAACGTCAAGAAATAAATCGTATTTATATAGGGCAACAAGGCCAAAAATGCAAAACAGATAAATCTGCATTTTGTGTCGGCGCTCCTGGTAGGCACCTGAAGAGCTTTCTCATTAAAACTGCAAAATATGTAGCGCTTTACGAACTTTTAACAAAGAATCTCTAAGGATTAAAGATTCTTTGTCAAGAGCTCTTTAGTTGCCAGAAATTGACTTCATGTAATGGATAGTTGACGGTAAAGAACGAGCCACCGTAAGAATATACGGGGAAAGGTAAAAAACGAGCCAGCGTAAGAATTATGCACCATTAATATTATGATACACATATATACAATCATATGTGTATCATAATATTAATGTTTTTGCATTTACAAAAGAACCTGTGTGAATGAACATGAAACTTTCAGGTTAAGAGTGTAGAATGGCAAATGGTGAAGATCAACCCTAACACTTGGCATGTAGGAGGATGGGCCGCATGTTATGGAAGCTGTATATAGCTAATGTCAAGATTAAAATGTAGTTGTGGGTCTAAAAGGAGTATCTAGAATCAGTGTATATTATGCACATCGCCTTTTCTTAATTTTATCTGCAATGTGTCCAGTTATTTCAACGTATGGTATTTTTTGCAGTGGCTCTTTATGAGTACCTTCATAATGGTACCCAGATATAAAGGTAAATACACCTTTATAAAGATCGATCGATGTTCGAAAAAATAAAATACTTCAAAAGGGTGCCTTGGCAAAAGACGTGTGTTCCTTACAAAAATCAGTCTCTAATTTTAAAAAAATCCAACCTCCAAAAGGGTACGAACACTTACGGCAGGTGTATTTATGCAAATGAAAAACACATTTGCAAATGTCATTTTCATTTGCATTATAGATTGACGACGCAGGGGATGAAATTAATTTTCGGCACCTTTATGAAAAATAAGATATTTCTACAAAAGCGCCCGTCACACATTTCTGCAAAGGGTATATTTATACAAATCCAGTGGAGTGAATTTGCATAATGGTATCGGAAATTTATTTCATCCCATGCTTAATTAATTAATTAAAACAAAAATTTAACTTACATAAGGATGCACTCGAGAATTAAATACGATCTGTGTTTATGAAGGACGCTGTAATGTATTTTGCAGTAATTTACAAAACAGACAATCTTCTTAATAGAACATAAATTTTATTTCTAGTTCTCGGTGATAGACAAATTTTATACAATTCTTAAGTGGCAAAATTTTAATACTACTCCTAGCTGGCAAAATCTTCAGAATACAAAATCTTTTTTTTTAAACAATATCTCTCTTTGCTGAGTAGTAGTAGTTCCAGCGGTAGGGTTGTAGTTCCAGTGCCCATCTCATAAGTCGTGGATTTAGACTCACATTATTTTTGAGCCAAACTAAGGGATTATGATCGGTCATGATGAGGAATTTAGTATGCCCGTCTAAATAACATTGAAGTTTCTTTACAGCAAATATTATGGCGGCGCATTCCTTTTCTGTGGTACAGTACTTTTTTTCAGTTTCTGTAAACTTCTTACTGAGGTATAATACTGGATGTTCATTGTCTCGTTCATCTTTTTAAGCTAAAATGACACCCATACCAGAGTTTGACGCATCAGTTTGCAAAATAAACTCCTTATTGAAATCAGGTGCATGTAGTATAGGCCTTTGAGACAGTTTCTCCTTTAGCTCTTCAAATGCTTTTGTGCATTCTTCTGTCCAATTTATTTTCCCTTTCTTTAAGTTTCCTTTCAAAGTTTCTGTTAAAGGTGTTGCGATAGATGAGAACATGGGAATGTAATGATTATAATATCCCGCTAATCCTAAAAATGCTTTGACTTGACTTTTTGTGGATGGCACTGGAAAATCAAGAATAGGTTTTACTTTCACTTCACTTGGCATTCTTATACCACGACCTACAATATGTCCTAGATATTTTACTCTGTCTTGAGCAAATTTACATTTTATTGGTTTAATAGTTAAACCAGCGTCCTTTATTTTGGACAAAACGGCTTTCAGGTGACTTAGATGTTCTTCCCAGGTGTTTGAAAAGATTGCCACGTCATCTAAATATGAAACAGCAAAGTTTTCACAACCGTGAAGGATTTCGGCCATCATTTTACTAAATGAAAATGGTGCATTTTTAAGTCCGAAAGGCATCCGTAGAGGTCTAAATGTGCCAAAACTTGTAACAAAAGTGGCTAATCTTTGAGCATTAGGTGTTAAAGGTATTTGCCAGTATCCCTTTGTTAAATCCAAAAGAGTTATATATTTTGCGCCTGCTACCGTTTCTACTCGTTGTTCGATGTTAGGCAAGGGGAAGAATTGTGTTTTAGTCAATTTGTTCAATTTTCTATAGTCGATACAAGGTCTTGGATCCCACCCTGCTACTTCTACTAAAATCATAGAAGTGTAATCTGAATCTCTTATTTCAATTATTTTATGCTGAAGCATTTTATCGATTTCTGTTTTTAATATATCCGTTTGTCTAGGAGACATTCTGTATGGTTTACAGTGGATTGGGTTGTTTTCTGTCAATTGAATATTATGCGTTATTAAATGAGTTTTTCCAGGTTTATTAGAAAAGATTTTTGAAAACTTCAGCAGCATATCATGCAATTCTTGAATCTGTTGTTCATTTAGCTTATCACTTAAGGAGCTGTTTTCTTTGATGTCCTCAAAATCGAACAATGTTGGTTCAGAGTCAATTGTTGGGAAATTTTCCTCCATATCATCAATTTCAGACTGATCTTCTGTAATCATAAGGTTAACCGATTCTGCTCGTCTATGATAGGGTTTTAGCATGTTAACATGGTAGACTTGGTTAAAGTCATTTTTTTCTTCGAAGCTCACAACATAATTAGTTTCGGATAATTTCTTCTCAACCTTCTCAGGACCTTTCCATTCAACTGCTAGTCTGTTTGGTTTATTCGTTGATACAACTAATACTAAATCCCCTTCAGAGAATTCTCCTTTTATAGCTTTACGATCGTACCACACCTTTCTTTTGGTTTGCATTTTCAGCATTTTATCTGTAGCCAGCTCTTTGCATCTTTTTAACCGATTTATCAATTGAAAAACGTATTCATCAACATTATTTCCTTCGTCTTCAGGATTCATCCATTGTTCATATAATAATGTTACAGGTGTTCTAAGATTTCGACCATATACTAATTCTGCAGGTGTAAATCCCGTACTCTCGTGCGTTATTGTTCTTAAAGCAAATAGAGCTGCGAGAACTTGCTTCTCCCACTCAAGGGCTGCTTCGATACATAAAACTTTTAAAATTCGTTTGATTGTTCGGTGATATCTTTCAACAGGGTTGCTCTGCGGATGGTGTACTGAGCTTCTAGTTACTTTTATTCCAAATTTTTCTACAAATTCTATGGCTAGATTGCTCATAAAGGAGGTACCTTGATCAGTTTGTATTTCTTTCGGGAAACCCATTCTACTAAATATTTGTAACATGGCTTCAATTACTGACGTTGTGCCAATATTAGGAACAGGTACAGCATCCGGATATTTTGAAGCTAAACAAATAGCTGTAATTAAATATCTATTGCCATTCGGTGTTATTGGTAAGGAACCGCATGCGTCAAAGTTAATTTTTGAAAATACTTCTGCAATAATTGGTACTAAAGTCAAAGATGCTTTGGCTTTATCATTAGATTTTCCCACTGTTTGACATAGATCGCAAGTTTTAACATACTCTTCTATTTCTTAGCAATTAGGCCAGTAAAAGTATCTTGTTAATCTATTAGTTTTGACGACGCCTAAATGTCCAGATGTAATATCATGACATAATGACTTTATTTGATCCCTATATTTTTCAGGAATAACAATTAATTCCCTTTCATTTCCATTTTTATCTATTTTCCTTTTCACCAACAATCCATTTCTTTTTACTTTGAAATCATTCGTCTTGCTGGAATTTTCATTTTTAGCTTCGTTAAGCAATGACGCTAGATCTCTGCTTTGATGCTGAGATTAAATTAATTCCTTTGAATTAACATTAATCACTTTCTTAAGTTCCTTGTCTTCCTCATCAGCTTGAGGTAAAATGTCTTCGTCAGTTTCAACAAACTTCAGTTCTTCTAGTTTCTCCATTTCAATTTCTCTGCTTCGATCATCTTCATGAGATCTTTTTACTTGAGATCGTGTCAAAACTGCATTTATTTTTTCTAAATTTAAGAATGATTTACTTTTGAACAATTGTGCAGTTTTGTTACCCAATACATATCTGCCTGGATCATTTGTAACAACAGCTGCCTTTGTCTTTATATGACCAAGTTCGCAATTAATTTCAACTTCCGCTAACGGTAGACACACTAAATGGTCATTTAAAAGATATTGTACCCAGACATGTTCTCCAGTCATTTTTGCGTTATCTATGTATTTCCGAGAAATAACATCAGCAGTGGCTCCTGTGTCTCGAAAAATAGGCATTTCATGCCCATTAACTAAACCGTTAATTGTATATGTCTCTAATAAATCATCATTCGAAGATACGCAATTTATCTCTTCATTTGGTTTTAAGCGAGGACACTGAGGCTTAAAATGTTCGTATGATCCACACTCGAAACAACGTGGTCGATACCTTTTGTCATATAAATTTTCTTGGTTCTTGTTTTGAAATTGACTTCTTTGTCGGTGATCTTTCTGGTATTTTGAATCGTCCCATTTATCAGAATGCTTAAAATGAGGCGGGTGCTCTATTTTTTTCACAAAATTATCATAACGCGGTTTAAATGATCCTTTGTTAATTTTCTCAGTCTGATTGACAGAAAATTTCGGTTTTATTGTTTTCCTCACATCTTCAAAATCTTCAATTTTCTTAACTATTTCAGTAGGTGAAATGATGGTTGTCCATTGATCCATAAAATGTTCTTTGAAATCAGGAGATGTACGCTTTTTTATTTGATCAACCAGCATGAGATCTTTTAGCTGTTCAAAAGTTTTAATGTTTAATCCGTTAAGCCATCCTTCTAAATAATTACATATTCATACTTTTTCGCGTCCTCTTCTGGTTCTCTAGCAATAAGTTGAACAATGTCGGGAGGCAGCAATGAAATATGTTGAGTCACTTGATTTTCAGCAGGTATATTCATTATTTTAGCTTGACGCTCAAATAACACCAGAAATAAACTTATTTCATCTTCTTTAGGGTTGAAACGTGGCATGACATCGTGAATTCTGATTTTTAAAGGCTGCTCAGGTAACTGCGTAGTTTCTACCGGCTGTGCTGTGGCAGCCATTGCTTCCAGTTGAAGTTTCTGTAGCTCAAAGGCTCTAATTCGCTCTTCTCTTTCAAGCTCTTCTTTTCTTTCTTCTCCTTCGCGTTCTTCTCTTCTTTCTCTTTCTTCCCTTTCGCGTTCTTTTTCTCTTTCGCATTCTTTTTCTCTTTCTTCTCTTTCGGGTTCCTTTTCTTTTTCTCTTTCGCATTCTTCTTTTCGTTCCCTTTCTTCTCTAGTTGCAGCCAGTAGTTCTCGAGTAAACTCCTCATCATAATCGGGACATTCAGTAATCAGTTTATGCAATTGAGCAATCTTAAATTCAGGTTTCACGGTTAAACCTAACTCTTCTGCTAGTACTTTTAAATCCTGTTTTTTACTCCCAGCTAAGAATGACATGTTGACACAAGTTACTTTTAATAGACTTCCTTTTGAAATTCAATCTAAAAGCTCGTACTTGTATTAAAAATATATAATTTCTGGCGAGATTTAATTTCTCGAATACGAAATTCACACTAACCAATTGGAGAGAATTATTTAAACAACTTTGCCAGGTTGGCACAAAATAATTTAATACTACGTCGGGTTGACGTTTTAACTCACTATTCACAAGCCTCGTTAGCTATAACTATATAAACACCTTTTCCAGTTAGTCAATACAATGGAATTTTACCAACGTCATTTTGACGATTTTACTATCTATCTCCACGCCTGGTTGGCGATAACAAAAACAATTTTTGCCAGTTTGGCAATACAACTTTTAGAATATACAATCTGTAATACGTCGGGATGACGTTACTATCTACCACACGCCTGGATGGCGAGAACTTTGCCAATTCTGCAGTATAATCAATTCACTCTACGTCAGTTTGACGTTATTACTTATTTTCACGCGCCTGCTTGGCAACAAATTCAAAAACTCAGCTAGCAGTTCTTTTTTTTTATAAATGCCGGGATGGCTTACACATATCATTTATCAACATAAAAATTCAATACAAATAAAAGTAAAGCATAAATAATAATTTCAAAATACTTCTTTACCACAAATACCAATTATTAATTTAAACTGAATATTTTTAGCGTCAGTTATTTTAAACAAAATCTTACACGATAAACTATAATTCTGAAACAAAGTATTAAAATTCAATAAAAGCTTTTTTAAGAAAACCAAAAGTTAATCTTATCTTCAGAGATCAGCAGTATCCTATTTTTGACAGTTTTTGCTCGGACGCAAGTTACAGAAACACAGAAGATAATCTTTGAATGATCCGCTTCAAGTCTGGCTTTAAAACGGCAGACTTCTTACATCCATTTATCCTTGAAATAAACAAACTTGGCAATTGGTATTAGCAAACTTGTTGTAAAAAATTCAGTAAATTTCTGAGATTAGGAGACCAGCACCATCGAAATTGATAATTGCACTCCTAATTTCCAGTACCTCGGTGGAACCTCCAATTTATTAAGACTGTAATGTATTTTGCAGTAATTTACAAAAGAGACAATCTTCTTAGTAGAACATAAATTTTATTTCTAGCTCTCGGTGATAGACAAATTTTATACAATTCTTAAGTGGCAAAATTTTAATACTACTCCTAGCTGGAAAAATCTTCAGAATCCAAAATCTTTTTTTTAAACAATATCTCTCGTTGCTGAGTAACGGTTTGATACAAATATGGCTTTGCCACTTCAACAATAATTATATTTATTTATTAAATAACAAGATATTACAACGCTTTTCTGAAGTTAGAAAATGATACTCATCAGGAACGTATATCTTCAGGCAGGGGCATTCCTAACAAGGCCTTTTCAAAATCTGCACATGGGTGCAAGTACCTTTATGATGAACTAGTTATCAAACAGTCTTGATTCTTTTTCCAGAACACTTGTGATCTAGAATTTAAGATGTATTTATGGAGTCCTTTTCTTGTAAAGAGGTCTTCGCGATCCCAGCGCAAACTATGGGTCCAGAAGAACGCACTGCTCCTCAGTCACATTACTTAACACCGCTTCACCATTTTAATATGTAAGTTGATGACTGTCTAATGAGTCTATACCTACTACTACCCAAACTAGGTACTTGGAAGAAACTGCTTAATGAGTCAATTCCGACTACTATGAAAATTAGGTACTCCGAAGAATAACATTTTTGCAGGCGAGATTTTGCATGACTTTTGAACGATGATCCCATGACTCCACTGTTTGCGATTCCAGCCCCAAGGGACTCCAGCCCATTTCATCACACAGGCGAGTATTTAGTGAAACTTTTGTGAAGTGTTGGATTGGGGCATGGTGAACCGGTGTCGAAGTTCTCATAGACACTTGAGACCAATGTGTATTAAATGCCTGTTTTTTCTAATGTAGGGTTTGCTGTAAAACCTCAAAAGTTGATACTACTGATTTACGAAATTGAAGGTGCCTTAAAATATTTGGCAATCCATGTGAAGTTGAGGACGGGGATGCATTACTGAAAATTGGCTGAAATTTTAAACATCACTTTTAAAACCTTGTAGGGATTTATATTTATTTTAACTAATAATTTAAAGTTTTAATTAAAAATTTCCTATAAGCCTTCATTCCCCTAATTGTCAGTGCCAGAATAGTTAAATGTTGTAAATGCGCGCGTGAACGCATGCAAATTTTCTATGTTGAAGGAAGTAGTTAAAAGTCGAGTTTTGGTAGGATAATGTTGGAGACGGAAGACAAACGATTACGTAACGGCTCAGCGAAGGTCGACAGAAGGAGCGCCGCATTTCATTGGACTATTTTTTTATTATTCTTATTTTTTTCTTTAACTGCGAACTAAGCGGGGAAATTTCCTTTTCACTCAGTTATATGTATGCACTAGTTAAAGTAATGTAACGTTTTCAGCTTGTGTGAGATATCCATATTAAATCTTTATATTATAAAATAAATAGTTATAAATTAAATAATCCTGCTGCGATTATTTAATTTATAACCTGCACGTTGTAGCCCTGAGAGATGCAACAGATAAAGAGAGAGAGATGGGCTTTAGCTGCTGTCTCTGCCGTAGGTACGTTTGCTTACTGCTGGTTCAAGTCAGGACTAAAAGAGAAGGGCTAGCTCATAGAGCTTTTCCTTCTGAAGCAGAAAGTGAGAAGTGATGACGTAGCCATGATGACACTGAGCGCGCAGATGCAATTCACAGCTTGAAAATTAGCGATTTTGAACCAGCGTTTGAAATGAGCTGTGTGTGAAAGATAGCTTTAATTTGGAAGAGACAATGTTACTGCTTTATGCATTTTAGACTGAACCATTAAAAAATGTAATAATATTTACTCGATTTTAAAATAATAGATAAAATGTGCTACTCTTTTAACATAAGTTCCGTGGGTTTTTTTTTTTCAATTTTTATTTGCAGGTTTTTTATTTAATGAACGTTTATTTCTAATTATTTCTTTATCTGCATGTGAACTGAGAGAATTTTTATACTGCATTTAAGATAACTATAATAGCAGCTATTTAAATTTACTCAAAAAACAATTTTACATTGACATAGTTTTAAACATATATGACATATATGGCAACATTTCTGCTAACCTACATTTGATTTTTTGCCTAATTGTAAATTTTACATTGTTATAATTCTCTTCCGATTCAATATTAAATTTTTTAAAATAATTTTGTAATTTATACTTATATCTATATTACAATTAAATAAATGTATGTAAGATGGTTACCTTAATTTTGACAAAATAGCTTTACTCAGAGTACCTAATACAGTTATTTAATTTTTCAAAACTGTGAGTAAAGGAAGCAAGTCTTTTTATGCCAATTACTTTAATGTTTTATACTATTATATTTTATCTAGAATGCTAATTTAGCACAAAATCTAATCAATAATTAGTTACAAAGGATACAATAAGAATAACTTTAACAAGTACTTAACAAAATTAGTTTGTTAAATACTTGTTATTCTTGTTGGTACTATTCATAATACCGAAGATATTATCGGTTAACTCATAGAAGTCAGATGCTTTTTGATTTCCTGTGGGGTGGAGTATACCTTTTGCGGTACTTTTTGAAAATGTTGTTTTCTCTGGAGCGACGTTTTGCCTCTCGTTTCCCTTGACCATTAAATAATTCGGTTTTAGTTTGTAACATAATTTGATTTCTTCTCAATCTCTATTTAAAACCTCTTTAATAATAAGAAAATTTAAAACAGTTCCATCTTCTAAAACAAATCCTTTATCTAAAACGTGGTTTCTCAGTAATTTGAGGCAGAGCGCGAAACGAGACCTCTGATTAAAACAAACTGCACATTTTGAAAAGAACCGAGAACTTGGTCCAGTTTAGAGTCATAGCAGAGTTTTTCAATCTATATGCATTTCGTCGAAACTGAGAACGCATATTTTTTCTACAGAATACAAATATTCGCCTCTTTCCTTCTTTAGAGTAAGAACATCACTTTGAATTCTTGGACTACACTAAAATTTAGCGCACCATTTCTTTAATTTGCTAATACTAGGTAAAGATATTCCAGTTTTTTTTCTTAATTTTTTTTCTTTCCAAAAATCATAGCTTTAAGATGACAGAGCTCTTATGACAATGCAACGTGAAATATCTTCACTAGTCCACCTGATTTTTTTTCCTTCTTTTTCAGTAATACATTAATCTGCGTCTTTACATTTTACATTTTTTGCTTTATACATTTTTTCAAATTCTCCGATTTGTGCTTACCCCCCCCCCAAAAAAAATTTCGCTATTTGAGATTTTAATTTCTGATACCAATTTCTGTCTAGATGTCGTCCACCTTCTTCGCCGCTGAACAAACATTCTAAAATTTTTCTTTTCTCTATTTTTCAATACTTTAATACAATTTTCTAAGGATATTATTTTGTTCCTCAAATTATCAATGCATTCTTGTTTATCCTTAAACTTAGGGCATTCAGGGATATCTATATTTTCATTTGTGAGCTTTATTTCAAAATCATTAAAATTTGATTTACTATTGTCATCATCAATTTCGATTTATTATTGTCATCATAATTTACTTTCGGCACAGCATTCCATTTCAATAGTTTCTTTTTGTGGCTATCCAAACAAGCGATTTTTCATATCATCTTCATAAACATTGCATAGAAATGTTCGCTGCAGATTTTTCCGCTCTTCGCATTAACAGAATCTTGTCTTTGACATTTGTGTATCCATTCTTTCGTCAAAAGCAAAACCTCATTTGGATCCTTTGGTCCCATGAAATAAAATATCTCATCCTTTCGTACTTCTGTAAGTGCTATGGCAATTTACTACAGCGCAAAAAGCCATATTACGTAAATGGTACATTACAATATAGAATTTAAAATAAAAACTGACTAAAATTACATATATATAAATTATTTTAAATATATACATTATTAGAAAACAGACATATATATATGATTAAAATTAATTTGGAATATGTAACTTCTAGAAAATCGTCTCGCAGCTGAATGAAACTACAGTTTTAAATGCGGGAAATCAGAACAGGTGGCATCACAGTGACGTCAGATTACTGCCTGTTAATTTTCCCCATTAGGCTCGCGTCGGCGAGGAGTCGAACAAAGAAATGAGCTAGGCCTTTCTATTTATCCCTGGGTTCAAGTGGCTTAATTGCATTGCTTTGCTACCGCTAGCTTGGAAGGGGTTGAAGTTTGGGACCTCGCTAAGCCCTGTAGGCTAGTTTATCACTTGTTAAACATTTCAAATTTTAATTTCAATTACCTGACTTTCAGTTACCACCTAAGTAGAGGCGAAGTTTGTTAGCGTCGAGTTGACGCTCACGCATTGTAAATTTTAAAGAGTTAATAAAGGGTTTGAACCCTTATCAGGAAACTACAGTTTCCTGATACTCCAATATACAGATAGAAGTTAACCCACTGGGACACAACAACGTTACTATTATATATGTCTATAAATTTTCTTAATTGATCATCTTAGATTTATTTAATTGGGCCAAGACTCCATTTATACTGTGATAAATAGGAGACAGATATAATAAGTAAACCGGAGCTAGAATGGTTAAAAAAGGTTATTAGCTAGAATGGCACTTAAAAAAAATTACATTTTCCTTAAAAAAGATTTGAAAGTTTCAATATTAAAATTTTTTATTCTAAAATTGTAATTTCGAATTGCAAATAGTTGATTAATTACTAATCGGCGCTAAATTCTCAACTGCGAAAGGTATCTACTTACAGTATCGTCGCGATTACTGCGCATTACGCGAAGTGCCCTGCTTTATAATATAATGTTATTGGGGCACTTCACAGAAGTAGAACCACAAATACGTTCCCGATGGCAAAGGGTTAATTAGTATAACTGTTTGGAGCGAAATAACCTATATCATTCTGTTTGAAATACTCCTTTTATTTATTTTATTTTAATCAAATTAAACAGCAGTAATATTAATTATGAACTGTACAGATAAGACCTTAAATATTTGTTTCTAGAATGAGTACAAAGGTAGATTGTGAATAAACAAAAGCGTCTGAATATCAGAAAAATTATGCAAACTAAAAAATAAATGTTGCCCAAAATTATTAACTTAACGATCTGAATTCATTGTTCACTGCAACCGTAACTAGTCGTTACCCGCTTTTTGGCGCGAACTAAAGTAAGTCTTAATTTTAATACATTTTATTTGTATGTATTTAAATTATATTCTAATATAAATTAACTTTAATTCCGTATATTGTTGGAGGATGATACCAGAATAAAGTAAATACTTAACATCCATACTTAATCTTTTATTAACGATACTAAAAGAATTTTTTAAAAAACTTTTACTGTATGTTTTAGCTGACAGCTTTCCTAGATTTACCAAAATAGTTTATAAATTTATTATATATATAAGGGTACAGTTCTTAATTGTTTTTATGACATATTTCTTTTAGTTTAAATGTATGAAACTGTATTTTTTAATGCTGTTTTCAAATATGCGATTTGCAGAAAATTCTAATTTTTTGCACTTTCTGTATTTCGATCGAAACATTTAAACATAAGAACTATACTTAATGAAACTTAAGTCTAAAGTGATTTCAGGCTTAAAATATTTTTTAAAGCAAATATTACATATATTATAGTCATGTAGATAAATTAAGAATTACTAAATAATGGAAAAAACAAGAATATTAAAATTTTAATGTTTAGTTTATTTTGATCATCCACATTAAATTAATCTCATTGAATGCAATTTAAGTAATTTAATTTATATCTCATAAACTTGTGCTCAGCAAAAAATATTATAATCGTCAGTATGTCAGCATAAATTGGGGTAAGTTAAATTTTGTCTTGTTCTTTGCATGTTGCATGTTTGGTAGTTCAGAATTGTTTTCCCTCTCCGAATTCCCTCGGACAGGGATAACAATTTTGGCCGCCAAGCGCATTTTTGAAATCCAAGATGGCGGCCGAAAAATCGCCAAGGGCCGGTTATCTGAAACGTGCCAAAGTAAATAATAGAAGCATATTTCTATCATAGTTATTTGAGAACTGAATAATATGAGATTATAATATAGTTAGTTATACGAGAATATCTGTTTCACAAGCCTACACATAATGTTTCAATACTTGGGTTTTCAAAGCAGAAAAAGTTGTAAAATAATACATATCCAGAAATAAGTGTCAAAAGTAGCTAGTTATCTGATACATATCCAGAAATAAGTGTCAAAAGTAGCTAGTTATCTGATACATATGTAGATCATATGAGCAGAAATGTGATATATTAATACATATATAAAATCGGGTTGAAAAGTAATTGCCTAGTATTGAAAACTATGCATTACCTCTATTTAACTGTAAAATTTTAAAAAAAAATATTTTAATTTTCTGAATGCACATACAAAAACTAATGTTGCATAGAAAGCATCAAGAGCGTTGGCCCATCAGGCGGACTAGCAACAAATTCTCTGAACACTGGTAATTCAGCTCAGGATTTGAGTCCCACGAACAAGCTCACTGCCTAGGTGTTTTCTTTTGTTTTCCCCATGTGCAAAACATGTATACGAGCCAACTTCCCTCAGAAATTCCTCCACGAAGACATCCCTATCCTTAGGCAAATAACCTTTGGGTGTTTTACTATAATCAAATTAAATAAAATTAAAAAAATAAGTAAGTAACAAGAGCATTAGACTAGTGTCTCTGTTTGATTCTTTCTATATATAGAGAGAGAGAAAATAAATTAAAGGTATGGAGACTAATAAAACCATAAGATTCAATCATTCATCAAAATCCAATTTCTTATAATTTTTTAACACGCAGATTTCTAAGGGCAACTGTTTATTTGCTCTTAGCCCCCCCAGAACAATAAGTACTGAAATAGTAAAATATACTGATATTTTCTTAGATTTTAAAGAAAACAATATCATTCGGTACAATTAATAAATTTGCAGCTTTCCTTACTTATTGCTGTACACAAAAGCGCAAAATTGCATGACAGAAATTTAGATGTCTGTGATTATGATTAGAAAATAAACAAGTTTTTTACTTCATGTTCAGTTAATTAGTTCTGTCATTATATCAAGTAAGTTATGAAACATTATTTATATCCGTAGTTTCAAATAAATTCTGGATGAAAAATACCTGAAGCTGCATACAAAATAAGAAATTTTCTAAGTTATCAAGATATTTTACTTTTTCTTTATTAAAAAAATAAGGTTATCGAAAATCATATTGTTTCAGTGAGAAAATATTGCTTCTATCCTAGGCAAGCAATCATATACAGTCAAGTCTTTAATCCAGACTTCCATAATCTGGAATGATCTATAATCCGGACCTCAAAGCTACAAACTTTCTGCACACGCGCAGTATACATAATGCGTTTACGCATGCACATAATACATTTACGCATGAGCGTTTTATGTAAAACAGATGGTATAAGCTAAGCTAAAATTATCTAATTATCTATTTCAGTTAATGTTGCAGTTAAAATTGTTAAAATTTCAATTAAAATTAGGAGAGAATTCCAGATTTTATTAGATATAACAAACAATTAAAAGAAATTACATATTAATCTTTTCAAAAATACAGTATATTTGAGATTTGTGCTATCAATTTATTCAATGTGTTACATTTCTTAAGAAACAAACATCACACAAAAATGCAATTCGTTTGAGAAGTAGTTAAAAAATTAAATTATAATTTGTTAGTATTTAGGAATCTTCTGAAAAGAGTATTCGGACCTCAAAGCTACAAACTTTCTGCACGTGCGGTAAATGTATAATGCATTTACGCATGTGCATAATATGATGTTTACGCATGCGTGTTTAATGTATAATGAACGGTATAAGCTAAGCTAAAATTATCTAATTATCTATTTCAGTTAATGGTGCAGATTGCGCTGTTCCTTAATCTTCTAATTGGATCCGGCTTATTATTTTTTGCAGACTGTTAGAGCAATTTTGTAAAAGTAAGCTTGAATTTTCGATTATGTCAAAAAGAATTTCCGGTACTTTTCCGTTTCGCCAGCGCAAATCTCGCCAAGCAGACTTTGTTGGCGACAGCACACAGTATACACATAAAACATGTTGACAAATGTTAGTTCTAAGAATTTCTTATTTTGAAGGTATAAAAATTTTGTAAAAAAGCTAATAAATAAGAATAATAAATTTGTAAAAAGACATTAATTTAAGAATTTACTATACTTTCATGGTACCACATTCTGATTCGCCGGTTCATATCACGTGATCGCAAGTGATCTCATCCCACGTAAACTATGCTACAAAAATCTAATTCACTCAGTAATTATCTACATTAACTTCAAGTTAAATCCCAATTTGGAATACAAGTTTAAATGCAAGAATTATTTCAATTCATATGAATAGCTTATCCAGAAATTATGTAAAACCGCAGTGCTTTACTTTGGTAGTTTATTCTCATTAAAATTGATGAAGTTAACCCTTGACTTTCCGTTTTCTGTATTTTCGCCATCAGGTGTGATTGCATCCTAATTCACTTAAGTACCGCCCACAGGGCATAAAATTGAACTATCTGGTAAAAATTCTATGTAATTGTAGTATACCAGTATTGAAAGAAACAATCAATCTGATAAGAAATGGCTGCAAATTGTTTTCGAAATGAAGAGTAAAAGGTTACCAGCGAGGATATTCCATTTGGCATCGGTTGTACCATTATTGGCGACTTTATCGTCTGCGCCGGCAAAACGGAAATGTACCGAATTTCCGGTTCTGGAGCTGCGAAAGGATCTACAAAGCGAAAGCACGTTTCGATGTCCATCAAACAAAAAGTGGAATTGCTGCGAAAAATGGATATAGGCATATCCTTTTGTTTCTCTAACCATTCCGAAATCTGTTTATCAATTTCACGCTGCTCTGTGGGAGATCACAGCACGAAATGAACTGGAAGTTGATCTGTCAGCACTATCCTTATCTTCAGGGCAAATGTTTTTATTTTATTCGGCTTATGATTCATTACTACATGTAGAATTTCATCTCGATGTACTCCGTCTTTGATATGATTTAAATAAAATTTGTCATTATAAATATCATGAATACATACCAAATAGTTTTCTGGTTGCAATTTTCTACTTTCGACTATGCGTAATGTATGCTTTATGCATGCATGCATTGAAAGAAATGTTTAATAAAGTAAACAAATAAATATTAAGCTTTTTTTTATAAATTTTGATACCCTTTAGATCATAATTGCTCTTTATTTCATAAATTACGGTTTCATATTTTTTATTTTATAATTTCTGCATGCCATCATACCAGATTTACACTGATGATCTATAATCCAGAATCGCCGAAGTCCCGACGAGTCCAGATTAAAGACTTTTGACTGTATAAGAGGTAAATTAAGTAATTAAAGTGAAGTTACTAAAAATACAAAAACATTTTGATATTATGTATGTATGCATATACATTGCTCGTAAAGAGTTAAATAAATAAATATATATATAAACACGTGCACACACATATACATGCAGGTTTATGAACGAAAAAAAAAATTATAATTCTTTTCTTTTAACACTAGAATTACAGAAGGGGTCATTTTGACACCTAGCGAACTTTTCTCTCTGACAGATCTTCTTTTTTTTCGCAAATATCTTAATTTTTTCTCGATTTTTCCTAAATAATTGTGATTTACGAAACAGTAAAGATTTCAGGAAAATCGTATTTTTATTTTAGCCCTAACAAATGATTATACCTAGAAGTACGGCAGGTGTCATTTTGACCCCTTTGAGAGAAAGGAAATGTGAATACATTCCATTGTATTATCTGAACACTATTACTTCTGTAAACAATTTTTATTTGCACCTGCTAAACAAAATACAAACAAAGGAAAAAAATGTGGTGGGTCTGTGTAGTTTCACATCTGCCAGTCAGATGAAATATGCAGGATACTTTTCTTTGTGGAAAGAAAATAGAGAAAAGAGATTATTATGAGCTGAACGTTGAGTTGAACATTTATAGATTTTTCGTAGATATTTTGTTTATTATTCATAACAAGTTTTAGTGGAAAATTTTATTCTACTTACATGAATTTATTATAGTGATGTACTAAAGGCGCATAGAAAAGGACTAACGCATGAAGAAATCGTGAAACTGATGCAAGAACTATCTAATGCCGATTCTGGTTCTGAAATTGAAAATAATTCTACATATAAAAATGGAAAGGAAACATCTTGTGATTCTTAATTTATTATAGAGAGTAATCAGGAAATATCATCCTCTAGCTCAAGTGAAAGTACAAATGGATTTGTTTCTACGAGTTCAAATTCTGCCGTACCTAAGAATGCCAAAGCGGGAACTAGTAGACGCTCAAAAGGGAATATATAATTCAACGTAATTCAGACTAACACTTGTAAAGAAATTGCTAGTGATGGAACTGTATGGAAAGTAGAAAATACTTCAAATACTTCTGGTCGGCGACCTTTCAAAATATCTGGCGAGAAAATTCTGGACCGACATCCTATGCTAAACATCACATTTGTTATGGTAAAGCTCTTAGTGCATGGAAGTTAACAATAAATGAAAAAAATTTACGCGTCATATAGGAGTGTACTGATGCTAAAGCCAAGTGTAAACTTCATAATGACTCTTTCACTATTTTATTAGCAGAACTGGAAGAATTCATAGCACTGTTGTACGTAAGGGGGGCATTAGCCGCCAAGGGTTTACCAATTCTTAGTTTGTGGTCCAGGACTTGGGGACCAAAGTTTTCTCATGAAACTATGAGTAGAGATAGGTTTTTGGAAAATATTAAATTTCTTCGTTTTGATAATAAACTAACCAGGTCTTCACGTTTGCAGTATGATAAATTTGCACTAATATCCGAGGTATGGAATACTTTTAGAGAAAACTGTAAGCTTTGCTACAAACCAAATGAACCTATTACGACTGACGAACAGTTATTCCCTACAAAAACAAGATGCCGATTTTTGCAGTATATGCCTTACAAGCCCGATAAATTCAGAATAAAATTTTGGCTAGCAGCAGATGTTAGGACGAAATACTTATTAAACGGATTTTCATAGTTAGGAAAAGATGAAATGAGACCAAGTGATCAAAGTTTAGGAGAGAATGTAGTAAATCGTTTAGCTGATCCTTACAAAACTACTGGCCGAAATATAACTTCAGACAGTTTCTTTACATCAGTAATCCTTAAAAAATCCCTAAAAGCAAAAGGATTGAGTCATGTTGGAACAATAAATCGTTCAAAAAGAGAAATTCCCTCTAATTTCAAAAATGTAAGAAACTAACTCTTTTTCTTCAGTTGTGATGAAACATGACTATATAACACTTACATCATATCAAGGTAAAAGGAACAAAAATGTAATTTTGTTAAGTACACTCCATTCATCAGTTGAATTCGAATCTAATGAAAAGAAGGTTCCTGACGTAATAAAGTTTTACAATTCTACAAAATTCGGGATACGTGTTTTAGATCAAATGGCAAGAAAGTACACCGTGAAAGCACCATCATGCCGTTGGCCAGTACATGTATTCTACAATATTTTGGACTTAGTAGGCACAAATGCGTAGATTCTGTGTAAGGAAGTTACAAAAGAAAATATCAGCAGAAGGTATTTTCTATTGCGTTTGGCAGAAGAACTAAGAGAAGAATATATATCTAGTAAAAACAATTTTGTTCTGTCTTCAAGTGGCTTTGTGGATGGACAACAGTCAAAGGAATAAAAAAAAAAAGGAAGAAATGTCAAGTAAGGAAATGCAAAGTTAACAAAACTTCTAATATTTGCGACATCTGTAATAAATATGGGTACTTAGGTATTAACGCAACCAGGCCAAAATTCGCATAAATCGGCATTTTTGGCGACCCTACTTACGGCAACCGTACATGTTATACGCAGTTTTGTAAAAAGAATTTATTTGTAAAAAGAAAAAATAACACTGGGCGTGTACTACCACAGCAATGGGTTTTCGGCGGAATTTGCTGAGAAAAGAAAGAGACTGTTTTCGTTACTGTACCTAACAGAAGCGCTGTTACCCTCATGGAAAAAATTTGCGAAAATATCAAGGAAGCATCATTTATTCGGATTGCTGGAAAGGATACAATACAAGTGAGTTTGAAAATGCTGGATTTCTGCATGGAACTGTTAATCACAAATATAACTTTGTGGATCCCAACACGGGCGTTCACACACAACAGAGCGCATGTGGGGCTCAGCCAAATGGTACAACAAAAAACAGAGAGGAACAGCCCATCATCATCTTGAAAACTGTATTAAAAATTATCTGTAATTAATAAATGTACATTTTCTTTCTATTCATACTTTTTTACTCAAACTTACAAATCGCACCAACCTGGTTGCGATAATACATAAGTACCTAAATATGTATGCGGATATTGTACACAAAAAATCAGAAAGATAAGCTTGTGGGCTAATTGCTGTGCTGACTAATTAATTATCTATAAATAAAATATTTCTATGTACTCTTTATAGCAAAAAGTTTGTTTTAAAATACTTTAATATTTGGATTAAAAACCACTTTGTTTGGAAACATTTGCATAAATATTTATACATTTTATTTTCTGTGTTTCTGAAATGTAAGCTATCAAAAATGGAAAAAAAAATTACATTTTCCGATGGAAATATTTAAATGCTTGTTCATTATTTGACTACATACCTGCAAAGTCTCTATATTCTTTAAGATAAACTGTAGTTGTCATAATTTGCGTTATTTTAATTTTTAACAAATATATTTTATCATATAGAGAAATATGCAGATATCTTATCAAGGGGTCAAAATGACACCCGCGGTAATTCTAGTGTTAATGTTTTGATTTGCACAAAATTTTTTCACAAAATTTAGATTTGGTAACATAAACCTCGACTTACTGTTACAAGTTGGATCACAAACGCTTACATATACCTTCTTGGAAACTACCAAGGGGCAAACTTTTGACAGTGATTGCTATTTTTACAGCCGACACTAATTTTGATCACTTGACGATTCTCCGTAGGCGTGGAGGGATAAAAAAAGTACTTAATGCTTTTGGTGCATTCTGTGAAAGAAAGGTTCTGCACTTTTCAAAAGTTTTTGTTGACAAAGCTGGCAACACTTTAGAAAACAATACGTTATTTTTCTCAAAACCTCCAGAGAGTTAAAAAAAAAGAGAGAGAGAAGAGTGCACAAATAAAGCATCACACACAGTTTTTGCCATTAAGCCATATCAAACACTGTTGGGACTTTGGCACACATTTAGAGAATGGCACCGAATTAACTGCTAAATAGTGTTTCCACTTAATATGTTAATATCGATATTTTGATGGTATTAAAAAAATGGTGAAAATTGACAAATTACACCTGATAAGCAATTTTATTGATTTTCCCATTTTAATTCAGCATGAAAGAGATCATTGTGATGAGCATCAAATGCAACATATACAAGTATCAAGTCTCTCTTCTACAAGAACATAGAAATAGAGTCATAATTAACAATTTTGTTTTCACATATTGTATTTTTCATATCTCATATGTGATACTTCTCATAACTGAACATCATATCTACTACTAAGAGCTGTTTTTTATGTGTGTGAAAAACTTGACGTATTTACCACATACATGGTGTTTCTCAATAAACAGAGCTATAGAACATTTGTTGCTGATTTCAAGTTTTATTTCCAGTAATTAAAACTCTCTAGATAAGGCTTATCTCACTATTACATCAGACAGTTCACTTAAAAATTCCTTAACAGAAACCTATCTCTTTCATGACAGAAACTGTACAACAATGCTTGATTTATACAATATATTAAAGAAGCTTATGTTTAGTGTGAATATACTACAAATCCTGCTTCTAGCTGATTGGTTTGTTGCATCTATTGCATACAATAAGTTTGTCTTGTTAAATAAGTACGTTAAATAAGTACGTTAAATAAGGATTTGCGTTATTAAATTTTGCCATCGCATGAACAATTTTGGACATCTCTCCGGTGTGAATATGTATATTTGTTAACTAAACCCTTCTTTTATGTAAATAATTTGTTCCATATATCACACACATGAGCAAAGAGCGAGGAGAAGCACATACATAAGGTTGTGCAGTGATAGTAAAACATATAAAAGGTTTTCCTGTGTGAAAATGTATATGCCCCTAATAAATGCTACTTTTGTGTTAATGACTTGCTACAAGCATAACATAAATAAATAAATAAGGCTTGTCTCCTAAATGGAGAGAAATATTTGTTTGGGTATCTTTATATCTATTTCAACGATGCATCCAGTGCCGCCTATTTTATTACATTCTTAATTTCCCATAGAAGATACGTACACTTCCTACCTTTCTGCATTGCATTATTTTGCTGTCCATGTTTACAGCAATCTGTATTTGCTGGAAGAGGGAAGTAAACTACACAAACTTAGCACTAAAACCCTAAAATGAGAAGGAAAAAAGAATGAGCATGATGACTTTATGCGAGTCACATTATGCTCTATGCATGGAGAAAAACATATAAAAAATTTCACCAGAGATTAAATTCCCATTAGACCATTCATAATCTGCAGTCACACCAGCAAAAATATCCACAAAATTGAAAAGCCTTCTACAGGCATGTAAGCCATATATATAGGCTATTATTACATAAATACTTTATAATGACATGATGCATTGCTTCATCAGTACTTTCTTGTGACTTTCAGTGGGTTTGGAGATAATAAAAAAGTAACAAAGCATTTCCTCCTTAAAACTCAATCCATAAACCAGAAACATAAAGTAATTAAAAAAAATGAAAAACTTCATACAGCAGCACTGTCATTTTCCATCAACAAGTCTTTATGCAAATGACCAAATGGTTGCAGCTTTGGCAACTTGGTAGCCTATGCACCAACAAGTAACCTATGTACATGTTAAGATTTCTGTAATATTTTTAACACAACTGAAAGTAGAAAATCTGCCTTCTTGTCTTTCAATAACAAACTATACAGGTTTTTTTTTTTTTTTTTTACATACAAGGGATGTCTTTCAATAACAACATCCCTTGTATGTAAAAAAAAAAAAAAAAAAAACTGTTGCATGTATCTGCAAAGGCTTTTCATTGGTGTGAATACCCAGTGGTATAAAAAAAAACTTACAAATAGTTTGTTTTATGCATAAAGCTAATGCTTTGTATGGATCTGCAAATGTGTCATTAAATTACACCTATAGTTGAAAGATTTGTTACATATATTACATACATAAGGTTCTTCTCCTGTGTGAATACGTTGATGCACCTTTAAATCATGTGTTCTTGAAAATGAGATGTTACAAATCTTGCATACATATGGTTTTTCTCCAGTATGGATACGCTTATGGTCTTTTAAATGTTGCCTTCGTCTGAATGATTGGCTACATATATCACAAAGATAGGGTTTCTCTCCCGTATGGATACGTGTATGCACCACTAAATCATGTTTTTGAAGAAATGACTTGCTACATACATCACATACAAAAGGTCTATCCCCTGTGTGAATCCGCATATGTGCTATTAGACGTTGCTTTCTCGTAAATAAGCTATTACACACATCGCATACATGAGGTTTCTCTCCTGTATGATTACGCAAGTGCTCTGTTAATGCTTGCTTTTGTCGATATGACTTGTTACACATATCACATACATAAGGCTTCTCTCCTGTGTGAATTCGCAAATGTGATTGTAAATCAGATCTTTGCGTAAATGATTTATTACAAACTGTACAGGCATAAGGCTTCTCTCCAGTGTGGATACGCAGATGTGCCATTAAAACCTGTTTCCTTGAGAAAGACTTGTTACAAGTACCACATACGTGAAGTTTCTCTCCTGTATGGGTAAGCATATGATTTACTAAATTCTTCTTATGTGTAAATGACCTGCCACATACATCACAAGTATAAGGTTTTTCTCCTGTATGGATAGCCATATGTGACACTAAGTGAATTTTTCTCGTAAACGAGTGGTTACATACATTACACACATTAGACACATCCCTACTGTAGGTAAGCAGATGTGCTTGTAATGGAGATTTTGGGGCTGACAGGTTAGTATCCGTATCAGTTGCATGATGTTTCTCTTCTGTATGTGCAAACATGTCTCTCTAGCTTACACAAAAATTTGTAATAAACTTCACATACATAAAATTCTTTATATAGTCTTTTGGTATCACACTCATCAGTTAACTCTGTAAATAAAGGAATGCTTCTCATAAATAGACTTTTTAAATATTATCACTTAGCTCTAAAATGGTTTATGATATAATGAGAATAAATTCGAAAAGAATTTACTATTTAATAAAATATCACAGCATATTATTTGTTAGATTAGTTTCTAAAGTTTTCACTAGGCTTCGCACGTACCACAAAAAGGTAATGCATATTGCTTTACATATAAAAACTATGTTTACGGAAGAAATCAGGTTAGAATAGCGCTAATCTGCTGATATTTCGGAAACGTGGAAGGTGCGCTCGCATGTTCCTAAAACGTACTCGCTGTACCTCCTGCTGTGATAGCTGCTTCGCTGCTATTGGTTAGAAGAATATAGACGTAACATAGAGCTTTCGACGTCATTTGTTTTGTCACGTGGTAGTAAAGCTTCTCGAGCCGTTGTAATAAAAAACCTTTTATGACGCGCCAATCTTCACGTATGCTTCTCCTGCGTGGGCATCAGTTAGAGACAGGGACATGTCTAAATTACAAATTACACAGAACAAGTTGCTGCGCACCTTCACGAATGCGCATTGTTTCGTATCTGATAGGACTTTACACAAGGATTTGAAAATTGAAATTGTAATAGAGCATCTTCATCGCTTAAACTCCAGCTTTTTCCAGAAAGCAGTTACATGCCCTCACATGTCAAAATTACATGTATTTGACTACATTCCACTACTGGAAGACAAAGAGTTACGACCGCTGGCAGCCCACCTAGCCAGAGATCTGAACTTTCCTACATAATGTAGAATATTCCTGTATATAATTGTATATATTGTGTATAGCTTTTATGAATACTTTTTTTCATTATTTCATCGAAACTTTTATATGATATCTGATCATGCAAACTGCACTTTTCTCACTGTAACTCTATGTCTGCAAATGTATGCTTTTGAGAGTTTGTATTCCTACAAACTCGTTCTGTCATTTAGTATATTCTCACAATAGCTTATCATAAAAACTCATGATTGCTTTACCTTGTACTGCTCCGTCAGCGGGGCGTCTTCTTGTCTGGCCTAATTCCTAGGCTTGCGGCATCTTGCTCGCCTTCACCTCATTCTCTTAACTCCTACCACGTCAGACTTTCTACCGTCATGTGCCTACTGGCTCTCCTCATGAGCTGGTAATAGCGCGCGCACGCGCTACTCCAGCCATACTTGTTCGGATCGGATCCTTTTATGGCGTACAGCGGTTATGTTTTAATCCTTTAAAAAAATTAGTTAAGAAATCAGAGGTGATTTTATGTACAACTGAATTAATTCATATGTCAATATATATTTTTACTTTATGCAGTACACACTTGAGAAATACCGGATCATTACAAAGGAAGGAAAAGGGTTATTTGCTCGAGAGGGTTATATCCATATTCTATTTTGCTAATAGAATGTTGAGAAAACAATATTTAACATAGTTTATTAATGTTTTATCGTAATACAACTACAGTTTTTAAAACAAGATTACAAAGCTTACAGTTATATTTATTATAGCTTACAGTATTATACACATAAAATTTATCTCAGTTTTCACCCTGAGATGAAATCCCAGAAAAAGTATTGTTAATGATGGACTAAATCAAAGTAGTGATATAGAGAAAGCACACGTGGGATCGTTTCCTTTACTGAAAAACATCTGCCAGTCAATTTACAGCAAAATATATATGCTTACATTGCCTATTGTCCATTAAATTAAATATAACCTTTCAATCGCTCTTAATATTATTCTTGTTTTAAAAGTAACTGTTGTCAGTTAATTCTATCAGTAACCTTTACTATGCATAAGGTAGTAAGGAATATACTTTATAGCCACATAAACATTGCTTGGATTATCCTAAATTTTCATTTATATTTTAAAATACACAGTCTCATTTCCACTATCTATTTCTACTTAATTAACTTTTTTTTTTCTAAAGATGGGTATGATCTAGTGTGACAAATTGCATTTTGAATGTATTTTAAATTTACCATTAATATTTTAAACTACATTTTGCACCAATATTTATGTTTGCTCTCCCATTAAGGGAAACATAGAAATAAGTTTTTGTGTTTAAATGTAAGTTATTAAATTAAAATTCCTGTGTTTAATATGAATTCATTGGCAACTTTGAAGAGCATTTGCAAACTAGTTGGTGAGTTAGGAGAGGGATGTTTGTTTGCATATCTTTAAATTTATTTCAACGTTGCATCCACCACCACCTATTGTTTTACATTCTTCTTCTTCAATACAAGACACGCACAATTCTAGGCTTTTTTTCATCGTTGTTCTCCCTATAAATCTTTTTAATAAAAAAAAAAAAAAAAAACAGAAAATTGCAAAATTTTGGCACCAGAATCCTAAAATGAGAAAGGAAAGAGAGGCATGTGATGCCTTTTATGTTGTATACATGCAGAAAGATACGTCGCCAAAGATTTTACTATAGACAACAGAAACTGCAGTATATGGTCCACCCGAATGCTGAAGTACTGAAATTCCCATAGGAGGGATCATAATCTGCAACCACACTGGTGAAAATATCCGGAGAAGTGCTGTATGGGAGAATGCTATGTGTATACTTGGGTTGCCACATAAATTATTTTTAGTGACATGTGTAGCCACATCAATTTTTCCTCGCGACATGGTTTAGACCATAAGTACTTTTTCACAGCATTCTGGTGAGGTTCAGAAAATTAGAAAGTACCAAAATTCATCATTTGAGAATTATTTTGAGTAAGTTATACACTTTGTGAACTGTGATGAACAAAAATTAATAAGCTGTGCTTCCCTCAAACCAATTTCCTTTCTTCCACATGATGATTTATTTGCATATATCAGAACTTTACTATTGCAATATGCTTTTGGAATGATTATTATTTCATTCTATGAGATTTTTACTATCCCATGACATGCAGACTGAAACTAGAAAAAACGAACAGTTTTCTGTTTTCATTATTTTTAGCAAATCAAAAAGACCCATATTCATAAAATGAGAACATGGCTAACAAAAATGAAATATAAAATTACATACACAATTATCAGAAGACAGTTATGATTATACATGACTGTTACAGTTAAATAGTACTATTTATTGGCACTTTACCACCAAAGAAAATGCACAGACATCATTGCTGGGAAATAGCTACCTCTAAAAATCTGAGATGTAATAAATAATCAATAGGTACCTTTGTCACAATTTGAATTATCATTTTTAAAGCACATTGATACTTAATTATGTTAAAAAAAAAAAAAAAAAGCACTATCCTACTTAATCTGGTTTTCCTAAAGCTGGTGAATGCTTAAGCTGTGAACTCACTTGTTTGACTCAATGATTAAGATAACATAATCTATATGTATGGCTGTTACAGTTATATTATTCTTCAGTTCAGAACTAAGTAGGTGCTACATAGCAAAAATGTAAAGTAGTTTTTTTAAAAAGACCATTGTTTCAGCTAATTTTGATAGAAAAAATATGCAACCCTTAAGTGCTTTGCCATATTCAAATAACCTAACCAAACCCTCGTTAGAACATTATAAGTGACTACAGCTATAGTTGTGCATAGAACTTTACAAATAAAAGGATAAATAATATAAATTCATTTTTTCCAGATGAATCTTAATACATCTACACCATCAAGGATCACATCCATGGTCTGCATCAACAAAATGCCACATTATGTCATGCATTATGCATCCCCATACAGGTCTGAAACCAAGTGTAATCATATGGTCCATTACGTTCCAGTTTCCTTCATGTTTAATGCTCATCGGTGGCCAGGGCAACCCGTATGAGTGCTATGGGCAGCAAGACATAGGAGCATCAAAATTTTTAGAATTTTGGCAGGAACTGGAAGGCATAATTTGCAACCAGCAGTTATTCTATTAGGTGATAAAATATCTAGCTCTGGCTTCGCTAGCAGCCAAGCAGTAAAGTAGTTAAATACTGATAATTCGACCTGGGTTCACATTCTGGCGAACAGGTTGGCTGCACATGTGTTTTCATAGTTTTCCGCATATATGAAATATGTGTAAGCTAATTTCTCTTTGAAAGTACTCCATGAAAGTATCCTACCCTTAACCAAGTTAATATACTGTAATCAAATAAATTAAACACCCCCCCCCCAAAAAGAACAGCCTGCCTCCATGTTTAATGTGCAGTAGAACAGGTGCCATTGTTTAGGGCTACTGTAAATGATTTATCAGATTTAAAAATTCTAATATTGAAAATATTATGCATATTATAATGATTGAATCCAAGTAAAGAATGAGAAATTATCCAGATTTTCTTTACGTACAACGTTTTGCTGTGTATGTTATGTGAGCACCAAGTACATTATGTACAAAAAAACCATGTGAGCACCAGGTACATTTTGTACATAATGTATTAACAGTACATTATGTACAAAAATGCACTCCTTAATGTTTGCCCAATGGAAGACTTCAAATATGATAGATGATGCAGTATAGAAACTCGGGGTACAAAAATGTGAAATCAATAGCCATTTGGAAGTGTGCTATGTCATCAATGTTCATAAAATGTATGTAGCATGCGAGGTAATTTTTTAGTTTCTAGTTCATTTCCATAAATTGATTATTGTATGTATACTATTTATGAAAAGGCAGTGTTTTTAAAATCTGATGAATCATTTATTATTACTCTGAGGTTTTCGAAGCTCACTGCTGTCTATCTTTAGAGGTTGTCTAGAACTAGTGATCAACAAGGAATGTCTGGCACATAACAGAGAACAACTCCTAAATTCCCACCATTTTTTTTTTTTTTAACTATTAATCTCTTGATCTATGATTTCATCAGATCTGTTATCAGGCCTATGATTATAAAAAAAACTAATGTACCACAGTCTACCCATGGCTACATCAGCTGAACACTGGTAATAACTGAAATCTACTTTTCTCACATATTCTAAATGCACATCCAATATCTGTTTATCTTCATGCAATGGCTGTTCGAGGTGGTATACTCCAAGTTTAACTGTTTTTTAAACCATGTACTTTAAGTCTAACTGATTTGCTTACACATGTACAGTTAAACCATGTATTAAAATTTCATCAGTAATAAATATGGCTTTCTCTCCTGTCTTCAATAATGTCATGCTTTTAAGGGCCATCAGTGTTTTAAGATTACAACAGTTATTTATATTAATGTTAACCCTCCAAAATATTAAATCATTGTGGAAATCTACAAATTAGACAAACTGCAATTATCATTTTCTTCTAATATTTAATCTAAAGCAACGGTTCTCAACCTTTTGACTAACGCATACCATCTAAACAAAAATTGAAAAACTTTAATACCACCACCACTCCTGAACAAAGCTCAAATCACATAAATTTACGAGTGTTAGAAAAAAAACTCAATCAGGATGTTGGGTTTTAATTTTTTAATTTAATAGTTAAAAATACTTTGCTTCTTTGTATACCACGGTTGGGAACCCATGACCTAAAGAAATGTTCCTAAGTTGTTTAGATTCATCCACACTCATTCTGCAAATAAATTGAGGAAATTTTTATATTTTTGTCTATTAACAGTCAAATGGTAACTGCGTTAAGTGATAATATCAGTATAACATATTCACTGTACTGATGATTTTCATACTCTTTCTCAAATGTACACATACCTACTAATAATTTATCTTTTATGCGCTTTTGTAACATACATGTTAAACGTCAGTTTACATATTTTCTAATTAATATTTCTTTCACTTAAATCATCATTTCCTAGAAACTGGTATTGCTGTTTGTTATTAATTTTTCATTAAAATGCTTTCATAAGTTTTTCCTTCTCAGAATTTTACTTCATGTGATGAATAAGCATTATTTCCATTAAGTTGGAAAATTTGGATCTAAGAAATAATAAAGTTTGTCCAATTTTGTCTGACATCATTCTAAATCTCAAAACAAATCTATAGCACATTACTTTAGTGACAATTTTGATTAAAAAATCTGTGCAAAATAACATTAACAAGAGAAGTTATCCTAGCTGTATCTAAGCAAATGTTCTGTGATACATATTTATGTAGGTATAATATATATATGATATATTTTATTATAAAGATTAATAGTTTTACTAAACATACATCACTTAACCTAGCTTCATATTTAAAGACACAAAACATTTGTACACTGATCTCAGGCAGGTCATGGCTGGCTTGGTTTTTCATGTATTTTCTAAACAGAAAAGCAGGTATGAGACAAATATCATTTAGTAACTTCCATGAGAGCATCTCTCAAGCAAAATACTTGTCAAAATTAATTAATTAGCTTTTAAAGGTACATTAAAAGCATGATGTTATGAAGAAGAGAAAAGTTCCACAAAGCAGAAAAAAAATCTAAAGTACAAATTAGCAGGAAATCCAGCCTTAGTCCTACGAAGCTTTATTATAGCACTATTATATTTATTGTTTTAAACTCTAATTCATTTACTCAGAAAAACCATTCTATTAAGAAATTTTATATAACCATCATTAAGAAAAATATATTGTTTTTAATATGTTTTTATATGACTACTTCATTTTAGACAACATATTACTTTATGAAGCCAAATAATAGATATGCAAGACTTGGTTGAACATCAATTGTGTAGATATTTTGAAATTTTAATATATAATTAGGTGCTTTATTAGTGTTGGAAACATGATTTTGTAAGTAATTATTTTCTTCTCAGAAGACATGCTGTATTTTTGTCTTAAATCTGGCTGGTATTTTCTAGGGAAGATAATCTTTTAGAAGACTTTTGCTTACATTTTTGTTTGATTTATCCCTTAGAAAATTTCATGAATATCATGATGTTGACTGAGTAATGCTATTAAGACATTAGTTTTATATCATTATGTAGAATGGCAAATGGTATGAGAGCAACTAAATGGCTAGTCAATAAGACAGTGATTATTTCTAGTGCTTTTTATTAAACAAGATCTGTAGCTTTCATAAGTATAATAAAATCTGAGATAGAGTTAGTAATTCATCACGAATCAACTTGACTGCTTTATGTAATCTTAAACAATGCCTAAGACTTATGGAAAAGCCACTTTAATAAGGGAGTGTACCAAGTGTCTTTCTAAATTTACAGCTGATATCACTCAAAACAGTTTTGTGTATCTTACACATAAATTATGTCATGATGCAAAATATTTTCCCAACATGATGATAATGTAAGTCGAGCCTCCAGCAATGCACACTTCAAATTATCGGATATACGCCATTAATAGAGAGTTCCTGATTTCGAAGCAGAGAACCACTGTACACATATATAGCAATCCTGTAACTGTGTAGTAGCGGGTGGTTTTACTATACTTTACCTTGTTGTAATGATGCTATCCCTGCCACTATGATAATGAAAAACTGCAGTTGTTTATGATAGTGTCAAAGTTAATTTTTCATCTGTTCAAATATTAATTTGATCCAAGACACTCTGATATTTATTAGTAACAAAATGTCATGCACATATTATGCGAATATAATTATTTTGGCTTTGTATATATTGTTAATGTTTACTTCAGGACAGTTTGGCTATGTTGTGATTGTAAGTCACCTTGTTTTTTATTTGCAATCTACTGGTGGTTGAGAAAAATATAAAAAAAAATCATCTAATATGAATGTGTTGTCAACTCCATTGATGGCTGCATGAAGTCTTTAGGCGCTATCTATCCTGCATCAATAATTTTTTATACAGAAATATGCAATAGTTTTATAAACTATGTAAAGTACTTACTCTTGAAGTCTCTTAGATAACTGTTAATCAATAATACACTAATAGCCATTAAAATTGCTATAGCATGAAGGAAAGCAAATAAAAAAATATTTGTTGTGCGTAAATAGTATGGCATGAAGACAAAATGATTAAATTTGTAAGTAGCTTGGGAGTTTACAAGGGTGCGAAATCAGTCGAAACAACTGCTCCACCTGGCAGCTAAAACGGCCCTTATCTAGTTAGGCACTGAGTAGAATTTCACTTGAATGACAGAAATCGGCATCTCATTCCATTCTGATTCAAGTCCATGCCACACTTCATCAATTGTATTAGATGGAGAGGGTTGCTAGGCCAGTCCTCAGCAAACCATAAGCAGGTATTTTCAATGGGTGACAGATCTGGAGACCGTACAAGCCAGGGCAGCAATCAAATACACTGCATACCGAGGAAGGTCAGAACACAATGTGCAACATATAGTCTTGAATTATCCTGTTGGAAGATTGCATTTGGCAGGCCTCAAAGATAGGGCACAACCCCTGGATGTAAGATGTCACAAATGTACCAATCTGGCATTCAAATTACCATCGATCTGAACTAAAGATTTGTGTGCCATGTGCTCAGTGGCTGCCTATACCATCACATTAGGGTTCCTGTGCCGATACTGAATGCAACCAGGCGATGTGCGGTCTCCTTGGAGCCTCTAGACACTTATATGACCATCAGAATAATGCACACAGAAACGGGACTCGTCTGAAAAGACGACATTGTACCCCTCCTATATCCAGCTTTGTTGTTGGACACACCACAGTAGCCATCTCTCTCTGTGCTGCATTGTCAAGGAAAGCTAAAGTAATGGACACTGTGCTGATAGTCCATACTGATGCAAACGTTGACACACCGTACGAGCAGATACTGGGCATGCTGCAAACATGACCATTTTCTGACTAATGGTCTGTGAGGAGAATTTGGAGGGCTGACCTCACAATATGCCTGTCCTTTCAGGTATTAATCATGGGACGGCAGAGAGATCCTGCATGCCGTTCAGTATAATCCTCAGCATTCCATACATGCTATATTCGCTTAACAGTGGTTGGATGTCGACTAGTGCAACGGGCGATATCACAAAACGATAATCCACACACTCTATAGGCAACAATCCTGGCTCTATTGAATTCTGACATTTGCTGGTAAGCATTTCTTATTATTATTCAAGGCATACCATGATATTCTGAGCACATTCCAACTTTGCAAAGTGCTTTCCGAATGACAAATCCACTACACAACTTTTTGAAATTATTAATTCACCATGCCAAACTTTGCCTAGAAATACCATAATGACTGTTTCCAAGTTTTTGAATGCTTATTTTTTCCCTGTGATTCACGTAAATTAGTATGCAACTGAATACCCACATTCAAAACTGAAACAATGTTTTTTGATACATTACTTGTGACAATGACAAAGTAGTATTCTAGTTTGCCTTTTTGTACCTTTTTAAAAGACAGACATCATCAGAAGTTGCTCTATATTTTTAAATAATCGACAACAATATTCTTTTTCAGAATATCGGTTATTACTGCAAATATTAACAGTCCTCCATTTTTTAATTTTAGTTCCAGAAAATATTAACATGCCAATGAAATATTAAAAGATTAAACTGTTCTTCCGCCTAGGCTAAATTGCAGAATAGGCTGCATCAGTCGATGCTGTGTTTACTTCTCTTATGCTTGGACACGCCTTTTTATGACGTAATATTGGTTACGCCTCTCCTTAAAAACAAGTTATAAGTATGCTATAGCTTCGTATTTAAAGAAAACTTAAATGAAGTTTTAACTGAGTTGAAATGGTAGGTTTATAATGTTCTGCACGAGATTTTTTAAATTATAAATCTACTTTTGTGTGGTGTGTGGTAGTGTTAGCATTTAACGCAACGAATTATCTCTGTCAAATGTATTATTAAGATACCAAACGATTGAAAATATTGAATGCATGAGTTAAAAATTATAACCGTAACTTCTGAAAATACAGAAAAGAATTCTTTTGCTTAAAGAATGTTTTGATTATTGATGAGTGTGTCAAAATCGGTGCTTACTGCAGAATGGATGAGTATCTGAATCTGGATTTTTTTAATCAGTTGGAGCGAAGAGGCAAAAAGAGCGTTATTGAGTGGTGTATGGAAAAAAGTTTGATTGCAATATCGTATAAGTGCCCGATTTGTGGAACAAATATGAAACTAGTAGAGAGACGGTTTTGAGACGTATAGACGATTTTGAGTGCTGCGCAATGCCGAGTTTGTACAACACTGAAATGTTTTTTTAAGTAAAAATTGATCGATGTGCACATGGGCAAACACAATGCTGTGCGCGATGCCGAGTTTGTGCAATTCTGGGATTTTTAAGTGAAAATAGATCGATGTGTACATGGACAAAGCCAATGTAGTGCGACATGCCGAGTTTGTGCAATTCTGGCATGTTTTTTTAAGTGAAAATACATCGATGTGCACATGGGCAAAGCCAATGTAGTGCGCAATGCCGAGTTTGTGCAATTCTGGGATGTTTTTTGAAGTGAAAATAGATCGATGTGCACATGGGCAAGCCAATGTGGTGCGCAATGCCGAGATTGTGCGCGATGCCGAGTTTGAGCAATTCTGGGATTTTTTTAAGTGAAAATAGATCGATGCGCTCATGGGCAAAGCCAGTGTGGTGCGCAATGCCGTGTTTGTGCAATTCTGGAATTTTTAAGTGAAAAAAGATCGATGTGTACATGGGCAAAGCCAATGTGTTGCGCAATGCCGTGGTTGTGCTCGATGACGAGATTGTACAATTGAGATGTTTTTTAAGTGAAGATTGATCGATGTGCACATGGGCAAAGGCAATGCTGTGCACGATGCCGAGTTTGTGCAATTCTGGGATTTTTTAAGTGAAAATAGATCGATGTGTACATGGACAAAGCCAATGTAGTGCGACATGCCGAGTTTGTGCAATTCTGGCATGTTTTTTTAAGCGAAAATACATCGATGTGCACATGGGCAAAGCCGAGTTTGTGCAATTCTGGGATGTTTTTTGAAGTGAAAATAGATCGATGTGCACATGGGCAAACCAATGTGGTGCGCAATGCCGAGTTTGAGCAATTCTGGGATTCTTTTTAAGTGAAAATAGATCGATGCGCGCATGGGGAAGGCCGTGTTTGTGCAATTCTGGAATTTTTAAGTGAAAATAGATCGATGTGTAAATGGGCAAAGCCAATGTGTTGCGCAATGCCGAGGTTGTGCGCTATGACGAGATTGTGCAATTCTGGGATGTTTTTTAAGTGAAAATAAATCGATGTGTACATGGGCAAAACCAATGTGGTGCCGAGGTTGTGCGTGATGCCGAGTTTGTGCAATTCTGGGATGTTTTTTGAAGTGAAAATAGATCGATGTGCACATGGGCAAGCCAATGTGGTGCGCAATGCTGAGGTTGTGCGCGATGCTGAGTTTGCGCAATTCTGGGATGTTTTTTTAAGTGAAAATTGATCGATGTGCACATGAGCAAAGCCAATGCAGTGCGCGATGCCGAGTTTGTGGAATTCTGGGATGTTTTTTTAAGTGAAAATAGATCGATGTGTACATGGGCAAAGCCAATGTGGTGCGCAGTGCTGAGGTTGTGCGCGATGCCGAGCTTGCGCAATTGAGATGTTTTTTAAGTGAAGATTGATCGATGTGCACATGGGCAAAGGCAATGCTGTGGACGATGCCGTGATTGTGCAATTCTGGGGTTTTTTAAGTGAAAATAGATCGATGTGTACATGGGCAAAGCCAATGTGGTGCGCAGTACCGAGGTTGTGCGCTATGCCGAGTTTGTGCAATTCTGGGATGTTTTTTAAGTGAAAATAGATCGATGTGCACATTGGCTAGCCAATGTGGTGCGCAATGGCGAGGTTTTGCGCAATGCCGAGTTTGTGCAATTCTGGGATGTTTTTTTAAGTGAAAATAAATCGATGTGCACATGGTCAAAGTCAATGTGGTGCGCAATACCGAGTTTGAGCAATTCTCTGATTTTTCTTTAAGTGAAAATAGATGGATGAGCACATGGACACCGATTTGTGGAATTCTTTGATGTTTTTCGAGCGAATACTGATCGTTGTGTAAAAGAGAAAACGAGGTTGTGTGTGATGCCGAGTCGTAATGTAACTTTATTTATGTGCAATGTTTAACATATCGTTAATGTATTTTAAATTTGTATTGTTGTTTAATTGTGAATTATATTTAAGACGTCATTTTTCATTTAAACTGTATTTTTAGTTTTTTTAGCTTTGATATGTTTATAACGCTTTCCGACTTACGACATATATCGATAGCCCGACGATCTACTCAACAGTAGCAAAATTGTTAACTTTAACTCTTGAAGTAACGTTTACCTCATATTTTAATACGTAGTGTTTGGTATCGTAATTGCACTTCATAATATGAGTTCATTGATAATATGTGTGTGTGCGTATGTGAAGCATTGCTTAGTGTTCCAAGTTTGTAGTATTTATTTTATTATATTATTTTCTTTCATTCTGAGAAATTAGTTTTTTTATTTATTAATGCGTAGAATTCTAGCATGCCTACACAGAATATGGCGTGATTTAGGGATTTTAGAAACTGATATGAAAGCTGTGTAGTGATGTTCATATGCAAGAAAAAATATTCTGCTTTTTTTATTAATGTAAAGTTAAAAATTTTTAGAAATAATGAAAATTGTCTAATTATTGGTATGTAAGGAATTATGTCGTTACGTAGCAAGAAGGTAATTTGTAAAAATGATAAAATTGAAATGTTCCACAATATGAATTTAGATTTAAAAAGTATTATTTTATTTGTATAAATAAAAAAATTAATAAAAATAATAATACTAATTTAATAAAAATCTTTGAAAATATTGAAGCTCTACAAGTATTAGAGACTGCGACGTTGTTTATCGTTTTAATAATTGGTAGAATTCGCTCACTGTATCATGGTAATTTTAAATATAAACAATTTATTATACTTATTATCAGTAACGCCTAAGCTTAAATGTTATAAATGTAAATTAAAAGTAAAGAATTTGATATTAATTTACAATAATAAACAATTTATTATTGTTATTTTTAAGAGAAAATAGAAAGTACACGTAGTGTAAATGCGAGACTACATTGTGACGTCATAAGCTTAGTCCCACCCATTTATGGACGTCACACAGCTCCTCCTACTGAACTTTGTTGATGCAGCCTATTCTGCGCTTTTACCAAAATTTTCAAAAATACAAAACCAATCTTGTTTTATTATAAAATAAATAAAAAATCCCTTCATGCCAAGCTCCAACTGCCTCAAAATTGAATCTCTAATGTTAAATCAAAATTCTCTTACATTATATCACAATCTCTGATATTTGAAAATCTAAAGTACAATAATAGATACTTCTAAAGTACAATAATAGTACTAATAATTGTTACTAAATTTAAGTATGAAACATACCCACAAAAATTTTTACATGTTTTTTTAATTTATTTTATTACAGTTTCCTTTTGTAAAGCACAAGTGTCCCATCACTTTTGTGAGACACTGTATTATCAAAGAACTCATATTATCAAGTGCGATTACGATTGCAAACACTACGTATTATAATAATGAGGTAAAAGTTACTTATAGGGTCAAAGTTTACAGTTTTGATACTGTTGAGCAGATCGTCGGGCTATCGATATATATATCGTAAGTCGGAAAGCATTATGAACATATCAAAACCAAAACATTAAAATACAATTTAAATGAAAAATGATGTCTTAAATATAATTCACAATTAAAACAACAATACAAATTTAAAATACAAAAACGATATGTTAAACATTGCATATAAAATACGCTACATTACAGCTCGTCATCACACATTATCTCGTTTTCCTTTGTACACAACGATCCGTATTCGCCCGAAAAACATCAAAGCTCGGTGTCCATGTACACATCCATCTATTTCCACCTTAAAAATATCAGAGAATTGCACAACCTCGGCATTGCGCACTACATTGGCTCTGCCCATGTACACATCGATCTATTTTCACTTAAAAAAACATCCTATAATTGCACAAACTAGGCGCCGCGCACAACCTCGGCATTGCGCACTACATTGGCTTTGCCCATGTACACATCGATCTATTTTCACTTAAAAAAACATCCTAGAATTGGACAAACTAGGCACCGCGCACTACATTGGCTTTGCCCATGTACACATCGATCTATTTTCACTTAAAAAAAAACATCCTATAATTGCACAAACTAGGCACCGCGCACAACCTCGGCATAGCGCACTACATTGGCTTTGCCCACAGTAGCAGACTTCCCTTCTCTTAGTGACCATCAAGCTATCATGTTTAACTTGCAATCCCCACGCAGCATTGTAATTAAACAAAGATTTAAGACGGCATATGGTGGGACACAAAAACTGGAACAACACCTTTCTCCCTTCATCCCCTCTATTAAAACAGCACTTCAGAATAGCACGACCAGAGCAGCTCTAGACAAAGCCTATGACCAATTAATTGACCAATGCTCTGATGCCTGCCGCAAGACTTTCAAGACAAAAAAAATTAAAATTCGGACATCAGCCTCATGGTGGACACCCCAATTGTCACAGGAACGGAGCAAACTCAGAAAACTGAGACGGCAAGCTCAATCCACACAGGAGCCAATGGTCCGCAGGACACTCTTCGCCCGTTACAAAATACAACAAGCGCAATATAAGCGACAGATCTCTATAGCCAAGCAAGACTCCTGGCGCGAATACTGCTCTCGCACCGTTGAAAAATACGACAAGGTTTTCAAGATTGCAACCAACAAGGTCTTTAGACCAACACAAATCCCCCTGTCAATAGCTCCAACAGCCACTAGTGCAACCGAAGCAATCAGCTACATACTTAAGTCACTCTTCAAAGAAGACCCACCGACAGATGACAACCTTGCGCAATCAGAGATAAGAACTTCATTCAATAACTTCACCAGATATCAGACTTCTTTGGAACCCCCTCCTACTAGACATGAGATAGAGGCTATCGTCAAACACCTAAACACAAAGAAGGCACCAGGCCCAGATGGGCTAGACAATGCCGTAATACGCATGATTTATGCTTTTGCGCCTGACCTAGTCGAAGAGTACATCGGTGCCTGTTGGAAGAATAGACACTTTCCGAAATCGACCAAAAATGCAGAGGTAGCACTCTTCCATAAAACGGGCAAAGATCCACAACAACCCACATCCTACAGGCCAATATGTCTCATCCCCTCGTTTGGCAAGCTGCTAGAAAGGGTAGTACTTGGAAGACTAAATTTTTTCCTACAAAGAAACAATTCCATAGACCCCAGGCAATTTGGCTTCCGAGGAGGACTTTCTACAGAACACGCCATCTCCAAGTTAATGAATTTGATAGAGTGCAACAGAAACAAGGGGCACCACTCCTTGATCATTAGTCTGGACATCCAGGGAGCATTTGACTCCCTGTGGTGGCCAGACGTTATACAGGCTTTATCTCAGATGAACTGCCCGGCAGAACTACAAGAACTAATTCATAGTTACCTCAGCGATCGCACACTCCAGTATACAGCGAACGATGGTATAGTCAGACATCACCTACAGAAAGGATGCCCCCAGGGCTCATGCCTTGGACCAGTACTTTGGTCGATAGTTGCCAACTCAATCTTCAAGGAATTTGATGACAATTGCCAGGACTGTGACATACTGGCCTACGCGGACGACTTCTTGATTATAGTCCATGGAAGATCCAAATTAGAAATGACAGCGCAATTCTACCTCGACAAGTTTAGCTTCTGGGCAAGGGACCACAAGATCACGATCTCTGCCTCAAAATCCCAAGCTTTGCTCATAGGCGCCAAAAGACCTCTCAAAAGGAATCCATCCATCAAACTTTATGGCAACCCCATCAAGATAGTTAAACAACTCAAATACTTGGGCTTAATCATTGACTCAAGGTTATCCTGGCTTCCGTATCTTCAGTATCTAAAAATAAAAACAGACAGTCTTAAAAATTACATGCAGAGAACAGCGGCTCCAACCTGGGGCATTTCATCGAAACTGCTAAAACATTGGTATCTCACCGTTACTCAGGCCATAGTTTTATACGGATCCGGCATTTGGGCAAAACATCTAACGGTACAAGAGAGGCGCCTACTTAACTCACTCCAACGCCCACACCTTTTGCAAATAAGCAGAGGATACAGGACAACTTCAACAGCGGCACTGCAAGTCCTAACAGGGATACCACCACTAGACTTGGTGGCAGAGCGAGAGGCGGCCATCTCCAATACTCTCCGACTTGGGAAAGACTATAAACTCTGGAACAGGAACTTGCATACCTTGGAGTATATGCACAAGATCTTTGACTATCCCTGCCACCCAGCCCAGCATAACCTCGCGGAAAATATATACACGCAGACACTTCTCTGTCGGCAGAACTCAATAGCCATCTACACGGATGGTTCCAAAACAAAGGATGGCACTGGATGCGGCTTATGCACAATGATCGATGGAAAAATCAAATACCGCTGGAAACGTAGACTCAATCCGAACAACACAGTCTACCAAGCTGAATTGTTAGCTATTAAAAAAGCAATCGATCTCTCATATGGTCATTAAGAAACTGTCTATATCTATAGTGACTCACTGTCGAGCATAGCCGCCATAGAAGGACCAGCCAGCCGAGACCCCTTCGTACTCAACATACAAAGGGCATTAGTCAACCTCCCACTCAATTATCGTCCCATCATTAGCTGGGTACCATCGCACACAGGTGTAGTCGGCAACGAGCTGGCGGATGAACAGGCAAAACAAGCGGCTTCGGGTATCTTCCTGCCAGAACATGCTCTACTTCTGCCTTCCTCTTATCTCAAAAAGATTACACGCGGCGACCTTTACGCAGAATGGCAGCAGAGATGGGATACTTCCCGGACAGGTCGAAGGACGTATAAATTTATCCCAAAAGTTACAGACCTTGTCTTCTCCAACTCATCTTCATTGACTACGTTCCTCTCTGGGCACGGCCCGTTTCCTGATTACCTACACAGATTTGGACTTAGAGACTATGATCTCTGTGAATGTGGACTAATCGGAACGCCAGACCATTATGCATTTACATGCAGATTGACAGAGGCGCACCACATGCGTCCTCCTTCAGATAGATATTGGAGGGAATGGACAAAAGTGCTACTAGAACGGAGGGGTGCGTGCTTTAAGCTTCAGAAGATCATCAAGTTCTGCAGGGTACACTTTTCATTTGTCACCTAATACCTCCCAGAGTATAACCCTGCTACCAGATAAGTAATATCTGTTTGCTACTGTTATGTCCATATTATTTTCATCATACTCTTATCCTATTCGTTAGATGCATTTAACGTATTACCTTAAATACTACACTTTATGTGACTTTTACTTGACTGTAATAATCATCCTCGATGTGTTTATAGTATTAACTTAATTATTATAATTGATATCATATGCTTTCATTTTAATCTGAATTTTGTAACTACAGTATATGCTGTCAACACATTAACGTGTCTAATATATTAATTTAATCATTATAATCGTAATCTTATGCCTTCCACTTAAATTGAATGTAGTGAATACATAATCCAACGTATATATATGTAAGTGGATTCCCATCAGCATTAAGTAATGAACTGACACTCTTATAAGTATGTTTCATAAGCAAATTATCTTAAGAATGTATTATATTATGTATATTTAAGCATTGCCATAAGTAATGTAAGCAAGATCCTGTATGCGTATCAATAATATGTGTTGCCAGTTGTACAAAATTTCATGCTTGTTTAATCATTGTACCACGGTATTCTGTGCTTTGCTTACTGTACTCAGAAACTTCATTCTTAGTACTGATTCATCTCAGTATGTTGCTATTTTTATCTCTTATGTTTTTATTGCATATTACCAAGAAGTGTCATGTAATCAAAATGCGCACCAAGTCATGTCAGCCATAGCACTTCCCTATATTCTTTATTATTTTACTGCTATGTAATTATGCCTTATTGCAAATCGTGTAACCTACTAAGCAAGCATATCTAATCTAGAATTTATCATGCGCTTACTTAGTATTAATAGTTATAAGATAGTTGCATCATTTCGATTTCCGCACAAAATTCCTGAAACACAGCTGTATGTTTTGCATTAAATTAAGAAATTTTGAAACTTGTAGTACTATTTGCGAACTTTGTTATGCACTTATGAGCTTTAGTATTAAATACTATTCTTTATTTACTCACTATTAATCGTTATTAAAGTATCTCAGTATCATTCATTTACTTACCTATTCAAATTTGCAATGTTCTGCATTCGAGTATTTAATTATTTATCTTATAATCCTATATATTATGTAAGCGCATATTATGAAACGCATATATTATGTAATATATAAATAACGTGTGGCTGCTAGGACCTATTTAATGTTTATAATATTCTGTGTGCACAGCTACTAATGAGTATATTTGTGCGGATAGTAAATTATATAATTTGTTCATTGAGCAAAACAGTAATAATGTTGATGCAATGTATATTTTTTAATGCTATGTGTAATTTTTAGTGCTATGTATAATCTTCATGCTATGTATGTAATCTTCATGCTATGTATGTATGTATGTACAGTATGTCTTTAGTATGTGACACGGACAGATACGCAGCATAGATTAAGCCAAGTTCACCAATAACGATTTGTAGTGAAGTCCGGACACCTTACTAACTCAATGTACTAAATTTCATGCAGTGCTCTTAACCCATTACTGCCGATGGAACATTACACAATCAGAGCAATTGTAATTACACGCGCGTATGAATAATACTCAGCTCAGTACAGCACTTACATCTTTTCATGTAGCAGACAACGTCTGCAAAGGTGCCATTGTAACAACCATTACTGTGAATCGGTAACTTCTGACTTAGACTCAATAAATGCCGCTGGTTTGCGGGGCTCGCCCTTGCAGTAGCGGAAGTAGATACTAGATAATTTCTACAGGTCAGGCACTATTCCGATTGGTTATACCTGAGGCCGGAAGCCTGGTCTGTAGTGCTCTGCCCATGCACACATCGATCTATTTTCACTTAAAAAAACATCCTATAATTGCACAAACTAGGCACCGCGCACAACCTCGGCATAGCGCACTACATTGGCTTTGCCCATGTACACATCGATCTATTTTCACTTAAAAAACATCCTAGAATTGCGCAAACTAGGCACCGCGCACAACCTCGGCATTGCGCACTACATTGGCTGTGCCCATGTAAACATCGATCTATTTTCACTTTAAAAAAATCCTAGAATTGCACAAACTAGGCACCGGGCACTACATTGGCTTTGCTCATGTACACATCGATCTATTTTCACTTTGAAAAACATCCTAGAATTGCACAAACTAGTCACCGCGTACAACCTCGGCATTGCGCACTACATTGGCTTTGCCCATGTACGCATCGATCTATTTTCACTTAAAAAAACATCCTAGAATTGCACAAACTAGGCACCGCGCACAACCTCGGCATTGCGCACTACATTGGCTCTGCCCATGTACACATCGATCTATTTTCACTTAAAAATTCATCCTAGAATTGTACAAACTAGGCACCGCGCACAACCTCGGCATTGCGCACTGCATTGGCTTTGACCATGTATATAGCGATCTCTTTTTACTTAAAAATCAGAAATTGAATAAACTCTGCATTGCTCATATACTAAGAAATCTGCTTTCACTTAAAAGAAATCGGAGAATTGCAGAAATTCGCGCATAAGCAACTCCATTGATTCGCGTTGGAAAAAAAAAAAAAAAAAAATTTTCTAGAAAAATTGAGCTTACTACAGGCGAATCAAGATCCTAACCTAATTGATTTCTCAGCCGTACATTTCTTGCAAATACTACCATTCGATGACCTTTTTCTGACTAACTAACCAGCATGGTATCTTACATTTTTCACAGAAAACGTTATCCTTCAATAATCGACAATCCATCAAAAATCCCCTAAAAAGTTCATACTCTATTGTTAATTCATATATAAAATATCTGTTCCCAAAATTTTACGCTTGTTTGAAAACTCCCACCCTAAATTTTCCTTTATAATCTCCTGATATTTAATTACAACATCACTAACAGCAGTTTTAGAGCAAGCAATAACTAAACGCAAAAATATCACCTCAAGTAGCCAAAAATATATATACAAAATAGTATTCACGGTATCTGAGCATTAAACAGTCGCCAATAACAGTGTTACGAATTGTGTATTTAGATATTAATTTTAGTAGAATTCTAATTTAAAATGTTGTATTTCCTCCTGCAACGCAGCGTGAGAAAAATTTTAAAAGATAACTATACCGGAAAAGTAAGAATACAGGGCACGTGCATTAAACTTTGAGTAAACGGATATGTCGGTAATTTGTATTGAAATTGAATAAATGTAACTGACTACTAAATTAGCTGTAGCCGTAATTCCATCCTCTTGTTTACATTGCGTTTGGCGAATAGTGTGGGTTACCAGATCATATCATTTATCGCCGCTCTTGGTGATATTTTTTTTTTTGTTTAAAATTCCAGGTGGGCTATACTAAAGCTGTGCCAATTTTGTTTGCCGAAATTTGCCTTCCTAGTAAACATATCTTATGCCGTCCAAATAAAATACTTCAAGCGTTATGTCTGAAGAGGTTTGTGTTCTATATTCTTTACCATATTCTATATTCGGTAAAAGCGCAGAATAGGCTGCATCAACAAATTTCAGTAGGAGGAGCTGTGTGACGTACTTAAATGGGTGGGTCTAAGCTTGTGACGTCACAATGTAGTTTCCCACAGCCAACTCTATCATGGCCTTGAAGCGCAAAAGTCACATGATCAAGATGGTCGATTTGTTCTGACCAAGGAGGTCAGAGGTCTATTCTAACCCCTTTGGTTCTTATGGTAGCGTGTGGCTACGAAACTGTGGTCGTGAATTTTATGGATATATATTTTGCCAATAGTGTTATGTAAGTAGATTATTTTGGTATTCTAAGTGATTTTAAATAACGTGAGCTTTATGTAATTATAAATAATAGTTTTATCTATATTTCGTTTTATATATTTTTAATTTTTAGATTTATTTGGGAAAATATGTAGCTGTTTTCAAGCCTATGCAAGTGTTTTGTTTTAACAGCGAATGCATTTACTTTAGTTTGAACATTTTGAGTAGTATTGGTTTGACTATTTGTTTGGAAATCAGGAATTCTTTATTATTTTTGATTATTTGTTTCTAATAACATATTGGAATACAGAATGCCTCGACATTGCAGTGTATTTGGCTGCAAATCCAATTACGACAAAAATGAGAATGTCACTACTTACTCTTTACCTAAATCACCTAAAAGAAGAGCTCAGTGGTTAAGGAAAATTCCGAGAGATTTAAGCAAATTAAAAAACCCCGTAATTTGTATAAAGCATTTTGATGAATCACAGATAATAAGAAAGGACTGTGTAATCTATAAAAATGAATATAAAGAATATGACAGAAAAATCCCTGGTCTCATTCAAGGCGCTGTGCCATGTATATTTGAAAATGCTCCCTCATATTTAAGTACAAATAAATCCAAACCTCGCAGACTTGTTGATGTAGAAGAAGTAAATTATAAGAAAGCCGTTCAGGAAAGTTTACTTCAGCAAAAAGCTGATTTAGAAAAAAGTGCATTAAAATGTCCTCAAGATGTGGTCAATTACTTTCGGGAAAACATATGTAAATATAAAAATAAATGATTTTACTTAGATGACGATGATGATGATATAATTCGCTTATGTTTATATGCAGCTCATGAAAAATGTCCAAAAATTTTGGGATGCATCATTATAAGTACTAACATGAATTTTGAAGTATACATTGAAAATCGGAAAGAAAGTAAGAAGAAATTTTCAAAATCACCCGTTGTTGATACAATTTCAGTATTACATGATTTAATGAACAATGTTGAAACTTCTGTTTTAATACAACATTTCCATCTGTGTTAGAATCAGCAATTACATTACTAAATTCTGTTGATTGTAATTTAGATAATTCTGAACATATTTCTTTTATACTAGAGCAATTACAATTGTTAAGAGTATCCAAAAATAATAGGCGTTACAGTAATAGAACTTTAATTTTAGCTTCAACATTATTTGTGCAATCTTCTTCGGCATACAATGCTTTACTAAACTGCGACTATTTGTGCATTCCAAGTACTCGAGTCTTACGCAATATTATGAGTAGTTATTCATTGTCAAAATTAAGTTTGGCTGGCAGCATTAATTATTTAGAGAGGAAAAAATGTTTTCTTAATGAACAAGAACTTGTAGTAAATGTTTTATTAGATGAAATTTACATTCAGCCTATGTTCAACTTTAAAGGTGGTTCTATTTATGGAGGTTCTCATGATAAACCAGCACTTGCTGCCAAAACAGCTCAGGTTTTCATGATAACATCAGTTTTCTCTTCATATAAGGATGTAGTTAGTATTGTTCCAGTTAATGGATTGCAAGCTAATGAGCTACAAGATATGATTCAGCAGATTTTAATAGCATTAGAAAATATAGGATTTAAAGTTGTTTGTTTGATTTCTGATAATAATGCTGTGAATAAACGCGCATTTGAACTAATGACCCCTAATAAAACTTTGCAGCCATATATTAAGCACCCTTTAGATGATTCAAGGCTTCTCTTCTTTCTTTTTGACACAGTTCATATGTTAAAATCAGTTCGCAATAATTGGTGCAACAAAAAATTAATTACATTTCCTGATCTAGAAAATAATGATATTTTAAAGAAAGCTAACTTTAAGCATTTGGAAATCATGTATGATATGGAGAAATCTTCCATTGTTAAATATGGCCATTTACTTACAAATAAAGCTCTTTATCCTTCAACAATTCAGAAACAAAACGTGAAACTAGCACTTCAAGTCTTAAATGAAAAAAACATAGCAGCATTAAAATGTATATCAAAGGATCATGCAGATGTTTTTGTGAACTCAGATGAAACTTGTGATTTTATTTCAGTATTCACAACATGGTGGAAAATTGTAAACTGTAAAAGTAATTTTGAAAGTAAGCGCTTTAATGATAAATTTCGTGGTGCTATTAACTCTCAGAATGTTGAGCAGATTAATTTCTTAAAGAAACTAGTATTGTGGCTTAAGATATGGAAACAGTCTATTCCAATAAAAGAAACTTTATCACCACAAACATTTCAGGCATTGATAATAACTACAGATGCATTCATTCAATTGATTCCATATTTGTTTCAATAGTATGAGGCTGAACACATATTATTAGGAAAATTTCAAACTGATGCTCTTGAATCACGTTTTGGAATGTATCGGCAAATGTCAGGTTCAAATTATTACATAAATTACCTACAATTATTAGAAAGTGAGAAGAAGCTTCGTTTTAAAAGCAATATTATAATTTCATCATCAAATATCAATATCCCTTTAACTTCTCTTTTACCAGATTATGATAAGGATTCTATCTTTACCTTTGTGAATATTGATGATTATTCAAATTTACTAGTTAATGATTTTTCTACAGAAAATGTTCCTTCTGATATTTTACCAGTGCTAGTTTATATTTCAGGTTATGCTTCCATGAAAGAATTAAGGGTGGTAAAATGCAGTATTTGCCAGGACTGGTTGCAAAGTGTTCATTCGGTAGATATAGCAGATGATATTTTTGGTTTTCTTAAAGAATTAGATAGTGGTAAATTAACTTTACCGTCTGAAGTTGCTTTACTAACATCTTCAATTGTACATTTCTTATTTGGTGGAATTCTCGAAAGCATGGAAGATACATTTCTTATATCAGGAAAGCAACTGGGTATTTTATATAAGTTATCTTGCATACAGTTAGGTAGAATTAACTTTAATTTAACAGATTCTTGCATTTGTGGAATGACTTTGCAAACCCGATTAGAAAATATCTGTTTGATAACTTGTAAAATAATGTTAAATAATTACACAAAACATAAAAATGACAAAATTAATATAAAATGTTCATATAAAAAAGTTAAAAAATTTACCAGTTAATTTCAGTTAATAAGTCACAACTGTTTGTTTTTATGTATGCTTCTGCATAAATGATGTATGATATGTAGGATGTGTGTATATGGCACAGCTCCAAGTTTCATGAATCTATTTTTGATAGTGGAATAGGCCTGTAATTTGGGGACACCACTGTAAAAAAAAACGAGCCTAATCACTTACCTCTTCGGTGGTTTGGAAAAAGTGATACAACATAAAATTGGAGCTGGCACAAATAGAAGGTTGTCCTTTTTTATGAATGTAATTAGCACTTAATTTGCCAAAATTTTCTTGAAAGATTTATTTATAGCATAACATGCATGTAAGTTTGTTTTTATACACAAATTTCCTAGCATTTAAGGAATTTTTAATTCATTTCCCTGTTTTGATAAAATTGTGATATTTAAGTTTTTATTAGTGAATGAAGTGATGAGAGATGACTATGAATATTTGCATTCTAAAAATTTATATAGCTGATGCGATGGGAGCGGCATGAATTTTTACAAAATATTCTGCTCTTAATATTTATTTTAGTGTTAAGAAAATCTAAATAAAATTTACATCTATAAACCTATTGAATTTTTCCCCTTTTGTGGATTTTATATTATTTTGGGAACAAATTTGATTTAGATTACATAAATGGATTCCATTTTTATTAAAATTGCAGAGATAAAGTTTTTTTCTGGTGATTCTCAATGATATTTTTAGTTACATAAACAAAGTACAATTGTTTTAAAAATTATTGAAGATATTCATTTTACCGGCTGTGAAAATATTACACTATGAAAAATTTAATGTAAGTCATGCGACCTAGTCACGTTTATTAATTTTACTTATATTTATATTAAGAGAAAACTAATATTTTTGGCAAGTTAAATTTCGCGCTTATAGCGAAGAGAAAAAGATCGACTATTTTGATCACGTGACCTTCCGAAACTGATTTCGCTTCAAGGCCATGATAGAGTTGGCTGTGTAGTTTCCATGTAGTCTCCAGTCTCGCATTACACTAAGAGTACTTTCTATTTTCTCTTAAAAATAACAATAATAAATTGTTTATTATTGTAAATTAATATCAAATTCTTTATTTTTAATTTACATTTATAACATTTAAGCTTAGACGTTACTGATAATAAGTATAATAAATTGTTTATATTTAAAATTACCGTGATACAGTGAGCGAATTCTACCAAGGAGGTTAGAATTATTAAAGTATGTTAATAAAAATAATAATAATATAATATATACTTTAGATAAGTTCTGGCAACAGTGAGTGTTGTCGTCATCAGGAGATCGTGCTTCGCGATACTGTCGTTCGAAAATTGCTATAGTTTGTAATTCCAATAAAAGCATCGTATTTTTGCTCTGCTATTCGTTTTTCTCTTTATTTTTAGAAATACCTTTTTAGGTTATGTATTTTTAAGAAATACTTTTTTAGGTTATGGGTCAAGCAAGTTCCCATATTGCGTCAAATGTTTTAAATTGATGTTTTCTCGAAGAAACGGAACTCGTTAAGCCTAATCAAGTAAGTGTTTTGTTTTCGTTATAGCAATCGAAAGTTGTTTAGAAATCAAAGTATGGAATTATCTAAGGTCCAAGTAAAGCCTTTATCAGGTGAAAGCGATTGGCTTATATGGAAATACAGGATAAAATTTGTTTTAAATTATCATCCTGGTGCTTTAGAAATTGTAGAAGGAACTATAGTGAAACCAGAAATTCTTCCTGTAGATGCTCCGATTGCTCAACAAGAGAAATATAATGAAGCTGTTAAGAAGTTTCAAAATGCAAACACTAGTGCTATGATGGTATTAACGAATTCCATGACGGAAGAAACTCTGCAAAAAGTTATGAGATTTCAGACTGCTAGAGAAGTGTGGTTGGAATTACATAAGTTATTTGAAGCATCATCAGAAAATCAATTGTATAATATATGCATGCAATTTTTTCAATTCAAGTGGAATGAAAATGATAATATGGCGGCTCATCTTTCCAAATTAAAAAACTTATGGAATGAGTTGAATTCAGGACTTGAAAAAAAAATGAAAATACGTTACCTGACATGCTACTCAATTGCAAGATTTTAGATGTCTTACCAGGACAATTCCATTTGTTTAAATCAAGTTGGTTACTCTTGGGTGAAGACAAAAGAACAGTTGATGTGTTAACAGCACAGCTTTGCTCTCATGAAAGAGAATTTAAAAGTCATGAGAAAGGCAATACAAATGAACAAGTGGCATTAGTAATGTCAAAATCTGAAAAACAAAAGCAATATAAAAAAGATAAATTCAGAAGAAAACCAAGAAAAGAAGATATTTGCAATTATTGCAAAAAGAAAGGACAGTGGGTAAAAGATTGTAAACAGTGGATTGCTGATGGAAGACCACCCAAGAATAGGTTGACGAAAACCAATGAAGGAAATACAGGCAGTGTAATACTGATGTCCATTGACGAAGAGGCTAAGACTGATCGAACATCTTTTTGGATTGATAGTGGAGCTACAAGACATATCATGAATTGTTTCACATACTTTATTGACTTTATGAAGTTTGATAGTCCCTGTAGCATCAAGGCTGCTGGAAAAGAAACTTTAGTTGCTCTTGGTAAAGGTACAGTATGTGTCAAAACAACTATTGGTAGTAAAATCCAAAGAATTTACCTTAAAGATGTTTGGTATGTCCCTGAGATAAACAGAAATTTATTTTCTTTACTTGCTGCTCAAGATAGAAATCCGAATAGTAAATTTATTTCAACAGTTACAGAATGCTGGTTAAAGGTTAATGGTCAAGTAGGGCTTTTTGGAACTCTCAAAGTATATGGTACTTTATACAAGGCAGCTATCGAACCTATTATGCCTGATAAAATTATAGAAGTGCATGCTGCTGAAGCAGACAATTCCTTGTTAGAGTTATATCATCAAAGATGGGGGACATTAAGATAAACGTCACATTTAAGAACATGCTTGAGAAAGAATTAGGAATTAAAATCCCATTTGAAAGAAAATTGTGTGAACCATGCATTTTTGGCAAAGCGCACTGTTTACCATTTGGCATAAGAAAGCCAGCCAGCAAGCCTGGTGAATTAATTTCAGCTGATATCTGTGGACCTTTTGATGAATCTTTCCAGAAGAAAAGATACTTAGTTGTGTTTAAAGATAGCTACACAAAGTTTCGTTATGGGTATTTTATCAAGGAAAAATCTGCTGTTGTAAATATGTTACAACACATGCTTGCACACGCTAAAATTTTAGGACATCCAGTCAAAGAATTTCTCAGCGATAATGGAGGCGAGTTTGACAATGACAAAGTGCGTGCTATTTTGCATTCTGAAGGTATAACTCAAAGACTAACAGCACCTTATTCTCCTGAACAAAATGGCTCTAGTGAAAGACATACGTACAATAATCGAAATGGCAAGAACATTTAAGTACTCAAATTCTGAAGCTCATTTTCCTGCAGCAATGTGGGCTGAACTAGTCAACACTGCTATATATGTACTAAACAGAACTGGCAAATCATCAGTAGAAGGCATGAGTTCTTATGAGCTATGGTTTAAAAAGAAACCTCGAATTAAGCATCTTCGTATAGTAGGATCTGTGTGTTATGCCCATATTCCTAAACAAAGAAGAAGGAAAATGGATAATAAGGCTACAAAAGCTTATTTAATTGGTTATGATGGAGACGAAAGATACCGACTATGGATCAAAGAAACCAATAGTGTGATCTGTTCACGTGATATTATATTTAACGAAAAGCTCACAAATTGTGAAGAAAGGGTGCAGTTACCTATTCAAGATCAAGATAGCCTAATTTCTGGCTCTGAACATCAACAAAATTCAGAAAAAGATAAATCAGAAAAGTTTCTTTGTGAAGAAGATAATTCAGAAAAAGAATGCAACAAAGAAATATCTGGAAATATATCAGAAGAACATTTTGAAAGACAAGAATGTGTAGATATTAATTTGCAAAATAATGCACAGTCAAGATACCTAAGAGATAGAGCTGACTTGAGAAAGCCAAAGCGTTTTGAAGATTATATAATGATAAGTGAAGCTTTTATTATTGATTCTGAAGAGCCCGGATGTTATGAACAAGCGATCAACTGTAAGCAAAGTGTTAATTGGAAAGAAGCTATGGATTCAGCGATGAAATCATTGATAGAGAAAGAAAGATGGAGTTTAGAAAAATTACCAAAAGATGCTAAAGCTATACCATGCAAGTGGGTTTATAAGATCAAAAGGAATCCTGATGGATCTATTGATAAATTCAAGGCTAGACTTGTTGCCAAAGGATGTACTCAACATTTTGGAGTTGATTATGATCAAACGTTTAGTCCAGTAACAAAGTTAGGAACTATTCGTTCAGTTTTGAGCATCGCAGCCAATGAGAAAATGCATCTTTCTCAGTTTGATGTCGGTTCAGCATTCTTATATGGAAAACTTGAAGAATCTATATACATGCAGCAACCAGAAGGATATAGTGACGGTTCGAAGAAAGTCTGTAAGTTGAAACGTAGTTTGTATGGACTTCAACAATCATCACGCTGCTGGAATAAATATTTTGGAGATTTTGTGTCACAGCTAGCCTTCAAGACAAGTGAAGCTGATCCATGCTTATATATAAGAAACAATAACGGCAAGAAGCTAATCGTATGTTTATATGTAGATGATGGTTTAGTAGCATCAACAGATCTACAAGAATCTGAAAAATTTCTCAGAGAATTGAAGTCGAGATTCAGAATCACAACTAAACCAGCAGTATACTTTCTTGGACTTGAAATTAAACATCTTGAAGATGGAAGAATTAAAATTAGTCAGCCAGCTTATGGAAGAAAAATTCTTCAAAAATTTGGGATGGAAGATTGCAAGCCAGTGTCAACTCCTATCCTGAAGGAAGGTTTAACTGAAAAGAAAAAGGAAGATAAATCAAACAGAGAAATTTTTCCTTATAGAGAAGCTGTAGGAGCTTTAATGTATCTTATGTTAGGCACAAGACCAGATTTAGCTTACTGTGTTGGCATTCTATCACGTTACCTAGAAAATCCTTCGAAAGATGATTGGACAAAAGTGAAACGTGTATTCAGATACATAGCAGGTTCTCTAACTAAAGGTGTTACATACAAGAATAAGTACAAACCAGGAATTCTAGAATGCTATAGTGATGCAGATTTTGGAGGCTGTCAAGAAACAGGAAAATCAACGAGTGGAGTAGTGATATTATATAGTGGTGGAGCTATATCATGGATTAGCCAAAGGCAAACAGTTGTTGCAACTTCGACGACTGAAGCAGAAGTAATTGCAGCTAGTGAATGTTCTAGAGAAGTAATTTGGTTAAAACGACTATTTAGTGATGTAACCAAGTTACGTGAAACTTCAGTAATTCAAGTAGACAACGCCGCTGCAGTGAGACAGTCACAAAACCCGGAGTTTCATCGACGCACAAAACACATTGATATCAAGCACTTTTTCATACGAGAGAAAGTTCTAGAAAAGGAAATCATTGTGCAGCAGGTACCTACAGAGGCGCAAGTTGCTGACATAATGACTAAACCTTTATTTAAACCGAGACTGTTAATTCTTTGTGATAAGATGGGACTTTTGTGACTCTTTTCTTTTAATTTATTATTATTATTTTTTTTTACAAGGGGAAGTATTAAAGTATGTTAATAAAAATAATAACAATATAATATATAGTTTAGATAAGTTCTGGCAACAGTGAGTGTTGTCGTCATCAGGAGATCGTGCTTCGCGATACTGTCGTTCAAAAATTGCTATAGTTTGTAATTCCAATAAAAGCATCGTATTTTTGCTCTGCTATTCGTTTTTCTCTTTATTTTTAGAAATACCTTTTTAGGTTATGTATTTTTAAGAAATACTTTTTTAAGAATAACCTCCTTGAATTCTACCAATTATTAAAACGATAAACAACATCGCGGTCTCTAATACTTGTAGAGCTTCAATATTTTCAAAGATTTTACAAATAAATTTATACAAATAAAAAAAATTAATTTAAATTGTGGAACATTTCAATTTTATAATTTTTACAAATTACCTTCTTGCTACGTTACGACCTAATTCCTTATATAACAATAATCAGACAATTTTCATTATTTTCTAAAAATTTTAAGCATTACATTAATAAAAAAGAAGAATATTTTTTATTGCATGTGAACATCATTACACAACTTTCATATCAGTTTCTAAAATTACTAAATCACGTCATATTCTCCGTAGGCATACTAGAATTCTACGCATTAATAAGTAAAAAAATCTAATTTCTCAGAATGAAAGAAAATAATATAATAAAATAAATAGTACAAACTTGGAACACTAAACAATGCTTTTCATACGCACACACACATATTATCAATGAACTGATATTATCAAGTGCAATTACGATACCAAACACTACGTATTATATATGACTTCAAGACAGTTTTAATACTGTTGAGTAGATCTTTGGCCTATTGATATATATCGTAAGTCGAAAAGCGTTATAAACATATCAAAACCAAAAAATTAAAAATACAATTTAAATGAAAAATGATGTGTTAAATATAATTCACAACAAAAACAACAATACGAATTTAAACACAAACGATATGTTAAACATTGCACATAAATTAAGTTACATTACTGCTCGGCATCACACACAACCTCGTTTTCCCTTTTACACAACGATCAGTATTCGCTCGAAAAACATCAAAGAATTCCACAAACTCGGTGTTCATGTGCTCATCCATCTATTTTCACTTAAAGAAATATCAGATAATTGCTCAAACTCGGCATTGTGCACTACATTGACTTTGCCCATGCGCACATCGATCTATTTTCACTTAAAAAAACATCCCAGAATTGCACAACCTCGGCATTGCGCACCACATTGGCTTTGCCCATGTGCACATGGCTCAACTTTCACTTAAAAAACATCTCAGAATTGCACAAACTCAGCATCGCGCACAACATCGGCATTGCGCACAGCATTGGCTTTGCCCATGTGCACATCGATCTATTTTCACTTAAAAAAATCCCAGAATTGCACAAACTTGGCATTGCGCACCACATTCGCTTTGCACATGTGCACATCGATCTATTTTCACTTAAAAAAACATCCCAGAATTGCACAAACTCGGCATTGCGCACCACATTGGCTTTGCCCATGTTCACATCGATCTATTTTCACTTAAAAAAATATCCCAGAATTGCACAAACTCGGCATTGCGCACCACATTGGCTTTGCCCATGTGCACATAGATCTATTTTCACTTAAAAAAATCCCAGAATTGCACAAACTTGGCATTGCGCACCACATTGGCTTTGTCCATGTGCACATCGATCTATTTTCACTTAAAAAAAAATCCAAGAATTGCACAAACTCGGCATTACGCACCACTCAAAACCGTCTATACGGTTTTTTCGCTCTACTAGTTTCATATTTTTTCCACAAATTGGGCATTTATACGATATTTCAATCAAACGTTTCTCCATACACCACTCAATAACGCTCTTTTTACCTCTTCGCTCCAACTGATAAAAAAAATCCAGATTCAGATACTCATCCATTCTGCGGTAAGCACCGATTTTGACACACTCATGAATTAAAAAAAAACATTCTTTAAGCAAAAGAATTCTCTTCTGTATTTTCATAAGTTACCGTTATAATTTTTAACGCATGCATTCAATATTTTCAATCGTTTGGTAATGATCGTTTTCAATCGTTTGGTATCTTAATAATACATTTATGAGAGATAATTCGTTGCATTAAATTCATTGCACAACCACACAACACACAAAAGTAGATTTATAATTAAAAAAAAGTCTCGCGCAGAACATTATAAACCTACCATTTCAACTCAGTTAAAATGTATTTTTCTTTAAATACGAAGCTATAGCATACTTATAACTTGTTTTTAAGAAGAGGCGTAACCAATATTACATCATAAAAAGGCGTGTCCACGCGTAAGAGAAGTAAACACAGCATCGACTGATGCAGCCTATTCTGTGATTTAGCCCTATATTCTTTTTCTTTTAGTTTTTTTTTATTAATTCAGAATTGTATATGCATACAAAATTTATTACGTCTTATACAGCAAACTACAAATTACACTCCTATCCGATCCGAACAAGTATGGCTGGAGTAGCGCGCGAAGCGCGCTGTTTCCAGCTCATGAGGAGAGCCAGTAGGCACATGACGGTAGGAAGTCTGAATTGGTAGGAGTTAAGAGAATGAGGTGAGGCTAAATTACACTTTCACAACACTTCAGAATCCATGCAATCGGCTTGTCACGTGACCAAACAAGTGACGTTCTTTTACCTAGCAATTTGGTCAGCCAATAGTGATTCAGCATTGTCACAGCAGGGGGTACGGCGAGTACGTTTTAGGAACATGCGGTGCGCTCTAACAAACAAGCGTCTAGCCCCTCAGATGCTAGTTTCTTCCTGATTCCCCCTTGATCGTTTGCGCAGATTCACGCGCAGCGTGTTTACCCCAAGGAACTGGGCGTGGTCAAAGCCGATTTTTTTAAAACGCCACGCGTTTAAAACGTTACGAACTTGGTGCGCATTACTGAATGTAAATTAATTAATTTTATTAGTTTTTCTGAAATAGTTTTCTTTTTAGTTGGTATATATATTTATTTGTTCAGATGTTTTATTATAAATCTATACATAAAGGAAGAATTCCTGATTTATTCATTTATTCACGTACAGATCATCGCCCGAAGCTATTAGAGATACAGATATCAAAACTTAGGAGCTTATTACTTTTGTATCGAAGATGTTATTTAAGAAGCGATTTTTTAAGATTTGGCGGTCAAAACATGTTTTTATGTTTTTTCATATAAGGAAGAAACAGATGTACATAAGATTCTTGCTTTAAAATGTATGCAATATGAATACATAAAAACCAATTTCAAACGTTTTCAAAATTCGGCAACGAAGGGGGGGGAGAACGTGTTCTTCACATATTCCTTCATACCTCAGATATCCATAAGACACACTTATGAATATTTCTGTAAAATGTGGACTGATTGGCATAAAATACAAGTTTACATAATGTACAAGTAAGCCTTATTAAAGGTGCAAACCAGATATGTAAAGCTAGTTAGTATTAAAAAAACTTAAGGTTTCTATTATTTAATGTTATTAATAATTAAAACCCCAAAATAAAAATGTAGCAGCATGTGGCAATTCCCAAAACTGTTATGAGTTTGTTACCATGTTCAATTAGTTTTAAACAATTCTACACATAATAAAATGGCCAGTGCACAACATGTGAATGTACGTGGGGTTGAATAATTAGAAAATAAAAAACTTGACAAATATTAAATAGCAAGTATTGAATAGAAGAAAATATTGCTTACCGTTCAAATTTGGACAAATATTAAATAGCAAGTATTGAATAGTAGAAAATATTGCTTACCGTTCAAATTTGGGATTGAATCAGTTTCACCAAAATATATTTATCTACATTAAAAATGTTTGGTAATAATCTATTGACTGAACACTTTAAAAGTCCATGAATGATTGATTGTATGGACAATATTTGGTATTGTTGCACTTTGGGGGGGGGGAAGAAAGACAGTAATGCAAGGAGGATGAACAAAAATAGACTTACTCATTAATCACAGAATATATCAGCCTATCACGAGGACCTGAGATAAAGGTTCAAAACCCTGTTCTGACCTTCTACATCTGTTCCTGATCATTTTAAGGATTAGAGTTGGAATTATCTTATTATTAAAGAGAAGTTCTAAAGAAAGAGATAGTATTATATAAATAATAAAAAAATATCATCTGACACATATAAAACACTTACAGGCAGTTGAAAGATGTTTTAGATGATAAAAATGAACAAAAGGAATTGTGAATAGGTACTAATGACTATTGTTAAAATATATATTTTTCAATAGATGTATTAAGTTTCTTCAGTAGAATTATGTGTAAAATTTTTGTGATCCAAAATAGTTTTTAGAATTGTATTATTGTCTTCATTCTGCGAAGTTATTGTAGAAGTGTTTGTCAGTTTCCTTTTCGTTTTGTATTTGAGAATCTTTTGGGTATTATATTTTTATTAGATGGAATATCTTTATTAGCAGTTGGGAAATGTATTTCGGGTAGAGTAGACTTTAAGGTACCCCTTGTATTTTGGCGAAGTTGTTGTTTGATTTATCGCCAAGTTGTTGTTTCATTTATGGTAGCCTGAATAGTTGAATGTTATGGAAACCCTATTGTGACGTAATCGGGTGCATGCATGATTCTGGGAAATTTTTAATCATGGGATGTTTTGTAAGCGTTTTTGTGGTGTGTGTTTAGACGGTAGAATGGCCAAATGTAGTAAGATTAATTTGAAGTTTCTGTACGATTTGGAGCAAAAGGGGGAAAAAAGCTTTAATTGACTGGTGTGTAAATGAAGGTTTACTTAGTAGCCATTATAAGTGTCCTGTATGTACAGGGAGATCAGCGAATAAGCCCTGATTTCAAAATTAAATATCTCTACAACAAAAATCGATAGAATTATGCGGTAAACTGTACATTTATTAGCAAAACTGTAAAAATAGTGTACAAAAGTTTAGAAAATTTAGTTATGAAAATCGTTAACAGATGGCGCTCAGCATTGAAAATTATTTCGGAAAGGAGTCAAAAAAATAAAGCAGCCCTTGCAATCAAAATACAATTTTTTCAAAATGTGCATCATTCGAAACAATGAGGTGGCGTAAATGAACAATGAAATTTGACATCACGTCTTGCAGTGTCTTGACGGAAATGGAATAACATGCAACACTAATGAACGATTCAAGCTCATCTAGAGTAGCAGGATTGTTTCGATAGACAGCCCCACAGGCTTTCAATGCGCCCCACAGAAAGAAGTCACATGGACTCAGATCGGGAGAATATGGAGGCCAAGCTATTCCTGTGTCAGTAAATTGAGGATAATCTAACGCAATTACTCTATTCTCAAAGTATTCATGAAGAAAGTGAAAAGCTTTATTTGTTCGATGTGGTCGAGCCCCATCTTGCAGGAACCAGTCGATACCTGGTCGACCCTCCAACACTAGTTGAGTGCTGACAAATTGTTCTAAAATTGTAACGTAACGTTCAGTAGTTATCGTTTCTCATATGAAAAAGGGTCCGATAATGCCTCTGGTGCATACCACAGCCCATGTTATAACTTTAGGCGAATGCAGTGCTTTTTCTTCACACAATGAGGATTTTCAGTACACCAAAAGCTCCAGTTTTGTTTATTAACGATTCCATTCAAATGAAAATGTGCTTCATCTGTGAACCAGATGCAGCTCCCATCAAATCTGTCGTTGTTGATCATTGTTAGAATCTGATTCGCAAAGTCAACCCTTTGTTGCACAGCTTTCATGGGTATGGCCTGATGACTTTGGATTTTGTATGGAAACAGCCGTAGGCTATTTTTAAATATTTTTTTGTGTGCCCGTTCAAACCTGTCTCTGATGCTTTTCCTAGGATTTTGCTGAACAAATCCAGAAGCTTTGGTTGCATTTTCAGGAGTGACTATAGTTTGCTTAGGCCCAACGTTTCCCTTTCGATCATCAGCCATGCTGCCAGTCCATTCGAATTTCGTGAAGAGCATGAGAATGTTTTTCGCATCGGGTCCAACTGGAACATTGAATCGGTTTTGAAATCTGCAACGTGTTGCCATAGGACTGTGTTCTAATGGGCGAAATTCCAGAACCAAAATACACATTGTTCAATGAAATACATTATTTCACTTTCTACGATAGCCTCTTTTCACTAGCCAACAGTTGTAATGATCACTTTCGACTTCGAAGCACATTTTAAAGGCTATTGTTAGGTCATTGCGATTACAGCGCCATCTGTTAGCGATTTTCATAACTAAATTTTATAAACTTTTGTACACCATTTTTACAGTTTTTCTAATAAACGTACAGTTTACCGCATAATTCTATCGATTTTTGTTGTAGAGTTATTTAATTTTGAAATCAGGGCTTATTCGCTGATCACCCTGTAGGAAGGATATGCGTCTAGTCGAACGTAAGTACCGCTTAGATGGATGTGAATGAGTTTGTAGGAAGAAAGGTTCAGATGGTCACTATGTGAAGCGTTCGATCAGAAAGAGTACTTGGTTTGAAAAAAGTCATTTGAGTATGATTGATATTTTGATTTTTACGTGGCTCTGGGTGTACGAAGCGAATTCGAAAATCATGGTAAGCGAATATTTGCTTTTGGTAGTGCTTAAATGTATAACATGTTTTTCCTTTTTTATGTTATTTTATTGTTTGGTTTAAAATGTATTTTATTGAGATTATGTCTTTTTTGTTTGCCTATATTGTAGAATTTGGTACTCCTTTGACTTTTTAAGTGAAAATATATCGATGTGTACGTGGACAAAGTAAAGGGAGAGCGCAATGCAAGTTTGCAATTCTGGGATTTTTTATCAAGTGAAAATAGGTCGATGTGTACATGGATAAAGTTAAAAGAGTGCGCAATGCCACTCTTTTAACTTTATCCATGTACTCAATTTTTGAGCAATTCGAGGAATTATTTTTAAGTGAAAATATGTCGACGTGTATATGGATAAAGTCAAAGGAGTGGAGTGCGCAATGCCATTTTTATGCAATTCAAGGATTTTTTTTGAAGTGAAAATAAGTCGATGTGTACATGAATACCGAGTTTCTGCAATTGTTTGTCTTGTTATTTTCGGCAAAAATCGCTGCTTCGCAAGCCAAAATTACGAGTCAAAGAATTGCACAAAATTGGTATCCACGTACCAGCAAAAATCGCCGAGGGGCACCCTAAAATATACTTTTACCTGTATTTCTTGTGCATTTAACATATCATATATTATCTAGTTGTAGTGGTGCTGATTTTAGAATCCTGTCTAACACGTCACATTGTTTGTCAGATTTTAATGAATCTACTTATTCTAAACATGTTTGATTTAGTTCATTCTTTGTGTTCCAGTGAGAGGGTCTGTGATTTTTTTTTTTTTTTTGGCTACTTAATTCAAAATTCATTTTTATCATCTATAATAAGTGGATAATTCATTATGTATTGTAGTTGTAGTATAAGTAGCAGTATTTCTAGTGTGCTGATGTCAGTAATGTATTTAACAAGTAACAGTATTTCTAGTGTGCTTGCACATACTCTACATAACTTATAAGGTATTTCTCCCGCCTTCTTGGAGTGGTGATCTGCACACTGGGCGCATATTCCAGAGGTCCGCAGTTCGATTCCCGGCGAAGGCATTGCTAATTTTTCATTCTCTCTTGCTTCCAATGTAAAATTCTAATGTCTGTACAGTGGCGCGCGAAATAAAAGGGTGTTAGATGATTGTTCTCCATACCCAGGATTTGGCGATTAATTCCCCTAAAAACCTCAGTCGCCCTTTAAAAGGAGGAGTATATAAAGTATTTCTCCCACCTTCTCGGCATGTCTTCATGGTGTGATGTGTATCCAGAGGTCCGTGGTTTGATTCCTGGCAAAGGCATTGCATATTTTTCATCTTACCTGCTTCCAAAAAAATACCTAATGCCTCTACAAACTGATGAATCAATACAGCTGCATATATATCAATGAATGCATATCAGTGCACTGTATGTGACATGTACAAGTTTTGTTACTTTCATGTATAGTGTATATTTCTGTATTATGTGTTGATGAGACAGACCACCCATTCTCAACTACATATAAACAGTGTTTCATTTGTTTTATATTTGATTCTTAAATTCCAAATCTTACTTGTTAATTTACCTTTATTTGCTGTAATTAAGCGATGAATCATTTTATCTCTTGCAAATCTCATAATACCATGTATAGTGTTATCCAATCTCTTAACATTTTTTCCATGAAGGTAAATATATTTTAATGATCGGTGCATTCGTTCGATGTGCATGTTTGTGTTAACACCACTGTGAAGTCTAAAACAGTATGCCCAGCTAGCTGTATTTTGTAAATAATATGTTTCAAAGTAATTTGCAAATTCAATAATGTCCGAATCTTCTTCAAGTAATTTTATTGCTGCTTCTTTCAGTGTATGAAAAGTATGAATGTCTTGTTCTTCTAAGTGAGACCTACCGTATTTGACGGCATATAAAACGCACTTTTTTTCCTAAATTTGGTCTCTAAAAAGTTACCTGCGTCTTATACGTGAAGGACACAGTCTTATACGTGAAGGTAATTGCATTCAATAATTGTTTATTTGGCTTTTATGAAACGTGAGAACTAAAAGAAACCATGCTATTGAAACTTTTTTCCTTGTGTGTGGCCATGTAAATAAGGGTGCGTCTTATATGCCATCAAATACAGTAATAATTTTATATGTTTTTGCCTGTTTTTCAACACCATTGATTTTTTTTTTTAAATTGTTTCTCCGGATTCTATCAATATGCCATGCACAAAAAAGATGTTTCTGTAGTAAACCCATTTCAGACTTCTAACCATTAAAAAATGATTCAGCCATATCAGACATAAATATTTGTGGTTGTATTTGCCCAACTTTTTCTTCAATGCATGAAAAAAAAATTGATAGCACAGGTTGGTCACACCGATTAGAAATTAAAAATGCACACAGGAATCCTTGGTGCAAATCATTTATTGTAAGTTGAGTTATGAGTTCAAATCTGTATGCATTAACCCCATGTGTACCATCAATACATATACAAGTCAGAACTAAATTTTTTCACTATCTCTCTTTGTGCTTCTGTCATCATTATCAAAACAAAATCATTTCCTTTTAGAAATTAATATTGTGTACAATATTCATTCATGCTATGTTGATCCCTGGGTTTTATAAAATGAAATGCATTGATGTTCAGAATTTTGCATTTCAGGTACCCGTGTACCTACACAAACCCAATCATTTTCATGTTTAACAGAATTAGAAGACAAATTGAAAGATTTTTTGATGTTATGTAAATCTTGTTTTGTAAGAAAGGAAACCTCTCAAGCCGGGCATCTCATAGAGAATTTCTAATTTCATCTAAAATATTATCCAGAGAAATTTTTGCTGCTATCTTTGATGCAATATTTTTTATTTCATCTGTTGTTAAAAATAAGTGACCTAAATCATTCCGATGCCCAGTATGTATTTTCTGATATGACACTACACATTTGCCATCTGTATGTTCTGTTACTTTTAATGCAGCTGCACAATATGTATTTATTTTATTGCTACCAAGGGTTTTTAAGTGACACAAACCTTTACTTTCTGATATAAAATTTCCTGAACAGTGGCATTACACCATGTATATTAAATATGCTTACTCCATAAGAAATTTTGACTTCGTACTATTTTCAATTTCTGCCTTCCATGCCAAAAAATCATTAAATGAATTAAATTCTAGTTCAGTATGATTCAAATCAACATCATGAACATTACTGAAATGAAATATTATTTCTCGCTTTTAAAAATTATTATAACATACAGGACACACATAGTTACCTGTTAGAAGTATGACTTTTATTTTGATGATATTTCCAATTTTTTAGGTCACTAAATTTCAGATGGCAGTCCTCAATTTGCAGTTTGGTGATTGACCACTTTTTAAAGAATCATTAATGTAGTATTATTAGAGTGTAATGTGTTGGTATGGCGTTTCAAACTGCATTTATTATGGTACGTTTTTAAGCAATCAGAACATACAAAATTACTCTCAGCCACACTAAAATTTTTTGCACAATCAACCATACTATTAGAACTTAGTTTTCAGAGACTTAATTAATGTAGTATTATTGTACATATGCATGGCGTTTCAAATTGTATCTATAGTTGAAAGTTTTAAACAATGACGGCAAACAAAATCACTCTCAGCTATACTAAAATCATTTGCACAATGAACCTTATCACTCACAACGCAATCAGAATTATCACACAGGATTACACCTTCCTGATTTTGATTCGATTCAGAATCAAAAATACCTTCTGGGGAAACAGAAGTACTTGGCCACGAAATAGGCAGTTTTTCTTGATTTCATGCGGAAGATATAATAATCGAAGCAAAATAAAAAAAGAGAACTGTATCATCAATCACACTTTACCACAGCAGTGCAAACAGTAAGAGTAAATAACAGTAAATACGACGCGCCTTCAGGGAAATGACGACATGCGCAGTAATCTGCGCAGATGTTCAGGGAGGAACCGGGAGGAAACTAGCGTCTGAGGGGCTAGACGCTTGTGCTCTAACAACACTAGAGCTGGAGCAAATCGCATGTATTCGTTACCGAGTAACGGGTACATCGGTTGACTCGAAGTAGCGATTCGGTACCCGCAAATTCATTTCGTTACTCGCATCTGTCGTATGATGCGGTTTATTCGAGTACGAATGATGCGGTTGCTATTCGAATACGTATGATGCGGTTTCTATGCGAATACGAATGATGCGGTTGCTGTTCGAATACGAATGATACATTTGCTAACAATACCAGTGTGCCACATTTTTCATTGATAATTTCGAATTTTTTTGGTTAACTCATCGGGCAAACTCTTGTTTACATTATGTGTTTTAGTTGAAATATTGTTTAGTTGTTGATATTTAAGAAAATGATCGATTTTGATAGTGTGAAGCGTTATTTTGTATTTGCTTTTTACATTTAGATTTATAGTGCATATTATGTTTGTAATTTGAAAATTTAGATAATTATTGATTTTTTCTTGAGTGTGCCATAGGGAGATTTTATTGATTTGAAATATTTATATACCGCACTTAGGTATTGTTTAAATAAGAATATGCATGCTAATATAAGTTCTTTACTTCCTTGTACGAAATAAAAAGGAAGTAAGTATTGTAATCGAGAAAAAAATTTTTCGGTGTCATATTTCAACGGAAATATCCATTTCTGACGATTACAGAATCCATGTGAATTATTTTTTTGGATGACGTCTGTACGTACAAACACATTTTTTTTTTTTTTTTTCCAGAAACGGATTGTTAAATGTAATCCCATTTACTCTAAGCTGATACTTATGACTAATGATTATGACTCTAAGTTAATACTTGAAAGGGATTTTTTCGTGATGTGTAAGTATGTATATATGCATTTCGCATAACTCAAAAACGATTAGTTCTAGAACGTTGAAATTTTGTATATGGGCCCGTTATAACATCTAGATGTGCACCTCCCTTTTTTATTGCAATCGGTAATACTACAAAACGTAAATATGTATATTTTAAAGAAATTATAATTAAATGTAAAGTAATATATATATATATATATATCCGCAGTTGACACTATACCAATGATTGCATTTAAATATCAAAGGACCTTAAGCAACTTGCTTACTAACCACCATGAAATAGATGAAACTGCAGAATGACATTGTAAGACACCAATTTACAGCAATTACGTAGATTCTCATCACCAGCACATAATTACTGGCAACCTGAATATCATACAAAACCATCAACTAAAAACACTAATGAGTTATGGTACAAAATTTAGACCAGTCAGAAACATGACTACAAATTACTGTTACAAGACTTTCGAAAACAACATCAACGAATTTATAGTTAAAGCAAGCTATCAACTGAATTTTCCCATAGATACCTTCTTAAAATGGAAAGCTAAAATTCTTCAACGCATATCCACAGAAATCAGTCACCTCAAATTTAAAAGTACACTGAACTGGTCGCAACTTACATCTGATATTAGTAAATTAAAACAGCTTTTTACTATTACAAAAATAGATAAAGCAACTAATAACTTTAGCATTATATGAAAACAATTCTACACTGAGATTATTCATAAAGAACTTCTCAACGCAACTACTTATCAATCAGCCAACCTTACAGAAACATCTATAATAAACAGGATTAAAACTTTTCATAAGAAACTCAATATTACTTTCAATGCAAACTACAACAGATTTACTAATCTTTATGCGATTCCCAAATTCCATAAAACACCATTAAAATTTAGATTTATAGCTAATAGAACTAATAATTACAAGAAAAATATAGACTATTATTTTTCAATTCAACTTAATAAAATCTGTAAATTTATTTTCAATGATTGTAACACTAATCATAACTATTGCTGGATCATTCATAATAACACTCCTGTCATTAATACCATTCATACCATTAACATCCAAAACATTAACTGCTATGATTTTGAAAACTTATATACCTCACTTCCTCTAGAAGAAATCTATACCAGTCTACTTGATCTACCAAAACTTTTCCCTAATATACTCAATATCATGACTCTTGACAAATGGAAAACCTACCTAAAATGCACACTTTTTCATAACTACATCAAGTTTCAAAATCAACTTTTTAAACAAGTCAGAGGATTGCCAATGGGCTTACATTCCAGCACCTCGATCTGTAATATCTTTTTATTTGTCAAAGAATTTAACTTCCAAAAAAATCTACAACCACAAGAGTTAAATTACTACAAACACACCTACAGATTTATTGATGACCTTATTACAATTAATAATTTTGGTAAAATTGAAAACTCCGACATTTATCCGAATTGTCTTAAACTTAATAAAACTAATAATTCACAAAATAGCATAGACTTTCTAGATCTTCAAATCATTAACTACAAAAAAATTTTACTTTTGACAAAACAAGAAACTTCAATTTCAATACTAACAAATTAATAAATTGGAACTCCAACATATCCAAAAAAGTAATTAACAATACTATAATTAATCAAATACAACGAATTAAAACTATATGCACAGATACAATAGATTTACAACGCGAAATTTTGATCCTTATCAAAATTCTCAAAAATAATCTAATTCCCTTTCAATTTATCAACCATTGCCTTAAAAGAGCAGGCGTTAAATACTCACTCTAAATCATTTAACTGATAGGGATATGATAATTTATTCCTAAACCTGAGAAGGCGGTATAAGTTGGATGACTGTCAGTTGAAAGATTTGTATATAGTGTAATTACTCAATTTTATATATTGTAAAAAGCTAATTGTCTTCAGACATATACTGTTACTATACTGTTACTAAAAAAATGGGCCTATTTCCTGCCTTTAGACTGTCTACTAGCTCTTGGATAGCGAAAATGCCTTTTTCCTTTCTTAAATTCTTAATCATTGCGACACGACAATTAGCCAGAAATTAATTAATTTCCATTCACTAGTATTTTTAAAAAAATCTTAACAGACGGTCTCTCTCAGATAAGAACTCCACAAAATACATCCCTCAAGAATTCCAAGTCCCACCCACTACCATAAATTTCTTCACCCAAGTCTTGCCGACTGATATAATTCAAAGCCCCTACTGCCGCTAAGAATTTTCGGACACCCTACACTTCTGAGTCAGACACGAAGAGAACACACTGCCAACTCCCCCACTAGAAAGAATGTAAGTTACTTAATACCTTTCTGGCTTTTATATCTTCATGTACATTCACTGATCTTATTTATATTATTTTCTATTTTATTTTTATATTATTTTTATATTATTTTTATGTTCTCTTTGATTTGTTTTTGCAAAGTTTGCATTATTTATCTTTTTTATAATCTTCTATGTTTATTTCAACTTTACTTTGATTTCGATTTCATAATGACAATTTCCAATGTTTAATTTCTACAAATAATATAGTACTCAAATACATAAAGATGATAGTGTCGGGGACGATTACTCGAGTTTTACAAGATTTCTCTATAGTAATTGATTTTTACTCCAAATTGAATTGACTAAAATGCTTCATGAGAATCAGTTCTTTGAGTAACAACTATTCGCGGAAATATTTGGCCTGACTAGAATTGCCGGTTTGGCTTTAATTTATAACTCGAGTAAAGACGAAACACTTTCATATTTACGTATTTCTATCAATTATTGATCATTGAACGGGAGTTGGTTTGTTCCCCTTGAAAAGTCAACTAATTTCCGATCAATGACAATAATTACATGTTTTAATTTTTACTTTTACAATTGTAATATTATTCTTCGTGATGATTTAACTCCAGTCCCCGTTAAAACATTATTAACATTTTGCTTTCAAATTACTTCAAAACATCTTTCAAAATATAACTTACCAGTATGGATGCACACTTTTAAAATAATTCTACTTTAATTAAACTTAGGAGATAATATAATCAATTAATCAATACGGTTTAGGAAATAAATTATATATATATATATATATATATATATATATATATATATCCTTATAATTAAATGTAAAGTACACACATATATATATATATAAATATAAAATAAAAGCCTTGGTTTCTATTTTATTTATTTATCCCTAAGTAAGTTACTCGGCTTTTATTATTTTACCAGAGTATAGATAGAAATTTGGTTATGTAGCCTATTCCTCTAAAACAACGTTTCGTCGCTGCCTTCCCCCACCAATTCCCTTTTTTTTTTCGGTTTCGGATTATTTGGTTACGGCAATGTAGACTAGTTCTATTGCCTAAGGGAAGGGATGCCTTCGTGGAGGACTTTTTAAAGGAACTGGCTCATATGCAAGTTACACACGGGGAAAGCCACGAAAACGCCCGTGCAGCCAGCTGTTAGCCGGGAATTGAACCCCCAAACGAACTATTAGTCTTCAGCGACTTAACCGCTCGAGCGCTGATGGGCTCTTCGCTGTTTGCAAAATAGGTGTTCACTTTACGATAAAGCAAGCACCTGTTTTCTTCAATTGAAACAGGTTAGACGATATGACTCTTACTACTTCATTCTCACTTAGCTTTTGATTTCTAATATTGATTCAATATTTTCTGTAGACATTCTGATTACAATAATGGATTTCAAACATGTGCAAAAGGTGTGTATCTGACTATAATTGGGTTTTTATAACATAGGGCCCATTTTATTAATTTCTAAAACAATATTATCGCTGTTTAGAACCACATTATCGCTGTTTTGAAAGAAAGCAAAAATGTGACAAATGTATAATGAACATTAATATACATGCTTTACTAGAAATTCACCCTTTCGTCATTAGCGGTTCTGATGAAAGGAATGGGGAGAAGCAGCAAACGAAATAACGAAATCTAATCTTTAATGCCGTCTCCCAGTTTCTTTAGCCCACCAGCGGTCGAGCGGTAACGTCGTTGAACATTGGTAGTTCGGTCTGAGGTTCGAATCCTGCGAACGGGCTGGCTGCATGAGTGTTTTCGTGGTTTTCCCCATGTGTAAAGTGTATACCAGCCATTTCCCTTAGAAACTCCTCCACGAAGGCATCCCCCCTTTAGGCAGATAGCCCTAGTGTACTTTGCCATAATTTATTTCACCAACACCAACCCAGTTTCTTTATTTGTATTTGGGAAAGTTTTATTGTCATTATGAAAAGTGAAATTTGATATGGATACCGCATAACTTTTTAAATTATGCTTATTTTTGCTGCACTTCATTTAAACTTATTTCCTCGAATTATTCTAACTTAATTAAGCGATACCCGAAGGCAAGTTACAAATGGTATCAAACACTGCAAATTTTGAAATTAAATTTCCCGGTCAATCTCTGTCTACGGGACTCAAGCTTCTTGTATTTTTATTTTTTCATAACGAGTATAAAACTTTGCCAGCTATAAATATAGGAACCAGAAGACAGCAATAAAAGTTAGATTTCATAATTTGTCCAAAATTAATTCTTTTTAAAATTTGACATTGACAAAATATGCATATTTTCGTCATTTAAAATACTTCTGTATTTTTGTTGCACCGTATTTAAACTTGCTTCTTCGAGTTATTGACATTAAATTACATTAATTCCGTTATCGATTAGAAAATAATTATAGCAAATCATCTAATTACGACATTTCTAGTGGTCACTTTCTAAAAGATCTGTATTTTTGAGAACATAAACAAACATTAGTAGTGAATATCACCTTTTTAAGACCACGACATGTAAAATCCTCTAAAAAGCATGAATGGATGCATTTAAAGGGGACCCATTGCTTTTAATAAAGAATGTAACATTAATGTTAATTATACATGTTTTTGGTGTGTGTGTGCCAAAATAGTGATACCGGGGTTCTGATGCTTTAGAAATGTGTGAAATTAAAAAAATGGATACTATATAACAAAAATGTTGTTATATTTAGATACAACACCTTCTGAACACGTCTGAAATTCATTCTTCTGCCTCAGCATAATTCGTCTGCATAAAATAATAAATAGTATTAGAAATCAAAAGCTAAGTCGAAGTAGAAACAGTCATCTCTTCTAAACCATTTTAATTGCAGTAAACAGACGTTCGTCTTATCGTAAAGTAAACACCTATTTTTCAAACAGCGGATAAAACGGGAAAGAGGGAATTGGTGGGGGAAGGCAGCGAACAAATGACACTTTTTGGAGCTGGGACGAAATGAGGAAGGACGAAAAGGTACTGAGCCAATAAGACAAGGTCTAGTATTTTACTTTCTAATTTAACTATTCATCATAAATTTAAGAATTATTTTAATTTTTATTTGTCCTTACATTTTTGGTAAATTTTACTTATAAGTATTTTATATTTCAGTTGCTAATTATTATGTTACTTTAATTATTCATTATTTTAATTAAGTTTATTATTTTAATTATTAAGTTTTTTACTAAGTAATTTTTTATTATTTTAATTACTAATTAATGTTATTATTGTAATATTTATTTTATTTATTTATTTTTTATTTTATTTTTCCCTATTTTCCTGACGGTCTTCCGTAGGCGCTTCTGACTTCTGACTTTTGTGACACCACAAAAAGAGGTGAATTATTTCCATCCAAAAATACGACGTAAAACTCCCTATCGCATAGGGCCGCATACCGATAAAATAGGCTCAGGATACGAATACCGATGGATTTTACCGAAAGTAACGAGTAACGATACGATAGTAACGAGTTCACCGAGTAACGAATACATACGAGTACATAATTTCTCGTTACTTCTACAGCACTAAACAACACTGACTCTACTAGTGTTGGCTGTTCTGCGCATGAGCAACTTTTACGGGCATATACAAACCATGGAGGTACATAGTTTATTTCTAGTTAATTAAATAATGAATTGAAACTATTAAAAAATGTGTAACTGTCTTTTTAAGAAAAGCGTTTACATTGAAATGATACATTTATTTTTCATTGCAGCGGCTCCCTCTAGGTATAATATTATCTTTGTTGTTCCGAAGTTTAGTTTCTCTAGATTGGCAATAAGAAATAACGTAAATACATAAGCTGCAATAATAAGTGTAGTTAAATATAGTAATAAGCAATAAAATCTGTATCTAAAATTATCTAACATTCTTGCATTCAAAATTCCTTAGTTTTTAGTCATCTAAATTTTCTCAGTAATCTGCCGATTACGCCCTAATTTGTAAATAAAGATAAAACAATTGATATCTAAGACACTACTTAACAGTCTTACTTTTATTTTCAAAGAAAATATATCTATACTTTTTGCAAATATGCAGTTTTACGATTGTAAGGACAAATATTGTAGAAATCAACACGGAATCTCTGCATTGATGAACTCTGACATAATTGTTCATTATATATAAAAACTAATTCTGTTAACATGAAAATATATATGTGAACAAGTTTTTTACATACACAATTCTTTTGACCTAAATATTTATTTTTGATTGATTTCAAAGGTTGCAATCATAAAAATTCCACATTCATTACATAATATATAAAAACAAATATTTGAGAAAATGAATAATAATTGCCTTCCTTAAATCTTTTAGGGAAATATGTTTTTAATACAATGCAGGTTTCTTTTCATAATACAGTGGACATATTCAACAAAGAGTTAACAGAGCGTAATGTTCGGAAAAAACTTGCTTAGCAAAACAATCTATTATACAGTTTTTATAATATTTCAAAGATTACTCCACTTGACAATAAAACCGTAATATAACAAAACGTATCTCTCCATTAATTCAGTAATAAATAAGTAATAAGTATCTCTCCATTAAATAGATAATAAAATATAACACAGATTTCAATCTGATTTCATAAATTTCATGCATTTTAAAAACTACTGCACACTCCAAATATTATATACATATATGCCAGAAATATATATTTCTATTTGTGTATGTACGAAGAAATAATGCATGAGTAAAATCACATATCTAATGCATTTTTTGAGCAGACTGATTAGTTTTAATGCACGCGTATGTATAATGATAATCTTAAGTTCTTGCTACTCTACTATAACACTAAAGAGAAGAGTCGTAAATATTTTGTAAAAACTTCCCCAAACTCATTCACATAGCAATTACAACATAAGTAAAAATATGATAACAAAAAATAACCAGTACGGCGATAAATAGCCAATTACAATAACCCTTCATTCGTCAATAGCACTCGTGTGTCGAGAGTATTTGCCCTGAGGCCGGTAAATATCCGGGTAAGCCTCCTTCGTCGGGTCTCAGATATCAGACAGATTCATTTGGAAAAGCTTCATTGTGTGTTGTGTGAAATAGTGTTGATTAATTTTCGGATTGCATGGCTCTATGTAAAGTGAATTCTAAATTTTTAATGCGTTTATCTGATAATAATAATAAGTTGAGATTGTGTGAAAGGAAGGATATTACAAGTTTAAATGGCGGTGCAAGAAATATGGTGAAAATGGACATTTTGTGAAAAGGAGTGTAAGGAAGGGTGCGTGGTTTGCTGAAAGTAGTTTGAGCATGGGTGAAATTTTATTAATTTCTTATTACTTGGTGAATATACTTCCAGTTGACTACTGGATTTAGGATTTAGAAATTAGCAGTAGTACTGCAGCGACGTAATGAAGATTCTGAAGAAGATTAGGTAAGTTAGTATTTTTAATCATTTGAGGATATTATTTTTATGCATTGTTCTAAATGTAAGGAGTAAATAAATTAAAATGGTATTATTTGAAAATTGTTATTAGCAATGATTTAGTTTAAAGTAATTAGGATTGTAATCTAATTTTTATTAATTTAATGGATGTGCTTATTTATATTTTAAGTAGTGTTTTTTAATTTAATGATCGTGATTTTGTGAGTTATATGTTTGTAGTATTTTGGAATACGTTTGAGTAGTATACGTTGAGTATTTTCATGCATTTTCGTGAAATTTTTCTAATTTATGAGAAAAAAGCAGTGTACATGGATATAGTAAAGAGTGTGCGCAATGCCATTTTTGTGCAATTCTGGGATGTTTTTTTAAGTAAAAATAAGTCGACGGGTATATGGTTTAGTGATATTTTAATTAAATGATAGTTATTTTGTGAATTTTATGTTTGTAGGAATTTGGTATACGTTTTAGTTGAAATAACGTGCATGGAAATAATTTAAATATTTGACACTAAGTATTTGTAATGTTTGCGGTATGAATTCGTTGGTGACGTTTATAATATAATAGATAATTTAGAGGTAAAAGTTTTTAGATATTTTATTTATTTTATACGTGGAAATGTTCATATTTGGAAAGGGTATATACTTTTTCGCGATAAGGTAATTTCATATATGTTCTTTTTACCGGGTTTAAGGATTCGGAAAATTGTCATGCATTTTCGTGAAATTTTTCTAATTTATGAGAAAAAAAGCAGTGTACATGGATATAGTGAAGAGTGTGCACAATGCCATTTTTGTGCAATTCTGGGATGTTTTTTTTTTAAGTAAAAATAAGTCGACGTGTACATGGTTTATGTGTATGTGTTATTGTGAAAAACGCGCAAGGAGTTTGAGATTGTGCACTTTTTCCCAATTTTGAAGTGAATATTTGTCATGATTAAGCAGTTTTTTTAGATAAAATTTCTAGTATAAGTGTAATTTGGCTAGTAGATTTTTGGAAAAAGTGTTCAGTAAATAAAAAGAAAAGAAACATGTCTTTACTTCGTGAAGACAAAATGGCGGCGGAAAAAAAAATAGAGGGTTGCTGTAGCAGATTTGGTCGCCAAATTTTCGCCAAGAAATCGCCAAGTTACCATAATCTAAAGATCAATCTGCTAAACGTACGACTAGTTGCGCAGAGACTATCTGCGCCTGAACATGCCTTCAATGTGCCATGCGAATCTAGCGCCATTTTTTTCTCGAACGTGGTCGGATGGTGTGGTGGTGAGTATACGAGTGATATCTATTGTTCCAAATTTTAAGTGGTCTTTTTTAATTTAATTGTCTTTTTAATTAATTTTAATCAATATTATTTTTTTTTCTTGCATAGAGGACTGTAGCCTTGGCTACTAATGTTTAGAATTAATTTATGACTAGGAACTGCATGAATTATAAATAAATAGCTAAGTTATTGCATTTTATTTTCCAGCTATCGAAATGCGACGCTACGAGCAACGTTTTGAAACCAAAACCTAGCAATCATGAATCAGAACTAGAACTAGTTGCCATTCAGCATAAAGAAATATAAATATGAACTACTTATTGCCATTCAGCATAAAAGAAATATAAATATGAATATTAACAAAATATTAAAATTAATTTTATAAAATAATTAAACACATGAACAAATATATGAAATAAAAAATAATTATTTCTCATTCAATAACTGGGCCACTACGCTACTCCCCCACCAGTAACTAAGTTACGTTACGAAGATGGAGAAATAGGTAGTAACTAGTATTGCAGTGTTAACCACTATCAAAATAATTTAGTTAGTCCTTGATCCTAACAGGTAAACGTATAGTTCTGCCTGTGCGAGAATGTTTTTGATTCACATCCGAATGTGAGTCCGGTCTCTGCAAATTAGTGTAGTCAGGTTGTATCAACTGAGAATTTTCCTCAGCTAATATATATGCTGGTTTCAAGCGATCCAGGGATACATTAACATGTTTTCCTTTTATGCTAATAGTAAAATATTTGTCCTTGCGATCAATAACAGGAAATGGTCCTTCATAAGGAGGTTCCAGAGGTTTTTTTTACCCGATCTATTCGCTGAAACACATGAGAACAAGTTTTTAAGTATTTATGGACAAATATCTGTTCAGATGAATTTTTACGAATTAGTCTCGGTCCAACAACTTCCATCTGTTTCTGGAGTTTATTAGCAAAAGTCTCCGATGCTGTCTGGATACTTGGTTCGCTGAAAAACTCTTCAGGAAGTCTGAGACTCTGGCCATAAACTACTTGCGCAATAGAATGATTGGTATCTTCTTGAATAGCAGTACGCAAACCCAAAAGTACTGTTGGTAACGTGTCCGTCCAAGATATGTTGTTGTGGGCTTTTAATGCTGTTTTTAATGTTCGATGAAGGCGCTCAACTTTGCCATTACACGAGGGGTGGTAGCAAGGCCAACTAGATATCTACAGGCCTGCTCCAAGCTGATGATCACATGATCTGACGTCATAATCTTAGGCTTTCAATTTTGTAAGTTGAGCTTGCTTCGCCGTAGGACTAGTGCTAGTGAGATAATTGTTTACATGTGTTTTTTCTTCTGAAAAATTTTGTATTTTACCGGAAAGTAAAATATTATATTGTGAATTCGAATTTATAAGAAAAAGTGTGTTTTAGAATGCCAAGAAAGTGTAGTGTACCTAAATGCCGATCAAATTACGATAGCACTACTGAACATGTGTCCACTTTCAAATTTCCTTCGGATCCTGTACTCTCTCAGAAATGGATAAAAAATATTCATCGCAAAGATTTTGTAGCTGGCAAACACAGTAGTGTATGCATTAAGCATTTCGAAGAAGAATTTATCGTTCGAGAAGATAAAGCTGTTCGTGATAATGGGACGGTATTAGTAGTTCCTAGAACTATTCCAGCTTTAAAAAAAGATGCTTATCCAACGATTTTTCAAAACCAGCCATCTTATTTATCGAAGAAACTTCCCACAAAAAGAAAAACACCGGAAGAAAGAGAAGCAGAAATTGATATTCGTTGTGATAAACAATTTGAACAGTGGAAAAAGAATGATATTATTAGCGATTTTGAAAACCTAATAAATGGTTTTGCAAAAAAAAAAAAAAAAAAAAAAAAAAAAAAAAAAAAAAAAAAATAGATCTTCCCTCTTCATGGATATTCATTACCAAAGGTAAGATCTTTTGGCTATTGAAATTAGAATTTTAAACTGTCCAAAAGTGCTTGTATCTTTAAAAATATTGGACGATTTAAATGTAAGAGTTTTTTCAATGAAAATGAAATTCCCATTGAAAAGTTCAAATGGATATTTGGAGAAGAAAAGCTATGTGATAAATGGTCTAAACTTGAGACAATGATTAGCCATTTGGATGGTTTTCTGCTTCTGATATTCATGATGACTGCAATTTAAATTTAGATAAAATATCAAAACTACTGTTGAAATGTGCAGAAACAGAAAATAACCCACATTCTGAGAAATTTAAATTTTTGTATGAACAGATTCAATTAATGCAAATGAAACAGCCTTCGTATAGTGCAGAATTCCTTGCCTGGTCTTGTTATATATTTTATTGTAATCCAAACAGCTACAATATTATACGTAACAGTAAGCATTTTATATTGCCTCATCCGTCATACTTAAGGAAGTTATCTCTGAAAATTGGCCGAGCAGATTCTGGATTGCAAACAAGTCACTGGATGTATTTGAAAAAAAAAAAATGTGAAATTTTAAATGATTCTGAAAAAATTGTCAATTTATTATTAGATGAGATATATATAAAACCACAAGTTTCGTATAAAAGTGGTCGTGTTTTAGGTTTTTCGGATAATTCACAGATGGAGGCCACAACTCTGCAAACATTTATGATAAGCTCAATATTATCAAAAAACAGAGATATTGTAGCAATGTTTCCCGTAAAAAACTTATCATCACATCAATTATTAATATTTACAAAACAAGTAATTGACCATGTACAGTCTTGTGGCTATCGAATTATAACTCTAATATCAGACAATAATAGAATTAACAGAAATATGTTCGAAATGCTTTGTGGTGGTGCATTAAAATCCTCATTTATAAACCCTACCATGCATAATCTTCCTATATTTATATTATTTGATACAGTTCATTTATTGAAATCCATACGAAACAACTGGTTCAATCAGAAAGATTCAAACCAAACATTTTTTATACCGTCATTTGAAAACTCAAATATTGTTTACAATTCCAGGGTTTTACATTTAAAAAAATTGTATGAAATAGAAAAAAATGATAATATTAAAATGGCTCCAACTTTATCAAGAAAAGTTTTATTTCCGTCTTCTATAGAGAAGCAAAATGTAAGTACTGCTATTAAACTTTTTGATGAAAAGACTTTAGCTGCTCTGCAAATTGAATCGCAGAATAATAGAACTGGGTATGGAAAAGATGTCTTAGGAACTAAACATTTTATTGATATAATTTTAAAGTGGTGGAAAATTGTGAATGTTAAACACTCTAAAAAGGCCGTACAGTTTCGAGATGTATTTATGCAGCCTATAAGGACACCAGAAGATAAAAGCTTAGAATATTTATCACAGTTTTGTTCGTGGCTTATATCATGAAACGATTTTTGCCCAACAACAAAAAACTGTCAGTCACAAATTGGGAAACTGTCAAAAGAAACCCAAGTTGCTCTTCTCCATACAACAGCAACATTGAATGAACTTTCAAAGTATTTGTTAAAAGAATTTAAATTACCTTTTATTCTTTTAGGAAAATTTCAGACAGATAACCTTGAGGCACGTTTCGGTCAATTTCGACAAATGAGTGGCTGTAATTATAATGTATCCTTACAGCAGATTATAGAGTCGGAAAGAAAACTAAAATTAATTTGTTTGCTTAAAATGCAGTCTTCTGAGAAAGGTTCATTTATTTTACATTTTTTTCTTGTCATGTTATTGAAGATTTTAATGATTATCAACTTATTGATAAGGGATTTGTTGATGTTTTGCATCAATCCAATGATGTTAATGTTACAGAAAAAGATATAATGTGTCTAATTTACATTTCTGGATATGTTTGTAGATCTGTATTGAAGCATATAAATTGTAATCTTTGCAGGAAAAAATTAATTCTTGACAAAGAATTAATAGTTGAATATTGTGAAGATTTTGCATACTTAGCTGCTATTGATCGAGGTGGTTTATTTTGGCCAACAGAATGTGTGCTTTTCATTAATACCTCTGCATTTAAAATATTTTCAATCCTAATATCTGAAATGTATGAGAAATTATATATTTCATCAAAAAATCAACGTTCTATATTAAAAAGTCTCATCACAGAGAAAGTTGAAAACAAGATTATTTGGGATGATAGTATTTGTGAGTGTGGCAAATCATTGCATGATTTGTTGAAAAGTTGTGCCACATGCATTTCCAATATATTGCTGAATAATTACTGTAAGGTTAAAAATAACAATTTAAAGGAAACCAATGACCAAAAAAGAAAAATGAGTAAATTAAATAATTCTGGAATTTAGGTGAATTTTTTACGTAATTTTAAAGTTAAATAATTAGTATTTGCAAACTGTGCATAATTGAGCCATGGATATATATATATGAAATTACCTGATCGCGAAAAAGTATATACCCTTTCCAAAGATGAACATTCTAAGTTCAATGGAGGCTCATGAAGTCTGGAAATTAGTTGAAAGATCCATCAATAAGAAAATTACGATGTTTACAAAAACTACAAAATAAGATTTTTGATGTAAAAACTGCATATTTAAATGGATACTTGAATAAACCAATTTACATGGAACAACCACCTGGATTTAAATCAGATTCAGACTGCCAAGCATTAATAGATTGGATAAAAAACCAAAACAAAGTAGTAGTTCAAGGCACATTAATAGAAATCCTTTGCCGTAAGCCAAATCAACTAGCTAAATCATGTTTATTTTTGTAGACCTCAAATCAGGGGCTACAATGATAAGCCTGTTTTGGCATTCATATTTCAAAAATTTGAATGGCAAATATTTGTTGATGTGAATTAATGATATTTAACTTAATAATTAATATCTTATAAAGTAATGATTTGCTGGATTTTTCATTGCATAATACTGCACGCATCTTTTACTATTTGTCTGTTATTAAATAAATTTACAGTGTATATTTAATCAGATGTTCTTTCATAAGAATTTTTATAGCATGATATGGTGCTCATTGGTAAGATTGCATAGTTATGATCTCACTTTATTTTCAGGGAATTTTATAATATATTTTTGTATATGCTACAAGATTTCTCGGCTAAGCTTTGGAATATGGTAACAGGTAGTTTGGCGACATTTTGGTAAGGCGATAAAGGTTACTAGCTATAATATTGTGAAGATTTTGCATACTTAGCTGCTATTGATCAAGGTGGTTTATTTTGGCCAACAGAATTTAGCAGTGTACGTGGATAAAGTCAAGAGTGTGCGCCATGCCATTTTTGTGCAATTCTGGGATTTTTTTAAGTGAAAATAGGCCGACGTGTACATGGATACCGTGCATGTGCAATTCTTAAAAACGCGGCAAGCAGTGGGCGATTCTGCACTTTCTCCCAATTTTGCACCTAATCTTCGTCATGATTAAGCACTTTTGTTCCATAAAAGTTCTAATAAAAGCGTAATTAAATGTTGAGTTAAAAAAAAAAGCCTTTACTTTGAGAAAACAAAATGACATGCAAAACAAAACTAGTAGGTTGCTGTAGCGGGGTTGGTCGCCAAAAAATCGCCAAGTTACCATAATCCAAAGATTAACCGATTTCTCGTATAATGTTCATGCTTTAAAACATCTTTAAAATAAAACTTTTTTTTCATATACAGTCAAAAGTCGTTAATCCGGACTCGTCGGCGATTCCGGATTATCGATTTTTCCGGATTATAGATCATCAGTTTAAATCTCAAAAGATGGCATGCAGGAATTCTAAAATTAAAAATATGAAACCTTAATTTATGAAATAAAGAACAATTATAATCTAAAGGGTATCAAAATTTACAAAAAAAAAAAAAAGCTTTATATTTATTTGTTTACTTTATTAAACATTTCTTTCAATATAAGTTGTTTTAAGTTGCTTCGTTTTATGTGATAATACTTTCTCTTTAATTCTATAAACAGACACAATTTCTTGTTCAGTTACAAAGTTCCGCTGTTCAAGTCCCGTTAATTGTTGTGTCGAGAACACCCACTAACTTGTCAATCGAAATTTTTTCGTTTTCACTAACCTCTCTGTCACATTCTTCATGTCTTTATCCATTTTTTGCAGCAATTTCACTTTTTGTTTGATGGACATCGAAACATACTTTCGTTTTGTACGATCCTTTGGGAGCTCCAGAAACGGAAATTCTATTTGACATAATCGAAAGTTCAAGTTTACTTTTATAAAATTGCTCTTACAGTCTGCAAAAAATAATAATCCGGATCCAATTCGAAGATTAAGGAACAACGCAATCCATCAACATTAACTGAAATAGATAATTAGATAATTTTAGATTATGCCGTCCGTTATACATAAAACGTATTCTGTGCTTGCGCACACGCATATGCACAGTGGTAAAAGGTCTTACGTGCACGCATAAACGCCTATGCGCATGTGTCAACGCGGCTCATGCGCAGAAAGTTTTTAGCTTTAAGGTCCGGATTATAGATCATTTTGGATTATGGGTGTCCAAATTAACGACTTTTGACTGTATTTCCCAAAATGTTCACTTGTACGTTTATAATTAAAAACTACCGGTACTTACGTATTATCGCAACCAGGTCAAAATTCGCATAAATTGCGAAATTTGGCAACCCTACTTACGGCAACCCTACGTGTTATACGTAGTTTTGTAAAAGAGCATGTGGAGATTCCCAAAATTTTCCTGCATTTTCGTGCAAATTTTTGTAATTTATGAGAAAATAGTACATGGATAAAGTGAAGAGTGTGCGTAATGCCATTTTTGTGCAATTCTGGGATTTTTTTTAAGTAAAAATAAGTCGACGTGTACATGGTTATGGCGAATACGGTTTTCAATCAGTGCTAAAAGCAATAGCCAAAAGATTTCCGCCGAAAAAATAATTCTGCAACTTATTCAAATTCGAAACCGGAAGGGTTTAATTGCTATTTTATATTTTAAAAGAAAATAATATAAAAAAAACTGTATTAAAAATTATCTGTAATTAAAAATTTTACATTTTCTTTCAATTCATACTTTTTTACTCAAACTTACAAATAGCGTCAAAACTTACGAATAGCGTCAACCTGGTTGCGATAATACGTAAGTACCAAAGTACCTTAAGATATTAGATTGAATATTGAAACTTCATTATGAGAAAGAAAAAAATTTGGCTTTTGCTTCAACAGGATTGCATGTAAAATCATAAATGTAAATCAAAATTTTATTAAAATTAATATGTTTATGAATTTTGTTATGAAATATCACATATCTTTTTACTATTTAAGCAGTATAAATCAATCTAATTAATTTAAGCAATACAAATTAATGTAGTAGTATGTGGTGTACAAAGAGTTTAAATATTTTTAAAAGAAAAAAAAAAAAAAAAGAAGAAGAAGAATGTCTAAATTAATTGAATACTAAGCATCTGTAAATTATATCCATGTTGGCATATAGAATGATATAGATGATATATTGTAATATCAGTGAGTCGTAGAAACTTATTCAAGTTTGAAGTTTATTTTTGTGGACCTCACATCAGAGTCTACAATAATAATGTTCCATTATTAATATTTAAAAAATTCAAATGACAACTTATTGCAGATGTGAAATGATAATTTCAACTGGCTAATCAGTATCTTATACTATCGTAATGACTCTCAGGATTTTTCACTGCTTAATATTGTGATTTTTAATGAGATGTATTAAGAGTGTATTTTTAATCAGATTTTCTTTCATACGAATTTTTTGAAGCATGATATGATGCTCATTGGGATTGATTGCATAGTTATGATCTTGCTTTTTTTAAGAGAATTTGAAATATATTTTTGAATATTCTGTGTAATGTTTTTGCTATAAAACATCTTTAGAATGAACCTTTTTTTCAATATGTAGATTCAGATATGTAGTATTCAGATATACTTTTAATATATTAATAAGATTTATGTATTTCACTTAATGTCCACATGTGTATTTATTATTAAAAAGCATCTTAGGCTCTCTGATTGAATCTTGAAAAATTTTTATGGGAATGAAGAAAAGAGAGTTCATTTTGCTTCAATATCATTGCACCGAAAAATAATTATAAAACAATATTTTATTATATTAGAATTAATGAATTGATATTAATTTTATTATGAAAAACTATATATGTTTGTTTAGTATTCAAGCAGTATAAATCAGTCTTCATAATTTAAGCAATATAAAATCATCTGAGAGGCTTAACATATTTTTTTCTTTTTATTACAAAATGAAAACATCTCATGTTTAGTTCATTACATATGTTATATTTTCATTGATATTAACATGCCGTATAATTTTTATAAATAATTTTGTGTCCATTTTATTTCTGTATAAAAGTTCAGATATGTTTCAGTTTATTTAAATCAGCTCTGCTATATTTACAATATCACTCGAATCTTATTTTTATTTTCTGTTTGATAAATCGGTAGAACGGTATTTAGTATTTAAATATCCATCATTACGATGTAACATAGTACGTTATTATTCCTAAAATTCGAAATATTAGTTGTAAAAATTAATTTAACTTGACTTGAGTTTGAAATAAAACGCTGCGTACTACATAAATGAATCAGTCGGCTGCGTCTACCGAGGAACGATCGCCTTCGATTGTGACGTCACAAATCGGTGGAGCAGGCCTGTAGATATCTAGTTGGCCTTGGCCCACCACGGAGCCCAACAAGGGAACACAGATTCCTGTGTTAGGGCTAGCCGGACCTATACGCAAACTGAAGCCCCACAGTCGGCTTTCCCGAAAGCAGGTACTCCCGAGAGCTTGACCCCAAGCCACTGACACAAGGACTAGTGACCAGACGATTGACACCCGTGAGGACGACTAAGGTGCCTCCCGTTTAGCTGAAGCAGAGGCCAAAGCAGTGTATTGGGGACAGTACCTCGTCCCTCAACTACCAGGACCTCCTTTCCAGCGACACGGGTCTCCACAAACGACAAACAAGTGGGAAGTTTTCTCGCCACTCGAAAACTACAGACAAGATCTGTTCCAGTCTCTCGTGACGAGCCCCAAACTCCGTAGAGAGAACCACAAGGGAGAAGGGAAGGGAAAAAGTTCCAGCCAAGAGGAGAGGAGACGGAAAAGAAGAAAGATCACTGGGGCTCCAGGATCGTGACACCCGTCTCACCAAGAAGATGATCCCCTGAAGGGCTAGGGTACCTCGGGATTTCCACACCCGTACTCACAAAAGTGAGCCCCCTGAGGGGCCATACATTAAGAAACATAATAACAGGCCAAAATTAAAAACAAAAGTTTTTAAACACGTCCAGCGCTATAGTGCAGGATCGATCAATCCATCAATCGGCTCGACAATCGAAAATCAATCGACTTGAATGGAGCTCATCAACATTTAAAACGCATTTCTATTAATATGCAAGATATGAGAAACAAGTTTGAAGACATTATGAAAGAAGCTGAGTTTATTGCAAATAAATGGGGCATAGAAACTAAATTTGAAAAATAAAACAGAAATAAAGAACCCCAAACACTGTCATTGTTAACAAATATGGAAATTATTAATAAAGTTTTAAAAATACGGAAAACATATAAAGAAGACTTGCACTGGAAGTACAACTTTTATTATTTATAAATACTTTCAGAACAGAAATCCAAAATTTGAAATCCGTTAACGATTTAGCTAAATTAGCAATGGTAAAATATTATGACATGTCAAGCAGTTATTCGGGAGTGTGCAATTCACTTATATTTTATTTATCATTATCTGTAACCACAGCCACGAGTGAGAGGTCATTTTCAATACTGAAACTAATACAGTCAAAAGTCGTCAATTCGGACACCCATAATCCGGACCTCAAAGCTACAAACTTTCTGCGCATGCGTTGCATTGACGCATGCGCGTAAGACCTTTACGGCTGCGAATATGCGTGTGCGCAAAATACGTTTACGAATGCACGTTTAATGTATAACGGACGGTATAAGCTAAGCTAAAATAATCTAATTCAGTTAATGTTGCAGATTGCGTTTTCCTTAATCTTCGAAATGAATTCGGCTTATTATTTTTTGCAGACTGTTAGAGCAATTTTATAAAAGTAAGCTTGAACTTTCGATTATGTCAAATAGAATTTCTGATATATATTTACTAATATGTAAAGGATCTACAAAGCGAAAGTACGTTTCGAAGTCTATTAAACAAAATGTGGAATTGCTGCAAAAAATGTGTTGGGAAATATAGCTTATTTTTAAACCTTTTACTGCATCATGTCTTCTCCTTGAAATGTTTATTTAGTTTAGTCCTTATTTTAATGTAATATAGTAGTTACTTCTACTTCTTTTTCTTACTGCCACTGTTTGCATTGAGAACGGACTGTTTCAACCTAATTGAGATGCAAAAACGAAACATGATGTTACGTCATCCGAAAAGCCGATTCGTGCCGATAGCTGATTGGTTGCCGTGAGATGACGTCATTCCTACTTCTGCTATAAGTATCTCGCGTCGCTCTGGCTCAACCCTTCTAGTTCCTGCTTTCCTGGCACTTGAGTGAGCGGTTTCCAGCCCCTTCAGAAGGATGCATGCAGTCCAGTGAATGAAGTTCCTTGGTTCCAGAGGCTACCATGTGAGTGACTGCCGTGGGCGGCATCCATGTTCTTCAATAAAGGCGACAATTAAAAATACGTGAGCGGCGATTCGTTCTGCAAACGGAGTTAGGCCGGTTTTAAGTGTTTTCAAGAACTTGATTTAAATTTCAGGTGTTTTTCTTGACCATTGATTATGGACTTATTGAATGTGTAGCCAGCTTCAATTTTAGGCCGCATAATTACTGTTTAGGACTTTTTGTTTGTATAGAATGCCAGTGTTTTGGAGACCAGGTAAAAATATTGTTTGATGAATGATGATTATATTATATTTTTCCTAAGACTCTGATATTGTTGACATTTATTTTCTGTGTTTTCATTCTTTATTATATTATTAATAAATTGGTTAAGTTCAAAATCTTTTATTGTCTTCAATGTCTGCACAACATATCTCAGGGAGCTTTTATTGCTACTACTGCTAAATGTTTAATTTCTTTAAACTTTAAACTTTGCTTTAGCATCATTTTGGTTATGGGCCACCAGCCCCTGAGTTATTTTTAGTGCAGACGTTTGAAGTTTAAACTTAATTTAGGACTTAAGAGATTGGGGGAGCGGGTTTTTGTTAAAATTGAAATATGGCTACTGTTAGTGTCATGCATAATATTGCTAAACTTGAGGCATGTAATTATTTTACATGGTCCAAAGATATGAAGTTTGTCTTGAATGAAAAAAATGCATGGCTTTTGGTTAAGGGTATTGAAAAATGTCCTGATTTAAATGATGTTAAGGGTATTGCAAAAGAAATTATAGCCGACTATCAAAATAGAAGTCGATTAGCGTTATCGTTAATTTATATGAATGTAAGCCCTGAATATAGAAACTTGATATGTGAAATTGATGACCCAGTAATGGCATGGAATACGCTTGCCAAATACTTCCAGCCAGATTATCGGTCAAGACATATGTCCCTGTTTTCAGAGTTCTTAAATTGTAAAATTAAGCCAAATGAAAGTATTAGTTTCTTTCCTTCTAGATTAAAACGCGTAACTGAACAGTTAGCTGATATTAATCAGGCTGTAAGAGACGTATATATATGTTTCCAGTTTCTTAGGTTCCTTCCAGATAAATTTGATCAAGTAGTTCAGAATGTTTTGAGGTGGCCAGATGAAAAGTTCATATTTAAAAATGTTGAACTTGAAATACTAGCAGAGGAAACGCGTCTTAACTTAAGAGAGATAGATAGGGAAAACTCCAATAAGACTATAGAAGTTCAAAGTACTCACTGTGAACCCAAATTTAAGCAGATTAAAGGGCTCAAGTGTTATAAATGTGGCCGTCCAGGTCATATTCAAAAATACTGTAGAATGAGAGGTAACTTTTCCAGATCACCCTCACCTGCTTCTTCTGTTTCCTCAGCTGTATCTAGTAGTAATAAAACATCTTCTAAGTGTAAGAATAAACCCAAGTTGAGTAAAAGTAAAAATAATTCCCATGCACACTCCCATTTTATAGCGCAAGCCAATGTTAACAATTTGGAAGAAAATGATGATAGTTGGATTTTTGATACGGCTGCATCTCATCATTTTTGTAAAAATCGTGAATTGTTTGATACCTTTTCTCCTGTGAAGAATGAGAATATGCTAGTAGCTATTGATGGGGTAACTTTTCCAATTCATGGGAAGGGTACTGTTAAAATGAGATTTGGGGATACAGTTATTTTGCTTAAAGATGTGTTATACTCACCTGAACTGAGACGAAATTTAATATCTGGACCTAGGGTGGATATCAATGGAGCAAGATTTTATGGTAAAAATGGGCAAATTAAAGTTACTGATGATGAAAATTCAACTTTGTACAAGGCTAAGTTGATAGGAAGTAACTATCATGTGTTCCCGAAAATAATCAAAAAGGGGGGCAAATCTGTAAAATTTGAGACATCCACAGTTCAGCATAATAATAGTGAATTATGGCATGGTCGGTTTGGTCATATAAATTATGATACTATTGTCAGGACTAGTAAGAGACATTCAGTTCGAGGTCTTCCTGTGTTAAAGCACTCACCTAATTTGTTTTGTGAACATTGCCAAATCAATAAGCAAAGACGAATCTCCTATAGACCCTTAGAAGGTATTTAAGTAAAGAGGCCGCTTGAAAGGGTTTTTTCTGATGTATGGGGACCTATTAACATTCCAGGTAGGAATAGTGAACGTTATTTCGTTTCCTTTATTGACGAATATTCTCGTTATGTGGTAGTGTACCCCATTGTGGAGAAAAGTCAGGTGTTTGAAGTATTTGAAAGGCATATAGCACGTGCGGAAAGATCTTTGAACCTTAAGTTGAAATACTTTAGGACTGACCATGGGCGAGAATATGATAATGATCAATTCAGGTCATATTGTAATAAAAATGGTGTAAAGCACGAATTTACAGATGTCTACACTCCAGAACAGAATGGAGTTTGTGAGAGATTTAATCAGACAGCTCTCAACAATGTACGTGCAATCTTGCATGATAGTGGAATGAGTTCTGAATTTTTGTCAGATGCAGTAATGTATTTTGCATATTCATTTAATAGAATCTGTCATAAGGGCCAAGATAGGACCCCATTTGAATTATACACTAAGCGGAAACCATCAGTACGTCATCTTAAGGCATTTGGAACGATTGCCTATGTGGGAATTCCAAAGGCTAAAAGAAATTCTAAACTTGATCCAAAGGCAACAAAGGGCCGATTGATTGGGTACAGTGTACGAACAAAAGGGTACAAGATTTGGTTGGAAAATGAGCAAAAGGTAGTAGAAACCCTAAATGCTACTTTTAAAGAGTCAATTGGAATGCAGAAAAGTGGCAGTGGAGCTGCACTGGGCACCCTTCCCGATTTGGAATCTGAAGAAAGGGTAGAGTTCCAATCTAATGATACTCCAGTTGGCTATTTTCCTGAAATAGAGTAAAGAACCGATACCAATGTACCTTCTTCTATTATTGGCACTGATACTCAATCTACATTGAGACAAGTAACTTGGCTTCGTAAACCTGTTCCAAGGCCAGACGGCACTCGTACGGATGTGTATTATTTTGAGAGGGGGTCTAATCGAAGACTACGATCACCAAATGATGTAGAAAGGTATTGCACTGAACATAATATTCAGTATGATCCTACCTTGTTTGATTTCAAGGGAAGCAATACTTATAGTGGTGAAATCGACCCAACTGGTACTCCTTCAACGTCGTATACCCGAGATAGCTGACTAGAGGTTTCAATTCCAAACACTTATAACCAGGCAATGAAATCTGCAGAAAAGCTTAAATGGATAGAGGCAATGGAAGAGGAAATGGCCAACATGCGAAAGCATAAGGTATGGCATCTTGTTCCACTTCCTAAAGACAAGACTCCACTAGGTTGCAGGTGGATTTTCAACATTAAACGTGACGAATTTGGAAACATTGTTCGTTTTAAAGCTCGTTTAGTGGCTCAGGGTTATCGGCAAATTAAATACGATACCTATGATGAAACCTACTCTCCTGTAGTCAACTTTTCAGTAATTAGGCTCTTTTTCTCCCTTTTAGTTGCACACCTTGGATGGGCAAATATACAATGCGACGTAAAAAGTGCCTATCTCTACGCTCCTCTATCAGAGGAAATTTATATGTCCCAACCTCAGGGTTTTGTGGAGCGAGATAAAGAAACTTTTGTGTGTCGCTTAGATAGAGCCTTGTATGGTTTGCATCAGAGTGGGCGATTATGGTACTACGAGTTGGATAGAACACTATGCAACCTAGGGTTTATCAAGTTTGAGTGGTGTAATTGTGTCTATCGTTTTAAAGATTTTGTCATTCTGTTGGTTTATGTTGATGATATAGTTGTGTTTGGGAAAAGTGAAGTTCAGGCCAAAAGGATATTAAAAGTCCTGAATTCACATTTTGATTTGAAAATTTTAGGTAAAACAAGAAAGCTTCTGGGTGTGGAGTTTGAATATGAGAAAAATAGTGTTTTAATTCATCAGCAATTATATATAGAAGACATAGTTGATCGATTTAAGTCTTTTAAATTACAAATTACTTCCCTTCCAATAGTTAAAGGTGTGAAATACTCGAAGTCTCAAAGGCCCAGTACACAAGAAGAAACGACTGAAATGATGAATTATCCTTATAGAAATGTTTTGGGGTGTCTCTCGTTTCTTCGCAATCGTACTCGTCCGGATATAGCTTATGCTGTTAATATATTTTCTCAGTTCAAAAGCAATCCTGGTAAGTTTCACTGGGAAGGATTACTTAAACTTTTAGGGTACGTTTCCAATACCAGACAGCACAAACTTAAACTGGTATACAAGGAACTGAAGCTCAATATATATTCAGATTCGGATTTTGCTTCAAGCAGGGATGATATGGTGTCTATTGGTGGACAAATAGCTTTGTTGGGAGAATCACCTGTATATGGCGTACACTTAAAGAAAGGGGAGTGAGTTTGTCTACTATGGAGGCTGAATTTATCTCCATGACTGGATCAGCAAAAGAATTAGTTTGGTTTAAAACATTTTGGATGAATGCATTCAGTTTAAAATTGCAAGTAACTATGTTTCGAGGCCAATATTGTTTGCTGATAACATGGCTGCTATATGTTTTACAAAATCACCCATTGAAAACTCAAGGACAAAACATATAGATGTGAAACTACTTTTCATTCGTGATCTATTGAACAGGGAAATTTTTGATTTAAAATACGTCCCAAGTAAAGATAATCTGGCTGATCCTATGACAAAACCGCTGACTAAACATAACCTGATAAGATTTTGTGGAACAATTTTCTTATGAAATTTGTTTTGTGTGTATTTAACTTAAGAGTTTTGTTAATTGGAAATATGTTATAAGTCATATGTGATGGATATTAGGTAAATGTAAAACTGTATAGTGTAGAATGTTGTATTAGTGACCAGGGCCCTGGGTAAATGTATTGAGTGTATGATCATACATATGTCTTTGTATTGTTCTGTAACATGTTGGACTTTCTTGCTACTGTAAAATTTTTTGAATAATGGGATAAGATTTTCCCAAAGAAAAATTTTCTTAAAAATTTCTGAATGAAATTGTGATATTTGTTTATTCTTGTTTTGAATTTTGTAAAGATACTGGTATTCGGGTTTTATTTCAGGTCGGAGATGATGATGTGGGGGACATTTGTTGGAAAATATAGCTTATTTTTAAACCTTTTACTGCATCATGTCTTCTCCTTGAAATGTTTATTTAGTTTAGTCCTTATTTTAATGTAATATAGTAGTTACTTCTACTTCTTTTTCTTACTGCCACTGTTTGCATTGAGAACGGACTGTTTCAACCTAATTGAGATGCAAAAACGAAACATGATGTTACGTCATCCGAAAAGCCGATTCGTGCCGATAGCTGATTGGTTGCCGTGAGATGACGTCATTCCTACTTCTGCTATAAGTATCTCGCGTCGCTCTGGCTCAACCCTTCTAGTTCCTGCTTTCCTGGCACTTGAGTGAGCGGTTTCCAGCCCCTTCAGAAGGATGCATGCAGTCCAGTGAATGAAGTTCCTTGGTTCCAGAGGCTACCATGTGAGTGACTGCCGTGGGCGGCATCCATGTTCTTCAATAAAGGCGACAATTAAAAATACGTGAGCGGCGATTCGTTCTGCAAACGGAATTAGGCCGGTTTTAAGTGTTTTCAAGAACTTGATTTAAATTTCAGGTGTTTTTCTTGACCATTGATTATGGACTTATTAAATATGTAGCCAGCTTCAATTTTAGGCATCATAATTACTGTTTAGGACTTTTTGTTTGTATAGAATGCCAGTGTTTTGGAGACCAGGTAAGAATATTGTTTGATGAATGATGATTATATTATATTTTTCCTAAGACTCTGATATTGCTGACATTTATTTTCTGTGTTTTTATTCTTTATTATATTGTTAATAAATTGGTTAAGTTCAAAATCTTTTATTGTCTTCAATGTCTGCACAACATATCTCAGGGAGCTTTTATTGCTACTACTGCTAAATGTTTAATTTCTTTAAACTTTGCTTTAGCATCAAAATGGATAAAGGCATATCCTTTGTTTATCTAAACTTTGTTTATCTTTAACGCCGCGGCGCGCAATGAATTGGAAATTGATCTGTCAGCACTATCCTTATCTTCAGGGCAGATGTTTTTATTTTATTTGGCTTACTAAATGTAGTATTTCATCTCGATGTACTCTGTCTTTGATATGATTTAAATCAAATTCCTCGTCATTATAATTCGCTTCCGATAGCGAAAAAAGTGACAGAGGTTACTGAAAACGAAAAATTGATTGACAAATTAGTCGGTATTCTCGACACAGCAATTATAGGACTTGCACAGCGGAACTCTGTAACTGAACAGGAAATTATTTCTCTTTATAGAATTAAACAGAATGTATTATCACATAAAAAACGAAGCAACTTAAACAACTTACATTGAAAGAAATGTTTAATAAAGTAAACAAATAAATATTAAGCTTTTTTTTTGGTAAATTTTGATACCCTTTAGATCATAATTGCTCTTTATTTCATAATTTACGATTTCATATTTTTAATTTTATAATTTCTGCATGCCATCTTACCAGATTTAAACTGATGATCTATAATCTGGAAAAATCGATAATCCGGAATCGCCGAAGTTCCGACGAGTCCGGATTAACGACTTTTGACTGTAAAAATATATTTAAGAAACAGTATGACACAAGATCGGTTGTCAAACGTTTCACTATTGAGCGTTGAAGCTGAGATGGCGGAGAAAATGGACGTCTAAGTATTGATAAATAATTTTGCGGAAATGAAGGTTAGGAGACACAACTTTTAAAAGAAGGGTTTTTTTCTTTATGATGAATTTTGGCCACTAATGTTATCATTACACTTATGGAGGGAGGAAAAAATTAGAGAATAAGTGCAGTACGGACTGAGGAAAATTAAAAGGAAACAGTAAAAAACTTTAGCATTCATATTTTTGATAAAAATCATGTATTCAAGTAGTTTAGTGTACCAAAAGTTTTTTTTTTAAAAGACAGAAAAAAACTTTACCATACATATTTTCTACAAAAGTTGTATGTTCAAATAGTTTTCTTTATGAAGTTAATGATAAATATTTTTTATATTTAACAAATTCGTTACAAAATTTTCCATTATAAATCCATTTCCATTATAAAATATAATTTCCATTTCTATTATAAAAGTTTTTATTTATTACTTGTATATTATTGCATAAATCATGTTCTTAAGCTGAGTAAATCACAGAGTAGTATACATTGATGTAATAGCTTTTCTGTATGTTTATCAATTATCTTGTCTGTCAGCTTATAATATAACTAATTATTTATAAGTTTGCTAACTTAAGCAAAAAAACTTAGATAGGTGCAGATTTTATATAAAAATTTAAAACATTAGTATGTAAAACTTCTTGGATTTTATATAAAAATCTCCGCAAATCTAGGCTTTCTTCCTTTTCTTAATGGTATACGTCGACATGTTCCTTTTTTTATATAGACTTATTCATTTATTATCAGTGCGCACTCACACAAAAAGTCTTAAGTAACTGAATTAAAATCATTCAACATAAAATACCCAGACTAAAGCAAATTTTGATTTCACTAGTTGGTCAAGGGAAATTACTTCCTTTTTATTTATTCTTCATGTTACGTACCTTTCAACTGGTTCCCTAAGAATGTGCTTTTAGTTTTTAACAATTAATCCAAATGCGATAAAAATCATGATGAAAACATTGGCTCCTGGAATCCTTGACATTTTTTTTTAAACTTTTCGAGGTTTTTTTTTTTTTTTTTTTTTTTTAAGCACATTAAATTTATTTGGAAAGGGGCCCAGGAAAAATTTTTGCATAGGGGGCCAAGAGTTATAAGTTACGCCACTGGTTACATATTGTGCAAATAAAAGAGCATGGATGACGCAAGCATTAAGGAATGATTGATTTGAAAATCACTTTTTATCAAAGGCTTGACAAATTTGAATTCGGTTGGTTTATCTGACGACCCAAAAACTGTTCTCTGTAGACAACTGTGCTGTTCAACTTTTAGTGAAAGCTAATATGCAGTCAAAATTCGTTAATCCGGACTCGTCGGGACTTCGGCGATTCCGGATTATCGATTTTTCCGGATTATAGATCAATCTGGTAAGATGGCATGCAGAAATTATAAAATTAAAGATATGAAACCGTAATTTATGAAATAAAGAACAATTATGATCTAAAGGGTATCAAAATTTACAAAAAAAAAGCTTAATATTTATTTGTTTATTTTATTAAAAATTTCTTTCAATGCGCACATGTCTAAAGCATACATTACGCATAGTCGAAATTAGAAAATTGCAACCAGAAAACTATTTGATGTGTATTCGTGATATTTATAATGAATTTGATTTAAATCATGTAAAATACAGAGTACATCGAGATGAAATAGTACTACATTTAGTAATGAACTATAAGCCGAATAAAATAAAAACATCTGCCCTGAAGATATGGATAGTGCTGACAGATCAACTTCCAGTTCATTGCGCGCCGTGACGTTCCCGTTCCCCGCAGAGCAGCGTGAAATTGATAAACATATTTCGGAATGGTTAGAAAAACAAAGGATATGCCTTTATCCATTTTTTGCAGCAATTCCACTTTTTGTTTAATGGACTTCGAAACATACTTTAGCTTTGTAGATCCTTTACATATTAGTAAATATATATCGAGAATTCTATTTGACATAATCGAAAGTTCAAGCTTACTTTTATAAAATTGCTCTAACAGTCTGCAAAAAATAATAAGCAGGATCCAATTCGAAGATTAAGGATTAACGCAATCTGCAAAATTAACTGAATTAGATAATTTGAGCTTAGCTTATACCGTCCATTATACATTAAACGCGCATGCATAAACGTATTATGCGCATGCTCACACGCATATTCGCAGCCGTAAAGGTGGACGCATGCGCAGAAAGTTTGTAACTTTGAGGTACGGATTATAGATCATTCCGGATTATGGGTGTCCGAATTAACGACTTTTGACTGTATTTGTATTATTCTTCTCCCCAAACGGTATGCTCATCATTCAGCCTATGAATATCAGAATAATGCACACACTGGAATGAAAATATAAAGTAGCAGTTTTAAAATCCATGTTGAATTTCATAAATAATTTTTATTTAAGACTATTTAACTGTTTTTGAAATACTTTAGCATAAAATCTGATGAGTGGAGCATCAAAAGATCATAGGAGAATGTGTCTCCAGATACTTTAAAAAATGCTTGGCATAATTTATTATCAGCTACCATATTTCATGATAAGAATGAAGAAGATAGGTATGAATTTGCAGTTTTTCGGATATCCCAAACCAAAGATGAAATTTTCCATTTAATGGATTTTTTAAAGAGACATGGAGAAGTATAAATAAAGATGATATAACAGAAGCTTTTCATTACGATGATCCCCCCCCCAAAGTCCTGCTATGCTGCCTCAACGTGGCGGGGGGGTGTCACTGGGCGGAACGGGCGAAGTACGTCGGGAGCATAGCTCCTGGTAGGGCCACCCTAGGCGTGAAGGCTGTTCCAACATGCCCAGCTAAAGCATAGCAGGTGAAGAACCCTCAGGGGATTGCCGTCTTGGTGATCGGGTATCACACTCCCGGGGCCCCAGTGACCTTTCCTCCTCTCTTTCCTCTCCTCTTGTCTAGCTCTCTCTCCTATTTTTCTCCCTTGTGGTTTCCTCTACTGGAGGTTGGGGCTCACTGTGAGATGCAGCTACTACTCTTGGTTTCTGTCTCACCATGGTGAGAATACCGCCTATGCGTTTGCCGTGCATGGTGACCCGTAGGGTGGGAAAGGATGATCCTGGCAGTTGAGGGGCGAGGTACTGTCCCCAACACACTGCTTTGGCCTCTGCTTCTACTTAAAACGGGAGGCACTTAGCTGTCCCCGCTAGTGTCAATCGGCTGGCCATTAGTCCTATTGGTCAGTGGCTAGGGGATAAGCTCTCGGAAGTCTCCGCTTTTGGGAAAGCCGACTGAGGGGGCTTCAGTTTGCGTATAGGCCCGGCTAGCCCTAACACAGGGATCTGTGTTCCCTTGTTGGGCTCCATGGTGGGTGGAGCGGTCGGGCCCGAAACCTTCGCTCTTTTCAATATGAATACTTTAACTTCTTCTCCTAACCATATGGATACGAAAAATTCTGGAGCTGCTAAAAGAATTTGTACTTCGACCTTAATTAGCACAAACAAATATCCAAAGTTCTTAGTTATCACTGGTGAGCTAGAAAATCTATCACCATTCTTCATCCATAAGCATATTGCGGCCTCAGTAGGCGAGCCAAAACACATAAAAAAGCTCCGTTCTGGATCTCTGCTCATCGAGACTACATCTGATGCACAATCTTCCTCTCTCCAAAAAATGACCAAAATGGGGGAACATTCTATTACTGTATCCCCACATAAGTCTTTGAACACGTCAAGACGTGTGATTTCGGAAATAGACTTGATATCAGTCTCTGAGGATGAACTTTCAAAAGAACTCGCCGAGCAAAATGTATGTGGCGTCCGCCGAATAAAAGTCCGTAGAGACGGGCAACTCGTCAACACAAAACATCTTATTCTGTCTTTGTCCTCTCCAGAGCTACCGAAAGCCATTAAGGCAGGTTACCTAAATTGCCCCATCAGACCTTACGTGCCGAACCCACTGCGCTGTTTCAAGTGTCAACGGTTTGGCCATGCGAAGGCCGCATGCCGGGGAAACCTGGCATGTGCTCGCTGTTCTGCAGGAGGTCACGAAAGTCAGGATTGTGTAGCTGATCCAAAATGTTCAAACTGTCATGGCAATCATCCAGCATACTCACGAAACTGCCCTAAGTGGAAAGAAGAGAAAGAAATACAGCATATTAAGACTACAAGAAAAATCTCCTATCCTGAAGCTAAGAAACTTTTTAGCACGGGTCAGTCAAAAGCAAATGTCTCCTATGCACAAGCCACTAAATCATATCGGTCAATAAGTACACAAACATCGCATAGCACACAGAAGAAGATACCTGAACCAAAAACAAATGACAAAGAAAAAGTATTTCTTCTACCTCCTCCCAAACAGACAATAGAAAGTCGAGAAATAAAAACACAAGAAACAGAGAGTTCAAAAAAGAAAATCAAAAGCTCAGAAAAGAGAAGCTCAAGCCGAAGCTCTATTGAAGGGACCTGTTCAGACTTTATCGAATCTGAGATGGAAACAGATGGAGGCGGAGATCTCTCGAAAAATGTTCTACCTCACAAAACAAAGAAACAGCATCGAAGCAATAAACATTCCTAATGGCTACTGTCATTTCGTGGAACTGCCGGGGCTTCTATCAGGGTATTGATGGCATTAAGCAACTTATTAATAAATATCGACCTATTTGTATAGCGATACAAGAGACATTCCTCAAACCTGGTAATTTTTCAAAGCTACGTAGGTACTCGATGACAAGAAAGGATAAGACATTCAGTGAACGCGCAAGTGGTGGTGTCTGTCTACTCACCTCAATTAATTGCCCTTCGAGTGCTCTCCTTTTGGATACTCCTCTCCAAGCAGTTGCAGTACAGTTGAGCATTCGAACACTGACTACTGTCTGCAGTATTTACATCCCGCCTAATGAGAACATTAACTTAAGAGATGTAGAGGATCTAATTGCCCAATTACCAGCTCCGTTTATTCTAGTCGGTGATTTCAATGGACACAATCCCTTGTGGGGTAGTAAAGACACCAACCCACGAGGAAAGCAAATTGAACAGCTACTCCACGACCACTGTCTCTGTATCCTTAACAACACAGAAAGCACTTATTTTCATCAGCCAACAAGGACCTTCCATTTCATTGACCTTGCTATTGTTTCTCCACAGCTCTTGCCTTTTTGTTTTTTTAATGTCGAGAATTATCTATATAATAGCGATCATTTTCCTATTATCATAAGCATTACAGGAAATAGGAGTGTGTTTATACCTAGAACACCACGCTTTTTGTTGGACAAAGCCGACTGGGACTCTTTCTTACATTATGCTCTTTTTACTGAAGAAATAATAAAGAATGTGCACATTGATCAGGCTGTGAAGATCATTACAGATAAAATTATTCAAGCAGCTGATATATGTATACCAAAAACGTTGGGTAAACAGCCAAAATACCCAAAGCCCTGGTGGAATCCTGAATGCCAGGACGCCATCAGAAAACAAAGAAAAGCTTGGAGCATTTTTCAGCGATATCCTTCAGAATCAAATCTCGTAATCTTCAAAAGGGCTAAAGCAAAAGCTCGGCAGGTGCGAAGGAAAAGTCAGAAGAATTCTTGGATCTCGTATGTGTCTTCGATTAGCTCTTCAACTTCGGGTAAGAAGGTGTGGGAGAGAGTCCGGAAAGCGTCCAGTATCTACAAAGAGCACACACTTTCCATTTTAAAGACAAGTGGTGAAACAGTTACTAGTAGGGAAGAAATTGCCAACGCTATTGGACAGAGTTTCTCAGCCGTCTCACACAGTAGTAACAACCCTCTTGAGTTTCTTTCCGCAAAAAAATGCATTCAAAAACAACTAATTAATTTCAACTCTCCCAATACTGAACCATATAATCAGGATTTTACTGTGCTTGAACTGAAAAGAGCTCTGCTGCAGACAAAAAATTCATGTCCTGGTCCAGATGATATTGCCTATCCTATGCTGAAACATCTTCCTTCCATGTCATTGGCAACCATCCTCTTTCTCTTTAATAGAGTATGGAAGGAACAAGTCTTTCCAAATGACTGGAAAATAGCTTTTGTCATCCCCATTGTTAAACCAGGAAAAGACCCTACTAATCCGTCGAATTACCGTCCCATCGCCCTTACTAGCTGCCTCTGCAAACTCTTTGAAAAGATGGTCAACACTCGTCTGGTTTATTATTTAATTATTTAGAGACAAATAACTGTATCTTCCCTTATCAGAACGGTTTTAGAAAAGGAAGAGCAACTATCAATAATATCCTACTCTTAGAAACAGGTATCCGTAGAGCGTTCGTTAGAAGAAATCATTATGTTTCCATTTTCTTTGATATAGAGAAAGCCTATGATACCACCTGGAGATACGGTATCCTTCGTGACCTATATAACAATGGTTTACGAGGAAACATGCCGATATTCATCAAACATTTCCTACAGGATCGGAAGTTTCATGTGAAGATAGGCGATACAATTTCTGACATGTTCCACCAAGAAGAGGGCGTTCCACAAGGAAGTGTATTAAGTGTTACATTATTTAGTATAAAAATTAATTCTGTTTTAAAACAACTGCCTCTAGCAGTCCAGGGTATGCTCTACGTCGATGACCTGCAAGTCAGTTGCCAGGGAGAAGACCTGAAAGACATCGAATGTAAATTGCAGACATCTCTCAATAGAATTGTTAAATGGTCACAGGAAAATGGTTTTACGAGATTCTCTACTCAAAAGACTGTGTGTGTACATTTCTGTCGAAAGAAAATTCTTCACCCTGACCCCGAACTTTATCTGCAAGATGTGCCGATTCCTGTAGAAAAGGAAATAAAATTCCTAGGAATGATATTTGACCATAAGCTTACGTTCCTCCCCCATATTACATATCTAAAAAAGAAATGTTTAAAAACTATGAATATTCTGAAAGTACTGTCAAATACTTCTTGGGGTGCTGATCGAAGCTCAATGCTTCTCATATATAGAGCTCTCATTCGTTCGAAACTAGATTATGGATCAATCATTTATGGGTCGGCAAGGCCTTCAGTATTAGCCAAACTTGATCCGATACATCACCATGCACTTCGGATATGCACTGGTGCCTTTAGAACTTCTCCAGTAGAAAGCTTATACGAGCTCGTATGTGGAAAGTAACGAGACCTCCCTGCGGTTAAGACGTGAAAATCTTTGTCTTAAGCATTATTTCAAAGTATTATCACAAACCGAAAATTCTACACGGTCAATATTGCTTAATGACCAATACTCCCGTTTATATCAGGCACGACCATCATGTGTCCCATCTTTCGGCTTGCGGATGAGTGCTCTGGTGGAGGAGTATAATTTATCTAATATAGATATACAGATGGAGGATTTTTTTGGAATTCCTCCCTGGGAGGATAGGAGAATCCATTCTCTGGATACTTTTCGACACTGGAATAAATCACAAACTAATGAAATCATCTACAAGCAGATTTTTTTTTCAACATAGAAACAAATATAGGAAATATATCCCTCTATATACAGACGGATCAAAATCCCAGGATCATGTTGGCGCTGCTTTCGTCACAGAAAAAACAATAGTAGGGTTTCGATTACATACAGTTTGCTCTGTGCTTACTTCTGAGCTTACTGCAATCCATCTGGCTTTGACTTACCTTTCAAAACAAAAGTACACAAAATTTATTATCTACACAGATTCCATGAGTGCCTTAATGTCATTGAAAAATCACGCTCAATGTACTCATCCAGTTGCAATCAGAATCCTAAAGTTGAATCATTCTTTAAAAATTCGGGGATACCAGATTCTATATTCGTGGATCCCTGGACACGTTGCCATTAAGGGGAATGAATTGGCAGATATTGCAGCTAAAACTGCAACCACAATGTACAATCTTCAGATTCCACTAGCAGACATCAAAGGGTTTGTCAAAAGCAAAATCCTTAGCAAATGGCAGAAGCAATGGGATGACAGAGTATGTAACAAGCTGAGAAATGTAAAACCCACCATTGGATACTGGCCATGTATGGTTAATAGAAAGGAAGATGTCCTCTTGACTCAACTGAGAATTGGCCATTGTCGCCTGACCCATGAGTATCTTCTGAAGGGAGAAGAGAATCCCAGCTGCCCAAACTGCAACGCAGATCTGACAGTTCATCATATCTTGGTGGAATGCCAGAGTTTTAATTATTTTCACCAAAAACATTTTAATAGTTCAGAACTGGACTTAAAAAATTTAATTGGAAAAGCACATCATCGTAATCTGTTTCTGTTTTTAAAAGATATTGGCTTTTATAATAGATTTTAACCTCCTTTTTTTTTTTTTTTAAAGATATGAGCTCTTATCATAGACTGTAATCTGTCTCTTACCTAAGCTGGAAGTTTTTACAAATGACTAATTGCATTGTTACCATTTGTCTGGCGCAGATAACCTAGACAGGTTTTGTGCCAAATTACAATAATCCAATCCAATCCAATCCATTACGATGACAATGCTCCAATCATCAATCAATTAACAGATGGCAAAATCTGTAATATGGTTCTAGATCCAGAAAATACGACTACTGACAGCGAAGAAATTGAAAGATAGATTACTGAAAATCAAAAAGTTTCAACTGTTAAGTTAGTTGGACTACTCCACACAGCAATTAGAGGACTTGAACAATGAAACTTTGTAGCTGAACATGAAATTATGTCTGTCAATAGAATTAAAGAGAAAGGTATTAGCACAAAAATAAAGCAACTTAATACTTATACTGAAAGAAATATTTAATAAAATACAAATAAATACTAAGTTTTTTTTTTGTAAATTGATACCCTATAGATCATAAATATTTTATTATTTCATAATCATGGTTTCATATTTTTAATTTTATAATTTGTGCATGGTATCTTACTAGATTTGGTGCTACTTTGGTAGACAGTTGCACGAATTTTGGCGAGTTTTTGGCAATTTTTCTTGTGGCGAGTAATACGACTTATGGTAAACCCATTGCTGGATAAGTTATTTATGGTAACCGATACTTTGTTGACATTTTATTTTAAAAATAATGTGTGTTATTATGCATAAATTCCGTGTTTTAAATATTATTTATGGCTTCTAAATATTAAAAATCAATTTAATTTTGCATTTTTATTTGAAATAAAAATTTTATTCTTTATCATATTTTATGAAATTTTATGCTGTGGATGATGTAATCAGTGACATCACCTTACTTTAAAAGTAATTGGTTTTAATATCTATGAATTTAATCTAATGTTTTAAACATTATTTATGGCTGTTAAATATTAAAATACAATTTAATTTTGCATTTCTTTTTTAAAATGATTTTATTATGTATGATTATTTAAATAATTTTAATTCTAGGCATGATGTAATCAGCTCTCTGATTGGTTTTAGAATATTTGTGCATTAATGAGCTGTAATCAGCTCCCTGATAGGTTGCTGAAAATTTGTGCATTACCGCGCCATTTTAAAATTTAAGTCATATCTTCGAATTCCTTCAAAAATGTCTCCTTCAAAGATGAATGTTGTTTTTGATAAGTACCAAGAATTTTTGGTTTCGGAATCAAAAAATTGTCCTTTGAGACCTTATTTTCACCAGCCTGGATTTCCTAATCAAAGATTTATTTATAAATTCTTACAAGGGTCAGAGGAAATTTATTTAAAATTTTTGAAGGAAACGCCGCTAATTGTTTCTTCAATGAAGTGCGAAAATGTAGATCACAGATGAAGACCAATAGAAGAGCCAATTCTGAGATGGCCATATATGATATTGTGGCCAAGAAATAACCGCTGTAGCGGTAAGAAAATTATTAGACATTCCTCCTTTTTTACCGACAATAAACTAATTGCTGTCATTTTAGCTCTAGTGTATGAAGCGTTCTTATTTACTTATTTTAAAGTATTTAATTTAAGTAATATTTTAATTCTTTTAAACGTTGGTATGATGGTTTATAATTCGATATTCAATTTACGTAATATTTTAATCCAATTAAACGTTTGCGCAATGTTTTTATAGTGGTATTTTTATTCTATTTCTATGCTATATGAAAGTAATAATTTAACCTTTCTTTAGTATTTTATACTCATAGTAAATGTATTTATTCTATATAACGTATTTTAAAGTATTTAAATTTAAGTAATATTTTAATTCTTTTAAATGTTGGATGATGTTTTTTATTTCGATATTCAATTTCAGTAATATTTTAATCTAATTAAACGTTGACACAATGTTTTTATAGCGGTGTTTTTATTCTCTTCTTTGCTATATGAAAGTAATAATAACCTTACTTTAGTATTTTATACTCATAGTAAATGTATTTATTTACACTTGCCTGCCATCTTAAAAAACGATATTTTCAACAAAAAAATTAATCCATTATTTCTAACGATATTTATTTATTTATTTATTTATTTTAGTTTCGAATACTTTACTATGCGTAAAAACAGCGTTTTTCAATATGGCTGACGTTTGTAGAAATCGCGCCAACGTAAATCGCCAAAAATCCATGCAATCGTCTACCAAAGTAGCACCCTAGATTTAAACTGGTGCTTTATTATCCAAAAAACACCCAAATCCGGAATCACCAAAGTCCTAAAGATTCTGAATCTTGAAATTTGTACTGTATATGTTTGAGTTATTTTTCCTCCAGCATTAATTCACATACATTAAGTAGCTTGCACACCAAGTAGTTTGACTTATTTTAGGTTTATTATAATATCAAGTTTAAAACCACTGCCAATACGCCGCTATGGTAAGCTTGGTGAGTACAAAATGTACATTCATCAAAGGGGTTCCTTGTGGTAGTAAAACCCATAGACATTATTAATTAAAATCATGAATTTAAAATATAAATTTTTCTACATGAATCATTAAATACCACCATTTACACATGAAGTTGCATTCCTCGACAATGCAAATATATAAAAATAAATACACTACATACTTACAATTAATATCAAATACTTTCAATTGTATAAATATATATATTATTCAATTGTATAAATATATATATTTATACAAAGAAATATATATAACTTATTTCACTCACAGTTCCTTTATGCTTTATACACTTGATTTGTGCTTTCAACCTTAAGACATATCACATTTCACAAGGTCGAAATATAAGCACGATAGACACAAATAATTTTTATATATTAAAAAAAAAAAAAAACTATTTGATCAACCATATGTTGATCCTGCACTGGTTATTCAATAAAAGGAAGCTCATGTTATCTGCCTATGAGAAGGAAAACATTCCAGGACTTTCTAATGGAAATTATTGCATATTTTATTAGCAAATGATGAAAGCCGCACAATAATGCAACATTCACAAAACCTATCCACCTGTAAAAAATTCAGCCTAGGATGAGTAGTAGAATCTCATTCTCAGTCTTTCATAGGTTAATTATCAACTATGTATATTTTGACACCTCCAAAAAATTTTCACTTAACTCTTTCGCATCGAAGTCGCCCCAAACATTCAGACATCGGCTGGACGCCCGAAACACCTGAATAATTTCCTACCCAGTGCTTTCCCCCATCACATTACTGCATTACTCATTGCTTTCAGGTGTTGTTAAATCACATGTCAATCATTCTTTTGAAGCAGCTTCCTTGTTTCCTTTGTTTACTGCCAGTGTTTAGCTTTTGATGCCCGAAGTTGCAATCCCGTCCCAAGGGGGAACTTCACACAGTGTCAAAGCGTCGAAGAAAGAAGTTCTTGCTTTACTTAAGTAAGGCTATTGTTAGCGCTGTAGTATTCAACTTGTCATGGATGAAGGAAAAGCATTCCAGGAGAAATTCTTAGATACGGGCATTTTCGATGTTTGGGGAATTGAGATTTTGCCCTCTCTCGATGCGAAAGAGTTAAAAAATTAGCATTTGCTCCTTCGGTGGGGTGAAGAAGAAGGCATATGTTCAGTGATAAATGGGTATGGTGATGGTGGCATCATCTCTTGAGAAGAAAACAGTTCAACATGCCAAACACAGAAATTATTGCCTGCTGACATAGTGCTTAAACAATAAAACACAAGCAGATATATGGACTATATAGCACTTATGATCAAATAGTACCTTTTAACCAAATTGCAATTATGACTGGTCTATTTTCAACATATTCTGTGTTCCTATATATACTATATATAAAATAAACCCTGTTTTCATGTAAATCAGTTATCACACACACTTACGTGAGTCTGCTCTCCTGTGGAAATACGTAAATGTTCTATTAAATCACCCTCCTGCGAGAATGACTTATTACACACATCACATGTGAATTCCTTAGCTGAATGGATAAGCATATGCTCTTCAAAATTTTGCTTTTCTTGAAATGATTTATCACATATATAGCATACATGAGATTTCTCTTTTGAGTGAGAATGTAAATGTTTCATTAAATCATGCTTTCGTGTGAATGATGCATTACATTTGTCACACAGATACTTTTTTGCTGACTGGTTAATAAAGTTCTGTTTTTCTGCAAGTGACTTTTTCAAGTAACTATATTCCATTAAATCCTCCTTTTGCACGAATGATGTATTAACCATGTTGCAAACATATTTTTTTTCTGTATGATTAGGTGCATTCTCCATTAAATTTTGCTTTTCTGCAAATAATTGTTTTTCTCTTGAATGATTATGTAAATGTTTTATGAAATCCTGCTTTCGTGGAAATGATGTGTTACATCTATCACATACATATCTCTCTGCTATGTGCTTAAGTACCTGCTGCACCATATTCTGCTTTTCTCCCAATGACTTTTTCTCTCCTAAGTGCATATATAAGTGATCGGCTAAGTCATGTTTTTGCATGAATGACATATTACATACATCACATACATATTTTTTGGCTGTGTGGTTAAAAGAATGCTTAACCAAGTTTTTCCTTCGTGAATATGCCTTGTTACATATATCACACACATGAGGCTTTTCTCCTGTGTGAGAACGCAAATGCAGCACTAAACTACGCCTTTGCATAAATGACTTGTCACACAGGTTACAAAAATATCTTCTTCCTGTGTGGGAACGTGTATGTTCAATTAAATATTGCTTTCGTCCAAATGACTTATTACATACAGTACATATGTGAGGCTTTTCTCCTGTGTGAACACGCATATGTTCCACTAATGCATGGTTCTGTGAATATGAATTATTACATATATCACATACATATGGTTTCTCCCCTGTATGAATGCGCAGATGCATTTGTAACTCATTACTCTGAGTAAATGACTTAGAACATATAACACATACAAAAGGCCTTTCTCCTGTATGCCCACGCATATGTACTACTAAGTACTCTTTCCTTGCGAATGACTTGTGACATATAGCACATACATAAGGCTTCTCACCTGTATGTACACGAATATGCAACATTAAATCTGCTTTTCGTAGGAATGATTTATTACATTTAGCACAAACATGAGCTCTCTTCCCTATGTGGATAAGTACATGTTTACGTAAATTAGATTTAAGTGAAAAAAAATTACCACACACTTCACACACATGAAGTTTCTTCCCGCTATGTAGAAGCATATGTTTCTTTAAATGGGATGGTCTTGGAAAGGTTTCGAAACAGATTTCACAATCATATGATTTACTCTGAATGTGGATATTCATCTTCAATTGCGAAAACTTAAAACGACGCAACTGACTTTTTTTCACAGGTAATTAGTAGACTGATTTTTCATTTGTAAATAAGGTATTATTTATTTTCACATTTCAAAATATGACTGACTGATTCCAGTTTTTGAAAGAAATGTCAAACTTATGTTGACATGCTTTACATGCACATTTCTTATATCCAACAGACAACGCAACTCAATTTATGTATCTTGGTATAAATCATTACTGTTTCTTTAAATCACTTGCATAGCTTCGAATTTGAGCTATGATATGAGATGAGGCTAAAATAAAATAATGATATTTTAAATATCGATCTGTTTTACTATGAAACAGAATGAATAGTTAAATACGGATTAGGAAGTGCTTCCAAAATTAAAAATTCGGATAACTAAATCTGTCTGTATAATAGATATTTTTACAACTGTATTGTTACATAATCATGTCTTAAATTTGTGCTCTGTTTTTGCAGATATCTGATTTTCTAAATGACACTTTTCTACAAAATGTTCACAACAAATTACAGATCTAATTAGTTGCTTTACAGTATAAATATGACTATTGTACCACTTATAAATGTTTCTTTGGCACAAAAAGCCTGTTCTGTACATCACACGACTAAAATACATTTGTAAATCATATTTGTAAATACACTGTTACACATTTCACATATCTTAAGTTTCTGCTCTGTATGTGCTGTCATTTCTCTCTAAATCACACTTTTACACAAAGAATCTGTAACAAATTTCACACGCATGAGATCACTTCCTAGCATGAGTTCCATTTACAATTTCTACGGTGCATAAAATTTATTTCGTATGTTAGAACACTTTGCATTTCACTATCTTGTCAGTAGATGGCTGCACCAGTCCAATTCATTGGATTTGAACTTAGCATTTCAGTGGCCTGGTGATAGCTCAGAAATTGGTAAAAAATCAATTTAAATTATGAAAGAAAAGTGTAATAATTATTTGTCATTGCTAATAACTGTAATAATGTGTATTCAATTTTTTTAAATTAAGTGTGTGAATTTTCAGAACATTTCTTTTTTTTTTTTTTTTTTTTGCTGTGTTATTGTTTTTTAAATTTTCATATGTAACTGTAACACTGACTAAAGAGTTTTGTTGACCATAGTGTTGTCAGATGTCTTACGGGAAGATGAGTCCGGAGGGCGCTGTGATCACGTACGAGTGTCTAAACATAGCTCCGAAATTTTTTAAATAAGTGTTTCAAAAATGTTTTCAACTCTCTAAAATAGTTAAATGCACCTTTCCTATGCAATGTCTCATTCATCAAATTGAAAAAGGAAACTTCGCTTCTTCGAAACTTCAGATATTTAGTTAGCTGTTCACTATGAACACAAGAAATCCAAAAGAGGCCCTGACACGGAATATTCAGATAAGTAACATTCTGTTCTCTATAAAATATCTGTTTCTCTATCACTAGAGTGTCATTAAATTTCTTTATTTATTATTTTTCATAAGATTCTAACATTATACAATAGTTGGTAATAGTAGCAGGTCATGTGGTTCTTTTCTTCGTAACTATTCCGTAGAGATGCCACATTCCTTATCAGTAGTCCGTAATAAGGCTCCTCTAAACCAGGCTGAATCACCAACGTTTCTCTCTTGGCGAGGGAGTGAACGCGCTGCCAATTTTGGCGCGTTTATCGCACACGCTGGCTGAATGTCTGCTGTTTTCTTAAAGATTTATTTTATAGACGCGCGGTATTCAGCGCATATAAACTTTTCGGATAATTTATTAATTCTCGAATAGTATATAGACGTTTTCACTTAAATAAAAATTTCGCGTATATTTTGTAAACATATTCAAAATAACTTATTCTTTAGATGTTTCAGTTTCGTTAGCAGACTATAATAAATAAGATATGAATAAAAACTTTCAATAGTGTCAAATGGGGAAATAGTTAAAGCGTAGAGTGTGCAAATAAATTTATCTTAATGACATTTTAACAAAAATTTCCATAAAAACACTGTAAATTCATACTAAAAAAATAACTTAAGAATATGTTGTCATTTAAGTCTGAGGTACATGGAAATAATTGTGCAAGATTCTGAAGAAACACTTTCTTTTAAATGTGTGAAATATTTCATAACATAATATGGAAGAAGAAAGTACAGCATTCTGTGTTTTGGATGCTTTTCATCAAATGTAATATAAATACGAACTAGAAACCGTAATAAAAAGTCAAAAATCCAGTTTTTACCTAAATTAAAAAAACAGTTATTCCATAAAAGATAATAACTTTGAACGTATATAGAATGAATTTTGTAATTTGAGTTATGTTACAAAATAATTCATAGTTTATATATTTTATACTAATAATTTAGATAAAACCTGTCGAATTTAAGAATGTGTGTTAACCACATTCTTAAATTGTAAAAGGACGACTTAACCACATGTAATTCATTTCAAAGGATAAAAGAAAGCTTATTTTTTATTTTACACAGCAACAGCATTTTCATGCAGTCAAGTTTTTTTAACTGCTAGTTATTATACATAATACTTAATTTTAAACCCATTCTTATTAGAAAGCATAACTAAGAAACTTCTTTTTAAAGCACCACAGTGATTGCAAAGAATGTCGTTAAATTTACAAAAGTATTGAAGATATATTGAACAGCATTATAACAAGAAAGTACTGTACAAAATATGTAAATTTAGCATAACTTCTTTTTTAATATTTGCATAGTTTCCTCCAAATGAACCTTAATGGAAAGTTATCTTGCGAAAATTTAAAAGTATTAAAATGGCCTCTATTTAAGATGTAACTGCATTTATAATTATTTTGTAATTGCGAATAGATTATATTATTGCAATTAGATTATGCACTTACAACATAATTGCATAAAGTAATGAAATTAAGAGTTCACAGATACAATGTAATATAATTACAACGCAATTACCTAAATTGTAATTATAATCACTTATTTAATACCACAATATTATTACAATCACAATGTAATTTAAATTGGGTACTATATTTGCATACCCTCCACTCAAAAGGAGGTACTGATAAGCCTGGAAGTTATTATCAACAAAAAGCCTGTTCAGGACAGTTTGATGATAATTTCCACCGGGCGAAAAGTACATTCTTAAGCCCAGGCAAATCATGACAATAAAAATCATTTAGTCTTATGATTGACTATATTTTAAACCCTAAATTTGAATTCTGCACCAAATTATTTACCTATATTTTAACATACTTTATGAATTATTAGAAGCGATATGGCAAATATCTTCTAAAAATAACTGTAAAATATCTGTATCCATTAATTGATTCAGATACACACTTTTATTATTTAAGTATATCAAAATAACAGCTTCATGTTCCTGAAATACAAAAATTATGGAAAAAGTTAAAGCAATATTCTTAGAAGCATATGATATTAGTCACCAGATGCAAAATTATAGTTAATTTTTTGCCCTAAATACAATTTTATTACACAGTAGTCAAATGTGTAACTTAATAACATGTTATATAAAAAATTAATGATAATAAGTTTATCAGAAATGAATTAATTCTGCAAATAAACTTTCTGCACTTGAAAATTTTCTACACCTGAGGGGAGGGAGAGATCTAGTAAAATTAGATTTATTATAACTTCAGTTGGACCAAACACCTTCTCTCTCTCTATATGCATCACTAAAGAAATAAATAAAATTATCATGCTTAAAAAACAGATATACCATACCAGTTTTTTTTCCCCCTTGTTACACTTTACATTGAGAAATAACAAACCGTACAACACTGAAAAATACTATCCTTGAAATTTTGTTTAAATGAAGAAACACACACCATCTTTTTATTTAAGCATTACACTTCAAAAACAGATACACATACCAATTTATTTTCACTAGCCTTTATACTGATAACATGCCATATAAAAATGAAAAGAATTATCCTTGAAATTTAGATAAAATGAAGTAACACAATGGGAAAATTTATGCACACGGACATCTTTTTTTCTATTGCATGTTGTCTGACATGATCCACAAGTGCCTAAAAATGTACGCAAAGAAACGCATTTCAATATTAACAAAAAATTGTTTACAGATTAAAATTCATTCATTTCATACCAGTATTATAAAGATCATGCATGAAACAAATCTGCTTTCCCATACTTTTAAGTAAAACTTTTATACTGGAAAATAGACTATATTTCTATATATTAGAAACAAGAAAATACTAATTTGAATGTTCTGCATTCATTTCTAAATCTTTACTCCATTGCCAAATTGTATAATACTGTGATTATAAATAAACTTGCACAATCCTTGCAATTATTGAAGTCAGATTATATATATTTTGTCTCACACTATTCAATTTATTCTATTGACTTCAGATGTCAATGTCAAAATTCTGGAAGTTATTTTAACCAAGAAACAGTAGTGGGCACCGTGCATAAACAACTCATCTAACTTTTTAACAATAGTGATTATAAAATAAAGAAAAAATTATATATCATTCCAACGATGTTGCAATAATAGTATAATGTTACATATATCTTTAGCAAACATTCAGATTTTATCTTGACTTTCCAAATTATTATTTATTTTTTAATAAATTTCAATATGCTAATGATTTTCATGTTACATTAGTATAAATTCCACAATTAGCACAGGAAAACAAAATCCGCGCTTTATATTAGAAGAGAAATTTCTTTTCCACATTCAAAACATCTACATTGGCGATGTTTGGCGACGGGTACATTAACCCTAGACTAATTTAATTATAGCTATTATTACAGAAATTAGCAGATACTCAGGTTATTGTACACAAGAATTTCACTTTACTTGCACATTATAAACATCAGAGAAGATATAAACTCTAAATGAAGGCGTAATTAACATTATACTTGCTAAGCAAAGTTCAGTGCCTGGACCAGGTTTCCAATTGTCTCTTCGGCAATTATTTACCCATATTTTTCTTCTTTCTTCATTTTTAGGAAATTTTACCAATGTATGACCTTTCCGTGAATCATTTGAACAAGTAATAGCTGTACATCCGCCCATTTTACACAAAAAAACACAAAAAATTGTTGCACCGTAACTACAGAGCCGCCATTAAATCTCCCACTTGGGAGCGCGAATGCCTGATGATTCAGCCTGGTATATAGGAGCCTTACCTTCGGAGGCTCCCCTTTTCGTGCTTAGGAATTTCTTGTGAGGGAAAAATGGGGATCTCTTGATCATCGATGAGTATAGATTGTGATTTTTGTAACGAAGATCCCCGACTTTTTTTTTTTTTTTTCAGGTCTCAAACGTAGAATTATGAGCTAATAAAAATACAGTGACGGAATTTGTTAAACTTGTACTATAATAAATTAATAATTTAATTTTATATTTAACTAATATTTAAGAAAAATAAATTGTATAATTTATTTTTGCTGAAATGCTCTCACACTGTGTATGACGGATATATGATTTTGTCAATTACTGTTTTTCTGAAATTTACATGAATTTTTTGGGAACGGTAATATTTAATGTTACTTTAGTTAAAATATTATGTACATCTCTGTGATGATATATGTCTTTTCTAGTTAGGTCTCAAGATAAGGGCATACACATTACCATGTAGGAATTCATTCCTTTTTTTTTTTTTTTTAAACTTAGCTAAAGTTTGCTTCTTAAAGACACTAATTTTTGCAGATGAACTCCTTAACTACACTCATGGACACAATCGTATTTTAGGATATTTTCTACTTCTTTTCCTTTTCTTTCTATAGGCCCTTTTTTTCTCCTCTATTATTTTTGGGCCATTTATTTTAAATTTTATTTTGTCCCATCTTTTCTTTCTGGCCTTTTGAACTCGTAAAAAATGTACGAAGTTCCTTTTTACTTTCCTCAAATACGAAATTGCCCCTCTTTCTATATACCTTTCCTTGGTACCTATGCTTGATTTTTCGCCCATCGGTGCAGAAAGACTTAGCGGGTGCAAAACAAGACATCTGTCAGTCTGTCTACTGCGATCACCGAGGCAAGCGGCTGGACGTTCGCAGCGCTCCGTAAAAAAGTGAAAAAAATTCTTTTCCCCTTTTATTATCAATTAAATGTTTTTGAAATAGTGATTTTTCTACAATACCTACACGTTTTCAAAAGGTTTTCAGTTGCGATGTTGATGAGAATGAAACAGCGGACAATGTGAGGAAGTACTACGAAAGGCTGGAATTTTAAGATAAGTACCCTTCTTTCATCTAAATTAAATCAAATTTCTATAAATATGTGCCTTTAAATCAATAAATTTTAACTTTTCATCAGTTTTTGACATTAAAAAATACTTGAAATTGCTCATTACTTGTGGCTTCCTTTGGTAAACAAATCCGAACAGACGCCAACGTTATCAGTTCACGTCTGTCGTCACTTTACAAAGCCCCCTTATCTTGCTTTGAGGAATCTCGTGAGAGGGAAAATAGGGGACTCACGGCATCGCGCTATTTCCCTCTCGGATCTTCTGGATTCTTTTTTTTTTTTTTTTTTTTTTTTTTTTTTTTTTTTTTTTTTAGATCGCTTAAATATTTTTTGCCTTTAAATAATATTATACCTCACCGATTTTTTCTCATACTGTTCCTTGCTATCTGTTAAATGTCCATATGTAACGGATGGATTATTCGTCACTGCCTTAAATAAATTCTTAGAACTATGAGCTTATATAAACAACAGTGACCCTCATTGTGTAATTAATTAAGTAATTAATTGTGTAATTAATTAAGTAGTAATAAATTATAATAGCAAAATAATAAATCTTGTAATAAATTATGATATATAAATTAATAAATAATATGTTTAATTTGTGTTTTTAATACATATACTCAGTAATTTACATACACACACACACATATATATATATATATCTTTTTTTTTTTTTTTTTTTTTTGTGTGTGTGTGTGTGTGTGTGTACGGTTGTGGTCTTGTATTGTATATGGTTCTATCTTGTTTGTCTGCTGCTGTTTTTTGCAAAAATGTATGAAAATGTTGGAACGAAAACAGCACAAGTTACTTTAGTTAAATTAATATATACTTTGTATGATGACTTTTGTTGATATCTCAGGATGCAATACATATTACTTTGCATATACTCAGCATACATATTACTTTGTATTTCATGCTAAATACCTTGATACGAAGCAATTTAACACCGTCAATATTTTTTTTCTCCCCCAGTAACACATCTATTCATCATTACCAAACACACTCACCACACACACACACACACACACTTGTGAGACACTATTTATTGTAAATGAAGACAAATTTTCCTCCTTTTAACTACACTCATGGACACAATCGTATTTTAGGATATTTTATACTTCTTTTCCTTTTCTTTCTATAGGCCCCCTTTTTTTTCCTCTCTATTATTTTTGGGCCATTTATTTTAAATTTTATTTTGTCTCATCTTTTCTTCCTGACCTTTTGAACTCGTGCAAGATGTACGAAGTTCCCTTTTTACTCTCCTCAAATACGAAATTGCCCCCTTTCTATATACCTTTCCTTCGCACCTATGCTTGATTTTTCGCCCATCGGTGCAGAAAGACTTAGCGGGTGCAAAACAAGACATCTGTCTACTTTGTCTGTCTGTCTGTCTATTTCACCGGGCGCTGTGACCACGTACGATGGAGGCAGGATCTTGGAAGAGCTCCTGAATTTTCAAAGATGTTTTCCGGAAAATCTTCATTTATTTCAGAAAATTTTCGCGAATATCCTCTGCATTGTCTCGTTCTCAAGGCCGGGAGTTCTCCTGTACCTGGGGGGTCTCGTCTTCCTTGCAATCTTTTGCAGCACTAAGACGGAGCGTTCAGATAAGTAGAACTTCTTTTCTCTAAGCTAAATCAAATACCTGTCACTAAAGTACCTTTAAATTCATTTATTTATTATGATCATTATTATTATTATGCTCATTTTATTATGTTCTGGCATTAAATACTTAGTAATTGCTTTAAATCATGTGGTTCTTTTTTGGTTACCATCTCGTAGGGACGCTATCCTTATCAGTAGCCCTTATCAGTAGTGTTAGCCCTACCCATTGGGGCCCCTTTGAGGAATTTCTCGAGTGGGAAAAACACGATCTCGGGCCTCAATGAATGTACAGAGTTGTAGTTTTTGCTCCTTTAATCTATATTTCCTATCTATTTAAATTAAAAGCATATATTAATAGAGTGTGTCTCAAATTGATAAAATAGTACACATATAATAAATTATGACCATTAACTTAATAAATAAATAAATTGCTTATTTTTTAAAAAAATTAATTAATAATAATAAAAAAAAACTCCGTAATTTATTTACTTATTTATTTTTGCTGATATGTTCTCGCCTTGTTTTGGATTTATGATTTTATCTGATGGTGTTTGCTGAGTATATAAATATGTTGGAAACCGCAATAGATGATGTTACTTAGTTTAATGTATAACTTTGCATGATATTATATGTATCTTGATCTTATGTGTCTTCTGTTACTGTGTCTCAAGGTAAAGGCTAATATTGGTTTCCATGTTAAAAAATAAAAGTTTAAATTTAAAAATTTTTAAATTTTAGTTTCCCTGTTATAGCAAAAGTTAGCTTCTAAACTTGACTTATACTGTTATGTGACTGGACCCCCAATATTTATTATTTTATTATTAATTTTCCCCCATCTTTACATCTATTCAGCTTTACAAAACGCACTCATTACACACACCTGGAAGACTGTATTTAATGTAAATGATAACAACTTTGACTACACTCATGAACACAATCGTGGGTTTTTTTTTTTTTAAACAAAATTCTCTTACTTCCTTTCCTTTTCTTTCTACAGACCCTTTTTTTTTAATTATAAATAAAAATTTTTTTTCCTCTCCATTACTTTTGGGCCATTTATTTTTTACTTTATTTTGTCCCATCTTTTCTTCCTGGCCTTTCGAACTCGTATAAAATATACGAAGTTCCTTTTTACTCTCCTCTGAAATACGAAATTGCCCCCCTTTCTATATACCTTTCCTTCGCACCTATGCTCGATTTTTCGCCCATCGGTGCAGAAAGACTTAGCGGGTGCAACAAAAGACATCTGTCTACTTTGTCTGTCTGTCTTCGCCGAATTGGGCGAATAGACGAGAAGCTAGACCCCGCGCCGTACCCTTGTGATGTTGGCCAATTATGTTTGACTTGAAAATGACGTCATTTATAGGCGGAATAATCGTGAATGGCTGACGATGTAAACATGAAAGTGTTCATATAAGTTTTATAGTCTAATCTTATTTTCTTTTATAATCTCAAGTTTTTCATACTATGTTAGATTATTATGCCTTCTGAAAGTATCTCCTGGTGCTGTTTGTTTTTGCATTTTGGCGGTTGCTGAATCATTGATTATTTAATCCGAGTTTCAAAAATAATATTTTTACATATCAACTTTTATATTAAGATACATGAAATAATTTATAGGACATCACACTATTTAAGCATCTGTGCCATATAAAAAAATATCTGTACAATTAGTTATTATTCTATCAGTTTATGAATGCGATTTATACAGAATCACTATCAAACTGCAGTTAAAAAAAAGATTTAACTAATTTTAAAGCTATAGGAAAATATGCATTGTTTGTAATAAGGATGACGTTTTTGGAGCATTGTATGAATGAACAGCTTAATGAGCTTTTTTGTTAATAAAAAGGAAGTAGATGACTGTGAATGCATTTACAAGTATTCAACATTCTAAATAAAATTTTTCTATGAAATTAATAAAAAGTTGGATTCACATTATTATTAATAAATGTTAAGGTTTTTTTTTTCTCACAAATCTGAATAAAGAATTAAAGTTTTGGGATGAAGCATTCGAAATTACCTACAACATTAAGCGCATACACAAAATTTTCATTATGTATTTTTATTATTTATAAAATACTCAACAAATAATATTTACAGTAAAAAATTTTTAAAAAAAGTAAAATCTTAGTTATTATGTGATTAACAAACATATTACATTAGTCAGATGTTATTTTCAAAAGTTTGATTATTTACAAATGTTTTCTTTTAGCACACTTTCATTTAGCAAACAGATTTCCTGGGGGAAATTAGCTCTTAAACATCTTGAAAGTTCTAAAGCCACTTGAAATAATAATTTAATCTCTCATAGTTTGTTCTAAATTATTAATATAGAAAGAAAGAAACTTAAAAAGCAGTTAACAGTAAAAGTAATGATTAGCTTGTATGATTAAATTTCTTTATCAAACAAAATAGTAATAAAGTTCACTTATTAGTGATGTTTCTGTATTGAATTGTCATGATCATTTCCTTTGCTAATGACAGGCTGTCCTAATAAAATATCTGTGAACGTTTCAGTTTCATTTGCTGTAGGTTTGTTCAGTTCTCATTTTTTTACAAATTTTTGTTGAGAAAAATATTTTTTGTAGAATAATCTTGTTACTTTTTAGATTCAAATTTAGTCATATATATTTTTTGATTTGTGTTGCAATTTTCTGACAACTGTAATAATTTTTTAACAGCATTTAAATGTTGCATGATTTGCTGAAATATTTTGTCTGTTAATGTAGTCTGTAAATTTTTATTTTCATTGCCCAATTTTTGGATTTCATTTACTAGTCATTAAAAAAAAATATGATAGTTGATTTCTCAGAAGTGAACTTTATATGTGGTTTTTCTAAATTTTGTACTCCTTCTTTTCACGATTGCTCCAGAATAACCTGTTTCACTTCTGTTGTACATTACTGCTGAAAGAATGTGTTTGCACAAATTATTTTGAATACTAAGGTCAATACATTCACAAATATATGCTCGCATGCTAATATTACTGTGTATACATTTTCAAACGGTGTTTGTTACAATCATGCTCTGAATTTTTTTTTTGACCTAATAGATTCTTCTTGATGAGCTACTTTTAAATTTAAATATTCTGTCATCAATCTTCTTAGACAGTAAACATTTTGCATCTTTGTGTGGCCTTAAAAGTATTTGAGATTTTTGTTGTAATTTTGCCTTTGTGCTTTTTTCTCCTTTTTTTTTTTTTTTTTTTTGTGCCAAGGCAAGAGAATGACCTAATAGGCAATGAAAAACTGTTGAATATTGTGATCATATTGAAACTCAGCAGCAGGCTATCCTTGAAAGGGAGGGAAGACAACAGGGCACAAAATTTTAAGATGTAGTGATTGCTGCAGAGGGTGCCTGTAATGTAGTATACAGTCAAAAGTCATTAATTAGGACACCCATAATCCGGAATGATCTATAATCCGGACCTCAAAGCTACAAACTTTCTGCGCATGCGTCGCGTTCACGCATGCGCACAAGCGTTTACGAGAGCGCATAAGACCCTTACAGCTGCGAATATGTTTGTGCGCATGCGCGTTTAATGTGTAACGGAGTTATACGCTAAGCTAAAGTTATCTAATTCAGTTAATGTTGCAGATTGCGTTGTTCCTTAATCTTCGAATTGGATCCGGCTTATTATTTTTTGCAGACTGTAAGAGCAATACTATAAAAGTAAACTTGAACCTTCGATTATGTCAAATAGAATTTCCGATTCTGGAGCTCCCAAAGGATCGTACAAAACGAAAGTATGTTTCGATGTCCAAACAAAAAGTGGAATTGCTGCAAAAAATGGATAAAGACATGAAGAATGTGACAGAGAGGTTAGTGAAAACGAAAAAATTTCGATTGACAAGTTAGTCGGCACAGCAATTAACGGGATTTGAACAAAAACTGAACTTTGTAACTGAACAAAAAATTATGTCTGTTTATAGAATTAAAGAGAAAGTATTATCACATAAAACGAAGCAAATTAAACAACTTACATTGAAAGAAATGTTTAATAAAGTAAACAAATAAATATTAAGCTTTTTTTGTAAATTTTGATACCCTTTAGATCATAATTGTTCTTTATTTCATAAATTACGGTTTCATATTTTTAATTTTAGAATTTCTGCATGCCATCTTACGCGATTTAAACTGATGATCTATAATCCGGAAAAATCGATAATCCGGAATCGCCGAAGTCCCGACGAGTCCGGATTAACGACTTTTGACTGTATTAGGCATGAGTAACAGTGCTAATGGTACCCTAAACTATAACCGTTAGTGATAGACTGATAGGATAATTCATAATGCAAGGGTCATGATATCTGTTATTAAAATGTCACCAGACTAAGATAACAACAAACAACAAAGATTTATACCGCAGCTCGTGAACTCAATCACATACTGGGAACGGGATAAATCCCATAGACGTCACCCAACGATGATATTGAACACTCCTGCTGGGCCCATGGTCCCACATCTCGAGACACCAACACTTTTAAACCCTCAAATGATCGCTCAACGATCCTCTAGCCCACCGCTGAACACGAGCCAGTCAAGACCACCGTCCAGCCGGACCGAGACCACGGTGGGGTGGGCGATGGAAACTTAGGGTCGATGACCGGCCGTTAATTAGGGCTACCTGCCAGCACTACACGGGATGCCCCTCTCCTTAGGCTTTACATGGAATTCCAAGGACAGCAGTGACCAGACTCTCAATGGCCCAGTTTGCTATTTGGCTACCAATACCCTGGTGGAAAGGACTTACACCTCCCGGCCCATGAAGAGCAAGTATAGACTTACACCATGGACCATCGGGAACTGCTAAGTTCATAAATTTTATACCCCCGTGGCCGAGACTGCCTAGGTACAGATCCTAGCCAGTACTGCGCAGAGTACTCTACGTCGACCCCCGGGGAGGGGAGACTAAGATAAGACCATCGTAATGGTAAGGCAAAAATGAGATTAGTCTGAAAAGAATGTTGTGCCATGCTGAAACTTCCCACATAAAGAAGCACTGGTAAAAAATACAATTCCAGTAATTAAAACAACCTATAGTTCTTTCTTTTTTTAGTCTTTCTACATAGCATTACTGGAGTACGTGATATGCATATACACTGCACTATTAATTATCTGCATATTCCATCAAAGTCTATGCTAAGTCATCTAACAGGAAGATTTTAAGAATATTGGATCCTTCATTCATGGTATTGCATTTAGAATACCAGCAGCATAGTAAGCGAGAGAAGGAAACAGATGCATATTATGACGGAAAAAAACTTTAATATATTTTAGGAAGGGATATTTGAAATAAACTGTGATAACTACAAAGAATGAATAACTATTACATTATATAGAATAAAAAAGATTAAAATCATTAACAGCAATATTTTTCTTTTTGAGGTTATGGAATAAGAACATGACCTAAATTAAAACTGTGCTTGTAGTACTCGTATGTGTTGTAGTACTGCATTGAAATTTTATTTTCGTAAATTTTAATATTTATGCTAGCTCTACATGTCTGTACACACTTTTTAAACCAAGAGCTTTTAGTTGCCATATTCTTTTCCCTTCAGATTTATAAAATCCACTTCGGCTACCTGTCATAGTTAGAGAAGAATGGATTTTGAATTTTTTTTCCCCATGAGCTATTTATTACAAAGGATGTTCTGGTATTTCTTTCCTCATCGTGTAACCATTCATAAAAAGCTCTATAAAAAATTAAAAGCAATTGATTTCTACAAAATTTTAGACAGTAAAAATTTATCTAATAACAATATGTTAATTTCATAATATGTAATAAACATATATTGTAATTTTGAATCAGCATCTTGTTAAAATATATGTAGTATTATGAAAACCAATTTTAACCTGTATATGTTAAAAAAGAATATGAAGTCTATAGTTGTTTTTAACATAGTGGGTCATTTAAAAAGTTCTGTCATTTTTAGTGGCTGAATTTAAAATTACATCATACAGAAAGCACCCACAATGGATCACTTATGTAATCGCAATCATTCTCACATTTTCTCATCTGGAAATCAGCTTATAGGTGACTTGGAAGCCAAATATTGTTCAATATACTGTTTAACATGTTTCAAAATATTTCACAGCTAAGAAATGTTAGAAGTAAGACACAATAACACGCCGAATAAATACTGATTCAGAAGTCAAACAACAAAAATCAGCGTTAATTCACAAAATTTTCACAGGACTAGTTTCGATGGTTTTACCGAACCATCATCTTCAGCTGCAAAACCGCAAATGAACAAGATAGGAAATAATGTTTAGATAAGACAAGAAAGCCTGGACAAGAATAAGCAAGTGGCGCCATCTGTTGGCGAAACCAGAACTAAAACATAATTTCTCTAAAAGCCGAAGGCAAATTTGGATTGGAATTAGGATCGTTAACTAGAACAGAAAGATTTTTATGAATGTGAAATGCCTCTAGAAAATCCAGTTCTCCAATGGAAGATGTTTTTTGAATAATTTTGGCAGCAGAAAAATTGAAAGTGTGACTTTCGGACCAACAATGTTGAGCAACAGAAGACTTCTGTGTTTCCTTTTTTCTAACATATGCCTCATGTTCTTTGACGCGAAATTTTAAGGCTCTCTTAGTTTGGCCAATGTAAATTAAACCGCACTGGCAAGGAATCCTATAAATACCCCAGGAATTCATATCCGGAATGGGGTCCTTGAGTATAGAAGTTGGAATTTTATTGATGGGAGAATAAACAACCCGAAAGTTAAATTTCTGCAAAATATGTGCAACTTTATAGCTAATTGATGGAAAGAAGGGAATGACAACAGAATTTTTATAATCTCCTAAAATAAGAGTGTGGCTTTTAGTGTGTTGAGATGAGAATTTTTTAACTGCTTGATTAATAATGTTGGGTGAAAAGCCCCTGTCAATAGCTATTGCTTTTAAATAATTTAGTTCTTCATCAAGGGCTAGTTTGGAGGAGCAAACTTGAAGAGCACGGAAAACATAGGAATAAATGAAGCTAACTTTTGTTTAGTCGGATGACATGATTTAAAGTGTGGTGGAAGGCAAACCGATGAAGGTTTACGGTAAACTGTAGTACTGAAGTTGGATGTGTTACGTGTGACCAGAATGTCGAGAAACGGAAGAGAATTGCAAGTCTCAAGTTCAAAAGTGAACTGAATAGCAGGATCAATAGAATTCATTGTTGAAAGAACTCTATTTAAATCATCTTTATTACCTTCAAACAGGGTAAAAGTATCGTCTACGTAGCGGAACCATGCCGGGAAGTTTAAAGTTTCAAACAATTTTGATTCATAATAATGCATGTAGATATCAGCCAGGATGGGACTGAGGGGGCTTCCCATGGCTAATCCCTCAGTTTGCTTGTAATATTTATTTTGGAAAACAAAACGTGTTTGTTTCAAACAGAGTTGAGTGAAAGAAATTAGCTCATCAATTTCGATGCAAGAGAAATGAAATTCGCGAAGTCTGGTTTATAGACATCTTAATGCACCCTCCACTGGGACATTGGTGAATAATGATTTTACATCAAAAGAAACCATGAGTAAATTACGAGGAGAAATGTTTTTAACCTTTTTTACAAACTCTATTGAATATTTTATGGTGTAAATGTTATTGTCTAATAGAGTGGAAAATCTAGAAACTAAATATTTAGCTAATGGATACGAGGCAGTACCTAAATTTGATACAATAGGGCGGAAAGGAATACCACTTTTATGAATTTTGGGAAGAGCATATAATCTGGCACAATTCGCAACAGATGGGATAAGCGAATGTTTTAAGTTGCTTGAAATGATTTGCGAAGATTTGATCGCAGTTTTTATTTTGGATAAGTCCGAAGGTGAAGGATCTTTAGGGATCGGATTATATGGTCCTTCGTTTAAGAGTTTAGTGACACCATCGATGTAAGTGTTCTTATGATAGTCGGTTCTTATGATAGGTGGCCAGATAGTCGTCATGGATAAGAACACTTACATCGATGGTGTCACTAAACTCTTAAACGAAGGACCATATATTCCGATCCCTAAAGATCCTTCACCTTCGGACTTATCGAAAATAAAAACTGCGATCAAATCTTCGCAAATCATTTCAAGCAACTTAAAACATTCGCTTATCCCATCTGTTGCGAATTGTGCCAGATTATATGCTCTTCCCAAAATTCATAAAAGTGGTATTCCTTTCCGCCCTATTGTATCAAATTTAGGTACTGCCTCGTATCCATTAGCTAAATATTTAGTTTCTAGATTTTCCACTCTATTAGACAATAACATTTACACCATAAAAAATTCAATAGAGTTTGTAAAAAAGGTTAAAAACATTTCTCCTCGTAATTTACTCATGGTTTCTTTTGATGTAAAATCATTATTCACCAATGTCCCAGTGGAGGGTGCATTAAGATGTCTAGAAACCAGACTTCGCGAATTTCATTTCTCTTGCATCGAAATTGATGAGCTAATTTCTCTCACTCAACTCTGTTTGAAACAAACACATTTTGTTTTCCAAAATAAATATTACAAGCAAACTGAGGGATTAGCCATGGGAAGCCCCCTCAGTCCCATCCTGGCTGATATCTACATGCATTATTATGAATCAAAATTGTTTGAAACTTTAAACTTCCCGGCATGGTTCCGCTACGTAGGCGATACTTTTACCCTGTTTGAAGGTAATAAAGATGATTTAAATAGAGTTCTTTCAACAATGAATTCTATTGATCCTGCTATTCAGTTCACTTTTGAACTTGAGACTTGCAATTCTCTTCCGTTTCTCGACATTCTGGTCACACGTAACACATCCAACTTCAGTACTACAGTTTACCGTAAACCTTCATCGGTTTGCCTTCCACCACACTTTAAATCATGTCATCCGACTAAACAAAAGTTAGCTTCATTTTATTCCTATGTTTTCCGTGCTCTTCAAGTTTGCTCCTCCAAACTAGCCCTTGATGAAGAACTAAATTATTTAAAAGCAATAGCTATTGACAGGGGCTTTTCACCCAACATTATTAATCAAGCAGTTAAAAAATTCTCATCTCAACACACTAAAAGCCACACTCTTATTTTAGGAGATTATAAAAATTCTGTTGTCATTCCCTTCTTTCCATCAATTAGCTATAAAGTTGCACATATTTTGCAGAAATTTAACTTTCGGGTTGTTTATTCTCCCATCAATAAAATTCCAACTTCTATACTCAAGGACCCCATTCCGGATATGAATTCCTAGGGTATTTATTGGATTCCTTGCCAGTGCGGTTTAATTTACATTGGCCAAACTAAGAGAGCCATAAAATTTCGCGTCAAAGAACATGAGGCATATGTTAGAAAAAAGGAAACACAGAAATCTTCTGTTGCTCAACATTGTTGGTCCGAAAATCACACTTTCAATTTTTCTGCTGCCAAAATTATTCAAAAAACATCTTCCATTGGAGAACTGGATTTTCTAGAGGCATTTCACATTCATAAAAATCTTTCTGTTCTAGTTAACGATCCTAATTCCAATCCAAATTTGCCTTCGGCTTTTAGAGAAATTATGTTTTAGTTCTGGTTTCACCAACAGATGGCGCCACTTGCTTATTCTTGTCCAGGCTTTCTTGTCTTATCTAAACATTATTTCCTATCTTGTTCATTTGCGGTTTTGCAGCTGAAGATGATGGTTCGGTAAAACCATCGAAACTAGTCCTGTGAAAATTTTGTGAATTAACGCTGATTTTTGTTGTTTGACTTCTGAATCAAATGTTAGAAGTACTGAAATATTTTAATGCAATGTTATTGTGTCTAAGATGTAAGGCAGATGAACTAGAACATGCAAAACAAGTATCCTGATTTTTTGTTATGTGTTTCAAGAGGCACGTAGGTGGTAGTTATCACTCAGCATTAAGAACTTTTCTCTATTTATAAATCCAAGCAGCCACTGGTAGTTTGATCCAGTTCAAATCCCTGCAAAATTGTTAACTGCACAGTTGTTCATGTAATTTTCGAAATGTGTAATATGAATACAACCAGCTTCCCTTATCTCTGTCCTTTATCAGATAGTCCTAATGTGCTTTATCATTATCTGATCAATCCAAATTAATCCTGAAAAATGATTTTTGAATATTTCTGAGGTCAATATCTATATTGAACATTGTTTCTTTCAGACAACTAACTACCTACACAGACGAAAAATAATCTGGGACTATGGGTGGTAATTTTCCAGACAGTTCATTGTATTTGTATACTTTAAAGCTTTGCCAAAGACAGGAGTTATGTCATTAACACACTGCACATACAGCAAAATTACATTCCACAAAGACTAACTTTTTATGGAAAAAAAACGGGTTAGGTATATTTCAGATTAAGAAAGCATGAATACTTAATACAAACCTTAATATTATTGTAATTAAAAGGCAAATATGAAACAAATGGTAATTGAAATAATTTCTATTACTGCTTAATAAGTACTAGGTATATGATACAATTATTTTTTTATATAGCTGCTGATTTTTGTTTGGGACAATATTTGATGCAACTCATTAAATATATTGTGGTAAGGAGTGCAGTTTTTGAATTCCTCTCAGTGTTTTTTTCTTTCTTCACTTCGGTCAATTTGTATTCCAAAATCGGACATTTCCTGTGTCTTTTTTAGCAATTTGTTTAACTTCTTGTACATTAAAAGCATTTCATCTTCCCCTCTATTGCTGCTTTCACAGTTCAGCTGCTGTTCAGTTAATAACAAAGTAAGATCATTCAGTTCTTAATTTGTTATTTCAGAATTATCACTCTTGACTAATGTTTCTATTTCTTCTTCCATATATGAATATTCCTTTTGCAGTTTTTATGATTTCCTTGGCTTCAATTTCACTCGATGGAAATCCTTTAAAATTGTTCATTGGCCTGAGCAGAAGCCAGAAAACATTCATGGTTGATGAATTCACTTATTCCCATGGGCCTTCAATCATTTCTATGCAGTGTCTTATGTTGAATTCGCCCACCAGTAGCCGAGCGGTAAAGTCGCTGAACACTGGTAATTCGGTCCGAGGTTCGAATCCCTCGAATGGACTGGCTGCATGGGCGTTTTCATGGTTTTCCCCATGTGTAACGTGTATACGAGCCAGTTTCCCTTAGAAAACCCTCCACGAAGGCATTCCTTCCCTTAGGCATATAGCCCTCGAGGCTTTGTCATAATCACATACGCACTTATGTTGAATTTCTTCCAAAAATCCCATTAGTGTGCTTTCTTTCGTCTAGTACTTTATTTGCAAAGATGTAAACATGCCTGTTGTAACACGCTTTGAATGTTCTTATAATTCCTTGATCCATTGTTTGGATTAAGGGAGTTGAGTTTGGTGAAGAGAGGAGAACATTACAGTTCAGGTTTTGTTATTCTATGTAATATCTGACTTTTTTAATGAATGAATTTTCAAACCAGTCATTAAAGAAAAACTATTGCAATGCTGCCAATATTCCGCAACATGCTGCATGTAATTGGAATTCTCACATTGGACAAATTAAATTGATACAATTAAGATAATGCATATAAGCAAATTTGTGTTCTTAGTGTGTTTACTATAATAACAAGGAAATGGGAAGAATGCATTGAAAGAAAACTTAAGCATTCATTTTTCTTTCATTAAAGATTATTTTGAAAATATGCTAAAGATTAAGATTACTTAAAACTCAGTTTTTAATTACAAATATGTAGGGGGAAAAGTTTGTTAGACAGTAAGTTCTTTAGTCCACTAACTTCCCATTTGTAATACTAAAAGGTGAAAAGCATGTATTATAAAAGGACCATTTTTCCAATTTCCGATAAATGGTTTATGAACATATCTGTTCAGTTTGATTCTTTAAAATCCACAAAACATGTTATGTAAACTGAAAGGTAAATATACTGAAAAAAATTTAATGCAGATGACAAAAATTTAAGTATGATCAGCTTTAGGTATTCAAAATAAGTAAACAATCTGAAAGAAAGCAACATATATGAGATAAGAAAATTGTGAAGCAATGTAAAATGGTATGTACATTTTAGTGAATGAAAGCAAAAAAAGAATTAATACAATTAAATCTCCCTGCATCATGTCTAGCAGGGAAATTTAATGTATCGATACCAGTTTTTGGTGCTCTTCGGTTATTGGGACCAGATTCAGAAATGTATGTATGTATGCATGCATGTACAGATGTATGTGTTCATGTGCATATGTATGTATGTGTGTGGTATAACTTCATCACTCAATACATAAATTTTAATAACTGTATATATTGTATATACAGTATGTATATTTATTGCATTTCTAAATCTGATCCCAATTATAGAGGAGTACCCAATTTTTAAAAACTAAGACAACGAAACTGAAAAATATACAGTGTTATTAAAATTTATGTATTTAGTGATGAATTTATACCATAAACGTAGTTTTCAAGGAGCGTAAATATGCAAGAGATGCAAAAAGACTAACTGGTACGTTAATGTTTCAATAATTTTATAATTTGCAAGTGGAATGTTGGTAAGTCTTTTGGTATTACTGATAATAAAAGATAAAGAGCAAGATTTATAACATTTCTCACATCGATAAGATCCAAAAAAGTTTAACAACGATTAATTCAAGCATAGCAAAGAAGAAAATAGCACTTTTTCAGTAATTTTATTTTCCTTAAAATGAGAGAAAAAAAATGAAAGTAATACTTTTACTGCGTACTCAAATAAATGTACGGTGCGGATTAACAAAAGTATACTCCGTAGTTGCACTCAATTTTTAAAACATTTTTCGCAGTACATGCAAAGGACACATTCTTCCGAAGGCATGCAGTACGCATTCTATCACTACCAACTGCGTACTGAAATAAATGTACGGATTAACAAAAGTATACTCCGTAGTTGCACTCTATTTTTAAAACATTTTTCGCAGTACATGCAAAGGACACATTCTTCCGAAGGCATGCAGTACGCATTCTATCACTACCAACTGCGTACTGAAATAAATGTACGGTGCGGATTAACAAAAGTATACTCCGTAGTTGCACTCTGTTCAGAAGTTCGACCCCCCCAAGGACTCCTACCCTTGAGAATTCGGCCCTCAAGGGGGTAGGGGGCTGTGGTAATAAAATTTTTAAGGTAGTACAATAATTGAGACAGATCGTAATAATCATAACAATAGAATAGAATAAATATTATTTTGTCTTTCATTGTTATGGGTTACCAGACTGGCAGCATGTAATAGGCAAGTTGCCACAGAGGCAAAACATGTTTGCACATATTTCTTCACACTTTAGATATCCGTAAGATTCAGTGGTGGATAAGGCTGGTGCGGTTATGGGCTGATCAAGAAATTCGAACAATCGAATTGACACAGATGACTCGGCGAGACAGCCCTGCGAGGGAGGGTATGTGCATAGAATTAATACTTTCTCTGAAAAGTATATCTTCCAATGGTATACAAAATGCACAGATACGACAAATGGCAAAATCTATTCTGGATAAAATATCAACTTTTAGAATAATTTTGTCTGCTCGTGTATATTTGAAAATATTTCAATATACTGAGCCAGTAATGAAATATTTGCAGACTAAAGGATTAGATTACATGCTAGCATATAATATAGTTAGGGAGGCTGCAAGCTCTTTAAAAGCCATCTCTAGAAACTTCAATTTAACATTTAATGCATCAAAATTGTTTGCAACGGATTACAATAATAAACTAGAAAGGCTGGGTTGTGATATAAAAGAAGAGCTACCTGTTAGAACATACCAAAAGTGGTCTTTACTTTTATATTGGATAATGTCATTTAATCGATGAATAGTAGGTTTAAAGGGCATAGGAAGTTGTATGAAGACATATCACTTCTCGATCCCCAAAACGTTTCGAAGCCATTAATCTTTTTCAAATGGCGCGTCACAATTTCCACAGTGTTTCACAGTAATGGTCAGCGTTTACTGTTTCACCACGTGGAAGGAACTCAATGAGCAGAATGCCCTTCTTGTCCCAGAACACTGTGCACATCACTTTGTGTGCCGATAGCGTCTGTTTGAATTTCGTCCCGACTGGAGATCAACTATGCTGCCAATGCATTGATTGCTGCTTGGTTTCAGCGGCGAAGTGCAGAATCCAAGTCTGATTGCCTGTGACGATCCCATTGAGGAACTTGTCGCCGTCATCGTGATACCGTTACAGAAATGTCAGTGCTGCTCCTAAGCGTTCAATTTTGTGTTCAGATGTCGGGTTTTTCGGCACACACCTGCCACACAATTTTTTGAACAGCAGGTGCTTAGTGACAATCTCTTGCAACAAGGATTGTGATATCTGCAGAAAATGGCTGCTCAGCTTCGTAATCGTGAAGCGACGGTTCTCCATCACGAGCTGCCGCACAAGCTCAACAAGATCATCATTGATGAGGGACTGTCTGCCACTGTACTCTTCATTATAAGCACTTTGATGACCTTCTGAAAACTGCCTACACCAACGATGCATCATCTGCTTTACTCATGATGTTTGTCCCATAGACCTGACAATTAATTTCAATTGGCGCAGTACTTGCATTCAAGAACTTTATCACTGACCCAACCTCGCAGGCAGCAGGAGAAGGAATAAGAGCTTCCATCTCGGACCACTGCAACCACGCTATTGGCACGAGGCACAAGCGTCTAGCCCCTCAGATGCTAGTTTCCTCCTGATTCCTCCCTGATCATTTGTGCAGATTCACGCCCAGCGTGTTTACTCCAAAAAGCTTGGAGTGGTCAAAGCCGTTTTTTTAAAACGACACTCGTTTAAAACGTTGCAAACTTGGTGTGCATTACTGAGTGTAAATTAATCTCTTTTATTAGTTTATCTGAAATAGTTTTCTTTTTAATTGGTATACATATTTATTTGTTCAGATGTTTTATTATAAATCTATACATAAAGGAAGAATTCCTGATTTATTCACTACAGATCATCGCCCAAAGCTATTAGAGATATCAAAACTTAGGAGCTTATTCCTTTTGTACCGAAGATGTTATTTAAGAAGCAATTTTTAAGATTCGGCGAGCAAAACGTGTTTCTATGTTTTTTCATATAAGGAAGAAACAGATGTACATAAAATTCTTGCTTTAACTCTTTCGCATCGAGAGAGGGCAAAATCTCAATTCCCCAAACATCGAAAACGCCCGTATCTAAGAATTTCTCCTGGAATGCTTTTCCTTCCTCCATGACAAGTTGAATACTACAGTGCTAACAATAGCCTTACTTAAGTAAAGCGAGAACTTCTTTCTTCGACGCTTTGACACTGCGTGAAGTTCCCCCTTGGGACGGGATTGCAACTTCGGGCATCAAAAGCTAAACACTGACAGTAAACAAAGAAAAGGAAGGAACAAAGGAAACAAGGAAGCTACTTTTAGTAGCTTCAAAAGAATGATTGACATGTGATTTAACAACACCTGAAAGCAATGAGTAATGCAGTAACGTGATGGGGGAAAGCACCGGGTAGGAAATTATTCGGGCGTCCAGCCGATGTCTGAATGCTCGGGCGCTTGGGGCAACTTCGATGCGAAAGAGTTAAAATGTATGGAATATGAATACCTAAAAACCAATTTCAAACATTTTCAAAATTCAGCCCCCAAGGAGGGGGGGACGTGTTCTTTACATATTCCTTCATATCTCAGATATCTATAAGACAAACTTATGAATTTTTGCTGTAAAATGTAAGGAATACGAATAAATGCTGACATCAACATGTGTGGGGAGGGGGACTGATTGGCATAAAATACAAGTTTATATAATGTACAAGTAAGCCTTATTCAAGGTACAGGAATACCAGGTACGTTTACCAGGTATGTAAAGCTAGTTAACATTAAAAAAAATTAAGGTTTCTACCATTTAATGTTATTAATAATTAAAACTCCAAAATAAAAATGTAGCAGCATGTGGCAGTTCACAAAACTGTGATGAGATTGTTACAATGTTCAGCTAGTTTTAAACAATTCTACACATAATAAAATGGCCAGTGCACAACATGTGAATGTACATGGGGTTGAATAATTAGAAAATAAAAAACTTGACAAATATTAAATAGTAGAAAATATTGCTTACTGTTCAAATTTGGGATTGACTCAGTTTCACCAAAATATATTTATTAACATTAAAACGTTTGGTAATAATCTATTGACTAAACAGTATGAAAGTCAATGAATGATTGATTGTATGGACAATATTTGGTACTGTTGGACTTGGGGGGGGAGGAAGGAAGACAGTAATGCAAGGAGGATGAACAAAAATAGACTTACTCATTAATCACAGAATACATCAGCCTACCACGAGGACCTGAGATAAAGGTTTAAAACCCTGTTCTGAACTTCTACATCTGTTTCTGATCATTTTAAGGATCAGAGTGGGAATTATCTTATTATTAAAGAGAAGTTCTGAAGAATGAGAGAGATATTATATAAATAAGAAGAAAAAAAAGTATCATCTGACACATATAAAACACTTCAGGCAGTTGAAAGAAGATGTTTTAGATGATAAAAATGGACAAAAGGAATTGTGAATAGGTACTAATGACTATTGTTAAAATATATATTTTTCACTAGATATGTTAAGTTTCTTCTGTGCTACTATGTGTAAAATTTTTGTGATCCAAAATAATTTTTAGAATTGTATTATTATCTTCATTCTGTGAAGTTACTATTTTGTCAGTTCCCTTTTCGTTTTGTATTTGAGAATCTTTTGGGTATTATATTTTTCATAGGTGGAATATCTTTATTAGCACTTGGGAAATGTATTTCTTGTGCATTTAACATATCAGCCGCTTCTAGTTGTAGTGGTGCTAACTTAAGAATCTTGTTTAACACATCACATTGTTTGTCAGATTTTAATGAATCTACTAATTCTAAACATGTTTGTTTTAGTTCATTCTTTCTGTGTTCCCAGGGGCATAGCTAGAGGGGGGCATCTGTTCCCAGGCGCAGAATCCAAGGGGCGCCAAACTGATGTTACGACATTTTAGAATTAAATCTTTTCCATCCTTGGCGAGCAGTAGGGGGCACGAAATCTTCAGTTGTCTCTGGGCGCTGAAAAACCTAGCTACGACTCTGTGTGTTCCAGTGAGAGGGTCTGTGATTTTTTTTTCGGCTACTTAATTCAAAATTCATTTTCATTGTAGTTGTAGTATAAGTAGCAGTATTTCTAGTGTGCTGATGTAAGTAATGTATTTAATAAGTAGCAGTATTTCTAGTGTGCTGATGTAAGTAATGTATTTAATAAGTAGCAGTATTTCTAGTGTGCTGATGTAATTAATGTATCTAATAAGTAGCAGAATTTCTAGTATGCTGATGTAAATAATGTATTTAATAAGTAGCAGTATTTCTAGTGTGTTTGCACATACTCCACCTAACTTATAAGGTATTTCTCCCGCCTTCTTGGTGTGGTGGTCTGCACACTGGGCGCATATTCCAGAGGTCCGTGGTTCGATTCCCAGCAAAGGCATTGCTAATTTTTAAATCCCTCTTGCTTCCAATGTAAAATTCTAATGTCTGTACAGTAGTGCCCGAACTAAAAGGGTGTTAGATGATTGTTCTCCACACCCAGGATTTGGCGATTAGGTAAAGTATTTCTCCCACCTTCTTGGCATGCCTTCATGGTGTGATATGTATCCAGAGGTCCGCAGTTTGGTTCCCGGCGAAGGCGTTGCATATTTTTCATCTTGCCTGCTCCCAAAAAAATACCTAATGTCTCTACAAACTGATGAATCAATACAGCTGCATACATATCAATGAACGCATATATTACACTCGGTGCACTGTATGTGACATGTACAAGTTTTGTTACTTTTATGTATAGTGTATATTTCTGTATGTGTTGATGAAACTGTCCACCCATTCTCATTCTCTATTACTTATAAACATAGTGTTTCATTTGTTTTATGTCTGATTCTTAAAACCCAAATCTTACTTGTTAATTTAACTTTATTTGCTGTAATTAAGCAGTTAATCATTTTATCTCTTACAAATCTCATAATACCATGTATGGTGTTATCCAATCTCTTAACATTTTTTCCATGAAGATAAATATATTTTAATGTTCGGTGAATTCATTCGATGTGCATGTTTATGTTAACACCAGTGTGAAGTCTATAACTGTATGCCCAGCTAGATGTATTTTATAAATAATATGTTTCAAAGTAATTTACAAATTCAATAGTGTCAGGATCTTCTTTAAGTAATTTTATTGCTGCTTCTGTCAGTGTATGAAAAGTATGAATGTCTTCTTCTTCTAAGAGAGATCTTATAATTTTATATGTTTTTGCCTGTTTTTCAACACCATTGATTTTCTTTTTTTTTTTAAATTGTTTGTCCAGGCTCTATCAATATGCCATGCACAAAAAAGACGTTTCTGTAGTAAACCCATTTCAGACATAAATATTTGTGGTTGTATTTGCCCAACATTTTCTTTAATACATGAAAAAAAATGATAGCACTGGCTGATCACATGATTAGAAATTAAAAATGCACACGGGAATCCTTGGCACAAATCATCTATTGTAAGTAAAGTTACGAGTTCAAATCTGTATGCATTCACCCCATGTGTACCATCAATACATATACAAGTTAGAACTAAATTTTTTCAGTATCTCTCTTTGTGCTTCTGTCATCATTATCAAAACAAAATCATTTCCTTTTAGAAATGAATATTGTGTACAATATTCACTCATGCTATGTTGATCCCTGGGTTTTATAAAATGAAATGCATGGATGTTCAGAATTTTGCATTTCAGGTACCCACATATCTACACAAACCAAATCATTTTCATGTTTAACAGAATTAGAAGACAAATTGAAAGATTTTTTGATGTTATGTAAATCTTGTTTTGTAAGTAAATGAACCTTCTCAAGCCCAGCATCTCATAGAGAATTTCTAATTTCATCTAAAATATTATCCAGAGAAATTTTTGCTGCTATCTTTGATGCAATATTTTTCATTTCGTCTGTTGTTAAAAATAAGTGACCTAAATCATTCCGATGCCCAATATGTATTTTCTGATATGTGTGTGTGTGTGAGATTATGGCAAAGCCTTGAGGGCTATCTAACTAAGGGGAGGGATGCCTTCGTGGAGCACTTTCGGTTTAATCCTAGTATCCGGTGCACACGGGATTTGGCTACTTTTGGTGACTTTATGATGAGCAGTAAAAACGGGACATATACGATGAGTAGTTAACGGGTCATTCAAAGAAAATATACAGTTAAACATAGTATATACTATTTATATAGTATATATAGTATGTGTGTATAGTATATATATAGACGTTCTTTGGATCATTTTTGGTGTTGGCGATAATTTTCAAAGTCGCGCCAAAGCTGCACCGTATAGTAGGATTTTACCGCACTTTCTAAGGGAAACTGGTTCGTATACACGTTACACATGGGGAAAACCATGAAAACGCCCATGCAGCCAGTCCATTTACGGGATTCGAACCTCGGACCGAACTACCAGTGTTCAGTGACTTTACCGCTCGGCCGCTGGTGGGCCCTATTTTTCTGATATGACACTACACATTTGCCATCTGTATGTTCTGTTACTTTTAATTCAGCTGGGCAATATGCATTTATTTTATTGCTATCAAGGATTTTTAAGTGACGCAAACCTTTACTTTCTGAAAAATTTCCTGAACAGTGGCATTACACCATGTATATTAAATATGCTTACTCCATAAGAAATTTTGACTTCGTATTATTTTCAATTTCTGCCTTCTATGCCAAAAAATCATCAAATGAATTAAATTCCAGCTCAGTATGATTCAAATCAACATCATGAACATTATTGAAATGAAATATTATTTCTCGCTTTTCAAAATTAGCATAACATACAGGACACACATAATTACCTGTTAGAAGTATGAATTTTATTTTGATGATATTTCCTATTTTTTGGGTCACTAAATTTCAGATAGCAGTCCTCACATTTGTAGCTTGGTGATCGACCACTTTTTAAAGAATAAATAATGTAGTATTATTAGAGTGTAATGTGTTGGTATGGCGTTTCAAACTGCATTTATTTTGGTACGTTTTTAAGCAATCAGAGCATACAAAATTATTCTCAGTCACACTAAAATTATTTGCACAATCAACCATACTATTAGAACTTAGTTTTCAGAGACTCAATTAATGTAGTATTATTGTAATGAAATTTATATGCATGGCGTTTCAAATTGTATCTATAGTTGAAAGTTTTAAGCAATCACAGCAAACAAAATTACTCTCAGCTATACTAAAACCATTTGCACAGTGAACCATATCACTCGCAACAAAATCAGAATTATCAGACATACCACAATTGGTATTATCGCGCACGGTTATTCCTTCCTGATTTTGATTCGATTTAGAATAAAAAACACCTTCTGAGGAAACAGAAGTATTTGGCCCTGAAATGGGCAGTTTTTCTTGATTTTGTGCAGAAGATATAATAATCGAAGCAAAATAAAAAAAAGAGAACTGTATCAGCGATTACACGCTACCACAGCAGTCAAAGAGCAGAGTAAATAATAGTAAATACGAGGCGCCTTCAGGAAAATGACGACTTGCGCAGTAACCTGCGCAGATGTTCAGGGAGGAACCAGGAGGAAACTAGCATCTGAGGGGCTAGATGCTTGTTCAAATAGATAGTCAACAGTTAAAATGGACCATCGCGTCAAAGAATATGTTCAACTTTCTGTGATCGCGTCACGTAACAGAAGACCACGCCCACAAGCTGATGTCATCGAGAAGTCTAATTTAATTGGCTAGCTACATGAGGGTACAGCCGTCAACGGTGGTGACGGTACAGCGCGGAGTCTAGCTTCTCGTGGCGAATAGTAGGAAATGCGGGGCGCATGTTCCTAAAACGTACTCGCCGTACCCCCTGCTGTGACAATGCTGAATCACTATTGGCTGACCGACTTGCTACGTAAAAAAGTCACTTGTTTGGTCACGTGACAAGTCGATTGCATGGATTCTGAAGTGTTGTTTAAGTGTGATTTGTAGTTTGCTGTATAAGACGTAATAAATTTTGTGTGCATATACAATTCGGAATTAATAATAAACCACTAAAAGGTACAGCCAGTAAAGAATATAGAACACAAACCTCTTCAGACATAACGCTTGAAGTATTTTATTCGGACGGCATAAGATATGTTTACTAGGAAAACAAATTTCGGCGAACAAAATATATAATTATGCAAAATTTCGTTACCGGAGCATAAAAGTATCTATTATTGTACTTTAGATTTTCAAATATCAGAGGTTGTGATATAATGTAAGAGAATTATGATTTAACATTAGAGATTAAATTTTGAGGGAGTTGGAGCTTGGCATGAAGGGATTTTTTATTTATTTTATAATAAAACAAGATTAGTTTTGTATTTTTGAAAATTTTTGGCAGAAGAACAGTTTAACCTTTTAATATTTCATTGGTATGTTAATATTTTCTGGAACTAAAATTAAAAAATGGAGGACTGTTAATATTTGCAGTAATAACCGATATTCTGAAAAGAATATTGTTTTCGATTATTTAAAAATATAGAGCAAGTTCTGATGATGTCCGTCTTTTAAAAAGGTACAAAAAGGCAAACTATAACACTACTTTGTCATTGTCACAAGTAATGTATCAAAAAGCATTGTTTCATTTTTGGATGTGGGTATTCAGTTGCATACTAATTTATGTGAATCACAGGAAAAAAATAAGCATTCAAAAACTTGGAAACAGTCATTATGGTATTTCTAGGCAAAGTTTGGCATGGTGAATTAATAATTTCAAAAAGTTGTGTAGTGGATTTGTCATTCGGAAAGCACTTTGCAAGGTTGGAATGTGCTCAGAATATCATGGTATGCCTTGAATAATAATAAGAAATGCTTACCAGCAAGGGTCAGAATTCAGTAGAGCCAGGATTGTTGCCTATAGAGTATGTGGATTATCGCTCTGTGATATCGCCCGTTGCACTAGTCGACATCCAACCACTGTTAAGCGAATATGGCATGTATGGAATGCTGAGGATTATACTGAACGGCATGCAGGATGTCATTGCCGTCCCATGATTAATACCCGAAAGGACAGGCATATTGTGAGGTCAGCCCTCCAAATTTACAACCACATCACAGACCATTAGTCAGAAAAGGGGCATATTTGCAGCATGCCCAGTATCTGCTCGTACGGTGTGTCAACGTTTGCATCAGCATGGACTATCAGCACAGTGTCCATTACATTAGCTTTCCTTGACAATGCAGCACAGAGAGATATGGCTACTGTGGTGTGTCCAACAGTAAAGCTGGATATAGGAGGGGTACAATGTCGTCTTTTCAGACGAGTCCCGTTTCTGTGTGCATTATTCTGATGGTCGTATAAGTGTCTAGAGGCTCCAAGGAGGCCGCACATCGCCTGGTTGCATTCAGTATCAGCATAGGAACCCTTATGTGATGGTATAGGCAGCCACTGAGCACCAAGCACACACATCTTTAGTTCAGATCGATGGTAATTTGAACGCCAGATCGGTACATTTGTGACATCTTACATCCAGGGGTTGTGCCCTATCTTTGAGGCCTGCCAAATGCAATCTTCCAACAGGATAATTCAAGACCACATGTTACACATTGTGTTCTGACCTTCCTAGGTGTATTTGATTGCTGCCCTGGCCTGTACGGTCTCCAGATCTGTCACCCATTGAAAATACCTGCTTTTGCTGAGGACTGGCATAGCAACCCATCCATCTAATACGATTGATGAAGTGTGGCATGGACTTGAATCAGAATCGAATGAGATGCCGATTTCTGTCATTCAAGTGAAATTCTACTCAGTGCCTAACCGGATAAGGGCCGTTTTAGCTGCCAGGTGGAGCTGTTGTTTCGACTGATTTCGCACCCTTGTAAACCCCAGGCTGCTTACAAATTTAATCATTTTTGTCTTCATTCCATACTATTTACGCACAACAAATATTTTTTTTATTTGCTTTCCTTCATGCTATAGCAATTTTAATGGCTATTAGTGTATTATTGATTAACAGTTATCTAAGAGACTTCAAGAGTAAGTACTTTACATAGTTTATAAAACTATTGCATATTTCTGTATAAAAAATTATTGATGCAGAATAGATAGCGCCTAAAGACTTCGTGCAGCCATCAATGGAGTTGACAACACATTCATATTAGATGATTTTCTTTTATACTTTTCCCAACCACCGATAGATTGCAAATAAAAAACAAAGGGACTTACAATTACAACATAGCCAAACTGTCCTGAAGTAAACATTAACAATATATACAAAGCCAAAATAATTATATTCGCATAATATGTGCATGGCACTTTGTTACTAATAAATATCAGAGTGTCTTGGATCAAATTAATATTTGAACAGATGAAAAATTAAGTTTGACACTATCATAAGCAACTGCAGTTTTTGATTATCATAGTGGCAGGGATATCTTTGAAGATATAATTAATAGCATCATTACAACAAGGTGAAGAATAGTAAAACCACCCGCTACTAGACAGTTACAGGATTGCTATATATGTGTACAGTGATTCTCTGCTTAAATCAGGAATTCTCTATTAATGGGGTATATCTGATAATGTGAAGTGTGCATTGCTGGAGGCTCGACTTACATTATCATCATGTTGGGAAAATATTTTCCATCATGACATAATTTATGTGCATGATAAGATACATAAAACTGTTTTGAGTGATATCAGCTGTAAATTTAGAAAGACACTTGGTACACTCCCTTATTAAAGTGGCTTTTCCATAGGTCTTAGTCATTGTTTAAGATTACATAAAGCAGTCAAGTTGATTCATGATGAATTACTAACTCTATCTCAGATTTTATTATACTTATGAAAGCTACAGATCGTGTTTAATAAAAAACACCAGAAATAATCACTGTCTTATTGACTAGCCATTTAGTCGCTCTCATACCATTTGCCATTGTGCATAATGCGTGAGCGTCAACTCGACGCTAACAAACTTCGCCTCTACTTGGGTGGTAACTGAAAGTCAGGTAATTGAAATTAAAATTTGAAATGTTTAACAAGTGATAAACTAGCCTACAGGGCTCAGCGAGGTCCCGAACTTCAACCCCTTAAAAGCTAGCGGCACCAAACCAATGCAATTAAGCCACTTGAACCAGCAGTAAGCAAACGTACCTACGGCAGAAACAGCAGCTAAAGCCCATCTCTCTCTCTTTATCTGTTGCAACTCTCAGGACTACAACGTGCAGGTTATAAATTAAATAATCACAGGAGGGATTATTAATATAAAGATTTAATATGGATATCTCACACAAGCTGAAAACGTTACATTACTTTAACTAGTGCATACATGTAACTGAGTGAAAAGGGAATTTCCCCGCTTAGTTCGCAGTTAAAGAAAAAAATAATAATAAAAAATAGTCCAATGAAATGCGGCGCTCCTTCTGTCGATTTTCGCTGAGCCGTTACGTAATCGTTTGTCTGCCGTCTCCAACATTATGCTACCAAAACTCGACTTTTAACTACTTCTTTCAACATAGAAAATTTGCATGCGTTCACGCGCGCATTTACAACATTTAGCTATTCTGGCACTGACAATTAGGGGAATGAAGGCTTATAGGAAATTTTTAATTAAAACTTTAAATTATTAGTTAAAATAAATATAAATCCCTACAAGGTTTTAAAAGTGATGCTTAAAATTTCAGCCAATTTTCAGTAATGCATACCCGTCCTCAACTTCACATGGATTGCCAAATATTTTAAGGCACCTTCAATTTCGTAAATCAGTAGTAACAACTTTTGAGGTTTTACAGCAAGCCCTACATTAGAAACAACAGGCATTTAATACACATTGGTCTCATGTGTCTATGAGAACTTCGACCCTGGTTCACCATGCCCCAATCCAACACTTCACAAAAGTTTCACTAAATACTCGCCTGTGTGATGAAATGGCCTGGAGTCCCTTGGGGGTGGAATCACAAACAGTGGGGTCATGGGATCATCGTTCAAAAGTCATGCAAAATTTCGCCTGCAAAAATCTTATTCTTCGGAGTACCTAATTTGCATAGAAGTAGGAATTGACTCATTAAGCAGTTTCTTCCAAGTACCTAGTTTGAGTAGTAGTAGGTATAGACTCATTAGACAGTCATCAACTTACATATTAAAAAAATTGTGAAGCGGTGTTAAGTAATGTGACTGAGTAGCAGTGCGTTCTTCTGGACCCATAGTTTGCGCTGGGATCGCGAAGACCTCTTTACAAGAAAAGGACTCCATAAATACATCTTCAAAATTCTAGATCACAAGTATTCTGGAAAAAGAATCAAGACTGTTTGATAACTAGTCCATCATAAAGATCCTTGCACCCCATGTGCAGATCGGCGGCTGCTTGAATAGGCCTTGTTAGGAATGCCCCTGCCTGAAGATATACGTCCCTGATGAGTATCATTTTCTAACTTCAGAAAAGCGTCCTTCATAAACACAGATCGTATTTAATTCTCGAGTGCATCCTTATGTAAGTTCAATTTTTGTTTTCATTAATTAATTAAGCAGGGGATGAAATAAATTTCCGATACCGTTATGCAAATTCACTCCACTGGATTTGTATAAATATACCCTTTGCAGAAATGTGTGACGGGCGCTTTTGTAGAAATATCTTATTTTTCATAAAGGTGCCGAAAATTAATTTCATTCCCTGCGTCGTCAATCTATAATGCAAATGAAAACGACATTTGCAAATGTGTTTTTCATTTGCATAAATACCCCTGCCGTAAGTGTTCATATCCTTTTGCAGGTTGGATTTTTTTAAAATTAGAGACTGATTTTTGTAAGGAACACACATCTTTTGCCAAGGCACCCTTTTGAAGTATTTTATTTTTTCGAAAATCGATCGATCTTTATAAAGGTGTGTTTACCTTTATATCTGGATACCATTATGAAGGTGCTCATAAAGAGCCACTGCAAAAAATACCATACGTTGAAATAACTGGACACATTGCAGATGAAATTAAGAAAAGGCGAGGTGCATAATATACACTGATTCTAGATACTCCTTTTAGACCCACAACTACATTTTAATCTTGACATTAGCTATATACAGCTTCCATAACATGCGGCCCATCCTCCTACATGCCAAGTGTTAGGGTTGATCTTCACCATTTGCCATTCTACACTCTTAACCTGAAAGGTTCATGTTCATTCACACAAGTTCTTTTGTAAATGCAAAAGCATTAATATTATGATACACATATGATTGTATATATGTGTATCATAATATTAATGGTGCATAATTCTTACGCTGGCTCGTTTTTTACCTTTCCCCGTATATTCTTACGGTGGCTCGTTCTTTACCGTCAACTATCCATTACATGAAGTCAATTTCTGGCAACTAAAGAGCTCTTGACAAAGAATATTTAATCCTTAGAGATTCTTTAAGAGTTCGTAAAGCGCTACATATTTTGCAGTTTTAATAAGAAAGCTCTCCGGGTGCCTACCAGGAGCGCCGAAACAAAATGCAGATTTATCTGTTTTGCATTTTTGGCCTTGTTGCCCTATATAAATACGATTTATTTCTTGACTTTTCTTTCTTTCTTTTCCTTCTTCCCTACATAAATTTAGCATCTGAGGTAGCTATTTTATTTTACAAAAGGTAGAATAAATATAATAGAGCTTTATTTTTTCAATTGCAATTAACTCCCGATAACGATTTACGAAAATATGAACTAATTATGATTTGCGATTTTTGGGGGGGGGGTCATGCGACTACCTTATTTTACAAAAGGTAGAAATAAATAGACTAGGAAAAGTAGAATAAATAGAATAGAGCTTTATTTTTTTCAATTGAAATGAACTCCCAATAACGATTTGCGAAAACATGAACTAGTTAGGATTTGCGATTTTCCAACTTTCATTTTGTCTTACCGTTACCGTTCTGTAAACAGAATAGAGCTTTATTTTTAGCATTATCGGGAATAGAGCGTTATCGGGTATTAAAAAGATTTGCGAAAATATGAACTAATTATGATTAACACCCGATAACGATTTGCGAAAATATGAACTAATTATGATTTGCGATTTTCCAACTTCTATTTTGTCTTGCCATAACGTTTCCTAAATCTATGTAAACAGAAAAAATCCCTTTTCGTCCTTCAGGAAAATTCCCTGAGTGGGTTGCAGGTTTTAACGCTTGTCCGGGTTACAATAATCTGGCGCACACGCACTCTTCCAAGATGTCAACAAATCGCCAAGGGCCGGTTATCTGAAAACTGCCGTATGGCATATAGTATATAGACGTTCTTTGGATCATTTTTGGTGTGAGCGATAATTTTCAAAATCGTGACGTTCTTTGGATCATTTTTGGTGTTGGCGATAATTTTCAAAATCGCGCCAAGGCTGCACGCTTATACTAGGATTTTACCCTTATTTTAGATACGTTGTAAGGATCTTAAGTTTTACTAACGTTTATTTTATTTTAAATCTTTACTATCACTTCTTATTTTCTACTTCCGGCCAGAATTATAAGCGTGAAGGTTTTTATGCAAAGTTTGTCTGGCGAACGCCAAGTATTTAAGTGTGGCCTTTTTGCCAAGCGAGAGAGAGGAAGTAGTAAGTCAACGCAGGCCGCTTACCTTAGAAGTTACGCAGTTGCTGTTCGCCTTCCAGGCCAGAGGTTTTAATCCTCTTGATAAATTAAACGTATTGTAGTGTTCACAGTCTCTGTGCTACATACGCTTCCTGTTATTATAAGGCCAATCTTCCACGTGTATTATTCTAAAGTTAAATTAGAGTTTAGTTTTATTTTTTTAGAATTTTACGTTAGACCCCGAGTGGTAGGTCAGTGTATTCCGAAGTACGGAAGTTATTGTATATAGAGAAAAATAAAGGGTTTTGTATACCCTTCGTCTGTATCCTGTCTACTTACCACAATTAGTGAACATAGCTTTAGTAAGCTCTCTGTTCCGAGTCAGGTCCGTGTATGTTCCCGAAGAAGGTTAGAAGGAACATTGAACCTGATAGTGGCGCCCAACGAAGAAGAATAACCATGGCCGAGTTTCAAGAAGAACCTGTGCTGCCTGCAGAAACGGCTCAGAATCCAGAAATGCCAGCTGCCGCCCTGGAAGGATTCGGTTACATCGTCCAGACCATGCGCGCTTCGATGAAACCAGAAGCAACGTTTACTGGAAACTCACCGGTAACCAGTTTTTTGGAAAAATTGGATGACCACTTCCTGCTCTACCCCGTGCACGAGTTTCAAAAAGTTACCTTAGCTACCAGCGCTTTGAGGGGCCAAGCGCTTAACTGGTTCAAATGTATCGGCAGAAGTCTCTTGGGTCAAGCAGGAAGTCCCACCTATACTTACGAAAATTTCAAGACTGCCCTACTAAAAGCCTTCCCTGTTGTAAGGGATCGTGCGAAATTAGAAACGGAACTTTTTAGTATATATCAACAAAGAATCGAAAACCTCTCGAGCTTTATTTTAAGAAAAATTCACGTTTTCAAGCTCTTGTATGGAAACCGTCCGGATCCTGAAATAATTCAAGTGATTTTGCCGAGGTTACTACCCCAAGTGCAAGACTTTATTGAATTAAGAAATCCGAATACACTGGAAAAGTTATTTGAGCTAGCAATCCAGTTTGAAAGTAGAAGAACGGCGGACGTCGAAAGAAGACGCCAATATCAACAGCGAAACCAATTTGGTACGCCAAGACTACAGCGAACTCAAGCATACGGCTACGGAGAAAACTCGAATCAGTGGGCAAGGAAACCCGAGCATTCAAAAACAGCCGGCGAACGTCGACAGTTCAATAGCAACCCAGGAAAAAAGTCTCAAGGCCAGGGGAAAAAGAAGGAAAGCACGGAAAGGAAAAATAATTTAAACTAAAACGGATTTCTGCTGACGAGAGGGTGCGGAAATCCGAAGGCCACGAAAACCCCTCTTCCTACAAGTTAAATACAGTAATGGTGAAAAATTTGACTCTTCCGAAGATTGAAGTCTTGGTGAATAATATCCCGGCCACCGCACTCCTGGATACCGGCGCGCAGTGTTCCTGTGTGGCAGAAGTCTTTTTTAGAAAGTATTTTCGCAAATACCGCATATATAATGCGGATAATACGACAGTATTAGCGGCGCAAGGAGAACAATGTAAGTGCGTAGGTAAAGTACATTTGTATATCCGTATCAAGGACGAACAAGTAAAGGTGATGTTTTTTATAGTAAAGAATTTGCAAGCACATTTGATCTTAGGAATAGACTTTCTTTCAGGCGCACAAGCTACACTGGATTTTAATGAAGCGTCCGTTAAGCTGACAATGAAACCAGTGCGAGTAGAAAAGGTTGAACCGCCAAGGTTAAATCTTGACCACCTGCCTAATGACGAGCAAGATAGAATCCGACAAGTGGTAAGTGAATTTGCTTCGTTATTTAGTGATATTCCAGGATTTACTCAGGTTACTAACCATAGTATTGACACCGGAGATGCATGTGCCAGTTCGTCAAAAACCATACCGGTATGATAAGAATAAGGAAAAAATTATAGAATGGCATATTACCGATATGCTACGTAAAAAGATCATAACGCCCATCTCAAGTAGTTATGCTAGCCCGGTGGTTTTATGTAAGAAAAATAATGATTATCCTTTGGGGCATCCAAAAAGGTGGAGATTCGCTATTGATTACCGTAAATTAAATTCCATAACGAAATATCCGGTATATCCGTTACCGATCATAGAAGAAATTTTAAGGAACATAAAATCAACCAAATTTATGACGACTTTAGACTTAACGACTGGTTATTTTCAAATAGGGGTGAGGCCTGAGGACGTGGCTAAGACTGCTTTTATAACCAAGTCTGGCACTTATGCATTTTTGCGTATGCCGTTTGGCCTTTCAGGGGACCCGGCAACATTTCAGCGATGCATGGACATTGTGTTAAGACCTGTTCTTGGAAAGTCCACATTTATCTATTTAGACGATATCATTATTACTAGTGATAATCTCGACCAACATATACAGGATTTAAGACAGGTGTTTTCTTTATTAAATGAGGCCGGTCTAAAAGTTAATGTCGAAAAGTGCAAATTTGCAGCCCCTGAATTAAAATATTTAGGTTACAAAATATCTCAAAAAGGGATCGAGACAGATGAATCAAAAATAATCGCTGTACAAAAGTATCCGACTCCAAACACGGCAAAGAAGCTCTCTTCTTTTCTAGGACTTTGTTCATATTATAGGTCCTTTATAAAAGATTTTGCGGCTATCGCGGAGCCATTGTTAAAATTAAAAAGGAAAAAGGCAAGATTCTCGTGGACGGCCGAAGCCAATAGTGCTTTCGAAAAATTAAAACAAGCATTAACGCAAGCCCCTGTGTTAAAATTTCCTGAAAAGGATGAAAATATAGAAATTTCAGCGGATGCTTCGGATTATGCGGTAGGAGCGGTACTTTCGCAAAATCAGCAGCCCGTGGCATTTTTTAGCCGAACTTTAAATCAAACACAAAGAAACTATTCCGCGACCGAGAGAGAGGCACTTGCAGTTCTGTTAGCAGTGCAAAAGTTCCGAGTCTATTTTGGAAAGGCGCCGATAACAGTATACTCTGATCATGCGGCGGTAACTAGATTGTACTCAGGAAAAAATTTATCCCCAAGGTTAATAAGATGGGCACTCAAGCTGCAAGAATATAATATGGTAATCAAGCATACCCCCGGAAAGGAAAATATCGTAGCAGATGCCCTATCACGAATTAAATTAGACGAACAGGGTAATACCGTAAAAATTGCAATGCTTACAGCGTGTACAATAAATTCCCGAGAAACTGTAATAACAGAACTGGGTAAGGATCCTGAGTTTGGAAGTATTTATGAGTATTTGAAGGATCCTGAAAATTTTAGCCACCAAGATATTGTGGCGATAAGAAATAGAGCGGCCCATTACGAACTAATAGATGGTCTATTATTGTACACAAAAACTACGAATTCCAACAACGAATTTCGACCTGTTATCCCAGCTAGTCTTAGATTAAATATCCTGCATGAGCTCCATGACAGCCCTTTAGCTTCTCATGCTGGTATTCGAAAAACTATCCAACGCGTTCGCGAGGCAGTCTACTTTCCTGGACTGCAAAAGTTAACAAGGGCGTATGTCCAGTCCTGCCCAACATGTCAAGCCGTTAATTATATTAATTTCCGCCCGACCGGGTTTCTAAATAGTATTAAATCCGAATTTCCAAATGAAATAATTGGCATCAATTTATTGGGCCCTTTCCCAAAAAGTCAGTTAAATAAAAGTCGCTATCTCCTTGTTATGGTTGATCATTTTAGTAAATGGACCGAAATTGTTCCCTTAAAACGAGCCTCCGCGAAATTGGTTACCGATTCTATTTTAAATAAATATATTTTAAAATACGGGGCGCCCCTAAAAGTTATATCGGATAATGGTCCTCAATTTGTAAGTAATATATTTGAAGACATGTGCCAAAAACTGGGCATACGTCATTTAAAAATGGTCCCGTATCGGCCGCATTCAAATATAGCGGAACGGGTCAACAGAAATATAGTGAAAATTATCCGTAGTTATGTTAAAAATTTTCATAAAAGCTGGGATAACTATGTCAATGAATTTGCTTTCGCCCTTAGGACCGCAAAACATGATACAACGGGCAAAACTCCTGCTGAGTTATTTCTAGGCAGAAAGATTATAACACCGTTAGATAAACTATTTTATGTGCAACAAAGAGCCCCAGAATTTTAAAATGGGTGATATAGAAAAACTAATAAAAGAAGCAAAAAAGAATACGGAAGTAGCACAAAGAAAACAGAAATTATATTATGATTTGAAACGACGGGGAGTAACTTATAAAGTAGGGGATGAAGTTTTAAAAATTAAGCATTCACTTTCTTCAGCACCAGAAGATAAAACTGCCAAATTTTTTCCACGATTTGAAGGACCATATGTTATAGAAAAAATAACTCACGCTGTTGTAGGGTTAAAAGCCAGAAATGGTGAAACCTGTTCCGCAAACATTGATCAAATCAAGCCCTACTTCGATCGTAATAAAATGCAAATCTTTTCAAATCTTTTGCAGGATCCGGCACGGCAGACACCGCAGGTACAAGTTCCAGAGGTGAAAAAACGACAAGTACAAGGGCAAGCCAATGAGAGACAGAAGCAAGTGAAAAGAAAATTGCCCCGCGGAAAAATGGAAGGTAACAAGAAAAAGAAGCCGTTCCACCGTCCAGAAAACAGAGTTCACGAACACCCCCAGAATGAAGAAGGGAGAAGGACGACGTATGTGAAGAGGACCAGGAGAAATGACGGCAACTATAACCCGGCTTTAAAACGGAAGATCTACTCATCCGACAGAACTCTCCGCAGCAAAAGTCGCCGAACTGCGGAAGGGCCATCAGCGGCGGAGGAAAAAGTACAAGAAAAATTTGAACGGCCAACAACGAGGTCCAAGCAGGATCACGACAGAAGTTTCCCGGTTCCGCCAAGACCAGCTGCCATCAAACGGCAAAGACCACAAGCAGAGGAGAAAAGGAAAGTATTCAAGGGTGGCCGTACTGGTGAGAAAAGGAAGCTTCCAGAGGAAAGCACTGAAGGGCGAGCCCGTACAAGAAGGAGGATCAATCAAACTACTATCTGCAGTACCTTTACAGACTGGGCCCAGAAAAGGATGTCCGAATATTACAAACATAAGTAAAATTTTATGTTACTTTGCAAACTTAAGTTAATCTTTCATTCTTACTGCAAGTGGCAGATTTCAAGAAGTTTTACCTCATGCGAGGTCTACCTTTATCGCCAAAAGGGCGAGAAATGAGTTGTGACCGATTTTCGTATTATGTTTTTAAATTACTCGTGCGTAAAACTAAAGTTGATGTATAATAGCGTTGTGTAAAGACTTAAATATTGTAAAAAGTTATTGCATAAATTTATTTAAAACATTCTAGCAAGAAAGAAGTTTTAGTCTGAAAGACTTTTTGAAATGTAGTATTATTTCAATGTAGAAAGAATTGGCACTTGCTTTGAAAAGAATAGAAGTTAACAATGTACTACTAATGTATGTTTTCAAATGTGTAAAATTAACGGCATGTTGATATGTTCTTATATACATGTGAACTGTTATTTTAAACGTTAAGAAATACCGTGATATGGTAAAAGTGAAAGTAATGTTAAAAATTTGTTATTCGTGTGACTGTAAAGATTAAATCATGGCGAATATGTGGTAAGGGTTGAATGATGTAGTTAGGCTCTCTGACGCTACACTTTAGAGTTAGCCACTTTTAGAATAGTACCTCAGGGTTTAGAGTTGAAAGTAGGGTGTGTTAAGAGGTCTCGTTATGTTGAATTTTAACACGTTAGTGTTTTGATTGTAGGAGGAAGTGTGGCACACGTAGACAGAAACACATTCGTGTTTGGTGTTCTTTTACAACACATGTCAGAGAGCACGGGGAGAGATAATTAAAATAGTCATGAATGAAATAAGAATGTTAAGAGAAGTATATTCTATATGTTATTTGCAATGTCATTGTGTAACATTTCATTAAACTAGTTTTCCTTCCAGATCTCTGGAAGGAACCAGAATTGAATAAAGCTCCTGTTTAGATGCAGTACAGATGAAAAAAAGATTGTTGTATATCCTGGGAGTTGCTATTGTAACAAATTTCTTTCTTTTAAATTTTATAGTTTCTAGCGAAGCATTTTTTGTAAAAGATTGGCCTCGCGTTAGTTTCTAGAGCTAAAAGTTTTCAACAAGGTCGTTTTAGACCTCAGTTTCAAACTAATTAACTCTGGCGGGAAGTATGTAAGGATCTTAAGTTTTACTAACGTTTATTTTATTTTAAATCTTTACTATCACTTCTTATTTTCTACTTCCGGCCAGAATTATAAGCGTGAAGGTTTTTATGCAAAGTTTGTCTGGCGAACGCCAAGTATTTAAGTGTGGCCTTTTTGCCAAGCGAGAGAGAGGAAGTAGTAAGTCAACGCAGGCCGCTTACCTTAGAAGTTACGCAGTTGCTGTTCGCCTTCCAGGCCAGAGGTTTTAATCCTCTTGATAAATTAAACGTATTGTAGTGTTCACAGTCTCTGTGCTACATACGCTTCCTGTTATTATAAGGCCAATCTTCCACGTGTATTATTCTAAAGTTAAATTAGAGTTTAGTTTTATTTTTTTAGAATTTTACGTTAGACCCCGAGTGGTGGGTCAGTGTATTCCGAAGTACGGAAGTTATTGTATATAGAGAAAAATAAAGGGTTTTGTATACCCTTCGTCTGTATCCTGTCTACTTACCACAATTAGTGAACATAGCTTTAAGTAAGCTCTCTGTTCCTAGTCAGGTCCGTGTATGTTCCCGAAGAAGGTTAGAAGGAACATTGAACCTGATAACGTGTTTGTCTAAGCAATCTTAAAAGATGAAAATACTCATAATCAGGGATTCTATGATTAAATATTTACAAGAATATTTGTCTGCGAATTTACCTGATTACGAAGTTGATTTTCGTTGCTTTCCAGGGGCTAGGATTGAAAGGTTGACACGTGAGATTGCCTTTATGAACAAGCATTTTCATTTAGTTTTGGTCCACGTTGGTACCAATAATTCAACTGACGATTTAGATGAAATTCATCGTAAATATGGTTGTCTATATAAGGGAATTGAACGATTAAACCCGAATTTCATTCTGTTTTCAGGTGTTCTCCCACGATACCCTGATTTATATCGAGATTGTAACTCTACAAGAACTTAATAGGAAGATACTAAAGATAAATTCAAGACTTCTCGCAACATACGAAGGTAAAGATGGGTTTTTCTTTTGCAGCTCTTTTGACTATTCTTGGAGGACTTGTTTATCCAGAGACCGTTTACACCTAAATCGGACAGGTAATCAGCAGCTGAGGAAAATTTTTGTAAAAGATATCAGGAGAAGTTTCACTGTTGCAGAGGTAAGTGCACCATTTTGTTCTACTTACCTTAGCAGTTTGCCAGCATTAACCAGTATTCCTTCTGTTCTGAGCACTCATTTGGATAGTAATCTTGGTGCTGCTGTTTCCAAACCACTCTTTTCAAATGTTGTGAAACGTTCTTTAGTTTCCAGTGTTCGGGTTTTTAATTCTAGAGATTTTTTGTGCCATGTTTCTTCTAAACCGCTTTATTCAGATGTTTTGAAGCATGATTGTTTTACTAGCTCTGTTTTGAATACTAATCCCAGTATTCCTAGTTTTATCAGATTTTCCACTTCTTGAATATTCACTTGGCTCTAGTGTAAATTTTTTGGATCCACCTCCTAAGCCACTTTACTCAGACGTTTTAAAACATGGATTTTCTAGTAAGATTTTGGATAGCAGTTCTAGTGTTTTGGATGTATTGGATTTTCCAGCTCTCGAATGTACTGTCCACAGTACATCAGGTGTTTTAAATTCTACTGGATCTCAACTTCCTGATACTGCAGCTATTTCTGAACTTCCTGGAAATTGTCTAATTCTCAACCTGCAGGCTCTTGGGATTCCAATTCATCATCATCTCATCTTGGTATCAGTTTCAATTCTTGTACTTCCATGTCGAATTTTCCAGTTTTTAAGGGTTCATTTGTTTGCTCTGATTCAGATTTGCAAAATGCTACTACTTCTGTATCTAAATTTTCTTTTACGTCGTTAGTCATTTCTCAGCCTACTGACTTTTGCGGCTCTGTTTCGTCTACTCAGCTTGTCACCAATGCCAATACTTACCCATCGGTTGTTGGTTCTTGTGCAAATTTTAATTTTTACCATCCATATTTTCATTTTAACAAGTTTTCTATTCTTAAAAATTATACAGAATGTTCTAACATTAAGTTTGCGGGTGCAAATAATTCTAATCAGGGTGAAAGTAATGTACAGAAATCTGAAAATGGGTATGTTGAAGAAAACTGCAAAGTTATTACCTCTGTTATCCCAAATATAAAGACTAATTTGTCCATGTTGTAAGAAAGATTTCTGTTGTAAAAAAACTTTATCAAGACACAAACGTAACTGTAAAATTTTAAAAAAGGATAATTTATGTAGTCATTTTTTAATCATAAAAAAAGGTGTAAATCTCTGTCTTCTGAAATTGATTCAAAATCATATATTTGTGACAACTGTAAGAAAGACTGTAAAACCCGCAGTAAGCTTTTTCATCATAAGAAGTTTTGCTGTTCTAAAAATAATTTCAATATTCGTAAATCGTGTATTTTTCCTGATTGCAAGTCATCTTTCTGGTTTATTAGTGATCATAATAAACATTTGGCTGAATTTTACAATTGTGAAATGGCTGTGAAGGAGCTTACATTTTCATCAATGGTGGAGTTTCAGCTGTGGTTAGAATCTCATTCTAAAACCCTTATCACACATGGCTATAGTCCCTGCTAAGACGGGATTTTTCTGAGAAACGAGATTCTGATAGCACTGGTTTAAACGGGAGGATTCCTAGAAAAAAGAGCCCCTCCTGAAGCGAAGTCCCGTCTAGCTACGGAAGAAATGTTGCAGCTACGCGGGATATTTTCAAACCTCACTGAAAATGTCTCGGGTCCTGGGTAGAGACAACCAATCAGACGAAAGTTCTGCTTCTGAAGGATCGTGTGATGCCGATTTGAGCGATAATCGATTACTGTTTGGCGTTCAAGTCATTGTAGTAAGTGAGAATGATAACCTAGCTACGTGGTTTTCCTAGAATAGTGCGGGTTCTTAGAATTGTCTCTTTCGACGTCAAGTCCCGTGTAGCCGAAACATAATGTGATTGGGACCTAAGGAAACATTCAGTTCTTTTAAGAAGTGTTCTGGGAGTAAACATAAAGTTAATAGAGCATACCATTATTATTGTTGTCACTTCAATGTAACACAAAGAAAAAAAAACCAGTGCCAATTTCAAGTAGAAAAAATCTTAAAGGTTCTTTACCATTAGGCTTCAGATGTCCATCCAGAATTTTAGTTTCTGAGGAACAAGATCTTGTGACAGCTATTTTTTATTCAAGTCACAATCATGAGCTGTCGTTTGAAAATACCAAATTTCAACAGCTTAGTCAGAATTGTCGTGATCAAATCAAAACTTATGCTCAGTTAGGTGTTTCCACCGATCAAATTCAGGAATTTATCCGAGATGGAAGTGGATCGCGTGATAATAGAGAGAGCTTAAGTATTAAAGATAATTTTGTAACACGTAGGACTATAAATTACTATGTAAAGCGTGTAATGATTTCTTCTCTTAGTGATGATTCACTTTCTGTTGCTGCCATGATTGAGAAACTTAGAAATCGTATAACCCTATTCTTATTTACAAACCTCAAGGAAAACCAACATTGTATGTTCCGAAAGGCCTTGACTCACTGTCTTTTGCATATAAGTCTTTTGCACTAGGATTGCAGACAAAGGAACAAAAAGAAATGATGATTAAAGGTTGTAGCAGGATTTTATGTATAGATTCTACTCACAAAACAAATCAGTATGATTTTTATTTGCTAAATTTAATTGTCCCAGATGAATTTGGTAGTGGTTACCCCGTAGCACATTTTATTTCAGATCAGTTGGATCAGGATACCATGTACAATATATTTCTTGGCATCAAATGTGTAATACCTGAGCTTACTATTAATTGTTTAATGACAGATAATGATAAAACTACACATCCTGCATTTGAAAAAGCATTTGGTCCAGGTATTAAACATATACTATGTAAATGGCATGTACATCGTGCATGGCAACGTAGTTTATTTCGAAAGGTTTTAAGTCAAAAACTTAGGGATGAAATTTATCTTAATTTAGTTATATTGCTTGAAGAAACTAATTCTTCTTTATTTATTTCTATGATGGATAATTTCCTTCAAAAGTTTCGAGCTGTTGCACCATGGTTTCTAAATTATTTTGAGGGGTATTATTATTGCCGAGCAAGTCTGTGGTCAATGGCATACAGAAACTTCCCTCATGCATTCACAGATACTAACATGTATTGCGAGTCATTTCATAATAAATTGAAAACTATGTACTTAAGACGTAAATTTAACAGACGCCTCGATAATTTAATTGATGTGCTTTTAAAAATTGAAGAAGATAGATATTTACATGGCTTATAAGTATAAAGTTGAAATTAACTGTAAAAAGAGCATCTACCCACCAACTTATAATAAACGACATGAATCTGGAATGAAAATACCTGTTAGTGATGTAACAGAAACACATCCTTTTTTGCAGTTTATAAAATCACAGACACGTAAAAATATTCAATATACAGTTAAGCGGTTGCATGAACTATGTTCAGAAACAGATCGTTGTTATTCAAAGTATATTAACCTCTCCTGTCTAAATCTGTGTCATCATTTATATAATTGTAATTGTCCAGACTTCAGCACACTATGTAAACACATACATAAAATACATTCAATTACATGCAGGCAACCAAGTCCTTCTGTAATTGCAACAGATATCCTTAAAGCAGAAAACTCCTCTCCTCCAGTATTGATTAAAAAATCTAATGCTATTTCAGATATTGTTGTGTGTAACTCTGAACCTAAAATTAACACGTGTAAGACTTTAATGTCTGAATTATTAGTTATGTTGCCGCATCCGACAATCCAAAAGATATTAATATCTAGTATAAAAAAGAATTTAAAAGATATAGTTTCTAATTGTAAAGGTACAATAAAATCAAACCATTTGAAAGATTTTTCTGATAAAATGCCATTTACTCAGGTTGCTCCAAATTTTAAATTATCACGTCAAACTCTGTTTCGTACAACATCTATGAAAGGTATAAAACGTAAAATTCTAGATTATCCCGATACTTATAATAAAAAAAAAAAATGTCAAGGAAAGTTTGTTAGGGTTATCAAATAATAGTAATGTGAAATAAATCATCACAGGATACCATAATTAAGGTTAAGGGTAGCAATTTACTTAAATATAATTCTTTCACCTCTGAGCACAATGTATCTGATATTTCAAAATGTGTTCTGCGAGCTGGGAAACGCTTCTAACATTTCTCGATATAAAATCTCTTGATCCTTATATTTCAAATGAAGAAATTTTAGCCCTGAATGCTGTAATACTAATTTTCAGCTTGGCTGGCTTAGTGACAATATTATTGATGCTTTTTTTTTTTTTTTTTTTTCTCCCATTCTTCATAATACTTCTTCCATAGCTGCCAAATGTTACCATACACCATTTTTTCAGTCAGGTAATAAAACTCAAAATGTATGGAAAAAAGCTGATTTTTCATCTATTGATTTATTTTTTATTCCAGCTCTTATCAATAATAATCATTGGGTTTTACTTGTTGCAAAGATTAAAGATAGAATGTTTCAGTTTTATGATCCACTTGGTTTTAATGCCGTTCAAAATTCTGTGTATTCATTAATTCATTTGTGGCAAAGTATCCTTAATAATGTTTTAGATATATGTGATAATTGGTGTTGTTCGTTTCCCAATCACGCTATTCAGAATGATGGCATGAGTTGTGGAGTATTCATTTATATTATATTATGCCCATCAGATTAGCAGAAATTTAGATGTTCTATAAGGTATTTCTCCCACTTTCCTACCGTCCTTCGTGGTGTAGTGGTTCTGCACACTGACCGGTATTTCAGAGGTCCGTGGTTCGATTCCCGGCGAAGGCGATTGCTATTTTTCACCTTTTCTGGCTTTCAAAAAGATACCTAATGTCTCTACAGTGGCGCCCGAACTAAAAGGGTTGTGGATGATGATTCTCCACACCCAGGATTTGGCGACTAGGTCCCCTAAAACCCTAGTCGCCCTTTAAAAAGGGGAGTATATAAGGTATTTCTTCCACTTTCCTACCGTCCTTCGTGGTGTAGTGGTTCTGCACACTGAGCCGGTATTTCAGAGGTCCGTGGTTCGATTCCCGGCGAAGGCGATTGCTGTTTTTCATCTTTTCTGCTTCTAATTAACCTAATGTCTCTACAGTTCAACAGGCTTTCAATTCATATGAATTTAGGAAGTTTATTTTTACACAATTAGGTGCAGAGATTTTGAATATTTAATTTTTGTTTTCTGACCTATTGGTATAGCATTAAACTCACGTAGGTAGTATTTTATCTTGTGTTTCCTGTGTCCTAAGCTTTTTTTATATATTTTACTCTAGTAACTTGTAAATTCAAAGACTGCATTTAGTATAAATTTTCTTTTTTCTTCCTTTAAACCTTGAATTGAGTGTTTGTAAAATTTAATTCCAAAATGTATTTCCCGTATTAAATTGGTTTTGTTATTTTTAGTAACACTTGATGGTACTTAGCTTCAAAATTGGCTGTTTAAAGCCTTTTAACATAGTTTTTATATAGGCCTTAAATTATCATTTTTCTTTCAACTTAGCTGATATAATTTTCTTTGAATGTTCAGAATTGACGTTACCAAAAGAGCAGCTATGTAAAAATGTTAGTTATAAGGAACCAGCTTGGTAACGAACTTGCACATGCTGTGACGAATTCAGAAGGCAAGAGGTAGTGTAAATAAATTTATTGGGGTTCTTTCTAGGCTATATGCAAAAATAAATAAACTCACTGTAGGGTGATGGCGGGAAACTATAACAACCAGACATAGTGAATAAAGTTTCCATTTAGAACTGATTCTAGATGAAAGCTCTTGTTTCAAAATAGTTCAAGATGAGGCTGTTTAGAATTAATCGTCTCTCCAAGTCAGTCGTTCCCGGACTGAGCTGGATTCTGTCTAGTAAGGTAGCGCCGAGCCCGTCTACCTCACTGTAAACTCTTGGCAGAGATACTAATGTCACTCTACGCAAAGTGAAATAAAATTTGCGCATGGCCAAGTTGGAAAAACCAAGAGAAGGTTTCTCTCTTCACTTACTGTAACTCACTCTCACTCCTTCTCTAAAACTACATTCCATGATTTTGTTCAAGTTGTCCTGGGCATGTTGAAAAAATATTGAGGATCCTCATTTGTTCGTAATTTTAAAAGTGCCTCTTGACTGGCAAGAGCACCTTGATTAAAAACCGAATATAATGAAGACAGCCTGGGGACTCAAACCAGGTGGTCTGAGACAACGCACCTATAAACTGATGAAAGGGAACAAAACGATGTCTCCCTTTGGACAACTATAAGAGGAACAAAAACTTGAGTTTGTTTTGTGGCTGCTGGTCACTTTCTTTCTGAGAATTCGTTAAGAAATGCTCTGTTCATGGGAACTTTCAAAGCCGCCATTCTTTTTCTCAGAATTTTGTGGTGGTCGAAACAATAGCTTAAGCCATTACAATGCCCTGTTGTGTTAATCAATTAAACATTAACTTTTGCAAAGTTCAAACATAGATAGAATTTTTTTTAACAGATCAATGCATATTTTGCTGATTGGAGATTTTTCTCTCTGGGAGCTATAGAAAAAGTTAATTTTTTTAAAATCAAAATCTTCAATGTCTTGGAGTCAGTCTTCATCTTATTTTGAAAAATTCCATAAGTGGAAGAATATATATTGGATCAGTTTTTAAGCTAATAAATCAGTTCATGTATACATAGGGTATGAAGAAATATGCTCTGTGTAAGTAAACTGAAAGCATTTTCCAAAATAACTTTAAAATAAGAATCGCAAAAAAACGCTTCTTGAAGTGTTACATAGCAATAGCTAATAAAGAAGAAATATTAAGAATTATTTTTTTCAAGATTGAGCCAACTTGAATAAAATGTAAAATTATTTACTTCCAGGCATTCTTCCTTTCAAAATAAATCTGAGCATGTAACTTAAGTGAAGATTGAAATATCAAAAAATTCAGTACATAAATGAAATAAAAATTTGTATATTCAGTAAGCATCAGGGATGCAATTTTTAAGATTTCTCTTTTATCTATCCCTATCTAAGGAACAAAAAAAAAAAAAAAAAAAAAAAAAAAAAATCTATCCCTAACTAAAGAAATTTGTGAAAATGATAATAAAATTTCAATGAAATGGTAAAAATCGGTTTAACTGCAGTAATTCAGTTTGTATGATTTTATTGCTATTTCATTAGCACATTTACTATTATAATAATACATATTTTGACTCTCATATATATTACACAGTAAGAGATGGACTATGAAATGCTTGGGATATGCAAATTCCTGATAAGTAAAATTTCCGGATAATAATATATAAAATGCAATTGGCAGAAAAGTCCTGTTAATGGAGAAAAAAATTTCAGGTCTAATACTATAAAAACTGTCTTCTTATTTGTTATCAGCTTCTAATCAAATGCCTATAATTAATTATGTAACATTTAAAAAATCTTCACACATAAAATTGTATGTATTTGCGAGGATTTTGGCATATGAAATAAAAATATCTTCTTATTAAATGTCGTGAAAATTAAAGATGTTGCCAAATTTGCACCATTCATTCCAGTGAGAGCTTAAAGAAAATGGCCAATTTTCATTTAATATCATGATTCAAGTTAAGGATATAGCATATCAAAAACTTAAATTTTGTATGATAATTTTGCACTTTGTATCACCATTGTTCATTCATTTTTTCCCAGTTTAATGTCATAAATTATAGTTAATCTGATGCTAAAGTCTTTCATTAAATTTTGCTTGTTTTCACCTTTTTCAAAACTTAATTATTTTGTTTTTTATATGTTGAAGAATCTTCCATTTTTGCAGTCAAGTTCTGGCAAAGATTTTCAGTCAGTAGATGGATAATTAATTAAAATAGATACAATATTAATTTCCTGTCACGCTAAAAGATGTTTAGAAATTGTTACCTATAGCGTATTCAACTTGAGGGACCAATTTAATGAAAAATCTGTTAGTAAAACAGGTGAAAACAATTTCTGATAGAACACCTGTGTTCAATGCACTTCCAAATTCCACTCTATGCAGTGACCTTGGTCCTGTTTGCTCACCACAAGAAATCTATGTTCCCCTCTAGTAGTAACAAAGGACTTCTAATGGGAACTCAACTGTGTAACTTCCCACAACTGGTGAGAAGAATCAGCCAACAATAAGGACTAGGAGGAATTCTTAGAACAGTATGATGGATACAACAGTGGGGGAGAAGGAATGTAAGCAAGGTTGTTTGAAAGAAAGGTGTGTAAATGTAAATCTGTTCACAATTTAGAAGTTATCAGCAGGGTTTTTGGAGGCCTGTCCCTGCTTTATATGTCACTTAAATTTTCCAGCTAGTCCAGCTTATACTGTATTTTAACATTTAAATGTTATGGATATATAATACTGCTGTATTTAATAATTATTTATGTAAATTATATTCATAAGTGTGTCGCTGGCTGCTTTCCACATAGGTATATTTGTTGCACAGGCAATTATCACAATGGGATTTGTCCAGTGGGCTTTTATCAGGGACCCTATTTTAACTTGTTCTGGAATTTTCAAATATATTTTAGAAAATGACTGAAAAGAATTAAGCATGATTTCCTGCATTTTATATGAAAACCAGATTTCTGTTTTCCGGTAACTTATTGGGAATTTCTTCTTGTATGACTGTTTCATAAAGGCTGATTACATACAAAATATACAGATGATTGATGAATTAGATATTAATGAAGTTTTTAATGGTTAAAAAAATTTTAATGTAACAGGATATTTAATCTTGATTGTGCTGTTATTAAGGATCTAAATTTTGTGTAACATTAAAGGTGAAATTATAAATTTAAGTTTTATTGTCTTTATGTAACATATTTTTTTGTTGAAATATTTTTTTTTTTTTTTTTTTTACTGTAAAGGCAAGCTTTTTTTTTTTTTAGTTGCATGATAGCTGAATGATCTCTTATATGGATGGATAAAGGCTGTCCCAATGGCAATTGTTTTTTTGATTGACTGTGCAATATATTTGTAAAGCTTTCAGAAAATAATTGCTTTTAGGACATATAAAAATATGTTCCCCATATAGAATTTAAAGAACATCTGTTAAAGTTACATTTGAATTCTTGTTAATTTTTAAAAAAAGCAAATGGTATATTTTACAGAAGATGGATGATATGTTTCACTTGTTTTTATTCCAGATTTCTGTTATTTTCAAATATTGCAATTAAAATATTCCTCGGATTTAAGAAATGTGGCCAGCACATCTCTAACCGTTTTGAGACGTGGAATTGACAGAAAAGTAACGAGGTTTAAGTGAACTATCAGCATCTAGTTGATCATTTATAAATGAAATCTAATTAATTTGTTAACTTTATGGCTCAGTCTTAATTATAAACACTAGTCATTTTTTAGTATTCATTCCTCCCATCAAATATAAAAAAAATAACGATACATGAAGTCATCCCGTGGTCATATATGGTTTCGGATTCACAAATCAATGACTTAATCATATATTTTTTTAAATCTTTAGAATTCTCAATATAGTGTTAACTATGTCAGTCCATTTCTTTGTATAGTTGCTAAATTGTATCCTTAAAAATAACACATAATAGTAACATTTGGTGGCAGCATTCTTTTATTGGAAAAGTGAAATGAATATGAAATTATGGACTAAGGCTAATAATACATTTAATTCCTTCATAATGAATTTATTCTCATAGCATTTAGCACAATTCCAAAATACATTTAACGCTTATAATCTCAATCATGTACCTATTTTAAATACCAAATTTCAGAAGTTTCTCTTGTCTTTTTACAAAAGCCTGTTCCAAGTGTTAAAAGTATCACTTCCAGTGTATTAATATTAAGAAAAATCTAGTTGTTCCCATTGATATAAAAGTCTTAAATTCCAAAACTGAAAAGTAAAAAGATGCAGATTTGATAAAGTATGGAGAAAAACTGTAAAATTAAAAAAGATATGAATGGGTGCATTAAAGCAAAAAGCATTACTTTGTATTTAATGCACCCATTCATATCTTTTTTACTTTATATCTTTTTTATACCAAGTTCCAATACAGCTTGCAAAAGAATTTTTTTCCATTAAAAGAAAAAAAGATAAGACCGGATTTTAACCATATTTAGGCATGAAACACTTGAAGCAGTTCTAATTGAAAAGTTAAATATACAGGGAAAAGAAACTTTATTAAAAAAATTCCATAATTCAGACCTTAAACTTACTAAGCATGCTACCTATAAACATTTATATTCATTATTTGTAAAGAAATTATAAGTAATTTTATGATCATTATATGTACTATTTTTCTGTATCTAAAATTCAATTTTTAAGTTTATTTTCCTGTAGAAATCAGAATTCAGAAACTTAAATATATATGATTTATGGATTCTAATTTTCTCTATGATTATTGTGATTTAAAATATTTGCATCAATAATGTTTTAGTAAATTTTGATATTTCTGCTTTAATAAAAGGAAATTTTCTAATAAAATATGCATATAATTTATAAGATTTTTATTTATTCAATTTTATATAGAGAGAGATTTTAAGCTAATCTAATTAAATGGATTACAATTAATGATTTAGTAAAAAATTAATAAATGGGTAATAAAAATATGCTTTATATGCACATTTTCAAATTTGTAAAAATATCATTCACACATTGACTGCTGACAAGTTTTGCTCTAGGTTGGAGTATATGTAGTGTAAACAGGCCTTATGAGCTTCAAGCAAAGTACCACTTCTAGTTGTCCAATTTTGCCTAAAATCTAATCAATTCTTTAGGTACGAATGTAGAAAGCTTAAATATGGAAGATGGGAATTTTTGGAAGTTCCAGTAAGAGTTTTGTGGATGAAAAAAGTTTCACACACAGACAGACATCATTCTAAAAACAGCTGAAACATGTTGCTGAGTTCCCTAATTCGCACTTTTTCGTGGAAAACATCCTTTAAAACAGCGAAAAAAAGGTTGTAAAGCCCTTTAGAAAGGCACGGATCCAAATCACTTTTCTGCCCTCCTTTATTACTGTTCCCTACTGTGAGAAGAGTCATTATAGTGGCCCACTAGCAGCTGAGCGGTAACGTCGCTGAACACTGGTAGTTCGGTCCGAGGTTCGGATCCCGCGAACGGGCTGGCTGCATGGGCGTTTTCGTGATTTTCCCCATGTGTAACGTGTATACGAGCTAGTTTCCCTTAAAAAGTCCTCCACGAAGGCATCCCTCCCTTAAGGCAGATAGCCCTCGAGTGCTTTACCGTAATCTAATAAACCAAACCATTATAGTGGTTATTTGTGCCCTCCCCATGAAAGTAGTAAAATTTACAGAATGAAAAACATTCTAAAATTTCGTGACATCAGTTTGACACCTGAAAAGATATGTAGCTAGCCACTGCTCAGAAAAATGAAATGTAAGCGAAATATAAACGCATGAGCATGGGGCCCCTACGCACTTGGGGCTATAGGGCGTATGCACTTGAGGCTACGCATGTGTTCCTCAGCGGACACATGCGTTAAGACGGCCTTGGCATAACTACACTGAAGTGCAAAATTAAGAAAATTTGCAAATTATGTCTATTTTTACAAAAAGTATTGAACCAAAGGTACTAGTTATGGCTCTGAAGAATTATGATGAAACATGTCGAATATGAAGCGTACGCAAGTCTGCGGAGGGGATCTAGGCCGCACGAGGGGTTTTCGGCGATTTGTGTACTTGTACTTCTTCCCAACATTTGCTGTGTTTCTCGCAAGAGTGGAGGTAAATTTTATTACGTATCAGGTAAAATTAGTAGCCAAGAATGTATAGATGATGGAATAAGGGGGGATTGTCAGTAGATTGGAGATAGGACAGTCACAAGCGCAGTGGCTGCAATGTAAAGTCCAGTGTTATCGGCAATTTCCGGAAGTAGTTTCAGTACAATGGATCTATATCGTTCCTATTTTATATGCACTTCCGAGAAGTACACAATGGATCTATATCAAGAAAACCTGGACAAGGTCAACAAACATTTAAAACGATGAAAGAATCATAATTTAGCACATTCAGGGCGGCGACACAGGACCGCTACAGCTGTTACGTGAGATGTGTGCTGTCAATGTAACCCGAGTTTTACGGTCTACAGTTGCCTCAAAGCTTCATGGCTGTATGCCAGGAAAATCTCTGGCTGCGTTCTGCTCACTGCAGCACGGAAGAGAGCATGTTTAGCATAGTATAGATGACACGTGCCTTGAGCCAGATTTCAGCGGAGCAGCGTACTTTTTCACAGGTGAGCCGCGATTCATCCTGGGGCACTGATTCTTAGCGTATCTTTATCTGGAAAGAGTATGCAACACGATACCACCCCCTCTTCATCAGAAAAAAGATCATTATGGTTGTGGAAGTGTAATGGTTTGAACAGCCATTATGTTGAATAGCCACACACCCTGCATGTGTTTGACAAATGCTTCCAGACTATTACAAGGTATAGAGAGATCTTAGAGCTCTCTTTTCGACTTTCCAGGAGCGCAGTTGGTGGTGGGTTCCTGTTAATGGACGATAGCGGTCGTCTATATAGGGCTCAGCTAGTCAACCATTATTTGTAAAGTAAAGTAAGTATATTTGTCAACATGGACTAGCCAGCTAGATGTCCTCACCTTAATCCTGTAAAACATGTCTTGGACGACGCTTTTGGTAGGCCAGTTTAATCTCGCCATTTTACCCTCCAAGAACTAAATCGAAGTTGAAAACTGCCTTGCTGTAGAAGTGCGATCGCCTGACACAGGGATTCCTTAACTGCCTCATGTCCAGTATGGCGTTACCTTGCGCGACCTGTCTGGCTGTGAGAGGGACACATACCCCATATTACACTTATTTTTAATTCGATATCACAACGTGGATTTTCGACATCCTTGCATCGTGAACTTTATTGACGATTGCGCATATATGAAATGACTTTTGAATAGTACATCTCTTTCTCTGTTATAAATGTATATTTCATAGCAAATTTCGTTAAAATCTGCCCATTAGTTTTCAGAAGTTCATTGCTAGTTGCCTAAAATATGGATACTTTTGTGGAGGAACCCACCAGCGAAAGAGTGATAAGATCGCTGAACACTGGTAGGTCAACCCGGGATAAAATTCAGGCGAACATGAAAGGTTTTATGGCTTTCCTCATATAAAACGTGAATTATGTGCCTGCTTTCCTTAGGAAGTCTTCTACGATGGCATCTCTTCCCACACAGATAGTCCTCGAATTTCTTTAATTAATTATTTTAACTTTTAAGTTCGTCGAAGACTTGGAGAGAAAGCGGCTTATAAATCACGTTAGACACGAAGGAAAAGCAACAAGCTGCAATTTCGAGTTTTGACTTCCCAGCAGCTATAACCACTAGATTATGCATATGAGTCAACATGAAAATGTCAAGCTTATTTTTCCAGCGTAGAATTGTCATCCCATTTTTGAAACGCACTGTTGGTTTCTCCTCAATTCAGATATTTTTTCCCTTATATCATTTTGGATATGCTTTCTATACAGAATAATAATTCAATATGCAAAAAGAAATTACCCATCAGTAATTTATGGCCTTTGTTTTTAAGTGCCACTCCTTTCTTTCACGACATTATAAGATACCAACAAAATGCTTCGTAACTTGCCCAGAAATATCAGTAAATTTGCCAGCATACTTAACGCCTGTTTCACACTAAATTATTTTCTTGATCCCTGGAAGCAAACAAAGACCTTTCTTCTCCCCAAACCTGACGGATATCGACCTATCAGTCTGTTATCCAGCCTAGGAAAAATTTACGAACGACTTATACTTACAAGATTCGAGCCATATTTTCATCTTTTACTTAACGATCAATAAGGCTTCAGAAAAAATCTTAGCATGACTTGCCAACTCGTGAGAATTATTGAATTCGTCGGATCTGCATTTCACAATAAGTGTTGCGCTCCTTATGCTAGACGTGGCAAAAGCATTTGACCGCCTCTGCCATGAGAGGCTTATCAAACTAGTACTTCCTAGAGAACTTATTCTTCTAATCTTCTCCTTTTTGCAAAACTGTACATTATTCGTTGCACAAGGAAATGAAAAGTCAACTCCAAGGCCTATAAGATCCAGTATCCCGCAAGGCAGTATCCTTGGTTCTGTGCTTTACCTTTTCTACATCTCAGACTTTCCCCATCTTGGTTTGGACAACTACTCTCGTCTAGCATGCTATGCCGAAGATACGGCGATTGCCATTAAATCAATCAAAGCAAATCGTGCTATCGATAAAATGCAGAATTATCTTTATTCAGTTGAAGATTGGTGCAGACCGGTTATTTGTCTTTAAACCTGCATTGTATTACGATCCTCATGGAATTCTCAGTCTCATCACTTCTGAGAACTTATCAGATACCTTGGCTTTGTTCCTTTTTGGTACTTCTCTCCATTTTCTCTTCAGAGATAGTCTCCACGTCCAGAATTCTATATGTCATGTACCCTAGGGCTTGAAGTCAAGAACCGGCAACGTTGCGTAGTGCAATAGCTCGGTTATATTAGCTGTCTAAGTCAATAGACTCAAATTAGCTACAGCAGCCAATATGGACAGATGACGCGAACTTGGAGAAGCGGAAAGTGGGATGATCATTAGAGCCCACAGGTTTGGGCATTCGACCCGTAGGATTTCAGATACACCGATCGACAGTGAGCTATGTTATCGTAAAGTGGAAGTGGGAGGGGTCATGACATGCCGACCCAGACTAACTAAATCGTTAAGAGATCGTGACCATCGAAGCTTGAAACCAGGGGCGTAGCTAGAGTTTCCAGCGACCGGGGATAACTGAAGAATTTGCGCCCCTTTCTATGTGCCAAGAATGGAAAAAAATTCATTAAAAAATTCCGTAGCATCCATTTGATGCCCCCTCGATGCTACGCCCGGGGACAGATGTCCCCCCTTGCCCAACCCTAGCTACGCCACTGCTTGAAACGTGTGGTAAAGTCAAATAGGAAAGCGTCGCTACAGATGGTGGCATAGGAGTTTCGATCGGCTTCCCCGGCGGTGAACGTGCAGCAGTTCACAAGCCGCTTATCACAGCCCGCAATGCGAGCCGTCGTTTACAGTGGTGCAAGGAACGCCACCATTGGACTCTTGAGCAATGGAAATCCGTCCTATGGAGTCATGAATCGCGCTACCAGCTGCGGCGGTCCTGTGGGTGTGACGTATGCCCGAAGAAAGATGTTTACAAGCGTGAATCATACCCACATTCAAATTCGGCGGATGTGGCATCATGGTGTGGTCGTGCTTCTCGTGGTATGGCCTTGATCCTCTGGTTTTAGTGCCGGGGGAAAATGAATGCCGATGCATACCGAACGGTTCTGGACAATTATGCGCTACCGACATTGTGAGCACAATTCGGTATTGATCAATATCTGTTTCAGCAAGACAATGCTCCATGTCAAACTGCAGGTGTTATAAACAAGTGGTTCGAGGACATGGATGGGCAAAAACTTGATTGGCCAACCAAAAGTCCTGATATCAACCATATTGAGCATCTTTGGGACAAGTTGAAACGCCGCTTGAGAACCACAACATGTCACCCAAAAAACACTAGAGAGTTGTTCGCCGCTTTGCAAGAGGAATGGAGCAAGATTCCCGTCGAAACCTATCGCAAGTTGGTCGAAAGTCTTCCTCAAAGGGTTACGGACGTTATTGCGGGGAAAGGTGGCCCCACACGATACTGATGAACTGCTGAAACCGGATTAATGACGCAGTCTTTTGAAAATTGTGCATCAAAGCAACGTTCTTCACTTTTCAGTAATTTGAAGTAAGGCAATCTCCAATGATTCATATACTGATAACAGACCTACAGTTTCAGACTGTTGACTTCAAAACAGTGTTCAGGAATATTAAAACTTCAAAATGTATAACTGAGAACAGGAGAAAATCAAATGTTTACAGTTTTTGTTTGGTTGTATCATTCATTACTTTCCTTAATTTTCTGGCCAGTCAGAAATATGTGTATTGAGACATTTCATTGCATTACCAAACCTGTGCTTTAAGGCATAGAGTGCCAGAGAGTTGGCTTTAGAACATTTAGTGTCAGGTTTAGAACATTTAATGTCATTTTCAGGTTACACCCTTCACTCTGGTAATTTGCTTTTAATTCTTCTTAGTGAAGAATGGTATGACTGAAATAGCAGTATACATTCCGGTATGTTCCAAGAGACTTATGAAGTTTTATGTTTCCTTCAATAACATCTTTTAAAACTAAATTATGGGTGGCACAATGTACACAGTAAGCATATGGAGCTCCTTTTATTGCACATGATTGTATTGTTGTGTGCTATGGGTTTGTGGATTTGAAGCAATTGATGACAGCACTTGATGAATAATCAAAACACAATTTATTAGCCAGCATTACTCAGCACAGTTAAAAAATGTATTTACAGTCATTGAAAAACAATGAGCAATGCAATCTTCAGGCTACAATGGTGAAGACGGCTTCACGGCAAAGCACTAAAGTACAGCTCTTGACTCGGTCGATTGCTCTCAAGTTAATCTCTAAACTCGAGTCACTAATATTATACTACTCAAGATACTCTTCACGATAACTGCTATTTGTCGTACAAGCAAAGTATTTATAGCTTTTGACTTGCCTTCAAGAACATTCTCAGGAAAACCAGTAAAAATTCGTTTTATAATGTTGTCGATCTGTCTATAGCATGTCACCAAATGGGTCATTTTGCACCCAATCTTGACAATCCTAAATCCACTTTGAGGGGAAGCTACCTTACCGCAGCTGGGCATTTCGTAACTGTATGCTCCACTCATTACTGCTGCACCATCAAATCCTTACCCATTACATTTTGTTAAATCTTAAAACTTTCTCCTGCTGGAGCTGGAATTTTATTTCTTCTTCTTTGAGGTCCTTTGATGATTAATCTTTTATTTTCCTAAAAGCAATAAAAACTTCACAGTTTTTAATTTAGAGGTTTTCTTTATTTTAGCAGGTTCAAACGCATTTGGTCAACTTTAGAGATATCTTGGATGGTATTCAAAATTACTAAAAATTGAGTCATTTTGAAGTTCCCAAGTGATGTTATCTTTAATTTCATGTGGTCATTTTAGATTTAAGTGTTTTACTGCACCATATATATATACTAGAGCAATTCATACAACATTTGACAATACTTTGACCAAGAGCTCAGTTATTAATAGAAAATTTTTGTATTGCTATATTCAAGTCTTTCATTATTGTTGCAAAAACTGAGATAGCATGCTATGAGAGTCACATTCAGGGTTATCTCAATAATTTTGTGCCTCAAAGTTTTTTTTTTCCCTCATCTGCAGTTTTTCCTTTGGTTGTTTCATCTGTAGTTCCATACCGGCACCACTGTTCATTAATAACAGAAGCATGAGTGTGGATTCAGTATACTTTATGACTTGTTATGCATTCTGAAATAAGCTTCCAGTTCTTAACTCATTTTGGATGAAAAATTTTGATTCCTTGGCTGTGCGATTCTTGTTTTTGAGAAAATCCAGTATAGTAGACAATACGCACAATCGAGCTTCTTTGACCAGCATAACTAATTTCTGTTTAAGTTTAATGCAGCCTTAGTTTTAAAGCTTCATAAATAGATTTTGGTAAAACATGTGGCTTCTATTTTATCATCTCTAGAAAAATTACCATAAGGGTGTTTTCGACCAGCCTAAGTAATTGCTGTAGACCGCAGAGGCAGACCGTGCACTATCTATAACCACTGGAAACAAATCACAGAGTTTATTGCTAATCTACTTTCTTAATGAGAAAATACACTGCTTTAGCTGCCTTTGACTCACCTTTTCCTAATTAATATTAATATTCTTCTAGAACACTCGGATGCATGATGCTACCCACAATACTCTTGTGAGTACTGCCTTTTTCCATTGTACTTCCTGGTACCCCCTACCTTCACCCAAAAGTTTTTCATCTAAGCCGACCTATATAAGTGTCATTTTATAGCATAATCTCATTAGTTACTGATGCATCCATGGGCATCATTTTCTTAATTAGAAATAAACTTTATTTTTAATTATATAAATATTTTCTTTTCTTGGCTTGAAAAGTGAAACTATAAATATCATAAGCGAAGTTTATTTTTTAAAAAATAAAATCTAATACATAAAAAATCAATACATTTTTGCCCCTAACTCTGAGGCCTCTAAGCATGGAGCCCAGTTGCACAAGTAGTAGGTATGCCCCTGTAAACATACCAGTGAAAAATGCATAGATGAATTTTTGTTAAAATTTCCATAACAAAGCATTAGCATACCTTCATGGGTATCGATCTCTTATATGACATGCAGTGAGCACAACAGTGTGCTTCAGAAGAAGAAATATGTGTTTTCCAAGATTAAAAATCTTGGTATTTTCTGATAATCTGCACTTTCACCAAAAAAGTTACAAACTCGTTGGCAACTAATTTTTTGCCAAGCTAATGCACAAAATGCAGCAGTCATGTCCAAAGTGCCTGTGCTATAAAAATTTCATGCAAGAGAAGTTGATCAATAAAATTACGAAAACAAGAAACACTGGTAATAAAAAACTTACCTTTTTATAGAAATCCTTCATTTGTGCACTGTTGTTCTTTCCATGTACACCAGGTACACTTGGGCCAAACAAACAAGGTTTAACTTTAGGCGGGCCGAAAAAAAAAAAAAAATCAATATTCATAGAAACGTAGATTTATTTCGAATAATACAATAATAAACATATATTTATATAGAAAAGAACAAGAAAAATTTAATGTTTACGTCCTGATACTTGACATCTCTTCTCTGCTATTATCTTTCCTATTTCGGGAGAAATTTTGTTTGCAGCGATAACTTTCAACGCTGACCCAAGGTGAGCATCATTAATACGGTTTCTAATAGGAGACTTATTACCTTTCATGACTGAAAATAAATGCTCGCATCGATAAGTGCTACCAAACATGGAAATAATTTCATATGCGAATTTTCGAGTATTTTCAAACCTGGCTGGTAAATATTTGTAAAATTCAGGCATTCCCACTTCAATGAATTTTGCTTTCAATGAATTTATCTTTTATTTCACAGCAAAAATATTCTAATTCCCATTTTACTTGGAATATTCTATGTTCGTCAGCGATTTTTCGTTTAATTTTACTACCACTTGGTTTTGATATAGACGTACTGAATACAAAGGGCTGGAATAAACACGGTTAACGTTAAAAAATTAACAAAAATTTATTCTTTCCACAAGAGATAAATCAAAATGCTGAAATACTTCTTCAAAAATATTCTAACAATATCACAAAATGTCAAACGTTTAGCAAAAATCAATTCAAAACAGAGAAACTAATTCTATCTCACAGCGAAATCGCTACAAATCAATCACAGCTTTAAGTAAACAGTTCGCTAGAACTACAGCTACTACTGAGATGAGTTGTTTGTTTTCGGCTTTTATAAGCTTTATAATTAATTTCTCGAATATACTGAAAACATCTATAAATATCTGGATTTTTGTGGATGGCCAAAGCAATTACGAGATATTTATTTATTAGGAGATCGGAGATCATCATTCGTTAAGTGGTGTTCGACCCGAGGGCCTTTACCACTACATGTTTATCAATCCCCTAAGGACCTGTAAAAGTTCGTTAAATTCCATAAACTGGAAAAGTCCTGTGCACTCCAAGTTTTCTTTGGATAAGCTATAATAGCAATTAAATTTTGGCATATCTTTTACACATTATCATAGATTTGACACAGTATCGTACAATAGTAAGATGAAAAGGATGATAAAGATGAAACAAAATCTAGATTAAATAGTTGAAAATAATAAAATATATACAAGAACTACCATCTAACATTATGATGTATAGTTCTGGGCCGTTTATGCGGCTGTTCGATTAGATAGTCGTATTCCCCTATGTTTTTAATAACTTCGTGAGTGGAGGAATCTCATTTTTCGTAGAATTTGAATGTAATCTTTAGTAATTCGGCATCTAATGATAAAATCTTTAAAGAATTATGGATGACAGTGTTCCTAACGAACCACGGAGAGTTCGAGAGGAATCTGAGAGTTTTACTCTGAAAACTGTGAAGCCTTGCTCGGTTTGAACGTGCAGTAGCTGCCCACGACGGAGCGGCATATAGAATTATGGGTTGGATTGCCTGTAGATAGAGTGTTCTTTTAGCGTTGATATTTAACTTCGAATATTTGCACATCAGAGAGTGTATGCTCATTAAGGCACGTTGTGCTTTGTCTCTGATATAATTAACATGAAATTTGAAAGTTAACTTCTGGTCGAGATAAACACCTAGATATTTTACTTATTTATTAGGTATTAAATGCACGCGCTGTTCTATTTTTAACCTTCCAACGCAGCTGTCTTTTCAAAAATCGTCTGCGTTGCTAAGGCAACATGAAGCAAATCTAATTACAATTCTAAATAAAAAAAACTAACTAAATAAATAACTATGAAATCCGTAACAATATGAATTAAGTAATAATTAATAATAAAGCAAAGTGCATGCACATGCATGCATCAATATATCGTACAAAAGTATGATTGGAAAACTGAGACCATGAGTTCGGCCACATTCTGCTATCGGGGGATGCGTACAAGTTCTGAGTGCACGTGTCCCCCAAAAGCCGAAGGTAGCTGAACGCAAGCTACTCACACGCATTTGTAATTTAAGTAGTGTGTGTGCCAGCTCGTTGTGAGTAATCTAACAACACTGAATAAATTATCGGTAATTACTTAGCAGTAAACATTTAATTTTTTTCTTCGTCGATATGTTATTTTATTATTATTATATTATTATTTGGCCGGGCCGCAAAAATATTTGTTCTGAGCCGCGAGTTTGACATCCTTGATGTACACAGTGGTCTGTTTTCACTTAAAAACATCAAAGCATTTCACAAAAGTTGTCATCCATATAACTTTGGCTTTGTTCACCAGGTAAAACAAATACATGCTAAGTGCATACTTATATTGGGACATAAATACTTTTTGGTGACATTGCATGCTGCTACATAAATATTTTGATGATGTACTGTTTTGCCATGTCAATACTTTTCTGCAACTTTTTAGTGGGAATGTGGATAATCAGAAAGTAACAAAATGTTTATATCATATGTATAAGACTTTGTTTTATATATAAAATAGAACATTTTACAAACGAAACATGTTTTTAAGTAACAAGGCAAGAAATTTATGTAATTTATATATAAAGAGAGAGCTTATATAATAATTTGTTCAACAAATATTTGCATTCTAATTGGGTACTTAAGTATTAGCACAATCATCTTTGTGAAATATGGGAGATTGTTTTTACTGAATGTCTTGTAAATTGTAAAAAAAAAAAAAAAAAAAAAAAAAAAAAAAAAAAAAAAATCTTGTTACATGTACACATGGTTTATGTATCAACAAGGTAATTACCCTAAAAACCAATCAATAAACTTATTTACAAGTGAGTTTATGTTTCTTTTGCCCTGGAAATTTCATGGCAGTTGCTTTTAAATTGACTGTTCTGTTTAGCAGTTTTGCAATAAATTAATGTATTTCTGCAGAAATTTTATTGCCATTTCATCCATTGCAGGCAAATCTAAATAATATTAGAAATGCATATTTTAAGATTGAGAAAGAAAGTATCATGATTTTTGTATAAAAATAATTGCAGCTTTTAATATGAGAGGGATAAATAAAAAACGGTAATGCTGCCTAATGAAAATGAAGAATTGTTATGCTTTTGATTTGCAGAGTTGTAAATTCTAGTCATGGATTGCCTGGTAGTTCTAGAAATCTTGTAAATAATATATGGGAAAAGAAATAATACTAATATATTTAAGAGAGTATTTTTAATACATCTTAACGAATTTCCTTAAAAGTAAAAAACTTTTCAAATTCTCAATAAAGATATCATTTATGTGATAATAAATCTACATTCTAAATTCCAGATCAATATCTTAATGAAAGTGCAAGTTGATCATTTTTTACGGTTATCTTATTTGATCTAAAGAGTTGTTGGTACTATTCCGTTTTGAGGACCGTAAAAAATCGCCAAACTATTGTTGATGTCAGTGCTGCCAAAAATAATTGCGGCAACCCTAACGCAAGAAAGGAAGTGTAATAGTAAATAACTATCTAAAGATTATTGCTTTAATTTAGATGAAAGGTTAATTTCATACAATACTTTTTATTATTATAATTTACATAAAAAAGGCTAAACATAACTGAATGGAAGCATAAGAGTAAATAACTATTTGAGATCATTATTATCTTCTCTATATAAATCTCGTATAATAAAAGAAAGAGTCTGTCTGTGTGTGTGTCTTTCGTTCGCGCTGCGCGTAAGCTAATAGACCCACGGCTACGAAATTTGGTACATAGGGTGCATCTAGACAAGAGCCAGTGCACCTCGAAGCGACTTTTTCGAAATTCGAATTAGAACTTTTTTTATTTTATGTTTTGTGACGAAATCGCGTCATTTTGAGATATAATGGGCTATAGGAAAGCGAGATTTTACTCTACGCACTCCATTTTCACATCGTCATCAAACGTAAGCACTTAGCTATTTTACGAAATTAAAATAAATTTCGTGTTTCAATAAATCGATTAAATACGAATTTATTTAACAAAGTGAGCTTAACACCTTTTCAACGGGATTTTTTCTAAAAAAGTTTATATTTAAAAATGTACAGTTCATTTTTCTTTGATTTTTGGACACGTTAAACTTTCATCCTTGCGACTCCTTTTACAAAAGGAATTTGGGAAAAATGTTAATATTTTGTATTTTTGAAATTTTTTTTAAATGAAGCTCCCGAGTACACATCTCACAACTTTAAAAATGTGATTTTGTCAACAATTTTCCTGTCTAATTGCTGTTGATAGATTTTTGATGAAATCGCATCATTTTGAATAGTTTCATTCTTTTAGAAATATGGATTTGGCAACAATATTTCATTGCGTTGCTTTCATGTTATTTTTTGCTTATTTCACTGTTTGTAAGATATTGAAAAGTTTTGCATGATTTTTTTTTTCAACGGAAAGTTAGTTAATTTTTTTATTAGGATATTTGTATTATGGGATATAGCTTATTTTATTGTAATTTTTTTCTCTTGAAAATATAAGATAAATATCATTAACTATACTTTGCTTTTCAGAATATTTTGTTTTTTGTATTTTTTTATGTTATTTATTGGTCATTTCACTGTTTTTAAGATATTGAAAAGTTTTGAGAGATTTTTTTAGGAAACAAAGTTCTTAACCACCTTTATACCATTTGAGTTCTTAAGATTTTGCAAAGGGGCGTTGGTTAATTTATTTATTAGGATAATTAATATTTGTATTAAGGGATATTGCTTAGTTCATTGTGATTTTGTTATACGTAATAACTTTTTTTTATGAAGTTGTTCTGCAGAGTAAAATTCTACGCAGTTTTTAAATTTCATGTTTGGTGTTTCCTTCAGCCATTTTTCCGGTACATTTAAAAGCCAGACGAAGGCTGGCAGCGAAGCTGCTAGTAATTTATATTAAAAAAAGCTAAACATAACCGAATGGATTCCTACATTGCTATTTCGCTACCGAGTTATCGCTAAAGTATAATTTCATCTCGTTGGTTGTTTAAACATAATTTTCCATAATGAATCATGTCTTTTCTTTGAAAAAATTCTTGGTAAAGTGCAGAATCGTCCACTTATTTGTTTGGCGCTTTTCACAAGGGTAAAAACAATTGGATTTTTGTCACTTTTCTTTTACTTTTTAAGTTAAATAGGCGCAGTGCCATTTTTGTGCCATTCTGGGATTTTTTTTTTTTTTTTTTCCTTTTTAAAGTGAAAATAGGCCGATGTGTACATGGATTGCAGACTTTTCGTCATGGCCAATTCCCAAATTGTTAAATCAAATATCAAAACAGGATTTTAAAATTAAACTAGTATTTCAATGGCGTCTTAAGAAATATAGAACTATCTAAACTTACGCAATTTGAGATCAGCGCGTACACTAGATTTGGCGCTTTTGCGCATAAATTTTCGCTGCAATTTTTTACGGTCCTCAAAACGGAATAGTACCCTAAAATATTATACGCAGTATGAATGTAGATATGTTACTGTGAGATCCTAAAGTCTGGTAAATCCTAGGTTTTACCAGTAAAACCTAGCTTTTACCAAAGTAGCTTGTTAAAAGCTCGAAGTATGCTTTAATATGATTCCACTTCAGGCTTTGAGGTAAAACCTAGGAGTTACCAATGCTTTCTGGTAAAATCCTGAAATGAGGGATTTAAATCAACCTTGAATAAGCCTCCGCACACAAATTCCGTCATGACACTTTTCTGTTCCTGCCTCTCCTTATTTGCACCATTCGCAGTCTAACTTGGACATAATTTAAACAAGTGTAAGCAGCTACGATCTAAAAAAGAAAAGTTTGGGCGCAAGTGCAGAATCGCCCACTTATCGATGTGCACATGGACAAAGGGAGTGCATAGTGCCAAGTTTGTGTAATTCTCTGATGTTATTTTAAGCAAAAATAGGTCGTTGTGTACATGGACACTGAGTTTGTGCAGATCTTAGACTTGTTATTTTCAAGTTGGCGATTTTGAGAAATGCGCTAAGCAGGGGTGATTCTGCACTTTCCCTGAAGTTTGTTTCCATTTTTACATACTTTGCTTTTTTTATTTTGCTGATGGGAAATGAGTGATGTTATGCGGAAAAAGATTATGACATTTTGTCTGAATTTTTAAAAAATAAGCCTGATAACTGCTTTTATTTAACAAGTGAAAAATGTGTGAAGGAGAAACAAACAGTTCATTACAGAAGGTTGAAACACTGTCATATTCTAATTGGAAGAAAGGACAAACTTATAATACCACTATTTGCAGAAATCCTATATTATGTTACAACTGATGAAGTCTTCAACACAGCACTCATATCGCAATTGGCCATGGTGAAAGAACTTGCATGATTAAAGAATTGAATCGTAAGTACAAGAATGTAACAGTAGAACCTATCTTCACATATTTAAGACTATGCGAACCATGTCAGAAGAAACAAAAAACTGTGAAAGAGGGGATTGTAATTAAACCAGTTGTGCATAGTGAAATGAATTCTCGATGCCAAGTCAACCTAATAGATATGCAGTCCAATACTGATCATGATATGAAATTCATTTGAGTGCATCAAGATCATCGTACACAATTTGTCCTACTCCGAAGTTTACACAGTAAAAGAATTGTTGAAGTAGCATATCACTTTCTGGATATTTTCATAGCTTTTGGAGCCCTGAACATTCTTCATTCTGATAATGGGAGGAATTTTTGCAACCAAATCAAATCATAAACAGTTTATGTGAAATGTGGAATGATATAAAAATAGCTCACTGAAAACCGAAACACAGTCAGTCGCAAAGTTCTGTCGAACGGGTGAACCAAGATGTTGAGAACATGTTGGAAACAAATAAGATAGGAAATTGGTCAGAAGGATTAAAATTTGTTCAAAAATAAAAAACAAAGCATATCAGGAGGGATTCAAATGTTCATTCTAACGAAGCTATCCTGTGATGTCCTGCAAAGTTGTCCTACGAAGCTAGGACTTGCTAACTCAGTTTTCCCACATAATTTGATTAGTAACATGACCCCTGAACAGGATTTAGAAAGAAGTTATAAGTATGCATTACTAGTGAAGTTATAAGTATGCATTACTAATAAATGTGTGGTTAATACAGAAAATGGGAAAACTAATCTCGAATCAACAGTTGATTTAGAATCGCAAGATAATAATAATGCATATGAAAAATAATCATGCATAACAATGGAAGTAGATACTGAAGTTTGAATTGAAATGAAAGAACCATATATATGCTCTGACACAACAGGTGCAATTATCAAGAAAACTCCAAATGTGAAAGTGTTTCGAGAGACAGTTAAGGAAGGACTTCAGAAGCAGGCAAAGAAGATGAAGACTGTGTCTACTAAAAACTTTCCGAAACCTACATTTGGACAAATACTTTTGGAAAAATGTCAAAATAAAAGTACCTGATATTGATAGATCAAAAATGGATCCAAAATCAATAATAGCCGTTATTAGAGATATTTAAGATGATGAGTTTTTATGTTTTTGATAGTAAGTTCGGTAAATTAAAATCGTTGTAAACAGGAAAGCAGTTTATTTTTTTGAACATTGAAGAAGTTGGTATAGAAGAAGTAAGTGTATGTAAAATAGTAAAAAAAAAAAAAAAAAATTCTTTAGTTGGGCGACAAGGATTTAGAAAATGCAGCTGTTAAAAAAAGTGTACTACGAACATCTGTTTGTGCAAATCAGCTGATCTACTTTGTAAATCCAAATGCCATAACAATCAAACTTGTTGTAACAGGTAATAAAATGTATTAAAGTAGTAGTACTAAAGAAAAACATGCTACAGTTTTCTTATTTTTTTAAATAACACATTTTTTTTTCTGAGCTATCAATTAAATTTTTTTAACTATTTCCAAAATTATTTTTAAAATTTATTGAAATCTCTCCAGTAGTTATCAAGAGAACTGTACATTAGTTCAGCTTTTTCGCATGAGATCTTATATGTAAAATGGCATAAACGTGGCTTTTTTTTTTTTTTTTTTTTTAGATTTCTTGTGACATTTTGAAAAATAATGGTAAGGCAGTTCCATCGACATAATCTTAAATCATACCTTATTTTGGTCACTTTTGCAATTTATTTTATCAATTAAAAAATTAATGTATGTTTTAACCTTTCTCGGACATGCTGTATAAAATACATCTGTGAACGGCAAATGCTGTCATAAGTAATCCCTTGTTTCTGGCTTTTACCGAAAGGTTTTGGTAACTCACTTCGGATTTTTTATCATTCGGTCCTTGATCCTTGAACGTGAAGGTGCGCATCATGAGCGCTCCGACGGAGATAGGCTCTGCTGCCGATGCTACTATACGGATGGATGTTAGCGTCCCGCCTGAGACACCTGCCGCCACTGAGAGTTGTGTTGGACTTCCCCAGCAACCCCAATCGGATATTAACGACAACCTGGATTATTATACGGAAAAGCTTATGGACTTAGAAAAGGAAATTGATGCTGTGAAGACCGCTATTAAAGCATGTCAACGACTACGCGCGGTTTCTGACCCGGATACCACTACGGATATCATGACGAAGAACTTACGCATGCTCCAGGCCCAAGCTGCAGAAATAAGAGGTAAGTGCAATTTATCTTGCTCTTCAGGCATTGTTCCCCCTGTTACTTCTAGCATGAAAAGGAAAAATGAGGAAATTAAAGCTAAGAGGAAAATTAGTCATGGCAATATAATTATAGATAATGATGGATTTAAGTTACCCGTAAAAACTGCTAAGCAACAAAAATTAGATAAAGTCCCATTAAATTTAGAAACTGTTAATCGTTATTCCGTATTAAATGAAAATTCTAGTAATGAGGAAAATGTAAATGCTGGTAATAACCCAGACGGACAGGCCGTGCAGCAGCAGCCGACCAACAGCCAATCACAGGCTATTCCCCCCCTAATGGTTAATCCCGGAAAATTGACCCACGAGGTTTTTCTCAAGGAATTAGCTCTGCAAACTGAAGCCAAATTTTTGGGAAAAGTCAATGGTGAACTTTTGAAAGTCCTACCACGCACTGCAGACGACCACAGAATCCTGACGACTCTATTCCTGGAAAAAAAAGTTGAGCACTACGTCATCAACGCAAATTACGCCCGTCCAATCAAAGTGGTTCTCAGAGGACTGTCTATAACCACAAAACCGGAGGATATAGCCACTGCCTTATCGGAAAAGGGATTCGGAATAAGTAAAGTCACACAACTTACAAGACGAAGAACCAAAGCTCCCATGCCTTTATTCCTTGTCCAAATCACCAAAAACGAAAAAGCGGACGAGATATACCAAATCACCGACCTCCTTCTCTTTGCTGTCTCAGTAGAGAAATATATTTCGAAGAATCAGGTGCCACAGTGCTATAACTGCCAAAAGTGGCACCACTCTTCCGAAAATTGTCACTTTGCACCTCGATGCGTTAAGTGCTCACTGGAACACAAAACCATGGACTGCCCCACCAAAGGAAGGATGGAAGAGCCCAAGTGCGCCAATTGCCTCAAAAACCACGTAGCCTCATACCGTGGGTGTGAGAAATTCCCACGAAATAGACCTACCCAGCAAAAAAAGGACAACGCTCTCAGAAAAGGCATCTCCTACGCAGATATGGCAAAAAGACATAACAATATGCTTAATGGAAATACTAAATTTTATCCCACAGAATCGGCTTCTGCTGCACAAAATTTGCACTCAATGACAAATGAAAATATTAAGCTCAGTGATCTAAGCAATGCTTTAAAAAATCTAAATATGACTAATAGTGATAACCCTAATAGTAAAAGAAAAGAAAATGTTATGGATAGCCAGGAGAAGCCACAAGGCTCTGAATTCCTTAATTTTATGAAAAATATCGCTGAATTTAACAATATTTTAGGAATCAATAATATTAGATTGATGAATAATATTTTTAAAAATTATCTACCTAAATTGAAAACCTTGTCTGACCCTGTAGATAAGCTATTTATGTTTTACGAAATTGGTAGTGAAATCAATAATCATGTCTCAGAACAACCATAATATGCCTCTCACTCTTGTCACGTGGAACGCAAATGGATTGCTCCAAAAAGCCTATGAGCTTAAGGAGTTTTTACATGAAGTTTCCCCCGATATTTTACTCCTACAAGAACACATGCTTGGTACCCAAAATTATTTCAGAGCTTCCAATTATATTACGCATCGATGGAACAGGCCTACCGAAGATAGATTTGCACCAAGAGGAAATGCACGAGGAGGTCTGCTAATTTTAGTTAAGCGCTCCATCCCTCATCATGTCACTCCACTTCCACAGCTTTTAGCGGTTGAAGCCCTAGCTATTACACTCACGCCAAACACATCACGACCAATCACTATTATCTCCACCTATTTTCCTATACACTCACCTACAAATTCTGTTCGGACAGATTTGGAAACACTTTTGAATACTAACAATCGAGTCATCATAGGTGGAGATTTCAACGCACACCACCGCGAGTGGAACTGCTGGGATATCAATCAACACGGACGAGTCATACACGACATTGCCCTAGCGGCCAATATTCACCTAGCAGTACCAGATAAACCAACACACTGTGGGATAGGTAGACCATCAATTATGGATTTTTTTATTTTAAAAAACATCAACCCCCCGAGTTATGTCGAAAGTCTGACAGAATTGTCTTCAGACCATAATCCGGTGATGATGGAAATATCTACCGACTCCTACAGTACACCACACAAAAGAGCCCTTTTCACAAACTGGGCAGGTTATGCCGAAGCTCTAAACAACACTCAGTACCCTACCACCACGATACACTCCAGGGATGCGTTAGACGCTTATACTGAAGAATTCACTGATGAGCTTCAAGATGCCTTACTCAAAAACTGCAAAGCAATTAGAGCTGATAGAAGATACAAGAACAGTGCAATCCGGGAGCTGATCCGAAACAGAAACCGCACACGGAAGCAACGGCAGCGTTTCAGATGTCCTACGGATAAAATTCTACTTAATCAATTAAACCAACAAGTCAGGACTCTACTAAAAAAACATGCACAACTTGACTGGGCCAGACACTTAGAAGCATTATCCACAGATGATAACTCACTGTGGAGTGCTGTATCTAAATTTAAAAGACGCAACACTAATATTCCGCCCATTAATGGCCCCCACGGGATCGCATACACCGATTTTGAGAAAGCTGAGTCTATTGCAGATCACTATGCATCTCAATTTCGCACTCAAAACATTTCTAACCCTCATACAGAACACTTGGTTTCGACACTCATCACACAATTCCAAACAAAAACACACACAAACAACACACCCTTGGTTATGCCATCAGAGGTTATTAGATATATCGAGAAGAGAAAGAACCGAAAAAGCCTTGGTATTGACAAAATCAGTAACAAGATGATCAAGGAAATGGGAGCAAAAATGCTATGTAAATTCTCCAAATTATTGAACGCTATGCTCCGCCTACATCACTTTCCAACCAATTGGAAAACTGCAATCATCGCACCGATCCTGAAACCCGGAAAAGACCCTACGCTGGGTTCCTCCTACAGGCCGATCAGTTTACTGTCGACCTTAAGCAAAATCGCTGAAGCAGTCATTTTAAATAGGATCCAAGAATTCCTCGAAGAAAATCAAATTCTCATCCCACAGCAATACGGATTCCGGAGCAAACACTCTACAACTCATCAATTGTACAGAGTCACAGAAATGATTGTTGAAGGATTCCAAAAAAGACACATCACTGGAGCACTCTTTCTCGATATCTCGAAAGTCTTTGATTGTGTATGGTTACAGGGCCTCACATACAAGCTAATCACTCTGGGTTTCCCAGATTACATCATAAACATCATTAATTCCTATCTATACGATAGATACTTTGTCGTTCGTTATAACAACACTCACTCTACACGGAAAGTAACCCTTGCGGGCTTACCGCAAGGAAGTTTGCTTTCGCCCACATTATTTTCTATTTATACGAACGACATCCCTCACAACCCTCTCACAACACTAGCACTCTATGCAGACGACACTGCGATCCTCTACCAAGCTGCGTCTATGGCCGCAGTCGTACAGGTACTACAAGAACACATCCATGCACTAGAGTCCTGGATGATTAAGTGGAAAATCAAGATCAATGTTGAAAAGTCGGAAGCTGTTTATTTCACGAAGAAAAGGATCTTCGACTTAAGTATAACCCTCAAAATGTACGACATCAGTATTCCCTGGGCCAAGCAAGCCAAATACCTCGGTGTCATTTTAGACGAAAAACTCACTTGGGCCCCACACATAACATTTGTTTTGAACAAGTTTCGGGGTACTAAAGCTTTACTCAACCCCCTAATTGCCCGAAACTCCGTTTTATCTATACAAAATAAACTTCATGTATATAGATCCATGCTGCGACCCATTATCACCTATGCCTGCCCAGTCTGGGGTTATGTGTGCAAAACTCACATGCTCAAAATTCAGCAAAGTCAAAATGTCATGCTGAGGATTATATCCAACAGTCCCTGGTTCTTCAGGAACGAGGCTATCCAGAATGAATTAAATATTGAAAGTATTAGCATACACATAGCAAAAATAGCACGGAAATTCTTCAAAAACATCGAAAAGATTAACAACAGTTCCATCCCAAGACTAAATTATGATTATAACAGCGAAGCTAACAAAAAAAGATCCGGAGCAGTTCTCCGTCACTTAATTTAATCTTATCTACTGTTTTAATTACTGCTTTTTTGCATTTCAATAGCTATTTTATGGTTGCATTCCTTCACCATACATATGCAACTCTTAAAAGCACACGCTCATGTGTCGCCATCTATCTTACAAAATATGAATCAATAATTCATCACACCAACACCTTGTATGTTCAATTTATCCTATTTTTATACTTAGTTCAGAACACATTTAAATTAGGCCAACTTATTTCAGTCCAGGATCCCTTTACTTCACATTATTGTATTGTATCTTGATAACTCTCGTTTTTCTTTTTTTATTTTATCAAATAAATGTACCCAGGATTTAAGTGAAGTTTAAACTTTAAAATTTTTCCCCATCAATGCCTGTCGAGCAAGAAAATGCACTCTCTTTCCAGGACTCCCATTGGATCACATGACCAGTAGCTCCTCCCACCCAGCCATGGACCTGCCCTGCTACCCGTTTCTCACTCATTTGAGCGCCGTTCGTCGAAGCAGTAACTGTTACGCCTATCTCTCCTGACGGACGTTCTGACTTTACGATTTGTATATACGCAAGGCTCATGATTTAACTATCGTCAATTGCTTATCTTTACTTATGCCATGATACAACAATCACTGAACTCTCTTGAGGAAAAATATTCTTCCTCTATTATCCTCTCCAATATGTTATGCCAGGAAAGATATGCCTATCTACAATAAATTATGCACAGGATATGGCTGCCCCAGCCTAGGAGCCTGCTGAAGTGCCCAGCACCTGAGCCTTCGGATTTTTATCAAGCTACTTTGGCAAAAGATAGGTTTTACTGGCAAAACTTAGGATTTACCAGACTTAGGGTTTTTACCATAACATATATATCATAGAGATTATGTATATATATCATGATTACACACATGTATAAATATAAAAGTTAATTACAATCATATAAATGTATTTTACAATCATATAGAGTTAAATGCTTTCGCATTTTAAAGTTATGTGCTTATTTAACTCTACCTTATATGTTGTGGTATTTCAATTCCTATGTTTTTAATCTTTTCTTTTTTTTTTCCCTCGTTTTCAATCTTAGAACTTTGTATTTATCAAGTAATAAAACAGAAGCTGCTTACAGTATCATCTGTATTCAGGCTTACAGTACTGGATATTAAGATCCTTCAAGATTCAGTGTTATTCAAGTTTGGCATGTTTGATAGTGAATACAAGTAAAATATATTACAAATAAGAAATATTTGAATTTCAGTTATTATACTTGATACTCAAGTAATAAAAATGTTATTTATTCCTTGTTAGTTGAAATCATATTTTAGGATATTATGAGTTAAATTTCGTAAACTATATACTTAAAAAGAAAAACCTTTGAAAATTTGTCCTTAGGTGAGAAAACAATATTAAAATATACCATATAAGCATAAAATTAGAATTCAATAGCCAAGCCAGAATTTAAATTACTAAAGTTTAAAATAGTGTGAAGAAAGTCTCATGTTATTTCGAGCTTCCCAATAATGTTTAAGTAGAGAATTCTTTGTTAGAGCAGGACAAAGAAGGAAGTGATCACTATCCATAAAGCCAGAATGGCAGAGATAATCAAGATTATTAAAAATTCCAGTTTTACTCATATGGATAGCCCAGCAATGATATTCCACTGCTAATCAAAACACAACTATTGTGTCTTCACAAGGGCACCAGTCTAGTAAATCATCAAAATCCTTGAGTTTTTCCCTCAATGTAAATTAAACAAAACCCTGCTGAATTTTAAGCTTCGTGGCTCAGAGTTTATCTGAGACATCTATGAAAGTCTAAGAATGTTGTTGAAACTTGAGTTGGAAATTTGTATCTCATGAGACATGCACAGTTGTCCAGTTCAGTATAAAAGTAACTCTTAGGGTTGTTTTTTTCAATGCCAGTCAAGGCGAAGAATCTGATTTTGCATTTGTTCCAATTTGTTCTTCTAATCCTCAAAGGCAGTTATTAATTGAGTGCTGGAATATTTCATAACAGTAAGTAGGTTTGTAAGTTGTAAATAAAGTGGAAGTCGTATATCCCCACCTTACTCCTGTTGTTTAATTACATTGAAACAATTATTTATCCTTAACGTTAGTTCCTCCACCCATTAATTCCAAGACCAATTCCTATTTAAGACAATTCCCATTTAGTTAAAAGTTTAGTATTGAGGGCACATGGATATTATTATATAAAACTCCAAGTCAAAAGGCTCGTGACACAATACAAAAGTTATACAGGCAGGCTTTTCTATGTTTTTATGCATGTTATTTAATTGGCACCAAGTAGTCAAGTCTTCATGACGTCATTTAATTAACCATTTCTGTGTACCTTTTTTGAGGATAGAAGACCATATCATCAAATTTTCAGCATACATCAATACATTTACATCCCTATCTTCTAACATAAATATAAGATTGTTGACATGTATATTACAAAGGAACAGCTGAACATAGTATCCTAGGGAAGATGGGACTGAAGTTGCTTGTGATGAGATATGAGTAAAGTGTAATGCAATATGTTGTGTTATTCATAACACAGTGCATTTATTATAAGACAGATCATTTAAAAAAATCATTATTTGAGTTTTGCATTTCTATTTTTTATTTTATTTTCTATTACTTGATTCTCCCTTTAAAACAAATGTAACAAAACAAATGTAATAATAGAGATACAAGACTGACCTGCTTTAAAATGAACACACTGTATGTCACTGTTAGACTAATATCAAATTATATGGAACTAGAAGCATATCTTCTGTCCTTCATTTCTTTCCAAATTCAGTACCAAGCATCATTTCATCATGTGGTGGAATATGCGAATTAAACTGTTGGTCATACAGGTATAATTCCACTACGCTGACGCTGCAGCCATCCAAATTTTGATAGAGAATATCCCTGGGGATACATCTGAGTGTCTTCCATTTCTCGTTCCCTGCCACACCACTCAAGAGGACTTTTGGCTCACTAGTCTTTTAAATGGCCGCATATCACACACATACTATTACACTAACAAACATCCATGCCCTCTCTGGAATTTGAACCCAGGCCCAAAGTAGTATACTTTTAATGAAAACATAATTATAAGGTGGCAGATGAAATTTTGGTAGTTTGAATTTATTTGACATTTCCTATGTTATTAATTTTATGCGTTCAATTGTTATTATTTTCACTTCTATGTGCGGTTTTTATTGTTTCTTTTTTGTGCCTAAGAATTCAATGAGTTCATAGTACAACATCAGTAGTGATGCAATAATTTTTTTTTCCTCACAGTTTACATAAATACAACTTTACAATGTTTGTAAATAATGCTTTTATATTCAATTATCTGGATTTAGTATTTAAAGTAACAATACTTTTCCATTATGTGCCTGCCACCCTTTTTGACACCTGTGAAAGAGAAGCTAAACACATGTTGAGACCTAATGGTGGCATTATTGGTGGACTGTGTGTATGAACAAGAATAATTAAATACCCACATACTATTACAATAATACCTATAAGATGTGTGGCAGATGCATAATGTAAAAGTAACTTCAATTAAGAAGAAGAGCTATCAAAAGCTCAACATTGGCTGGGAAATTTGTGAAAAGTATGTAATATTGAGAGAAAAATTGTGAGATTTTGCATAAATAACTAAAATAAAATAAATTGATATAGTTCAAGAGAAATAACTGAAAAGGCTGGAGGTAAAAATCCTGAGTTCACGACAGTTACTTCTGACTATGATCCTAGTATAAAGTGACCACATTTTCTTTGAGACAAAGCGGGACAAATGGAATGCAATGAAAATTGTAATTTAGTTATGAAAGCAGACCAATAATTCAAAAAAATATATTATTGTATACATTCATATACTTTTTTATAAATATACAAAAATATATTTATTATTAACTATTGGTAGCTATAAAATATTTGTAAAAAACAATAATTTGAATATTATATTTTTTAATTAATTTAAAATTTTATTTAAAAAAATTATGATTTTCATTCACGGTTATATTTTTTATCTGAGTGAATACTTTGCAATAGATTCGGATCATTTATTGAAATGTTGTGAAATTTCTCACATGAATTGGTCAAATTATATTTTACCCTTAATACAGATTTTAGAGTTTTAATGTTCAACTGCATTTTTTCAATTGTCCATATTTTATTGATACTAGAAAACACACATTCTGTTGCTGCATTCGTTCCTGAAAGAGCACGTGTTCTAAAGTTTTCAAAATATTTTCATAAGGAATATTATTCTGTTTAAAATGAAGGAATAACTCCGTCCATTTTTTATCTCTTTCCACATTTGCAGACAACCAACATTTCATTTTTTCTTCAGTAACATATCTTTTTACCAATGACACCTCATCAAAAAGACCATTTTCACAAATATTATTTTTCAGAAAATTACTACTATATTAAAAAGATTTTTCCACATATTCCCATAAAATCTCCTTTTTTAATGTCACCCAATTCTTTTATATTCAATTTCTACGCTTTCACAAAAATCCTTCAAACTTTCAACACGCGCAGTATATATATAAAAATACGAATAAATTTTTACAATAATATTTTCAAGATCCACTGGAAGTAATTCAGATGCTAATTGAATAGTATTGTGTAGAATGTGTGCTGGACAAGCTACTCTAATAATTTTTTGGTTCAAATGTTCGTTAAGTTCGTAAAAAAGTTATTGATGCTTCTTCTAGCTTTTCCACCAAAACTTGCGTTAGTGTTATCCTCACAATAGGCAATGATTTTATTGTTCAAATTATTATTTTTTAAAATAGTACTTATTGAATCAAAAATTATTTCTGAAGTTTTACCTGGCAGTGAAATAAGATCTAATATTCTAATTTTAATTTCTGTTTCTGGATCAAAAAGTTTAACAATTGTGGGAAATAATTTTAAATCTTTGTGGTTGGAAGCATCATAATATATGGATATAAATGTGCATTTAAAATCTAATTGTTTCTGCGATTGTGAAAACGAATAAAGTGAAAAAACATTACAAATAATTGCTTCGGTTTTTGTCGTTGCACCTGCAAATTTTTTGTCGTTCAATGTTTTGATCATTTACGACGTACAATTAATTCATCTGAAACTTTGATTGTGGTTTATAGTGTGGAAAGCAAATAGTCATGACAATGGATACCACATGAAAAGAATACATTAGGAGTTCCATAAATAATGCATTAGGGATTTGAAGCACAGAGCTGATTTTTATATTTTTCTCTTTACATTCTCTGAATCATAAGAACTGATTGAATTGGAAATAATGCCTCAAAGTTTTCTGGTGAAAGGTCTAGAAATTATGTGTTTTTATAATTATAAATATAAATACATATTTTTGAGGTTACACTGAGGAATTTTTAAAAAATATATATTGCAATGCTGACTCTAACTAAGTAGAGCTTTACGTAGATATTTTTTTGCCTGAAGCAGAGGCATACCCCTATGTTTATTGAAATTAATGATATTTATACACTTTCATATTGATTGAAGGTAAATATTTCAAATCACAACATTCTAACACTTATAATATGTTCAATCATAGCTTTATATATTTAGAAAAATTATGTTACAAATAATGATCTATATTTATAAACTGAGAAATGTTTAAAAAATAGCAAATATCAAAGAAACAGAATACATAGCAATGTAAAAAATGCTGTACTAATTATATAATTTTATATACAGTCAAAAGTCGTTAATTCAGACACCCATAATCCGGACCTCAAATCTACAAACTTTCTGCGCATGCGTCGCGTTGACGCATGCGCGTAAGACCTTTACGGCTGCGAATATGCGTGTGCGCATGCGCATAAAACGTTTACGCATGCGCGTTTAATGTATAACGGACTGTATAAGCTAAGCTAAAATTATCTAATTCAGTTAATGTTGCAGATTACATTGTTCCTTAATCTTCGAAATGGATCCGCCTTATTATTTTTTGCAGACTGTTAGAGCAATTTTATAAAAGTAAGCTTGAACTTTCGGTTATGTCAAATAGAATTTCCGATATATATTAACTAATATGTAAAGGATCTACAAAGCGAAAGTATGTTTCGAAGTCCATTAAGCAAAAAGTGGAATTCCTGCAAAAAATGGATAAATGAGGAAGAAAATACCTTAGGGAACCCAATCGCCAAATCCTGATGGTGAAGAATCATCATCCACCATCTTTTAGGTCGGGGCCACTGTAGAGTCATTAAGTTATTTTCGAGCAAGAGGATATGGAAAATGAGAAATACCCTCGTCAGGACTTGAACCTCGTCCTTTAGAATACGCGACGAGTGCTAACCGTTACATCACGAAAGCATGCTGAAAGGGGGGAGAATAACAGAAAAATAAAGGAAATTTTCTCCTGGGAAATTCGAAATGAAATTAGAATGCAAAAGTGGGCTATTGTGCTGTAAAGCTGGCTTATACACTGTGTTGTGAATTGGCAATTAAGAAAGCATTTTAAAAAGGTAATATGAAAAGCATTTTTAGATTTGAATATAAGCTACCAGATTATAAATAAAGGTACAGCAGTGTAAATAAAAACTAAATAGTAGAGTAAAGCAGAAGAATTATTGCTGATTCCGTGGACAGATCCCGACTTTTTAAGGGTAATCATAATAACATACATATATATTGGGTTTTAACGAAACTTTCGCGCCACAGCAAATATCTTCTTCGCAAACATAATACGTTGGCGTGTTTAATCATATTTTGTCAAATGGTTTTTGGCATTTGAAAAAAAGAGATTTGTTTTAGAACACTGATAGAGATATTAGGTATGTTTTGGAAGCAGAAGAAGTGAAAAATTAGCAACACCTTGGCCAGGAATCGAAACACAGACCTCTGGAATACGCGCCGAGTGTGCTGATCACTACACTGCGAAGGCATGCTAAGAAGGCAGGAGAAATACTTTATATACTCTCCCTTTTAAAGGTCGACTGGGGTTTTAGGAGACCCAATCGCCAAATCCTGGGTGTGGAGAATCATCATCCACCATCCTTTTAGTTCGGGCGGCACTGTAGAGACATTAGGTGTGTTTTGGGAGCAGGAGAAGTTAAAAATGATCAACACCTTCGCCGGTAATCGAACCACGGACCTCTGGAATACGTGCCCAGCGTGCTGACCACTACACTGTGAAGGCATGCTAATAAGGCGGGAGAACTGGCTTATACACTGTGTTGTGAAATTTGTAAAAAAATATCGTTACTATTAAGTACAAGGTGTCTGAAATAGAACTATCGCGTTACCAGATTAGAACCATCATTTACTTCCAATTCTGTTGCAAAAAGTCAGCTACAAAATGTCACCAAATCATATGCTACAGCTTTAGGTACTAATGTCGTAACATATGACACCGTGAAGATTTGGAGCCGAAAGTTCAAAAACAAGGGCTGGGGTCAAAAGCAGAGCGCTCTGGCAGGCCTACTGACGTTGATGAGGCCCGCTTGCGAGAACTTGTAGAAGAAAATCAGTATAGAACCTATCGAGAGCTTGCTAAGGAGTTAGACGTTAGTGCCATATCCATTAGTCGCGCTATACGTCGCATAAACTTGACGTATAAGTTCAATCGCTGGGTGCCACATGAACTGTCTCAAAAAGATAAGGAGATACGTGTTCGGGCCTGCACTAATCTGCTCGAATATCAACACAAGGACAAAATTCTGGATCGGATCGTCACTTGTGATGAAAAGTGGATTTACTTCAATAACACAGGCCGAAAAGAGGGTTGTTCTGTGGCCTGTGAGCCCGTTGGCAGCGTCGCAAAGCGCAATTTGACTAACAAAAAGATACCTTCCAGAATACGTTGGCTCATGCGAGCAGTGTGTGGTCGGGCGTTGTGCTGCTGATAGAAGGTATTGGCCACTCCCTGAAGGTACGGAAGTGTCACCAGCCGCAGTACATGATCCACGTATCATTGGGCCGTCATAGTGCCTTGAATACGAACTAGAGGTGACCTGGAATCGTAAGCAATTGCGCCCCAAACCATGATGTCGCGCAGTGGGGCGTTCCACAATTGCTGCCGGTATAGAACCTTTCTCCACTTCGACGCCACACTCGTACGCGGAGACTATCATTGGAGAAACAGAAGCTTGTCTCATCCTGAGAACACGACCTATGTGCCATTCCGTCGTCCACATCGCTCGAGCACGGCACCATTGCAGACGTTGGAGTGTATGATGTGAGGTCAATTGCAGTTTCATAGCGGACGCCACGAATGCAGGCCACTAGCCACCAATCGACGGCAAATAGCTCTGGTCGATATTGGAGCATACAGGGCGTCTTGAACATGCTGCAGAATGGAGGTAGAAGTGACTTGCGAGTGCGACACCTCCTGTCGCAGAATGCGTCGGTCCATACGTGCTGACGTCACTCTGGCTGCACCGGCACCCGTCGAACTTGGCACATTTCCTTGTTCCAACCATCGTTGCCACAGCTGGTGTACTGTGGACGCGTCAAGGTGTGTGTCAGCTGAGATTTGCCGTATGAACCAACCTGCCTTTCTCAGTTCGATCAACATGCCCCTTTTAAAATCTGCTGTAACTGCCTCCGTTGACGGCCTGGCATTCTCTGCTATTAGACGCGTCCTCTAAGATAAGAACAGATTTTGTACGATGATCTCCCTAGCAGAAATAACGGCACAAAAGTTGAACATTCTGCAGGTTCCTTACCTTATATCTTTTTCAACGCGCGTTGGAGAGCTGCACATCTCACATCATTCGCATAATTCGGTGAGGTGCGTCTACCCTGAAATTTGCGTAATTTTTAGGCCTGTCCTGCTTGGTGTTGCATTTTCCAATGTTGGGTAGTGTATTTTCTCTCATATCATTGTTTTAAACAGTGCAGAATTTCGATTTTTGTACCTTAGATAGGACGACAAATAATATTCCAAATTAAGAGTTTTTGGAACTTCTAAAGTAATTTACCAAATTTGTACTTTTTAAAAAAAATCATTCAGTTTTTTTATATCGAAATATTTGATCCTTCGTTTCTAGCAACGTACAGTTTCAAGTGATGGGCATTTAATTTGCACAAAAATGTAGATTTCAGCAGGTATTTAAATTAGGTACTAATTATGTTAACAGATGCGAGCTTGGAAGAGTTTTCCTCGTTTTAAAATATTTTGAATTTTTTTAAGAGAGATTATGTTGCAATAAGACATTTTTAATCAACAAAGCCTTCCCTCAAAGCTATCGGCAAATAATGTTTACTTCTTAAATTTCATTTGAAGTAAAACAGAGCCTGGTGTATAACGCAATTCGAAAAGGAAGACTTTCCATATTAAAAATTAAAGGGCCTGAAATAAAAATAGAATTTTTATCTTATACAAACATACACATATACAAAGTGATTAAAAAATATCAGCCAAAAATGAAAGGCAGATAGAGGGGATGAAATAAGGAGATTTTGTAATGGAATATGTGCGCTTTTAGGGGATACAAGCCGTTGTTGAGCGGTAAGTAAAAGCGTTCAGCTGGCGAAAATCATCATTACTCTTGCAGATTTGGAGCCGCATGCATCCCTAAAAAAACACGAAATTCGGCGATATGCATTTTATTCATGAAGCTGTGCCTGAAACGGAGTACCTGTTTAAAAAAAGTACAGAGAAATATCACCGATTACCTCCTTTGAGCAATTACTTGATCTCTGCCCACAGCTACGTAGATAATATGTACACTATCTGGCCGTGCGTCACCGGATACCCCTAACTAGTACGTTAACATTTCCTTAACAGTTATCTTTAATTAAGTCATCATTTAAAGAGGAGCTTGAAAAAATGAATAGTGTTAAAGGACTAGCAGAAGTACTGACAATAAAACACAGATCACTTCCATTGAACTTTCCTGATGTACAGTAAGACCCCGCTTAACGCTGTTTCGGTTTAGCGCTCTTTTATTTCAACCCGGGGATTCCACGAAATCGCTCGCAGCATACGGGGATTCCCCGAAATATTATGCAGCGATAGGTTTCAAATACATATCCGAAAGAGTGTACTTGTATTTCTTGTTTGGTGCGGTATTGTACAGACATATTTTGAAGGGGTAAATGTGGAAGATGTCGAAGAAATAATTCAAGAAGCAGCGGCTAGTCTTTCTAATGATGAGCTCAAGGAATTAACTGAACACGAAGAAAACAAAAATGTTGACAGCAGTGATTCAGAAGAAGAGCAAAAAGAACTTTCGATGGCGTTTGTAAAAAGGAGTTTGTCTACCATAACTGAAATAATGGATCAATTCATTGAAAATGATCCGAATTTTGACAGGAGCTCAAAAGTAAGGCGTGGTGTTAGAGATGCTCTATCCGTTTATGAAGAACTTTTAAGAGAACAACGCAAAAGAAAAAGGCAAACAACATTAGATGCTTTTGTCACAAAAAGGCAGAACACTGAAAACGCGGAAGGCTAACTAAATATGACTGACTTAGAATTTTATTTGTTTTTTAAGAATATTCGTTGTTATTTATATTTTGTTTTTATTTTTGCAAGAAATAATAATGTGGTATTAATTTGGGCTTTAAGAAATAAATGTTTGGTTTTATTTTTATTAAAAAAACATCTTCCCCTAACCCCCCAATATTTACATGTAAAGATAGCCTCGTTTAGCGCTGTTTCGCATTACGCTCTACTTTGATGGAACGTATCCCCCGCGTTAAGCGGGGTCTTACTGTATGTATGTACTTAACCGATTGCTGCAACTGTAGCTAAAGCTGAATGATCATTTAAAAAACTGAAATTAGTAAAAAACTATTTGTGAAGCAGTGAGAGACAAAAACAGTTTGCTACTTAATCGAGCCCAAAAAAATAAACTTGATAAAATATATAATGTTTTGAGTCAGGAAATAGAGAATTGTGTAATCCAAGTATAAAAATAAAGAGGTAATAATAAATAGGTGATCTACCTTTCTTATTACTCCTAATAGGTGATGTACCTTACTTAACTGTGTAGTTATTTTACTGATCGACACGTGGCGCCACTAAAATTGTTTTTACACATTTTTTCCCTTCTTGCCATTTTATTCAAATTTGCACGATCAGATTTATTATTTAATATAAATAATTTTTTATGTTTTGTAAAATATTTATTTATTTGGCTGTATATTAAATATTTACTTTAGTGCTTTGCCGTGAAGCCGTCCTCACCATTGTAGCCTGAAGATTGCATTGCTCATTGTTTTTCACTCACTGTAAATGCATTTTTTAACTGTGCTGAGTAATACTGGCTAATAAATTGTGTTTTGATTATTCATCAAGTGCTGTCATCAATTGCTTCAAATCCACAAACCCATAGCACACAACAATACAATCATGTGCAATAAAAGGAGCTCCATATGCTTACTGTGTACATTGTGCCACTCATAATTTAGTTTTAAAAGATGTTATTGAAGGAAACATAAAACTTCATAAGTCTCTTGGAACAGACCGAAATGTATACTACTATTTCAGTCATACCATTCTTCACTAAGAAGAATTAAAAGCAAATTACCAGAGTGAAGGGTGTAACCTGAAAATGACATTAAATGTTCTAAACCTGACATTAAATGTTCTAAAGCCAACTCTCTGCCTTAAAGCACAGGTTTGGTAATGCAATGAAATGTCTCAATACACATATTTCTGACTGGCCAGAAAATTAAGGAAAGTAATGAATGATACAACCAAACAAAAACTGTAAACATTTGATTTTCTCCTGTTCTCAGTTATACATTTTGAAGTTTTAATATTCCTGAACACTGTCTCAATATACATATATGTTGCATATAAGAAAACTTTCAGTGTACAAATAAAAAAAGGAAAATAATTTTTAAAAAATTTGACTAGCTGCTTTAAAAATTTCAATGAATTACTCGATATTAATATAGCCAAAAGTGAGCAGCTAAATGTTATGGGTATAGATTATATCAAGAATTTTGCACATATAGTAAATGAAACAGAAAAAAGGTGAGACAAAATACATCCAATTTTGTACTGCTATATTTAATTGTTTCAAAACCTATTTACACACAATTTGTTGTAAGCAAAGTATTAAAAAATAGATAATCAATTTAAGAAAAATAAATTAAACACTATTGAGTCTTAACAGTTATTTCATTTGCTTCTTATTTCAACTCTGGGTTTTCATCCGCAGAGAACCCGTTGGCGCCGTTGCATTTTTACTCGCCAAGCTTGCGGTTCATCGACGATGAGCCGAGCCAAAAACGTGATATTTTGTAAACGTGATTTTTAGTGCATGTAAATTCAAGTTAGCAGACAAAACAATATATTAAGCATATGGCCTTATAACTGAGGATAGTAAAAATTCACAGAGAATAAGCATGAAGATGTAAAACTAACTGGTTAAACGTGATATACGAAAATAAATTTGTATTAAATTCAAGTTAGCACAGAAAAGAATATAGTAAGTATAAGACAATATATAAGCATTTATAACGGAAATAAAAATTCATTAAAAAATATAAATTAATATTAATGTACTGAAATTAACTGGTTAAACGTGACAAACGAAAAAATTTTGTCTTAAATTACAGTTAACACAGAAAACAATATATTCCTTACACCAGCAGTGGTTTGCTAATTTTGATGACCATGGTGATGCATCAAACTATACTGTCATCTTAGGTAATCAATAATATTTTTTATTTCAATTTAATCATCTATTTATGTCACACCTGCCATCCTCTGAAAGGTTATTGTTAGAAAAGCATTAACGATATATTATCTTGTTAAAATTTTACGCCATAAAAATTGATTTATTCTCATAATTTTAGATGACAATAACCAATAATAAAAATAAAAGCATTACTTAATTATTTAAATTGCTGGTTCTTAGAGCTGTTAGTAATTAAGAACACAACATGAACAGCCGTGTTACAAATTAGCATTCACCCCCCCCCCATATTTTCTTCCTTTCATCCCAAACCGAGAACCGGCATCTATCTACAAAAATATTTCTATCTATTCGTTGTTAAAAAATTCAAAAAAAAAATAATAATAAATAAGAGAAGAATAGGTACAACTCTAATATACGTCCTAATTTCGCCAAATGTGGCGATATGTGTTCTGTGCTGGTTTTTGGCACGATTGCGTGTTCTATGGCAACCCTGTTGACGTTGAAAAATCTTTCGCTGGAGCTCGTTGATTCGCCTCTGTGTTTGAGAAGATGGGAGGGAAAGATAAAATGGTAGTTGTTGAATTGAAGTTCGGCAAAAGGAAATATCATTGTGGCTATCCTGTTGAGGGGTAGTGGGTATTTGGAAGTGTGGAAAGAGGGTCTGGGAGATTATTTTTAATGGCAATGCATGATAGAAGTAGGAATTTGTGATTTTATTTATTTGTGAACCATAGTATAAATTTTCTGGATAGTGTGTCTGGCTGTCATGTAAATACGATAGTGATTACGTGGCGGCATGTTAAAGGCGGTATGAAATTTATATTTCTGCTATTCGAAAACGCATTAATTCATGGTAAGTGCATTTTATTTTATCCTTCTTCTTATTTTGTAGAATGTTATGTTCATTGGTTCTTTAGTATGAATTTCTGTCGTAATTGTTGTTTTTTTAAATTGTTTGAAATTTATGTTGTTGTTTAGTGTCTAGACTGTGCAATTCGTAGATGTTTTTTAAAGTTGAAACAGAATGCTGTGTACATGGTATTATTTGAAATTTATTGTTGTTATGTTATTTTATTGAAGCGAGGAGTGCGTAGATTGTAGATTCCTTCCTTGCCTAAATTGTGCAATTCGTAGAATTTTTTTTTAAGTTTAAACAGGATGCTGTGTACATGGTATTCTTTGAAAATTATTGCTGTTATGTTAATTTATTAAAGCGAGGTGTGCGTAGTTTGTAGATTCGTTCGTTGCCTACATTGTGCCATTCGTAGATGTTTTTTTTTAAGTTAAAACATGGGCTGATCTTTAGAATATGGTAACTGGTAGTTTGGCGACATTTTGGAGGCGATAAAGGTTACTACCTGGGACTTTGGTAATAATGTGAGCAGTACTCAGTTCCGATTACGCATTATTTTGTGTGAGGGAAATGAGAGATCATCGGATATGTCATGTGATATTAATGGACGAATTACGGTTCTTTAATCGGAAAAGGGGGGGAATGTGGAAAAATATCTGTAGCTGTATATTATTTTGTATTAAGCTTCATTGTGTGTTGTGTGAAGTAGGGTTGAATAATTTTGGGATTGTATGGCGCTGTCTAAAGTGAATTCTAGATGTGATAAAGAGAATTTTGCTTTTTATTTAGCGGAGGAAGTGTGGAGGAAAAATTCGCAGAAAAAATCGTTCAATAATTTTATTGAATCCATAATAAAAGTGGATGTAATGTAAGCAAGATTCTGAAGAAGATTAGGTAAGTTAGTATTTTTAATTATTTGAGGATATTATTTTTATGCATTGTTCTAAATGTAAGGTGGAAGTAAAGTAATTTGGTATTATTGGGAAAATTGTTATTAGCAATGATTTTGTTTAAAGTAATTAGGATTGTAAGCTAATTTTTATTAATTTAATGTATGTGCTTATTTATATTTTAAGTAGTGTTTTTGAATTTAATTATATTTTAATTAAATGATAGTTATTTTGTGAATTTTATGTTTGTAGGAATTTGGTATACGTTTTAGTTGAAGTAAACGTACATGGAAATAATTTAAATATTTGACACTAAGTATTTGTAATGTTTGCGGTATGAATTCATTGGTGACGTTTATAATATAATAGATAATTTAGAGGTAAAAGTTTTTGGATATTTTATTTATTTTATACGTGGAAATGTTCATATTTGGAAAGGGTATATACTTTTTCGTTATTAGGTAATTTCATATATGTTCTTTTTAACGGGTTTAAAGATTCAGAAAATTGTCATGATTTTCGTAAAATTTTTCTAATTTATGAGAAAAAAGCAGTGTACATGGATATAGTGAAGAGTGTGCGCAATGCCATTTTTGTGTAATTCTGGGATGTTTTTTAAGTAAAAATAAATCGACGTGTACATGGTTTATGTGTATGTGTTATTTTGAAAAACGCGTAAGGAGTATGGTATTGTGCACTTTTTCGCAATTTTGCAGTGAATATTTGTCATGATTAAGCAGTTTTGTTAGATAAAATTTCTAGCATAAGTGTAATTCGGCTAGTAGATTGTTGGAAGAAGTGTTCAGTAGATAAAAAGAAAAGAAACATGTCTTTACTTCGTGAAGACAAAATGGCGGCGGGGAAAAAAAAAATAGAGGGCTGCTGTAGGAGTGTGGTCGCCTAATTTTCGCCAAAAATCGCCAAGTTACCATAATGTAAAGATCAACCAAAACATGTCGCCGTGTACATGGATTCTTGTCAAATATTTTTGGTTAGAAACTTTACGTTTTTGCTATCTAAATTTTTTGTTTTTCTTTCGGATTTTTAGCTAAATTGTATGTTGAAAACGTAGTTTTTGCATGTGCGAAAACCGCGTTTTTGGAGACATTTTAGGCTAAAACTTCGAAATGTAGACAAAAAATTTAGATAGTAATATGGCAGCGTGAAGTTTCTCGCCAAAATTATTTGGCGCGAAATTTGCCGACTTGAGGGCGCATATCAGAGTAGTTCCAAAGAATAATATAAATCTGCAAATGCGAACAACGACAGTGATAATTAAACAAAATGAACCCAAGGGGAATGGTTGCAAACTTCGAACAAGCGAATAGGATAAATCCGCTGGGTTACCAGGTTTGAACTATTATTGCCAAAGTTGGCGATGTTTACATTTACCGGGTTCTCTGCGGAAGCGCTTCCTCAACTCTTTGTAATGTAAACGTGAAAAAAATAAATTTCTATTTGAGAGTAAATTGATAACAAAGATTCGAAGACAACATTTTAAAAACTCTTCATAAATTCAACAGAAAAATTGCATGTGAAAGAAACGATAAGCATAAATACTGCTTTTAAAAACAACATGGTGTGAAAAAGAGGTGGCACCATCAGGTATAAAACAGATCAACTAGTGAAATTCGGTAGATCACCAGTTGGGACAAAAAAAAATACAGTATAGCACATATTTTGATAGTAAATATCATTATATTGCATAAGTTTCTAATTACATTCTGTGTGGCATCAAACGGCTTTGGACATAATATTCTTTCTGATTTAACAGTATTAAACACTAGTCAAAAATAATATATAATAGCACACACCCGAGACATTTATCGAAAATATTTTCACTCAATTAAAGTGTGTAAAGCTACTTTAATTTTCAAGAAAACAATCAACCATAACTTAAAAAAAAAACAATAATAATAATAATAAAGGACCGAGGTTAGGAGACACAATAAAGAAGGAGGCCCCATTATGATCTGTTGCCCTGGGTCCCCAATCTGTAGTTATTGGCCTATTTGCTTAATTTAACAATATTCATAATATGCAACACATTAATGTGGTTTTTCACCAATGTGCATAAGCATATGTCTCTTTAAGGCACATTTCCAAGCAAATGATTTCCCACATGTAATACACGTATGTGGTTTCTCATCAATATGGATAAGCATATGTTCCTTCATATGACTTTTGCATGCAAATGATTTATTACATACATCACAGAGATGTGGTTTCACACACGTGTGTGTAAATACATGCCTAGTCAAACTACTCAATTGTGAAAAAGACTTGTTGCATATAACACACTTATGTGATTTCTCACCAGTGTGAGTAAGCATATGTAATTTTAAATGACTTTTACATGTAAATGATTTGCTACACACATCACACTCATGTGGTTTCTCACCCGTATGAATGCGCATATGCATATTCAAGTGACTTTTCTGTCCAAATGTCTTACTACACATAAAACATTCATGCGACTTCTCACCAGTGTGGGAAAGCATGTGTACATTTAAATTACTTTTGCGAGCAAACGTCTTGCAACATACATTACATACATGTGGTTTTTCACCAGTGTGAATACGCAAATGCGAGATTAAATCATTTTTGAGTACAAATGTCTTACTACATATATCACATTCATATGATCTCTCACCAGTGTGGACAAGAGCATGTCTCTTTAATGCACTTACACTTACAAATGACTTGCTACATATATGACACTTATGTGGTTTCTCAGCAGTGTGATAAAGCACGTGTACATTTAAATTAGCTTTGCGTGCAAATGATTTGCTACATACATTACATACATAAGGTTTTTCTGGCATGTGGATGCATCGCGTATGCGAGATTAAGTCATTTCTGAGTGCAAAAGTTTTGTAACATACATCACATTTTTGTGATCTCTCACAAGTATGGATAGCAACATGTTTTTTAAATGCATTTGCATGTACAAATGACTTTCTACATACATGACATCTATATGGTTTTGTACTCATGTTGGTATGCATGATTGTAACTTGTAATCCAAAAGTATAATGCTATGTGCTAAAATACAAAGGTCAATTTTTTTGTAAGCAAATTTACATACACCACATACTTCTCAGGCAGTTTTCCAATCAGTGTGGAGACAAAAGTTTATATATTTTTTTACATATGTACCTGTATATATAACTGAATGCTATATATAAGAAACTGTTGCTAAATGTATAAGTTTCATTTATATGCACTGAAATCTATTTCCAGTTCAGCTTTGATGAAACTATCTCAAGCACATGCTACATAACCACTTTTCTATTATGGTTACTAACAGCATCATATATAAATTCTTTTAGAAAAATAACTATTGACGCACATAAATTTCATAGCTTACTTGAAAATCATCAGATTTACGAATTTAACTGATAATGTAAAATTTGATAGTAAAAGAGACTAATATAGATTATTGATGCTTTAGCACATGTACATAATTTTCTTTTAAAAATAATTGATGCATAAATAAAACACATTACATTTAATATTTCTGCAATGTAAAAGTTGAATTGTCACTATTCAGGATACTTTACGTATCCCACTATTTATAAATTTCTGTTAAAAATAATACTTAGATATTTGGAACTAAAATATCAATTATACCCCGGGTAATAAACTTAGAAACGTTTTACTTATTACTTTACATCTTTTTTCATTTCTTCCAGGTGGAATGAAATATGCTAATTTACTCATTTACACAGAATAATACATTTAATGAAAAACTGTTATCAAATTTTCCATTTATGATCGGTTAAATCTGTAATACTCGTTATCTAAGCAGGATTCTAGAAATTTAAATAATTTAATGCAAATGTACACAAAAGCGGGTCATCACCGCAATTATTAGCACATAATAACGCACTTCCATAGCAGAAATAAAATTTATCGCCGAAATTCTGACTTTTCTACAACAATACTTCATAAGAATTTCTTTAAACAAACATTGAATAACGGCTGTTTGTCATCATTCTTGTTTTAGCACTCCGAACAACGAACCATAAAATTGACAAATAAAATTCGGCTTAGTCTTTTTGCCCGAAGAATACTAATCTTTCGCTGAAACGGATGAGTTGCGTGGAAAGAAAATATGGAAAATAATTTACTCATTCTCGAGAAATATTAAACTGTCAACTGATGGGAAACAGAGCAAGTTTCTACAGTGGGTCAAGGCGTAGCTCAGGCACATTCCTACATCGCTGATGGTTCTTGAGGCATCAACCACTAGGAGTTTTGACCTCTAATTGGCGTTGTACTCTGAGGACTTTGGCTGGAAATCTCTACATATAATAAAAGATTGCATTGGATTGGATTATTTAATTATGGCAAAGCATGCGAGGGCTATTTGCCTAAAGGGAGGGATACCTTCCTGAAAGACTTTCTAAGGGAAACTGGCTCGTATACACGTTACACATGGGTAAAACCAGGAAACGCCCATGTAGGCAGCCCGTACGCGTACTTCCAAACCCTACCCCACTTTTCAAATTTTTGACGTCACGGAAATATCGACTAGTTTCACCTGGCAAGACGCCTACCCCACTTTTGACTAAGGCTCCTATATACCAGGCTGAATCATCAGGCATTCGCGCTCCCAAGTGGGAGATTTAATGGCGGCTGAGTGGTTAAGGTGCAACAATTTTTTGTGTTTTTTTTTGTGTAAAATGGGCGGATGTACAGCTATTAATTGTTCAAATCATTCACGGAAAGGTCATACATTGGTAAAATTTCCTAAAAATGAAGAAAGAAGAAAAATATGGGTAAATAATTGCCGAAGAGACAATTGGAAACCTGGTCCAGGCGCTGAACTTTGCTTAGTAAGTATAATGTTAATTACGCCTTCATTTAGAGTTTATATCTTCTCTGATGTTTATAATGTGCAAGTAAAGTGAAATTCTTGTTTACAATAACCTGAGTATCTGCTAATTTCTGTAATAATAGCTATAATTAAATTAGTCTAGGGTTAATGTACCCGTCGCCAAACATCGCCAATGTAGATGTTTTGAATATGGAAATTTCCCTTCTAATATAAAGCGCGGATTTTGTTTTCCTGTGCTAATTGTGGAATTTATACTAATGTAACATGAAAATCATTAGCATATTGAAATTTATTAAAAAATAAATAATAATTTGGAAAGTCAAGATAAAATCTGAATGTTTGCTAAAGATATATGTAACATTATACTATACTTGCAACATCGTTGGAATGATATATAATTTTTTCTTTATTTTATAATCACTATTGTTAAAAAGTTAGATGAGTTGTTTATGCACGGTGCCCACTATTGTTTCTTGGTTAAAATAACTTCCAGAATTTTGACATTGACATCTGAAGTCAATAGAATAAATTGAATAGTGTGAGACAAAATATATATAATCTGACTTCAATAATTGCAAGGATTGTGCAAGTTTATTTATAATCACAGTATTATACAATTTGGCAATGGAGTAAAGATTTAGAAATGAATGCAGAACATTCAAATTAGTATTTTCTTGTTTCTAATATATAGAAATATAGTCTATTTTCCAGTATAAAAGTTTTACTTAAAAGTATGGGAAAGCAGATTTGTTTCATGCATGATCTTTATAATACTGGTATGAAATGAATGAATTTTAATCTGTAAACAATTTTTTGTTAATATTGAAATGCGTTTCTTTGCGTACATTTTTAGGCACTTGTGGATCATGTCAGACAACATGCAATAGAAAAAAAGATGTCCGTGTGCATAAATTTTCCCATTGTGTTACTTCATTTTATCTAAATTTCAAGGATAATTCTTTTCATTTTTATATGGCATGTTATCAGTATAAAGGCTAGTGAAAATAAATTGGTATGTGTATCTGTTTTTGAAGTGTAATGCTTAAATAAAAAGATGGTGTGTGTTTCTTCATTTAAACAAAATTTCAAGGATAGTATTTTTCAGTGTTGTACGGTTTGTTATTTCTCAATGTAAAGTGTAACAAGGGGGAAAAAAAACTGGTATGGTATATCTGTTTTTTAAGCATGATAATTTTATTTATTTCTTTAGTGATGCATATATATAGAGAGAGAAGGTGTTTGGTCCAACTGAAGTTATAATAAATCTAATTTTACTAGATCGCTCCCTTCCCTCAGGTGTAGAAAATTTTCAAGTGCAGAAAGTTTATTTGCAGAATTAATTCATTTCTGATAAACTTATTATCATTAATTTTTTATATAACATGTTATTAAGTTACACATTTGACTACTGTGTAATAAAATTGTATTTAGGGCAAAAAATTAACTATAATTTTGCATCTGGTGACTAATATCATATGCTTCTAAGAATATTGCTTTAACTTTTTCCATAATTTTTGTATTTCAGGAACATGAAGCTGTTATTTTGATATACTTAAATAATAAAAGTGTGTATCTGAATCAATTAATGGATACAGATATTTTACAGTTATTTTTAGAAGATATTTGCCATATCGCTTCTAATAATACATAAAGTATGTTAAAATATAGGTAAATAATTTGGTGCAGAATTCAAATTTAGGGTTTAAAATATAGTCAATCATAAGACTAAATGATTTTTATTGTCATGATTTGCCTGGGCGTAAGAATGTACTTTTCGCCCGGTGGAAATTATCATCAAACTGTCCTGAACAGGCTTTTTGTTGATAATAACTTCCAGGCTTATCAGTACCTCCTTTTGAGTGGAGGGTATGCAAATATAGTACCCAATTTAAATTACATTGTGATTGTAATAATATTGTGGTATTAAATAAGTGATTATAATTACAATTTAGGTAATTGCGTTGTAATTATATTACATTGTATCTGTGAACTCTTAATTTCATTACTTTATGCAATTATGTTGTAAGTGCATAATCTAATTGCAATAATATAATCTATTCGCAATTACAAAATAATTATAAATGCAGTTACATCTTAAATAGAGGCCATTTTAATACTTTTAAATTTTCGCAAGATAACTTTCCATTAAGGTTCATTTGGAGGAAACTATGCAAATATTAAAAAAGAAGTTATGCTAAATTTACATATTTTGTACAGTACTTTCTTGTTATAATGCTGTTCAATATATCTTCAATACTTTTGTAAATTTAACGACATTCTTTGCAATCACTGTGGTGCTTTAAAAAGAAGTTTCTTAGTTATGCTTTCTAATAAGAATGGGTTTAAAATTAAGTATTATGTATAATAACTAGCAGTTAAAAAAAGACTGCATGAAAATGCTGTTGCTGTGTAAAATAAAAAATAAGCTTTCTTTTATCCTTTGAAATGAATTACATGTGGTTAAGTCGTCCTTTTACAATTTAAGAATGTGGTTAACACACATTCTTAAATGTGGTTAACACACATTCTTAAATTCGACAGGTTTTATCTAAATTATTAGTATAAAATATATAAACTATGAATTATTTTGTAACATAACTCAAATTACAAAATTCATTCTATATACGTTCAAAGTTATTATCTTTTATGGAATAACTATTTTTTTAATTTAGGTAAAAACTGGATTTTTAGAAGTATTACAAATACAATGCAACACAAAGGTGATCTGATTGAAGAGGAAGGACTTTTTATTACGGTTTCTAGTTCGTATTTATATTACATTTGATGAAAAGCATCCAAAACACAGAATGCTGTACTTTCTTCTTCCATATTATGTTATGAAATATTTCACACATTCAAAAGAAAGTGTTTCTTCAGAATCTTGCACAATTATTTCCATGTACCTCAGACTTAAATGACACCATATTCTTAAGTTATTTTTTTAGTATGAATTTACAGTGTTTTTATGGAAATTTTTGTTAAAATGTCATTAAGATAAATTTATTTGCACACTCTATGCTTTAACTATTTTCCCATTTGACACTATTGAAAGTTTTTATTCATATCTTATTTATTATAGTCTGCTAACGAAACTGAAACATCTAAAGAATAAGTTATTTTGAATATGTTTACAAAATATACGCGAAATTTTTATTTAAGTGAAAACGTCTATATACTATTCGAGAATTAATAAATTATCCGAAAAGTTTATATGCGCTGAATACCGCGCGTCTATAAAATAAATCTTTAAAAAAACAGCAGACATTCAGCCAGCATGTGCGATAAACGCGCCAAAATTGGCAGCGCGTTCACTCCCTCGCCAAGAGAGAAACGTTGGTGATTCAGCCTGGTTTAGAGGAGCCTTACTTTTGACTACTACGGCGCGCTTTCGAAAGAATTGTGCTGCTGAATAGTGTGTTTAGGTGCTAATTGTGAGATTTTCGCAATTTAAATTATTATGAGTGGGAATTTACGCAAAATGTTTAGTAAATGGTTATTGTTTAATGCCGTAGTGTATTTGAGGAAAGAGGAGAATAATTCACTGCTGATGTATACATTAACAGTATGAAAAATCTGGAAGGTGATACTCGGCTAATAAATGTGTTGCATTTCATCGCAAAATTCAGCGACGCCAGTAAAATAAATGAAAGTGTTCGAAAAACTTATCCACATCTGAAGCCACTATACAAAAATTGTATGTGTGCCAATATAGCAATTTAAATAAAAAAAAAAAAAAATTGCAGAAAACTTCAGATCAAGGAATAAGAATTGCAGTGTCTCTATGTCCTTAAAAACTACTAAGCATTCTGCAGACTTTCGTGCCAAAGTCAAGTTTGACAAATAGATTAATACATTTTGTTTCTTTTCGTGTATATATTTCAAAATTATAAAAATAACTTGAACAGTTGTTTAATTGCTTAAAACAGCAAGTTCATTTATAAAGATACAAGGAACTTCATAATTCATTGCTTTGTTGAACAACTGAAATTTACTAAATTACCTAACTTTATAATATTAAATATCTTTGTAACTGTGTTATTATGCTCTGTTTTATAAAAGCTTAGCTATTTACTATTCATTTGTTATACATTAAAATATTTTCTGATTTATTTACTAAATGCGTAATCAATTATCAGGATTACTAAATGTATTAAGAATTTCCATACATGCTTGTGCAGTGTGAATGCATGTTTGTGTAATGAACTTTGATTTTCATGAACAAAAAAGAAATACAATCTCCAAATAAATACTTTTTTGTTTTCCAGTTCCTGTGTTTAGCTGTAAAAGCAAATTCACTTCAAGTATGTGTCTGTGCAATTTTGACGATGTAAATGCTGAAATGTATGTATAGTAAAAACTCAACAAAAGAAATATCCGGAAAGCTCTTGAAATTTTGGATAGCCGAGCATATAAAAAATGAAATATTGTAATAAGTGAATGGAAGAATAAACTACTAGTCTAAAATCATAAAAACAGTTCATCTTATTTGTATCAACTTGACTATCAAAAGCCAATATTTAATATTATGCACGATTTTGAAAAAAAAATGTATGCTGCTGATCTTTGGAATATGATAATGAGTGATTTTTACAATGGTTGTTATGTGGATTAAGACTGCAAGTTGAGACTTTAAATATGAACAATAGTAATCTGAAAATTTGAAGTAGTAATTTTATATCCAACAATCTCTGCCAAATAACTTCCATGTTTTAAGTAATTAAAAAATATTTTTTTAACCACTTATTATTAATTTTATAAAGTACATTCTATAATTTAAATTTTATTTACTTTCATCTATTTTTAATGTTTGCCATTATAAATTTCATACTATGTACTTTTTTAAGATTTCATAGTTATTTTATGTAAGAAAGGGATTTATGTGCAACAGATATACAATGAAAATCATTTAACACAAAACTGAGGGGACTGAGATATTTTTTCGTGTTAAAAAATATTGAAAAGAAAAGAAAAAAAAAATATATATATATATATATTCAACAAAATTAAGCTTATTAGAGTACATTTTATTTACATAGATATGTATATATGCATGTATTTAATAAAAACCAATGAAACAAAAACTTCCACAAGAACTTAATGGAATTCAATACAAAATTTTCAAGTTTTTGAAAAACAAAACATTTTTTGAGTTTTGGGAAAATAATCTGATATTTTTCTTTGCATTATCTTTTTTAGCATCAAATTGTTCAATGTCAAACATTTTGTTATTCATTTTACCATTGGAATGTGCGTCTAAATAACTGTCCATACTTTTTATGATATTCCTCATTTCGGATGACATGGGAACAGGAACTGCATTCATTTTATTTTCGTCTCTGCATCAATGATCTTTTTAGCTTTGAACAAACTCCAAAATAACTTTGTCTGCCATAATTGGGGCTGTACACACATTATCATAAACTAATGCAACGAATTCTTCCGATAATACAGTAGGACAGTTCATTAATACAGAAACTTTCTCAAACATTTCATTAAGTGTCAGCTCAGTTTCAATATCCTACTTCTCCATTTCTTTCGGAGCCAAAGAATCTGATACTTTTGAGAATCGTGTGTAATGAAAATAATTTTCATTCAACCTTGGAGTCGCTGAATTCTATGCAGTGCAACATATGAGCCAAACTCACCAATTTTTACTCACACTGCCATGATCACAGAATTCCAAAGCTAACTGATGAGAGATGAGATGTTTGTGTGGCATTTGTAGACGTGGAAGGCGAAAGTCTGTAGATAAACAAAATTGGCTCGTGTCACAGGCTATTCCGAGGGTATTTCAAAGTCAAATTAGCCTCTTTTCTACGAAACATGTAAAACCACCTCTCTTTCATTTCACACCCCGCTTAAATCTCGCCAGCAATGCCAGTGTTTTCTGTATTTTGTTCATTTCCAGAAAGGATATCTTTTCTTCTTAAGCGATTTTTGTTTTGTGTTAAGAGAAACAAAATGAATGAAATTACATAGTACAGTCAAAAGTCGTTAATTCGGACACCCATAATCCGGAATGATCCATAATCCGTGTTAACCGATATTTCGCGTCAAACGTATTCCACTGTATACAGATGTGTTTGGACTATGTATATGAAAATAATTTTTTAAAAGGAAAATTTATAATCCTTCCAAAAATTTTTGTGCATTATGCTGCTAAAAATTGATCAGTAAATATATAAAGAAAGAAATTTAGAACCAATTTTTCAGATAGAATAAAAATTGAAATTCAAATTAACTTGATAAAATCCCATTTAGACTAGTAAAATCTTTTTAAATTGGAAGATATTTTTAATGATTTTAATTCCCTCCCCCCCCCCCCATTTTCCTTTGCTACTGCTGTTTGATAAGAGGTTCTAGTAAAGTTTTGTATTAAAATTATTTTGAACTTTCAAAGATTTTCCACTGCAGGATTTAAATTTTTTCTACATTTTTAAGGGCATGTTTTCTTTCTTTCTTTCTTTTTTTTAGATTAGAAAAATATTTTTAAATCGGAAGATATTTTCAATGATTTTCCTTCGATTTGAGGAGGACTAGAATTTTTTGGGGAACTATGAAGATAAAAAATATATTGAAATGGTTCATCAGCTGATTCTGGATACAGAGAAGCAAGGATTTTGTTTTAGAAGGGGAAATGTAATTAAATTCGACATATCTCCTCTTGACAATATTATGTTAAAGTTGGTTGGATTCCTCACCTTTCTTGTTCTTTTATACTACTTTTTTGGTTTTTCTTGTGATGGTTTATTTTAACATGTTGACTGACGTGGGGGTCACCGGTGACCTGCACTCGACTTGGCTACAGCACCGTGGATGCCACTGGCAATGCGACCAATAGTAAAATACATAATTAGAATAAATATTGATACTGATAAATTTTTAAATAGTACCATTGTTACTATAATGGTTTGAAGAAGAATAAATCGTAAGAATTTAAATTATAAATCACAAAAATGGTCTACAGATGTTTGGAGGTCGCTGGTGACCCCCAGCATGAAACACGATTATATAACATTATGTTCTGTAGATAATATTTCGACATAATATATATCGCATAATAAAAATTTCAAGTTGGTGTCATGCGCAAATCACGTAAAATGCGCGTGGCAGTCAACGTGTTAATTTTTACATTTTAAATTATCCTTGTTCCACATTTATAGGATTTTATGAAGATCATTTGAAATTTTATTTTTTAGTCTTTGTGAAAAGTTGTTTCTAAATTTCTTTATATACTATGTATAAGAACTCCTACACTCCTAGAAAAAACTAATTTATATATTTATTTATCCCACATTTTCATTTTGAAACATTTTAGTACATGCTTTTCCTCAATATTTTAAAAGTTGATTTTTTGTTGAACTGAAATATGTAATATAAAAAAATTCTATCAAAAAGCATAACTCAGAATCAAAACAGGAGATAAATAGAGATAATAATAATGTGGGATATTCGATTCTCTTCCCCTAATAGTCATTTGAAACATTTTAGTGTGTTTTTCCATTCAGCTGAAACAGTAAAAATATAGAAAAATTCCGACAGAAACATAATTCGGCTTAGAAACAAAACAGGCAAAAAAATGGGTTGGTGTCAGGAAACTGATTATTCTAAAACAGGGCTACTTAAACTTTTTTTCAGTTGTGACCCTTTTTTATCATAGATTTTTTTCACGACCCCAAAATATTTATGAAAATTTTGTGGGACCCCATAAGCATTGCGAAAATCTGACACATGCACGAGTGAAACTGTCAATTTTTTCACTTGTATTGTAAGATAGTATTGCAGTTTTAGATCATATTTTTAATTCTCATTTTGAGACATAGAACAATGTGAAAATTTTAATTAATTAACAGACGAAATGACACCGTCACGTGCAAAGCGAGTAAAGTGAACATTTATATTATAAACAGAATGCGTTAAAACATTTTTGTTTTTCTCTTAGTATTGTCTTATCTTTATCTATTTTCAGATACATTGTGTAAAAATATTGGGTAATTGTAAACTTATTATATTAAGTTTAAGAAATACCAAAACTACTAAAATTTTTTGCGACCCTCTGCTGTAGATGGGGGTTGCGATCTACAGTTTAAGAAAGTCTGGTCTAAAATATTGTTACAATATTTGATTTCGTTGGAACATTGGATAACTGAGGCCACAGCCAGTGCAGTTATGGCAGGTGTGCAAATTTTGGAATTTACAGAAATATCAAGTAGCAAAATTTTTGGGATTTAGGACCCACAGAGATTGCATAGCATAACAAAATGTACCTGCTGAAGCTAGGACTTCAGTGCATGGTTATATTCTTATAAAGAGTGTATGCCTAAATGCAAAGATTCATTTTGAGTCATCATCGCTAGGTCACTAGACTACACAGCATTGTGTGATACATCATTCATGTAAATAAGAAATAAAATTGACTGCACTTTAGTTAAATAACCTAACTTATTCCTTGTAAGTATTATACAAGAGTATTGTAATTGTTTTTTCGAAAACAACCTCATTTTTGAAACAAGTCGCAGCCATTTCTTATCAGATTGTTTCTTTCAATACTGGCATACAACTACATAGAATTTTTACAAGATAATTAAAATTTATGCCCCAAGACCATTCGCGGTAATTAAGACAATTAGACTGCAATCACACCACCCACCCAAAGGCAAAATCAAGGGTTAAATTCATCAATTCTAATGAGAATGTAGTAGCGAAGTAAAGCACTGCGGTTTTACATAATTTCTGAGTAAGCTATTTGTACGAATTGAAATAATTCTTGCATTTAAACTTGTATTCCAAATTAAGGTTTAACTTGAAATTAATGTAGATAATTACTGAGAGAATTAGATCTTTGTAGCGTAGTTTACGTGAGATGAGATCACATGGTGTTACGTGATACGAACCGGCGAATCAGGATGTTGAACCATGAAAACATAGTAAATTCTTAATGTCTTTTAATAAATTTATTATCTCTATTTATTGGCTTTTTATAAAATTTTAAAAGATATTAAAATGTTTGTGCCTTCAAAATAAAAAATTCGGTTGATCTTTACAATATGGTAACTGGTAGTTTGGCGACATTTTGGAGGCTATAAAGGTTACTACCTGGCACTTTGGTAATAATGTGAGCAGTACTCAGTTCCGATTCCGCATTATTTTGTGTGAGGGAAATGAGAGATCATGGGGTATGTCATGTGATATTAATGGACGAATTATGGTTCTTTAATCGGAAAAGGGGTGAAATCGGGAAAAAATCTGGAAATTTTTTATTTGGCTTTATTCTGTGTTGTGTGAAACAGTGTTCGTGAATTTTTGGATCCCATGGCCGTAACTAAAGTGAATTCGAAATGGGTATTTATGTATGTATAAATTTAATGTATGTGCTCATTTATATTTTAAGTAGTGTTTTTGAATTTAATTATATTTTAATTAAATGATACTTATTTTGCGAATTTTATGTTTGTATGAATTTGGTATACGTTTTAGTTGAAGTAAACGTGCATGGAAATAATTTAAATATCTGACACTAAGTATTTGTAATGGTTGCGGTATGAATTCGTTGGTGACGTGTATAATGTAATAGATGATTTAGAGGTAAAAGTTTTTGGATATTTTATTTATTTTATATGTGGAAATGTTCATATTTGGAAAGGGTAAATTTTTCGCGATCAGGTAATTTCATATATGTTCTTTTTACCGGGTTTAAAGATTGAGAAAATTGTCATGTATTTTTGTGAAATTTTTCTAATTTATGAGAAAAAAGCAGTGTACATGGATATAGTGAAGAGTGTGCACAATGCCATTTTTGTGCAATTCTGGGATTTTTTTTAAGTAAAAATAAGTCGGCGTGTACATGGTTTATGTGTATGTGTTATTTTGAAAAACGCGTAAGGAGTATGGTATTGTGCACTTTTTCCCAATTTTTCAGTGAATATTTGTCATGATTAAGCAGTTTTGTTAGATAAAATTTCTAGCATAAGTGTAATTCGGCTAGTAGATTGTTGGAAGTGTTCAGTAGATAAAAAGAAAAGAAACATGTCTTTACTTCATGAAGACAAAATGGCGGTGGGAAAAAAAATAGAGGGTTCCTGTAGGAGAGTTGGTCGCCAAATTTTCACCAAAAAAATGCCAAGTTACCATAATGTAAAGATCAAACAAAAATTCTTAGAACTAACGTCTGTTAACATTTTTTATTTGTATATTGTATGTTGTCGTCAACAAAGTCTGCTTGGCGAGATTTGCGCCAGTGAAACTGAAAAGTACCTCAGAAACTAAACATAAAGATTAAGTAAATAAATCTGAAGAATTTTTTTAAGGAATGGGCTGAGAGCATGAAAAATTAAAATGTGTTTTTTAAAAAATATACAACAGTTCCTGAGAAGGATTTACAGGCATCCTTAACAGTTTCATATTTAATTGCAAAAAATTTAAAACCTCATACAATTGGAGAATCGCTCATTCTTCCTTCATCAATTAAAATGACATCATTTATGCATGCAGAAATATATAGTAACTATTTAAAAAAAATAGCATTAAAAAAAGATACTATAGAATACAAAATCCAGTCTTTACTATAAAACTTGATGAAACTACAGACAGTACTAAAATGTTTCAATTTATCGTTTATGTGAGATATGTTTTTGAAAACGATACAGTAGAATATTTTTTATGTTGTAATATTTGGGAAGGAATAGCAACTGGAGAGAAAATATTTGAAATTATTTTCAGACATTTTGAAACAATCTTACCTAGACACACTGTGTCACAGTTTGTACTAATGTAAGCTTTTAAAACTAAGTCAATACTTTGGCAAGGGGAATCGAAGCAAAAAAAAAAAAAAAAAAAACCAGAAACATGCTTTTTCACAATTTACTAAAGAAAATAATACAGATTTCTTGTTTAAAACGACATATGATAAAATTGACAATTTTTTTTGAAAAATTTCCAAATAAGGCATTAGGTTGGATCTGTGACTCATTTTGCCTTTGGTATTTTCAATTCCAATGCATCTCTATATGAAAAAGAACAATTAATTGATATTTTAAGTAACGGAATACTGTGTGTTAAGTTAAGTCTCTAACTTGCCAAAAATTTTAGTTGATTGGAAACTAATATGCTGATTTAAAAGGAATGAAAGTAAATTATTACGTTTCTTACATAAAATTGCACAATAAACCTTTAGCTTCTATTTAAAACTTCTAAAATGCTTATGTTACATTTTTCTGTTATGTAAGCATTGAAAGTGGATATTTCACTGAAATAGAAATAATTTTGCTATTGAATTAACATGGAGAACTTTTTTATTGAAATATTTTTTCTCTGTGACATTAGTTGCATCTACTACAAAATAAAGATTAAAGAACTGTTTTTAAAACATTTTAAATTCATTGTCATATTGATCTACGAAGCACTAGATTAGTGAGTTTTTATTACATTATTGACAAATATAGTTTTTAAACAATCAAAAAATTTTCACCGGAGATAATTATTTGTCAAATATGAATGTGTTTTCAAAGAGGAAATAAATAATAAGCGATAAAAAGAAAATTCAGTTAGAACATTCACATCTCTAACAAAGTAATTTGCTTTGATTTAATCTTTATAATACAATATATTTTAAAATGATAAGGCAAAATTCTATGTGAAAGGTTATGGGAAGATTTCGATAGTACCTAGAGTATTCAGCATTTCGTATAATCCTATAACCAGATAATAATAATAATATTAAAATAAATTTTATCTGAATGAAGTTTTCTTATTACAGAAACAGTAAAATTATGCAATTACATAAACGAATACACTTTCAGACAATATATTTAATACTGTTTATAAGAGCAAGCCGAAGTTGTGTTTATGTTACTTCTCGCCCTTCAGCGCATGCTCAAGAATTACTATCCAGGCAAAACTAGTCGATTTTTCCATGACGTCAAAAATTCGAAAAGTGGGATATGCCCTGAAGGGAGACATGTAACATAAACAGAACTTTGGCTTGCGCTTCTAAACAATATTGTATGAAAGTGTATATTATATTGTCTGAAAGTGTATTCGTTTATGTAATTGCATAATTTTACTGTTTCTGTAATAAGAAAACTTCATTCAGATAAAATTTATTTTAATATTATTATTATCTGGTTATAGGATTATACGAAATGCTGAATACTCTACGTAATATCGTAATCTTCACATAACCTTTCACATTGGATTTTGCCTTATCATTTTAAAATATATTGTATTATAAAGATTAAATCAAAGCAAATTACTTTGTTAGAGGTGTGAATGTTCTAACTGAATTTTCTTTTTATCACTTATTATTTATTTCCTCTTTGGAAACATATTCATATTTGACAAATAATTATCTCCGCTTCAAATTTTTTGATTGTTTAAAAACTATATTTGTCAATAATATAATAAAAACTCACTAATCTAGTGCTTCATAGATCAATATGACAACGAATTCAAAATGTTTTAAAAACAGTTCTTTAATCTTTATTTTGTAGTAGATGCAACTAATGTCACGGAGAAAAATTATTTCAATAAAAAAGTTCTCCATGTTAATTCAATAGCAAAATTATTTCTATTTCAGTGAGAAATCCACTTTTAATGCTTAAATAACAGACAAATGTAAGCTAAGCATTTTAGAAGTTTTAAATATAAGCTAAAGGTATATTGTACAATTTTATGTAAGAAACGTAATAATTTACTTTCATTCCTTTTAAATCGGCATATTAGTTTCCAATCAACTAAAATTTTTGGCAAGTTAGAGACTTAACACACAGTATTCCGTCACTTAAAATATCAATTAATTGTTCTTTCTCATTTAGAAATACATCGGAATTGAAAACACCAAAGGCAAATTGGGTCACAGATCCAACCTAATTCCTTATTTGGAAATTTTTCAAAAAACTTTCTGTCAGTTTTATCATATGTCCTTTTAAACAAGAAATCTGTATTATTTTCTTTACTAAATTGTAAAAAAAAGCATGTTTCTGTTTTTTTTTTTTTTTTTTTTTTTTTTTTTTTTTGTTTAATTCTCCTTGCCACAAAGTATTGTCTTAGTTTTAAAAGCTTACTTTAGTACAAACTGCGACACAGTGTGTCTAGGTAACATTGTTTCAAAATGTCTGTTAATATTTTCAAATAATTTCTCTCCAATTGCTTTTCCTTCCCAAATATTACAACATAAAAAATATTCTACTGCGTCATTTTCAAAAACATATCTCACATAAACGATAAATTGAAACATTTTAGTAATATCGGTAGTTTCAAGTTTTATAGTAAAGACTGAATTTTGTATTCTATAGTGTCTGATATGACAAAAATTTGGTGAGAAACAGTATCTTTTTTAATGCTATTGTTTTTAAATCATTACTATATTTTTCTGCATGCATAAATGATGTCATTTTAATTGCTGAAGGAAGAATGAGTGATTCTCCAATTGTATGAGGTTTTAAATTTTTTGCAATTAAATACGGAACTTTTAAGGATGCCTGTAAATCCTTCTCAGGAACTGTTGTATATTTTTTCAAAAACACATTTTAATTTTTCATGCTCTCAGCTCATTCCTTAAAAAAATTCTTCAGATTTATTTATTTAATCTTTATGTTTAGTTTCTGAGGTACTTTTTAGTTTCACTGGCGCAAATCTCGCCAAGCAGACTTTCTTGACGACAACATACAATATACACATAAAAAATGTTAGCAACTGTTAGTTCTAAGAATTTTTTATTTTGAAGGCACAAACATTTTAATATCTTTTAAAATTTTGTAAAAAGCCAATAAATAAAGATAATAAATTTGTAAAATGACATTAAGAATTTACTATGTTTTCATGGTTCAACATCCTGATTTGGAAGTTCGTATCACGTAACACCACGTGATCTCATCTTATCAGGGTCAATGTTCCTTCTAACCTTCTTCGGGAACATACAAGGACCTGACTCGGAACAGAGAGCTTACTAAAGCTATGTTCACTAATTGTGGTAAGTAGACAGGATACACAAGAAGGGTATACAAAACCCTTTATTTTTCTCTATATACAATAACTCCCGTACTTCGGAATACACTGACCCGCTACTTGGGGGTCTAACGTAAAAGTATAAAAATAAAACTAAACTCTAATTTAACTTTAGAATAATAAACGTGGAAGATTGGCCTTATAATAACAGGAAGCGTATGTAGTACAGAGACTGTGAACACTACAATACGTTTTAAATTTATCAAGAGGATTAAAACCTCTGGCCTGGAAGGCAAACAGCAACTGCGTAACTTCTAAGATAAGCGGCCTGCTTTGACTCACTGCTTCCTCTCTCTCGCTTGGCAAAAGGCCATAACTTAAATACTTGGCGTTCGCCAGACAAACTTTGCATAAAAACCTTAACGCTTATAATTCTGGCCGGAAGTAGAAAATAAGAAGTGATAGTAAAGATTTAAAATAAAATAAACGTTAGTAAAACTTAAGATCCTTACATACTTCCCGCCAGAGTTAATTAGTTTAAAACTGAGGTCTAAAACGACCTTGTTGAAAACTTTTAGCTCTAGAATCTAACGCGAGGCCAATCTTTTACAAACATACTTCGCTAGAAACTAGAAATTTAAAAGAAAGAAATTTGTTACAATAGCAGCTCCCAGGATACAAAAATTTTTTTTCATCTGTACTGCATCTAAACAGGAGCTTTTATTCAATTCTGGTTCCTTCCAGAGATCTGGAAGGAAAACTAGTTTAATGAAATGTTACACAATGAAATGGCAAGTAACATATACAATTATACTTCTCTTAACATTCTTATTTCATTCATGACTATTTTAATTATCTCTCCCCGTGCTCTCTGACATGTGTTGTAAAGGAACACCAAACACGAATGTGTTTCTGTCTACGTGTGCCACACTTCCTCCTACAATCAAAACACTAACGTGTTAAAATTCAACACAACGAGACCTCTTAACACACCCTAATTTCAACTCTAAACCCTGAGGTACTATTCTAAAAGTGGCTAACTCTAAAGTGTAGCGTCAGAGAGCCTAACTACATCATTCAACCTTTAACACATATTCACCATGATTTAGTCTTTACAGTCACACGAATAACAAATTTTTAACATTACTTTCACTTTTACCATATCACGGTATTTCTTAACATTTAAAATAACAGTTCACATTGTATACAAGAACATATCAACATGCTGTTAATTTTACACATTTGAAAACATACATTAGTAGTACCTTGTTAACTTCTATTCTTTTCAAAGCAAGTGCCAATTCTTTCTACATTGAAATAATACATTTCAAAAAGTCTTTCAGACTAAAACTTCTCTCTTGCTAGAATGTTTTAAATAAAATTTATACAATAACTTTTTACAATATTTAAGTCTTTACACAACGCTATTATACATCAACTTTAGTTTTACGCGCGAGTAATTGAAAAACATAATAAGAAAATCGGTCACAACTCATTTCTCGCCCTTTTGGCGATAAAGGTAGACCTCGCATGAGGTAAAACTTCTTGAAATCTGCCACTTGCAGTAAGAATGAAAGATTAACTTAAGTTTGCAAAGTAACATAAAATTTTACTTATGTTTGTAATATTCGGACATCCTTTTCTGGGCCCAGTCTGTAAAGGTACTGCAGATAGTAGTTTGATTGATCCTCCTTCTTGTACGGGCTCGCCCTTCAGTGCTTTCCTCTGGAAGCTTCCTTTTTTCACCAGTTCGGCCACCCTTGAATACCTTCTTTTTCTCCTCTCCTTGTGGTCTTGGCCGTTTGATGGCAGCTGGTCTTGGCGGAACCGGGAAACTTCTGTCGTGTTCCTGCTTGGACCTCGTTGTTGGCCGTGCAAATTTTCCTTGTAACTTTTCCTCCGCCGCTGATGGCCCTTCCGCAGTTCGGCTACATTTACTGCGGAGAGTCCTGTCGGATGAGTCGATCTTCCGTTTTAGAGCCGGGTTATAGTTGCCGTCATTTCTCCTGGTTCTCTTCACATACGTCGTCCTTCTCCCTTCTTCATTCTGGGGGTGTTCGTGAACTCTCTTTTCTGGACGGTGGAACGGCTTCTTTTTCTTGTTACCTTCAATTTTTCCTCTGGGCAATTTTCTTTTCACTTGCTTCTGTCTCTTATTGGCTTGCCCTTGTACTTGTCGTTTTTCCACCTCTGGAGCTTGTACCTGCCGTGCCTGCCGTGCCGGATCCTGCAAAAGATCTGAAAAGATTTGCATTTTATTACGATCGAAGTAGGGCTTGATTTGATCAATGTTTGCGGAACAGGTTTCACCATTTCTGGCTTTTAACACTACTACAGCGTGAGTTATTTTTTCTATAACATATGGTCCTTCAAATCGTGGAAAAAATTTGGCAGTTTTATCTTCTGGTGCTGAAGAAAGCGAATGCTTAATTTTTAAAACTTCATCCCCTACTTTATAAGTTACTCCCCCTCGTTTCAAATCATAATAGAGCTTCTGTTTTCTTTGTGCTACTTCCGTATTCTTTTTTGCTTCTTTTATTAGTTTTTCTATATCACCCATTTTAAATTCTGGGGCTCTTTGTTGCACATAAAATAATTTATCTAACGGCGTTATAATCTTTCTGCCTAGAAATAACTCAGCAGGAGTTTTGCCCGTTGTATCATGTTTTGCGGTCCTAAGGGCGAAAGCAAATTCATTGACATAGTTATCCCAGCTTTTATGAAAATTTTTAACATAACTACGGATAATTTTCACTATATTTCTATTGACCGTTTCCGCTATATTTGATTGCGGCCGATACGGGACCATTTTTAAATGACGTATGCCCAGGTTTTTGGCACATGTCTTCAAATATATTACTTACAAATTGAGGACCATTATCCGATATAACTTTTAGGGGCGCCCCGTATTTTAAAATATATTTATTTAAAATAGAATCAGTAACTAATTTCGCGGAGGCTCGTTTTAAGGGAACAATTTCGGTCCATTTACTAAAATGATCAACCATAACAAGGAGACAGCGACTTTTATTTAACTGACTTTTTGGGAAAGGGCCCAATAAATCGATGCCAATTATTTCATTTGGAAATTCAGATTTAATACTATTTAGAAACCCGGCCGGGCGGAAATTAATATAATTAACTGCTTGACATGTTGGGCAGGACTGGACATACGCCCTTGTTAACTTTTGCAGTTCAGGAATGTAGACTGCCTCGCGTACGCGTTGGATAGTTTTTCGAATACCAGCATGAGAAGCTAAAGGGCTGTCATGGAGCTCCTGCAGGATATTTAATCTAAGACTAGCTGGGATATCAGGTCGAAATTCGTTGTTGGAATTCGTAGTTTTTGTATAGAATAATAGACCATCTATTAGTTCGTAATGGGCCGCCCTATTTCTTATCGCCACAATATTTTGGTGGCTAAAATTTTCAGGATCCTTCAAATACTCATAAATACTTCCAAACTCAGGATCCTTACCCAATTCGGTTATTACAGTTTCTCGGGAATTTATTGTACATGCTGTAAGCATTGCCACCTTTACGGCATTACCTTGTTCGTCAATTTTAATACTTGATAGGGCATCTGCTACGATATTTTCCTTTCCGGGGGTATGCTTGATTACCAGATTATATTCTTGCAGCTTGAGTGCCCATCTTATTAACCTTGGGGATAAATTTTTCCCTGAGTACAATCTAGTTACCGCCGCATGATCAGAGTACACTGTTATTGGCGCCTTTCCAAAATAGACTCGGACCTTTTGCACTGCTAACAGAACTGCAAGTGCCTCTTTCTCGGTCGCGGAATAATTTCTTTGTGTTTGATTTATAGTTCGGCTAAAAAATGCCACGGGCTGCTGATTTTGCGAAAGTACCGCTCCTACCGCATAATCCGAAGCATCCGCTGAAATTTCTAAATTCTCATCCTTTTCAGGAAATTTCAACACAGGGGCTTGCGTTAATGCTTGTTTTAATTTTTCGAAAGCACTATTGGCTTCGGCCGTCCACGAGAATCTTGCCTTTTTCCTTTTTAATTTTAACAATGGCTCCGCGATAGCCGCAAAATCTTTTATAAAGGACCTATAATATGAACAAAGTCCTAGAAAAGAAGAGAGCTTCTTTGCCGTGTTTGGAGTCGGATACTTTTGTACAGCGATTATTTTTGATTCGTCTGTCTCGATCCCTTTTTGAGATATTTTGTAACCTAAATATTTTACTTCAGGGGCTGCAAATTTGCACTTTTCGACATTAACTTTTAGACCGGCCTCATTTAATAAAGAAAACACTTGTCTTAAATCCTGTACATGTTGGTCCAGATTATCACTAGTAATAATGATATCGTCTAAATAGATAAATGTGGACTTTCCAAGAACAGGTCTTAACACAATGTCCATGCATTGCTGAAATGTTGCAGGGGCCCCTGAAAGGCCAAACGGCATACGCAAAAATGCATAAGTGCCAGACTTGGTTATAAAAGCAGTCTTAGGCACGTCCTCAGGCCTCACCCCTATTTGAAAATAACCAGTCGTTAAGTCTAAAGTCGTCATAAATTTGATTGATTTTATGTTCCTTAAAATTTCTTCTATGATCGGTAACGGATATACCGGATATTTCGTTATGGAATTTAATTTACGGTAATCAATAGCGAATCTCCACCTTTTTGGATGCTCCAAAGGGTAGTCATTATTTTTCTTACATAAAACCACCGGGCTAGCATAACTACTTGAGATGGGCGTTATGATCTTTTTACGTAGCATATCGGTAATATGCCATTCTATAATTTTTTCCTTATTCTTATCATACCGGTATGGTTTTTGGCGAACTGGCATTGCATCTCCGGTGTCAATACTATGGTTAGTAACCTGAGTAAATCCTGGAATATCACTAAATAACGAAGCAAATTCACTTACCACTTGTCGGATTCTATCTTGCTCGTCATTAGGCAGGTGGTCAAGTTTTAACATCGGCGGTTCAGCGTTTTCAGTACGAACTGGTTTCATTGTCAGCGTAAGGGACGCTTCATTAAAATCCAGCGAGCTTGTGTTTCTGAAAGAAAATCTATTCCTAAAATTAAATGTGCTTGCAGATTCTTTACTATAAAAAACATCACCTTTATTTGTTCGTCCTTGATACGGATATACAAAGGTACTTTACCTACGTACTTACATTTTTCTCCTTGCGCGGCTAACACTGTCGTATTATCCGCATTATATATGCGGTATTTGCGAAAATACTTCCTAAAAAACTCTTCTGCCACACAGGAACACTGCGCGCCGGTATCCAGGAGTGCGGTGGCTGAGATATTATTCACCAAGACTTCAATCTTCGGAAGAGTCACATTTTTCACCATTACTGTATTTAACTTGTAGGAAGAGGGGTTTTCGTGGCCTTCGGATTTTCGCACCCTCTCGTCAGCAGAAATCCGTTTTAGTTTAAATTATTTTTCCTTTCCGTGCTTTCCTTCTTTTTCCCCTGGCCTTGAGACTTTTTTTCTGGGTTGCTATTGAACTGCCGACGTTCGCCGGCTGTTTTTGAATGCTCGGGTTTCCTTGCCCACTGATTCGCTTTGCCTCCGTAGCCGTGTGTTTGAGTTTGCTGTAGTCTTGGCGTACCAAATTGGTTTCGCTGTTGATATTGGCGTCTTCTTTCGACGTCGGACGTTCTTCTACTTTCAAACTGGATTGCTAGCTCAAATAACTTTTCCAGTGTAGTCGGATTTCTTAATTCAATAAAGTCTTGCACTTGGGGCAGTAACCTCGGGAAAATCACTTGAATTATTTCAGGATCCGGACGGTTTCCATACAAGAGCTTGAAAACGTGAATTTTTCTTAAAATAAAGCTTGAGAGGTTTTCGATTCTTTGTTGATATATACTAAAAAGTTCCGTTTCTAATTTCGCACGATCCCTTACAACAGGGAAGGCTTTTAGTAGGGCAGTCTTGAAATTTTCGTAAGTATAGGTGGGACTTCCTGCTTGAACCAAGAGACTTCTGCCTATACATTTGAACCAGTTAAGCGCTTGGCCCCTCAAAGCGCTGGTAGCTAAGGTAACTTTTTGAAACTCGTGCACGGGGTAGAGCAGGAAGTGGTCATCCAATTTTTCCAAAAAACTGGTTACCGGTGACTTTGCGTTAAATGTTGCTTCTGGTTTCATCGAAGCGCGCATGGTCTGGACGATGTAACCAAATCCTTCCAGGGCGGCAGCTGGCATTTCTAGATTCTGAGCCGTTTCTGCAGGCAGCACAGGTTCTTCTTGAAACTCGGCCATGGTTATTCTTCTTCTTTGGGCGCCACTATCAGGGTCAATGTTCCTTCTAACCCTCTTCGGGGACATACAAGGACCTGACTCGGAACAGAGAGCGTACTAAAGCTATGTTCACTAATTGTGGTAAGTAGACAGGATACAGACGAAGGGTATACAAAACCCTTTATTTTTCTCTATATACAATAACTCCCGTACTTCGGAATACACTGACCTGCTACTTGGGATCTAACGTAAAAGTATAAAAATAAAACTAAACTCTAATTAAACTTTAGAATAATAAACGTGGAAGATTGGCCTTATAATAACAGGAAGCGTATGTAGTACAGAGACTGTGAACACTACAATACGTTTTAAATTTATCAAGAGGATTAAAACCTCTGGCCTGGAAGGCAAACAGCAACTGCGTAACTTCTAAGGTAAGCGGCCTGCTTTGACTCACTGCTTCCTCTCTCTCGCTTGGCAAAAGGCCATAACTTAAATACTTGGCGTTCGCCAGAAAAACTTTGCATAAAAACCTTAACGCTTATAATTCTGGCCGGAAGTAGAAAATAAGAAGTGATAGTAAAGATTTAAAATAAAATAAACGTCAGTAAAACTTAAGATCCTTACAATCTCACGTAAACTATGCTACAAAAATCTAATTCTCTCAGTAATTATCTACATTAATTTCAAGTTAAATCTTAATTTGGAATACAAGTTTAAATGCAAGAATTATTTCAATTCGTACAAATAGCTTACTCAGAAATTATGTAAAACCGCAGTGCTTTACTTCGCTATTGCATTCTCATTAGAATTGATGAATTTAATCCTTGATTTTGCCTTTTCTATATTTTTGCCTTCGGGTGAGTGGTGTTATTGCTGTCTACACTGGTGTGCAAAAATTAAGGACGAGATGGTTTTTACAATATAACTTTGTACAAAAGCTTTCCAAATCAACACATTTAATACTGTATGATCCCCAATACGTATGGACATGAGTAATGTAAGCAACACTTACTAAAAGAGAAATCAGAGGGATAAAAAGAAGCTTTATTGAAAAAGTAGCATGGAGCGCAATGCGACTGAAGGCCGAAACATCCCTGTGATGGGTGTCCAGCAAGAAACATCCGGTCTTTAATAGGGGATATGATCTCCCCTGACTGCTAGGCAGGTTTCACAGCGTCTGCCCATGCTGACAATGAGTTGTTGACGCATTGCTGCCCATTCGTCTTGCAGCGCCAATCGAAGCTCCGGAATCGTTACTGGTGGTAAGGTACGAGCTGCCAAGCGTCTGCCTAGAAAATCCCATACATGCTTGATGGGATTGAGATCCGGAGATCGTACCGGCCAATCCATACGTTCAATATCCTCACTCTCTAAGAGCTGTTCGGCAGCTACTGTGCGATGACATAGTGAATTGTCGTCCATGAAAAGGAACTGCGGACCCATAGCGCCTCTAAACAGACGCACATATGTAAGAAGAATCTCGTTACAATAACGAGTCCCGTTGACTGAACCTGCGTCGAAGATGTGAAAGTCTGTACGACTACCAAGCATGATGCCTCCCCAAACGAGAACACCGCCACTTCCATACCTGTCCCTTTCAATGATGTTCGAGGGATGATTGCAGCTTCCCCGCTCTCTCCGGATGAGTATGCGATGAGAATCGCTACTCAGACTGAATATGCTCTCATCTGTAAAGAGTACTCGACCCCATTCATTGTCTCTCCAATTCCGGTGTCCCCGGCACCACAGAGAACGCCTTCTCCGGTACACACCGTACAGGGCGTCGTGCAAACAGACCACCACCGTGCAGTCTTGTGGCCACGGTAAAACGCGATATCGGTCGTCCAATCGCCTGTGTCGTGTGTCTAGCGATTTCTCCCGCTGTCTGCCGCCTGATTCTTCTGGCCTGTAAGGCAATATACCGGTCATCTGCGGGTGTGGTTCCTCGTGGGCGACCACTACTAAACCCCCGGATAGATTTTCCTGTAGTTTGAAATTGTCTCCAAAGTCGTGAAACGATGCTGTGAGCAATTCCGAACTCTGCAGCCACACTTGTCATACTGCGGCCTTCCTCCAACTTCCCAATGATTCGACCTCGGGTAAAAGCATCCAGATGTTGTCTAACAGATTGATTATTCGCCATTTCTCGCTGTGGCAGCAACTCTGTGTGATTTTAACTGCTATACGGCGTGCAATCTCTTTGCCAGAAATACTGATCTTACACCGACAACATGCTTTATACTACTCAGACACTGCCCCATTACGTCTACCTGCATATCTGCGCATGTGCTACCGTACATCACCTTACTTAATCTCCTGATTAGTCTTTCTGTTCGCTCTGCCTCTTCGTTCAGCTGACATGCTAATTTTTGGACTTCGTCCTTAATTTTTGCACACCAGTGTAATTATCTTAATTACCGCGAATGGTCTTGGGGCATAAATTTTAATTATCTTGTAAAAATTCTATGTAGTTGTATGCCAGTATTGAAAGAAACAATCTAATAAGAAATGGCTGCGACTTGTTTTGAAAATGAGGCGTAAAACATTGGCAGCGAAGATATTCCGTTTGGCATCAGTAGTACCGTTGTTGGCGACTTTACTGTTTGAGGCGGCAAAATGGGAAAAGTACCGTTTCTAAATGTATTTTTAATTTCGCAGGTGTCATGCTTTCCATGTGCCAAGTTTTCAGTGTATTTAACACACAATGGATATTCTTTTTCCATTGATAATGCAACATGTAAAACAGTATAAAATAAACTCTTCTTGATATTTACTCAATTTTTTTTAGAAGTAGAAAGAGAGCCAATGGTTACATTTTTGTTTGCATTTTCATTAATAGTTTTTCTCTAAGTTTATTTGATGTTGGTGCATCCATCCCATTTCTCTTACAAGAGATTTTGGGCCATTTAACCATCGTGAACAAAATTGCAACGAAAACAAAATTGTTTTTATTATCCTTTGAGACACTACTGAATTTTCCTATGCTTAGGAAATGTTATGTGCTTACTTGACAACAAATTTGATTAGAAATAAGAAACATAGTTTATAAATGATGCGTATTACAATTACAAATTGCATGCAAGACATTGCTAAGATAGCCGAAAAAACTAAATCTTAGCTGCGCGTATGCAGTTGCTTTGAAATTTGATTCGAGCTGTTTGGAAATCATCAAACACACGAGGGCAATCCCAAAAAAAAGGTTTCCTATATTTTTAGATATACAAAGAAACATTTATTTTCTATAATTGCTACATCTCTTTAAAGATTGAAGAATGCTTTATTTTTCAACATAATCGCCATTTCAATCGATGCATTTTTGTAGACGCTGTGGCAGTTTTACAATGCCCATGTCATACCAGCTTGCCGCCATGCCCTTCAGGAAGTGTTGACCCTCATCTTTCCAAGAAGTCCAAGAAGTTGTCCTTTTCGTCTCCATAGCGGCGAAGAAATTCGCGGGAAGAATAAACCCGTTGCTGTTTGTGGTCTTCTGTCAACATATGCGGCACCCATCTTGCACACACCTTCCGATATTGCAACTTTTCCGTTAAAATCCTGTGGATGGTGCTTCTGAAAACCTCAGGAACCAAAATGCAGACAGCATCCAGAGTGATCCTCCGATCTTTACGTACAAGTTCCTTAACTTTCGCAATTGTCTCATCGGCAATTGACGGCCTCCCGCTCCTTTCTTCGTTATGAATTTCAGTACGACTGGCTGTAAACTCTCTACACCACTTGCGAACTTTTTTGACATCCATGCACGACTGTCCATACACTTCCGTCAATAGGCGGTGAATTTCAACCAGTTTAACGCCTTTTGCATTCAAAAATCGAATAACTGCGCGCACTTCGCCTTTGGCGGCAACGCTTATCGGTAGCTCTATTTCGAATGGCTGCCAAGCCAAGACTGAGCATCCGAGCGAAGCGCCTGCGTGCTTATGTGGTAGATTTAAAATTCCTGGCAAATGTTAAAAAACATCCAAAATTCTCTTCAAATTACGTATATCTTTTATTGTCAAATAAATTTCTTTGAATTTGGTGACCCCCCACAAATTTGTTCATAACTCCCAGGTTAAAATTTTGTAAAAAAACAAGTTATCAAGTGCATTTTGGAAAAAAAAAATGATTTCAGGCTTGTCTTGAACAGAACAGCATACAATAGAGTATTTTCAAATTTACGGGAAAGTACGACTTATGTTAAAATTGATAAACATTGGCTGTCTAATGTGAAAAGTGAATTACGGTTTAATATGTTATGTTCATAGCTTGTGTATTTTGATTATCTAACTAAATAAAGAATGATCCGTTCTTGCAAACTTCTGCTGAAATAACTGCTAGAATATCTATCCCATTTCAGATGAACAGAAAGCAAGTGTTGTATTCTTATTCAACAATTACAATACTCTTGCATAATACTTACAAGGAATGAGTTAGGTTATTTAACTAAAGTGCTGTCAATTTTATTTCTTATTTACAGAAGGATGTATTACAAAATGCTGTGTAGGCTGGTGACCTAGCGATGATGACTCAAAATGCATCTCTGCATTCAGGCATACACTCTTTATAAGAATATAACCATGCACTGGAGTCCTAGCTTCAGCAGATACATTTTGTTGTGCTATGCAATCTCTGTGGGTCCTAAATTCTAAAAACTTTTCCACTCCTAAATTCCAAAAATTTTGCTACTTGATATTTCTGTAAATTCCAAAATTTGCACACCTGCCATAACTGCACTGGGTGTGGCCTCAGTTATCCAATGTTCCAACAAAATCAAATATTGTAATGTTATTTTAGACCAGACTTTCTTAAACTGTAGATCGCAACCCCCATCTACAGCAGGGGGTCGCAAAAAATTTCAGTAGTTTTGGTATTTCTTAAACTTAATATAATAATTTTAATTACCCAATATTTTTACACAATGTATCTGAAAATAGATAAAGATAAGACCATACAGACAAAGAGAAAAACAAAAATGTTTCAACGCATTCTGTTTATAATATAAATGTTCACTTTACTTGCTTTGCACGTGACGCTGTCATTTCGTCTGTTAATTAATTAAAATTTCACATTGTTCTATGTCTTCAAATCAGAAATTAAAGATATGACCTAAAACTGCAACTTACAATACAAGTGAAAAAATTGACACTTTCACTCGCTAATCTGAGGCACTAATCAGAAATATCAAGTTATAAAAGTATTATATTAAATTCATCGATAGTTCTTAGCATAGAAATAAATATACTTTGAAACTGAAAAAGAAAAAAAAAAAAAACTTTTTGATCTGTTACACTATTATATTAGCAATGAATGATGTTTAATGCTGTGCAGTAATAAGTAACAATATTTTTTTTTTTAACAAACGAAGTTTTAGTTTACAGACGCAGTTAAAAACTAGTCTGTACGAGATTTAACTTGCTTTAATTTGAATTTGTAAACAGAAGAATAATTTTATTTGACTAAAAATTGCATTGCAGTTTCTTCGTTCATTTTCTCGTAAGTTCTTTAATAATGAGAATTAGTCTTTCAAAGCGACTGAGGTAAGAAGTAACTTATTTTTTACCTCTCTGAAATAGGAAAATAAGGTTTAAGAATGGGAAGAACTAACATTAAGTTCTTACTCTCCTCAAACCTCACTTTGCTACCTCTTTAACCATACAAATATTCGGTCTTTGCTAAACAAAGCGCGAACAAATATATCCAACGCTCTGCAGTCTTATACGTTATGCCGCTAATGCTACATGACTCCTTATAATTTAACAATAATTACTGCTTTATTAATTTATTTGTAACATCCAGAAAATGCAGTAAACACGTTCCTTCAAGGTATATAACACAAAGTTAAATGTTGTTATGAAAACTCAAAATTAGATAACGGATTAAATAGATGTTCAAACTTTAAATTAAAATGATTTAATTTTTAAATTAAACGCGTTCTTTAAACTCAGCAGTTTTATTACTTTATTTTATACTATAAATAACAATTGAAGTTGAAAATCTTAAATGTTTGTTTCCATCACTATCATTGTTCGTAAAACTGCTTCTCAAATTTTCTTTGCTTTTGAGAAACTGAGCTCCGCTCAGAATGTAACACCTCTGAGCACTTTTTCTGTAGCCGATGCCCCAAGAAGATTTCTCTTTTGTTAACGTGACAGATTTATGTGTCAGACCTTCCCTTCATTGTATCCCCTACAAGGGAAACATCCCTTCACAACAAAGGACGCCCCCAATGGTTTTAATTGCTCCGTAATAGTGATATCCTTGAAGAACCCCACAAAGTGGAAAGTACACTTACTTCTTTCTGATTTCCAGAATTCAGCTATTCTGCTAAACGTTAAAAGCCGTCGTTCCAAATTCTCTTTCAGTTACGAACTGACTTGCTGACGCTTGCAAGAGTTACACTGAGAGAGTGTGAAAAGTAAGTTTCAAAATTTTTCCTTTATTCTACAAAAATGATCAGAACTAAAAAAAAATTATCTCAGATATCTAAAAGACGGATTTACTGCAGAATAAATCAACGTATATTATCGGATTCATCAGAAGATGAAGTAGCATTTAATTATGAAAAAAGCCTGTGCCGAATTTTCGCGCTAGAAAATAATCTTTAAGTTCCATTTCAAACTGTGATTCGAAATATGAACTTTTATGTCTCAAGAAGAACTGACTGATGATGATTACCAAAACGATTATCCCATTTTAAGGAATATTCCAAATATAGGACTAATAAATATTCTGTTACACTTTATGCCCCTTGTGTGCTTAAGAGTAGTACAAAAAATGATTACTATTAGGATAGGCGGAGGCCCCTTACAAGCACGATTACCACATAAAAATGTCGAACTAATTTTTTTTTAAAAAATGACCAGTTTTTAATGCTTTATGTACCAATTGAATTTGCAAGAAAACCAAGGAACCAACTCTAAGAGAATTGAAACACTGAAAAGCTACAGAATACCGTCAATTTTTACTGTACACTAGCCCACACTTTTTTTTTTTTAAATTTAACAAAAAGCTATATGATCATTTTTTACTACTTCATATTTCGATTAGACTCTTATGCAAAATACAGAATCAGACGGCAATTGATGAATATGCACAGTCTCTATTAAAATTCTTCGTAGTAAATTTTGGGCTTTATTATGAAAAACAGTATATTTCTCATAATGTTCACAGCCTACTGCATATTTGCGAAGATGTAAAAATGTTTGGGCCGTTAGATAATTACAGTGCATTTAAATTTGAAAGCTATATATCTTCTATAAAAAATTGATTAGAAAAGAAAATCTTCCGCTCCATTACGGCAAATAGCAAGACGAACTCATGAACTGTTTAATCGTATTGTAGCCATGAATAATGATTCAATCAACGTAACCGACTTAAGTTCAGAATTTCAAAATTTACACACATGTGGTCCACTACTTAAAAGTTATTAAATGCTTAATTTTATTATTGAATTTTAAATACAAATTAACTGAAGTCAGAACTGAATTTGTAGAATAATTTAATTATGAATATATCGAAGAATTCAGTTTTGGGCTATTGAATGGTTAAAAATGATCGAAATATTTTTCATATTTTAAAGCAAAATTTTCTCTTATAATATTTTGTATTAATAATTCATTTAAAGTCTTTTGCTCAGTTTTAGATATATTTACAAATTATTAAATAAATTGAAAATCAAATTAGAAAAATAAATTGAATAAATATTCTTAACATTTCTTATTTTTCCATAGTAACCACAGATGGAGGACCTGAGACTGTCTGTGGAAAATAAGCAAGTTTCAGGTTATCACAACACCTTCACACACTTTCACTGGAATATAAAGAAGATTTCTGGGGATATACTGGGATGTAACATTAAGCAGTTGACAGTATGTATTTAAAGGTGCGTTCAGACGTGGGCGTAAAGCACATAGAGGCATAGTCATAAGGGCATAAAATACGGGAGACCCGTTCACACCTGCGAAAACGAGGTGTAAGCCATGGCCAATGAGAGAAGCTAAATTTGCTCGTGCGTGGAATGTCTACAACTTTCCCGCGCTGTTCTCCCGCTCGATTGATTTCCCGCGTTCGCTCTGCTTGTTTTTTTCGTTGTGTCATGGCTTTTTCAGCTCGCCAAAAGTTTTACCGGCTCAACAGAATGATCTTTTATCTGCCCTTCTCATTAGCCAAGAGGCAACGGAAGAAGGTAAAAAAAGAAAAATAACAAAATGGTCTAGAGATATTTTTTTGAAAGACCAATACTTGGTTGGCACATATCTTTCTGTACAAAGCAGTATGGAATATTTCTGCATTGTACTGTAGTACTCTCTATACTATAAACATGCACATGCCTATTTATATACTACATAAAACCTTCTTCAATTTTTATATATAATTTCTCTTAGGAGAAGTACGATATTCTAAATATGCCTTATTTAAAAAAAATCTTGAGGATAACTAACAGATAGCCTGTATATAATGTTTTTCTATTTTGCAGGTGTGAAAGCAGTTAAGCTAAAAACAGTACTTACCATACATTATTATTATTATTATTATTATTATTATTATTATTATTATTATTATTATTTTCAATCAAAAGAAACATGTGTGCTTAGCACTCCTCATTCACTGTCCCTGTCGATCACTATAATAGTTTGCTGCACTACCAGTATCAATTATCACTAGTACTAGTATCCCACAACTGGTCACAATGACAAGCAAACACAACTAGTACAATACTAGGAAAGGTTCACCCAACAATGTATTTTATGCTCAATCATTAAATACATTTTGCTGTCTTGCCAGCTGTTTGTATACATCTATTTTTAATAATTTGCATGTATAAGCCGCACCGCTGAATTTAATTTCACGATATGCTGTCATTTCTATTTACGACCAAATCTCAAAAATAATTTCACATTTTAGGTAATTAATTTTACTAAAAATTTTAGGTGCCCATGTCTTCAAATACATCAAAATTATAAACATTCATACCTTATCCAGGAATTTCTACCAGAGAAATAGCATGAATTTAATGATCAAAACTCCGTTCAAATGATAGTAATAAAGAGTGTATAATAATAACAAATACTATTCATTAAATTATAGTCCATGTTATGAATTATGTGTGCTATTTAGTTTCATTAAAAGTAAATTCCTTTCATGGAGAACGTAATTAAAAAACAGAACAGACAAAACTGGACTTTAACAGGAGACAAAACTGTCTAGACTGTTGACTGCTGTTTTAAGGATATTTCACTACATCTTTCCTTTCTTGGAATTCATAAGAGCATTTTTCTCAAAAGATTAATCTTTTATTACTTATACAAAGCTTACACCATTGAATTGACTATTGGGACTATTCTTAAATAAGTGAAAATAATTTTTTTAAGTAATATTTTTACTGTTAAAAAAACAGCAGATTCTTGATATTGATTTGATGTTTTAGTAAAATTAATTCATGAAGTTTGTTTGGAAAGAAAATCAGCATTTGAAGGAAATACCAATACAATATTTTCAGCTTTTTTAATAAATTTATTCTTAAATACAAAAATAATTAAACAGGAAAAAATTACAGTAATAATTTTAAAAAATTATAGACAGAAAGAAAGTAATAATAATAATTTACACAGAAAAAATAAAATTTTTGCAAGCATGCTTTTTTTAAAGAATTTTCATAATAAAATGAAAAATATTGGAAGGGATCAATCATCTACAGGATCACACACAGCGTGCATAATCCTGAGCTTAACTTTCGCTTTACGAGTTTCATCCATATTTTTCAATATAAATTGAAAAACTCATTAAAAAATGCATTAAAAACGCATTAAAAAATGCATGTCATCATCGTAGATTTCTTGCGAGATCAACTCTTTATTTCGTTCAGATATGATTACAACTCATTATTTTGTTCGGATACGATTACAACTCATTCGGATACGATGTGTTCCATATTAAAAAAAACGTCGCCTTCGATGTGACTGCGAAATCGTCTTAAGAAAGCCGCTTCGTTTTAGCTTCGCTCTGATTGGTCGACGCTTATCCCAAACTCGGCGTAAAGTTGAAACCTTGGAACCTTGTGCCACGAGCCCTAAACCAGATTCTGTGACGTAGCAGTGACTGGTTGCCTTGGCAACGGAGCTCGGCTTTAACCACTTATGTCCTTTACGCCCTCGTCTGAACGGGGCCTAAGAGGTTAAAGGGATATTGTAACTAGTATTTCAAATCCTAATAACATCCCATACGCTGCCGGTGGGACCTAGATAGGATGTCCTGAGGATATACTGGGATGTGACATTAAGCACTCGGGAGGATGAGTTTAGGAGGAAACTGGGATATTACGGGATGTCCTGAGAATGTAGTAAGTACGACTTTAAATCCTAATAACATCCCGTACACTGTCAATGGGACATAGATAGGATGTTTTTAGGATATAATGGGATGTTTTTAGGAGGTTAGTGGGATATCCCGGGATGTCCTGAGGATGTAGTAAGTAGGAGTTCATATCCTAATAACATCCCGCACGCTGTCAATGGGACTTAGTTAGGATGTCCTGAGGATATCCCGGGATGTGACATTAAGCACTCAGGAGGAGGTGTTTAGGAGGTTCACGGGATATTCCGGGATGTCCTGAGGATTTGCGCATATCCCGCGAGCAACATCCTCGGGATATCCCAAGGATGTTTTTGTGCTATGTAGGATATATTTTGTGAAATTTTAACAAATGACTTTCAACAAGGCAAGATCATGTGATCTACAATTGACTCCATCAGTCAGGATCAACGGATCACGATTGTTCCATCGTGTACTGATATATTTTGTGAAACTTTAACAAATCCTTTTCAACAAGGCAAGATCATGTGATCCACAGCTGGCTAGACCCGTCAGTGTAATCGGATCACGATTGTTCCATCGTGTACTGATATATTTTGTGAAACTTTAACAAATCCTTTTCAACAAGGCAAGATCATGTGATCCACAGCTGGCTAGACCCGTCAGTGTAATAGGATCACGATTGTTCCTTCATATACTGATATATTTTGTGAAACTTTAACAAATTCCTTTCAAGAAGCCAAGATCTCGTGATCCACAGCTGGCTAGACCCGTCAGTATAATCGGATCACGATTGTTCCACCATATACTGATATATTTTGTGAAACTTTAATAAATTCCCAAGATCTCGTGATCCACAGCTGGCTAGACCCGTCAGTATTATCGGATCACGATTGTTCCATCATATACTGATATATTTTGTGAAACTTTAACAAATTCCTTTCAAGAAGGCAAGATCTCGTGATCCACAGCTGACTCCATCAGTCAGGAAAAACGGATCATGATTTTATCAATCGTATACTGATATTATAAGGATCTTAAGTTTTACTAACGTTTATTTTATTTTAAATCTTTACTATCACTTCTTATTTTCTACTTCCGGCCAGAATTATAAGCGTCAAGGTTTTTATGCAAAGTTTGTCTGGCGAACGCCAAGTATTTAAGTTATGGCCTTTTGCCAAGCGAGAGAGAGGAAGCAGTGAGTCAAAGCAGGCCGCTTACCTTAGAAGTTACGCAGTTGCTGTTTGCCTTCCAAGCCAGAGGTTTAATCGTCTTGATAATTTTAAACGTATCATAGTGTTAACAGTTCTCTATACTACATACGGCCTTTCTGTTAATATACGGCCAATCTTCGAGTAGACACTTGTTTATTAATCCAAAGTTAGTTTAGTTAGAATTTAGTTAATATTTTTATATTCTTACTTTCAGACCACAAGTGGTTGGTCTCTGTATTCCGAAGTCCTGAAATCATTGTAAAGAGAGAAAAATAAAGGCTTTCGTATACCCTTCCTGTGTATCTTGTCTACTTCCCATTTATTGAACATAGCTTTAGTAAGCTCCCTGTTCCGAGTCAGGTCACTTAATGTGCCCCAAGCAAGTAAGGAGGAACACTGAACCTGATAGTGGCGCCTGACGAAGAAGAATAACCATGGCCGAGTTTCAAGAAGAACCTGTGCTGCCTGCAGAAGCGGCTCAGAATCCAGAAATGCCAGCTGCCGCCCTGGAAGGATTTGGTTACATCGTCCAGACCATGCGCGCAGCGATGAAACCAGAAGCAACATTTAATGGAAACTCACCGGTAACCAGTATTTTGGAAAAATTGGAGGACCACTTCATGATGTATCCCGGGCATGAGTTCCAGAAAGTCACCTTAGCTACCAGCGCTTTGAGGGGCCAAGCGCTTAATTGGTTCAAATGTATAGGCAGAAGTCTCTTGGGTCAAGTGGGAAGGTCCCACCTATACTTACGAAAATTTCAAGACTGTCTTAGTAAAAGACTTCCCTGTCGTAAGGGATCGTGCAAAATTAGAAACGGAACTTTTCAGTATATATCAGCAACGAATCGAAAATCTTTCCACCTTTATTTTAAGAAAAATTCATGTCTTCAAACTCTTGTATGGAAACCATCCGGATCCTGAGATAATTCAAGTGATTTTGCCGAGGTTACTTCCCCAAGTACAAGACTTTATTGAATTAAGGAATCCGACTACACTGGAAAAGTTATTTGAGCTAGCAATCCAGTTTGAAAGTAGAAGAACGGCGGACATTGAAAGAAGACGCCAGTATGAACAACGAAACCGATTTGGTGAGCCAAGACCACAGCAAAGTCAAGAACACGGCTACGGAAGCAAAGCGAATCAGTGGGCAAGGAAACCCGAGTATCCAAAAACAGCCGGCGAACGTCGACAGTTCAATAGCAATCCAGGAAAAAAGTCTGAAGGCCAGTGGCAAAAGAAGGAAAGCATGGAAAGGAAAAAACAAGATTTAAACTAAAACGGATTTCTGCTGACGGGAGGGTGCGGAAATCCGAAGGCCAAGAAAAGCCCTCTTCCTTCAAGTTAAATACAGTGATGGTGAAAAATTTGACTCTTCCAAAGATTGAAGTGTTGGTGAATAACATCCCAGCCACCGCACTCCTGGATACAGGCGCGCAGTGTTCCTGTGTGGCAGAAGATTTTTTTAGGAAGTATTTTCGGAAATACCGCATATATAATTCGGATAATACGACAGTGTTAACTGCGCAGGGAGAAAGATGCAAGTGCGTAGGTAAATTACCGCTATACGTTCGTATCAAGGACGAACAAGTAAAGATTATGTTTTTTATAGTAAAGAATCTGCAAGCACATATCATCTTAGGGATAGATTTTCTTTCAGAGGCAGAAGCAATACTGGATTTTAACGAAGCGTCCCTTAAGCTGACGATGAAACCAGTTCGAGAAGAGAAAACAGAACCACAAATGTTAAGAAAGTATTTTAGGAAGAAGCTCTATAAATAGAAAAGAAATAATGCATAATTTTAATATTAATAATACAATAAACTTTGATCTTAATTTTTGTACCTTAACCGAATAAAATCGAATTACCTTAATTTTTTTTTTCTAATGTAATTAACGAAAACTTGTGAAAATATTTCATTCAAATTAAACCATTCTGAGAAAACTGTCCTGTGAAAAGTATAGCATTTAATTCCGTTCAGAATGAAATGTTGTTTAAAAATATGTTGTTTTCACATACTTAGGACTCTGAAATGTTGTAGAAAAAGAAAATATATACATTTATATGTATATTTGCGACGTAATTACAAAATATTTACACCCGAACGCGTCAAATCCCATAGAACTCAATGGTAAATGACCCAATGTTTTGGTCACCACGTAGGGATCGCCGGTGCTTCAGAGCAGGGTACGGAGAAACTTGTTTAGGGCGACTCCATCTTACTTCCTACCTCCATGACTTTCTTACCTCCATGGTTAGGCTGCATATTTGTCCCTATGCAGTAAAATTTACATGTTTGTCAGACGCTGGACAATAATCTAGAATAGGTTACTATATTTGCGACTTTTTCGAGGTTTATTTTGATTTAATTTAGGTTAAACTGTATTTATTTATAAAGAACAAAATGTATAGGATGTTTATATAAATTTACTATTTCTGATCAATCTGGGTAATCATTTGTGAATTTTATGTCTTTGTTTCTTCTAGAAATTAGCAAACGAGAACAGAACTTGACAAATATGAACTAGCTTTATATGCCTGAGAGTCCAAATGCAGTATTTGATAATCTATTTTCATTAATAAAATAATACTAATGAATAAGTTAATGAAATAATAATAATAATAATGAATTCATAATAATACTCATTACTATTACATGATTAGAATTTGATTCATTACTATTTGATTTTTGAGGTGATAATAAAGCTTTAAATCTTTTTTTTTTTTTTTTTCGATAGCTTTGTTATTGTTACATAAAAAAGAAAATCAGAGATCTATTAGTTGTGTTAGATTATTTAATTTTTAACAAATATTACTTTGGACTGTCGGGCAAAGGAGATATATCTGTTGAGAGAATTTTTTTATAAAATTGGATTTTATTTACGTTAGCAAGGAAAATTTTCCGAATACCCATATAATCAATCCATTTTATACCTGCAGTGTGAAGTGAAGTCTGATGAGATAATTTCTTAAATCTTTGCATTTTCGTAGTGTCCGTAGAGAGAGAAAACTTTTAGGCTTATTTTTAATATTTGCTGAAGACAATTTTGATGTATGATTTAAAATTTCAGAAAATATAAATTTATCAAAAATATTTTTCAGAAGAGTTTTAAATGTTTATAAAGAATCCACGTCAGTTTTCTTTCACAGGAGGATTTCATTCAAAACCATCGTTATATCCAAAGTTTGATTTTTGCTTGGTTTTAAATGAATATACATAATATTCTACATAATAAATTTTCTAATTTATTTTAAATAAATTAATCTTTCATACTTTCAAAAGAATAAGGGCATACAAAGTGTTGACATTTAAAGTGTAGGAAATATGTATTTTATATTTCTTTCCGTGATCAAAAAGAGTAGCCAGGAATATTTTCAAAACAAAATTAAAGAAAAAAATTATGACAAATTTTTCATAAAGTATCCTCTTTATTGGATGATGTCCATTAAATCATCCAATAATCTCGAATGCTGTCTTTTTCAATACGCCCTGTGAGTAAGACTAATCCAAAAAATTTCTGAAGCTTATCTGATGTAACTGGCGTTCAGTCGCTTTCATGCTTCCTTTTTCCGCTTATATTTGGTGGCAACTCTAAGATTTGAGAAGCATATCGATTCGTTTCTCTGGTTAAAATTTTAAACAATTCATCTCAAAAAGTATAATTTAAAAAATCAGTAGCAAGATGAGTTTCCGAAAATTCAGTCTTTATACCAGGATTACCACTAAATGTCAATATGTTAGCTTTGTCATGCTCATTTCGCTGTCTCCATTTAAATAAATTATTAGCCTTGCTTTTGAAGTCATCGGTAACTTTATTAAAAGCTTGATTAAAATATATTTCTTCTGTATCTGAAAAGTCCGAATCTGTATCAGCAAAAGTTTCCTCTTCTAAATCTCTTTAGAAACTTATTAATTTCGTCCTGACTGGGACCTTTGACACGGGGTGCCATTATAAGAACTGAATAAGACAGCGAGAAAAAAAGTTACACTGAAATCACCAGAACAAGCTCTAATGTTTGAAAGAGAGATAGCATCTGTTTTATTTTCAAGTACACTGGCATGAGACGAAACCTACGGTCTTCGCCAAAACGTAGCTAACCAGCTAAGAAATGGGAAACAATGCATAGCCAAGGGCTGCTCCGAACAGGAATTTGGACCACCTAAAGAATGGAGACCACCTGGAGAATCTAAAGAAAACCGATTACTGGAAAAGGGGGAGACAGAAAGGCTGGTTGGACAGTTGTACCATAGACGGCTTGAAAGCAAATAATTTTCGCGGTACAATAGTTGTACCAAGAATCTAGGGGAATAGATACTTTGATTGTACAGCCTGCTTTAGAAAGTTAACGTTACCATCATATCTCTGGCCAGGGCTGAGTTCATTTATGAGATTAAAATATCATGATTAAATAGTTCAGATATCAAATCGCGAAAACATTCACTTGCTACCGATTTCAGGACAATGGCAAGTTTATAACAATTTCAGCAAACGCGATGAAGAAAAGAAATTAACATTTTCGTTTAAATATAAAATATGCGAGATAATAATTATCTATTTTGATATTAACAAAAAAAAATTAGTTTCTTCTATTGTCTTCTGATTTTTAAGAAAATAATCGCAAAAGTTAAGATAATCCCTACATGTTAACAAACAATTTTTTCCTTAGAGTGTCTCTTATATTGCATTTTCTTTTACTGTGGCAAAGCAAACTAAAGAGGTATGCTTTCGTGAAGAGCTTTCTAAGGGAAACTAGGTTATATCCTAGTTAAACATGGGAAAACTTCCAAAACACCCTTGCATCCAGCCTGTTTGCCGGGATTCGAAGCCGGATCGAACTACCAGGATTCAATGAATTTACCGCTCTGCCACTAGTTCGCCTTTTTACTCAAAGGACTAGATTTCTTTTGGAAAGTAATTTCATTTATGTTTTATTTTTCACCTAATTTAAATACTAGATTTGTTATTATTCTAATAAATTTCAAAAGTTAACGTAATTAGGAAATTTCATTAAGCGTTTAGTTTTCATGATTTCTATTATCTCTTTCCAGTACTACATTTTTATATCTCTCTTTCCAAGAAAAGTGCTGTTTAAAGCGATCCATATGTAAGAAAAAAGTAAGAAACATTGTTTCTACAGAAGCAGTTAAAAGAATAAGTGAAATGCAGAAAATAGTAAACTTGGAAATTTGCGTATAAAATACGAACAGGGGTATATTTTGACAAATATAAAAATAAATAAAGGAAATATGCAGAATATCACTGCTAAAAATAATTTAATTATTTTGTAAAGAAAGTATATATTTAATAAATGATAACATGAACAGAAACTGCTCAAGAATACCTGCCTATGAAGACGAAGCTATTGTCGGCTCAGGCAAACTCGATGAGGTTCGCAAAACGGATGCCCATGTCTAGACGCTATCCCGGCGTAATGATTCCGACTTTCGAATCTTTGTAATTTGTAATTAATAACAAAATATGTAGATAAAAGTTGCCGGTTATATGCAAAATGCAAGTATTATAGTAATATAAAAATCCTAATTATTATTCTCATGACATAATTTTGGAAGTCACTGCTTTTGCATTCTCTTCAACAGATAATTAATATTTTCTGTCTTGAAATATCTGTTGAATATCTATTTTTCTCATAAAACCTGTAGTGTTTCGAATTTTTTTAGGCTCTCTGTTTTATACTACTAATATGTCATTGTATTTGGAACTGCAATGGAAAAAAAAATATGAAAAGGGGTGCATTAGTTTTGCATTTTAATCTTTTATCTTAAGCGTAAATGTTTTCGTACAGCTTTCCTAAAATCACTCCCGATCATATACAAAATCCATACTGTTAAAAATGGTTACCTGGGCTTGATTTACTTTGAATTATCTTTTCAATGAAAGCCACAACCCCGAAATATACCAACTTAACATTTTAAATCTGTTACGAGTTTGAATGTTTTTAGAATGCTGTGAACAAACAGAAACTGTTCTACGAATATCCTTACTTACAGAATATCTTGATAAGCATATCAGTTTTGAATGAAAATATTTTGTAAAATCCACGAGTATGGCATTTTTATTTAAACGAACATTTGTACGATAATAAATATAAAAAATCTGATGTGTACAGCCCATGACTTCTTTGTACAGAATATTAAATTATACGCATTTTTTCTTGCATTTCATTTAAACTTAATGGATTGAATTAAATCTACTTCGCCGACAGCGCATAAACCACAATAGAATAAATGCATTCTTTAAAATTCACTCTATTTGTTTACCATAGCGACACTCTGCCGCGAGGTTCACTTAACAGTATTATATTTCGTTCATATTATAACTCAGAATGCACAAAATTTATATTATTTAAAGAATTATCTAATCGTTGTCACATGTTCTATTCAAATACTATTGTATAAAAGATGTATAAAAGAACGATGTATAAAAGAAATTAAGCAAACAAAACAAAAAAGGAACAGTTTTTCACAGACGATTGAGTACTTCTCATTGAATTAATTCAGTTCTCACTTCGCGACAAGGCAAAAATACCAAATATTTGTATTAAAATTACGAAGTAAATCTAAAACACTTATTTCCTCGAAAAAATTCCAGAAAGGATTAAACATGATTTAATTCGCAATAATAAATGAAGGCGTTATCTTTGCTGTTGCGAAGATAAGTTTCTTTAGATTGGCAACAAATCCAGTATTCTGCTGTTTCAAATGTAAACAAGCAATGACCACCATCAAAAACATTATTAGGCTTAGCGGCACTTAAACAACTTTTAAAATTGTTGATTCTAAAAAATTGCATACAGATTTACTAAAGGCATAAAAACCTTAACCGGAAGATAAGAACAATTTTTAAAGCAAAAAATGTACAATTTACAAACATATAAGAGTAAAGAACCTCAGATCACTGAACCGGGTAACAGAGTAGATATATATATAAATATATTTATATACGTTTGGTGCGGCCGATTGCAACCAAAATACGCGGTGCACATCTACATGCCCTATATACTAGTTTCGATGGTTTTACCGAACCATCATCCTCAGCTGCAAAAGCGCAAATGAACGAGATATGATATAGTGAAAATTAGAGTGTGAAAATTTGAAAATATAACGCTGATTTTAGTTGTTTGACTTCCAATTTAATGTTTGTTCGGCTTGTTATTGTATCTTAATTAAACAAAGCAATGTTGTTACTTATTAGCTTACAATATAATTTATTCAATATGGTATTTTTGTAAAGAAAGAGTGTTGCTGTACATTTGGTAAAGTATAAATAAGGATTTCATTTAATAATTATAAAAGTTATTAATTATTTAACAAAGTTAAAAAAAAAATCTGAAATGTTTCAGATTTTAAATTACGTCCAAAGGGGCGTTTTTAAACATTTTGTGTGTTACCTTTCTTTATTAAATATCATGTTCCTCGCACTTAAACCATAAGATCCAGTGCAACAGCAATATCGCAAAATAGTTTTAAAACGAGCATATCTTTAGAATTTCCGATACAGAGACTCACTCGCTGGAGATAAAAATGTTTTTTCTGCACAACGTTGCCATTGCTCGCTTTGAAATCCTTGAGTTTGTTAATCAAAAATTCGTCAAAGTTTTAAAAAATAAGAAATCGATCATAAAACAAATTTCAAATTTCAAATTTGGTCTTCCACATGCTCATATTCGTTGGAGGATTACGTTATTCAAAATTCGATGACTCTATGTACCGTTGTTTTATCACAATACGAGAAATATACATACATTTATGCAGATTTTTCATTATTTAATTTCTTCAAATATAATGCAGGACTCTAACATTTTGTGGCAACAGTTTGAAAAGTGAACCGACATTTATGAGTCCGACGCAAAATGCCAAAACGAAACTAATAGTCCTTCGGGATTCAAATCCCTTTGGACTAATAATTAATAATAAGAATATGAATAATTAAATATTTTTTCGGAGATATATTTTCCGGCAATATTTTTTTTTCTAGGGATCCCAGCATACATTTTTGAAGCATTATGCTCTAAATAAATGTCTTGTTTGAACATAGCATTTATTGTTGACAAATCTCCAACCAAAGGAAATACCTTACTAGGGAGGATATTCAAACAAAAATTTTTATTAGAATAAATATTTTCGTTATTTTAATACTACTAATAATATACAAACATTAGTTTAAGTTCACTATAGTTGAGTGAATAAGATTGCTAGATGTTGGTAGTTTGTTGTTGGCAACCGAACAGTTTAGCTGCTTGTGGTCTTTATGATTTTCCCGATGCGTAATGTGAATTCAAGCCAATTTTATTTAGAAAATTGCCCACGAAGGTGTTCTCTTAAAGCAGATAACCCATGACTTCTTAAAAACTGTAAAATATAATCTGTGGATATTTTCCGTTATACGATAACACGAAGAAAATGATTTGCTATACGAAACATATGATTAGCGCTGTTATTGCCCGCTGTTTAATTAAATGCATCCATCTTATTCCTTAGAATTAATTTTCCTTTTTCAAAGAAAGTTTGATTTCAGTAAAATGTACTATTTACAATGTGTCATTTTATTTTGCTCGTTTTTTATGCAAATATTCAAATTCAGATAGATATTGCGTAAGTTCAGAAAGCCAACTAGTCTTCAAGCGGTAAGATAGCTGAGCATCGGTAAATTCTAGCGGCTGCATGGCAGGTTTAAGGGTTTTTCATAAGTACAATTGATTGTGAATTAACAGTTTGTTTCCCACAAAAAAAATCTACTCTGAAGACTTCCTTTCCCTTAGACATATAGGTCCTGTGTGCTTTATCATAATCCAAAATCTTAAGCGTAAAAATCTTTTATCATAGCCGATGATGACGATAAAATATTTTCTATCTGATGTGTCAAGTTCGCATAATTGTATATTTCTAACGAAAATTGTTTGGCTCATGTTACCCTATAATGAAAAAAAGATTCAAATCGGTTTTTAGTTTAAACAGTATTTTCATTATTAATTATATCACGAATTTTATCAATAGTATTCTTAGTATTAATTGCAGGCATGTATTCAAGAATATAATATACACAAAGCTGTGTCTAATGATTACGGCTAATTTTTATATAAAATTTTATAGTATAAAAATTTAGGTTCATAGGTCAGCCATATTTGAAAGAGTACTTGTGTATTATAAAAAAAGAGAGAGAGAAATTTAAGAATCAAAAAATTTACCACGAAGTAATATAAAAATGCAATAGAATACAAAAGAGTACAATACTATTTCATGTTTTGTGGATATACTTGAAGACAGAAACATGTTTCAGCTGTATTCGTTCATCAGAGAAAAACTTTTCATATGAAGCTATTTTTTTCAAATCTTTCACTATACAAGTAATACAAAAGCAGTATAGGAATTTCTTTTCTTAATACCCAACCGAAGAGCTGAGGGGACGTACAATGATTAACATACAATGGGTGCCTTGAATTATTTTGCTTTACATGCAGTTTCCTTATATATGTAAAACAAAATAAACTTTCACCCATTCCAAGATTTCAAGAACTCACAGAGAGAGAGAGAAATATCTATAACAAATTTTATTGCTGTCTGACTGATTGCTTCGGAAACAATAAGTCTTCCAACTCAAGCTTTCAAGCTATTCAAATACGAACGCTTCTCAGCAAAGCCATTTGGACCGCATCTGCTTTGTTAAAGAAAACCTTTTGGGAGTAAAATCATCCACTTCATCGGGTTTTTCAAACAAAGCAGTCAGTGGTCCTGTTACTACCTGCTGACCTAGAGAAATTTCTCGGAAACTTTTGTTCGAAAAAAACGAGTTTTATATTTTTAAGAATTTCCATTAGAACCGAGTAAGGAGATGAAATTTAATTTTCTTTATAAATATTTTTCTCAGACAATACTTTAGTCTTTTTCAAATTACGAGAATAGCCTGTTAGTGCATGCATTTTCAAATCAGATTTATTTAATTAATATATATGGATATGCTGAACAAGCACACTTTCGCACACATACACTGTATATTAGTACATACATAAAAATGAAATAAAATTTGAAAACAAGCAATTTAAAAACTATTGTATTGAAAAATTATTGAAATTTTGTTTTTAACCTCATTTTTTTGTTATATACATTTACTTCAGTTTTTTTATATGCATTTACTTAATTTTATTTTCTTATATCCATTTACTTAATTTTATTTTGTTATATGCATCTGTTAGTCTTTTTGAAAAATTTTTAGATTTTTTGAGTATGGCAAAGGAAACGAGATCTATCAGCCGAAGGCAATGAATGTCTCCATGGACGACTTTCTAAATAAAACGTACTCATGTTCATGTTACACATAGGGCAAATCAAAAAATTCAACCAGTTCATTTGTTTGGGTTCGAATACGAGTCGAAATAGCGATAATCAGACATCTTAGCCAGGAGGCCATTGATTGGGTTTGACAGATTTGGAAACCTAATAAATAGCATTTAATAAATATAATATTATTAAACGAATCGGATTTATATAAACCAAATAAAATTCTTATATCGAACACAACTAAAACTCGATATAATTTACACTGATAAACTGATGTGTAATAACACTGATAAATTAAAATACTAAACGGAATATACATTAATTCTACATAGATAATTTTTTGTAATGTATTTCGCTGGGAATGTCTGGCCGCAAAATCTTGATTATATATACTCTTATTATAAGGTTATCACATATCTGATGGTTTGACTTTTACCTCAAAACAGAAAGAATCCACAAAATTCAGTAAAATTAATAACTTTATTTCCCTGTTGAAAATTCTCTGAATCTTTTCAAATATAAAAGCACACGGGCGAAGCAGTTTGCTTTAAATAAATATATGCAGCAACGAGAAGATGCGCTTTTGACAGCAACTCGTTTCGAAAATCGAAAATTTTTCTAAATGTAAGAGATTTGTCGCTTAAATTAATTTTTCATTAAACAAAAAAACAAAATAGAATCGCATATTATTAAAAGAATTTTATTGATAATTCAGATTCTGAAAACAAGAACATTGTTGTTATAAAAAACAAAGAAAAAATAAGCAACATATTTCATTCAACGTTGCCAACTTTGGCGCATGAACTTTTCAACATAAAAATATTTGAACCATGTTATGGATAAAGGTTTATTTGATTATGGCAAAGTACTCGATGGTTATTTGCCTAAGGTGAAGGATGCCTTCGTTCGAGGACTGCCTAACGGAAATTGGCTTGCATACATGTTACACATATGGAAAACTAAGAATATCATCCTGGCAACCAGCCCGTTTGCCGGGATTCGAACCCCGGACAGAACCACCAGTTGTTCCGTTAGACTCCGCTCAGTCGCTGGTGGGCTGTCCGATAACGGAAAAGTTCAAAATTTCATATTAGAGGAAAAGTGGTAGCATAGTATAATTTGAAGTTATTGCCATTTCAGTAATCTGAAGAGATTTCAAGAATGTTTAATTATTTTATTTAGCTTATGACAAACTAAATAAAATAATTAAACATTCTTGAAATCGCTTCTCTTAACATACTGGTAATTTGACCTGCATTCAAACCCACGTGAACATGGGCATTGCATGGGCGTTTTTATGGTTTTAACTTTTTGTAGTGCGAGATTGTTTCCCATAGAAAATCTGTCATGAAAGCATACCTCCACTTAGACAGATCGCCTTCACGTGCTTAATAATCTAACAAGCCACACCAAACACAACCCGAGCGAGGACTCGTAGTCAAGGCACGTCATCATGAAAAGCTAACTAAAATTGGCTCATATTCACATTAAACATGGGCAGCAAAAATTCGCTAAAACTGGTATGCAGGCAATCCATTCGTCAGGGTTTGAACCCGCTTCAAACCAGTCACATTAAATACAGACTTGATCCTTGCTTTCCCCTTGTACGAAATTTCGCCATAGATTGCGCCAAAAGAGTCTCATTTTCCCGCCAGTTTCGTTTTACGGTGTGATGTGAAGCGTGATTGATATGAAAAATTACGTGCAAGTAAACTGTATTTTTGCGTTTGCAAAGCTAGAAATTATAAATCGGCTATGATTCATCTAAATGAAATGAATATGGAATTTGGAATTAGCCTGTCTGGGAAATCTTCCTTTGTATTTCAAGATTATCTGAAAACGTTTCATTCAAAATGACAGTGCGTTCACGTGTGAACCATAAATAAACTTCCTCATTATTTATAAATAAAGTCTTCATAAATGAACTTCCTCATTGTATTTAAGATTTTAAAAGTGTTAACTGCTACTTTTTGATAAATTTATGGATTTCAATTCAATTTCTTTTTATTGATGTTGGTTTGCCCTGTGGTTGATAAAGAATAAGTCTACACCGTTTTTCTTCAGAACGCTTTGTATATATTATCATCTGTAAGACATTTTAATCATTTAAGAAATATTAATAAATTATTCCAAAAGTGAACCTTTTAACTGCTTAGTTTCATATATGCACTTCAATAAATATACTAATAAAATATAAATGTAAATTTTTTCTGAGTTCATAGTACTTTCAGAAAAAAAAACTGAATGTATGAAATGTAAATGAGATACTTTTATTGATTTCTCCATTTACTGCAATAATGTATACATAACTGTTATCACAAAAGCTGAATGTGTAGTATTAATGAATATATATATATATATATATATATATATATATGTACTGTACTTTTATCACATAAACTATAGTTTTTAATCTTAATAAACCAACTGCCGCCACTAATAATGTATTTTGATGGCTTCTCGCAGCAACTTGAAATGAAAAATTTTATTTTGTACACAAAATGCATAACTCTTATCATATAAATACATACATAACTAAGTATATACATAACTCTTATTATAAATAAATACTTACATGTGCATAAGTACATATACTCTTATCATAATAAAAATATATATACAGTATCTTTATCACATAAGACTATAGTTTTTAATCATATTAAATCAACTGCCCAGACTAGTAATTTATTTTGATGGCTTCTCACAGCAGTTTGAGGTGAAAAAGTTTATTTTATTATTTATCATAACTGGCTGTTTCCTCAAATAAAAAAGATGATTGAAAATTCATATTCCAGTAAGAAAATGCAGTACCTTATTAACACAGGTTGAAGCAAGACTGGCACTTTGCATCCAAGTAGGCATATTAAGTATTGTGGGGTCTTGCTAATTGCTGAGCTTCACCATGAATGGAATTCCGAGGGTCTTTTGTTCACCAACTTCTTAAGGAGATTTATCCTTGCTGTGTGTGTTGAGTGTACCCTTACTACATAATCACTATATGCTTAGAATAATCCATGCCTTCTTCAGAATTACTTACTGCAACATCTTATTGACACAAGTACAGGCTGAAACAAAGCTGGCACCTGTGCATACAGTTAGGCAGTTGCTAACTGCTAAGTTTCTGTCCCGGATAGAGTTTGGAGGGACAGCATCCTAGGTTGCGATCCAAGGGTCTCCAACACCAACCTCTTGATAAAACTTCAGCTTACCATGTACTTTGAGTGTGCCTTTGTGTGCAGGTGCATTCAAAATGATTACAAACATTCATGTCTTTCCTAGGATTTGAAACTGGAATCTTTGTTACAGCAGTTAGCATCATTAACCATTTTCCCATCTGGGTGGCATTTTATTGACATAGGGAGATAGTCTGTATGCGTATTGTTACTTACAACTGCTGTAGTTACAGTTTCAGCTAGGAAATATTACAATACATATGAGCTGAGTTGGAGTACTGCTTGGATATGTATCGTGCAATAAGAGGAATATATGTAGAACATTCAGAATATTATCACTGAAATTTGAAAGACGTGTATTTCACGGAAAACATTTTATGAAATATACCATTTAGAAAACAAATAAATAATTTAAAATAAGGCTGTTTTATGCAAAATAATTTTTATTTTATTTTTTACAGGTATAATTTATTAACAATCTCATAAAAATTGTTCTTGAATTCAGTGTCAGATACAAGTACAGACGGTATTAACATAATCTTAGGATGATTTTGAGACTATTTCAGTAATATTTTAAATCTAAATATATATTATCGAAATGTTCAACCTGATCGCCTTTCTTTGGACTATAAGTATGCATTGTGCTCTCCATAACAGAAAGAATTTATACAAAATCGTCAATATTATTGGTTTCTATTTCTCTTTAATTGATTTTCAATCAATTTTAACTCATTAATATGAATATTTGACTTTGCTTTTAAAATTAGATTTGCATGTGTTATGGAATAATTTTTTTAATGATTTAACATCCCCAGATGTTTTAATTAATTTTCCTAATTTATATATAGCTTTGTACTCACGTGTGCAAACATTTGCTCGAGTAATTGGGATCTCCAAGGAAGCTTTGCCTTACAGTATAAAAAAATTCAATATATTTTTTACATTTTATTTGGCTAAAATCGTTTAGAAATTAAATAATATTTTAAACAAGAACACGAAGCATGACTTCAGTTCTTGTGAAAACATATGCTATCCAGACTAGACGGTATTTCCTCATTTTTATTTGTGTATGTGTACAGTAAGTATGTATCTTCTGCACATTTTATTTTCATTCTTCCTGAAACACCAAAATTATGAAACTCGATATAGGAATCTCATTAGTGAATGCAATGATGTCTTAGTGAATAATTATTAGAATGGCATGCACTAATGAAATGGGATGCATTTTATGTCACTTATTTAAAAAAATCTGATTTGGACAGCACATCACTCCGTTGTACACACTATTTAATTTGTCCTATTTAATTATATACACTTTTTGTTGCAATAATAAATTGCTATTAAATATTGTTAGATATTTAGAACAATAAACTGATGCTAATTATTGTTAAACTAACAACATGCATAAACTGTTATGAATTTAGTTAGATTTCGTTATTTGTTGATAATTAATTTTTTAGTTTAACATTGCTAAAACATCAATATTTTTGTCATATACACTTCTGTCACTGGAAGTTTATGACTATGACCAATGACTGTGAAAATATAGACTGGGGAGGTACGTTTAAGCCAGGAAAGAGGTAGATATATATACTTTCAGTATAGTATATGCTTTAAGAATATATATTATTATAAGGGCACAGCCCGGATCCTCCTAGCCAGCACAAGCCAGCCGTATGATAAAAAAATGGGACTGGTCAGAAAAAAAAATTAAGTCCAAAATATGAGTCTCAGTGCCGAATTACAATACTATCTTTGTTCGTATTTATAATTTTCATTATTGCTCTGCAAAATCTTTCAAATATATACACCCACCGGTTATGGTGTATTCAGCGTATATACCCAAGCTGAGGTGCAATTTCAGTTTTACCGACTGCAGTAAAAAAGATGTGCACAAGTAGATGTCATAGCAGTCCTGTATACAGAATTTTAATGTCCTACGGCCAATAATTTTTTAGTTATACTCAGGGGTGTAGCTAGAGGGGGGGGGGCACCTGTCCCCGGGCGCAGAATCCAAGGGGCGCCAAACTGATGTTACGACATTTTAGAATTAAATGTTTTCCATCCTTGGCAAGCAGTAGGTCTCGCGAAATCTTCGGTTGTTCCTAGGCACTGAAAACTCTAGCTAAGACTCTGGTTATGCCAGACATGTATGTGCATACAGATGTCATGAAACATTCCCTTCTGTTTTGGGGGAGAAAAATCCTTTATTCTGTCCATATGTAAAAAAATTATCTAAAGTGATATTTCTATTGAAATATAATACCTGACATTTTTTGTGATTACAGTACTTTCTTGACTTCATACAAAGAAGTAAAAATAATACATAAGAAAACTGATGCAATGTACATTGCCTCAATCTACATCTGTTAACTTATTCAAATCTCTATCTAACACATTTCAATAAAGGAAATATATAATAACATTCAGCTTTCTAAAGCAGCCTATGAAGTAAAGTAATATCTGACATCATTTGTTAATTGAAGAAATCCTGTAACTGCAACAGGTCTTTGCCCATACTAGAACTGAAGGTAAGATTGAAGATTCAAAGAAAATTCAATGACTGAAAAACTGCAAGCTTGTGAATTTAATGCCAGAGGTCATTCAGTAATTATAGGATTAAGAATCAGACATAATTTCAGGAATGAAAAATCAATCCAGATGGCACAAATTCTAATTCTAGGGATTGCCCAAACTGAATTCAGTTCTTATCTAAGTGTGCCATGCAATATTGATATTGCCTCAGAACATTGATGGATATCCTGCAGAAAAAAATGAATTCTTTGGATATAATTAAAAAATATATAAGCATTAATTGTCATATAAACAGTATAGACTGGTTTCATTCTTTGAGGAATACAATATCCAAATCTGTAAATAATTTAATTCATTATACATTCTTCATATTTTATACTGAGATAAGTATAGTAGCTTGGGCAATTATTTTAAATTTTATCTTTAACAATATTTGCTGATGTAAATTTAAATGGTGGAGTGGTTAAAGTTTTGAAAAATTGGTAGTTCAGCATTAATTATATTTCTGGCAAATAAATAGACTGGCTCAATTTTGTCCTTTTTACATTGTACTTAAAAAGTCTTCCACAAATACTTTTATTCTCAATAGGAATTTTAAGTGCTTTACCATAATCCAATCCAATCTGATCTTACATAAAATAATTACTAAAAAGTTTTTATAAAAATGATTTATGAAGAGATATTATGCAAACCTTTAGCAATTTAAAATTAATTCTAATATTAAAAATGTTTTAAAATAATTTCTATTAGTTAGACTTTAGACCAAGTCATATGGCTTGATAAATTTTTAAAGGGTCTCTATGATGGTTAACAACTCGATACCCAAATATGCAATGACGATTGATCAGCACAATTAAGATTCCACTGACTGTCAAAAAAGGATTCATAAAAAAGATAAGTAATTGTACACTGATATAAAACCTTATTATACAAATAAATCAAGTTATATTCAAAACATACGAGTGCATTAAGTTTGGTAAATCATCAGAGAGAAATATCCCCAAATTAAAGACATTACCAAACCAATATTATAGAATATTTCTTTTTCTTACTTACTGGAAAGAAGCTTTAGTTAAGTCAACAACTTACTACGGAAAGCAAGAAAGAAGCTTAATATTTCTAAACGAGCTGATTTAAGAATTAAGCAATTTTATGCCAAATATTAAAAAAATTATTTCAATACATCAAGTGCAGCCATTACATTCATTAAAATCAAATTCTGGGGCAATTATAATCTATGATTTTGGATCTTTTGCAAGTTTATTTTGCATCTTGTTTATATCTCTAAAGTTCAAAATAATAATAAAGCATAGATCTAAAAAATCATTTTTTCCCCCAAATCTGTTATGCATATTCTTAATCTACTTCAATAATACTTAAGCTATGTATGCACAATTATTTGTATTGATATGTTGTATGCTATATATTATAGAGAAAAATATAAAAGGGTTAATGAAGAAAAAGCCTGGGAATCCTTAATTTAAACTATAAATTTTTAAAAAAATACTCTGCTTTACACAGCTTATTCTTGGTACTTTCAGATGTTATGCAATATATAAATATAAAGAATGAAATCTTATGGAAATATATGTGGCTACTTATATTTATTTGTCTGTAGGGGGGGGGAGAAAATCAGAGTAAACGACAAAATTATCTACAATCAAAAGCTTAATTGTACAGAAAAATACAGTTTTTCATGAACTGAAACTAAACAGAGTGTTTAAAAAATTAGAGTAATGTAAAGCTCAACTGAGGAAAATTAATATTGAATTTGAGTTCTACATTTCCAGTGTTTATAGAAATCAGAGTTGTGCTCTTCTGATATTGGGATTACATTCAGAAATGTATATATACAAAATATAGATAATATATTTTGATTTATACATACAAATCATGTATATTTACTTCTTGAATGTATTTTACGTTTTCTGTTTGGTTTACTGTTACATACATACTGACATAAAATTTTGATTGAAAATAAAGTTTCTCAAGTTTACTACTAAATACATGAGTAATTTTTTTCTTTAGGCGAACGATTCCTTTTTTAAAAAAATTCACTTTATTCTCATATGAGTTTATTAATTAAAATTAGAAAATTAACAAACTTTTGAAGATGCTTATTATTAATTAATGGTTACTATAAATTAATAATAAGCATCTTCAAAAGTTTGTTAATTTTCTATACTATTTTTCTTTCCGAAACGAAATTTTATGTCCTATGACGTAAACAGCCTGAAATTTTCAAACAATTTTTTGGATTAAAGGCTCTAAAAATGAAAATAAATAACATAAATTAAAAAAAAAACGGATTATTCATTCTCTCGGCAATGCTTTGCTCATTTTCCTAAATAATTGAAACGTATTTTCTTCGAGATAAAGCGCCAAATATGACACATTTAAAGTAACCCCATATTTCTGCGCATGCGCAACTGAACTGTTATCATGAGGAAAAGCACGGAATAAGTCTGTATTTAACGTCGCGTGCTTCAAACTATTAGTATTCAACGATTTTACCGCTACTTCGTTGGGGGCTTTTTGTAGTATCTATAAGAAAAGCAATCGCTAAGACACAATCATTGCGTACCGACGGATGAATTAAGTTCGGAATTTAAAGAATAACTTTCATTCGTGCTATTGCTGTTAGCATTGACATTTGGACAGATGTTAATTTATTTTAAATTCTTTTAATGTAATTAATTTATATCTTTAAATAATTGATCTTCTGACTGTAATTTTTTGTGCGGAGTATATCTAACCCATCCGTACACTAACTGTTTTAATTAATTTACATTCCATTAATTTTAAGAGATTTTATTTCGATAGATTTCTTTCCAAAAATGTTTCAAGGATTACATATTTTTTTCTTTATATTTCAAAACATTTTAGATTTAAAATCTTAATAATAAAATTTTTAAAACAAATATTTTTAGAAATTCCTTCCGCGTATTCATTTATTCCATTTAGTTGAAGTTTCAAGTAGAATATCCTCCTTTCAACATTCATATAATTTTTATATGTCAGTTCGCCATTTCTACGGAGCATAGAGCCGCACATACGAGTACAAAACTCAGGCATGCTGAAAGCACAGTTTTAACACTTAAGAATGTAAAAAGAAGAATATACCATTATAATACCGCGCATTTGGAATACGAAGGCAAACAAGAAAGCTGGTTGCAACATTTTATATTTTTTCCTGACGAATCAGAAATTGTAATCATTTTTCAATACAAAAATAAAATATTCGATTCTATAACATATAGGCATAAAGGCGTCCTCCGTTACAATTCTTATTTTTTCTTGTTTCTACTAAAATTCGGCAATGTACTATAACAACGTCGGATCCTGTTTGACTTTCATTTGTATAAAGTACCACAAGGCAAACAGTTGTAAAACGATTTATCTTCTTTCGCAAACTTTTAGTCGGCACACAGATAATACATACCTGCTGTCTGACAAAGATACTTCACTCTAAGGACTTTTTCCTAAAGTGCTCTTTTCAAAGAGACTTCACACCCTATCAAGACCTTTTTGTCAACTGACAGCCGCCTGCAGAAAGGTAGGGGAAGGAAGACCAGACCGCGTCGTCTAAACACGTCTTAAGCAATCTTCGCGAAATTCGGGCTTCGTGTATACACGTCTTAAGCATTTTTCGTGCGATTTGAATTCGTGTAAAGACGTCTTAAGCATTTTAAAAGATATTCCAAAAACGTTTAAACACGTCTTAAGCAGTTAAAGGGTTAAGAAAGGAGAATCAGATCTAAAGAGTATAGTGAAACATATGAATTGTGCCCGGTATGAAAATAACATTAGGAACAAAAAATTGTTTTTTATAAATCTATTACATTTTTTTTTACAATGCTCTACTAGACAATGTTTAAAAGTATAGTTTGGGTAAAAATATTTGTAAAAGACTTACCTTTCATGAAGATCATGTCTATCCAAACGAAAACAGGAATAAATTTCGGAAAAGCATTCTCATCTTAAAACTCTCAGGATATTTCCTTTTTTTTTTTTTTTTTTTTTGTTTTTCAATTTCAATACACGACATCCTTAAACAATTCCATTGGAATCTCTTTTTTTGACAAAGTGCTTCGAAATACCAAAAGAAACATCCAATTCATCAACGGTTCAGAAGTTGTCAACAATTCCTAAAAGAATTTCCGCTTAAAAAAATATCATGGGTCCAGATTGAGTAGAGATGTGTCGTCTTTTCAACAACCAGCACGGATCTGCATTGAAACGTGGAATGCTTTTATAAATAAGCGAGCAATAGACATTCAATTCATCTAAGGTTCAGAAGTTGTCAACATTTTCCTAAAAAGAATTTCCTCTAAAAAGCATCCTGGATCCAGATTGAGTACAGAGAGAGAGATCTGTTGTCTCTTCAACAGCCAGCACGAATCTGCAGTCTACACCCGTATTCACCAACTCTTTAACTCACGAATTTTCGTCTTAACCAGTGCGTCAGAGCGAAATCGGTATTCTCCAACCACAAAACCCTGCGTTATACTTGCATCTGAGCGTCGGGTCCTGATTCACGGATGGCGGTGGATTATTACAGTGGTTAATGTTAAGCATGCGCAGAACGATGCTAAGATGAAAACTTTGTAAAGATGGATGCCGTGGGTGATTTGTTGATGTTAGAAGAGCTGCAGTCATTTGAAAGGAGATCGCGACTGGTAGTAACAAACAGAGATTGTGATCTCGATGTTTTAGATGATATAGATTTTCGTCGGCGGTACCGTTTGAATAAAACAACGGTATCGCATATAATTGATATTCTAAGTGAAGATTTGACCTGCAGTGCTAAGAATAACTATTTAACTCCTGCCGAAAAAGTGTGTATTGCCCTAAGGTTTTATGCTTGTGGAACCTTTCAATTAGTTCTTGGCGATCTAAGTTCGGTCAGTCAACCGTCGGCTTGCAGGGCAATAAATCAGGTATCACAATGTCTTGCGAAGCTATACCCTCAGTATGCCTCAGATTGCCTGATACAGAGCACGAAAGACGAGAAGTAAAATATGACTCTTCATTATAACATTTATTGTACACTATTAACATATATAATATTATAGAATATATTATTATCGTGTACTTGAGACGTCAAATATATGTAGAAAATTTTGTGTAATAGTACACTTTATCACAAGAAAAATACAATTTTCAGTACAAATAAAATTGTCAGTACGTTCTTGTAAGACAGGGATATAAATTATGCTGAAGCCTTTATAAAAGATATATTTTGTAAAATACCCTTTGCATGCAATGATGAGCATTGGAAATTAACAGAAGAATTTCAGCAATTTCTTGAATGTAATTTTGATGTCAGATTTTCAGAAAATTCAGTGGAAATTTTTTTCTTTTACATAGATGCACATAAATTTTCTAAGAAAAATGGATTTTTAACTTCACGCTTCATTAGTTGGTGACATATCTTGCTTGATTAGTGGTTCAATCTTGGGGGCCATTATAATAAGGATGTTCCAAAAAATTATGTTCAAATCAAATTGTGAAAAGAAATTATGGTTGCGCATTATCTGCCCAACTTATCCGCAGTGTCAGCAGTTGTTGATTAATTTTTCACCAGCCTAGCATATGAAAAACCTAGCCTATGGAGTCAACTCCTATTTCCAGCAATTATACGATATTTACAAAAACAGAAGAGAATTTCAGAATTCTTGGCATCACAGAGCAATTTGACACTGACTACCATGTACACGTTGACATGTTTTAACTTGAAAAATCATCATAGAACTGCAGAGTTCTCAGCATCACAGAACAACTTGGAATTGTTCTCCATGTATGCACTGACCTGTTTTATCTGTAAAAAAAATATATATATATAAAAATTTGAATTGTGAGACTAAGCTGTATACAGATTGTGTTCATATGCTGTATGAAGCTTGGTGAGAGGTCAAATGTCTTGTATGAATACTCCGAGTTTGCTCAGATAGGAATTTTATCTTATGCAGAAAAGTTATTTTTGTTGTTTAACTTGTACAGGAAGGGGGAATTGATATTGTGGAGTTTTGGCTGAAATATTCAGATTTGGAAAACAGAAATATGCAATATTAAAAAATAATTAACTATGCTTTAACTTGCTTAGATGGACCTCTTGTTGAAAAGTGATTTATTTATATGACTGATGTTCAGTCCAGGGTTTCGAATTCTGGTGAATGAGCTGCTGCATGGATGTTTTCATAGCTTTCCTGATGTTTAACGTGTATACAAGCCACTTTCCCTTAGAATGCCCTTCACAAAGGCATCTATCTGCTTTCCCTTAAGCAGATAGATAGCTTTACCATAATTAAATAAACCAATTCAAACCTATACGGGGGATATTGTAACAGAATGTAGAACATCCTTTAACACTGATAGTCTAGATGCTACACAAACTGTGCATGTTACTACACAGTTCAGTGCACATTTATTATTTCATCACTGTATTATTTTTGTCTAGCAAAGGCTTCTGCTAGATTTTGGCCACACAATTTAATTTCTGTTGCTTTTGAATTCTGCTGCCCAGTTCTACTGCCTTCTTAATATTAAAAATGTTACTGCTCTGTGCAGTCATTACAGTTGTAATCGCCCCTTTGGCTATGGTGTCAACTTCTATTTTCACAGCAATTATATGTATTATGGCTTATTAAATAGTTTTAAAAACATTGATAGGGGTGGTAGCCACTAGGTATTATTATCGACCTGTGCGTTTAGTGTTTAACTAAAAATAAATAACTTAAAAATACATTTTTGATAATATTGTTTAGAATTCTTTGTGGGACAGCCCAAAATTTTACTTCAAATGTGTAACTAGTAAATCTTAGTTATAAATGATGATTTTTTTTTTTCCGATTCTAGGTCAGTCAAAAGTTTTTCTCCAGGTTTGGATTTCCTGGTGTTTATGGAGCAATTGATTGCTCTTTAATACCTATTTCTAGTCCTGGTGGTATAAGAGCTGAAATGTTTCGAAGCAGAAAAGGGTTTTTTGCTTTAAATGTACAGACTGTCTGCGATGCAGACCTGTATGTTCGAAATATTGTTGCTCGCTGGCCAGGAAGTACGCATGACATGACAGTTTTTAGCAATTCTTATGTTCGCGCAAAACTAGAAGCAGAAGTTCTTCCGGAGTACCATTTGATTGGTGATAGTGGCTATGGATGCAGAACGTATCTGTTAACACCATATTTGGATCCAACATCAGAACGACAGAGAAGGTGATTATTTAATGTGTATCCTTTAATTAAATATGAAGTAATAAAAATTGTCAAATATGCTTAATACTTTTTTCAGCAGTTTATGTCAGAAACTTTTAAAATCTATTAAAACATAAAAAAGCATAAATTATATTGTAAATGAGATTTTTTGGGTACTTTTCCGTTTTGCCGGCGCAAACGAAAAAGTTGCCAATAATGCTACAACTGATGCCAAACGGAATATCTTCGCTGGTAACCTTTTACGCTTCATTTTCAAAACAAGTCGCAGCCATTTTTTATCAGATTGATTGTTTCTTTCAATACTGGCATACAATTACATAGAATTTTTGCAAGATAGTTAAATTTTATGCCCTAAGACCATTCGCGGTAATTAAGTTAATTAGGATGCAATCACCCCACTCACAGGCGAAAATATAGAAAGGCAAAATCAAGGGTTAAATTCATCCATTCTAATGAGAATGCACTAGCGAAGCAAAGCACTACGGTTTTACATAATTTCTGAGTAAGCTATTCGTACGAATTGAATAATTCTTGCATTTAAACTTGTATTCCAAATTAAGATTTAACTTGAAATTAATGTAGATAATTACTGAGAGAATTATATTTTTGTAGCGCAGTTTACGTGAGATGAGATCACTTGGGGTCACATAATAAGAACCGGAGAACCAGGATGTTGAACCATGAAAGCATAGTAAATTCATAAATTAATGTCTTTTTACAAATTTATTGTCTTTATTTATTAGCTTTTTACACAATTTTAAACCATATCAAAAGAAAAAAAATCTTAGAAGTAACATTTTTTATGTGTATACTGTATGCTGTCGCCAACAAAGTCTGCTTGGCGAGATTTGCGCCGGCGAAACGGAAAAGTACCATTTTTTTTTTTTTTTTATTAAATGTTTCTGTGTCATGTAAAGGCATAATTTTTTTTTTTTTTTTTTTTTTTTTTTTTTTTTTGAGATATCAAATACTCTGATAATATTAAGGTGCTAAAAATGCTGGATGAGGATCTAATTACTAGAAATTGCAAGTAACATACCACCAAATTCAGAGCATGTATTTGCATGATTAATTGAAATCATGTAATTATCCACATCAATTATCTACATTGCTGCTAAGACTTTTAAAATTCTTGTTATACATGTATACTGTAATTTCTTTCATTCATTTAAAAATGCTTTAAATATCTAGAAAGTTTTCCAATATATTTATTTAAAAATTTATATATAAGCTGAATTGCACGATTCAAGAGTAAATTGTATCGAATTCTTTGTTCTTCATATTCAGTATTTTTGATATTTTAATGCTATTTAACATTACGATGTTTTAGCATTAGTCAAAGAAAATTTTGTGGTAACTTACTATGAGATCAGAAATAATGGATTAATAAATGTATGAATTTATATTTTATCTTTATGTACATAGATAGCAGGTATAAGCTTAATTTCTGTCTATCTTTTACAGGTATAATAATTCTCACATATATGCTAGGAACACCGTAGAGCGGCAATACGGAGTATGGAAGAGGCGTTTTTCCTGCATTGGGTCAGGCCTCCGATGTAAAGTGGGAAATGCCATGACTATAATAGTAGCAACAGCTGTGCTACACAATATAGTTCTGCAAATGAATGATTTTTTTGAGGAAGATGATGATACAGAAGATGAAAATACAAATCCTGTATTTCAAGAACGAAATGTGGCAGGATTTGCAAAACGCAATGCAATTGTCAGAGAGTATTTCACATAATAATGTAAAAAGATTTTTAAAAAAAATAATGCTATTAAATAAATTTTTATATTATATTATAAATCTGTGTTTATGTAACTATTTTATTAATCTTTAATACCATGATACAGTAATACAAAAAGGGTTAAAAGTTCAACATTTAGTATATTTCATGTTTTATTTTTAATCTGATGTTCATAGTGAAGAAATACCTAGTTTCTGACGATTAAATGAGCACATAGTGAATAGCAATACAGTAACAAACATATCTGCTATGAGTTTATAAAACTGAGTTTTGAAATATTTTTAAGGAGAATAATGATAATTTCAGTAATTTTAGGTATAGTTAGTAGACAATAAAATATTATTGGTGCATTGCTATTAGGTGAATTGTGGATTAAGAAATGAAATTATGTGAAACAGATACTTAAGATCATAAAAATGTAAAATATTTATTCGCCTATGTTCTGTTAATTTTAAGTTTGCAAACTTTATTAAACATGTACTTAAAATTATTAGAAATATAAAATGCAATATACTTTACAAAATTATAACGTGGTAATTCCTCAGATACAGATTTCAACTGAAATTAATTTTTTTAGGATCATTCTGTATAACAGCAAGTATATTTCTTTTAATTTCTAAGGCTCTCTTTAAAATTTCCATTTTTAAGTCATGATCTTCTTTTTTCATGTCATGTTCTTCTTTTTTGTATTTCATTGTTGATTCATGTTCTTCTTTTTTTAATTTCATTGTTAATTCATGTTCCTCTGAGAGAAATTTCGATTTTAGTTATAAATGTTCTACCAGAGCAGCTGCAGCTGCATTAGATGCTGGAGGCTGTCTTTTGGCTTTCCTCAGTAGTTTAGGTGTAGGCATAATTTTTGATGATTTATCAGCCTTCGTTTCTACCATTGGTGAATACATTTTGCCTTTTTGACTTCCTGATGCCTGTGAAGGAGAATCAGTAGCCTTGACTTGTGTTACAAAATCTAAGTTTGGCTCTTGCTGTTCATGTATGATTTCATTCATTTCTTTAGATCCATTTCCCAAGTTAGCCTGTTACATAAAATATTACACAGTAAGTAAAAAATACAAATACAGTAAAAAAATATGAATTAATTATTATTGGTACTCTTAATTATCGGAACCGGATTCGAAAATGTATGCATATTTGTATGGATGCATGTGTTTGCATGAACGTATTATATACACATACAAGCGTACATATTTTCTTGAATCTGGTCCTGATAACAGAAAAATATCTTATTATCTATAGAAAGTGCAGATTATAATCAAAACATTACATTCCACACCTTTCGATTGCCACATGCAAGAAACAAAACTAAATAATAATAATAATAATAATAATAATAATAATAATTAACTGACCAGGAAGGCATTAACTAAATAAAATTAAATGGAAACATTCATAAATTATAAACTTCACGTCACGTGAAATCCAACATTCTCCCACCAACAACAGCTTAACCACCTGCAAATATTAAACAGTAAAACTTTTAAAAACAAATACAGTATTTCAAAATTAAATTAAAAAAAAAAAAAAAAAATTCTGGCTATGCTAAATTCGCACTCATTACAAGCACCGAAATAAAGCTTTAATAGGCTTGCCACAGGAATACATATAGCCAGAAACCACAACCAAATCAAAATCGTGCCAAGTTTGGCGCTCACCCCGATTATCTAAGATTAACCAAAATTCTAAAACAGAAATAAAAAAAGATCATAATGTCTTTAAGTAAGTCATGTTATGGTATATGTTCAGGCTAAGTCCAGGATTTTGCTGCAGGCAATGAAAAATGCAGTATGTAGTCAAATGCATGCTAAAATACAAAAATTTCCGGGTGAAGTGCAGAAACGCCCACTTTGGCACTTTTTACAAGAGTAAGAAGAATTGGATTTTTGTCAATTTTCTTTGACTTTTTAAGTGAAAATAGGTCGATGTGTAAATGGATAAAGTCAAGGAAGTGCACAATGCCATTTTTGTGCAATTCTGGGATTTTTTTTAAGTGAAAATAGGTCGATGTGCACATGGATACCGAGTGTGTGCAACTCTTAAAAATGCGCCAAGAAGTGGGCGATTCTGCACTTTCACCAAATTTCTGCAGTCACACTACCAAAAATGTATGGAGAAATAAAAAGCCATCTGGGAAAGAGTAACTAGCTTTGAACATAAGTACTTTTTGGCAACATTGCGCTTTCTCTCATCAATACGTTTTCTTGCCTTTTCAATGTGAATTACAGTTAATAAGAAAGTACAAAATTTTTAGTATAAAATAAAAGTATTAAATTAATTCAGAGTATGACTTTTAACTTTCTATCATTGAAAAATGAGCTAAAATAATAAAACTTACTCTTTTTAAATCATCTGCATCTATTTTACAGTTTGAAATTGTGTACTCATCTGAAATATTAAAAAATATGCATGTTATATGTACATGATAGCATATCATTAATGCAATATAATCATTGAATAAAAACAAATTTTTAAAAAGAAAATTTTAATGAATTTATTAATATATGAATTATAGTACTGCTTAATTAATTCTAGTTAAAAATTAAAAAAGTAAACAATTTTAAATCTTCAAAACTGAATAATAAGATGAAGTATTAGATTAATGTTACTATATATAAAATTTCTTTCTATTTAAACTTGAGTTTCTGGGATATCTTATAATTGCCTGCATTATTTAAAACAATTGTGAAGTGTTATTAAAAATGTATAGAAACAACTAGTTTAAAAAAATAGAAATGTGTTAAATCTTCTAAGACACTACTAGTATCATCCTTGAACAAAACGTTCATTGCAATGGGCGCCTGGACTGAAGTCCTATCCCAATCGATGTTATGTCACTTTTCAATCATTATTTTCATAAGGTGCGTGAAGGCATATCGTGATGAAAAGCAATAATTAAAGGCAATAGTCTCTTATGGAAAGAAGTAAAATCTTGAATTTACAATATGACATAATGTGAAATAAATCAGCCAAGCATTTTGATACACATGACTTTAACATAACAACAAATTCTATTACAGAAACACAGAATTTTTAAAATTCAGTAAACTTTCAGATTTAAGTAACAGAGTGTATTAATAATTAATATGTTTTCATCTAATATTCTTGAAAAATATTGTGGAGTGACGGTATGGCTTGTGGAACGTTTCCTGTATTACTTCACTGCTCTTTTATGCAAGGTGGAAAATATCAAGACATTGGATGTGATAATCAGATTATCAATAAATAAATTTGACCTTATTATTGCATATAGCACAAAATTATATTGGCCAAAACAATATTATACAAACGTACTACTTGAAAATTGAATCTCTTGTATTTTACAAACACAGTGTAACAGAATTCATTAAATACAGTGAAAAAAGGGCTTATCTTTATATCCTAGGATTTTTGCTACATAAAAATTTTAACTTTTTAAGTTTCACTGTAATAAATCAAGAGTGGTCTAACATATTTACTGTAAGTAGATGTATATGCCACGTTATAAATGTGTCTGTCTAATTTTCAGTACATGGTACAGTGACAATTAACTCAGCAAACAAATGAAAGAGTTAAAACTAGTATATAGTATATCATATCATACAAAATTGCATATTTGCTGTTTAAAACATGGTTAACAAAACCAAGTTATCTCATTCAAAATTGCATATTTACTGATTAAAATGTGGTTAACAAACAGCTCTAATATTTCTTTTTCCATTAAAAACTTTTGATGCGTTAATTATTTTAGCGTAATAGATTTAGATTTTCTAGCTGAAGTGCTAAAATCATGAATTAAATTAAGCAACATATTTTTAACCTGCATACGGTGAATAAAAATATGAAAAAGCAATTACTTACCAGAATAGGAAGTTTGCATATGATATAAATGATCACTATCATACACATTCTCCAGTGGACGTGTTATTGCACCCATGGCAAATAATGTTTCGTCAATATTATCATTTTCATTCGCTACAGCAGGGCCGCCTCCAGTTCGAAAAAGTTCTAGCCTCTCTTCTGCTTTCCGTTTCGTGGCTTTTCTTTTCAAATTTCTATAGCAATTATACAATTGTGTTGCAGTACGTACAGTAACTCCCGGAATGCTGTTAAATTCTTTTTCGATCAAATCCCACGTATTTTTTTTTTATCTTTGTTAGTTTCTGAATTAGAAACTTTATTTTCAATTATATGGCGGTATTTTAAAACGCATTCTGCTAAAACCGCTTTCTCGAGCGAAGTATAATTTTGCCTATTTGCATCAGCCATGTTTGTTTATAAGCATACAACGTGCCGTCAGAATTCAGCTTTGAAAACTGCAGATTATGCCGTAAATGTCACATGAATACTTTCAGCCAATGACAACGCTTCTTACAAATAATCCAGGTATCTCTCTTGAATCACGTAATTCAGTAATGGAGAATACAGAATGTGCTAACCATAGCTCAGACTGTGAGTTACCACTGATACATGGATTCCGTGATACATGCGATACTATTGCCGAAATGTCGCGCGGCTGCGCAACTTGTCCGGCTCTTGATAATAAGCCCGAAGGGCACATGACGTTGAAATTTCTTGACAATTAAAAGAGGTCAAAGGTGATTACAGGGGGCGACCATGCGTCGCAAGGCCTTTGAATGGCGCGCGCATCAAGAAGTTCGCAGCGGAAGCCGTGAGGAAACCGTGTATCATGTATGTGTTGTAATACAAAAAGAGGACACAGACTACATCTGACAATTTCAATATTACATCTGAAATAACACATAATACAATAAATATAATTAAGCATTAATGCACAAAAATTACTAAACATAAAATAGTGATACAATTTAAATCATATAGCAACTTAATACATACCGAAAAAGAATAAATACATTATATACACTATATACAAGATCAATTTAAACTATTCATGATAGTTTACGTCGGGAAATTTAAGTCCCGGGCGAGATGACGAATCTTCACTGAAACACGGAATGTTTTTATAGATAAGTGAGGAAGTGAAAGTGAAAGTCAAAAAACGAAATCGGATCGGCTGGGAAAAAATTTTTAGAGCTCAGAAAAAAATTCTGAGTGGCTAAGTTGTAAAAAAAAAAAAAAAAAAAAAAAAAAATTGTTAATTTTTATTATGTCTTTCTCCCCCTTTTGTCTTTGAAAGATGTCTCATCCTTTCTAAAAATAGAATTCCAAGAAAAACAATGAGTTATGGTCTATTTTTAGAAAGGCGAGTCATCATTCCCAGACAAAAGGGGGAGATCGTTAATTTTTATTATGTCTAAAGACATAATGAAAATTAACAAAAAGTTTTTTTTTAATAACTTAGCCAGCCAGAAATTTTTTCTGAGCTCTGAATTTTTTTTCCCAGCCGATCCGATTTCGATTTTTCACTTTCACTTTCACTTCCTCACTTATCTATAAAAATATTCCACGTTTCTGTTCAGAACAGTGCTGGCTCTTGAAGATGCAGCGTGCTTTCTCTCTCTACCTCTACCTCATCTGGACACAGGATATACTTTCTGAAGGAAAGGAATTCTTTGGGAATGTTTTGCCATTTCTGAACTTTACACGAGCTGGATATTTTCTTTTTACATATTTCGAAGCAATTTGTCAAAGAAGTGTAAGATGTCATGAATGGGACATGTTGACGCTAAACTATTTTTTTTTCTAATCTCACTTAAACCTCGATAGATGGAGAACCACCCTTTTATTTTTTTTTTCATCTCAAACCCTGATGGTGGGAGCAGCTATTTTGTTTCCCCATCCAATGAAGACTTTTTGAGAAGGCTGTTGTATTCTTTCTCTCTATGAGAGCCAAGATTTGACGCAGAGACCGTTTGATCAGTCATTTTTGTTTTCCATCTCACCTAGATAGGTCATGTTGTATTTTTTTTTTTTTTTTCTTTTACCTAGACAAATTTGACGTGAGCCATCCTTTTGTTTTTACCCATCCAACTAAGATGGATGAGTGAGACGATTCTGTTCTTTTTCTCACTGCGCGAATCGAGACGGGACGTAGCGACCGTTTTTTTTTTTTTTTTTTTTTTTTTTTTTTTCTTCTCTCTTTGAGCACAATCCTGGATCAGTTGAGCAGTCATTTTGTTTCCCAGCTCATTCAGATAGGTCATGTTGTATTTTTTCCTACACCTAGACAAATTTGACGTGAGCCATCCTTTTGTTTTTCCCATCCAACTAAGATAGACTCTTGAGACCCTTTTGTTTTTTCGCATTTCGTCAACCAAGTCGGGCCGCAGTAACCGTTTGCGTTTTCCTCTGATCGTAAACCTGGATCGCTTGAGCAGTTATGTTGTTTTTCCAAGCTCACTCAGATAGCTCGTGGTTTTCTCTCTCTCTCTCTCGACACCTAGCCAGGATGGACGTCAGCCATCCTTTGGTGTTGTGATGGAACCAAGATTGACACGAGCCATAAGTTTGTTTCTCAACGGAAAAGTAAATTTTCTGAATGGGTACCGGTGTTCAAATTCTTTTGTGACCGACTGTACAGGTATTGTAGAGCGAATTCGCCATTTTGTGACTCATGTTATACGATTGACAGTACTGAACATGCAGTTATTCACTGCACAAAGTACGATAGCGCCAGAAACATTATGCTCAAGAAAATGAAAATCAGCAATATTGACCTCTTAGCTGATCTTTTAAATCATTGTAATAGGAAACCTTGGAGATAGTATTTTTTAGGCAAATTTGTCATCAAATACATCTTAAAGAATTCTTAAGCACTAATAGAGTACGGGTTTGATTTTCGGACTGACGTTTCTCCCTGAATTGGAGGGAATGCGTCTTGTGGCTTAACTTGCAAATAACGTTATTTTGAGTTGGAGCATAAGGCGCCGAAGCGTATTTCCAAACCCTATCCCACTTTTCGAATTTATGATGTCACGGAAATATCGACTAGTTTCACCTGGCAAAACGGCGTACCCCACTTTTGACTACTACGGCAAAGAATCTGTAAGAGTACGGCGCGCTTTCGAAAGAATTGTGGTGCCGAAGAGAGTGTTTAGGTGGTAATTGTGAGGTTTTCGCAATTTAAATTATTATGAGTGGAAATTTACGCAAAATCTTTAGTGAATGGTTATTGTTTATCGCCGTAGTATATCTGAGGAAAGAGGAGAATAATTCACTGCTAATGTATACATTAACAGTATGAAAAATTTGGAAGGTGATACTCGGCAATAAATGTGATGCATTCATCGCAAAATTCAGCGACGCCAGTAAAACAAAGGAGAGTGTTCGAAAAATTTATCCACATCTGAAGTCACTATAAAAAAATTGTATGTGTGCCAACACAAATATTTTAATAATAATAATAATAAACACTTGCAGAAAACTTCAAATCAAGGAATAAGAATTGCAGTGTCTCTGTGTGCTTAAAAACTACGAAGCATTCTGCAGACTTTTATGCCAAATCAAGGTTGACAAATATATTAATAAATTTTAATGTTTCTTTTAGTGTATATATTTCAAAAGTATTAAAATAACTTGGACAGTTGTTTAATTGTTTAAAACAGCAATAAAGTTCATTTATAAAGATATACAAGGAACTTCATAATTATCAAAATATTTCATTTCTTTGGTGAAAAACTGAAATTTACTAAATTAACTAACTTTTATAACATTAAATTTGTTCATAACTGTAGCATTATGCTCTGTTTTAAAAAAGCTTAAATACTTTATTCGTTATACTTTAAAATATTTTCTGATTTATTTACTAAATGTGTAATCAATTATCAGGATTACTAAATGTGTTAAGAATTTCCATACATGCTTGTGCAGTGTGATTGCATGTTTGTGTAATGAACTTTGATTTTCATGAATGAAAAAGGAATACAATCTCCGAATAAGTACTTTTTCGTTTTCCAGTTCCTGTGTTTAGCTGTAAAAGTAAATTCACTTCAAGTTTGTGTCTATGCAATTTTGACGATGTAAATACTGAAATGATTGTACAGTAAAAACTCAACTAAAAAAATATCCGGAAAGCTCTTGAAAGTTTGGATAGTCAAGCATATAAAAAATGAAATACTGTAATAAGTGAATGGAAGAATAAACTACTAGTCTGAACTCATAAAAACAGTTCATTTTATTTGTATCAACTTGACTATTTAATATTATGCACGATTTTGAAAAAAATGTATGCTGCTGATCTTTGGAATATGATAACGGGTGATTTTTACAATGGTTGTTATGTGGATTAAGACTGCAAGTTGAGACTTTAAATATGAATAGTAATCCGAAAATTTGTAGTAGTAACTTTATATCCAAAAATCTCTGCCTAATAACTTCCATATTTTAAGCAATTAAAATACCGTCAAAAGTCGTTAATTCGGACACCCATAATCCGAACCTCAAAGCTAAAAACTTTCTGCGCATGCGCCGCTTTGGCACATGCACACAGGCATTTTACGCATGCGCGTAAGACCTTGACTACTGTGCATATGCATGTGCGCAAGTGCAGAATACGTTTTCGCCTGCGCGTTTAATGTATAACGAACAGTGTAAGCTAAAATTATCTAATTATCTATTTCAGTTAATGTTAATGATTGCTTTGTTCCTTAATCTTCGAATTGGATCCCGCTTATTATTTTTTGCAGACTGTAAGAGCAACTTTATAAAAGTAAACTTGAACTTTCGATTATGTCAAATAGAATTTCCAAAGCTGGAACTTCCAAAGGATCTACAAAACGAAAGTATGTTTCGATGTCCAACAAACAAAAAGTGGAATTGCTGCAAAAAATGGATAAAGACATGAAGAATGTGACAGAGAGGTTAGTGAAAACGAAAAAATTTCGATTGACAAGTTAGTCGGTATTCTCGGCACAGCAATTAACGGGACTTGAACAGCGGAACTTTGTAATCGAACAAGAAATTATGTCTTTTTATAGAATTAAAGAGAAAGTGTTATCACATAAAATGAAGCAACTTAAACAACTTACATTGAGAGAAATGTTTAATAAAGTAAACAAATAAATATTAAGTTTTTTTTTTTTTTTTTTGTAAATTTTGATATTCTTTAGATCATAATTGTTCTTTATTTCATAAATTACGGTTTCATATTTTTAATTTTAGAATTTCTGCATGCCATCTTACGAGATTTAAACTGATGATCTATAATCCGGAAAAATCGATAATCCGGAATCGCCGAAGTCCCGACGAGTCCGGATTAACGACTTTTGACTGTATATATTTTTAACCACTTGTTATTAATTTTATAAAGTACATTCTATAATTTAAATTTTATTTACTTTCATCTATTTTAATGTTTGCCATTATAAATTTTATACTACTTTTTTAAGATTTCATAGTTGCTAATTAAACTTCAATTACAATTTATTTAGGTATTTTATACATACATTTATATTTTATGTAAGAAAGGGATTTATGTGCAATGTATTCGCACTAAATGGATTTAAGTTCATACAACATATATATATATATATATATATATATATATATATATGGTCAACAAAATTAAGCTTATTAGAGTACATTTTATTTACATAGATATGTGTATATGCATGTATTTAATAAAAATCAATGAAACAAAAAACATCCACAAGAACTTGATAGAATTTAATACAAAATTTTCAAGTTTTCTGAAAAACAAAAAATTTATTGAGTTTTGGGAAAATAATCTGATATTTTTCTTTGCATTGTCTTTTTTTAGCATCAAATTGTTCAATGTCAAACATTTTGTTATTCATATCACCATTGGAATGTACGTCTTTTTATGATGTTCCTGATTTCGAATGACGTGGGAACAGGAACTGCATTATTCATTTTATTTTCGTCATCAGAATCTGCATCAATGATACTTTTTTAGCTTTGAACAAACTCCAAAATAACTTTGTCCGCCATAATTGGGGCTGTACACACATTATCATAAATTACTGCAACGAATTCTTCCGATAGTACAGTACAACAGTTCATTAATACAGAAACTTTCTCAAACATTTTATTAAGTGTCAGCTCAGTTTCACTATCCTACTTCTCTATTTTTTTTTTTTTTTTGGCGCCAAAGAATCTGATACTTTTGAGAATTGTGTGTAATGAAAATAATTTCCATTCATCCTTGGAGTTGCTGAATTCCATGCAGTGCAACATATGAGCCAAACTCACTAATTTTTACTCGCACTGCCATGTACTCGTCACCGAATTCCAAAGCTAACTGATGAGAGATGAGATTTTTGTGTGGCGTTTGTAGAGGTGGAAGGCGAAAGTAGCGTAGATAAACAAAACTGGCTCATGTCGCAGGCTATTCCGAGGGTATTTCAAAACCAAATTAGCCTCTTTTCTACGAAATATGTGAAACCACCTCTCTTTTATTTCACATCCCGCTTAAATCTCACCTGCGGTGCCAGTGTTTTCTGTATTTTGTTCATTTCCAGAAAGGATATCTTTTCGTGTTAAGAGAAACAAAATGCATGAAAATACATAGTAGTTTGTCAGGACCGTTACATTATTTCATATTATATTTCGCCTTATACCGATATTTCGCCATAAGGGATTTCGCGTTAAACGTATTCCACCATATACAGATGCGTTTGGACTATATATATACAAATAATTTTTTAAAAGGAAAATTTATAATCCTTCCAAAATTTTTCATGCATTATGCTGTTAAAAATTGATCAGTAAATATATAAAGAAAGAAATTTAGAACCAATTTTTCAGAAAGAATAAAATTTGAAATTCAAATTAACTTGATAAAATCCTGTAAATGTCGAACATCAAATATTTAGACTAGTAAAATCTTTTTAAATTGTAAGATAATTTTAATGATTTTACTCGCCCCCCCCCATTTTTCTTTGCTACTGCTGTTTGATAAGAGGTTTTAGTAAAGTTTTGAGTTAAGATTATTTTGAACTTTCAAAGATTTTCTATTGCAGGATTTTAATTTTTTCTACATTTTAAAAGGCATGTTTCCATTTTTTTTTTTTTTTTTTTTAAGATTCTTTTTAGATTAGAAAAATATTTTTAAATTGGAAGATATTTTTAATGATTTTCCTCCGCTTTGAGGACTAGAATTTTCAGGTGAACTATTAAGATAAAAAAATATATTGAAACGGTTTATCAACTGATTCTGGATACAGAAAAGCAAGGATTTTGTTTTACAAGGGGAAATGTAATTACCGTATTTGACGGCATATAAGACACACTTTTTTTCCTAAATTAGGTCTAAAAATAGTTACCTGTGTCTTATACGTGAAGGACACAGGTTAACTTTCAATACTGAATGCTATTTTTAGCCCGGATAAAAGTCTAGACACACATAACTTTTTCTACATCTACATGTGTGTGGCCTTCTAAATAAGGGTGTGTCTTATATGCCGTCAAATACGGTAAATTTGACATACCTTGTCTTGACGATATTATGTTGAAGTTGGTTGGATTCCTCGCCTTTCTTGTTCTTTTATACTATTTTTTGGTTTTTCTTGTGATGGTGTATTTTAACACGTTGACTGCCGTGGGGGCCACCGGTGACCAGCACTCAACTTGGCTACAGCGCCGTGGGTGATGCGACCAATAGTAAAATACATATCGATACTGATAAAATTTTAAATAGTACCATTGTTACTATAATGATTTGAAGAATAATAAATTGTAAAAATTTAAATTATAAATCGCAAAAATGGTCTACAGATGTTTGGAGGTCTCCGGTGACAACCAGCATGAAAAATGCATTAAGCACGATTATATATAACATAATGTTCTGCAGATAATATTTCAACATAATATATATCACATAATAAAAATTTCAAGTTGGTGTCATGGGCAAATCACGTAAAATGCGCGCTGCAGTCAACGTGTTAATTTTTACATTTTAAAGTATTCTTATTCTTCATTTTTAGGATTTTAAGAAGATCATTTGAACTTCAATTTTTTAAGTCTTTGTGAAAAGTTGGTTCTAAATTTCTTTATATATATATAAGAACTCCTATACTCCTAGGAAAAAGTAATTTATATACAGTACAAAGTCTTTAATTCGGACTCGTCGGGACTTCGACGATTCTGGATTATAGATCATCAATTTAAATCTGGTAAGATGGCATGCAGAAATTATAAAATTAAAAATATGAAACAGTAATTTATGAAATAAAGAGCAATTATGATCTAAAGGTTATCAAAATTTACAACAAAAAAAAAAAGCTTAATATTTACTTTATTAAACATTTCTTTCAATGTAAGTTGTTTAAGTTGCTTCGTTTTATGTGCTAATACTTTCTCTTTAATTCTATAAACAGACATAATTTCTTGTTCAGTTACAAAGTTCCGCTGTTCGAGTCCCGTAATTGCCGTGCCGAGAATACCGACTAACTTGTCAATCGAAATTTTTTTGTTTTCACTAACCTCTCTAACTTTCTTCATGCATTTATCCATTTTTTGCAGCAATTCCACTATTTGTTTGATGGACATCGAAACATGCTTTCGCTTTGTAGATCCCTCCAGAATCGGAAAGTCTTTTTGACATAATCGAAAGTTCAAGCTTACTTTTTATAAAATTGCTCTAACAGCCTGCAAAAAATAATATGCCTGATTCAATTAGAAGATTAAGGAACAACGCAATCTGCAACTTTAACTGAAATAGATAATTAGATAATTTTAGCCTAGCTTATACCGTCTGTTATACATTAAACGCACGCATGCGTAAACGCTACGCATGTGCAGAAAGTTTGTAGCTTTGAGGTCCGTTATTATAGATCATTCCAGATTATGGACGTCCGGATTAAAGACTTTGTACTGTATTTATTTATCCCACACTTTCATTTTGAAACATTTTAGTACATGCTTTTCCTCAATATTTTCAAAGTTGATTTTTTGTTGAACTGAAATATGTAATATGGAAAAATTCTATCAAAAAACATAATTCAACTCAGAATTGAAACAAGAGATAAATAGAGATAATAATGTGGGGTATTTGATCCTCTTCCCCTAATAGTCATTTGAAACATTTTAGCGTGTTTTTCCATTCAGCTGAAACAGTAAAAATATAGAAAAATTCCCACAAAAACATAATTCAGCTGAGAAACAAAACAGGCAAAAAAAAAATGGGTTCGTGTAAGGAAACTGATTGGTTTAAAACAGAGCTTCTTAAACTTTTTTTCAGTCGTGGCCTTTTTTTATCATAGATTTTTTTCACGACCTCAAAATATTTACGAAAATTTTGTGTGGACCCCATAAGCATTGTGAAAATCCGACACGCACGTGAGTGAAACTGTCAATTTTTTCACTTCTACTGTAAGATAATATGGCAGCTTTAGGTCATTATCTTTATATTATCATTTTAAGACGTAAAACAATGTGAAAATTTTAATTAAGTAACAGATGAAATGACAGCGTCATGTGCAAAGCAAGTAAAATGAACATTTATATTATAAAAAGAATGCGTTGAAACATTTTTGTTTTTCTCTTTGCCTGTATGGTCTTATCTTCATCTATTTTCAGATACAGTGTGTAAAAATATTGGGTAATTGTAAAATTATTATATTAAGTTTAAGAAATACCAAAACTAATAAAATTTTTTGCGACTCCCTGCTGTAGATGGGGGTTGCGATCTACAGTTTAAGAAAGTTGTCTGAAATAACGTTACAATATTTGATTTTGCTAGAATTTTAACTGAGGCCACAGCCAGTGCGGTTATGGCAGGTGTGCAAATTTTTGGAATTTACAGAAATATCAAGTAGCAAAATTTTTGGAATTTAGGAGTGGAAAAGTTTTTAGAATTTAGGACCCACAGAGATGGTATAGCACAAAAAAAATGTACCTGCTGAAGCTAGGACTCTAGTGCATGGTTATATTCTTGTAAGGAGTGTATGCCTGAATGCAGAGATGCATTTTGAGTCATCATCGCTAGGTCACCAGCCTACACAGCATTGTGCGATACGCGATTCATGTAAATACGGAATAAAATTGATTGCACTAACCTAATTCATGTAAATACGGAATACAATTACTGTAATTTTTGAATAAGAATAAAACGCTTTCTGTTCATCTGAAATGGGATAGATTTTCTCTAGCAGTTATTCCAGCAGAAATTTGAAGAAACGGATCATTCTGTATTCAGTTAGATAAACAAATACACAAGCTATGAACATAACATATTAAACCGTAATTCACTTTTCACATTGGACAGCCAATGTTTATCAACTTTCACATAAGTCGTACTTTCCCGTAATTTTGAAAATACTCTATTGCATGCTGTTCAGTTGAAGACAAGCCCGAAATCATTTTTTTTTTTTTTTTTTTTTTCAAAATGCAATTGATAACTTCTATTGTTTTTTTACAAAATTTAGACCTGGGAGTCATGGACAAATTTGTGGGGGGGGGGGTCACCAAATCCAAAGATATTTATTTGACAATAAAAGGTATACGGAATTTGAAGAGAACTTTGGATGTTTTTTTTAACATTTCCATATTTTAATTTTGAATTTATTGCTTTCCACTTGATTTGTGTGTTATGCTTGATGATTTCCAAACAGGTTGAATCGCATTTCAATGCAATTGCATACGCGTAGCTAAGATGTAGTTTTTTCGACTATGTTAGTAGTGTCTTGCATGTAATTGTAATATGCATCATTTATAAACTATGTTTCTTGATTCTAATCAAATTTGTTGTCAAGTAAGCACATAACATTTCTTTAGTATTGGAAAATTCAGTAGTGTCTCAAAGGATAATAAAAACAATTTTGTTTTAGCTGCAATTTTGTTCATGATGGTTAAATGGCCCAAAATAGATACCCAATGTTCACAAGAGAAATGGGATGGATGGACCAACATCAAATAAACTTAGAGAAAAACTATTAATGAAAATGCAAACAATAATGAATCCAATGGCTCTCTTTCTACTTCTAAAAAAAATTAAGTAAATATCAAGAAGAGTTTATTTTATACCATTTTACATGTTGCATTATTAATGGAAAATGAATATCCATTGTGTGTTAAATGCAGTGAAAACTTGGCACTTGGAAAGTATGAAACCTACGAAATTAAAAACACATTTAGAAACGGTACTTTTCCGTTTTGCCGGTGCAAACGATAAAGTTGCCAACATTGATACAACTGATGCCAAACAGAATACCTTCACTGGCAACCTTTTATGCCTCATTTTCAAAACAAGTCGCAGCCATTTCTTCTCAGATTGACAGTACTGGCATACAATTACATAGAATTTGTACAAGATAGTTAAATTTTATGCTCTAAGACCATTCATGGTAATTAAGTCAATTAGAATGCAATCACACCGCTCATCCGAAGGCGAAAATATAGAAAAGACAAAATCACGGGTCAAATTCATCAATTCTAATGAGAATGGACTAGCGAAGTAAAGCACTGCAGTTTTACATAATTTCTGAATAAACTATTTGTACAAATTGAAATAAGTCTTGCATTTAAACTTGCACTCCAAATTAAGATTTAACTTGTCATTAATGTAGATAATTACTGAGAGAATTAGATTTTTGTAGCGTAGTTTACGTGAGATGAAATCACGTGATGCGAACCGACAAATCAGGATGTTGAAACATGAAAACATAGTAAATTCTTAATGTCTTTTCACAAATTTATTGTCTTTATTTATTGGCTTTTTTACAAAATTTAAAAGGTATTAAAATGTTTATGCCTTCAAAATAAAAAATTCTTAAAACTAACGTTTGTTAAAATATTTTATGTGTATATTGTATGTTGTGGACAACAAAGTCTGCTTGGCGAGATTTGCGGCAGTGAAACGGAAAGTACCTCAGAAACTAAACATAAAGATTAAGTAAATAAATCTGAAGAATTTTTTAAGGAATGAGCTAAGAGCATGAAAAATTAAAATGTGTTTTTGAAAAATATATAACAGTTCCTGAGAAGGATTTACAGGCATCCTTAAAAGTTTCGTATTTAATTGCAAAAAATTTAAAACCTCATACAATTGGAGAATCGCTTATTCTTCCTTCAGCAATTAAAATAACATCATTTATGCATGCAGAAAAATATAGTAATGATTTAAAAACAATAGCATTAAAAAAAGATACCGTTTCTCACCAAATTTGTGTAATATCAGACACTATAGAATACAAAATCCAGTCTTTACTATAAAAACTTGATGAAGCTACCGACATTACAAAAATGTCTCAATTCATCGTTTATCTGAGATACGTTTCTGAAGACGACACAGTAGAAAGACGACGGAAAGACAGTATTTTTTATGTTGTAATATTTGGAAAGGAAAAGCAACTGGAGAGAAAATATTTGAAATTATTGACAGACATTTTGAAACAAATAATCTTACCTAGACAATCTGTGTCGCAGTTTGTATCAATGATGCTGCAGCATTAACAGGTAATTATAAAGGACTAAGAGGGTTAATAATGAAAATTGCTCCCCATATAATATTCCATCACTGTATGACACATAGAAAAGCTCTTGTTGCAAACTGATGAAGAATTGCACATGATATTGCAGGGTTATTACTGCAATTAATTACATTAAAAGGACAAATCCTAAACAGCTGTCTCTTTTTAATGCAATGTAATTAGATAAGTTCTGTATATGAGACATTATTACCAAAGTCAGTTGGCTTTCACACAGAAAAATAGCGAGACATATTTTCGATTTGAGAAATACAGTTTACATATTTTCGGAAGAAAAGAAACATACATCAGCATGTTCATTCATTAATAATGATTAATTAGGAAAACTCAGTTACATAGTAGACATTTTCTAAAAACCTAAGCATTTTAATAATGAGCACCAATATTGAAGCTTTTAAAACTAAGCTAATACTTTGGCAAGGAGAATTGAACAAAAACAACAGAAACATGTTTTTCAGAATTTACTAAAGAAAATAATACAGATTTCTTGTTTAAAACAACATATGATAAAACTGACAGAAATTTTTTTGAAAAATTTCCAAATAAGAAATTAGGTTGGATCTGTGACCCATTTTGCCTTTGGTATTTTCAATTCCAATGTATCTCTAAATGAAAAAAACAATTAATTGATATTTTAAGTGACGGCATACTGTGTGTTCAAGTTAAGTCTCTAACTTGCCAAAAATTTCAGTTATCTATTGGAAACAAATATGCCGATTTAAAAGGAATGAAAGTAAATTATTACGTTTCTTACATAAAATTGTACAACAAACCTTTAGCTTATATTTAAAACTTCTAAAATGCTTATGTTACATTTTTCTGTTATATAAGCACTGAAAGTGGATTTCTCACTGAAATAGAAATAATTGTGCTATTGAATTAACATGGAGAACTTTTTTATTGAAATATTTTTTCTCTGTGACATTAGTTGCATCTACTACAAACTAAAGATTAAAGAACTGTTTTTAAAACATTTCGAATTCGTTGTCATATTGATCTATGAAGCACTAGATTAGTGAGTTTTTATTACATTATTGACAAATATAGTTTTTAAACAATCAAAAAATGTTCAGAGGAGATAATTATTTGTCAAATATGAATGTGTTTTCAAAGCGAAAATAAATAATAAGTGATAAAAAGAAAATTAAATTAGAACATTCACATTTCTAACTTTTCTGTTATATAAGCACTGAAAGTGGATTTCTCACTGAAATAGAAATAATTGTGCTATTGAATTAACATGGAGAACTTTTGTATTGAAATATTTTTTCTCTGTGACATTAGTTGCATCTACTACAAACTAAAGATTAAAGAACTGTTTTTAAAACATTTCGAATTCGTTGTCATATTGATCTATGAAGCACTAGATTAGTGAGTTTTTATTACATTATTGACAAATATAGTTTTTAAACAATCAAAAAATGTTCAGAGGAGATAATTATTTGTCAAATATGAATGTGTTTTCAAAGCGAAAATAAATAATAAGTGATAAAAAGAAAATTAAATTAGAACATTCACATTTCTAACTTTTCTGTTATATAAGCACTGAAAGTGGATTTCTCACTGAAATAGAAATAATTGTGCTATTGAATTAACATGGAGAACTTTTGTATTGAAATATTTTTTCTCTGTGACATTAGTTGCATCTACTACAAACTAAAGATTAAAGAACTGTTTTTAAAACATTTCGAATTCGTTGTCATATTGATCTATGAAGCACTAGATTAGTGAGTTTTTATTACATTATTGACAAATATAGTTTTTAAACAATCAAAAAATGTTCAGAGGAGATAATTATTTGTCAAATATGAATGTGTTTTCAAAGCGAAATTAAATAATAAGTGATAAAAAGAAAATTAGAACATTCACATTTCTAACAAAGTAATTTAATCTTTATAATACAATATATTTTACAATGATAACGCAAAATACAATGTGAAAGGTTATGCGAAGATTATGATAGTACCAAGAGTATTCAGCATTTCGTATAATCCTATTACCAGATAATAATGACATTAAAATAAATTTTATCTGAATGAAGTTTTCTTATACAGAAACAGTCAAATTATGCAATTACATAAACGAATGCACTTTCAGACAATATAATTAATACTGTTTACAAGTGCAAGCCAAAGTTCTGTTTATGTTAATTCTCGCCCTTCAGCGCATGCTCAAGAATTACCATCCAGGCGAAACTAGTCGATTTGTCCATGACGTCAAAATTCGAAAAGTGGGGTAGGGTTTGGAAATACGCGGCGCCGAAGGGAAGCCAAGCTTCAAGAAGAAGTATAACTCTCTCTTATGTATTTGTATATTGAAGAAGTTTTTGTGGCAAATTAATTATTAGTTTTTTATTCTACACAGCTGAATACTTCGTAAATCGTGTACGATGAAATGTGAAATCTGTTAGAACATTTAAAGTGAGCTTGAAAGTTGCTTGTTCAAACAATTTTAATCTTCGCCTAATAACTGTAGAAAAATCAGAACTCAACCCAATCCTAATGCATTGCATATGATCTAATTGTATAAATTTATAATTAAAGATGTGTGTGTACTCTAGCGGGATATCATTTACGTGTGAGGTATAATAAATCAAAGCTTGTTTATATCAAACATTAGCAACAGTAAATGTTGACATTTTTGTAAAGATAATGACATCTGTATTTGCAAGATATTAATGTTAATCTGAAGAATCCAACAACTACTTTTTATAAAATTTGATAAAAAAAAACCTTTTTAAAATCGCACAGAACGCGAATGTTATAACGTGTGTAGCAACTTATGATATTAAGGTCGTCAGCTTATAGTTCTCTACAAGCTGGGAAAAAACTTCCGAGGAGGAACGTATCGAATCATCTGGAAGACATCAATATTTTAAAGTACATCTAAATCTATTCAGAAGTGAAACCACATGTGTGAAATCATTTAAATTAAATGGTACTTTAAACAAGCTTATTCACACAGGACAGAATCTTCTCTTAACTGAGGAATGTAAAATGCCATTCACACAGAAAGATAAATTAAACAAACCTATGCATATCCATGCAGGAGAGAAGCGTCATGTGTGTGAGGTATGTAGCAAATCATTTAGACGAAATGCTGATTTTATCAAGCATATATTTATTCACACAGGAGAGAAACCTCATGTGTGTGACACATGTAACAAGTCATTTAGAAAAAAGGATCATTTAAATGACCATTTGCTTATTCACACAGGAGAGAAACCTCATGTGTGTGAAGTATGTAATAGATCATTCAGAGTAAAATATAATTTAACTGAGCATAAGCTTATCCACTCAGGAAAGAAACCACATGTGTGTAAAGTATGTAACAATTCATTCAGAGTGAAGCGTCATTTAAATGAGCATATGCTTATTCACACAGGAGAGAAATCTCATGTTTGTGAGGTGTGTAATAAGTCATTTAGAGTGAAGCGTATTTTAAAGCAGCATATGCTTATTCACAAAGGAGAGAAACCTCATGTGTGTGATATATGTAACAAATCATTCAGAGTAAAATGTGATTTAAATAAGCATATACTTACTCATGGAGGAGAGAGATCTCATGTGTGTGAGGTATGTAATAAGTCATTTACTCAGAAAGGTAGTTTAGCTGATCATATACTTATTCACACAGGAGAAAAACCTCATGTATGCGAGGTATGTAACAAATCTTTTAGAGTGAAGTATAATTTAAATGAGCATAGGCTTATTCATACAGGAGAGCGACCTCATGTGTGTGAGGTATGTAACAATGCATTTAGATTAAAGCGTCATTTGAATGAGCATATGCTTATTCACACAGGAGAGAAATATTATGCGTGTGATGTCTGTAATAAGTCATTTAGACTGAAACGTATTTTAAAGCAGCATATGTATGTTCACACAAAAGAGAAACATAACGTGCATGGTATGTGTAATGAATCAGTCTGAATAAAGTTTCATTTAAATTAGCATTTGCATACTCACAAAGGAGTGAAATCTCTTGTTTGTGAGGTATATACCAAATCATTTAGATAAAACTGCTTTAAACAAGCATATGCTTATTTACATGAGAAAGAAATTCATGAGTTGTATGTGTAAGACCCTTGAACAGAAAAACATTTTCAAGGAGACATCTAAACAGAATAGAAACCTCATGTCTTTTGAAGTATAGTTAAATAAATAAGATATATCTGTGTAGTACTGACTTACCCATCTTGTAAAAGAAATCTTATTATATGAGGTGTGTAACGTGTCATTTCATTTACATTCTTAATAAATTATTTATTTTTTTTAGGAGAGAAGAACCTCGCTTTTTGTAAAATAAATCAAAATTCATAGTAAATTATTCCTGCTTTAAAGCAATATTTTCTTATCCATGGTACTTAGCAAGAAAAGAAATGTTTAAAAACATATGCCTAGACTAACAAAACATACATTTTACAGCATTTTGTAAGAACTACAAAGATATGAATTTTTTTTTTTTTTTTTTAAGAGATTTTTACATCATGAGCACTGCAGTCTGGTAATTCTCAGGGTAAAACTCAGCAGCACGTGGCCCAATTTTTTCCGCCATATTGAATCGCGAAAAATCGCCATATCCTTGGGAGGAATTTTTTTATGGCAAGAGGGAAATCGCATCCAATGGCACTTTCTGAAAATTCCCTCTTCAGCCCATTATCAGGGGGAAAAGCTCTGCTGGGCGAAAATCGCATAAGGCAAAGTGTAGCTTTTGGCATTGAGATGGTAAACCATACACATAGAACAGATTGTTAATGATTTTTTATTGTTACGAGTAAGTAAATCTACATACCTTTTATCGTCTTAGTATTTTATATTATGATTATATATAACTCCAGCATTATTAACTTTTATACTTCTCTTTTTTCAGTGTTACCATTAATTTGAACAGTTATCCATAAAAATGGTTGTATATGTTTGAAAACGATCTTTATATAAATCCAATAATGATCACGAAAATGCGATACATATCAAACAGTTAATGTTGAAAGTTTAAAAAAATAAAATACGCATGTATTTCCACAATAATATTGCATCCTCAAAATGTATTCCAGGCTATTCAGTCATCTAGACAGGTTTATAGTTTACATTCCGGATTCCTTAATGCACATAATTTCGATTAATAAGGTTATTTTTATTCTTTTTTTCTTGTTGAAGTGCGAAAATAGTTTTCATGTAGGTTACCAAAGAAATGTAATCCTGAAATGCAGGATTTGTAACAAGCGCTTCTGTGGCTTTTCACGACATTATGCGATTGTTTAAATTTCAGAAAGAGACTAATCAAATTGAATAGGATAAAGTTATTTGAATTTGTCTGTATTTATTCCATGAAACCAGGGAATCAAGATTTGTAACAAGCGCTTCTATGGCTTTTCACGCTGTAATGCAATTGTTAAAATTTCAGAAAGATGCCAATGAAATAGAATAGAATAAGGTTAATTGAATTTGCCTGTATTTATTCCATGAAAAGTTAAATCTTAAAATATTATTTTTGTGCAATTGGAACATGGTTTCAAACAGGTAGCCCCCCGAAACAATTTTATGTGGTCGGCAAATGTATTTCAGTTATGCATTTGTTGCAAATGCAGTGATGCAAAGATTTCTATGTTTTACTTATTTGAAGTTTCAGTTTATTTTACATTCATTACTATTAAACATGAAAATGAGTAACACGTCAAGAAAATCAGTACTATTCCTTTTTGAGAACCGTAAAAAATTGCAGGAAAAATGTATGCGCGAAAGCGCCAAATCTAGCAAATGCACCCATTTAACAGCACACCAAATCTAGTGTACGTGCTGATTTCAAATTGCGTTAAGTTTAGATAGTTCTATATTTCTTAAGATGCCATTGAGATACTAGTTTAATTTTTAAATCCTTTTTTGATATCCTATGGATTTAACAATTTGGGAATTGCCCACGACAAAAAGTCTGCAATAGAATTTTTCAAAGAAGAAGCATCATTCATTATAGAAAATTATGTTTGAACAAACAACGAAATGAAATTATGCTTTAGCGATAACTTGGTAGTGAATAGCAATGCAGGAATCCATTCAGTTACGTTTAGCCTTTTTTTATATAAATTATAATAATGATCTGAAATAGTTATTTACTCTTATGCTTCCATCCGGTTATGTTTAGCCTTTTTTACATAAATTATAATAATAAAAGGGTATTATATTAAATTAACCTTTTATATAAATTTAAACAATAATCTTTAGATAGTTATTTACTATTATACTTTCTTTCTTGCTTTAGGGTTGCCACAATTATTTTTGGCAGCACTGGCATCAACAATAGTTTGGCGATTTTTTGTGGTCCTCAAAACAGAATAGTACCGAAAAATCTATAAATATAAATCTTATTCAACGATTTGAAGATACAAATTTAATTAACTTTTATTCGTTTTTTGTAAAAAAAATAAAGAAATGCTATGTTTTGGCTAATGGTTTAGATTTTTTACTGATATACTAAACTTTTAATCCACAAAATCCTCTATATGAAGAAATCAGTGAAATATGCTTGATGTAGAAAAGCAGCAGAATAATGTTTAATATTTTATATTAACATAACATTTCAGAGTCCGATTATCATTTTATTGCATTTTTAATAATTATATTTGAATATAAATTTGATTATGAGGGGTTAAAAACTGCTTTTATGATACAGCGTGTCTTTCAGTGGCTGAAGGGTAAAACTTGCACACTGGTAGTTCATCTCGAAGTCAAGCCATGGCTAACAGACTTTTCTCTCCTTAAGCAAATAGCCCGGAAGTGCTTTTGATATTCTAAATAATCCTAATCATATTTATACTTAAACATAATTAGAAAAAAGGCATTTGGTTAGATTAAACAAATGACTTCCACAAATTAAAATATATATATATATATATATATATATATTCATATTTAGAAGTACAATTAATTTATTTAGAAATTAATTCCTGTTTGACTCCCATGTATTTAAATATTAAATAGATAATTTTAAAAAATTTCATTCTAGTTAGAAATTATCTGGAAATACGAGCTATAAGTTAGAAAAAGAGTATATTTTATTCCATAAAAATAAAATCATTTTATTCTGATTAGAAGTGTGATTAATTTATTTAAGTTTAAAATTAAAAGTTTTGGTACTTTTCTATTTCGCCGGCGCAAATCTCGCCAAACAAACTTTATTGGCGACAACACACAGTATGCGCATAAAAAACATGTTAACAAATGTTAGTTCTAAGAATTTTTTATTACATTTTAATATCATTTAAAATTTTTAAAAATCCAATAAATAAAGACATTAAATTTGTAAAAAGACATTAGTTTAAGAATTTATTATGCTTTCATGGTTCAACATCTTGATTCGCCGATTCATATCACGTGACCCCAAGTGATCTCATCTCATGTAAACTATGCTACAAAAATCTAATTATCTCAGTAATTATCTACATTAATTCCAAGTTAATTCGTAATTTGGAATACAAGTTTAAATGCAAGAATTATTTCAATTTGTACAAATAGCTTACTCAGAAATTATGTAAAACCGCAGTGCTTTACTTCGCTAGCGTATTCTCGTTAGAATTGATGAATTTAACCCTTGACTTCGTCTTTTCTATATTTTCGCCTTCCGGTGAGTGGTGTGATTGCATTTTAATTGACTTAATTACCGTGAATAGCCTTAGGGCATAAAATTTTACTATCTGGTAAAAATTCTATGTAATTGTATGCCATTATTGAAAGACCAATCAATCTGACAAGAAATGGCTGCGACTTGTTTTGAAAATGAGGCATAAAAGGTTATCAGCAAGGATATTAATTTTGGCATCAGTTGTACCATTATTGACGGCTTTGTCGCCTGCGCCGGTAAAATGGAAAAGTACCAAAATTTTTAATTAATTATATGTAAATACACATGGGATAATATGAGCCATAAGTAAGGAAAAGGAGCATATTTTGTAATTTTCTTGTATAAAAATAAAATTATCTTATTCTAATTACAGCTGTAATTAATTTATTTAGAAAATAATTAAACAGCAAATTTAAAACGTCTACTGACAAAGTCATATGATCATCAGCACAAAGATTTATCTGTAAAGTCACGAAACCCAACGCAAAGTATCTATCTGCATATAGAGAGAAAATATCCCTTTCATACCCCTTTCCCTATCTTAGTTAACATCTGGGCTAGCAACCTAAACACTCCTCCCACTGTTTGGCACTTATCCCCCAAATTAGCGAACATGATTTCAGGAACTTTGCCAAGTGCGGGTTATCTGAGTATCCCCCACCTTAGAACTTAACCTCTCACATAAACTACCATTTCAATGCTAGACATTCCCAAAAGCCAGATATCACAAAGTCCGTGTTATGTCCACAGTAAGTTAGGTTTCAAACATCAGTTTCGGACTAGGCTAACATTTTCACAATTGCAGTAATCAGTTTGACTTGTGCAAAACCAGAGCTTCTCAAACAAATAAGGTTCCCCCCTCCCTCTTCTCGGACTCCTAGCAAAATGTTTTAAATATATGTATGCATAGTAGTAACTATTCATTTTTTTACATCCTTATTGTTCAGTGTTAATCTCTTGTAAGGTGAATGTTTTACCTTCTAACAGATTAGGCTTTATGTATAGCTAATGTGTGACCACTTTGAAACACTTATACAGTACAAAGTCCGTAATCCGGACGTCCATTATCCGGAATGATCTATAATCCGGACCTCAAAGCCACAAACTTTTTTTCTGTATGCTTTACTTATGCACGTAATACGTTTAATGTTACGCATGCACGTTTAGCACAAAAAACGAAACAACTTGCATTGAAAGAAATGTTTAATAAAGTAAACAAATATTAAGCTCTTTTTTTTTTGTAAATTTTAATACCCTTTAGATCATAATTTCTCTTCATGCACATAATGCGTTCACACATGCATGTTTAATGTTACGCATGCGCGTTTAATGTTTACGCATGTTTACCACAAAAAAGCGAAACGAACAACTTACATTGAAAGAAGTGTTTAATAAAGTAAACAAATAAATATTAAGCTTTTTTTTTTTTGTAAATTTTGATACCCTTTAGATCATAATTGCTCTTTATTTCATAAATTACGGTTTAATATTTTTAATTGTATAAATTCTGCATGCCATCTTACCAGATTTAAATTGATGATATATAATCCGGAATCACCGAAGTCCGGATTACGGACTTTGTACTGTAGTTCTCAAATTTTGAAGCAATGCTAAATATTTAATCACAGTATGCATGATGTAAATTATAAGTGTTTTGGTAATCTTCTATTATCAGAATCAGATTCAGAAATGTATATGTGTATGTATACACACACATATATATGCACATACTTGTCTGTCTACGAGAAGAACATCTCCCGCCACAGTGTCTGGCGGGTGACAGTCGCTATAGCAACAGAGCTAGTATATTTCAAATAGGGGCGAACCAGGGGTTGCCAATTCATCTTTAAATAAATACGCCAAGATGACAAACTGGAAAGTAAATCTTCAAGACACCCCTACGTAAAATGGGTCAAGGCTCGTTTCTATGCCAACAGACAGCTGCAGACTAACTGGCAAGAGCTATTCGTATGATAGACAGACTGTACATGCACATGTGCATACTAACATTTCTGAGTCCGTTGCCGATAACCGTGTTTTGTGTTAAACTTGGTTCTTTCTGATTTTGATACAGATACAGCAACAGCTCTGTGATTAATCACAGAGATTCGTTTCTCATCTTGCATGGCAGAATGTACTACGTACTTGCAATATTGAAGGTATGTGAAGTCTAACTACAAAATAAAACACATCAATATGTCACATTTACAAAAACAAGAACAAGAATGCCAATACTAGTATTAAGAAGAAAAAGAGGCTATCTCAAATGCAAGTAGTAATTTTTCTATGTATCTATATCGTAGGTGAATTCCATATATGTAAAGTTTACAAAGAAATGTCTTGAAAAATGAATTTTTGACAAAGCATTTTTCTCATGCACATAAGAGACCCATGTGTGTATTTATTCAAGAATTGTTGTGTTTTCTATCCACTGACAGAGAAAACATGGTTTTTAATTTACAATGGCACGCATTTGTTTTATAAAGATCAAAGCTTGTGCACCAAAAAAGAATCTCAAATTTAGCTTTGTTAGTATGCATTTGTGAAAAATAACATTATGAGAATTAAAAGTTTTAAAACTTTTTGAGTAATAGATGAATCTGTGTAAATAGTTTCCATAATAATGCAACATTGGTAATAAATAGAAACTATCTAGATGCAACACATTATTGTCGTTGTGGGAATTTCAATTCAAGAGACGTCCTATTTTGTAGTTACGACAAACCAATATTTATGTAAATTATGGAAATAATTCAGTCATTTACTACATCATTTTCGAAGTTTATTTTATGAAATTCACTGAAATTATATTGCATTTATTCCAGGCAGCTTGTGTTATTTCATAAATCTTGATATCTGTTCTTTTTTTCAGGCAAATGTTTTTTATAAATTATTTACAGTTTCAAATGGCAAATAGATAGAAATATTAAAATTATCATTACATTTAGTTATAAGCATTTTTTTAAAATATGAATGCATACTTTACTTTGATATGAAAAGATTATTGTGGTCTAAAGTACATTTTTGATGTACGGTCTAAGTTTTATGAGTACCATTTAATATAAGTTCTTAAAAGTTAATTTAGAATGAAGTCATTTAGGTTTAAAACTAAATAAAACATGTATGGCATATGTTTTAAAAATCTACATGAAAAATAACGTTATAAGGTATTTCTCCTGCCTTCTTAACATGACTTCATAGTGTAGTAGTCTGCACACTGGGCACGTATTCCAGAGGTCCCAGGTTCGATTCCTAATGAGAGCATTGTTGATTTTTCATCTTTCCTGCTCCAATTAACCTAATGTCTCTACAAGGTTGCTGTTTTGCCTAATTTTAAGTTTTACACTGGTGTGTTTTTCTCCTCTTTTAAGAATTCTTAGTTTGCTTATTGTATCCTTTTAATACTTAGTATATCAAGTAAATCTCTAACTGTTAACTTTTTAACAATTCTTGCACACAGATTTTAAATTTCAGTTTTTACTCACACTTAGTACACTTTTCATAATATTTTGGGTGTATTATAACTAAAAAGCATAATCAAAACAAGACTGTTTTAGCATGCTGTACATCTTTATGTGCATACATTAACCCTGTCAGCGTTATGGATGTAAAATTCCATATAGAAGGGCAGCTTCATTGTTCATTAAACATGAAAATTTCAGCCCGTATCCAATTTTGAGATGGATGTATATTGGAAGAAAAAAACATGGAGGTACAAAGTGAGAGATTCATTCTTTAATTATAAGCAAAAAAAAATACCATTTATTTATGACATTTTGAGGAACTTCAAAATTTCAGGTCTAAGCCCATAATGCTTGCAGGGTTAAGGTAGTTGTTTGGATCCAAATGTTAATAATGAATATTTGTTGACATCTTTAATGCTAAATTACATTCCATTACGGAATAAGACAAAATTTATTTTAAATATTTCATCTGTCATATTTCATAAGTAATTAGAGAGTGTACTTCATCATATGCTCTAAATAATAGGCTTTATTATAAAATAATCTTTCCTTCAGAAATATTTCTGCTTTTAATCTACTTACTTTCTACTTTACATAAGTAATTAGAGAGTATTCTTTATCATATGCTCTAAATAAGTAGTCTTGATTATGCAATAATCTTTCCTTCAGAAATATTTCTACTTTTAATAATCAAAATAGTACATTTGAATGAGTATCCAAAAACATATTTGCAGAATTATACATATATAAATAAATATGTAATAGAATACAAAAAAGCTGAAGTTTTACATTTCATTATTTTAATGGTGCTTAATGATAATACTAAATGACCAATAATATTAGGAAACATCTACCAGATAAGTTGCTTAAGTACAAATATACAAAATACATGTCATAATTTTTTTTTTGTTTAATTGACAAGAAGAAACTAGTTACAGAATTATAGGTAATTCAAGTATTAATTCTGTAATTAATTGCTTATGTTAGTTATATGCAATAATAAAAAAAAAAAAGAGAATTGGTGTAGTGTGAAACGGTAACTTCCAAATAAATGTGTTTACTATATCATAATTATTACATATAAAAAAATAAATACATACAGATATGTATGAGTATCAAATATTGATTTTAATATTTAATTATGTACTTTGGTCTGCCACATAAAATTATTTGCATGAATATACATGGTACATTATTTATACTGTATTGTGTTCTTAAAAAGCATCCAAAGGCAAAAAGCAAATTTTTTCTCTGATATTTTCCTATTTTTGATAAGTATAGTGACATCTGTCATTAATAAAAATTCAAGTTCCTAAATATATTTTGTTTATTGTTGGCAGATAATGTGAACGAATAAAAAATGACAAAAATTTGTCTCAAATGACATGAGGAAAATTATTTCAGTGAGGGTATGTTGCAAGCAAAAATAGGTATAAACTGTGATTTCTAAAGGAACAAAATATAGTACATACAGGTACAAATAAGAAATGCATGCCAAACATCAAACAAGTTGCTTATTGTGAGATATATCAGCAACATACTATAACATAATAAAAATGAAAGAGGTACACTTTGCACGAAAAAAAAGAGGGGGACATTCTATATCTCCCGTTCTATTGGCCCAATTGACGAAATTTAATGTGCATTTTTGATTTTTCATGCCTCCAAAGCACGACTTGGGATATACAATACAAAGTCCGTAATCTGGACGCCCATTATCCGGACTTCAAAGGCCACAAACATTTTTTGTATGCTTTACGCATGTGCGTAAAGAAAGCGCACATACATTACGCGCATTATGCAAGCGCGTAAAAAAAGGTTTAATAAAATAAACAAATAAATAAGCTTTTTTTTTTCTAAAATTTGATACCCTTTAGATCATAATAGGCCTTTATTTCATAAATTACGGTTTCATATTTTTAATTGTATAATTTCTGCATGCCATCTTATTAGATTTAAATTGATGATCTATAATTCGGAAAAAACCCTTATCCGGAATCGCCGGATTACGGACTTTGTACGGTATATTAAATTTACATCTAGCATTGTTCTAACACACGTATTTTGATGCAAAATTGGACTTTTTCTGAAATGACATACATTTTTTTTTTTTCCATATTTCGATTCTGCGACTCAAACTTTGTAAAATCTGCTTGGGTGGTTTTTAAAAAATTAGTTCTCAAAATCTGAGCTCCTCAATGCTAATTCAATCTGGTATATATTTATTAATCTCTCTCTCTTTTTTACTTCCTTGTACGAAGTAAAAAGGAAGTATTGTAATCGCGAAAAGTTTCAGGCAGCATATTTCAACGAAAATATCCATTTTGACCGCTATCGAATGCAATTTAACGATGTTTTTGCGTGATATCTGTACTTAAGGATAGAATAAGACTCTTTTCCTCCAAAAAAATTATAAAACTGCTTTAAAATGAATTCTGAAGAGAATTTTTCGTGGCGTCTGTACGAACGTACGTATCTCGCATAACTCAAAAACGAGTAGCCTCTGAGCGTTGAAATTTTGTATATAGGACTGCTATAACATGTAGATGTGCACCTCGTATTTTGGTTGCAATCGGCCGCACCAAACCTATATAAATATATTTATATATATATCCACTCTGTTACCCGGCTCAGTAATCTCAGTTTCTTTACTCTTATATGTTTGTAAATTGTACATTTTTTGCTTTAAAAATGATTGAATTATATTGTTTTTATCTTCTGGTTAAGGTTTTTATGCCTTTAGTAAATCTGTGTGCAATATTTTTAGAATTATCAACAATTTTAAAGTTGTTTAAGTGCCGCTAAGCCTTTTCTTTTGACTGCGGCCATTGATTGTTTACATTTGAAACAGCACACTAGTGGATTTGTTGCCAATCTAGAGTAACTTAGCTTCGCAACAACAAAGATAACGCCTTCATTTATTATTGCCAATTAAATGATGCTTAATCCTTTCTGGAATATCTATATTAAAATTTACTTCGTAATTTTTAATATAGATATTTTGAGTTTTTATGTATTTTTGCCTTCTCACGAAGTGAGAACTGAATTAATTGAATGAGAAATACTCAATCGTATGTGAAAAACTGTTTCTTTTTTGTTTTGTTTGCTTAATATCTTTTATAGATCATTCTAGCTTTATTATAGTATTTGAATAGAACATGTGGCAACGATTAGATATTCTTTAAATGATATAAATTTTGTGCATTATGAGCTATAATATGAACGAAATATAATACTGTTAAGTGAATCTAGCGCCAGAATGTCGCTATGGTAAACAAATACTGAGTGAATTTTAAAGAATGCATTTATTCTATTGTGGTTTATGCGCTGTCGGCGAAGTAGATTTAATTCAATGATTAATAATTTAATTCAATAATTTAAATGAAATGCAAGAAAAAATGCGTATAAGTTAATATTCCGTACAAGGAAGTCATGTGGTGTACACATCAGATTTTTTTTTTTTTATTAAACTTACTTGATTCTTTCTTTCACAGTTTAAGATTTAGCTTCAATCCAAACAAAATTTGCAGTTATTATCTAATTTATTTGTATTAATATAAAGTTTGTTATTAATTTTTATAAATGTTTTAATTATGACGGGGTAAAATTTTTAGAATCACTATGAAGTAAATGTACTTTTAAGTATACCTGAAAACAGAGCTCTTTACGCAAAATTTTCCAAGATGGACAACAATTAATATCCGCGATTCAATTCACCTATAGATGGCGCTTTTATACATTAGTATGGCGGATAAAACTCGGTATTTTGATTTGTGATCTGACTTCGTACATTCAAAAATGGAGTTACTTAGCTCTTCCGAAATGTTTGATTTTGTTCAAGGAGGCGTAAATTCTCGCTGTATTACTGAAGTAGAGAGCATTTTAAAAAGCTGATCATTTGGTAATGCACGGAATTTTACTTGAAATCCAATGTACAAGTTTTGGCTTTTTATTTAAGAATAAGTTCTATAGCGTCCTGATCGCATGAAATCGAAGGACATTTAATTGTTCAAAAAGGACAAATAAAAATTTTAAAAAAAAATTCTTGTTTATGTAAAGGAGGAACTGCTGGCTGTTGTAGGAAATTGTTTCGCTGTTTTATTGTATTGTGACAGGTAGCTGATTTTAACGTTCACTGATTGTAAACAAATGATTTCATATGTGTTTTACTTGGGATTTCTAGAAAATCTGTGCAGTCAAAAGTGTCTTTTCTTCCCCATAAAAATGATATTGAATCATTATATGTATACTAAAAATATATTGATCTATTATATGCATCTATTGTATTTATTATACACATGATAGCACTAATCATCAAATGCAATTTTGAGAATATCAACAAGCAAAGCACTTAAAAATGAAAAAAAGACACTTGTTATAGAACAATTAATATTCTGTATGTATTATAGAAAATACATGCAATGAATAATACCATGACCAAACATTTCAAAAGAAAAAAAAAAGTAGATTAAGTATTACCTACCTCAGTACTTAAGAAAGCAATTGTAGCATATAACATGCAGTTAACTTTTGATTACATGATATTACAAGCATTTTCTTTAGTTTTGTCCTACAAGTGGTTTAAACAACTCAATACTGGTAGTTTAATCTCAGCTCAAATCCTGGTGAACAAGCTGGCTGTGCAGTTTTTATTTTTTTGCATGTGTTTTGTGAATACGAACCAGTTTTCCCTATAAAGTTCTTCATAAAAGCATTCTTCTTCAGGCTGATAACCACTGTGCTTAGCCATATTCAAATAGCCTAATCTAACCTTACCTTTTCTTTAGATTCTATATTCACATGTTATATCTTTATCTGTTAAGATTTGTTCATAACAGGATCACCAGGCTTCTACCAATCTGGCAGGAGCATACTCAAAACATGTCAAAACCATGTGATTTATAACAAAATCAATCATGTTGTCCTTGCAAACCTTTATAAATGTTCCAAATTTTCTTAATAATCTTATTATTTAGAAATGTGTTTATTGTTGTTTTTATATGAACAAAAGCATTTAAATATAGCAATTTTAAAAATAATGGAAGTCTTCTTTTAATCAGTTTTGCTTTTCTAATGCTGTTTTTAATTAATAACTTTATATCTGAGCCAAAAATTCAAGAATAAGTCTATTAAAAAGGTCCGTGTGATAAGTCTATTAATTAATTACATTGTATGAACTTCAACATCTTTGAATATGAAACACCGAACTAACACTTTGAATATGAAACATTCTATATGAAAACACCGAGTCCATTCCAATCTAATAGAAGAATAAATTATACTTACGAATTCACAGTACAAGCTTCTCTGTATTATATTACACAAAGATTAGAAACCAAGTCTCCACAAGGGAAATCTTACACTGATATGATGGTCTTGTATTGAAACAGAATTGTAGCAACATAGATGATATGAATTACATTATGCCAAAGAATTATTTCATCTTAAATAAATTATAGCATTTAGTTTAACCAAAGACTCACAAAACAAAATTTCAGATTTGGGTTAATCTTTGGATTATGGTAACTTGGCGATTTTTTGGCTAAAATTTGGCGACCAACCCTGCTAGTTTTTGTTCGGACGCCATTTTGTTTTCAAGAAGTAAAGGCATGTTTTTTTTTTAACTCAACATTTCCAACAATCTTCTAGCCGAATTACGCTTATGCTAGAACGTTTATGAAATAAAAGTGCTTAATCATGACGAAGATTAGGTGCGAAATTGAGACAAAGGGCAGAATCGCCCACTGCTTGCCGCGTTTTTACGAATTGCACATACGCGGTATCATCCATGTTGTGTCGACCTATTTTCACTTAAAAAAACATCCTAGAATTGCACAAAAATGGCATTGTGCACACTCTTGACTGTAACCATATTCCAAAGATTAGCCCAGATTTGCTGTAAAATTGGTGTCATGTTTTTCCCTATGCTATAATAACTCCACACATTATCTACATATTTTCTTGTCAGTCAAGAATATTGATGGAAATATAGTCCTTTCAAAAATTATTGTAACAGATATTTTAGTTACATGATCAACAGAAACTATAGAGATATAGCATATAAAAAAACCTTGAAAAATTATTTGTGGAAATTTGGGAGGAACAGATGCTATTTATTTGGTTAGATAATCAACAGATAAAAGTGGTTTATTAAGGATTTCTCAGTGTTATTTGAAACCACCGAGAATTTATGAGTACGTTTTGATATCATGCTTATCCATTATTGGGGCTAATGTACATTGTTATCAGTTTTTGTTAGCCAAAAGTAGGTCGAAAGTAGAGTAAAAATATTAGGAGTTTGACGATAATCATCAGTATACCATAATGTATTTGCATAGAAATATAATACCCAACAGCCAAAAATAAATTAAACTCATCAAATGAATTTTAGTATGCCATAATGGTTTCATGGGAAAATATAACATACCTCTTAAACAACTACAATCATTATACAGTCAAAAGTCGTTAATCCGGACTCGCCGGGACTTCGGCGATTCCGGATTATCGATTTTTCCGGATTATAGATCATCAGTTTAAATCTCGTAATATGGCATGCAGAAATTCTAAAATTAAAAATATGAAACCGTAATTTATGAAATAAAGAACAATTATGATCTAAAGGGTATCAAAATTTACAAAAAAAAGCTTAATATTTATTTGTTTAATTTATTAAACATTTCTTTCAATGTAAGTTGTTTAAGTTGCTTCGTTTTATGTGATCATACTTTCTCTTTAATTCTATAAACAGACATAATTTCTTGTTCAGTTACAAAGTTCCGCTGTTCAAGTCCCGTTAATTGCTGTGCCGAGAATACCGATTAATAACTTGTCAATCGAAATTTTTTCGTTTTCACTAACCTCTCTGTCACATTCTTCATGTCTTTATCCATTTTTTGCAGCAATTCCACTTTTTGTTTGTTGGACATCGAAACATACTTTCGTTTTGTAGATCCTTTGGAAGTTCCAGCATCGGAAATTCTATTTGTCATATTTGACATAATCGAAAGTTCAAGTTTACTTTTATAAAATTGCTCTTACAGTCTGCAAAAAATAATAAGTGGGATCCAATTCGAAGATTAAGGAACAATGCAATCATTAACATTAACTGAAATAGATAATTAGATAATTTTAGCTTACACCGTCCGTTATACATTAAACGCGCAGGCGAAAACATATTCTGCACTTGCGCACACGCATATGCGCAGTAGTCAAGGTCTAACGCGCACGCGCAAAACGCATTCGATATGTCAAAGTTTACTTTTATAAAATTGCTCTTACAGTCTGCAAAAAATAATAAGCGGGATCCAATTCGAAGATTAAGGAACAACGCAATCATTAACATTAAATGAAATAGATAATTTTAGCTTACACCGTCCGTTATACATTAAACGCGCAGGCGAAAACGTATTCTGCACTTGCGCACACGCATATGCGCAGTAGTCAAAGTCATACGCGCACGCGTAAAACGCCTGTGCGCATGTGCCAACGCGGCGCATGCGCAGAAAGTTTTTAGCTTTGAGGTCCGGATTATAGATCATTCCGGATTATGGGTGTCCGAATTAACGACTTTTGACTGTGTACAACAGCCATTTCATTATAAAAAAGGCATAAATTATATTAATCAGATAAAATTTTTTGTAAGAGCTTCACTATATGGTTATAATTCTTAAGCAAACAAGAAGCCATTTCCAGTACCATAATATAATTTTCATAAGAACTATCCCATTCCATCGCAGAATATTAAAAGCGTTTTGGTAGAAACAAGAAATTTTATGGTAATTTTCCAACCATATTCTAATATTCAGATTGTAGATTTAAAAATTTTATCATTTAAAAAGTACAATTTCATAGAATGCAAATTTTGGTACTTTTCCGTTTCGCCAGCGCAAATCTCGCCAAGCAGACTTTATTAGCGACAACACACAGTATACACATAAAAATATAGACAAATATTAATTCTAAGAATTTTTTATTTTAAAGGTATAAACATTTAAATGTCATTTAAAATTTTGTAAAAAAGCCAATAAATTTTCAAAAAGACATTAATTTAAGAATTTACTATGCTTTCATGGTAAAACATCCTGATTCGCCGGTTCACATCACGTGACCCCAAGTGATCTCATTTCACGTAAAGTACACTACAAAAATCCAATTCTCTCAGTAATTATCTACATTAATTTCAAGTTAAATCTTAATTTGGAATACAAGTTTAAATGCAAGAATTATTTCAGTTTGCACGATTTCAATAGCTTAATCAGAAATTATGTAAAACCACAGTGCTTTACTTAGCTAGTGCATACTGATTAGAATTAATGAATTTAACCTTTGACTTTGCCTTTTCTATGTTTTTGCCATCGGGTGAGCGGTATGATAGCATCCTAATTCACATAATTACAGCCAGCGAAGACCACCAGCGGCCGAGTGGTAACGCCGCTGAACACTGGTAGTTCGGTCCGAGGTTCGAATCCTGCAAACAGGGTGGCTGCATGGGTGTTTTCGTGGTTTTCCCCATGTGTAACTTGTATACGAGCCAGTTTCCCTTATAAAGTCCTCCACAAAGGCATCCCTCCCTTAAGGCATATAGTCTCCAATTAAGTTCTTAGAATGATGATCTTCATTTTTTGGAGATAAAATGTTTGTCATTTTTTGATTATTAATTTCTTAAAAATAAAGTTTCACTACATTTAAAAAATATTTTATATAATTTTGTTACAAATAGATTATAGATCTTATTATTAAAGTCTCATTCAGAAAGTTTACTTTTAATTAATGGATAGAGCCCTAATTCAATGAAAATCATAAGTGTACGAACACTTTGGGAACCACTGTAGTTCTATTAGCAACTCGAAATATATATTGTGATATATTCTAAAAGCAAAATCATGTAAAACATAATGATATGAATTAAATGTATATAACAAATATATAAAGCTCTATAATGAATAATCATAACCGTATAATAAATGTGAACACATATCACAGTATATAACACTGCTGTGAAATGAAAAATATTTCATTAGAAATTTACCTTTTATATATATTTGATAACAAAATGTTATGAAAACAGGTTATACAACTTAAGAAACAAGTTATATGAAATGCCTGTTAAGTTACTGCAATATCATGACACCGTAAATAAGCATATCATAAGACATATTACCAAGATAAATATAATTTGTTCCTTCTTTTACATCAATAATAAGTTTTTCTTTAAAAATTTTAGCACTATATGCCAAAACAAATTTATTATCGGTGCCTTTGATGCAAGGTCACACGACGATAAACTTGATTTAGCAAATTTCTGAAAACATTAAAATCAAAAGTGTTAAATTACAGCAACATCTATTAAACTATTTTTTTAAGAACTGCCTGGTAAATTTTAACTTTTATATAAAAACTGAATTAAATTACAAATAAGTGACTAAGCTTGTACAGTATTCATGTTCATACATTGGAAATAAATTGCACTTAAATGAAAGTGCTGGAAATATAGTCTGCATGATGCATAAAATATGATCAAATCTATTTGTTAAATATTTGAATAAATGCTTACTTTCAGGGATGTAGCTAGAGAGGGACAGTTTTATATATCACTAGCAGGCAAGCCCGCTACATGAGGGAAGGGATGCTTTCGTGGAGCGCCCACTTTATTCACGTTAGGTCACTTCATTTACATATGCAATCACAAGATATACGCTAGCTTGCATGATTGCTAGCGGGTAAGCCCACCATTTGAGCGGCCTGAAGCCTGCTTTCATTGGTCTTTATTCGAAAGTTGGACCGAACTACCAGTGAAGCCCGCTTTCATTCGACGGGATTTAAAATTTGGAGCAAACTACCAGTGTTCAGCAATTTTTTTCCTGGGCTAAGCCCGCTGTATTCACATATGCATCCACAATTTCTGGACAGTACGCTGGGATTCGAAAGTTGGACCGAACTACCAGTATTCAGCGATTTTACCCGGGCTGCACCCGCTTTATTGACGTTACGCATTCACAAGATATTGCCAACATGTTACACATGCGGAAAATCACGAAAACACCTATGCAGTCAGCCCGCTTGCTGGGATTCGAAAATGGACCGAACTACCAGAGTTAGCGCTTTATTCACATATGCATACAGAAGATACTGCTTAAACGATACACGTGTAAAATCAAGAAAACACCCATGGAGCCAGCCCGTTCGCCAGGATCGAAAGTTGGACCGAACTACCAGTGTTCATCAGTTTTGCACGAATATGCATCCAGAAGACACTGCATACACGATACACATGCAGATTTTTATATATCATTCTAAAAAATAAGATTGATTTGCAACATTTTGTATAAATAAAGATATTTTTACCAAAGAATTAATATTATTTTCAGACTTTTTACTGACGCACTAAATGTAGAAGCTGGACAATTTGAATATTTCAACTAGCCTCTTCATTTAATGATTTAATGTATTTTTACTCCTCCAAAATATTTTAATGACAAATTTATTCATTCATTTACAATGTTTATCAGATAATATCAAATCAATATGTATATCTGGTGTCACCAAAGGTTTTATTATCTTTAGCATTTTTTATATATACTATAATTTTCTTAGTAAAAGTGCTGTATGCAAACAATTACATACTGACAATGAAAATTTTGAGATTGTGCCAGTAAGAAAAAAAAAAAAAAAAATCGCTAAAATTTTCTTAGCATTGATTAGGCATCCAATATGCATATATTTTCGATGAGGCTTATAGTTACAGATATCAACACTGCATAGAATGGACACCAATTCTAGTTACGAACATATAAGCAACACGATAAAATCAAATTTTTATAATGACAAGAGGTAAGAGAATTAATGCATATTTGCCCCAGAAATACAATTAAGATAGAATATGTTTGAGATAATAAATATGATTGCATCTTTAAATAACTATGAAAAATCTTGTTTCTTGCAACTAAAAGGCTGTGTATTCATGTATTATTCTTATTCTACTAAATAAAAGCTTGTTATAAATAAACCAGGAATACATAAACAATCTAATAAATTACTGAACTGATCCAAATCCACTGTCCTTGCTTTTATTTGCTAACCTGTATATCTGTATAGACATGTCTGTGTACGCTGTTTAATTTACTCCAAAGTTATTTAGTTATATGCCATCATATTTTGAATAATGGCTGAGAAATGAAATTAACTTAAAAGTCTCTCCCCTATCAATATTTATCACTGAACAAATACTTAGGTGTTTTACATTACAAAACAACAGATTTTCTCGAAAAAGATACATGTGGCCGTTTGATACTTCAAGTGAGAAAAAATACTTTCATCATTAGCTAATTTTCACCATGGATAAATTTTTTTAAGCTACTTTAAAAACTTTTTATTACTAATACTTACTTCAAAACAAACACTGCTATAAAAGATAAGAAAAAACATTTAACTGTGCTCAGCGAGTAACAATGGTATGTATATCATTTTATAAGAAATTGTTTGGTGCATGCTATTCTATAGTGGAAAAGATTTGATATCTGTAATACTTTTTATACTATTACTCATACTAGATCATCATACCTATTTTCTGAACTGGAAATTTTTTATGCTAACTATCCTGAACCACTGTAAACAGTTCTAAATAGTTTAACAGGAAATGACTCACACACAGAAATTTCAACATTACTAGAATATGAAATTCAAAGTTCATCATTAACGTTAAAATAATTAACTTTTACTTTTATATGTGTCATTCTATAAATTTTCATTTAAATCACTGCTAACATAAACTGAAACACAATTTAAATTTCTGCAGGTAAAATATGCATGAAAGCATAATTGTATATGTATATGTATGTTAATAATATTTAAGAGATTAATGAGCTATAATGATTTATACTTCAATACACTAATATGCATGTTTACTTTCGAAGAATACACATACACGTTTATATGTATGATACACGAGAAAGAAATTTTGCATATATAAAGAAAACTTTTCTTACGAGAAAAAATGTAATCCGTTTTTGGTTGATCTTTACATTATGGTAACCTGGCGATTTTTTGGCGAAAATATGCATGAAAGCATAATTGTATATGTATATGTATATTAATAATATAATAATAATTAATAATATAATTGTATATGTATATTAATAGCTATAATGATTTATACTTCAATACACTAATATGCATGTTTACTTTCGAAGAATACACATACACGTTTATATGTATGATACACGAGAAAGAAATTTTGCATATATAAAGAAAACTTTTCTTACGAGAAAAAATGTAATCCCAGTTTTTTTTTTTTTTTAAATGCTTAGAACGCACGTTCATATAATGTCCCACTTTCTTTCCAATTCGAAACACGCGAATCCACCCTCTTCGTTTTGCTATCTCGTTCGATATTTTTCGAACCAAGAATGCGATTGAAGCATAACTCAGGTTCCTTGCAAGCTCGTGATTTACACTGATGTACACAACAAAACATGCGGTCTGTACTTCTTTCTAAGTTATACATATGCCCACAACAATAAAAAATAAAACGTTTAATTACTTTTCGATCACAACACGCTTCACAAACTAGGTAGCATTGTCAAACGTAAATACCGAGCTTTAATGTTTCCACCTTTTAGCCACTAGATGGCGCATCAGAGCGCTGGAACCGCGGATAGTGGCGTGCATGTTCCTAAAACGTACTCGCCGTACCCCCTGCTGTGACAATGCTGAATCACTATTGGCTGACCGACTTGCTACGTAAAAAACGACACTTGTTTGGTCACGTGACAAGCCGATTGCATGGATTCTGAAGTGTTGTGAAAGTGTAATTTGTAGTTTGCTGTATAAGACGTAATAAATTTTGTATGCATATACATTTCTGAATTAATAATAAACCACTAAAAGGTACAGCTGGTAAAGAATATATATAGAACACAAACCTCTTCAGACATAACGCTTGAAGTATTTTATTTGGACGGCATAAGATATGTTTACTAGGAAGACAAATTTCGGCGAACAAAATATATAATTATGCAAAATTTCGTTACCGGAGCATAAAAGTATCTATTATTGTACTTTAGATTTTCAAATATCAGAGGTTGTGATATAATGTAAGAGAATTATGATTTAACATTAGAGATTAAATTTTGAGGGAGTTGGAGCTTGGCATGAAGGGATTTTTTATTTATTTTATAATAAATCAAGATTGGTTTTGTATTTTTGAAAATTTTTGGCAGAAGAACAGTTTAATCTTTTAATATTTCATTGGTATGTTAATATTTCTGGAACTAAAATTAAAAAATGGAGGACTGTTAATATTTGCAGTAATAACCGATATTCTAAAAAAGAATATTGTTTTCGATTATTTAAAAATATAGAGCAACTTCTGATGATGTCTGTCTTTTAAAAAGGTACAAAAAGGCAAACTAGAACACTACTTTATCATTGTCACAAGTAATGTATCAAAAACATTGTTTCAGTTTTGGATGTGGGTATTCAGTTGCATACTAATTTATGTGAATCACAGGAAAAAAATAAGCATTCAAAAACTTGGAAACAGTCATTATGGTATTTCTAGGCAAAGTTTGGCATGGTGAATTAATAATTTCAAAAAGTTGTGTAGTGGATTTGTCATTCGGAAAGCACTTTGCAAGGTTGGAATGTGTTCAGAATATCATGGTATGCCTTGAATAATAAGAAGAAATGCTTAGCAGCAAGGGTCAGAATTCAATAGAGCCAGTATTGTTGCCTATAGAGTGTGTGTATTATCGTTCTGTGATATCGCCCGTTGCACTAGTCAACATCCAACCACTGTTAAGCGAATATGGCATGTGTAGGATATGTGTAAGATATGGATGGCTAAGCGAATATGGCTGAGGATTATCCTGAACGTCATGCAGGATCTCATTGCCGTCCCATGATTAATACCCGAAAGGACAAGCATATTGTGAGGTCAGCCCTCCAAATTTACAACCACATCACAGACCATTAGTCAGAAAATGGGCATATTTGCAGCATGCCCAGTATCTGCTCATACGGTGTGTCAACGTTTGCATCAGCATGGACTATCAGCACAGTGTCCATTACATTAGCTTTCCTTGACAATGCAGCACAGATAGAGATGGCTACTGTGTTGTGTCCAACAACAAAGCTGGATATAGGAGGGGTACAATGTCGTCTTTTCAGATGAGTCCCGTTTCTGTGTGCATTATTCTGATGGTCGTATAAGTGTCTAGAAGCTCCAAGGAGACTGCACATTGCCTGGTTGCATTCAGTATTGGCATAGGAACCCTAATGTGATGGTATAGGCAGCCACTGAGCACATGGCACACACATCTTTAGTTTGGATCGATGGTAATTTGAATGCCAGATCGGTACATTTGTGACATCTTACATTCAGGGGTTGTGCCCTATCTTTGAGGCCTGCCAAATGCAATCTTCCAACAGGATAATTCAAGACCACGTGTTGCACATTGTGTTCTGACCTTCCTCGGTATGCAGTGTATTTGATTGCTGCCCTGGCCTGTACGGTCTCCAGATCTGTCACCCATTGAAAATACCTGCTCATGGTTTGCTGAGGACTGGCCTAGCAACCCTCTCCATCTAATACAATTGATGAAGTGTGGCATAGACTTGAATCAGAATGGAATGAGATGCCGATTTCTGTCATTCAAGTGAAATTCTACTCAGTGCCTAACTGGATAAGGGCCGTTTTAGCTGCCAGGTAGAGCAGTTGTTTCGACTGATTTCGCACCCTTGTAAACCCCCAAGCTGCTTACAAATTTAATCATTTTGTCTTCATGCCATACTATTTATGCACAACAAATATTTTTTTTATTTGCTTTCCTTTATGCTATAGCAATTTTAATGGCTATTAGTATATTATAGATTAACAGTTATCTAAGAGACTTCAAGAGTAAGTACTTTACATAGTTTATAAAACTATTGCATATTTCTGTATAAAAAATTATTGATGCAGGATAGATAGCGCCTAAAGACTTCATGCAGCCATTAATGGAGTTGACAGCACATTCATATTAGATGATTTTCTTTTATACTTTTCCCAACCACCAGTAGATTGCAAATAAAAAACAAAGTGACTTACAATTACAACATAGCCAAACTGTCCTGAAGTAAACATTAACAATATATACAAAGCCAAAATAATTATATTCGCATAATATGTGCATGATACTTTGTTACTAATGAATACCAGAGTGTCTTGGATCAAATTAAAATTTGAACAGATGAAAAATTAAGTTTGACACTATGATAAGCAACTGCAGTTTTTCATTATCATAGTGGCAGGGATATCTTTGAAGATATAATTAATTGCATCATTACAACAAGGTGAAGTATAGTAAAACCACCCGCTACTAGACAGTTACAGGATTGCTATATATGTGTACAGTGGTTCTCTGCTTCGAAATCAGGAACTCTCTATTAATGGGGTATATCTGATAATGTGAAGTGTGCATTGCTGGAGGCTCGACTTACATTATCATCATGTTGGGAAAATATTTTGCATCATGACATAATTTATGTGCATGATAAGATACATAAAACTGTTTTGAGTGATATCAGCTGTAAATTTAGAAAGACACTTGGTACACTCCTTATTAAAGTGGCTTTTCCATAGGTCTTAGGCATTGTTTAAGATTACATAAAGCAGTCAAGTTGATTCGTGATGAATTACTAACTCTCAGATTTTATTATACTTATGAAAGCTACAGATCGTGTTTAATAAAAAGCACCAGAAATAATCACCGTCTTATTGACTAGCCATTTAGTCGCTCTCATACCATTTGCCATTGTTCATAATGATATAAAACTAATGCCTTAGTAGCATTGCTCAGTCAACATCATGATACTCATGAAATTTTCTAAGGGATAAATCAAACAAAAATGTAAGCAAAAGTCTTCTAAAAGATTATCTTCTCTAGAAAATACCAGCCAGATTTAAGACAAAAATACAGCATGTCTTCTGAGAAGAAAATAATTACTTACAAAATCATGTTTACAACACTAATAAAGCACCTAATTATATATTAAAATTTCAAAAGATCTACACAATGATATTCAACTAAGTCTTGCATATCTATTATTTGGCTTCATAAAGTAATATGTTGTCTAAAATGAAGTAGTCATATAAAAACATATTAAAAACAATATATTTTTCTTAATGATGGTTATATAAAATTTCTTAATAGAATGGTTTTTCTGAGTAAATGAATTAGAGTTTAAGACAATAAATATAATAGTGCTATAATAAAGCTTCGTAGGACTAAGGCTGGATTTCCTGCTAATTTGTACTTTAGATTTTTTTTTCTGCTTTGTGGAACTTTTCTCTTCTTCATAACATCATGCTTTTAATGTACCTTTAAAAGCTAATTAATTAATTTTGACAAGTATTTTGCTTGAGAGATGCTCTCATGGAAGCTACTAAATGATATTTGTCTCATACCTGCTTTTCTGATTAGAAAATACATGAAAGACCAAGCCAGCCATGACCTGCCTCTGAGATCAGTATACAAATGTTTTGTGTCTTTAAATATGAAGCTAGGTAAAATGATGTATGTTTAGTAAAACTCTTAATCTTTATAATAAAATATATCATAAATATATTATACCTACATAAATATGTATCACAGAACATTTGCTTAGATACAGCTAGGATAACTTCTCTTGTTAATGTTATTTTGCACAGATTTTTTAATGAAAATTGTCTCTAAAGTAATGTGCTATAGATTTGTTTTGAGATTTAGAATGATGTCAGACAAAACTGGACAAACTTTATATTTTCCTAGATCCAAATTTTCCAACTTAATGGAAATAATGCTTATTCATCACATGAAGTAAAATTCTGAGAAGGAAAAAAAAAAAAAAAAAAAAAAAAACCTATGAAAGCATTTTAATGAAAAATTAATAACAAACAGCAATACCAGTTTCTAGGAAATGATGATTTAAGTGAAAGAAATATTAATTAGAAAATATATAAACTGACATTTAACATGTATGTTACAAAAGTGCATAAAAGATAAGTTAAGTAAAATGTGTTTCATCAAAGAGTAAAATCTTCTATTAATGATTTACTATGAATAAATTATTAACATTTGAGAAAGAGTATGAAAATCATCAGTACAGCGAATATGTTCTACTGATATTATCACTTAACACAGTTACCATTTGACTGTTAATAGACAAAAATATAAAAATTTTCCAATTTATTTGCAGAATGAGTGTGGATGAATCTAAACAACATAGGAACATTTCTTTAGATCAGGGGTTCTCAACTGGTGGTATACAAAGAAGCAAAGTATTTTTAACTATTAAATTAAAAAATTAAAACCCGACATCCTGATTGAGTTTTTTTTTTTTTTTCTAACACTCGTAAATTTATGTGATTTGAGCTTTGTTCAGGAGTGGTGGTGGTATTAAAGGTTTTCAATTTTTGTTTAGATGGTACGTGTTAGTCAAAAGGTTGAGAACCGTTGCTTTAGATTAAATATTAGAAGAAAATGATGATTGCAGTTTATCTAATTTGTAGATTTCCACAATGATTTAATATTTTGCGGGGTTAACATTAATATAAATAACTGTTGTAATCTTAAAACACTGATGGCCCTTAAAAGCATAACATTATTGAAGACAGGAGATAAAGCCATATTTATTATACAAATAAATTTGGTACTACAGTCAAAAGTCGTTAATTCGGACCTCAAAGCTAAAATCTTTCTGCGCATAGGCGTTTTACGCGTGCGCGCAAAACATTTACGACGGCGCATATGCGTTTGTGCAAGCGCAGAATAAGTTTTCGCGTGTGCATTTAATGCCTAACGGATGGTATAAGCTCTAATTATCTATTTCAGTTAACGTTGATGATTGCATTGTTCCTTAATCTTTGAATTGGATCCGGCTTATTATTTTTTGCAGACTGTAAGAGCAATTTTATAAACGTAAGCTTGAACTTTCGATTATGTCAAATAGAATTTTCAATGCTGGAGCTCCCAAAGGATCTAGAAAACGAAAGTATGTTTTGATGTCCATCAAACAAAAAACGAATTGCTACAAAAAATGGATAAAGCCATATCCTTTGTTTATCTAACCGTTCCGAAATCTGTTTATCAATTTCATGCTGCTCTGAGGGGGGGGGGACGTTGCGGCACGTAATGAACTGGAAGTTGATCTGTCAGCACTATCGTTATCTTCAGGGTAGATGTTTTTATTTTATTCGGCTTATAATTCCTTACTAAATGTAGTATTTAATCTCCATGTACTCCGTCTTTGATATGATTTAAATCAAATTCCTCGTCATTATAAATATCACGAATACAAATCAAATAGTTTTCTGGTTGCAATTTTCTAATTTCGGCTATGCGTAAGGTATGCTTTACGCATGCGCGCATTGAAAGAAATGTTTAATAAAGTAAACAAATATTAAGCTTTTTTTTTTTTGTAAATTTTGATACCCTTTAGATCATAATTCCTCATTATTTTATAAATTACGGTTTCATATTTTTAATTTTATAATTTCTGCATGCCATCTTACCAGATTTAAACTTATGATCTATAATCCAGAAAAATCGATAATCCGGAATCGCCGAAGTTCCGACAAGTCCGGATTAAAAACTTTTGACTGTATTCGGTTTCGAGGGCCGTAAAAAATTGCCAAACTATTGTTGATGCCAGTGCTGCCAAAAGTAATTGCAGCAACCCTAATGCAAGAAAAAAGTATAATAGTAAACAACTATCTAAATATTGATGTTTTAATTTAGATGAGTTTAATTTCATATAATATTTCAATACCGAGTTATAGCTAAAGCATAATGTCATCTCGTTGGTTGTTCAAACATAATTTTCTATAATGAATGATGCCTTTTCTTTGAAAACATTTTTGGTAAAGTGCAGAATCGCCTGCTTATTTCTTTGCCGCCTTTTACAAGGGTAAAAACAATTGGAATTTGGTCAATTTTTCTTTTACTTTTTAAGTGACAACAGATAGATGTGTACATAGATAAAGTCAAGGATGTGCGCAGTGCCATTTTTGTGCAATTCTGGGATTTTTTTTAAGTGAAAATAAGTCGATGTGTACATGGATACCGAGTATGTGCATTTCTTAAAAACGCGTCAAGCAGTGGATGATTCTGCACTTTACCCGAAATTCTATCACAGACTTTTCATCATAGGAAATTCTCAAATTGTTAAATCCATAGGATATCAAAAAGGAATTAAAAATTAAACTGGTATTTCTATGGCGTCTTAACAAATATAGAACTATATAAAGTTACGCAATCTGAAATCAGCGCGTACGCGAGATTTGGCACACTGTTAAATGGACGTGTTTGCTAGATTTGGCGCTTTCCCGCATATATTTTTGCTGCAATTTTTTTACGGCCCTCGAAACCGAATAGTACCATAAATTTTAATACATGGTTTAACTGTACATGTGTAAGCAAATCAGTTAGACTTAAAGTACATGGTTTAAAAAACAGTTAAACTTGGAGTATACCACCTCGTACAGCCATTGCATGAAGATAAACAGATACTGGATGTGCACCTAGAATATGTGAGAAAAGTAGATTTCAATTATTACCAGTGTTCAGCTGATGTAGCCATGGGTAGACTGTGGTACGTTAGTTTTTTTATAATCATAGGCCTGATATATTCAGTAGATAACAGATCTGATGAAATCATAGATCAAGGGATTAATAGATCAATAAAAAAATGGTGGGAATTCAGGAGTTGTTCTCTGTTATGTGCCAGACATTCCTTGTTGATCACTAGTTCTAGACAACCTCTAAAGATACACTGTAGTGAGCTTCGAAAACCTCAGTGTAATAATAAATGATTCATCAGATTTTAAAAACACTGCCTTTTCATAAATAGTATACACACAATAATCAATTTATGGAAATGAACTAGAAACTAAAAAATTACCTCGCATGCTACATACATTTTATGAACATTGATCACATAGCACACTTCCAAATGGCTATTGATTTCACATTTTTTGTACGAGTTTCCATACTGCATCATCTATCACATTTGAAGTCTTCCATTGGGCAAACATTAAGGAGTGCATTTTTGTACACAATGTACTGTTAATACGTTATGTACAAAATGCACCTGGTGCTCACATGGTATTTTTGTACATAATGTAGCTAGTGCTCACATAACATACACAGCAAAACATTTGTTGTACGTAAAGAAAATTTGGATAATATCTCATTCTTTACTTGCATTCAATCATTATAATATGCATAATATTTTCGATATTAGAATTTTTAAATCTAAATCATTTACAGTAGCCCTAAATAATGCCGCCTGTTCAACTGCACATTAAACATGGAGGCTGTTTTTTTTTGGGAGGGGGTTAATTTATTTGATTACACTATAGTAACTTGGCTAAGGGTAGAGATACTTTCATGGAGTACTTTCAAAGAGAAGTTAGCTTATACATATTTCATATATGCGGAAAACTATGAAAACACACATGCAGCCAACCTTTTCGCTAGAATGTAAACCCAGGTCGAATTATCAGTATTCAACTACTTTACTGCTTGGCTGCTAGCGAAGCCAGAGCTAGATATTTTATCACCTAATAGAATAACTGCTGCTTGCAAATTATGCCTTCCAGTTCCTGCCAAAATTCTAAAAATTTTGACGCTCCTATGTCTTGCTACCCATTGCACTCATACAGGTTGCCCTGGCCACCGATGAGCATTAAACGTGAAGGCAACTGGAATGTAATGAACCATACGATTACACTTGGTTTCAGACCTGTATGGGGATGCATAATGCATGACATAATGTGGCATTTTTTTTTGATGCAGACCATGGATGTGATCCTTGATGGTGTTGATGTATTAATAATTGGAAAATTTCATTTATTTTATTTATCTTTCTATTTGCAAAGTTCTATGCACAACTATAGCTGTAGTCACTTATAACGTTCTAACGAGGGTTTGGTTAGGTTACTTGAACATGGCAAAGCATCTAAGGGCTGCTTATTTTTTCTACCAAAGTTAGCTGAAACAATGGTCACTTTAAAATAAACTACTTTAACTTTTTGCTATGTAGCACCTACTTAGTTCTGAACTGAAGAATAATATAACTGTAACAGCCATACATACAGATTATGTTATCTTAATCAATGAGTCAAACTAGTGAGTTCATTCACCAGCTCAGGTAGGAAAACCAGATCAAGTAGGATAGTGCTTTTTTTTTTTTTTTTTTTTTTCTTTCTTTTAACAGAATTAAGTATCAATGTGCTTTAAAAATGATAATTTAAATTGTGACAAAGGTACCTATTTATTATTAATACATCTCTCATTTTTAGAGGTAGTTATTTCCCAGCAATGATGTCTGTGCATTTTCTTTGGTGGTAAAGTAAAAATCTCATAGATTGAAATAATAATCATTCCATATTGCAATAGTAAAGTTCTGATATATGCAAATAAATCATTATGTGGAAGAAAGGAAATTGGTTTGAGGGAAGCACAGCTTATTAATTTTTGTTCATCACAGTTCACAAAGTGTATAACTTACTTTCATTGATTTGGCACTCTTTCGAAACATCCCTTTTGGATATCACGTGACTGTTGAAAACTGTTTATCTTCAGATCACAACCCCGTGATCATAGACCTTAACTGTACTATTTTTAATCAAAATTCTCTGGCACTCGTCTCTACAAACTGGGACAATTTTTGTTTCAAACTTAAAAGTAAAAATTTGCCCTCCCTTGAAATTAAATCCAGCCATGATATAGACTCGGCAGTTGATCACTTAACGACCATTTTAACAGATACTTATAAGGAAGTATCAAAACCCACCCTTAGACCCAATTTTCGTAAATTACCTCAAGAAATTAAACTCAAAATTAAAGAAAAGAATAAAGTACGGAGACTTTGGCAAACAAATAGAAATCCAGGATTAAAAATTCATTCATTCATTCATTCATTACAAATTATGCCGAAATATTGCATGTGATGCAACGTGTCCGGCTCATGACAAGTACGCCCATAGGGCACATGACATAAAAAGTGTCTGGACCGAGTGATAGGAGGCAATAGGAAATGAAAAAAAAAGAGGGGGTGACTACATGACGCCACAAGCAGAGAATCGAACTTAAAGCCTAAGACCAGGAGAGGCAGCAACGTGTGGAGTGTAAGGGTAAAAGTTGTTCCTGAAAGGTAGGTTACTATAAATCATGATATATTTGCAAAAAACAATTTATTATTACATACGATAAATACAAAAAGTGAGCAAATACAATACAAAATACAATATAATACGAGTTATAATACGACAATTTATGTACAATATATACAAAAGATGAAGTTTCATGAAAGATAGTTTAAGTAGGAAAATTAGTGTCCCTGGTAAGGAAGGCCGCTAATGGTCTGAGTTTAATATCTTCTGGAAATACGGTGTAGTCAAAAACCTTAAAATGATTCATGTACGAGCAATTTCTCGCCTTATCAAAAAATTTCCGATTTGCATTATGGAGAAAATTTTCGATATTCTCTATTTTTAAGTCTCTGTGCAGAGTTTCATTGGAAACATAAAAATAAGCGTTCGTGATTTGCCTTAAAAATTTGTTTTGAGTGATCTGTAACTTCTTGATTTCATTTTTCGTATAAGTCTCCCAGGCTGGAGACGCGTAAGAAAAGATAGGCCGAATAATGGCAGTATAAATATGTCTTTTTCTTCGTAGGTCAAGTTTTGAATTTTTTCCGATTAATGGAATAAGATCTTTGATAGCCGCAACTGTTTTGCCTCTTACTTTTTGGATGTGGTCTTTCCATGTGAATTTATTGTTTAAAATAACTCCAAGATAAGTAGCTTTGTTCACTAGCGGAACTTCAACATTAACATTAAAGATTTTAATTTTGTTTACAAATGGACTTCTAGAGTGCCTTTTTCCAATAATAATAAGCTGGGATTTTTGTGCATTGATGGCTATGCGCCATTTCGTACACCATTGCTCAATTTCTGGAATTTTATCCTGCAATTTAGAAATGGCAAGTTCTTGATTGTGAGACTTGTATGCAAGCGCCGTATCATCGGCGTAACATCCTAAATAAAAATTAGAGTCTGTGCAAATTTTAGGGAAATCAGCAATATAGAATATAAAAAGAATTGGTCCCAAAATTGATCCTTGAGCTACACCAGCATTGAGTCTTCTGGGATCAGAGTTGTCGTTACCAATATTGACGAAGAATTTTCTGTGTTTAATAAAAGAATAAATGAGTAATATCAGATCTCTGTCAAAATCCAAGGATATTAGCTTGAGAATAAGCCCCTCATGCCAGACGCGGTCGAAAGCTTTCGCCACGTCTAGCATGAGTAAGGCGACACTCTGATGTTTGAAAAGTGCAGAACCGATGTATTCACATAGTCGGACAAGCTGCTTGGTCGTAGACAATTTCTTACGGAAGCCAAACTGTTCAGGAGGTATCTTATCCATGTAAGGCTCGATTCTCTTATAGATAACTCGTTCATAGATTTTGCCCAGACCGGGCAGTAAGCTAATTGGTCTGTAACCCTCCGGGGAGATAGCATTTTTACCAGGCTTGGGTAATAAAATTACTTTAGCAGTTTTCCATTTATCTGAGAAATAATTATTTTCAAGACAGGCATTTAAAATGCTGACATATTTCGTGATAACATTAATAGGCAAGTTTTTGATGGCGACGTTGGTGATGTTATCAAAACCGGGAGCTTTTCTATTTTTCATTCTTTTGATAATCTCCTTAACTTCATTAGGTGAAGTATAATTAGTCTTGTTTTTGGGTCCCGGGCCATTAATCCAGTCTTGAATAAAATATCTAGTGTCATATGAAAATAAAGGGTCGCTTGGATCTTGGTTAGGAACAAATTGTTTTTCTAAAAAGTCAGCCATTACATTGGCTTTGTCTTTATTAGTGACAGCTATAATATTATCACCGTAAATTGGTTTATTGTTCGGTTTTTTGCCTCGAAGATTCCTTGCAAAAGACCAGAATGCATTATTTGGTTCATTGAATGTTTCGATTTTTGCATTCCAAGACTCATCTCTGTGTTTATAAATACTTTTCTTAATTTCTCTGTTTAGTTTATTTAACTCTTTTTTGATCCTAGGATCCCAGGCAATATGCCATCTTTTGCGTAGTTTGTTTCTTTGTGAAATCAGGTTTCTAATGTTACTAGGCAATCTAGCACTGTACTTATCAGCAGGAATTTTCTTTGTAGCCCTGTTATATGCACTAAGTATGCTATTATTGAGAACATCAATTGCATAGTCAATATCAAATTTTGTTTTAAGTTGCTTAATAGCCGGAGGGTTTTCAATGAGGAAATTATAATATTTATTCCAGTCCGTAGTGATTTTAAATCTTTCGTCAGTGTTTTTATTTGTACCAAGCGTAGCTAAAACCGGCACATGATCTGAAGTTAATTCAACTTTCACATCAAGATAAATCGGGATTGAAGTGGTGGTAAGAAGAACATCCAGGATGTCTCCTTTACGAGGGTCATCAGGAAGATAGGAATATTCAGTAGGAGCATAAAAATAAATAGGATAATTATTAATAAATTCTAGTAAAAGTTCTCCATTTCTGTTGGTGCGTCTGCAACCCCACTCTACATTCTTCGCGTTGAGATCGCCAGCTAAGATGATATGTTCTGAATTAGGCAGCAATTGAGCGAGTTTATGCTCATCAATAGGAATGTGTGGAGGGTTATACAATGCAATGAAATAAATTATGCCATAATTTGGTAATAAAACAGAAGCTGTAACAGCTTCGTAGCCGTTTCCTCTATCTTCGCTAATCAGGCATGATTGCAAGGAGTGCTTAACGTAAATAGCGGCGCCCCACCACGGTGACTCAGTCTGTCACACCTGTAACAGTTGTAATTTGCGATCTTAATATTCACACAAGGTGTCGCAAACGTTTCAGTGACAAGAGCAACATCAATATCGTAGGTTAGTAAGAAATTATGAAATTCCTGGATTCTATTTAAGATGCTATGAGCATTCCAAATCATGATTTGGATAGGAGCTCTATTAATTCTGTGCGGGCCCATTATCAGTATTGTTGGGTTGATTGCTTTCATGATGATTTCTGTTCAAGTCCTTAACTTGTTGTGTGAGCTGGAAAAAACCAGCGGATTTTATTGCTGAAACCAGTTCAGCGAGATCAGTGAAAACTTTTTTGGCCTCAGTAATTGTATCTGTGTAGATACCAGTCGAAAGAGCAGCTGCGAAAGATTTACCTTCAACTATTCTGTTAGAAAAAGTTTTAGGCTTTTCAGTTTTATTTTTTGGAAATTTTTCACATCCTTTGAAACTAGATGTGTGGTTGCCACCGCAATTTACACAAACTAAAGGAACATCTTTCTTATTTTTGTCCGGACAGTCTTTTACATAATGATTTTTACTACACCTGACACATTTCGGTTCATAGTTACAACCCGCCTGAGTGTGGCCAAAACCCTGGCATCGAAAACATTGCAATGGTCCCTGTCGGCCTCTGTATTCAACAATTTTGACTTTGAGGTCGCATAAATAACGTTCATGATATATTTGTTTAGAGTTTTCATTTTTAGGTAGGGTAACAAGAAAAAGCGGAAGTTTCTGAACTTCACCGCCTCTACGTCGTGACATTTGCTTTATTTCAATTATTTGATAATTTAATTCAGTTAAACTTTCCTTAATTTCGTCAATTTCAGTCGTGAGAAGTAGTCCATTAATTACTACTTTGATTTTTATCCTCTGGCAAAATGTACGAATGATGCTCCACTTTCATCTCTTTTAAGATCCTAACAATTCCCTTATAACTGTCAGGATCAGAAGTAATAATTTTAACACCATCCTTAATATTCTGTCCGATGAATTTATATTTGTGTTGATGGAATAATCCTGTTAACGCTTTATATTTGAATTTAGTTTCTTTGAGAATTATCGGAGGGAGTTTGTTCTTTTTAGGTGTTTTGACCTGTGTGTTGTTAACATCTGTGGAATTTTGCTGATCATCAGCATTAGAGGTATCCATTTCAATGTTATCAGAGATAGTGTGTTGTTCAGGAATGACTGATTCTTGACTAGTATTCTTTGAATTTTCCTGCGGTACGATCGTACCATTGTTATCTTTCTGAATAATAACTGGTGAGATGATTTGCGTGAAATTATCCAATTTAAACTTTTTAAAACCCTGTCTGGGATTTCTTGTTCGGACTGTTTTGTCTCCAAAACGTTGTGGATAGTCTTCGTCAGAGCTAGAATCTTTATCTAATGTTTTTTCATCATCAGTAACAATTGTGTTATCATGAATACTAATTGGGCTACGTGCCCTCTCATTTTCTTCGTAATTTTTACTTGTGGTTGGAATTTGAGGTTGCGTCTTATCTTGATTTAAAACTGAGTCAGTTTTACTTTGAGTAAGTAGTGCATTGACAATTTCGAGTGAGCTTAACAAAAAATTTAAGAATTTTGTTTCAATTTCTGTGAGTTCACCTTTATCCAATTTGAGTTGTTCCAACTCATGTATTTGTAATTTGTAACTTTCTATGAGCCTCTCCATGGTCGCGCTAAGCCAAAGCAAAACGCAGAGAAATCCAGAAATCCAGCGCCCATAAGGCAGTAGTCCTACACCCCGGAATGGAGCCCTGGCTCGACAGCCTTCTCCACAGACGGATGTGTAGGCGGAAAACACACGAGGCCCCTGACAGTCACCTGAAGTGAAAGATTAAAAATTCAACTCCGTACTCTCCAAAATGAGATCAAGGCATCATGTGACCAGTTCTTCCAATCACAATACACGAATTACATTCAGTCCCTAACGACCAATGATAACAGTCTTTGGCGCGCATCAGCCCGCCTACGCAAACACAAATCTAACATTCCGTCCTTAGCTACGGACGCAGCGGTGGCTCACACAGACGCTGAGAAATCCGAATTAATTGCGGATTCTCTTCAAACTCAATTTACACCACATAATGAAGGAATTTTTGCGAACAGCGCAAGTTCTTTCCCACAAGATGTTGAACGTTTCCTCTCCTCGCCTTTCGCGAGAGATATACACTATACATCCATGAGCGAGGTAAGTGAATACATTACCAAGCTCAAACCCAAAAAAGCCCCTGGTATGTATAAAATTATGAGGGTACACTTTTAATTTTTAGAAACTATTTATTTACAATCTTAGAATGTATAATCACAGAGAACTGCAATACCGGCATAGTTCTATTTTTCAATCTCTATCCAAAATGTTGCCAATTACAAGTTACTAAATATTAAATGTTACCATTTACAAATTATTAAATATTACATCTTCCGTTTTTTTTAAAAGTTCAAAAGTTTTAACAGTCTAAAATCAGTCCAAATACCTGGCCGGCTTTCTAATCAGTCTCCCACTTCTAGTTCTTAGCTCACCGTTCCTTGTTTCTGAGTTAGCAGAGTTTGGTAGTTGATCTTCTAAACTTTGCCCTTGAGAATATCTGGAATCATATCCTTTTACATCTGTTTTCTGTGTATTAACTCCTTGTTCTGTTCCTCTGATATTCTTATCAACAGCTAAACTGTTTCCTCTAATATCTTTTCTATTTCTTCTCAATACTGATCCACCTGATCTAAGTATATATGATCTAGGCGTCTTATGCACTTCTTCTACAACTGCTGGTTTCCAGCGATTATCTTGATATACCCGAACACAATCTCCTTTATTTAGCAATGGTAATGTTTTTGTATGACGATCATAATATGACTTCTGTTTAGTTCTTTCTTGGTTGATTTTTTCTTTTACATTTCTCACAACTTGAGGTTTAAGTAATTCTTCAGATGTAGGAAGAATCGTTCTTGTTCTTCTACTCATAAGTCGTTGAGCTGGTGATCCTAGCATCTCATTAGTTGGAGTGTTCCTATGAGCTAACAATGCTAAATAAGGATCAGCATGATCTGCTTGAGCTTTCTTTAACAATTTCTTCGCCGTTTGTACTGAATGCTCTGCTAATCCGTTCGACTGTGGATGGTATGGACTGCTTGTTATATGTTTAAATTGGTATTTCTTTTCAAATTCTGAAAATTCTTTACTTGCAAACTGAGGTCCATTATCAGATATCACTATCAATGGTATACCGTATCTTGCAAAATGAGATTTCATGTAACTGATCACTGTCTGACTTCGAGTATCCGGTAGTTTGCAGATTTCAAAAAAGTTGGAATAGTAATCTACAATTAATAAATATACATCTTTGTTAATCTCAAATAAATCTGTCGCAACTTTATACCAAGGTAAATTGGGAATTTCATGTGGTATCATAGGCTCTCTTATGTTTTTGTTCTGGTATTCATTACATATAGAACATTTTGAAATTTTATCTTCTATCTGCTTGTTCATAAATGGCCAAAACAAAACATCTCTAGCTCTTTTCTTACATTTTTCTATACCAAAATGACCCTCATGAATTAAATTTAACATTTCCTTTTGCATAGATAAAGGAATAATTACCCTTCCTCCTTTGAAAAATAAATCATTTTCCATTGTCAACTCATCTCTGTAGTCCCAAAATACTTTGACTTGAGGTTCTACCTGATGTTTCCTTTCTGGCCAGCCTCTCAGAATATATTTCTTTAAGCACTGTAGTGTAGCATCACATTCACTTTCTTTCTTTAATTCATAAATTTTGTCATCAGATGCTGGAATCAGTGTACAAATTTCTGTATCTTCATCATTATCTTCTTCTGTTGTATTCAAATATGCTCTACTCAAAGTGTCTGCTATTAATAAGTGTTTCCCCTTTTTGTATCGTACATCTAGATCATATTTCTGTAAATTTAACAGCATTCTTTGCAATCGCTGTGGTGCTTTAAAAAGAGGTTTCTTAGTTATGCTTTCTAATGGTCGATGATCAGTTTCAACTGTAATACGTTTGCCATATATATATTGATGAAATTTAGAACATCCAAAAGTAATAGCTAAAAGCTCTTTTTCTATCTGAGCATAATTTTTCTGATTTTTTGTTAGAGCTCTGGAAGCATAAGCAATTGGTTGGTTTTCTTGTAGTAAAACAGCACCTAATCCTTCAGAACTTGCATCTACTGAAAGAGTTACATCCTTATTAACATCATAGAATTTTAATACGGGTGCTTTTGCAATCAGTTCTTTAAATGTTTCGAAAGCTTTTTGATGCTTTTCAGTCCAGTGCCAGAGGACATTTTTCTCAAGTAACTGTCTTAATGGTGCAGTAATAGTAGTTAAGTTAGGAATAAATTTGGCTAAATAATTAATCATTCCCAAAAATCTTTGTAGCGAAGGCACATCTGTAGGTTCTGGCATTTTAACAATTGCTTCCACTTTAGAAAAATCAGGTTTTAGTCCATTTTCACTTAACTCGTGTCCTATATAATTCACACGATTAACTTTTATTTTACATTTAGCCTTATTGAACTTCAAATTATTTTCTCGTGCTCTCTGGAGTACTTTTTTAAGTCGTAGCTCATGTTCCTTTTCATTAGATCCCCATATTAAGATATCATCTATAATACATTCAACACCATCTAGACCTTCTATTATTTGGCTTAATTTTCTTTGGCAAATTTCTGGAGCTGAACATATGCCAAAAGGTAATCTTTTAAATTTGTATCTGCCAAAAGGTGTATTGAATGTACACAAATTACTACTTTCTTCGTCAAGCTGGATTTGCCAAAAAGCACTATTAGCATCTAAAACAGAAAATATTTTTGCGTTAGGCATTCTAGTGACAACTTCGTCAATGGTTAACATCGGATAATGTTCTCGTTTTATAGCTTTATTTAAATCTCTAGGATCTAAACATATTCTTATTTTGTTCGGTTTGACAACTGTAACCATTGAATTTACCCATTCAGTTGGTTCTCTTACTTTCTCAATAACATTTAAATTTTCCATTCTTTGTAATTCTTTCTTAACTTTATCACGTATAGCTATGGGTATTTTTCTTGGAGGATGAATGACTGGCGTTACATCTTGTTTTAACTGGATTTTATATTCTCCATTCAAACAACCTAAGCCTTCAAATACATCTTTGTATTCCTCCAGTAAGTCTTCAGTGTAAACAGACATTACTTTCTGAATCAAACCTAGTTGCAAACATGATTTTAATCCTAATATAGAAGGTACTTCTTTGTCAATAACTTGGAATTCCACAACATAATTATTTTTTCCATATTGGCAGTTAAGTACTACTTTTCCTAAAGTATCCATTTTATTCCCAGAGAATGTAACTAATCTTTTAATTTCAGACTTCTGTATCGGAACATTTAGCAATTTCAGTTTGCTTTTAGAAATAACATTGCACATTGCTCCAGTATCTAACTGCAAATTTCGTTTACTTTTATTTACATTAACGTCAACAGTCCATTTCTCTTCCTTGTTATCTGAATTAAGGTTTAATGTGCCAACATAAAATTCTAACTCTTTCTCAGAGTCATGATTTATTAATTTAATTTGTCTATCTTTTTTGTTTACCTTGACTGCTTCATTTTTTATTATATAGCTTTTACACTGACTCGCGAAATGATTTGCCTTTTTACATTTATGACAGATTTTTCCATATGCTGGACACATTCGATACTCATGAGATGTTCCACATTTAGAACAAACTTTTGTCTTTTGTTTATTGGTATTTACCTCTTTGTAGGTATTCTTATTATATTTACTTAGTTTCTTTTTCACTAAGTTTACAGCAGTTTCCTCATCCTTTATGATTTTCATTTGATGTGCACTTATTTCAGCAGATCTGCATATATCAAGAGCTTTTTCTAATGTTAATTCTGTTTCATGTAACAATCTTGCTCTCACTATATCATCTTTAATACCACAAACAATTTTATCCTTTATTAAACTATCCGTTAATTGTGCAAACTCGCATGTTCTAGCTTTATTTCGAAGATCAGTTACGTATTCATCTATGGTTTCTGACGCGGTTTGATTTCTAGTAAAGAATAAATGTCTTTCATATGTAATATTTTTCTTAGGAATACAATATTCTGTAAATTTTGTTTTAATTTCACTTAATTTAATTTCTTTACCCTCTTCTATAGGAAATGTATTATATATTTCAAGACCACGAATTCCTATTACATGAAGAAAAGTATTAACTCTTACCTTCTCTTCTTTATTATGTAATCCACTAGCTACTTCATATATTTCAAATGATTGCAGCCATCTCTGCCAATTCGAAGCCAGATTTCCATCAAATTTCATCGGCTCTGGTGGTTTTAAACTTTCCATTTTGAAAGCAAAACACTTCTGACACCATATAAAATTATGAGGGTACACTTTTAATTTTTAGAAACTATTTATTTACAATCTTAGAATGTATAATCACAGAGAACTGCAATACCAGCATAGTTCTATTCTTCAATCTCTATCCAAAATGTTGCCAATTACAAGTTACTAAATATTAAATGTTACCATTTACAAATTATTAAATATTACAGTATGGACTCTATTTCTAATCGTATGATTAAAAATTTACCCACCAATTATCTATTTTTCTTAGTAATGCTTGTAAATTTTATGATACAGCATTGCTATTTTCCTCAAAGCTGGAAACAAGCACTTATTGTGCCTATTCCAAAACCAGGCCAAAGCCTTTCTAACCCTCAAAATTATAGACCTATCAGCCTCCTATCATCGTTATCTAAGATATACGAGTTTGTGTTACTTAAACGCCTGAATGATTTTCTCCGAAATCACAACGTTCTGATTGATGAACAATTTGGATTTCGAGCAAAACACTGCACCACGCACCAGCTGCTGAGGACAGTGGAGTTCATTCACGAAGGGTTTCGTAACAAAATGCTTACTGGCGCTTTATTTCTTGACATAGCCAAAGCATTTGATAGGACTTGGCATATAGGAATTATTATCAAGCTCATACGACTTGACGTTTCGGCCCATTTAATTCATATAATTAATTCGTACCTCACTAATAGATCTTTTTCTGTACGAGTTAATTCTTTCATTTCGGCACCCCGTCCTATACTAAGCGGCGTCCCCCAAGGGTCACTTTTAGGCCCAATTTTGTTCAACATTTTCATAAATGACATACCAAAATCACCTAGTATCACTCTTGCACTTTATGCAGATGATACGGCCATCCTAGCTCAACACAAACGCCTTGAAAACTTGGTCAAAATCATTCAGAGATATCTCTCTAGCCTTGAGCACTGGCTCATCACTTGGAAAATAAAAATTAATGTTGCTAAATGTGCTGCTATGATATTCAAACGTAGCCCCCTCCCGTACCCTTCCATTAATATTAAATTCTTTGATGACTATGTTCCCTGGTCGAATTCCTACAAGAGTTCGGCCGAGAGTTCGGCATCTACCCACCATCCAAAAGGGCTAGACACACCCTCTCTACCTCAGTTCCAGCCTCCGCGCCATGAAGGAAGGACGTCTCTTCAGCGAGCTGCCATATAATTGCCTTATCCTCATCACTACCTGCATTCAAGATCTTCTAGCAAAGTTATCAATCTGTTCGCATAGAATCACATCTCCCGCAGATTTTTAAAATCTGCCTATGAATATTTTCAACGCGTTCACATTTTATTATTTGCACTATCCTACACAAGCCACATGCCAATGAGCCTATTAATCTTAAACTCTTTCCTTTCCGCTTTTTGCTTTAGTATTTTTATTGTGTATAAAAATTTATAAAAACCAAAAAAAGTATAAATTATAAAACCTAAAAACTTATAAAAAATATTATGATACTTAAGTTTCTTATTTCTCATCTCTATCCTTAAACTTTCTCGAGCCAGTGGCTCCCTCTAGTGTGCATCAAGTAAATCACTTATGCCAAATTTTTCCTATTTCTGCTCGCTTTTAGTAATTCTGATGTGGAGGTAAATGGTTTTGAACCATAGGCACTCCGAAATTTTCAAATCATTGGCATTGTATAACTTACTCAAAATAATTCTAAAATGATGAATTTTGGTACTTTCTAATTTTCTGAATCTCACCAGAATGCTGTGAAAAAGTATTGATGGTCTAAACCATGATGCGAAGATCATGGTCTAAACCATGAAACATTTTAACTTATATTATTATATTTGTTTCCCTTAATGGGAGAGCAAACATAAATATTGGTGCAAAATGTAGTTTAAGATATTAATGGTAAATTTAAAATACATTCAAAATGCAATTTGTCACACTAGATCATCAAAAAAGGTAATGAAGTAGAAATAGATAATGGAAATTACACTGTGTATTTTAAAATATAAATGAAAATTTTAGGATAATCCAAGCAATGTTTATGTGTCCAAAAAGTATATTCCTTACTACCTAATGCATACTAAAGGTTATTGATAGAATTAACTGACAATAGTTATTTTTAAAACAAGAATAATATTAAGAGCGATTCAAAGGTTATATTTAATTTAATGGACAGTAGACAATGTAGGCATACATATTTTGCTGTAAATTGACTGGCAAATGTTATTCTGTAAAGGAAAAGATCCCACGTGTGCTTTCTCTATATAACTACGTTGACCTAGTCCATCATTAACAATATTTTTCCTGGGATTCCATCTCAGAGTAAAAACTGAGATAAATTTAGGTGTATAATTGTAAACTTTGTAACCTTGTTCCTAAAAATGTGGTTGTATCACGATAAAAGATTAATAAACTATGTTAAATATTGTTTTTCCAACATTCCATTAGCAAAATGCAATATGGATATAACCCTCTCAAGCAAATAACCCATTTTCCTTCCTTTGTAATGATCCAGTATTTCTCAAGTGTGTATTGCATAAAGTGAAAATATATATTAACATATGAATTAATTCAGTTGTACATAAAATCACCTTTGACTTCTCAACTGATTTTTTTAAAAGGATTAAAACATAACCACTATACGCGATCCGATCCGAACAAATATGGCTGGAGTACGAGAAGCTTTACGACGTGACAAAACAAATGACGTCGAAAGCTCTATGTTACGTCTAAATTCTTCTAACCAATAGCAGCGAAGCAGCTCTCACAGCAGGAGGTACGGCGAGTACGTTTTTAGGAACATGCGGCGCGTTTTGATATTTGTTATAAGCGATAATAATGCCAAATATGGCTTATGCACTTTGTTAAAAGTATTTAAAAGAATGAACGATGCACCTATGTTTTTGCTCATGCACAATGAAAGGGAAAATGATTACCATAAATTAAGAATTTTGCTAAGTGAAATATTATTATTGCAAACTGAAAAAAGTGCTGCAAGATAAATTTTTAAACTTCTTGGTAAATATCTGACCAAATTCTAGAAATATTTAACATCTAGATATAATGTGAGTGTTAGAATCAAAGCATGGGAAAAATTAGTATGTAATTTCATTAAAAGTCTGATTTGTATCAAAATACCTATATTAGAACAATGCTATATATAAATCTGATATATATCCTAATTCGTGCTTTTCAGACATGGAAAATGCAAATTAAATTTCGTCAGTTGGCCGAGTAGAACCAAGGCCAACTAGATATCTACAGGCCTGCTCCAATCTGATGATCACATGATCTGACGTCATAATCTTAGGCTTTCAATTTTGTAAGTTGACATTGCTTCGCCGTAGGACTAGTGCTAGTGAAATAATTGTTTACATGTGTTTTTTCTTCTGAAAAATTTTGTATTTTACCGGAAAGTAAAATATTATATTGTGAATTCGAATTTATAAGAAAAAGTGTGTTTTAGAATGCCAAGAAAGTGTAGTGTATCTAAATGCCGATCAAATTACGATAGCAGTAATGAACATGTGTCGACTTTCAAATTTCCTTCGTATCCTGTACTCTCTCAGAAATGGATAAAAAATATTAATCGCAAAGATTTTGCAGCTGGCAAACACAGTATTGTATGCATTAAGCATTTTGAAGAAAAAATTTGTCGTTCGAGAAGATAAAGCTGTTCGTGATGATGGAACGGTATTAGTAATGGTTTTGCAAGAAAAATAGATCTTCCCTCATCATGGATATTCATAACCAAAGGTAAGATCTTTTGGCTATCGAAATTAGAATTTTTAAATTGTTCAAAACTGCTTGTATCTTTAAAAATATTGGACGATTTAAATGTAAGAGTTTTTTGCAATGAAAATGAAATTCCCATTGAAAAGTTCAAATGGATATTTGGAGAAGAAAAGCTATGTGATAAATGGTTTAAACTTGAGACAGTGATTAGCCATTTGGATGGTTTTTCTGCTTCTGATATTCATGATGACTGCAATTTAAATTTAGATAAAATATCAGAACCACTGTTGAAATGTGCAGAAACAGAAAATAATCCACATTCTGAGAAATTTAAGTTTTTGTATGAACAGATTCAATTAATGCAAATGAAACAGCATTCGTATAGTGCAGAATTCTTTGCCTGGTCTTGTTATATATTTTATTGTAATCCAAACAGCTACAATAAATATTATACGTAACAGTAAGTATTTTATATTGCCTCATCCGTCATACTTAAGGAAGTTATCTCTGAAAATTGGCCGAGCAGATTCTGGATTACAAACAAGTCACTGGATGTATTTGAAAAAAAAAAAAAATGTGAAATTTTAAATGATTCTGAAAAAATTGTCAATTTATTATTAGATGAGATATATATAAAACCACAAGTTTCGTATAAAAGTGGTCGTGTTTTAGGTTTTTCGGGTAATTCGCAGATGGAGGCCACAACACTGTAAACATTTATGATAAGCTATATTAGCAAAAGACAGAAATATTGTAGCAATGTTTCCCGTAAAAAACTTATCATCACATCAATTATTAATATTTACAAAACAAGTAATTGACCATGTACAGTCTTGTGGCTATCGAATCATAACTCTAATATAAGACAATAATAGAATTAACGGAAATATGTTCAAAATGCTTTGTGGTTGTGCATTAAAATCCTCATTTATAAACCCTACCATGCATAATCTTCCTATATTTACATTATTTGATACAGTTCGTTGGTAAAAGATTACAATTGGGTGCCCCTCGTTTATTGGCGATTCTTTCTTGATGCCAAGATCGGCGCCAGGAAGTCACAATTTCAAGATGGCCGCTACACAAAACCAAAATAAGAAGTCGAAGAATTACATAAGGTCTGTGTCCACGTATACATCGATCTGTTTTTACTTAAAAAAGCATCCTAGAATTGCACAAACTAGGCATTGCGCCTTAAATATGTCCATGTACACATCAATCTATTTTCATTTAAATAAAATCAGGAAGCTAAAACAAATTGAAAACTATTGTGGTAACCAGAAGTGAGGTTTCATCGCCAAAATTTTTTAAAAAATGTCGCCAATCGAAGGGGCACCCAATTCTACTCTAAAGCCAGTTCATTTATCGAAATCTATACGAAACAACTGGTTCAATCAGAACGATTCAAACCAAACATTTTTTATACCGTCATTTGAAAACTCAAATATTGTTTACAATTCCAGTGTTCTACATTTAAAAAGATTGTATAAAATAGAAAAAAACGATAATATTAAAATGGCTCCAACTTTATCAAGGAAAGTTTTATTTCCGTCTTCTATAGAGGAACAGAATGTAAGTACTGCTATTAAACTTTTTGATGAAAAGACTTTAGCTGCTCTGCAAATTGAATCGCAGAATAATAGAACTTGTTATGGAAAAGATGTCTTAAGAACTAAACATTTTATTGATGTAATTTTAAAGTGGTGGAAAATTGTGAATGTTAAACACTCTAAAAAGGCCTTACAGTTTCGAGATGTATTTATGCAGCTTATAAGGACAACAGAAGATAAAAGCTTAGAATGTTTATCACAGTTTTGTTCGTGGCTTATATCATGGAACGATTTTTGCCTAACAACAAAAAACTGTAAGTCACAAATTGGGGAAACTGTCAAAAGAAGCCCAAGTTGCTCTTCTCCATACAACAGCAACATTGAATGAACTTTCAAAGTATTTTTTAAAAGAATTTAAATTACCTTTTATTCCTTCAGGAAAATTTCAGACAGATAACCTTGAGGGACCTTTTGGTCAATTTCAACAAATGAGTGGCTGTAATTATAATGTATCCTTACAGCAGATTATAGAGTCGAAAAGAAAACTAAAATTAATTAGTTTGCTTAAAATGCAATTTCTGAGAAAGGTTCATTTATTTTATAACATTTTTCTTGTCATGATATTGAAGATTTTAATGATGATCAACTTATTGATAAGGAATTTGGTGATGTTTTGCATCAATCCAATGATGTTAATGTTACAGAAAAAGATACAATGTATCTAATTTACATTTCTGGATATGTTTGTAGATCTGTATTGAAGCATATAAATTGTAATCTCTGCAGGAAAAAATTAATTCTTGACAAAGAAATGATAGTTGAATATTGGGAAGATTTTGCGTACTTAGCTGCTATTGATCGAGGTGGTTTATTTTGGTCAACAGAATTCGTGCTTTTCATTAATACCTCTGCATTTAAAATATTTTCAATCCTAATATCTGAAATGTATGAGAAATTATATATTTCATCAAAAGATCAACATTTCTATATTAATAAGTCTTGTCACAGAGAAAGTTGAAAACAGGGTTATTTGGAATGATAGTATTTGTGAATATGGCAAATCATTGCATGTCACATGCATTTCCAATATATTGCAGAATATTTACTGTAAGGTTAAAAATAACAATTTAAAGGAAACCAATGACCAAAAAAGAAAAATGGGTAAATTAAATAATTCTGGAATTTAGGTGAATTTTTTATGTAATTTTAAAGTTAAATAATTAGTATTTGCAAACTGTGCATAACTGAGCCATAGAAACTTGCTGCTGCCTACTAGTGGCTGAGTGGTAAAATAGCTGAAAACTGATAGTTTGGTCTGGAGTTCCAATCTCGGTGAACGGGCTGGCTGATAATTACCTTATACGAGCAAATAGAATTTATAATTACCTTATATGATCAAATAGAATCAAAAGTTAATTAAGTTTGAAAATATTGACAAGTGTGATAGAAGCTGATGAACCAACAAAAAGGAAGATGTTAATTTTAAAAGTGAAATAAAAACTTGGGAAATATGGGATGAGAATGCGATAGCAAGAAATCTAATGAATTAGACTGTGACAGCTCCATAAGCGTTAAAATATGTGAATGAACAGAATACAAAGAAATGATGGGAGAAAATAAAAAATGAAATGGCGGCAAGAACAGAAGATATTCATATCAAATGTAGAAAGAATTAGCTCAACTGAAAATGAGTCGAAACGAATCTGTAGATGCTTACATAAATACAGCTGTAATTCTGAAAAGTAAAAGCATTCAAGTTGGGATGAAATAAGAGATAAAAAATTAATTTACTTCATACTAGAAGGACGTTAAAGTTGATTGTTGTTAAAATTATCAAAAGTAATAAAGAGAAAGATAGTAAAAATCCTTTCCTTATTTCAATATAATGAATATTGAATCTTGTAGGAAGAATAAAGCTAATTTTCAGAATAAACAAAATACTTTTATTTAAATTTTAAAACAGAACCAAAAAAAATAAATACTGCAGCTCTAAACTCTCAAAATTTTAAACTCTTAACTACTGCAGTTAAAACTCTTACAACTATTAAAATATTCCTCATCTTAAACTCTCTAAACAAAATATATATAAAAATCTTTCGAATCCTCTTCTTGTTGCCACACCGTAAAATGCAAGTTCTTGTCCTATTATTTATATTTCACGTTCTCTTTAAGTCACGATCTTCACAAGTCATGATCTTTACAAGTCACGATCTTTACAAGTCTCCCCACAAGAAGCACATTCGTCACCGTAGAGACAATGTTGCTCAGAGTTCATTGAGAGAGAAAGAGTTAACAGCTAACCTTGACAAAGCATCAGCATTCCCATGTGAACTTCCTTTGCGGTATGTCACAGTCATGTTATACCGTTGTAACGCTAAGGCCCAACGAGACAGTTTAGCACCATGAGGGGCGCTTTGGGTCAAGTAGGTGAGGGGATTGTGATCAGACACAATCTGCACTTTGGCACCGAAAATCCATGTGTCAAATTTTTTCAAGGCTTCGATGACACAAAATGCTTCTCGTTCGATGGTTGACCATCGTTGTTGACAGGGCGTTAATTTCTTGCTGAAAAATGCTATGGGCATTTCTTTGCCATGTTCGTCGTTTTGAGCTAAACACGCTCCAATTGCGAAAGCAGATGCATCCGTATAGAGTTGAAAGGGCTTGCTGATGTCCGGAGTATGCAGAGGTGGCATTTTAATCAACTCTTCTTTAAGTTTGTTAAAAGCTGCTTCTTTTTCAGAGTCCCATGGAATATTATTTGGAACACTCTTCTTTGTAAGGTTTGTTAGAGGTAAAACAATCTCAGAAAAATTTGGGATATAATCCCTATAGTAGCTTGCTAGCCCTAAAAGACTCCTGACTTCTTTTTTAGTGGTAGGCTTAGACAGATTTCTGATGACTTCTACTTTCTCAGGATCTGGAGAGTGAGTGCCAGAACCTATTACATGTCCTAGAAACTTCACGTGGCTCTTTCCGAAATCACACTTTTCTAGATTTGCGGTTAGACCTGCGCTTCTCAGTGTCTGAAACACTTGGTCGATGTGATAGAGGTGGCCATCCCAAGTTTCAGAAAATATTGCCACATCATCAATATATGAACGGCAGTAGTTCTTATGGTTTGCAAGCACCTTATCCATCGATTTTTGGAAGGTACTTCCAGCATTTTTCAAACCGAAAGGGAGAACTTTCCATTGGTAATGGCCGGAATGAGTGATAAATGCTGTGTAGGGTTTAGCTTCTTCTTTCATAGGAATTTGCCAATATCCCTTGGTTAAATCGAGAACTGTTATGAATTTGGCTTTCCCTATTTCGAATAGTAAATCTTTAGCAATCTTCATCGGATAGGCGTCCGGAATTGTGAAGCTATTTAAAAGCCTGAAGTCTATGCACAGTCTAACGCCGCCATTCTTTTTTGCAACACATACTATAGGATGTGCCCAGTTACTGTCACTGGGTTCTATAAGATCCCATTCTAACAGTTCTTTAACTTGACGATCGACTTCCTCTTGAAGTGAAACAGGAACACGGTAGGGCCTCAATCTTTTCGGATTACATCCTTCTGTAACCTTGATGTCATGACCATCAACATTGGCTTGACCAGATTTGCTACTGAAAACATCTACATAAGATTTTAGTACTTTAAATAGTCCTTCCCGTTGGTAATATTTTAAGTCACCTTTCGAATTTTGTAAATGGGTCCAGATATCATCAGCAGATTTATTCATAAGATCTGCTGGTGCATAGTGGATATCTCCAAACTCTTCATCTTGGTCAAAAATGATACCAACGTGATCTACACGAGCAATATATGGCCTTAACTTATTTATATGGAGTTCCCTAATACTTCCGTTTTCCATTTCGATTTTGGCAGAGTGTGGCCTGGTAAGTTTGATCACGGTAGCTGGTCCTTGCCACGTGTTGAGCAATTTATGTGATGATGATGGAACACGAGGACTTTGTCCCCCACATTGAAAGTCTTTTCTTGAGAACGTAAATTGTATCTTGAAGTGTACTCTTCTTGAGATATTTTGGAATTTGCTGATGCAATGTCATGAGCTTTTCTTAATTTTTCTAAAAGGTCTTGTAGATAATTTTCAATTGAACGGGAAGCTGTAACTGGAATGCTACGTTCACCTGTCCATATTTCTTTCAGCAAAGATAATGGTCCTGGTGGTATTCTTCCATATACCATCTGGAAGGGAGACAAACCAGTGGTGCTATGTGGCACTTCTCTGTAGGCAAACAGGAGATAGGGAAGATTCAAATCCCAGTTTCTGCCATGTTCTTGGATATTTTTGTTCATCATCTCTTTTAAGGTTCTATTCCAACGCTCGACAGCACCCATACTCTCGGGGTGTCCTGGAGTGGAGAATCGTGGAGACACACCAAGTAAGTTCTCAAAGGCTCGGGTGAGTTTGGCTGTGAAATTAGTTCCCTGGTCGGAACAAATCACTTTTGGAAATCCAGTTTGAGTAAAAAACCTCATCAAAACGTTGCATGTTGTTTTCGCACTTATGTCTTTGACGGGGGTGGCTTCTGCCCATCTGGTGCATAGGTCAACTGCACATATCACAAACCGATGACCTCTCCTGGATGGAGGTTCTAATGGCCCGATACAATCCACGCTCCATACTTCAAAGGGTGTTTCCGGCCTAACAATAGGTTGAATTGGGATTCGATCTTTGTACGTAACTGTTCTCCTCAATTGGCATTCTTTACAACTTTCACAGAATTTTTTAACATCTTGCTTAATAGTAGGCCAAAAGAATGAGTACTTGATTCGTTGAATTGTCTTTTTCTCACCGAGGTGGCCGGCAAGAGGGATTTCATGTGCCATTCTTAGAACTTCCCTTCTTTTTTCTAAAGGTAATACAACTTGCTTAATGTTTTCACCACAGATATATTCGGAATGAAGTAATATGCCATCATCGAAAGTATATGAATTTTGATTTTTATTTGCCCATTCAAAGCATTTTTTCAGAGTTTCGTCTTGTTCTTGATGTGTCTTGAATTCTAGTCTTACCTTGTTCGTTGTTTTCAGAGACTCTATGTTTTCTTGGGAAATCTGATTAACAACAGCCAAATTTGTAGTAATGTCTTCAACTGGTGAGGGTTTATCATCTGTCTCTTTGTACTCTAAGGGGGATGCATCCCAATGACGATCACAGTTCCACAGTTCGATATTTCCACAGAGTGTTTCATAAGCTGAAGAACTCAATAGCAAGTCGGTAACTAGTTTTTTTGAAACAGCACACGTAATGGACACTCTACCGTGAAAATCATCGTCAATTTTCATCTGGAAAATCTTTAGTGGAGTAATTTCGTTTTCACCAAAAGCAGAAGATATCTCTATTTTACTTTCTCCTTCGCAAGGTATGTTGTCAACCAATTTCTCACGGACTACTGAAATTTGTGCTCCCGTGTCTACGATTCCATTTAGAATAATATCTCCACATTTAACTTTGACCAGTTTTAATTCATCTATGTTTCTAGATACGTCTACTGATTTTGAGACAGGAATAGAGATCTTGGCAGTTAGCACTTCTGGTTTTTCTTTTTCTGCTAGGGGTGCTTGTGTTTGTATTAAGTTGTTTTGTGCTGTTGCAGAAGCACTTCTTGGTATCTGATTTTTGGTACATAACTTAGATGTATGACCTTCTTTTCCACAATTATAGCAAGTTAATTTGAAATTAGTCTTTTGTGGTTCGTCACTCTTACGGGATGGGTACACTCTTGGCGTGTTTTCAGCGTACAGCGATTTATTTCTGAAAGCTCTTTCTGGAAGTGGAGAACGAGGTTGCCATTTTTTATTAGTTCTGTCTGCTGATGGATTACCACCATTCTGTTTTGAGATATTACGAACACTGTCATATTCGTCAAGTTTATCAGCTAATTTGGTTGGAGAAACGAATTTCGCCCAGTCGTCCAGAAGATGGTCTCTTACTTCATAGGGTACTCTTTTCTTAATTTGGTCAGTAATAATCAAGTCTTTTAACGCGGCAAAATTTGTGATTTCAAGACCATTGATCCATTCTTCAAAATAACTTGTAATTTCGTAGCAAAAATCTCTCCATGATTTTTCAGCGCTCTTTTGGTGCATCACAAATTTTTTTCTAAAGCTTTCAGGATTTAATTTAAATCTCTTCAATAAAATGGCCTTAATGTACTCATAATCTTCAAAATTTTCTTCAGATTCCCTACCAATTAATTGAATGATTTCAGATGGCATTAAAGTCAATAAACATGAAACCCAATCTTTAGGATTAATCTTTGTCCTTTTAGCTTGTCTTTCAAATAAGGATAAATAAATCACAATATCATCGTGTCTTAAATTGAATTTGGGAATAAGCTTAATTAAATCAAAATTATGATGTCCATTTTCATTTGTTGGTGGAGTTTGTGTTAGTCGAACACGAGATTCAATTTCGAGTTTCCTCAATTCAAACTCCATTTGCTCTCTTTTCTGCTGTGCTTCTAATTCTTCTTTCCTTCGCCTTTCCTCAAGCTCTTCTTTCTCCTTTCTTCGCTGTTCCTCAATCTCTTCTTTTTCCTTTCTTCGCTGTTCCTCAATCTCTTCTTTCTCCTTTCTTCGCTGTTCCTCAATCTCTTCTTTCTCCTTTCTTCGCTGTTCCTCTTCTTTTCTTTTCCTCTCTTCAATAATCGTTAAAAACACTTCTTTAGCAAATGCTTCATCATATGTATCACTTTGAATTATTTCATTTTTTATCGCCACGATTTTCATACTTGGATCTACTTGAATTTCTAATTCAGCAGCTAAAGCCAGCAAATCCTCTTTTTTCCCACGTCCCATAAAAGCCATGTCTCGATTTTATTCAGCCAATAGACTCTTAGTTTTATGAAAAGCTATTTTTTTTCTTTTCTTTTTCTATTTAAATATAATTCACAATGAATTTAATTTTATTTGACACGAAAATCAATCAGTAGAATCAATACTTAATGTGTTGTTCACCTACTCTGGCGAGTCAAACGAAATTACATTTGAACACTGGCGTATTCATTACTTTGAAAATTACATTTGAACACTGGCGTATTCATTACTTTGAAAATTACATTTGAACACTGGCGTATTCATTACTTTGAAAATTACATTTGAACACTGGCGTATTCATTACTTTGACAAGTAAATAAACTAAGATTCCATGACGGAAACAATAATTAACTTTTCATAATCTTAATTAACTATTTTACGTTTCCAAGGTAAATTGAGCTCTCACCTGAGTTATTTTGGTTCGTAATTATATGCGGGGAAACTCCGATCCTGTCGACTGCGCCAGTAAAAATCCTTTCCTTATTTCAATATAATGAATATTGAATCTTGTAGGAAGAATAAAGCTAATTTTCAGAATAAACAAAATACTTTTATTTAAATTTTAAAACAGAACCAAAAAAAAATAAATACTGCAGCTCTAAACTCTCAAAATTTTAAACTCTTAACTACTGCAGTTAAAACTCTTACAACTATTAAAATATTCCTCATCTTAAACTCTCTAAACAAAATATATATAAAAATCTTTCGAATCCTCTTCTTGTTGCCACACCGTAAAATGCAAGTTCTTGTCCTATTATTTATATTTCACGTTCTCTTTAAGTCACGATCTTCACAAGTCATGATCTTTACAAGTCACGATCTTTACAAAGATATAGCTTCAATTATACAAGTTTTAAGATAAACAAATTGTAGATCATGGTTTAAAAGCAATTTTTACCAAAACTAAAGCAGAAGAAAAGATGAGCGAGAACAATGAAAAAAGATTATGTAGTATGATGTATGAAATGATAGAAAAACTAAGTTCAATGGAGGCTCATGAAGTCTGGAAATTAGTTGAAAGATCTATCAATAAGAAAATTACGATGTTTACGAAAACTACAAAATAAGATTTTTGATGTAAAAACTGCATATTTAAATGGATACTTGAATAAACCAATTTATATGGAACAACCACCTGGATTTAAATCAGATTCAGACTGTCAAGCATTAATAGATTGGATTAAAAAAACAAAACAAAGTAGTAGTTCAAGGCACATTAATCGAAATCCTTTGCCGTAAGCCAAATCAACTAGCTAAATCATGTTTATTTTTGTAGACCTCAAATCAGGGGCTACAATGATAAGCCTGTTTTGGCATTCATATTTCAAAAATTTGAATGGCAAATATTTGTTGATGTGAATTAATGATGTTTAACTTAATAATTAATATCTTATAACATTGTAATGATATGCTGGATTTTTCATTGCTTAATACTGCATGCATCTCTTACTATTTGTCTATTATTAAATAAATTTACAGTGTATATTTAATCAGATGTTCTTTCATAAGAATTTTTATAGCATGATATTGTGCTCATTGGGGTAGATTGCATAGTTATGATCTCACTTTGTTTTCAGGGAATTTTATAATATATTTTTGGATATGCTACAAGATTTCTCGTATAATGTTCATGCTTTAAAACATCTTTAAAATAAAACATTTTTTGTCATATATTTCCCAAAATGTTCACTTGTATGTTTATAATTAAAAAGTACCTTAAGATATTGGATTAAATGTTGAAATGTTTTTATGAGAAAGAAAAAAAAAATGGCTTTTGCTTCAATAGAATTGCATGTAAAATCATAAATGTAAATCAAAATTTTATTTAAATTAATATGTTTATGAATTTTGTTATGAAATATCACATATCTTTTTAATATTTAAGCAGTATAAATCAATCTAATTAATTTAAGCAATACAAATTAATGTAGTAGTATGTGGTGTATAAAGAGTTTAAATATTTTTAAAAGAAAAAAAAAATGTCTAAATTAATTGAATACTAAGCATCTGTAAACTATATCCATTTTGGTATATAGAATGATATAGATGATATATTGTAATATCATTGAGTCATAGAAACTTATTCAAGTTTATGAAGTTTATTTTTGTGGACCTCAATGTTCCCTTATTAATATTTAAAAAATTCAAATGACAACTTATTGCAGACGTGAAATGATAATTTCAACTGGCTAATCAGTATCTTATACTATCGTAATGACTCGCAGGATTTTTCATTGCTTAATATTGTGCATTTTTAATGAGATGTATTAAGAGTGTATTTTTAATAAGATTTTCTTTCATAAGAATTTTTTGGAGCATGATATGATGCTCATTGGGATTGATTGCATAGTTATGATCTTGCTTTTTTTAAGAGAATTTGAAATATATTTTTGAATATTCTGTGTAATGTTTTTGCTATAAAACATCTTTAGAATGAACCTTTTTTTCAATATGTAGATTCAGATATGTAGTATTCAGATATACTTTTAATATATTAATAAGATTTATGTATTTCACTTAATGTCCACATGTGTATTTATTATTAAAAAGCATCTTAGGCTCTCTGATTGAATCTTGAAAAATTTTTATGGGAATGAAGAAAAGAGAGTTCATTTTGCTTCAATATCATTGCACGGAAAAATAATTATAAAACAATATTTTATTATATTAGAATTAATGAATTGATATTAATTTTATTATGAAAAACTATATATGTTTGTTTAGTATTCAAGCAGTATAAATCAGTCTTCATAATTTAAGCAATATAAAATCATCTGAGAGCTTTAACATATTTTTTCTTTTTATTACAAAATGAAAACATCTCCTGTTTAGTTCATTACATATGTTATATTTTCATTGATATTATCATACCGTATAATTTTTATAAATAATTTTTGTGTCCATTTTATTTCCGTATAAAAGTTCAGATATGTTTCAGTTTAATTTAAATCAGCTCTGCTAAAGTTACAATATCACTCAAATCTTATTTTTATTTTCTGTTTAATAAATCGGTATTTAGTATTTAAATATCATTATGATATAACATAGTACGTTATTATTCCTAAAATTGGAAATATTAGTTGTAAAAATTAATTTAACTTGACTTTTGTGTTGGAAATAAAACGCTGCGTAGTACATAAATGAAACAGTCGGCTGCGTCTACCGTGGGAACGATCGCCTTCGATTGTGACGTCACAAATCGGTGGAGCAGGCCTGTAGATATCTAGTTGGCCTTGGAGCAGGCCTGTAGATATCTAGTTGGCCTTGGTAGAACAAGAGCTATAAAACTTCACCCCGTTTTTTGCGTATTAATAACTGCTTATACATGATAATTTTCAAAATAATCACAATATTATGAGTAATTTCTTCTCTTTCAGTTTATTATAAGTAATTTCTTCTTCAGTTTATTATAAGTAATTTCTTCTTTTTCAGTTGTATTACAGCCTATTACATGCCAAGGCTGTCTCAACAAACTTCTTCCAACGGATCCGATCAGTCCACCAACGATTGATTTTTAAAGTCTTGAGATCATTTATAAATCATTTATTTACTATTTATATACTTTTTTAACTCCTGATATTTTCATTCTTAATTTGATACTTACAGTGATATTTTTTACAAATGCTTAGTAGAAATAACAGGTGTGTATACACATATCTGAAAAGAAATATATATGATGGAGTTACATGAATACATGAATATCACTGTATGTTAAGATACAACACGCCGAACAAACATTAATTTAGAAGTCAAAAAACAAAAATCAGCGTTATATTTTCAAATTTTCACAAGACTAGTTTCGACGGTTTTTAAAGAACCATCATACTCAGCTGCAAAAGCGCAAATGAACGAGATACATGTAATGATTAGATAAGATAAGAAAGCCTGGACAGGAGATAAGCTACTGGCGCCATCTGTTGATGAAACCAGGACTAAAACGTAATTTCTTTAAAGGCTAAAGGCAAAGATGGATTGGAATTAGGGTCGCTAACTTGAATAGAAGGTTTTTTTTTTAATGTGAAATGCCTCTAAAAAATCCAGTTAACCAATGGAAGATGTTTTTTGAATAATTTTCGCAGCAGAAAATTGAAAGTTTGATTTTCGGACCAACAATGTTGGGCAACAGAAGACTTCTGTGTTTCCTTTTTTCTAACATATGCGTCATGTTCCTTAGTACGAAATTTTAAGGCTGTCTTAGTTTGGCCAATGTAAATTATACCACACTGGTAAGGAGTCCTGTAAATACTCCAGTCCCAGGGCTTAATTTCTAAGATTAGAAGTACCGGAGCCCTATGGAAGACTGTCAGCAAAGAAGAACAAGAGTAAATAAATAAATAAAATGACTATTAAACTTATTAATAATTTTTAAATTAAAGAGTTAATTATTATCAAATTAATTGATAGTTATTTAATTAATGTTATAAATTGTTATTTAACCATAATTATTATGTAATTAATTAATTCTAATTTAATTGATAATTATTAGATAATTAATTATTATTTGTTGAAATAATTAAAGATTGAATTAATTAAATAAAATGTAAAGAGATAAATTGAAATTTAATACGAGGTTTTTAATATAATTTTATTGTTTAAATAAAATTTTCAAGATAAAATTTCTATTGAAATTGTTATTCAATTACATAAAGGAAGTGCCGCAGCCTTCTTATTCAGGGCTCCTGTGCGTTCCGGCTAGAATTATGATTTATTACAGAAACTAAGAAGCACCGGAGCCGAGACCCGGTGGGCTCTGGCCCAATGTAAGCTCTAATCGTAGGGGGGGGAGTTCTTTTATCATCACAAACCAATTAAATATACTTAAATTATAGCTGATGAAAATTCCAGGGCAAAACAGAATGAGGGTATAAGTGGGTGGAAACAAAAAATGAGAGAAATCTTGGTGAGAGAGAACGTTCTCTTTGACCGCGGGTCTCTGCTGATATAATTATAGCCATAAAGCAGATGTGTGTAAGGGGTAAAATGAATCCTGAATCTGACTCCTAAGGATGAATGTAAAGTTCCTGGTTGCGCTCCCTCCCCCATAAGTGGATACTGTGGGAAGACGATGTATAGGACGTGCTTCAGCAGTTTATCTCAGTATTTCACTCTTATTGTACTCGCTGTCACTTAACGCACATTTAAGAACACAAATTTTCCTTCCTGCGAGAATAACTAACTGTAAGCATCGATAACAATTCACTAGATACGATGGCATGGCGAGCAATTTACACGTTCCTAAACAAACTCCCCCCACCTAATTTATTGCTTTTCTTAAAGGGAAAGTTTTTCGCATGTGAGTGAGGGGACTTTACTTGAACGTCTCATGTTCTCATGAGTTCGTATTTCTTGAGAAATTGAGTATTGCAAGGTCTGCTTGTTGTTAAACTAAAACGTTAGGAATTCTAAATTTTCTCCCTTTAAATTGTTGTTCAGTTTTATAAAGAGAAGTACCGGGGCTCATCTCATTTAGCGCTCCGGCCAAAATTGTAATTTATCTTAAAAATTGAGAAGCATCGAAGCCGGGCTCCGGCGCAATTTAAGCACTGTCCAGGCCCCAAGAATTCATATCCGGAATGTGGTCCTTGAGTATGGAACTCGGAATTTTATTGATGGGAGAATAAACGACTTGAAAGTTAAATTTCTGCACAATACGTGCAAGTTTATAGCTAATTGATAGAAAGAAGGGAATGACAACAGAATTTTTATAATTTCCTAAAACAAGAATTTATCTTTTGGTGTGTTGAGATGAGATTTTTTTAATTTGTGAGAGTTTCTAGATTTTCTAGATAGAACTCTATTAAACAATAACGTTTACACCATAAAAAAATACAATAGAGTTTGTAAAAAGAATTAAAATCATTTCTCCTAAAAATTTACTGATGGTTTCTTTTTATGTAATATCATTATTCACCAATGTTCCACTGGAACGTGCATTAAGATGTCTAGAAACCAGACTTCGCGAATCTCATTTCTCTTGCATCGAAATTGATGAACTAATTTCTCTTACTCTGTTCGAAGCAAACGCATTTTGTTTTCCAAAATAAATATTACAAGCAAATTGAGGGATTAGCCATGGGAAGCCCCCTCAGTCCCATCCTGGCTGATATCTACATGCATTATTATGAATCAAAATTGTTTGAAACTTTAAACTTCCCGGTATGGTTCCGCTACGTAGACAATACTGTTACGCTGTTTAAAGGTAATAAAGATGATTTAAATAAAACTCTTTCAACAATGAATTCCATTGATTTTGCTATTCAGTTCACTTTTGAACTTGAGACTTGCAATTCTCTTCCGTTTCTCGACATTCTGGTCACATGTAACACATCTAACTTCAGTACTGCAGTTTACCGTAAACCTTCATCGGTTTGCCTGCCACCACACTTCAAATCATGTCATCCGACTAAACGAAAGTTAGCTTCATTTTATTCCTATGTTTTCCGTGCTCTTCAAGTTTGCTCCTCCAAACTGTCCCTTGATGAAGAACTAAATTATTTAAAAGCAATAGCTATTGATAGGGGCTTTTCACCCAACATTATTAATCAAGCAGTTAAAAAAATTCTCATCTGAACACACCAAAAGGCACACTCTTGTTTTAGGAAATTATAAAAATTCTGTTGTCATTCCCTTCTTTCCATCAGTTAGCTATAAAGTTGCATGTATTGCGAAGAAATTTAACTTTCGGGTCCTTTATTCTCCCATCAATAAAATTCCGAGTTCCATACTCAAGGACCCCATTCCGAATATAAAATTCTGGGGTATTTACAGAATTCCTTGCTAGTGTGGTTTAATTTACATTGGCCAAACTAAGACAGCCTTAAAATTTCGCACTAAGGAACATGACGCATATTTTAGAAAAAAGGAATCACAGAAGTCTTCTGTTGCCCAACATTGTTGGACCGAAAATCAAACTTTCAATTTTTCGGCTGCGAAAATTATTCAAAAAACATCTTCCATTGGTGAACTGGATTTTCTAGAAGCATTTCACATCAAAAAAAAAAACCTTCTATTCAAGTTAGCGACCCTAATTCCAATCCATCTTTGCCTTTAGCCTTTAAAGAAATTACATTTCAGTTCTGGTTTCATCAACAGATGGCATCAGTAGCTTATCTCCTGTCCAGGCTTTCTTATCTTATGTAATCATTATATGTATCTCGTTCATTTGCGCTTTTGCAGCTGAGTATGATGGTTCTTTAAAAACCGTCGAAACTATTCTTGTGAAAATTTGAAAATAAAACACTGATTTTTGTTTTTTGATATCTAAATTAATGTTTGTTCGGCGTGTTACTGTATCATAACATACAGTGATATTCATGTATTCATGTAACTCCATCATATATATTTCTTTTCAGATATGTGTATACACACCTGTTATTTCTACTAAGCATTCGTAAAAAATATCACTGTAAGTATCAAATTAAGAATGAAAATATCAGGAGTTAAAAAATATATAAATAGTAAATAAATGAGTGATAAATGATCTCAAGACTTTAAAAATAAATCCTTGGTGGACTGTTGCGACTGTTAGGATTCGTTGGAGGAAGTTTGTTGAGACAGCCTGTAACGCAGCTGAAGAAGAAGAAATTACTAATAATATTGTGATTATTTTGAAAATTGTCATGTATAAGCAGATATTAAGACACAAGGCATATAATATTACTTTATATGTTATTATTTGCAAGACCTTGCTTCAAGGAATTAACATGAGTCGTAACCCGGGGTACTCGGCGGACGCAAGTGACGTCACAGAAAAGGGCGTGGCCTCCGCCATCTTGGATATCCCCGGAAGTGACGACACCAGCGCCATCTTGTATCACATGATGGAATGACATCATCAAAGTTTCGTTTTGATTTTGTGGCAACGCCCTATTTTTCAAAGTTTTTATTTTTTGTGGCAACGATTTCATGAACCACGTGCTTGAAATGCTATCCTTTTTATTTTATTATTTTTAATTATTTACTCTTTTTTAATAATTATCTTAATTATTTAGTACGTCATTATTTTAATTATTACCTTTAATTAAATTTTACTGAATTTAATATTATTTTCCCTGAATTTTAAAAATAACTCCACGAGCGGGATTCGAATTAAGGCCAGGCCTTGTTCGAATCCGCCATCTCTGAGATGAAAGACCTGAACTTTACCACACGGCTACCCGGTCGTCTTATCAGACTTGTTCTTTGAAACCCTCTTTGTCCCTTTGACTTATTTGCACCATTGATGTCATAAGGCTGAAAGTCCGCGCATGCGCTTTGACATGAAAACCGCTTCACACATTTGTTTTTACACGACGGCTAGGATTTCTTTTGCTTCTTAATCATTACTTTATTCATTGCTGTTTTAAATGTAAGATTTTCCCACAGTTTAATTTTTTTTATTATTAAGATATTTTTAATTGTTTTCATTTTTCTTCTCATACTTACTAATAGTTTATTAATTTTTCTGTTTCCCTTTTCCACACATAAATTTTATTTTTAACTTTCGCAATTTGACGTTTATTTCCACAAAAGTGACTTTACATGTTCTTTTTACTTTTTACTTTGCAAAAGTTTTTTTCTTTTTCCTTTTCGTATTTTCACTTTAATTTTTTTTTTTTTTTAATAATTAAGTTTCTTTTTTGGTTTTACAAAAGTTGTATTTTATTTTTACGAATTTATTTTTTCCTTTTCACTTTTTTTATTTCGCAAAAGTCCTCTTTTTTTTTTTTTTTTTTTTTTTTTTTTCGAATTTATTCCTTTTAGTATTTTAACTTTATTTTTATTTATATTTAACTTTTTTACTTTAAAAAGTTTTTTTTAACTTGTTTTTTTTACAAAAGTAATATTTATTTTTATAAATTTAATCTTTTTTTAGTTTTTTGTTTGCACAAATGCGGGTTTTTTTTTTTCTTCAATAATTTATTTTAATTCCAAACGTAAATTTTAGTTTTTTCTTTCCTTTAAAATTTTTGTCTTGTTACATTTTTGTTTTAACCTTAACTTTTTCCCCTTGTGTTAAATACAACATGATGTTACACTTCCATTTCTCCAAAAGTAAAGTTACTTACATTTCTGTGTCTACGAAATTTTAAGCTGAGATTTATATGTATATAACTTCACTCTGAATGGATAATATTTTCTGTAACTTTAAACCAAATACGCACAATGTTCACTCTATATAGTTTAACTGGAATACTACATTTCGTACTTTTTATACCCATAAGATGGAGATACTCAGAACTTTCTCTTCTAATGTTTTGTATTAATTAATTACTAATGACTATACTAACTTTTTAGCCAAGTATACAAAACTTCGCGGATTCTCTTTTACACGTCTTACCTTTATTCGAAGGATTCACCAAACTATGTCTGACAAATGTAATTTTTACACTTTCCATTTACACATTTACCCTTATATTTAACTTATAAAACATTTTCATGCTGTATTTCTGATTCCTTTTCCCCTCAAAAATTAAATATAGACTTACACACATTTCGTTATTCCAACACCTACTGACTTTAAACAAATCTTATAAGGAACAATAAATTTTCATGGTATGAAGCCCACTCAAATCAATGCATGGGGTATTTCTATCCAATTAAGTTTAGATACGTACCAATAGTACTGTATTTCTTCTTATTTTACTCTACAGACATTTATACGTATATATTCATAACATTCACTTTTATTCAGTAAGATTCATTTATACTATTAATACAAATTTTGCTAACTCTAATATTTTCCAAATAAACTAACTTAACTAAATATTTTACAAAAATACTTTGTATTTTCTTGCATACATCGTATTTAAATCACCAAACATACACTGAACCTAAATGTTTCCTTCATGTGAAAACGTCACTCGGATTCTTATGATTCCACCATTTACCGCAAAACTTTATAAACACTACTATATTTGAACTTATCACAACCTTACCCTCTTAACAAAGTGCAGAAGCTTGAATTATATTTTAACTACAGAGAAGAATATCCACATGGTAACGTATTATTTTAAATTTGAATTATAGTCCCATTTTGTGAAGGAGAACTTAAAGTCTATAATACACATGGAATTAATATTCAGCCATGGAAATGAAACTTTATCGCCTTTTTCCCAACTTGGAATATAAAAATTTGTTAACTTGGAATATTTTTAACGTATTCATTGTAACTTAACTGAAAAATACCCATATTTAACATTGTCAGTAATTTATTTAGCACTGAACTCTTGCAGCCTTTTGAGAACGAAATTTAATTTTTCATACCTGACAAATGACTCCTACATAGTTATGGCTAACCAGCGGCCGAGCGGTAAAGTCGCTGAACACTGGTAGTTCGGTCCGAAGTTCGAATCCCGCAAACGGGCTGGCTGCATGGGCGTTTTCGTGGTTTTCCCTTTGTGTAACGTGTATACGAGCCAGTTTCCCTTAGAAAGTACTCCACAAAGGCATCCCTCCTCTTAGGCAGATAACCCTCGAAGCTTTGCCACAATAACACACACACACCCTACATAGTTGTGATACATAACACGAAATATTGAGTATAGTTCCAAATAATGATCTAACATAGTAATTAAGATAAAAGACCTAACACAAATAAATTTAATATAGACATTTCAAACTGACATTGCTTAATAATGAACTTTTACAGCTTTTTTGACATTTAACTTCTCATAGATAGTAAATAAAATTACATGCAAATAATTATACAAAATAGGTAATAATGACAGAAAGTGCATATAATGATCTACTATAATCACCAACTTTAAAAATTTAAACGAATTTTTATATGTCATAAGAAAGAACACACTTTTTTGAAAAGCATTATTTTAATTAAACACTGGAACACACTCCTGCGCACATGTATAAAATTTTTATTTATCATGAGCATGACACATAATAAGTAAATAAAATTTTCACAAAGTACGAAACACATTTCTCTTTTAACTGACTGTACTCTTAAGAAAAATGCAGTATGGAATGCTTAAGAACACTCAAAGCCACAGTTCCTCATTTCCCCACGCATTGACCAAAATATACATGTACGTTAAAATCAGTTAAACAAATTCAAATGTTAGTATTCAAACAGGAATACTTCACAAATTAGATAAAAGAGAGGTACACAATGAACTTGAGTGATAAATACAGAAAAGCCTGTAAGGACCGAGAAAAAGATGTATTCGTGGAGAACTTTTTAAGATAAACTTGCTGTATTCTTGCACATGGGTTACATTTTTCTTTTCAGATTAAGGAAACATTCAAGATAATTCCTGTATAACTAGGGATTTTATTCACACTTGTTAGTAATGTAATTTATTAGAACAGTCGCAGATATATAGGACAAGTATGTCATTTCCAAGGAAAAGAATTTTCCCAAGCCAGACTTTAACAGTGAAATATAAAATGGAATAAGAAAATCCCATATTTCCAACAAAATTAGTATCTGAGTATGCAAAAACATGAACAAGAAACGAATATTTTTTCTGAAAATGTTCCGAATGGGATAAGTCAGGACTAGTTTCATGAACAGAGCATGAAAAACAATGATAAATTTTTAATTTTATTTTGGCTGTAGTACATTTACTTATTTTAAAATCTTCCATTTGATTGACTGTACTCTACATTTAGGCACAAGTTTATAAATCAGAGTGATTTTGTGTTTTAAAACTTTCAGAAATACTACAACTCAAAAGCAAAAAGATTAAAACGACAAGAGAATATACTGCAAGCAAGCGAACGTGATAAATGACATTTTTTCGCTGATTTCCATGAATTCATAGATCGGTAGCAAAGTTTTCATGCACTGTATATGAACTATTTTTTCAAATATATTACGATTACTGTTTCCCATTTACATAGACGCTAAGGAAACATTTCATGTTAATTTACATTTATTCATGAGATTTATCTACGTATATCCTTAATTTTTGCATTTTGTTTACAATTATAATACCGAAAGAACATAAGAAAATATTTTTCTTGAAAATGTCCATATTTTTTCCCAAACGTTATTTCTTTCATAACTTTGAAGTAACCTCTTAAACACATAGTTATCGTATATTGCCCTGACAGCCGTTGGTCTTGCCAATGTCTGAGTTAAGTCAAGAAGCTAAAGAATTTAAGTAATATTTTAACAGTACGGAGAACTTCTTACGGCGTTTTTGATGAAAATTGACAGAATTTAGTAGTTCATTACTAACCTAGGAGCCTTTAACGATTTTTATTCGAGAAAAACACACTCAGAAATCGTCATCAATATTTTCCATACAGATATATTTTTCCTACTTTTCATTTCCAAAGTAATTTGTTTCATTGCCAGATAGTTATATGTTTGTTATTTATTTTTCGCATATGAATGCATTTCGTATCTCACATATGCTCATTACATATGATTTCACAAATTTACAAACGAGTTAGAAGTTAAGTGAATATTTCCTGAAATACTGTACATTTCATTTCGGAAAGTTTATATGAGTATCTTCATTTTGAATCCTTTAATGTTTCTTTTCCTGAATCCAAAGTAAATTTGGAGTAAAAAATTTTCAGTTTGGACGAAAGTTATTTACGGATGGCTGTGATGTGTTCGTGTTTTCATAAACCGTTTTTTGTAAAGTAACTTTTGAACACTTTGAATATTACGGCCACTGCAAAACATTGAATTTTCAAATATTTTCTTATTTATAATTTACAAGTCCTTGTAAAGATTTGAGAACAAATTTTTATTAAATAGTTATATTGTATCATTTAATAACTTTTTACACGTTTGGAAGATTTAACTTCAACAATACTAGCACACTGAATCAGAAATTAAGAAAAGAAATGGAATTTTTTATCTTAGTATACTACAGGAATAGATTAATTTTCTCTAGCTTTGATGTATTCGAATGTAGTAGAATAATGGAGACTTTTAACACAGATCATACAGACTTTGAATATCTTCTCTAAGTCACCAAAAATTGCATTGTCATACATTTTTCTCATAAAGTCTATTTCTTTCTTAAAAGAAGTTTATGTACTAATTTCATTTGAAACATATCTAAGAAAATTCTCACATTTCTCACATTCATAAGAAAATCAGCTCTTGTTTCTTTACCAAAGTTGTACTTTCTGACTTCATTCTACTGAAACGAAAGCATTCATAACTTATTGCGAAGAAAAATGTTATACTTTTTTATTAATTTTCATACCACAGTATTATCTTTGAAATTTTTTTCCTAGTCCACTGCTAATATATTGCTAATTTTCGTACGTGACAAAAAAACTCAGTTTAGAAACTTTTTTACTTAAAACCTTGTATTGCATTGCTGAACCGGTGCCATGCTTTCATTTTTATTACATATCATGCGAATATTTAAAAAAAAATCATATTTTTTCCTTCTGTTAGCACAATTTTAACCAACATTTTACTATTACTGAGACTTCTTTAGTAAAATCTCAAGTGTTAAATAGAACGTTTCATTACTAATTTTGGAGATTCTGGATATATCCTACTTAAAAGTTCATAACCGATTAGCAAAATAATTTATATATGTACTTCGTTGTGCTCTTGGTTAATTTTTAAATCGTTGTTCAACAATAACACTTGATTTCTAGTGAAGTATCGAAATGATTATTCCGCTTTTTCCAAAGAATTTCGTAGACACATATGTTCAGTGCAGAAAATTTTCCTAACTTACCAGTATCATTACCCAAATAGAAAACTTGCAAAATTTTCCTAAAAATTTACATATTTGTTTTTTTACAATCATTTACACGAATACCCACATTTAATTATTTAATGTGTATTTTCCTATATCAGAACTCAAATTTCGAACGAAAATTTTTAAGTAATGTTATGTTCCGTAAAATTTTTGTATTGTGAAGTCATCTTTTTTTCGCAAACGTTTTGAAAGTCTGCTCTCGGTAGTCTTTTAGACATTTTGAAACTGTTTTCTCTTTGGTATTGGAAACTATTTTATCTTTGCTGTTGGTATATGCCTATGAATTCTCGAAACTTTCTTGGTTTATCTTCAACTTATATTTAAATATTTAAATACTTAAAAATATATTTGTAGATCGTCTATGTTGACAATATGTTGATCGTCTATGTAGATCGTCTATGTTTCCTGGATGATTTTTTTTTTTTTTTTTTTTTTTGAAAATGTATTTTATTTTATTCACGGGAATGAAACTGATGTTTTTCTTAAAATTTTATTATTCAGAGTATTAGTCAATTATGACAGAATGCCTGATTTGTTCTCTTTTTAGTCAACATTCATATGAACTTCAGTATTCCAAATCTCTCACGTAACTGTAATTTTTCCTATCGGTAGTAAGAAGAAGAATGGAATACAAGCAGGTTATGCAGACATAAGGTAAAAATCTGGAAGTAAAAGAAATTCTTCAGATCTAGGCAATTCAGTAGAATGTGCAAATATTCATCTATTTGAAGCTTATTTTTGGAATTACATAGCATATAAAGTCTAAATTTAATGAAAAGAGATATAATGAAATTCAAGTACTCTGCAAAACCTGAACGATAATTATGCAAAACTAGTAATATGGCGGTTTTTTCATAAAAAGCGGTTCCAGCGAAAGAAATATGCCGACAATCTCCTGAAACTCTAAGTGAGCACTTGATCTTTGCTCTTACAAAAGTTAAGTAGAATTGTAAATTCTACGTAAGAGCGAAGATCAAACGCCCACTTAGAGTTTCAGGAGATTGCTGGCATATTTCCTTTGTCGAAACCACTTTTTATGAAAAACTGCCTTATAACTATTTTTGTATAATTATCGTTCAGATTTTGCAGAGTACTTGAATTTCATTATATCTCTTTTTATTAAATTTACACTTTATATGCTATGTAATTCCAAAAATAAGCTTCGAATAGATGAATATTTGCACATTCTACTGAATTGCCTTGAAGCTCATATGAATGTTGACTGAAAACAAGAACAAATCAGGCATTCTGTCATAATTGACTAATACTCTGAATAATAAAATTTTAAGAAAAACATCAGTTTCATTCACGTGAATAAAATAAAATACATTTTCAAAAAAAAAAAAAAAAAAATCATCCAGGAAATCTATCACAAGTGTCAACATAGACGATCTGCAAATATATTTTTAAGTATTTAAATATTTCATAAGTTGAATATAAACCAAGAAAGTATCGAGAATTCATACGCATATACCAACAGCAAAGATAAAATAGTTTCCAATAGCAAAGAGAAAACAGTTTCAAAATGTCTAAAAGACTACCGAGAGCAGACTCTCAAAACGTTTGCGAAAAAAAGATGACATCACAAATACAAAAATTTTACGGAACATAACATTACTTAAAAATTTTAGTTCGAAATTTTAGTTCTGATATAGGAAAATACACATTAAATAATTAAATGTGAATATTCGCGTAAATGTTTGTAAAAAAAAAAATATATATATAAATTTTTAGGAAAATTTTGTATGTTTTCTATTTTGGTAATGATACGGGTAAATTAGGAAATTTTTCTGTACTGAACATATGTGTCCACGAAATTCTTTGGAAAAAGCGGAAAGTAAATAATCATTTCGATACTTCACTAGAAATCAAGTGTTATTGTTGAACAACGATTTAAAAATTAACCAAGAGCACAACAAAGTACATATATAAATTATTTTGCTAATCGGTTATGAACTTTTAAATAGGATATATCCAGAATCTTCAAAATTAGTAATGAAACGTTAAATTTAACACTTGAGATTTTACTAAAGAACTCTCTGCAATAGTAAAATGTTGGTTAATATTGTGCTAACAGAAGGAAAAATATGATTTTTTAAAAATATTCGCATGATATGTAATAACAACGAAAGCATAGCCCCGGTTCAGCAATGCAATACAAGGTTTTAAGTAAAAAAAGTTTCTAAACTGGGTTTTTTTGTCACGTACGAAAATTAGCAATATATTAGCAGTGGACTAGGAAAAAATTTTTTTAAGGATAATACTCCATTAAATGTTAAAAGTAAATTTGGAGTAAAATTTTTTACTCCAAATTTACTTTGGATTCAGGAAAAGAAACATTAAAGGATTCAAAATGAAGATACTCATGTAAACTTTCCGAAATGAAATGTACAGTATTTCAGGAAATATTCACATAACTTCTAACTCGTTTGTAATTTTGTTAAATCATACGTAATGAGCGTATGTGAGATACGAAATGCATTCATATGCGAAAAAAAAATAACAAACATTTAACTATCTGGCAATGAATCAAATTACATTGGAAATAAAAAGTAGGAAAAATATATCTGTATGGAAAATCTTGATGACAATTTCTGAGTGCGTTTTTTTCGAATAAAAATCGTTAAAAGCTCCTAGGTTAGTAAAGAACTACTAAATTCGGTCAATTTTCATCAAAAACGCCGTAAGAAGTTCTCCGTACTGGTAAAATATTACTTAAATTCTTTAGCTTCGTGACTTACCTCAGACATTGGCAAGGCCAACGGCTGTCAGGGCAATTCAAGATAACTATGTGTTTAATAGGTTACTTCAAACCTATGAAAAAAATATGGACATTTTCAAGAAAAATATTTTCTTATGTTCTTTCGGTATTATAATTGTAAACAAAATGCAAAAATTAAGGATATACGTAGATAAATCTCATGAATAAATGTAAATTAACATGGAATGTTTCCTTACCGTCTAATAGAAATAATAATTGTATATAATAATTGTAAATAATTGTAAATAATTGTAAATAGAAATAATAATTGTAAATAATTGTAAATAGAAAACAGTGATCGTAATATATTTGAAAACAATAGTTCATATACAGTGCATTAAAACTTTGTTACCGATCTATGAATTCATGGAAATCAGCGAAAAAAAGTCATTTACCACATTCGCTTGCTTACAGTATATTCTCCTGTCGTTTTAATCTTTTTGCTTTTGAGTTGTAGTATTTCTGAATTTGAAGCTTTAAAACACAAAATCACTCTGATTTATCAACTTGTGCCTAAATGTAGAGTACAGTCAATCAAATGGAAGATTTTAACGTAAGTAAATGTACTACAGCCAAAATAAAATTAAAAATTCATCATTGTTTTTCATGCTGTGTTCATGAAACTAGTCCTGACTTATCCCATTCGGAACATTTTCAGAAAAAAATATTCGTTTCTTGTTCATATTTTTGCATACTCAGATACTAATTTTGTTGGAAATATGGGATTTTCTTATTCCATTTTATATTTCACTGTTAAAGTCTGGCTTGGGAAAATTGTTTTCCTTGGAAATGGCGTACTTGTCCTATATATCTGCGACTGTTCTAATAAGTTACATTACTAACAAGTGTGAATAAAATCCCTAGTTATACAGGAATTATCGTGAATATTTCCTTAATCTGAAATGCAAAATGTAACCCATGTGCAAGAATAGATGTGCAAGATTTTTAAGCATATCTTAAAAAGTTCTCCACGAATACACCTTTTTCTCGGTCCTTACAGGCTTTTCTGTATTTATCACTCAAGTTCATTGTGTACCTCTCTTTTATCTAATTTGTGGAGTATTCCTGTTTTAATACTAACATTTGAATTTGTTTAACTGATTTTAACGTACATGTATATTTTGGTCAATGCGTGGGCAAATGAGGAAGTGTGGCTCTGAGTGTTCTTAAGCATTCCATACTGCATATTTCTTAAGAGTACAGTCAGTTAAAAGAGAAATGTGTTTCGTACTTTGTAAAAATTTTATTTACTTATTATGTGTCATGCTCATGATAAATAAGAATGTTTTACATGTGCGCAGGATATCCATCCAGAGTGAAGTTATATGCATGTAAATCTCAGCTTAAAATTTCGTATACAGAGAAATGTAGGTAACTTTACTTTTGGAGAAATGGAAGTGTAACATCATGTTGTATTTAACACAAAGTGAAAAAGTTAAGTTAAGTTTAAAATAAGTTAAGTTTAAAAAGTTAAGTTAAGTTTAAAATAAAAAAAATAACAAGACAAAAATTTTAAAGGAAAGAAAAAAGTAAAATTTACGTTTGGAATTAAAATACATTAGGGAAAAAACAAAAAACTGCATTTGTGCAAACAAAAAACAGAATTAAATTAAATTTATGAAAATAAATATTTTTTTTTTTGTAAAATAAAATAAAGTTAAAAATGTAGTAACACCTTCTTTTAAAATAAAAAGCGAAAAAGAAAAATTAAATTTGTAAAAATAAATATTACTTTTGTAAAAAAAATAAGTTTAAAAAAACTTTTTAAAGTAAAAAAGTTAAATGCAAATAAAAAATAAAGTAAAAATACGAAAAGGAATAAATTAAAAAAAAAACTTTTGCGAAATAAACAAAGTGAAAAGGAAAAAATAAATTCGTAAAAGTAAAATATAACTTTTGTAGAACCAAAAAAGAAAGTTAATTATATATATATATATATATAAATTAAAGTGAAAATACGAAAAGGAAAAAGAAAAAGAACTTTTGCAAAATAAAAATTAAAAAGAAAATGTAAAGTCACTTTTGTGGAAATAAACGTCAAATTGCGAAAGTTAAAAATAAAATTTATGTGTGCAAAAGGGAAACAGAAAAATTAATAAACTATTAATAAGTATGAGAAGAAAAATGAAAACAATTAAAAATATCTTAATAATAAAAAAAATTAAACTGTGGGAAAATCTTACATTTAAAACAGCAATGAATAAAGTAATGATTAAGATGCAAAAGAAATCCTAGCCGTCGTATAAAAACAAATGTGTGACGCGGTTTTCATGTCAAAGCGCATGCGCAGACTTTCAGCCTTATGACATCAATGGTGCAAATAAGTCAAAGGGACAAAGAGTGTTTCAAAGAACAAGTCTGATAAGACAACCGAGTAGCCGTGTGGTAACGTTCAGGTCTTTCATCTCAGAGATGTCGGATTAGAATCCCGCTCGTGGAGTTATTTTTAAAATTCAGGGAAAATAATATTAAATTCAATAAAATTTAATTAAAGGTAATATTTTAGTAAATAATGACGTACTAAATAATTAAGATACTTATTAAAAAAGAGTAAATAATTAAAAATAATAAAATAAAACGGATAGCATTCCAAACACGTGGTTTATGAAATCGTTGCCACAAAAAATAAAAACTTTGAAAATTAGGGTCGTTGCCACAAAATCAAAATGAAACTTTGATGATGTCATTCCATCATCTTTTATATGTTTAAATTTAAAAGACGATGAATTCTTTTATAAATACTATATATATAAAAAATAGAATCCGTCTACTTTTAAATTTTCAGGGGGGCCGTCTGTGTCATATGGGACAATTTATGGGGTCTTGAAAGCAGACAAAAAAGCTGAATTCAGTGTTACATACACCAAAACTTCAACTGAATACAAAGCAGAAAAGCTATATGCTTTTATTTTGATTCCCTTCTTCCCTTCTAGAGGAGAGCTTTCGCCGGCCAAACGGTACAAAGGTTAGCGTCGCTGACTGCCGAAGGGCCCGGGTTCGAATCCCGGAGATAGGGAGGCATGGATGTTTGTAAATTTATAATGTCGGTGCAGCATGGTGGCACTCTAAATATGCGGCTAGTCGAAAGTCCTCTCGTGTGGTTTGGTGAAAGGGGAGAGGAGTAAGAGACCGTCGGACCCTCCGGGGTGTTCCTCATCAAAATTGGGGGCGGAACTGAGCAAAATCGCACTGTCACCTATAAGGTGCTCAAGCTTATTGCCAACGGCTGGCGTAAACTAGCGCTCCTTGCCACGAGCTATTTCGTGGCTTAGGTTGATGTTACAGCAACTGAGCATAAGTAACAGCAACAACGGGAATACCTGGGAAACAGACTGTTCCAAAAAGAGTGCGTTGGCAGAGGGTAAGAATTATTACTATTCTTGCGCACTGTAGACTTTACACCAATTATTGTTTTAAAGCTTGGATATGTAATTTATTTATTTACATAAATTTTACGACAATGGTTTAAACTCGAATAAAAGTTAAGGAAAGGTTAAAGTCATCTCTCCTCTTCCTTGCTTTCTATTCATGTTTCCTATTTCTTTCACGGTTTTTCACTTTTTCTCGTTTGTCAGATTGAAATAGTTTATAACTCTGACGCGCATTAATTTCAGTACTAGTTTTTGCGTATATAATTTTATGATAATGAAATCTTATTCAAATATTTAAGCAGTTAATATCTGTATTGAATTTTTTTTTTTTTTTTTTTACTTCAATATATGGTACATTACATAGTTTATCCGCACAAATGTTATATATATTAATTATTAAATTTTTTTCGTTATTTTAAAAGCACTTAATGTATTAAAGCTTTCCTCCCTTAAGATGGTTCGTGCTTTCCTCAGCATCAAAGTGTAAGAAAATTTTAAAAAATGAAAAAATGAAACTGCGTGGAGATTTAATATCGTCGATTACCATGGAAGGCCGAAGACAACAAATTTTATCCAAAAAGCTGGTGATGTGGCTTCGCAGAACACGCTCTGTCTTACAATCTAAAGACACATGCGAGCTAATTTGCGGTCTAGCATGGAAACGGAAAGAAAAAATGACAGCAAAGTTTTAAATCATAAAATAACTAGTTAATTAACATAAAGGAACTCTAGGACTTAACCTAAATAGAAAAAATAATATAAATTATGTATTAAATTATATTATTATATCTTTTCCAATTCGATAACTGATAGGTTAAAATGTTTCTAGTAAAAGTTAAAAACTGCAGTATAAAATTTAGTGCAGTATAGTTAGGCATTTCTGGAGTAACATCATATTTTGTTTTACGAAGCAAAATTATTTGTGCGTTTATTTAAACCAGGGATGGGCAAACATTTTCGGTCGCTGGCCAAAAGAGTTCGGCGAGCCAAGATACATTTTTCTAAAATTTTAAAAACAATATACAAGTATTACTGTTTAAATACGTTAATGAGATGAATGAAATTGAGATTTCATTTTTAAAAGTTCCTTATATTGAGGTTCGAAGTTAGATGTACTGATTCGAAGGAACGTAGCTAAATGTTCACCTGTCAGTCTACTTCTGAAGTAATTCTTTCTAAGGTTTATAGTTGAAAACACTTGTTCCCATATATAAGATGAAGCAAACATAAGCACTGATTTTTCTGGGCGTGAGATATTAAATTTGGAAAACTTAACTTTCGATAATGATTTGTAAAACTCTCTAACTTATATATAATTTAGAAACAACTGCTTGAGATGATTGACTATGTTATATGATGTTAGACTGCAATTCAGTTAATTCAAGCTGCAAATCCGACCTCACTGATTCACAATTTACGTTGAGAGGTATGGTAAAAATATCCAATTCTGTTTGAATGGCACTGAAATCCGGAAATCTTCGTTGGAAATCAAAATGCAGTTTTTTCAAGCCACCATCATAATTCTTAAGCTTCTCTTCATTTACTGAATGTATTCAGTTTAACCTCGGAAAATGAAAAAAGTCATTCTTAGCTAGCTGCCCAGGAAACAAATCAAGTTTTATTAAGTTTTAAGTTAAGTTTTTTCTAAGATGTCTAATTCACCTATATTGGATTCCCATATGTCTGCTCCCCGAGAATGAGATAACGCTTGTTAGCGCCAATCTACAGCTTTAAATAACAAAGAACTTCCGCTTTTAACACTTTACCGATTTAAAGTTGTCTGTGCTTGCTATTTCCGCAATTTACGTTTTGTAGAACAAGAATCGAGAAAGTAAAACGATCATCAGTCCTTTGCAAAAAAGGAATAAAAATATAATATTTAAACAAAGTAGAAAAGGAGGTGGATATATAATATATATTTCTTTTAATTTGCCACGGACCGGAAAATTAAAATTCTATCCGCAGACCGGATAGAACCTTCCGGCGGGCCGTAGTTGGCCCATCCCTGATTTAAACAAAAGCATGAAGCGTACCTTAGTTCACTTCTAATTTATGGCTTGTTAAATTTCGACTCGCTAAGACTTATAGACTCGCGAAATTGACATACTGTTTGTTCATAAGCCGATTATATCAAAGGGCGAGAGCGCTGTTTGCCTAGTGGAAAGAAGACCTCTGACAGAAAGTAACTCGTATTTACTTACATAGAAAAAACAACAAAAATGTTTATGCTATTAGACCATTCTCTAGGTTAGGTTTCGTACTTAGGATGAACTACTACTGTTCAGTGGTCCTAATCATTTGGCCCAGTGGCGTAGCTAGGGTGGGGCAAGAGGGGACATCTGTCCCCGGGCGCAGCATCCGGGGGGCGCCAAGTTGATACTACGAAATATTTTAATGAAATGTTTTGCATTCTTGGCACACAGAAAGGGGCGCAAATTCTTCAGTTGTCCCCGGGCTCTGGAATCCTAGCTACGCCACTGATTTGTCCACTTGTGGGGTGAAAATTTGCTGTATTGACGCCTTCATTTTAGCTCGCGCAGATGATAGATAATGGAATGTTAAGAGTAAATAAATTATTTAAACTAATAATTAGATTGGAAATGAAAGTAAAGAAAAATGTGGAATAAATTGCTTATGATTTTAAAAAGAAACGATAAAGAATATACTGTTTCAAAATAGGCATAAAATATTGAATGATACTGTTACGAAATGTACAGGCACCGTGAGATAGCTTCCCCGCAAAGAAGTTTTAGGGTTGCCGTAAAATGAAAAGGAGCGGCACAGCTGGCGAGAAATCACCTATTTGGCGACAAAATTGGCGATATGCCATGGACGGATGAAGAACCTTCTGGAACGAATTCTTAAGGCCCGTCCACACGAGGACGCTCCCGACGTAGTTGACGTAACTTTTTTGACGCCGGCGTAAATTCGCAGGACGCAGAAGACGTAAAACTGAGTACGCTCCTGTTCAGTTTTTTCGCCCGCGACGCGCGCGTGTAGCCAATAGCCAACCGAGTTCTTATCACGTGTCATAATCAGAAAACCTTCTTGCTTACCCGTTTCAATATGGCGTCAGAGCCACACAGAGATGAGTTTTTGCTTAGAAATATAACTTTATACAGCAATAAAATAATCAGCATTGTTCACGCCATCTTCAGATTTCTCAAACCGTACATATTAGTATACATTTAAAATTCTCATTAAAGGGAAAACAGTATACTTATAAAGCAATGATCCGACCAGTATATCCATATGATTCACCTATTTATAACACCGTTAGTAATAGGAACCTAAATAAATTACAGCTTCTATGAAATCAAAGTTTCTGCCTTACAAAATTATCCTTTATTATTATAAATATTGGCTATATCATGTGTAATAAAAAGCTCTATAAATATCCCAATATTAAATACACCAAAAACTAACTTCAGCAATATAATAACTTCTAAAAATAAAGCAGTTGACTGTGAAAGAGTATTCAATAAAATACAATTACGAAATTTTGGAGGAAAGTTACAACTTGTGTCATACAGCAATCATTTATTGAAGTTTAATTAAATTACCTTTGCAGCGACTTCTACTTGTTACATTATTTTTCACAAATACTGCTATCACAGGTAGCTGAGTGGTCAGCGCGCTGCTCTGGTGGCGGAGGAATGGAAAGGTGGAAGTTCGAACCTCAGCCGTAGACGGTATAGTTCAGTTAGCTTTTCTCATTTTGAAACGTGTTTCTTATATTTAATCATGAATCATTATATTCTTATTTTATCTATTATTATTGTTTTCATTTCTTATTTTATTCATTATTATTATTGTTTTTAATTTAGTTTAAAAATGTGCAGTGCAAATAGAAATCCTTATGTAAAAATATATCTGCATCTCTTTATCATATATCATCTATAAATTCTCTCTTTATTTTTACTTTATTGCATATTTTATCATGCACATAATTTCTCATAAACTGTCCAAAGTTTGAACCTCATTCTAAATTGAAAAATAAATAAAAAGGAAAACAAAAGACCAAGGGAGAGCGAGTTAAAAAAATATGAAGTTGGTTTTATAAAGAGAATTAAGTAATTTAATTCTCTTTATATACTGTATTCCAAACCAATTTTATAAATCCTAATTTTCATACGATATAGAATCTACAAGTCTGCCAAACTGGTCGATACTCATTCTGAAGGAATAAAAAACAAGTAATATACCCCCCAAGAAAAAATTAAGTCAATTCCTACTTAGGTCCACAAAGAAAAGTTTAAAAATACAAAAATAAATAAATAAATATACAAACATAATTTTTTTAAATTAAAAATTAAAAAAATTTTAATATGTGAAAAAGCTGTATCAAGTGTCATTCACTGCAAGTTTAAAAAATTGTATTTGAACTTGAGTGGATGAATAAAAAGCATTTTATGTACTGAAAATTTGAACAAGATATAGGGAGAGTGTGAACTAATAGTAGGAATTTAATAATTCCAGATATTCCTTTCGCAAACAAGGCAGTAAAAAAAAATCTCTTTGAACAGGTCGCTCTAAATAAATCTTTCGGACTCATTCTTGCCATTTTTTGCGGTTTTGCCTCTGCTTAATAATTGCACATAATAGTAAAGTTTCAGCTGTAAAAAAATCATCTGATTCGGACAACTTGGCGCAAACATACAGAAGAACAGCGAAGTAATAAGATACAGCTCTGTTGACGCTATATTACATCGTCACGTGATTTTTGCGCAAAATAATTCTATTGGTTAAACGCACTCTTCGCAAGCGTACTCGTTTGGACGCTTTTACGCTGGTAACGTAAAAGCGCGTTCGTCAGCTACGTTTCGAGCGTACTCGTGTGGACGGGCCTTTACCGGTTTAGCACAGAATGTTTTCGAACACAAGCCGAAAGCTATATAAACCCTGCTGGTCCGCAGTCAGTGAGAGCGTGCCTCGTCTAGGGGCGAGATAGTTAGTATCGAGTTGGTGTCTCGTCTAGCGAGTCAATCCCTGCAGAGTCGATCGAGTTGACAGCTGGGCAGCGAATGCCGAGTGGGTCGTCAAATGCACCGAAAGAATCTCGTAGTGTATCGGGGTTAGTGCATCGTCGAGAGAGCGTGTTGAGCTCCGGGAACGACTGAACCGAAAAGCCGGGAGCTGTGCTCTGTGCGTCGTCGAGTGCATCGCGAGTTGTAGCGTGGAGAGTCTCGAGAGTACGTGAAGTTCCGAGAACGACCCAGCGGATTCGGGAGCTGTACTCTAGTGCTTTGCTGTGAAGCTGTCTCCACCGTGATAGCCTGATAACTTGGAGGCTGTGTCGCTGATCGTGTCAGCGTGTTTATAGTAGTTCATCGACGACTGTAAAAACGCGTTTATGGAGTTGCCCTGACAATACTGGCCAATAAAGTGTATTTCGGTACTTCATCAAGTAGTATTGTCATTATTCACTTTAAATCTACAAACCCCGTACGAACGTGAAGGAAGAAAATAACGCAACAACCGGTGTCAGAAAAAAATGTAACAATATTATTAAACTTTTCTTCTTAATTTATTAAATGATGAGTTAAATGATTTACTCTACTTTATGCTTTTTTATGCTTTTTCTTTATGCTTTTTTATTTATAAAGTAGAACTTAAAAAAATCTTATAATATTGAGAGGAAAGCTTTAAATGGGGCGCAAAACCGAAAGAAGAAAAAAGAATTGTGCAATGCTTTTGAATGGGCAATGAAGAAAATCAAAACTGCTGATCAGTATATCCGAGTTGAAAATTCTAGTCAAGAAGAATATCAGATATCAACTTTAAGCTCACAGAAACAGCCATCAGAAATTTGCGAACGTTTAAACGTGGTATCAGACTGTTCGAATGTAATTTTAAGAATGTACCAGAAAAATTTTCGACTAAAATCACAAAGAACTATCAGAAAATATTTCAGCTACAGTCGTAAACAGAGATGAAAAGTCAGACAGTATTCCAACCGCTTTTAGAGGTGTAAAAAATGAAAGATATCCATTCGATTTTGGTCATTATTCAGAAATTCTTACAAAGGATAAGAGAGGATTTATTTTAAATTTTGAACTTTGTAGACCAAAAGATAATGATTTTCCCCAAAATAAAGACAGCAAATCATTTTCTTCTGTTCATTCTTCAATGATTAATAACTCCGTTTTAGAGACAGATTTTGCTTTGTTATTCACTTGAACTTAACGAAGACTATTGTGAACCATGTTGGTTAATTTCAAATAAGGACATATGTGGTCGACAGGAACACAGTACTGGCAAACATTACCCATAATTTTTTTTTTTTTTTTTTTTTTTAAATGCAGGAGAGAAGCTCTCATCATATCGCAAGCTGTATTCAAACAAAAAATTGGGAAACAAATAACTGCATTCATCAAATATTGGAAAAATCTGTAAAAGATTAAATCAATTTCAGTTAGTTTTAAGCAGATTAAATCCAGGCAACTTTAGCAAAAATTAAAAAGGGTTACATACATAGCTAATTTTTTATTCTCAAATTATTGGAAGAATATGACATTGTGATGAACGACGTTATAAAAATGTTCTCAAGCACTGTTAAATATTATAATTCTGCAATATAAAATGATTGTTTAAGTAGTATTTGTTCGAAAACAAAGTTTTTGGATGAAATTAAAAATTCTCTTTTTTATTTCGTTGTACGAAGTTAAGAAAGTACCGTAATCGCGAAAAACTTCGGTTATCATATTTCAACGAAAATATCCATTTCCACCGTTCCCGAATTCATCTGAGGCCCAGCAGCGGCCGAGCGGTAAAGTCGCGGAACACTGATAGTTCGGTCCGAGGTTCGAATTCCCCAAACGGCCTGGCCGCATGGGCCTTCGTAGTTTTCCCCGTGTGCAACGTGTATACGAGCCAGTTTCCCTTAGAAAGACCTCCACGAAGGCATACCTTCACATATGAAGATAGCCCTCGCCTTTTTTTTTTTTGGCCTGACAGAATAAAGGGATCTTCTTTCCCAAAAGGATTGTAAAATGGATTCAAAAGGGACTTTTTCCTGGACATCTGTATTGTTCGCATGTACACTGCTAAAAAAAAAAAAAAAAAAAAATGGGACAGTGCGATATCTCCCTTTCTACTGGGCCGATTGACAAAATTCAAACTGCGTTTTTCATGTCTCGAAAGCGCGATTTAGGATATATATTAGATTTATATATAACACTATTCTAACATAGATAGTTTGACACAAAATCGGACTTTTTCTGAAATAACATACCAATTTTTTTCTTTATTTCGATTCTACGACTCAAATTATGCCAAAATGCCAAGTTTTGTAAAAATCGTACGAGTAGTTTTTAAAATATTAGCTCTCAAAATTTTAGCTCCTCAATGTTAATTGAATTTGGCAAATATTTATTAATATCTCTTTTTTTATTAAACTTTCTTAATTTTTTCTTTCACATTTCGAAATTTAGGTTCATTCCAAATAAAATTTACCCATTTTCTGTGTTTTATTTTTTAAATTTCTATTTTTAAATATTTTTTATAAATTTTTCGAAAAATTTTTTTAATTATAACCTATAAAAATTTTACCATCATCTTAAAGTAGGTGTATTTCTAAGCATACCTGCAAAAAAATTAGACTTTTTATTCAAAATTTTCTAAGATATACACGAATTTACATATTTTCACGTTTTGAAATTTGGTATCTTTTTTTTGAGCGATAATAATGCCAAATGTGGTTTATGGATTTTTGTTACAATGAATTGCCACAGCTATTTTTAACCTTAAATTCCAAATAAAATTTTACGGAGAATTAATTATATGAAATTTTTTCCCTCAATGATGCGTAATAAATATTTATTAATACCATATGAAAAGCTATTTTTTTTAATTATAGATAAAATTATTCAAATTTTTAACTATTTTTTTTAAATTTCTCTCTTTTTTTCCTTTTTTTCTTTTTTTTTTTCTTTTTTTTTTTTTTTATATTTGTAAGATTAAATTTTTATCTTCCGTGTTTTATCGTCTGCTACTTTACTTTAACTTCGTTTAAATAGAATTGTCTAAAACTGAGAACTTTCGTTTGATGTTTATTTGAATTTTATGAAAATATTTTATGACATAACTGCAAAATTTATTTCTAAACAAGCTGTTGCTTATGAAGTGGCTGAAACAGCGGCTGATACTATCATCCATATTTTTAAAGAACAGTATATTTTTATAGAAACATAAGATTTATAATAATCACTTTTATAAAAGTCAAATTATGATATAAACATACAATTCTAGAGACCGAATTAATGGAAGTTCAGTGGTTATGTAGAAATGATCTGCAGCTACTTAATGGCTCGATCAGTCAGCAGGTTCTGTGGACAAGTAAGAATAATTATATAAACGACACCCAACATTCTGGATTCAATTACCAACGAGGGTACGATGTTTATTAAATGAATTTAAAGAGTTTTTAAACATAAAAAATCGACTAATTTTTTTATCCTAGAATGTATTTTTCAGCGCAGCGTATTTTCATCATATCCTTAGGCCCACCAGCGGCCGAGCGGTAAAGTCGCTGAACACTGGTAGTTCGGTCCGAAATTCGAATCCCGCAAACGGGCTGGCTGCATGGATGCTTTCGTGGTTTTCCCCATGTGTAACGTGTATACGAGCTAGTTGCCCTTAGAAAGTCCTACACGAAGGCATCCCTTCCCTTAGGCAGATAGCCCTCTAGGCTTTGCCATAATCACACACACGCACGCACACGCATTATATCCTTGAAATTCTAATTTAGAACGTAATTGTCAAGAACTGAATTCTAATCATCAGTAATATAATAAGTAATTATTACGGTTATTAATAAATCCTTCTTATAAAGTAATTGCAGATATTTCAAAAAAACTTTCTGTCTGAATGAAAATATTTTTCTGTGTAAATATTTCTAATTATATATTAATCAAGATTGCAAACGATATTATTTATTTACACTTCAGTTCTTACCGTCAGCTCCAGTAGAAGTTATAAATCAATTATATTTAATTAAGGAATGACTATCTAAGTTTAGAAACAGCGTATCGTAACAGCAATTCAATTATTGGCGCCATATCTTTCAAGTTACTCCCGATTGGCAAACTACATGGTTTTTAATGAGTATTCGGGTTTTGCTAGTAACTTCTCTTGGAAATCGCGCTTAAACTAGGTTATTGGTCATTTGAACATAGAAAGAACATGGGAGCTATTTGGTTAAGATGCTTTCATAGAGAACCTAGAAAACTACGGTTATACTTCGCAACAAACAATTAGTATTTAACAATCTTCAAATGCTAGGCAACTGGTGAGGCTCCAATTAAAGCTCCAGTTTAATATTTTATTTGTAAATATTTAAAATATTGATGCATTCTTAGACACAAAAAGCAGAATTTAAGTTTTGCTAACTCGTTAGTAATTTACCAAGTACTTAGTGCAAATGAATATTCAATTTCTTTTGAAATAATTGTATTAACTTAATATTCTTGGAATATGAGCTAAAGATGGAATGTTCTCGGAAGATTAAACAAGTGTTTAAATCCATTGAAATTAGGTTTGTTTTACAACCTCAGGATCAAAGCGGTTCCGTAATTGCCCGAGTAGTTGACTTGTAAATAGCTGTGAATTAAGCAGATGACGTTTAATCTTACCGTATTCAGTCAGAAAAACGTATTCCAAATGTTTTGTATTGCATGACAATGCATGGTTTCATTATTCAATAACCAATCGGAGAACCGCTTGTGTTCCGAAAATAAGTATGTGTACTCAATCGTCTTGCATGTTCTTCAAATTTGTCTTCTTATGATTTTTTACTTTCTCAAAAACTTGCCTCTCAAAGCAAAGTTTTTTGACATTGAAGAGAAAAAAGGAGTAAGACATCTACTTTTAGAGGCATGTCAAAAACAGATCTCTACAAGCCTTCTCTTCCATTACATGTTGTGCATTCAGACACAAAGTTGCATTAGCGTAAATTCTATAATCTATTTTTATTACACTCTGATTACTTTAACATACAGTCAATATACACTAAGGCTTTTACTTCAGCTTCAGTAATTCGGAATATTTGACAGAATTGTTGTCGGAACTAGGACTTAGAAGATAAGTCAAATTGAATATTTCGATAATCTAATAAATTCAAGGTCGAAGCTTCTATACTTTATTTTCGGAGGGAGGGGAAATTTTTTCAGTTTCGGTCCATTATCCTAAGTATATTTGCTTCGATTCTTTATTTTTTCCATAAAAGCAAACTCTTACGCATGGTATACATATAACGCATAGCTTCAAATTAAAATTTAATAATATACAGGGTGGTTATAATTAAAGTTAGACTTTGAAACGCTCATATCAGACTTGGTAACCGTGTAAAGGAGATTATGGGAATTTATTTTCCGCGAAAAAAAGAAAGTTCGAAACCTCACCACCAGGGAGCAAATGGCGCTGTGTGCAATATTGTTAAACGAAATATAGGTCGGAATCGAACTTAAACTTTTGTTATACGGGTTTAATATGTTGTATACCCTTAAGAAACTTTGAAGTATGCAAATTACCATTTAAAGAAGTTAAATTCGATAAAGGTCGAGTGCGCCATCCGTGTAAGGGAGAAATTCGTCCGTGAAAACCACGAATTAGCGATTGGAAAATGTGAGATCGTAAATCACTCGCACAAGTGCGTACAATCTGGAAATCGTTTTCTTACAGATCGCTAATTTGTAATTTTTGAAGCCTGAATTCGGCCCTAAATCATGAAGATATTAATTCAAAACGCTTTTAATCTATATGGGCCAAAGAAATCCCTCATGTTATCTACCTAGTTCCATTGCATTCTCCTACTTGCTTGCATAGCAATCATTTTTCATAACTGAACTATTTTTCTCTGAAGAGCAGTCAACAGCTGGACCACTGTGATTTCAACTCGTTTACAGTCAATGTTAAAATGTTTTGTGATACATGAACTGCAGTAACGTTTCATTTTAGGTACTACGATTTTTATGCAAGGCTGGGCCCTACCTCACGTGTGTCGCACAGTTACTTAGGCAACATTTCACGAATGAAACGTCTTATAGGCCGGCACTTCCTCTCTTCCCCAGCAGACCTCAACCTCTGTGACTTTTGGCTATGGGGTTATCTCAAAAGCACTGTTTATGGTGATAATCTAAACAATTTGGCAGAAATGAAAAATGTGATACACCGACATGTCTGTAAAATTCCTCCTGATATGCTAAGAGCTGCTGTTGAGAATGCAGTAACAGAATTTAACTTGCTTTCGGAAAACGCTGGACGCTACATTGAACATGCTTTGTAACACGTTTCAGAAACGATTAAACACATTTTAAACGGATGTTTTCATGTCTTATTCCATTTAACAATATTGCATACAGCGCCATTTTACTCCTGGTAGTGAGTTTTTGAACTCTTTTTTTTCCCTCGGAAAATAAATTCCCATAACCTCCTTTACACGATTCCCAAGTTTGATAACATTTGTTCCGGTAGTTTTCCTTTTATGACCATTTCAAAGTGGAACTTTAATTATAAGCACCATGTAAATTAAACTTTAAAAGTTTGATAGTTTGGGTTAAGTTCCAGCTTTAAAAAAATATATATAATTATAAATTTTTATATTCCTCTTAGAAATAATGTTTTAAGAAGTTAATTTTTCCCTCACGTTATAGATTGTATAAAAACATGATCTTTAATATGATTGTTTCAGCCGATATAAAAATTGGGTCACTCGGTGGTACAGAATAAACACTGCTGGACAGTTTTATTTCTTTGTCATTTAGCAAAACATTTTTAATTAAAATATTTATCCTTTGGACTTCGCTTTAAACTTTATTTATAGTTAAAATGACTAGAAAATGAAAAGCTGTCTTCAGCTGAAACGAAATTCATGTAATTTATATTTTAAAAAAATTGACAAGAATGCAAAATTTTTGGAAGTCTGATGGCAATGGAAAAATCTTAATTTTCTTGTGTGAGCACTGAAAATAACTGTAGAAGGAAAGTAAATAAGTAGGGAGAAAAGTAAGCAAAAATTTGTAAGGAAATTTAGCTGTCAGATATACCAAGATGTTAAAAAAAGTTGGACGCTTTTGAATATACTTTCAGGATACTTCAAAGAATTTAGGTGTTCAAAGAGAAAACACTTGGACGTGTACACCAGAAAATACCATCAATTGAGCTTGTGTTAACAGAAAAGACAAATAAGATATCATTGCAGATTAAAGAGCGACTGGTTTTAGACTATATGGTTGTATAAATTTAAATTACGTTATAAAACATCATACTGTATCATAAACGGAGAATCCCATGATTTCTCAGTCGAATTATTTGAAAATTCAGGAGTTTATCCAGTGATGTATGTGGCTGTCACCTAAAGATGTTTTTTTCCCTTCCTGATGAACTAGCGGCCGAGCGGTAAAGTCGCTGAACACTGGTAGTTCGGTCCGAGGTTCGAGTCCTGCGAACGGGCTGGCATGGGCGTTTTCGTGGTTTTTCCCATGTGTAACATGTATAGGAACCAGTTTCCCTTAAAAAGTCCTCCATGAAGGCATTCCTCCCGTTAGGCAGATAGCCCTAGTGTGCTTTGTCATAATTAAATACACCAAAACCTCTTGATGAAACCAGTCTTTCCTTTCATCTCATACCTTCAAAATGCTTAGCCTCTAAAGACTGATAAAGGCTCTGGCCAAATACTGATGAAATGTATTGAATTGGATTATTAAGTTACGGCAAAGCAGAGCTATCTGCCTAAAAGGAAGGATGCCTTCGTGAAGAACTTTCTAAGGTAAACCAGCTGGCATACACGTTACACATGAGAAAATCCACGAAAACGCCCACGCAACCAGCCCGTTCACCGGGATTCGAACCCCGGAGTGAACTACCAGTGTTCAGCGACTTTACCGCTCGGCCGTTTGTGTGCCTTTATGAAATGGAAGGCGATGACTTTATTTAAAATGATTGTCAGAAATACCAAGATGTTTCGAAAAGTTGGATGCTTTTTAATATACTTGCAGAATGCCTAAAGAAAAAGAGCAAGAATGAAGCAGAATGCCTGAAGAAAAAGAAAAGAAAAAATAAATTTTTGCGTAAAATTTAGTATTTGTATATTTTTTAATTTAAAACTTTTTAATCTTATGATATTTGAATCTTGCGATTTCAAAAATAAAATATTTAACTAAAATATGAATAACATTTTAAGAAACCAAACGTAGGATAAAATTGTGTAAAGTAATGGGCACAATGATAAAACTGTTTAAAGCAGTGCATGCAAGTCATCCTAAGTTAAAATGTCGGTTATACATCTCTCTTATTTATATATATCTTTTCTGAACGGAACGTTGAAAGGCGTGTTAACTGTGTACTGTATTTTCTCTTTTAATATATGCAGTTTTCAAACGCATAGTAGTCTGGATTACAAAGTATTCTTCCGAAAGAAACGCAATTTAAATAAATAAAATCGAATTCTGGGAAATTTATATTAATAAATATATTTAAAATGCCCAGTTCGAATGAATAAATAGAAAATATTAAAATAATTATCTGAAGAGACAATGCAACACTATCAATTAAAATAAAAGTCCAAAAATTTAAAAATTACCTAAAATAGTAACTATGACTAAAAATATAGTATAAAGAAAACTATTTGAAAAAAAAATAAACAATGCTCCTTTGATTTAAACTACGCAGTTCGAATAAGTAAATAGAAAATTTTAAAACAGCTATTCGAAAGAAACCATGCAACTTAAACAATTAAAATGAAATTTGATAAGGAAAAAAAATGCTTAAAATTAATAACAATTATAATTAAAAGTATAATAGAAAAAACATTATTTGAAGAAGGAACGATTGGGTCTTTTTTCCCCTCACGCACTATGTAAGAATGGAAATGAAAATAGGTTGCCACATATTAAGAAGTTCGCCAAGTGAACTAATTTTGGCCCAACTGAATAAAAAGCGCCAACATAAATTGTTGAATTTCTCCGTAAATTTCGCACCAAATTTAACAAAAATTTAATATTTAGGCATAATTTGAGTCGTAGAATCGAAATATGTAAAAATATTGGTATGTTATTTCAGAAAAAGTCCGATTTCGTGTCAAAATAACTGTGTTAAAGTAAAGCTATATATAAATCTAATATATATCTTAAGTCCCGCTTTCGAGACATGAAGAACGCAATTTGAATTTCGTGAATCGGCCCAGTAGAACGGAAGATCTAGAACTCCCCCCCCCTTTTTTTTTTTTTTTTTTTTTTGAGCAGTGTACATATTCGTATTGTATGTGTGTGTGTGATTATGGCAAAGCCTCGAGGGCTATCTGCCTAAGGGGAGGGATGCCTTCGTGGACGACTTTCTAAGGGAAATTGGCTCGTACACACGTTACACATGGGGAAATCCACGAAAACGCCGATGCAGCCAGCCTTTTCGCGGGATTCGAACCTCGAGCCGAACTACCAGTGTTCAGTGACTTTACCGCTCGGCCGCTGGTGGGCCTTATTCGTATTGTATATTCGCATGTATGTATGCACATATAATATATGCATCGCATAACTCAAAACCGCTTAGCCGTAAAGCGCTGAAATTTTGCCTATGGGGCTGCTATAATATCCATTTGTGAACTTCTCTTTTTATTGCAATTGGCAGTATACATATATATAGATATCAACCCCCTTACCCGGCCTTTATTTTCACAATCGTTGGTCGTAGTCATTACAGAAGTGTTTTAAATGACGAAAAATGTTTTGGCTATATGAAATTTTAAAAAACATAATTATTCTCAACAAATAACGAAATTTAACTTCTCATTCAGTCTCCTGGTTCCCGTTTACTTGTTATTACTCCCATTTACTTGTCCCCGGTTTTTACTTGTTATGAAAAAATAAATTAGAAGAAGTTTGACTGCCGTATGACCGGGATATTTAATTCAAAATTTTCAATTTTTGATGTCATTTTCAACTTGCCTTGAGGGATCAGGCAATTAAGTTAAAATTATTCGATGAAATAACTTTAAATGAAATGCAGCAAAAAGTGTGTATAATTTAATAGGCGATACAAGGAAGTCATGTGTGTTCATATCAAATTTTTAACTATTAATCCTGATCTGATAAAAGTCATTATCAAAATGTTGGCTCCTGGAAACCTCGATTTTCGGGAGGGGGTATTAGTACTGCAAATTTATTAAAGGGAGAAAGAATTGTTTTTTGCATAGGGGCCCTAGAGTTCTAGTTACGTCACTGCATCTGTGATTTACGCAATGAAGATAAACCAACTTGTTTTCAGTGTATTCGTAGTCTCGTTTCTTCCTATCAGGGTTGTGAATTTTCCCCCAAAATTCGCCCAAGAAAATTTGAATCTAAATCAACACCAATGTTGTCTCAAAATCCCGCTAAGAAGTATCCTAACTTGTGATTCTTAAGATGTTAAAGCTCAGTTGCCTCTGCTAAGAGGATGGACTTATTTTCTGGAAATCAGTTAGATAAAGTCGCTGGATTGTTCAGTAGATTACCGACCTCTTTAAAAAGAGGATTTCGCAAGAAGAAAAATTACACCTTGTTCTGTACTTTATTGATATGCTAGAAAATCTGTAGTTCTCTTTTCAGGTTTTTCAGATTGAAGAATGAACTAACTCTCCCAGGACACGATAGATAGCGCCACTTCTCGAGCGGGGTACGTGTCTACCAAAGAATATGTATTGACGTTTCTACGTCTATACATCTTTAGTCTCTACGTCTGCAGCTTCAACTTTCTCACTCATGTTATGTTTTGGCACCGCTTTCTCGGTCATCATGATGTTTTAAATTTTATTCATATACTTTTCTACTTTCAACGCCCTAGAACATTCTACATCATGTAAAAGTTTCCTAGAAATGCGAGTTAGGCGCGGTATGCAGCAGTGCCGGATCTTTGATTTTTCTGCCGTGGGGCAAAAGCTAAAACTGCCGCTCTCACCCATCATCCTTTAAGTTTGTCTAATAAGTTTTAATTTGTTTAATAAATATAGAAATAGATAGGGTTCGAGGTAAAAAAAACCTAAGCTCCATTTTATTCTAAATTATTTACGTATCCTTTTTTTTTTTTTTTTTTTTTTAAACAAAGGAAAAATACGTACCAAAGCTACATAATTAGAAAATCGTCCCCTACTAGGAGAATCGCCTTTCTGGTGAGCTTACTTTCGGATTCAATCCTAATCCTAACTAATCCTCCAGTCCTCGCCACCATTCGTTTTTCCGCTATAGGGGGAACGGGCATCTCCTAAGCTTCTCACTATTCCGTATTATTGCATACTGGTTAAATTAGGTTAGGTTAGATTATATGAATATGGCAAAAACAGGATGGCTGTCTACTTAGAGGAGAGGTGCTTTCGTGTAGGAACCTATTAAAGGAAACTGGCTCGTACTCACGTTACACATGAGAAAATCCACGAAAACAAACCATGCAGCCAGCCCGTCCTCCTGGGTTTGAACCCAGGCAAGGTCGAACTACAGTATTCATCGGTCTTAATCCCTCAGCCACCACTGAGAACATTTGTTTGATTATTTACTATGTGTTTCGCCATTGGGCATTTCATGGAAAGCAGGGGAGTAGCTAGAGGGGGGACAAGGGGGCATCTGTTCCCTGGCGCAGAATCCAAGGGGCGCCAAACTGTTGTTACGTCACTTTAGAACTAAATGTTTTCCATTCTTAACAAGCAGTAGGGGGCGCGAAATCTTCAGTTGTCCCTGGGCGTTGAAAACCCTAGCTACGACTCTGATGGAAAGGGAGGAATACCCCGTGGAAAAATTTTTTAAGGGAAACTGGCTCGTATCTGCTAGAGGAAGGTGCTTTCGGGGAGGAACTATTTAAAGGAAATTGGGTCATATTCACGTTACACATGAGGAAATCCACAAAAACAAGCCAATCAGCCAGGCCTTTTCCGCCTGGGTTTGAACCCAGGCAAGGTCGAACTACCAGTATTCAGCGGATTTGTCTGATTATTTACTATGTGTTTCGCCATTAGGCACTGCATGGAAAAGAAGGAAAGCCCCGCGAAAAAAAAATTGTAAGGGAAACTGGATCGTATTTACGCTACACACGGGAAAATTCACGGAAATGCTCATACATTCAGCACCTTCACATATACACTGCTCGACATTGAAAATGCAACACTAAGAAGGAGTGGTCATAAATTTATGCAAATTTTAGAGTAGACGCACGTCACTGTGTTATGCAAATGATGTGAAATGCGCAGCTCTCCGACGCACGTGAAGTAAGATATAAGGGAAGGAACGTGCAGAATGGGCAATATTCGTGTCGTTATTTCTGCCAGACGAATTATCGAAGAAAGTTAGTTTTTATTCGGAGGATACGTGTAATAGGAGAGAATGCTAGGCCGCCGTCAACGAAGGTACTTCCAGCAGATAGACGATTTTACGACGGGTATGGTGATCGGACTGAAAAGGGCGGGTTGGTCCTTACGTCAAATCACAGCTGATACCCATATGGATGCGAACACGTTGCATCGGCTATGGCGAACATGGTTGGAACAAGGAAATGTGGGAAGAAGGAGGGGTGCAGGCGCAGCCAGAGTGACGTCAGCACGCGTGGATCGACCCATCCGCCGACAAGCTGTGGCGGTCAGCAAGTCACTTGTACCGCGATTCTGCAGCATGTGCAAGATACCCTGGATGTTCCCGTGTCGACCAGAACCATTTCCCGTCGATTGGCTGAACGTGGCCTGCACTTACGGCGTCCGTTATGCCATTGACACCCCAGCATAGACGCCATAGTTTAAAATGGTGCCGGACTGGAGCGATGTAGATGACAGAATGACGAAACGTCGTGTTCTCAGATGAGTCACGCTTCTCTTTATCCAGTGACAGTCGCCGCATACGTGTGTGACGTCGACGTGGAGACAGATCTAATCCGATAGTAACTGTGGAACGTCCCACCGCTCGACAATGTGGCATAATGGTTTGGGGCGCTTTTGCCTACGATTCCAGGTCACCTCTAGTTCGTATTCGGGGCACTATGTCAGCCCTACGATACTTGGATAATGTACTGCAGCCGGTGGCAATCCCCTACCTTCAGGGGCTGCCTAATGCAATTTTTCAGCAGGATAACGCCCGACCACACAGTGCTCGCATGCAAGGTCCGTAGAAAGAACAAGTTAGCTCACTTGGGGTAAACAAACGAAAATGCGTTCTCGCTGTCTATTGGCTGTGACGTCACTGAAGTTTTCTCTCCTCAGATCAACATAGATTTTTGCATTGATTTAAGCTGAATGTAAGCTTGTGCGCGACTGTAGAAACTCATTCGTTTTTTTTTTTTTTTTTTTTTTTCCTCTCAAATATAATTAAATTTATGTAGTATAATGCACTGCGCGATAGCATTATGCACCAATAATGCAGGCATTATAAAACATAATCAGCAAAGTGTATTATTTCATATGTATAAAAACTTATAGTGTTTTTTCATTTGATGCAAGTTATTTTGAATTTTCGGGTTACTTAAATTAATTTATTCATTATTATATATAGAAACTTCTATGCATTTTATTAGGTGTATTTAAATGCCAACGGTTTTGAATATTGTTGTGAATTGTGACAGATGCATATAAATATACTTAAATAGTTTTAAATTATGTGTATGTAGCTCACTGCATTAACTAACTCGTGTTACACATGGAAAAATGGCCATGCAACCAGCCTTTTCTCCAGGAATTGAAGTCAAACCACCAGTGTTCAGCTGATGGCCTTGTCAATTACTTAGAATTTGAGCCTATTGTACTGTTAATATGGTACATGCTAGAAACACAATATCATTAATACACGGGGTACATGTAAGCAATAAGAAGGACTAACAACACCGCAGAGTACAGAAAGCAACATATTAGAAGTCCACAATTCATTTGGCGAGCAAATTAAGTTGTATTACTATACTTAAGGCTATCAGTTCTGGATAATTTAGTTACAGTAATTTTGCAAAGATAGTAAAGCAGTTCCTTCAGCAATATTAATTTCCTAATTATTAAGGATTTTTTCTTTCATATTATTTGAAAACAGAGTAATACACAGCATGCATTTAAATGCAATCAAAATTTAAGAAATGTATGATTTAAGAATATAGAAACGTTTAAAAAACAAATATGCTAAAATTCTTGTAAAATATAAAATTTCATTTTCTATCTGTACTTATAATTTGTTATGATTTGTATTATGAATGAATAATATAACTTAAGCAAATATTTTATTTATTATAGCTTTAAAATTTGCATTCCATTACTATACAGTGCACCATGATATATTTCATACAAATTTTATTTATAAAATTGAGATCCATATTTACTAAGATTTTGTTGAACGTAGTGTTTAAAATTTAGTACCAATTTTGACTTTTGCATTTAATTATATAAATTTACCTGCAGAATTATATTTTGCTAGTATCTACGAATGTAATCATTATGTCTGTGGGGATATTGTACACAGGTCATCATATTAAATAAACATCCACCCTTTTTCCATGTGTTCACAGAAAGTACGATGACAGTCAAATGGCGTTAAGATAAACTGCATAATGTTTTCATGAGTGTATAAATAACATTTTTCCACAACTAAACTGATAACTCTAATTTTTTTTTTATTCATAGAATGGTTAAACTGAATATCTAAATGAAATGTAATATTTAAGTTATTATATAAACATATTTCTTTTTGATACCAAAACAAACACATACAGCATTCAGTCCTATTAATATCTGCTCACCAGCGGCCGAGCGGTAAAGTCGCTGAACACTGGTAGTTCGGTCCGAGTTTCGAATCCCGCGAACGGGCTGGCTGCATGGGCGTTTTCATGGTTTTCCCCATGTGTAACGTGTATACGAGCCAGTTTCCCTTAGAAAGTCCTCCACGAAGGCATACCTCCCTTCAAGCGCATAGCCTTCGAGGCTTTGCCATAATCACACACACCACACCACCTATTAATATCTAGGATTTACTTCTCTGAAATAAAAATGAGGATGACAATCCAGAAAATGTTTCATTTCGTTATTATTTTTATAAATTAAACAATACATTAATGAAATAAATATAGAAACCTAAAAGATAAAATTCTAAATATACAATATTAATAACAAAATATAAGAGGCTATGCAACTATTCTTTTAATATCTTTTACTCATTATTTTATATAAAAAGTTAACATCTTCTATCTGAATACTTTGGAAATTTTTATTTTTTATTTTTGCTAAAAAGTAAAATTCAGAGAATTCAAAGAATTAAGATTTAAATTAAAATTAAGTCTCAATTTTTATATAGAATTACATAATGCAGCTGCTGATTTTAAAGAGTCTGCTGATTAAGTATTACAGTTCCTTTCAGTTATAGCTTGAATAGTTCATTTGTTTATGTTTCTTGTTGCTGCTTTGCATCAAGAAATTACAAACAAGTTTTAGAATCTAGCGACTTATAATTTTATGCAATTTCTTTTTTTTTTTTTTTTTAATCTATTAAAATTAATCATATATTACAGGAAAAGCTCATGGGAGTTCATCTGAAAAAAATAAAAAAAAAAAAAAAAAAGCCACAAGTAATTAAGTACTGCAGAAACAACTGGACCGAAAGTTAATTTAGCAAAAAATTAATTTAAATTTCAACCAAATTAGATTTCAAACATTAGAGACAAGTTTGTACAGCTTTATAGAATAAATATTCTTAATTTGAATTTCTTCTATATCGCTACACTCAGGGCTTAATTTCTAAAATTAGAAGTGCCGGAACCCTATGGAAGACCGTTAGTAAAGAGGAACAAGAGTAAATAAATAAATAAAATGACTATTAAAATCATTTATCATTTAAAAATTAAATAGTTAATTATTATCAAATTAATAAATAATTATTTAATTAATATTAGCAATTAATATTTATTAATTATTATCTAACCATGAATTAATAATTGATTATTATTTATTAAAATAATTGAATAAATTGTAAAGAGATAAATTAACATTTAAAAAGGGATTTTTAATATAATTTTATTGCTGCTAAAAATAAAATTTTTGAGATTAAATTTCTACTGAAATTGTAGTTCCGTTAATTACATAAAAGAAGTGCCGGAGCCTTCTTATGTAGGGCTCCGATGCGTTCCGGCTAGAATTATCATTTATCCCATGAACTGAAAAGCACCGGAGCCGGCACAATTTAAGCTCTGACTACACTATATATTTTCTAGTTCTTGTGAAATGTGGGTTTTCAGTCTGTTGAAGTTAAAATGAGTAACGGTATAAACAGCTGAATCTTGAATAGCAAATTCTGTAAGGAAGTTTGAAAGATTTTTGGTGAAACAATAAATTACTGAGGGAACTTTTCGTAATTAAAACTTATTCTATGCAGTAAACAATATTTTAGGTAGTTAAGTTTCAACTCCAAATATTAGAATTTTTACTTTTCCGATGAAAAACAGAAAATATTTCAAAAGGAAATATGAAACTACTATTAGGAGATGCTACAGCGAACTTCAGTGACGTCACAGCCGAACGAATTGCAAACCCAATTGCATTTTCTCCCTTGTCTGGCGCGTTCCCGTTGACGAAGCAATGTCAAGAAATAGCATTAACAATTTATATAAAAGGTGCCGACATATTTTCTTATATTGTTAGGTTCGTTTTAATTGCAAATATTCTGTTACATTGCACAAATTCACATTAACACGGGACATAACCAAATCCAAAGTAGTTATAAGTTTCCCTTGTCATAACTCAAACGAAACAGATAAGGGAATCTTTTCCATGGACCTTATAAGAAATAGACTAACCCAATTGCGTTTTCTCCCTTGTCTGGCGCGTTCCCGGCTGTCACCTTTATCACATCCGAAGGAGTAGAGACGACTTCCAAAAATTAGCAATGGTTGGCTATTGCAGTGCGTACAATTGTCACGAAACAGCTGGTGGTAGTGTCTCATTTCACAAGTAAGAATTTTTATTTTTGACACTGAGATTGCTTTTTAAATACTTAGCATGTTTTTCAACCATAATTAACGTTCTAAATAATTATAAATCTGTTGCATGCTTTCAGGCTTGTATATATTTTTAACTCTTCCTATGATGTAAGCGAATTTGTAACTTCTTCTTTTAGAAAATAATATTTTAAATCTGAACTAACAGAAAAATTCAACCAAGTAATTTTCTCTTACAATTACTAAAACTATAACTAATACTAAACTATAGCTAAATACTAAAATGCCTATAAATGAATTTTTGAAAGTTTTTCTTTAAAATTTATAATTTTTTGCTGCTTTTTTAAATTATAGGTAAATTTTAATTCCTTGCATTATAACTAATCAAAAATAAGAATATTTAAGAACGTAAAGTATACATCTTATATAGCTGGTTTTGTTGTTAAAAGCTCAGCTTATAAAGTAAAATGTAATATCTGTTTCTCAGCTTTAGTTTCAACAGAACCATATGATGGTTTGCAAATATTATAAATCTGGATGTAAAGGTTTGACTTCTCCTTCCAGTGACGTCCGAATGATCTGCAAAAATGCAGAAATAATTTTTAGGCAGACTGAAAAGGAGTTTAAATTCAATAAAAAAAATATTATAAATTTCATGACTCGTCTTAAAAAAGTCTTAAAAAGCGTAGGCACACATGTATTTCCTTCTCTTCAAAACCATATTTATGATGATGAGCCAAATAAAGATGTTTATAGAAGAATTATGTGAAAACAATGCGCGAAATGCAGTAAAAACTGCTTTAATGAGATATATTAAATCTTATTTGAAAAAATTGTGATTTCATAATCTCATCACTATACAACGTATCACATTTAATAATTAAAAACAGTTATGTGATACCAACCTAGCCAAAGCATTTGATAGGACTTGGCATATAGGAATTATTATCAAGCTCATACGACTTGACGTTTCGGCCCATTTAATTCACATAATTAACTCGTACCTCAGTAATAGATCTTTTTCTGTACGAGTTAATTCTTTCATTTCGGCACCCCGTCCTATACTATGGTGTCCCCCAAGGGTCACTTTTAGGCCCAATTTTGTTCAACATTTTCATAAATGACATACCAAAATCACCTAGTATCACTCTTGCACTTTATGCAGATGATACGGCCATCCTAGCCAAGCACAGACGCCTTGAAAACTTGGTCCAAATCATTCAGAGATATCTCTCCAGCCTTGAGCACTGGCTCATCACTTGGAAAATAAAAATTAATGTTGCTAAATGTGCTGCTATAATCTTCAAACGTAGCCCCCTCCCGTACCCTTCCATTAATATTAAGTTCTTTGATGACTATGTTCCCTGGTCAAACTCTTACAAGTACCTAGGAGTTGTACTTGATTCAAAATTACTCTGGCGCCTTCACACTGAAAATGTTCTCAACAAAGCGAAAGGTGCTAGAGCCCAACTTTACCCCTTATTAGCTCGAAAGAGCCATCTGTCAATTAAAAACAAAATTCTTCTCTATACATCAATTATAAGACCTGTCTTTATGTATGCATGTACAATCTGGGGTACTGCTGCAAAAACTCATGTGAAAAAACTTCAATCTTTTCAAAGTAAAACATTACGTATGGCGCTAAATGCAGCCTGGTACGTCCGTACAGATGTGATTCATTCGGACCTTAACATTAAACCTGTTGATTATCTTATCAAAAAACTTAGTCAAAATTTATTCCTTAAAATTGAACAGATTGATAATCGAGCACTTCAACAGATGCCAGCATACGATCCTGCTATTCGCAGCTCACAGAAGAGACCGAGAGCCGTGATTGGCCTGCAGCCTCGGCAGTGTCAGCCACAGCAGAGTGTAGCAATGATTCAGACGATGTCTTTGCATCTACACTAAAATGCTTAATTGAAATCTCCCGCGACCCAGCGGTAGACAAGCATATTCTGCTCCTTGCCTTCAAAAAAGCAATGCCTAAACTCAGGCAAGCAGATGCTTTAATGAGGGCATTTTATATTTATGAAAGCTATGTTGAGCTTTCAACTTAATTTGGCTTTTTTAGACCCATGTCTTCTGTTTTTCAGTGATGAACCTTTAATAACGGCTTAAAATTCAATTTTATGAATAACAGTTCAAACACCCCCAGAGAACTGACCATTTGCACGTGGAATGCCAATGGATTAACATCGAAAATTCACGAAGTTCGTGATTTTGTAGTAGAGCACGATATTGACGTGTTTTTAGTCCAAGAGACTCACCTTACCCCAGGGAATACTCCCAAAATTGGGAATTATGACATTTATTGTACTGACAGGGTGTCACAGGGCAGAAATCCCTGTGGTGGCACTTGTATCTATGTGAAGCGTTCGTTAAAGCACCACATGATAGCGTCCCCTGATTAAAACTTTTTGGAAGCGACAATCATCAAAATTTTCCTTCAAAATTCCTCCCCGCTGACAATAGTCTCAGCTTATCTACCTCCACTGTCTAGAGCACGTGGAAGGCCAACTTTTCCTGTCAGTGATTTTGATAAACTTTTGAATATTTCAAATCACCTAATAATTGCTGGTGATCTAAATTCACGCCATACCGCATGGTTTTGTTCTAATAGGAACAGGTATGGTATTAGTCTAAATTCATGGTGCCAGAGTAACCATGTACAGATCATAGCTCCTACCCTCCCGACTTTTTACCCTGTTAGAGGGTCCCCTGCAGTTCTTGATCTGGCTGCCTTTTATAATATATTTTTTCGGCATGAGATAAAAGTGATTCAGGAATTGGACTCTGATCACTACCCCGTTTTGATAACCCTAGATATTCAAAATCGATACTCAAAATTAGAGGAGCAAGTCTCAACAAATTGGGACGACTTTAGATTTATTTTGGAAAAAACTTCACTCTCTCCCATCAAAATTTCCAGCAATTCGGACTTTGACAGGCATATCAAAAGTCTGGAGTCTTTACTGAAAGAAGCGAGAGCTGCGGCTTCAAAACCACGCAAACACCCAGGTGCTAGGCTCCTACCTGAGACTAAATTCAAAATTAAGCAGCGAAATTACTTGTGAAGAATTTGGCAAAGGTCACGAGATCCCAATATCCGTGCCCAATTTCGCAAGATACAGAACGAGATAAGGACCGAAACCCGCTTATTAAAACAAGCGGAGTGGAAAACATACATTGAGTCCCTAACGACTGAAGACAAATCGATTTGGCACTCAGCCGCCCGATTACGCAAACATAAAACATACATTCCGCCCCTTCAAACGGCCGATGGCGCACAGATGGCCTACACTGTCTCAGAAAAGGCGAATGTCATAGCTGACAGCCTTGCAACTCAATTCACAACAAACCACGACTCCTACTGTAACCGCCCGGTTACACAGGGGCGCATACAAGCACGGGTTAAAGATTTTTTAACACAACCTATCACAACTGAACTCAGGCCAACGGACACTACTCAAGTCATGGTTTTCATAAATAAATTGAAACCTGACAAGGCACCTGGCATAGATTCTATTTCGAATCGCATGATCAAAAACTCCCCCCCCCCTATGTTTATCGTATGGATCACGGTACTCATAAATTTAATGCTCAGGAGAAGCTATTTCCCCGACTGCTAGAAAATTGCAGCAGTCGTCCCCATTCCGAAACCGGGACAAAATTTAAACTTGCCCGTCAATTACAGACCCATAAGTCTGTTATCTTCTCTCTCTAAGATCTATGAATTTGTCTTACTTAATCGCCTGAATGAATTCTGTCGGGATCAAAATTTACTAATCCCGGAACAATTCGGCTTCCGACCTAAACACTCCAGTTACTCCGTGTAGTGGAATTCATTCATGAAGGCTTTCGTAAGCGAGAGAAAACTGGAATTGTCTATCTAGACGTTGCCAAAGCCTTTGACAGGACTTGGCATGACGGGATTATTTACAAGTTCATGCGGCTTGGTTTTTCGGCCCATCTCATTAAAATTATTAACTCGTACTTGACCGGACGCAGTTTCCGCGTGCGAGTTAACCACGAATTCTCCTCTCCCCGCCCAATCTATGCTGGGGTGGCTCAAGGAAGTCTCCTCGCCCCTTCAATCTTTAACCTTTATGTAAATGATATTCCTAAGGCCCCAAATATCGATCTTGCGTTATACGCAGACGATACAGCCATTATTTCACAACACTCCAACACCCTCCAGGTAATCTCACAATTGCAGAGTTACCTTTCGACCTTAGAACTCTGGCTCGGTCTGTATAAAATCAAAATTAATGTCGCAAAATGTGCTGTCACTATGTTCATCCGAAGAAACATCCCAAATTTACCTAATTTAATGCTCTTCGGTGAACCCATTCCCTGGGTCTCTTCTTACAAATATCTAGGTGTTGTACTAGACTCAAAATTAACTTGGCAGCCTCACATCCGCAAAATCATAGCGGGTGCAACAGCTGTCAAAACCGCCCTACGCCCCCTTTTAGCTAGTCATAGCGACCTGTCAACTGATAACAAAATCTTGCTCTACAAATCAATGATTAGGCCGGTTCTTACGTATGCGTGTCCCGTATTGGGGCCCATGTGCACTGACTAACAGAAAACATGTCCAAATTTTTCAATATAAAATGCTTCGGCAAATTCTAAAAGCTCCGTGGTTTGTACGGAACGAAGAGATTCATAACGACCTCAAAATTATGCCCATTAATCGCTATATACAGCGACTTTCGGAAAAATTTTTCAAAAATATTCAACGTGTTGCAAATCCTGTGCTTCATATGCTACCCGTATACGATCCTGCTGTTGCTTCTTCCCGGAAAAGACCCAGAGCGGTTCTTAACAGGGAATATTCAGCTCTGCCATTTAAACGGGCTAGATATGAGCACATTGATAGCCACGTGAATAACTCTCGTTCCTTAACCCCCCCGCCTCTAAAGTTCTTTAATGCACACGGCATTAACTCGAGGAACCTCCTTTAACGTTTCTTTAATAAGAAACATCACAGTCAAATAGGACTGATTTAACATACTTTAACCTATCAAATGAAATAAAACTGAAAAAGATTTTTTAAACTGTAGCTTCTCTCTTCCTTTAAAAAAGGAACTTTCTTAGGCGCTTAACAGCGTCCTTTTGGCCTTTAAAAACTGCATTGAATAGCGATCAAAAATGAAACTTCTCCCTCCCAGCTGATCACTGGCAGAACTACTTTTTCGACCTGTAAACAGGTTCCCTCCTCCCTCACACCTCGAAGAACGCGCATCGGAATTCCCCTGCGTATTCTTCATCTGACGTATGCAAAGAAAATGATTATCAAGGTTCAAGGAAACTTCACCTTTTATTTTTCTAGTCAAAATTTTTATGGCTGCCCCTATCTAAATTATTCTGGCTCTTTTTCGGCGCAAAATTAAGACCTTCTGAGTTTTTTGCTTTTTTTTTGACTCAGTGTGAAGGCACTTACTCCAAGTCATTCGGCTTATCAAAATTATTTTTAAAGGTTGTTCTATTGTAAATATCTTAAAGAAAATATCTGCTAAACTACCTGAAATCCATAAAACTGAAAATGCTATTGATAAATTGTTTATTCTATTTGAACTTTTTGAAGATGTATTTGGTTCTAATTGTAATAATAATGTATAATGTTTTTACTCATCTACACATCATTACATGGAACTGTAATGGACTGTCCCAAAAAATCTTAGAATTAAGGGACTTTATAAATGAGCATGACCCAGATATTATGTTCCTCCAAGAATACAAGCTTGGCCCTGCCACCCCAATCTTCGTTCAAAACTATGCTGTGCATAGATCTAACAGGCCACCAACACTCTCCACCCCAGGGGGGTGGAACTGCACTGCTGATTAAACGCTGTATTCCCCACTCACCAATTCCAATACCACAGCTTTCGGTCGTTGAGGCCTCAGCTATCTCTCTCACTACAAACACCTGAAGAACATACACTTTTGTCTCCACCTACATACCACCAGGACGTAATGCTCAAGCAGTCCTGGCTGACTTACAAATTCTACTCACTCTGGGCAAACATATCATCATAGGTGGAGATCTAAATGCACGACACAGAGCATGGAACTGCTATAACTCAAATGACAATGGACGTGTAATCTTTAATTTGGCTACCTCTGCCCAGTTACACATAGCAGCTCCTAAAACCCCAACACGGTATACTACTAAGTCTACTGGAATCTTAGACCTCTTCTTGCTCGGAAGTACCAGTATCCCACTGGATATTTCCGTGCTGGATGAATTATCATCTGACCACAATCCGGTTCGTATGATTCTGGACATTAGTAGTTATACCACAACAGACACCAGAGCCTTCAGAACTCTCTGGCGTGACTACGCCAAAGCTCTAAACAACATCCCATACACACTACCAACAATACACACTGGGGACCACATTGATAGTTTAATTCAGGAATTTACCACCAAAATAAATGAGGCCTATAAAAATGCACAGCAGGAAATCATCAAGAAAAAGATTCACAGATCTAGAGAGCTTGCCAAGCTTACCAAGGAACGCAACGCTGCTAGACGACAGTTTCAAAGAACTAGATGTCGAGAGGATAAGCAGATCTTCAATAGACTTTGCAACAAAGTCAAGTCTCTCACACAACAACAAGCACAAAACAACTGGACCAGCTACCTCAATTCGCTCTCTACAGATGACAATTCTCTGTGGAAAGCTATTAGAAGGTACACCAAATGCCACAATAACATTCCGCCCCTTAAAGGCCCACAAAGGATCTTCTACACAGAAACTGAGAAAGCAGAATTACTTGCACAGCTCCTGGAATCTCAGTTTTGCACTAACAACATTCAAGACCCCCAAACAGATATACTTGTCAACTACTTTCACTCCACGCTCCCAACAAACCCATACGCTAACAACATCCCTCCTGTCATGCCTTCGGAGGTGACTAGCTATGTCAATAAAATCAGGAAGAAGAAAAGTCCTGGCCTAGATGGAATCACTAATGAAATGATTAACAAACTTCCTACAAGATCATCTTTCTCCTCTGCAAAATTTTCAATAAGATGCTTCTCCTACAACACTACCCTGCCTTCTGGAAAACTGCCAAGATTATTCCCATTCTTAAACCTGGTAAACCTTCATCCAGTCCTGAATCCTATAGACCTATCAGTTTACTCTCTTCACTAAGCAAGGTCTTTGAAGCTGTACTCCTCAATAGAATTAACAACTACCTGGAAAGCAACAACATCATCATTCCCTACCAGTTTGGATTCCGAAAAGACCTTGGCACCACCAACCAGCTATATAGAGTCGTGGAACTTATCTCTGAGGGATTTCAGAACCGAAGAGTCACTGGAGGAGTCTTTATTGACACAGCAAAAGCCTTCGACAGAGTTTGGCTTGAGGCACTCACCTACAAATTACACAGCCTGGGTTTCCCTGGCTACATCATAAACATCACTAAGTCCTACATAGCAGGTAGAAGCTTTGTCGTTCACGAATCTGGTACAAACTCTACACCTCCCCCATCAGGGCTGGGGTCCCACAAGGGTCCCTTTTAGGACCCACATACTTCAATATCTATGTGAACGACATCCCAACATCACACGACATAACATTAGCCATGTATGCTGATGATACTGCTATCCTATCATAAAGTGCATTTGCTGGTTCAGTTATACAACGATTACAAAAATACATACATTCACTAGAGGCTTGGCTGATCAAATGGAAAATTCAAATCAATATCAACAAAACTCAAGCAATAATGTTCACCAGAAAGCAAAAATTCAAGTCTAACCTGAAATTCTATGGAAACTCCATCCCCTGGGCCAAGCAAGTCCCTTATCTAGGGGTGATCCTCAGTAAGACACTCTCATGGAACCCACACATTACAGCTAGTATACAAAAGTTTCGAGCTCGTAAAGCTAGACTCTACCCCTTAATTGCTCGAAACAGTGTTTTATCTGTCGATAACAAACTGCTCATTTATAAAACCATTATGCGTCCATTACTCTGCTATGCATGCCCTGTCTGGGCTTATGCTTGCAATCGATATCGTGGAAAACTACAAATTGCTCAAAATATCATGCTTCGGCAGATTGTTAATGCTCCCTGGTACATCAGGAACAACCGTATTCATGAGGAACTTGGTGTATGTATGCTAAGGTCCTTTTATTATAAAATAGCAAAAAAATTCCACATGAAACAAAGTACCCTTACCAACCCTGCCATTAAGATTGCAACATATGACTTTAATGATCTGAATAACAAAGACAGGCCGCTGGCCTTACAAAATATTTGGATTATGTAACGGTGTACTAATTTTTATCTCTCTTATTTATATTATACTGTTTTCTTTATATGGTGTACTTGTACTGTTTTTATACTTACCAGTAGCTTCAATGTTGTTTTACTGCTTATCTTTTCTTCGGCACCAAAATCTTCACACTTCTCTGTCCATGTATTAACACATTCCTTTCCAGGATTATTCACCAGCTCGACTGCTTTCTGGCCTTGTTTATTCTAAAAAAAAAAAAAAAAAAAATATCAGGCTCAATTTATAAAAAAAAAATATTAAAAAGAAAAAAAATTTAAAAATAATAAAATATTATATAATAATATTAAAAAAAATAACAAAACAATCTAAAAATTATAAAGTATTTATAAAAAAAAATTCGATACTCTTTATTTTTGGCTAATTGTATTGTGAATCGAAACGTCTAATATGATCTACAAGGGGTAGTGCCTCTGGCACAGGCACCCTGGTGTCTCAAACACCGCTCCACTGGAAGGTGCATTTTTTTCTCAACACCAGTTCCAGCCCCCGCGCCACGAAGGAAGGACGTCTCTTCAGCGAGCTGCCATATAATTGCTTTTTCCATCACCAATACCTGCAATCAAGATCTTCAAGCAAAGTTATCAATCTGTTCGCATAGAATCACATCTCCCGCAGATTTTAAAATCTGCCTATGAATATTTTCAACGCGTTCCCTTTTTATTATTTGCACTATCCTACACATAGCCACATGCCAATGAGCCTATTAATCGTAAACTCTTTCCTATCCGCTTTTTGCTTTAGTGTTTGTATCGTGTATTAAAAAATTATAAATAAAAAAAATCATAAAATATAAAAGTACAAAAAAATTATTAAAACCTAAAAACGTATAAAAAATTATGATATTTAAGTTTTTATTTTCTTATCCCTATCCCTAAACTTTCTCGAGCCTGTGGCTCCCTCTATTGAGCATCAAGTAAATCACTTATGCCAAATTTTTCCTATTTCTGCTCACTTTTAGTAATTCTGATGTGGAGGTACATGGTTTTGAACCATAGGCACTCCGAAAATTGCAAATCATTGGCATTGGCGAACGAGTCGCTGGCTTTTCGTTTGTTTACTCCAAGTGAGCTAACCTGTTCTTTCTACGGACCTTGGCTCGCATCTGCCAACATGTTCTGCAAGGTATACAGATGCTTCCCTGGCCACCGTACTCTAGTGACCTGTCACCAATCGAACATGTGTGGGATGTGATTGTACGCCGTTTGCAGACTCTGCCCCTGCCTCGTTCACAAGACGAACTGTGTCAAATAGTTGAAAGGGAATGGAGAGCCTTCCCTCAGAACACCATCCGCATTCTTATTGACTCTATGCCTAGACGTGCATCGCTGTCCGCGGTTGTCCTACATCCTACTGAGCCTTCGCATGAAGACTTGGAAATAATTATTTGCGGAGATTTCAATGCCAAGACTCCAATCACTGAATAGATCCAAAAGGTGATGCTATAATTGAATTCTGCTCGACAAACAATTTGGATGCTCTTAATAGTTCTGATAGCCCGGCTACGTTTTCCGGTGCCAGAGGCGAAAGCTGGATAGACCTTACCATCGTAGGATCTTTTATCTTGAACTGGTCTGTTTCAATGGACATATCATGTAGCGATCATCGCTGCATTGAGATTGGACTTTTAAACAACTTACTTAGAGAAAAGAAATTTGAACGTTTCTATATTTGGGATCTGAATTGGCTAAATTTTCGTGCAGAACTGTATAAATTTATAAATCAAGTTTCCGAAGAAAATTTTGAAAATACTTCTGATTTAAATATTTATATTAAAGATTTTACTAACTCAATAGTGGATATCTGTAAGAAAAATAAGAAGATGAATAAATTTAAACAGAGCAACGCTCTGGGTAAACAGGTGTATTGGTGGTCTGAAAAACTGGCTGTTTTAAGAAGTCAAGCTCGACTGTATCGAAGAAAATTTCAGAGATGTTATAATCGTATAGAAAAAAATTTGTTAAACATTCAACATAAGAAGAAATTAGCTGAATATAAACGAGAAATCAACATTAGTAAAAATTGTGCTTGAGAACAACTATGTGACACTTTAAATATTCATCAATCTTTTGGCATTCCTTACTATATTGCTGTTAAAAAATATAAACCAGCTTTACAAATTTCCTCTTTGAAATATCAAGATGGGTCTTATACTAAGAATATAGACGACACAGTAAATTGCCTCCTACAATATCACTTTCCTTGTGATACTACTTATGGTGATCTAGCATGTCATTATCAATACAGATCAGATTGTAGGGTACCTCCAGAGACCGTAAATGATTATGATTTTACTTTGGATGAAGTGGAATTTACTCTTAAAAAGTTAAATAAAGGAAAAGCTCCTGGTAAAGATGGCCTGACAATGGATATTGTTTTAGAAATCTTTGAATGTAATAAAAAATTCTTTGTAGCTATTCTGAATGAATGTCTTCGGAGGGAGGATTTTTCCTGAATGTTGGAAAGAGGCTGATTTGGTTTTGTTCAACAAAGAAAGGATAAAAAAGATCCTTCCTCTTTTTGCCTCCTGGGGCAAGGTACTGGATGGCTGTGTCTACCCGTACGACGTCGGACGTTTAGCTGAAACATGGTAAAAATGCTAAACGTACGACTAATTGCGCAGAGACACTTTCGTGATTTCTGCGCATTCCGATCAGTCGTAAAGAGATGTTTGTTTACATTTGTGTTAAGGTTGAATTGCTTTTCCGTGTAGTGCTAGAATGTCAAGAAAAAGTTATTTTTTATTTCGTTTGATGACTAATTGCTATCATTCTTAGATAGATATCTAAAACATTATATAAAATAAAGAAATTTAAATATATCTGAATATTATTCTTGTTTTAAATTGCTAATGTTTGATCATTTTATACTGATTCGGAGTTTACACAAATAATCAAAATTTCTTGAAATTCTTATCAACAGATTTAAATAAATCATGCATGCAAGCAGTAAAATCACATTCTTATGAAACGAAATTGAAAAATCGTCTTAAAACCTTGTGTAACTTTTCTGTCATGCGTAGCTAAATATTTCTATAAAATTGCATACAGAAGCATTTATATACATAAAGAGCGTGTTCAGGAGATTAATTCAGAAATGTATGTGCATATGCTTGTATGTATGGATGTAGGTGTTCATGTAGCATATGTATATGTGTACATACGTTTGCGTGTGTGTGTGCACAGATATACATGCATACATACATTTTTGAGTCTGGTCTCGAAAAAAGTCTTGCTGAAAAAGAATGTAAACAAACCACCCAGCTCCTTAAAAAAAAAGTTTAGAAATATTTTATCATAATTTTGGTTTCTACAGCAAACTTTTGTGCGTGGGTTTGTTTTAAACTCTTAGAAGAACTCAAATTTTAATATAAAGACGTGAAAATTTTTTACCTTTTGATAGTGTACCTAATGATTTATTAAAAACACAATTGACGCTCTTGTATTTAATATTGAAAAGAAGGAGGGGGATATGTACAAAATTATAATAAAGATAATTCTAAGGTATTTTTTATAAATATATGTGACTGATTACACACTCTGAATATAGAAAATAATCGCTTACAAATGACTTATGCAATATTTGTTTCATTATTATATCCTGCCCCCATAAGCTCAAAAATAAAACTTACAGGAAAGTCATTTTACCTCCAAATATATTTTATGGTATTGAAGTATGATAACAAATGATTATTTTTGTTAGAAAAATTATAATGTTATGAATATTTTCTAAAAAAATATTTTCCTGAAAATAATTATACATTATATTCAAGCATATTTATATATTAATATATATTATATTCAAGTAATAGATGACATATTTATATATTCTATTTAAGAAATAAATGGCAGCACTATGTCTTATCATTAACTTTATCAAAAGAACTTCAAAAAAGAAAAGGTTCAAAGCACCTAATTTCTAGTATAAGAACTGTACTTCGAATGAATGTCCTTTTCTTTTCTTTCTTTCTTTTTTTTTTTTTTTCTGTAAGAGTTTTGCTTTATACAGTCAAAAGTCGTTAATTCGGACACCCATAATCCGGAACAATCTATAATACGGACCTCAAAGCTAAAACCTTTATGCGCATGCGCCGCGTTGACACATGCGCATAGGCGTTTACGCGTGCGCGTAAGACCTTTACTTCTGCGCATATGCGTGTGCGCAAGCGCAGAATACGTTTTCGCGCGCGCGTTTAACGTATAACGGACGGTATAAGCTAAAGTTATCTAATTATCTATTTCAGTTAATGTTGATGATTGCGTTGTTCCTTAATCTTCAAATTGGATGCGACTTATTGTTTTTTGCAGACTGTAAGAGCAATTTTATAAAAGGAAATTTGAACTTTCGATCGTGTCAAATAGAATTTCCGATGCTGGAGCTCCCAAAGTATCTACAAAACGAAAGTATGTTTCGATGTCCATCAAACAAAAAGTGGAATTGATGCAAAAAATGGATAACGACATGAAGAAGGTGACAGAGATGTTAGTGAAAACGAAAAAATTTCGATTAACAAGTTAGTCGGTATTCTCGGCACAGCAATTACGGGACTTGAACAACGGAACTTTGTAACTGAACAAGAAATTATGTCTGTTTATAAAATTAAAGAGAAAGTATTATCACATAAAACGAAACAACTTACATTGAAAGAAATGTTTAATAAAGTAAACAAATAAATATTAATCTTTTTTTTTGTAAATTTTGATACCCTTTAGATCATAATTGTTCTTTATTTCATAAATTACGGTTTCATATTTTTAATTTTAGAATTTCTGCATGCCATCTTACGAGATTTAAACTGATGAACTATAATCCGGAAAAATCGATAATCCGGAATCGCCGAAGTCCCGACGAGTCCGGATTAACGACTTTTGACTGTACTATTTACAGATGTGACATCTAAAAATGTTTGGCCTTTTTTATCCAAATATCTAAATATGGAAGTCTGAAATAGTGCAATATATTTGTATGTATATAGAGTAAAATATTAGTAAATTCTACATAAGTACATTATTATTCTAAGATAATGTATTTAAAAATATTCAGTTTAATGCAAATATGTGAATCAATTTATACATATAAATTTTAAGTTTATGACTTCTGTTGGATGTTTTAAGTAAACAATAAAAAAATTAACCTTTTTATCAACTTATCTTGCACATATATACATTATTACTTTTTTTTTCCTATAAGAATAAACTTAATCTAATATAATAATCTAAAAATAAATAATACACAACATCTATTAAGGCAAACCATTTTTAGTACAGTAACAAATAATACAAGCAATAATTTAATACTTTCAGTCGTCAGAGAATGAAGTGAGTTTTGTGAAGCTATTTAATGAACAAATCTGAAAACAATTTTTGATGGTTCTAAAATACAAGTTCTAAAAGAATTAAAATATGTACATGAGATAAGTGCCGTTCTTTTTGTTTTAACCCCTTTGAATAAATTTTAAACAATTTGATACTTTTTTTACTTCTTTTCAAAACCTTGAAATACATGAAAAACTGATTTCAGGACCAACACATTTCAAGAAATATTGCTAACTGCAATGAATCAGCACACATGTATGACCTTCATCAGAATGTCTTGTATTACCTTTATTTATTTATTTAAAGTTACTAATGGATTTATATCTAGAAGAGCTGAGATTTCTAATACAGTTACCACACTGGCATTTTTAATGATCTTTTCACTAATGATTTGAAATCTCTATATTTTTTTTTATTATTATTCAAATGAAAAGTTTTTGTTCATTTGTTTCCAAAATAACAGCTACTTTCTTAGTTCAATTATTATTTTTTTTAACTGGTTTGTCTGGTAAACTCCTATAAATTTTTAGTTTTTTTTTTTTTTTTTTTTTTTTTTTTTTTTTTTTGAATACATTAATTCTGTAATTTTTTGTTTTCAGTTTTTAATTTCTCTTTTGAAAAGTTTTCTGCAGTTTAACTTAATAGCCTTGAAACTTATGATGAACATTCAAAATCTAACTTCCATTTTAAATTTCAATGTTTACCTGGATTCATAACAAGTGTATTATTTTTAAATTATTCAAACAACTTAAGAGCTCTGTGTCTTACATCTTCATAATAGTAGAAAATTTCATTGTACAGCCTATGTACATTTTAGTTTTGTCATGTCATGCCATTTGTGAAATATTCCTTCTCTCTGCTTAATTTTATTCCATATATAGAGATATTCAGTAAGTTTAAGCATAATAAATTTGTAGAAGATAAATGTCTAAAATTCCATTTTCGGTTTCCTATGCAGATTTAAATGCATTTAGTACAGCAATCAATTACGCATTGAATTCCAATATAAAAATATTTTTTATCACATCCTTCAGATCATTCTTGAACATCATTCAAATCATCATCAGACTGCAGTATGAAATATACAAATACTTCTTCTGTTTTTGAAACAAAAAAGAAATCATTTGATGGCAAGGTCTGGTGAACATTGTGCATAATAAATGGTATAAGCTAAAATTATCATTCCTGGAACAGCAATCTGGCAAATTTTAGTCTTGTGTGCTGCAGCGTTTTTATGCAAAACGGAATTTTACTGCTGAGTTTGCTACACAGTTTTATAGTTAATAGGAATTGTATTGTATTATTACGTCAAAAAAATGTGAGAACTATATGTCTAAGAGAAGATATGCCTTTTCAAAGGAATCAAGATTAAACTCTGAGCGAATTACTAGCATTCAGCGGATTTACCTCTCGACCACTGGTGGGCCTTGTACAAGTTGTGTCAACAGGTTAGCGTACTAAACACCTTTTATCATGATATTATGTGACCTATAATCTATAAGTAATGCTCTTCACAAAAAATGTTAATTCTGTTTGCTTTCTGGATTCTGAACTTAGCTAGTATATGTGAACTATGCTCTATTCTCTTGTTTTGAGATCTGCTCATCAAAACAGAGCAGCAGGTCAATTAAAGAAGGATATGCATGCAGTGCAATCATTTCAGTACGATCTCAAGTCATAGGCACGTCTTTAATGCACCTAAAATCCAGTCCCAGTACTTTTCACTCTTTGAGCAAAAGTATAATTCCAGTTGGAGTCTAAATTAAGATGAGTTCCGGTATTTCAATTTTCTACTGAACTATTTTCATTAATTAAATTGAATTATCTAATTTTATTTATTAATTTACATTTTATTTTTATTTTTTTCTTTATTTTTATATTTGCTGACCACCTTTCATAGTCCTTAGAAATTAAGTACTGACCACAATGCATTGAGGCATAAAATTGAACAGGCAATTGTAGAATCCTATGGCAAACATTCCACACTTGCTAGATAATGTGTTTCACATTGAGGACATCGAAGCAACTGAGCCTACGCAGGCCAGATAGAGCTTAAGTCCCATTATTTTGATCACGGCAAAGCACGCAAGGGCTTTCTGCCTAAGAACAGGGATGCTTTTGTGTAGCACTTTTTAAAGGTTCGATTTGGTTTGTTTGATTTTAGAAAAGTACTTGAGGGCTTTTTGTCTAGGAAGAACAAAGATTCTCGATAGCTTCATGATGGACTTTTCGATGAAAACTAGCTGGCATTCACATTGCACAAGAGAAAACATCAAAAACTCCCATGCGACCAGCCCGTTCGCTGGAATTTCAAACCAGTCGAACTAACAGTATTCACCAAATCAATTTTACTGGTAGGTTTATGCTCAATAGGGGACAAATTTTTGAAGCAGGTAGGTCGTGTAAGTGTCAGTAAATGACGTAGCCAGTCTTGGGCAATAAGCTATGAGTGGCGTTCATTATCCTACTGAAATATCGTACTTGGATTCTTTGTCAGGTATTGGTGTATATTGGTAGAGACAAGCAGATTTTCACATATTAAGTCTCATGTGCACGCAGTAATTAGAATGGTACAAAGCATAGTATAACATCGTCAACGTATTAGACAATGAGAAATGTGACAACACTGACTAAGAAAGGAATGCAAAGGATACAAAAGCAGATTCGAAGTACATCTGTATTCTGCTCAAATCAGAAGGTGAAGGCTCATATGATAAGGGTAACATAAATGCAGTTATCACTAGGAGATATAATCCTACTTAATTGTGATCCAGTCTCTCTACTGTATATTCATGCTCTGTACGAGATCGTCCACGAATTTCTGAGAAATTATGTTCAATTCTTCTTGCAGGGCTGATTACAGCTATGAAAGCATTGAAAGGCACTGGTGATGGGCTGTCAAAATTCCCTAGACCATACACCATATATTAAGCTGGAGCATACGACAGCCTTCAGAATGCCTACGCTAAGACAGGTGCTATATCTTCACTCCTTAACAAGCTAGCGACAGTTTGTATACCATTAGGTGTAGCACTACTGTTCGCGAAGAATCTTGGAAAAGATGCACGTGAGGAGAAGAACATTAGCACAACTACAGTCAGTAGTGAATTATCTTCTTCAGATGTATGGAGCTTCATATAGCAACCGAGCATTTCACTTACACAAACGAAAATTTGAGCACTTGCAAACTGTTTCCTTTCGATGATGTTAGAGGGACGACTGCGTAATCTCTGCTTTATCTACATATTTAGATGTCCAGAATAGCTAGATAATCTAAATATCGGAAGATTAAAGCTGTTATCTTATTCTTGAACCTGGATGATAATCCCTGATATAATATTGCAGCGGCTGCTCTATTGTACTAGAAACTGGATGACACCCCCAGGCCCTGTTTAGTCTTGCCAACGACTGCTGCTATCATCCTTAAAACTCAACTCCATTGCTGAGCTACTCAGTGGCGTAGCGAGGGGGGCTAGGGGGTGTATGATGCCCCGAGCGCCGCCAAATGGTCTCCAAACAAGATTTCCATCATATCACTGTGTTTTTCTCGGGGAAGAGGGGGGCGCCAAAAAGGTATTTTTCCCCGGGCGCCAGTTATGCTCGCTACTCCACTGGAGCTACTCAGATCTTTTGTTTGCAACACTACAGAAGACACTGCCTCCGACGAGAAGGCATCAAGGTCCGCAAAGCGATCAAAACACCATCAGATTATTTCGTAGTGATATCAGTGGTATAGCTAGCGACGGTCAAGGGTGGACATATGTCCCTGGGCGTAATATCAAGGAAATGCCAAACTGACGAAGTTTTAGAATGACACAGTTTCCATACTTAGAAAACAGAAGGGTGTATGAAATCTGAAGTTATCTTTAGGCGCTGAAACCTCTAGCCAAGTCTTTAACCATATTGGATGTCCAGTAATAGATTGCATGCATCTTAGGATTTCACCCACTGTCACCACCACCAGATGATAGGGGTCATTAGCATAGATCTCCCATCATCTAAAGATAGCTCTCCAGTGGCCGAGCGGTAAAGCCGATGAAATCGGGCCGTTGTTAAAATCCCGGCGAGCAGATTGGCTGCTAACTAAGCGTTTTCATGGCTTCCATATGTGTGGCCTATATACAGTCCATATGTGTAGCCTATATACAGTCCAATTTCCCTTAGAAAGTCTTTCACGAAGGCATCCCTTCCCTTAGACAGGTAACCCTCGAATGCTTTGCCATAAGTAAATAAACTGAACCCAACTCATCACCTGTAAGAGAAGATATCAGTTCTTCATATCCTGTCGTGGTTGTTTGTGGAAAAACACTACCAGAGTTGGATTAGCCATTAAGGAAAGTAAGCACGTGCTTAGGGCATCAGGTAAAGGCGGCGTTACAAAAAGGTGCTTAAAGATTCAAAGAATGCAAAGGCGCCACAAAAATAAAATTTTCAATGCAGGTTTTAGAAAGGAATACATAGTGCAGTTAATCCAAGGCCGAGAAAGAGGAAATGATGAGAAAGAGGCGTTACACTATAGATGTATACGGAGGCACCAAAATCTTTGAAGTGCTTAGGGCATATAAAAGTCTAATTTGGCAGTGAGCATTACTAAACCTTCAGACAGCTGCACCCTTTGTTCAAAATGTGATCCAAACTGCTGACATGATGTGTATAGTCGCACTTTGGCCTTCTTTCAAACTTCCAGACAAAGTCGTCCAGATATTGTCTGTAGAAATGTCACACTGAGATTACAAATCGATGTTGTTAAAACCGAATGTACCGTGCAGTAGCTTCCGTTCATGTTTTGAGAATATACCATTATCAAGCTTTATATCCTCTTCTACACCCCATAGATGTCATGCTACGTATATGTACAAGCTGTACAATACAGGACCCTTAGTGATCTCCTAATTGATCTTTTTGTTGCATCTTCTTGTTTGTACTAACGTTACATTAATTTCTCCATTTCATTCTTAATTTTTATTATTTATATAATTGTAGAACTGATCAGCTATCGTGGATGACTTCTTAAATCGCAATATTTTACGGAATATTTTACGGAGCGGAAGCACGCTGTCCACTAGGAAGGTTAGGATTTATGCTACTGACCGGGAAATTCGCCTAGCCACAGATGGGATCTGTGCAGTCAAAATTAAACAAGATACTAAGTCACTAATTTTCTCTTTCCTTACCGCTTGCCTTCGTGTTCTAATTAAAAGCACGTTCGGCTGGCAGTCGGGAAGTCCAGAATGCAATCCTGGGGCGGTCATTCGCTGATATTTCCTGTTCCAAATAAATACCTAAAGGCTAAACCAACTAACCAAGTTATTCCCAAACTAAAATGTGGTATACAATAATTCTTCACCACCAGCAGGTGGTGATTAGGTTACCACGTCCCCAACTGCCCTTTAAATGGGGAAGAATGTACGGAATTTTCTTTTTTCTCACCGCATGCTTTCATGATGTAATTGGAAGCACTTCTGGATGGCAGTCTTTAAACCCAGATTTCGAATCCGGCATAGGTCATTTCTAATATTTTTTTTCGCTCCTAAATAAACCTAATAAATACTATAGAACTCCATAAAATGGTTATGTACATAACCATTCTATAGAGTTCTATACTCATCGACTGTAGCACAATCGCAAATAAAGCTACCAGTGCTTTAATATCGAGATTAGCGTACATAGTGACTCTGCAATTGCAGTTTCGATGGTAATGGTTCAGAGGCACATGTTCTACTGTAGTGTGGATTAGGTCAACATAATCTATATACGATTGGCTCACAATCCTATAATTTTTAGAGATGTCTTTCTGGAGCTGTTTCCAAAGCTGAAGGGTGCTGACCATTCTACAGATTTAAGGCGAATGATAAGGCCTTTACCGAAGCTTATAAGTTGGGTAAATCCAATGTCTACATGATATTTTTTCTGATTACATACTTTTTGTTTTGTGTCATATGGGGATAAACTGTATACTAGTTTTTATGCCTGCTTTAAATCAGAAAATAATTTATATTTGCAGCACCACTATAGGGTTTGCAGTCATACCCTGTTACACGACACTTGAACCACCAGCATCTATGTTCACATATTGCTTAATTGTTTTATTAGTTACAGTTTATGTACATCCATTTCTTTGTCATACATGTATGTATTTTAATATGAATCTTTTGTAAAAATAAAATTAGACTTGCATATAGGCTTAGGCAAGCTAATTTGCTATACGAAAAGAAAATAAAATTAAAAACCCCGTTCCTTAGAACATTTCAACTTGCTGTTTACCCAAGTCACATATATTGCTATAGCACCAGAGGCAAAATTTAAATCGACCACTTCATTTTAAAGTTATAAATGGACATTGGTATACTATGTTATCTTTTAGTACATGCTCAGCTGTTGAATTTTTAAGGCAAAGGTCCTGAGGGCTATCTGCTTAAAGGAAAAGATGCCATTCTTTGAGCACTTTTTGAATGAAACTGACTTGTATTCATATTAAACATAGGGAAAACTGTAAAAACAGAGATGTAGTTAACCCATTTGATAGAATTCAAACCTAAATTGTATAACCAGTATTCTGTGGTCTTATCTATTCGAGAACCAAAACCGGTGGAATTCTTCTAAAGCAAGATTTTAGTTTATGTTTGCATATAGATATTACTTATGCAGTAGATCATTATCAGACATATAAAAATAGTGATATCAGTGAATGAAATTAAAAAATAATAATAATTCCATTTTGCTACAAAATTCATATGAAGAAAACAAGAGAAATAATGCTTTGAATTTTGCTCATCAGAAAAAGCATTAAATAATACAGCACTTTTGATGAGCACAGTTAATTAGTGTGTATATGTGTTTTAATCAGTGAACTGTTCTAAAAGATTTTTCATAGAATGGTCAGACTTTCTTAATTTCTCAACCAGATTAGCAGCATTGTTCATGTGACATCAGACAAACTTAAATTAAGCTATACATAATTTTTAAAACGGGGCACATAAATTTCTATATAATGGCTAACATAAATTATATTTTATGTTAGCCATTATATAGAAAACTGGCTAAATAAACAGAAAATCCGTAAAACATACAGCCTCTTATTCCACAAACAAAAAAAGGACAAATAATCTTAAAATGAACTCAATGATTGCAGACTACAGTAATAACAATTTATTCAAAATGAATGTAGATGCAATATTTTACTTTCAAATATGTCAAGAAACTCGTAGTGATCATCCAGCTAATTCAGTTTGCTTTTAAAAAAGTGTGCATTGAAATAAAAAAAATTAAAGAAAAAGAACAAGAGTTTTTCATTATTAAAAACTGTTATGACCTAGAAGAAATATAATCACATCCAATCACATAATCATCCAGCTAGTTGGAGACAAATGGTTTGAGGTGATGAATGTATTTTGCTTTCATTAATTCTCCTGATATGAAACTCAGCCAGATCAGATTCGTGAATTTAATTGTAAAATATGGGTATTCAGAAGAAACTATCATTGGCGAAGGGCTTGGGCATATTGTAGATGGCGGTAGGAATCTCCCCAGAAGCTGGCCCATAGTTACGGATGGATAGAGGACTAATGTCAATTTCAAAAATATGTCTATTAATTAATTAATCATGTGAGGTTTGTTTGTTGCATTATGAAAAATGAGCACTATTTATGAACAACTTAAGATACTTAACAGTAATTTATCATCACACACATCACAAAAAAGAAAGGTATCTCTTTGAGTGTGCATATAGTAGCCTTGGATATTCAAAAAAAAAAAAAAAAAAGACAAAGTATATTTTATTTAGTATTATAATATATTATTCTTTTTCTTATTTTTATGTTAAATGATAATTCTTAAATGGATAAGAATGAATGCATTTATAAAAACAGTCATCTCAATCTTCATAATAAATGACACCTAAAGGTTTTCTCAAAATTTAATACAGTTATTCCCATACATGTTGATTTGGCATTCATAGTTGTTATGGCCAAACTATTATAATGCAAATAACAGAAGAAAAAAATCAAAATACAAAATGCATTTTAAGTGAGAACAGGCCACATCATGCCAAAATAATTTGTACTAAAATTCCAATCATAAGCACAAATATACAAGCATAAAATTTAAAAAAAAAAAAAAAAAATATTGTTCTGACATCAAATACAATACTGCTTAGTTTGCTTATAGTACTTAACATTTTATTCAGGGTTAAATTAAAACAACAAAATTCTGAACATTAGGAATACAGAAACTCTATACATTAATAGATAGTTATTTTCTATTTTACTGACATATTAATAAATAAATATAAGGGAGGAGGATGGATGTGATATTTGCCATTAGTGATTAAACTGATTCATCTAGTTACAAATCTCAGTGGTAAATTTAGGTAAGCAGCAATAGCAGCAAGAACTCCTAAAATTTATGCCATTCTTAGGAAGCGAGCAGGAAAAGGAGAGTAGCATGAAAATGACAGTTCTGCGACAGGAGGGTCAGAGGGTCAGGGGGCGTGGTCAATGACGTCACACAGAGGGCGGGGCCAAAGGCAACGTCATCACACTAGGAGGCGTGGTTTCGAGTGGAGTTGAGGTGTTCGTAGACTGCTGGTTGAGTTGTAAACCTCCTGCTTTTCATTTAAAGTTAGTTTTTTTTAATTTGGCAACGGAGTCATGGCGTCCTCTAGGGATGAAAAAAGAAAATAATGTATTTAGGAATTGCTTATGGCGTCCTCTAGGGACGAAAAAGTGAATTATATGTTTTAGAAATATATTTTTTAAGTCTGGTGTTAAAATTATTCAATGCGCGACTCTGAAAACAATGTAAAAGAAACAAATATAAAAAAGACTTTCCTTTAATGATAGTTCATCATGTCATGAAAATGAAATTACAAGATAATTTGTTTTTATTACCCAATTTTATTCTGATACTTTTATCCTTTCTAGTTTTAAATGAAACTTTAACTTATTTCTTAGGTTTTCTGTTCATAATAACATATTCATTTACTGTCATATTTTTTTAATACTTAACACGTTTCTAATTTGTAATATTTATTTAACTTCCACATACTATTTTTTTTCATACCTTTCATAAATTTCAGCATACCCTGATTTTTAACTTATATGTTATATTTCACAAACGTTCCCGCACATGCTGTTTATTTGTTACATTACTTAATTTTAGATGCAATTTAACACTTTTTTAACGTTATAATGTTCAATATATTCTGAATTTTAACTTCATTTACTTTTTTTAAACCACTCTAGTATTCTATACACACTTTAACTTAGTGGTATGAAATTGTATTTAAAAAGAAACGTTTATTTTTCGTGATCTTAGTTCTTTTACTAAATTTTCTACAGAATTTCTAATTTCTTTCACGTGTTTAACAATATCTTCCTCACATTACCGAATATTTTTAAAAAAAACTTAAGTCTATAACTGTTAATTGCTTTTCTTACGTTCATGATTTCCCTTCTGTGTTTATATTTCTTAATTCTAGCTTAACTTATTTATTATAATGTTTTTATTTCTGTCTCATCACTCGTAATTCCAACATTTTATCCCTTTTTATTCATTTTAACGATATGGATTGTTTTCATTTACTCCATATTCAAATATTTCCTTACAATTTTTATAATACTTGTTTTATTCCTCGATCACAATAGATCATCTACAGGTTTTACTCAGAAATTTCCATTCACAACTTTACAGTTTAATACCATTTATATCTAAATGTATTTCTTTCTCATATAGTTTTATGGTCTTCAAAGTTTCTAACATCATATTTAGTTTTAAATCCCGATTACCTTTAAGTGTGTTGATAATTTTCAATTTACAATTTACAATTGTTCTAATTTTACAACCACGTTCAGTGTTTCATCCACACACACCAAAATATTTCTTACATTTTCTGATATTTAGTCTATGTCATATTTCAGTACTTCAAATGAATTTACACTGCTCACATTATTATTTTTTCATGTTTTAGAGACACTAACTATACTAATTTTACTATTTTTCCTGCACTAATTGCATCTATGTCAGCACTCATGCTAAACTAGCAATTGTTTTGCATCACATGCATAAAGAAATTCTTAAAACCAACTTTTTCAATATCGTACTCAAATTACTGTTTTCCAGATGGGAATTACCAGTATTCTTTGGTTTTACTCTGTTACATCTTTTTAAATTTTAACATCTTACTTTTAATTCTAACATACATCTTTTAAACAGTTTTTTCTTTTAATGATAGCCTTACCTTATTTGTTCAAATTAATTCTTTCATTCACCTTCTTTACTACCTTTCAGTATCTTCATAATTCACTATGCAAACGCAATGTCTTTCACTGACATTCTGTTTAACAATACCACAAGTTTCCTTAATTGACAAAAAGCGAATTATTTCTCATTTCAAAATAGAACTACTATATTTTTGCACAAACATTACCTTTATCCATTCAAGCCACCCCTTAACCTGTAACTGACGTAGCGATAGGAAAGGAGATTCTTATCATATGCTCTTTCGACATTTGAGGTTTCTAGAAGTTCTTTGACAAGTATATCAATACCATCAGAAAATATACTTAACACTTTTACCCAGTTTAAAGGCAACATACTGTTATAAGAATGGTTTTAGTTAAATTTATAACTCAAATAAACGCATTTTTTGCTAAATAGGCATAAACATTTAGATTCAGAATATTTCTTTTTAATCCGATATAAGACTTGAATTTCATTCATGATACGGATTGTCTCTTGATTTTCTTTTTGTTTACCTTACACTAATAGAAAATTTTTATTTTACAAGTTCAGCTTTTAATGAAATAGAAATAAAAACTACGATACACCTGCTGTTTTTAAGAAAAGGAACTTTGATATATTTCTGGAAATGTAAATGCTTTTAGAGTTTTCTTTCAATAACGTTGATTTTCATTACTTTACTAACTTCAATAATTCTCTTATTAGCTAATATGAATGAAAGAAGATTGTCAAAAATGTGACACAGTAGAATTCTTACGAACATATGTACCTTTACCAGCATACAGATATTACCGATTGAAATGAAGAAAGATACAGATATTTTACTCCAATCTACATTAAATTTAAAAAAAAAAAATATTTAAACTTTCATACATTCCAAAGAATAAACGAAAACTCAATAGATATTGTTATGTTTGTATATATGAGATAAAAGTTTTATGAATGGTATCTAAAGTAATGCTTAGAACTTCATAAAAGCGAACATTCACTATGTTAATACACATATCATCAATTATTTACATAATTCAATGTAATATTAATCATTACATGTAATATATACATATGTATTTAAAGTTTAATTGTCTTACAACTGAATAATTAAATATTGAGAAAAAGAGGTTCCTTTCTTGCACTATTTAATTCACATGGAACAAATTTTCCCATCAACCACATTGAACCGCGTTTATTAAATTCGCCAAAGTTCTTTTATTTCTGCATTTTCACACTCACGACACATTTTAAATGAAACTATTGATTACCATTTCAAACACCGATATCATAACTCAGTGTAAAACTAAATCATAACTCATTTTTTCCCTACTAACTACAATTTTATATGTTCAAGAAGTACATCTAAGACATGATCATTTTCTATGTTCTAGCAAATCGATTCAATTGCGAACATACTATTAAGACTTGCGATTTTAGAAGACTTGCATGTATTAACGATGTCAACGTTTCTTCGTTTTTGTAAGATTCGCATCAAATCATGTCGCATTCGAATGTGGTGTAAAAGATCACTTTTTCTTTTAAACACTTGTAAACAATGGATGCAATTTATAAGAAGAGAAGTATCATGCTGTTTCAAAACATCATCATCAGCATATTTCTATTTCTTTTGACACCGGCAACATTTAAAAAAAAAAGTTTCGTGAGATATTCTTCAAATTCTGTTTTACTTGAAAAAATGTCCGAACTTTCAATACGATCTAAAGTTTCATATTGTTTTAAATTCTTATGCTCACTAAATATTTTTTATCACGATTTACTCTTAAAAGTAACTTTATAAGTTTTCATATCCTTTTTACATGAAAAGAACTTGTGATTATTCACTACAAAATTCTAAGACGAGAAGCTTCGCGACTTTTCAAACTACAAACTTAAATTTCTTAGGACATACACTACATCTGATGTTTCTTTCATGAGATTTCAAATATCTCTTCAGATTACTCGTATTCAAGAAACCTTACAAATATATCACATAAGTTCAGCGAATAATCGCTTCATAAACTCTTAAATTTTCAACACGAGTGAATCACTTGAAACATATACTGCACTGTAAACATACAATACTTAAAAAAATTGTTATAAAAAATAAAAATACATTCATTTCACCAAGAAGCTTTTCTATTTAAATACATTTATTTATTTCCAAAGAACAAGTGTCTGTATTATACATAAAATATACTTAGAATTTTCTTTCATTAGTTAATATCAAATTAACAACAATATCCATTTACTGATATTTGATATACATGTTTGCTTTAAAATTAAAACTAAAAGTTCAATATATTTCTATTAAAAAAAACATAATGAAAAAAAAATACTCATAACACCAACCAAAGACAGAAATTTAAATAGAATAGCTGTACTTATATTAGTGCATTTGCATTTTTATAATCTTCATAACATTTCGATTCAAAAAACCTATTACAAAATAAATGAAACATTTTTTTCTGCCTTAAAGAATCTCTTATATTTTTCAAATTAATACATAAAAATATATCTTCACCAATATATTTAATTCTGTCCTCAACATTTATTATAATGCAATCATGTCTTGTTTGTGAAGGATGATTTACAATGCAACCTTCGCATTTATATAGCTTTTTTATCACTGAATTTAATTCAGTTTTGATAGAGTTTATGAGTTCTTTAAAAAGTTCATCATCATCACTTACCATATCCGAACAATTGTTTTTACATTTGATTTGAAACGGTAAAATAATTTCAAAAATACTTTTATATAAAGTATTAGATACATCAGGAATAATTTCTTTCAATTTTTTTAAAATATCACAGTTTACTTTTAGGTATGTAGGTTTTAGTTTAAAAGAATTTTCATCTTGTTTAAAAACTTGTTGAAAAATACACTCACCTTCTTTGTTGAAAACTACCAACTCATTATTGCAAATGACGCTGGCACTCATATAGATAAGATTAAATTCATATATTTTTGAGGAAAATTCTCTCCATGTTGCAGGAGTTATAACAACACCGCGTGTAGTAGGGTATAATATTTTATTTTGTTCCACACATTCACGTAGATGAATGTTCATTCTGTTTTCAAACTGATTTATGGACACAAAATATCCCCAACCAAGAGTCCACTGTGCAATCAACTTCGAACTTTCTTTTTTCTGTTCTCGATTATTCGGCATGAAGATATTTTCAGGAACAGACTTCATATAGTGGGCAAACCAGTCATCCTCTGGAGGTTCATCCTCATTATCTTCCAAGCGTCGTTTTTTAATTTTCGAAATTTTTATGTTTCGGAATGTGATACTAATTCTAGGATCTTTAACGTCAGGTTGAGAGGGTATTCCGTGCATCCAAAATTGATTCGTTGGGTGTTTCATTACAAGGAGAGTTCCATGAGTTAAGTCCACGCTTCGAGATGTGAAATTTCGCCTGGTAAATACCATTTGACGTTTTGCACCTAAACTGATGATAGGTATATCACTTTCAGGTTCGAGACAAGTTTCATTGTCTTTATGCGTTGAAATTTTCGCCACTCTGTCAGGATAATAGTTCAATAAAGCAAAATTATATTTTTTGCCAGTTATCGTTTCAACATAATCTTTTACATTTAGAAGAGTTTGAGTCCATGGTTCTGCACAAATGCTCGTTCCAGAGAATTCGTAACTAAGTCCTTCATCACCAAAACCGAGTACTTTTCTTCGTGGAACATACTGAGTCCCATTAATTTCAAAACTAATATTTTTAAAATCATAATTTGATAGTTCATCTAGCAAAATATCAGCTTCATTTCGTGAATAAAATTCTTCGTATAATTCCACATTTAACTCTGTATCACATATATTCCTCATATTCGCTTTTGAATCTAACGACAATTCTGAATGATATAGAAATACGTAGCATTCTTAAATAGCAAAAATTATCTAAAACATACATTAACGAAATGATTTCATTAACACTTATCGTAATACATTCTTGTCATGTCTTGTTTGTGAAGCCAGTCTTTCCGGCGTCATATGTGTAAAAATAATCATGATAGGATAGTGGGAAAGAGTTATAGTGTCCTAATGTTGTTATTCTGAACCTCGATATTACATATATGCATAAGTACATACAGAAATGAAGGAAGATCCTTGATAAGCGCTGTAGACTTCACGTTATCATGATAACGTGCAGCGCTTATCAAGCGTCTTCCTTCACTTCTGTATGTATTGTCAAACTTGGAATAGCAACAACAACCTTAAGATAATACACTCTTTCGCGTATGATTATCAGAGTTTTAGAAATTTTCCATTACTCTATCATGATAAGTGGATGATGCTTTTAAGATTTTCCTTATGCATATATGTAATATCGAGGTTCAGAATAACAACATTAGGACACTATAACTCTTTCCCACTATCCTATCATGATTATTTTTACACATATGACGCCGGAAAGACTGGCTTCACAAACAAGACATGACAAGAATGTATTACGATAAGTGTTGATGAAATCATTTCGTTAATGTATGTTTTAGATAATTTTTGCTATTTAAGAATGCTACGTATTTCTATATCATTCAGAATTGTCGTTAGATTCAAAAGCGAATATGAGGAATATATGTGATACAGAGTTAAATGTGGAATTATACGAAGAATTTTATTCACGAAATGAAGCTGATATTTTGCTAGATGAACTATCAAATTATGATTTTAAAAATATTAGTTTTGAAATTAATGGGACTCAGTATGTTCCACGAAGAAAAGTACTCGGTTTTGGTGATGAAGGACTTAGTTACGAATTCTCTGGAACGAGCATTTGTGCAGAACCATGGACTCAAACTCTTCTAAATGTAAAAGATTATGTTGAAACGATAACTGGCAAAAAATATAATTTTGCTTTATTGAACTATTATCCTGACGGAGTGGCGAAAATTTCAACGCATAAAGACAATGAAACTTGTCTCGAACCTGAAAGTGATATACCTATCATCAGTTTAGGTGCAAAACGTCAAATGGTATTTACCAGGCGAAATTTCACATCTCGAAGCGTGGACTTAACTCATGGATCTCTCCTTGTAATGAAACACCCAACGAATCAATTTTGGATGCACGGAATACCCTCTCAACCTGACGTTAAAGATCCTAGAATTAGTATCACATTCCGAAACATAAAAATTTCGAAAATTAAAAAACGACGCTTGGAAGATAATGAGGATGAACTTCCAGAGGATGACTGGTTTGCCCACTATATGAAGTCTGTTCCTGAAAATATCTTCATGCCGAATAATCGAGAACAGAAAAAAGAAAGTTCGAAGTTGATTGCACAGTGGACTCTTGGTTGGGGATATTTTGTGTCCATAAATCAGTTTGAAAACAGGATGAACATTCATCTACGTGAATGTGTGGAACAAAATAAAATATTATACCCTACTACACGCGGTGTTGTTATAACTCCTGCAACATGGCAAGAATTTTCCTCAAAAATATATGAATTTAATCTTATCTATATGAGTGCCAGCGTCATTTGCAATAATGAGTTGGTAGTTTTCAACAAAGAAGGTGAGTGTATTTTTCAACAAGTTTTTTAACAAGATGAAAATTCTTTTAAACTAAAACCTACATACCTAAAAGTAAACTGTGATATTTTAAAAAAATTGAAAGAAATTATTCCTGATGTATCTAATACTTTATATAAAAGTATTTTTGAAATTATTTTACCGTTTCAAATCAAATGTAAAAACAATTGTTCGGATATGGTAAGTGATGATGATGAACTTTTTAAAGAACTCATAAACTCTATCAAAACTGAATTAAATTCAGTGATAAAAAGCTATAAAAATGCGAAGGTTGCATTGTAAATCATCCTTCACAAACAAGACATGATTGCATTATAATAAGTGTTGAGGACAGAATTAAATATATTGGTGAAGATATATTTTTATGTATTAATTTAAAAAATATAAGAGATTCTTTAAGGCAGAAAAAAATGTTTCATTTATTTTGTAATAGGTTTTTTGAATCGAAATGTTATGAAGATTATAAAAATGCACTAATATAAGTACAGCTATTCTATTTAAATTTCTGTCTTTGGTTGATGTTATGAGTATTTTTTTTTTCATTATGTTTTTTTTTAATAGAAATATATTGAACTTTTAGTTTTAATTTTAAAGCAAACATGTATATCAAATATCAGTAAATGGATATTGTTGTTAATTTGATATTAACTAATGAAAGAAAATTCTAAGTATATTTTATGTATAATACAGACACTTGTTCTTTGGAAATAAATAAATGTATTTAAATAGAAAAGCTTCTTGGTGAAATGAATGTATTTTTATTTTTTATAACAATTTTTTTAAGTATTGTATGTTTACAGTGCAGTATATGTTTCAAGTGATTCACTCGTGTTGAAAATTTAAGAGTTTATGAAGCGATTATTCGCTGAACTTATGTGATATATTTGTAAGGTTTCTTGAATACGAGTAATCTGAAGAGATATTTGAAATCTCATGAAAGAAACATCAGATGTAGTGTATGTCCTAAGAAATTTAAGTTTGTAGTTTGAAAAGTCGCGAAGCTTCTCGTCTTAGAATTTTGTAGTGAATAATCACAAGTTCTTTTCATGTAAAAAGGATATGAAAACTTATAAAGTTACTTTTAAGAGTAAATCGTGATAAAAAATATTTAGTGAGCATAAGAATTTAAAACAATATGAAACTTTAGATCGTATTGAAAGTTCGGACATTTTTTCAAGTAAAACAGAATTTGAAGAATATCTCACGAAACTTTTTTTTTTAAATGTTGCCGGTGTCAAAAGAAATAGAAATATGCTGATGATGATGTTTTGAAACAGCATGATACTTCTCTTCTTATAAATTGCATCCATTGTTTACAAGTGTTTAAAAGAAAAAGTGATCTTTTACACCACATTCGAATGCGACATGATTTGATGCGAATCTTACAAAAACGAAGAAACGTTGACATCGTTAATACATGCAAGTCTTCTAAAATCGCAAGTCTTAATAGTATGTTCGCAATTGAATCGATTTGCTAGAACATAGAAAATGATCATGTCTTAGATGTACTTCTTGAACATATAAAATTGTAGTTAGTAGGGAAAAAATGAGTTATGATTTAGTTTTACACTGAGTTATGATATCGGTGTTTGAAATGGTAATCAATAGTTTCATTTAAAATGTGTCGTGAGTGTGAAAATGCAGAAATAAAAGAACTTTGGCGAATTTAATAAACGCGGTTCAATGTGGTTGATGGGAAAATTTGTTCCATGTGAATTAAATAGTGCAAGAAAGGAACCTCTTTTTCTCAATATTTAATTATTCAGTTGTAAGACAATTAAACTTTAAATACATATGTATATATTACATGTAATGATTAATATTACATTGAATTATGTAAATAATTGATGATATGTGTATTAACATAGTGAATGTTCGCTTTTATGAAGTTCTAAGCATTACTTTAGATACCATTCATAAAACTTTTATCTCATATATACAAACATAACAATATCTATTGAGTTTTCGTTTATTCTTTGGAATGTATGAAAGTTTAAATATTTTTTTTTTTTAAATTTAATGTAGATTGGAGTAAAATATCTGTATCTTTCTTCATTTCAATCGGTAATATCTGTATGCTGGTAAAGGTACATATGTTCGTAAGAATTCTACTGTGTCACATTTTTGACAATCTTCTTTCATTCATATTAGCTAATAAGAGAATTATTGAAGTTAGTAAAGTAATGAAAATCAACGTTATTGAAAGAAAACTCTAAAAGCATTTACATTTCCAGAAATATATCAAAGTTCCTTTTCTTAAAAACAGCAGGTGTATCGTAGTTTTTATTTCTATTTCATTAAAAGCTGAACTTGTAAAATAAAAATTTTCTATTAGTGTAAGGTAAACAAAAAGAAAATCAAGAGACAATCCGTATCATGAATGAAATTCAAGTCTTACATCGGATTAAAAAGAAATATTCTGAATCTAAATGTTTATGCCTATTTAGCACAAAATGCGTTTATTTGAGTTATAAATTTAACTAAAACCATTCTTATAACAGTATGTTGCCTTTAAACTGGGTAAAAGTGTTAAGTATATTTTCTGATGGTATTGATACACTTGTCAAAGAAGTTCTAGAAACCTCAAATGTCGAAAGAGCACATGATAAGAATCTCCTTTCCTATCGCTACGTCAGTTACAGGTTAAGGGGTGGCTTGAATGGATAAAGGTAATGTTTGTGCAAAAATATAGTAGTTCTATTTTGAAATGAGAAATAATTCGCTTTTTGTCAATTAAGGAAACTTGTGGTATTGTTAAACAGAATGTCAGTGAAAGACATTGCGTTTGCATAGTGAATTATGAAGATACTGAAAGGTAGTAAAGAAGGTGAATGAAAGAATTAATTTGAACAAATAAGGTAAGGCTATCATTAAAAGAAAAAACTGTTTAAAAGATGTATGTTAGAATTAAAAGTAAGATGTTAAAATTTAAAAAGATGTAACAGAGTAAAACCAAAGAATACTGGTAATTCCCATCTGGAAAACAGTAATTTGAGTACGATATTGAAAAAGTTGGTTTTAAGAATTTCTTTATGCATGTGATGCAAAACAATTGCTAGTTTAGCATGAGTGCTGACATAGATGCAATTAGTGCAGGAAAAATAGTAAAATTAGTATAGTTAGTGTCTCTAAAACATGAAAAAATAATAATGTGAGCAGTGTAAATTCATTTGAAGTACTGAAATATGACATAGACTAAATATCAGAAAATGTAAGAAATATTTTGGTGTGTGTGGATGAAACACTGAACGTGGTTGTAAAATTAGAAATGAAAATTATCAACACACTTAAAGGTAATCGGGATTTAAAACTAAATATGATGTTAGAAACTTTGAAGACCATAAAACTATATGAGAAAGAAATACATTTAGATATAAATGGTATTAAACTGTAAAGTTGTGAATGGAAATTTCTGAGTAAAACCTGTAGATGATCTATTATGATCGAGGAATAAAACAAGTATTATAAAAATTGTAAGGAAATATTTGAATATGGAGTAAATGAAAACAATCCATATCGTTAAAATGAATAAAAAGGGATAAAATGTTGGAATTACGAGTGATGAGACAGAAATAAAAACATTATAATAAATAAGTTAAGCTAGAATTAAGAAATATAAACACAGAAGGGAAATCATGAACGTAAGAAAAGCAATTAACAGTTATAGACTTAAGTTTTTTTAAAAAGTATTCGGTAATGTGAGGAAGATATTGTTAAACACGTGAAAGAAATTAGAAATTCTGTAGAAAATTTAGTAAAAGAACTAAGATCACGAAAAATAAACGTTTCTTTTTAAATACAATTTCATACCACTAAGTTAAAGTGTGTATAGAATACTAGAGTGGTTTAAAAAAAGTAAATGAAGTTAAAATTCAGAATATATTGAACATTATAACGTTAGAAAAAGTGTTAAATTGCATCTAAAATTAAGTAATGTAACAAATAAACAGCATGTGCGGGAACGTTTGTGAAATATAACATATAAGTTAAAAATCAGGGTATGCTGAAATTTATGAAAGGTATGAAAAAAAATAGTATGTGGAAGTTAAATAAATATTACAAATTAGAAACGTGTTAAGTATTAAAAAAATATGACAGTAAATGAATATGTTATTATGAACAGAAAACCTAAGAAATAAGTTAAAGTTTCATTTAAAACTAGAAAGGATAAAAGTATCAGAATAAAATTGGGTAATAAAAACAAATTATCTTGTAATTTCATTTTCATGACATGATGAACTATCATTAAAGGAAAGTCTTTTTTATATTTGTTTCTTTTACATTGTTTTCAGAGTCGCGCATTGAATAATTTTAACACCAGACTTAAAAAATATATTTCTAAAACATATAATTCACTTTTTCGTCCCTAGAGGACGCCATAAGCAATTCCTAAATACATTATTTTCTTTTTTCATCCCTAGAGGACGCCATGACTCCGTTGCCAAATTAAAAAAAACTAACTTTAAATGAAAAGCAGGAGGTCTACAACTCAACCAGCAGTCTACGAACACCTTAACTCCACTCGAAACCACGCCTCCTAGTGTGATGACGTTGCCTTTGGCCCCGCCCTCTGTGTGACGTCATTGACCACGCCCTCTGACCCTCCTGTCGCAGAACTGTCATTTTCATGCTACTAAGGAGCAATTATTGATCAAGCAACGCGATAAGGAAGTACATATTTGATGATAAAGAGGTTTTTAGAATTAAGAACTTTTTTTAGGAGATGTAGGTAACCCTAATGTTTCACTAACAGAAAGACTGTGGAATGATCTTGCAGAATTGTAAACCCTTCTTTCTATACCGTATATAACCACAAAAAAGCTGCAATCTAAAGAATTTACAGGAGGCGAGAATGGAAGAATGGGATGTTTGTTCTTTCTGAAATGGAGTAAACCTTCCATTTCAGAAAGAACAAACATTCCATTGCAGAAGGAATCATAGTTTGCTAGACAATGAGATCTTGCTGGGTTCAATACATACAGATCTGAAACACCGAGTTTTCTTGGATAACGAACAAATTAAAAAGGCAAAGAAAGACATCTATGACCTTTCATTAAGAATGAAATTATTCTCGGCCGTTTCTTAAATGAATAAAGCTATACTCATAATATTATGAAATAACACTGATTGAAATATTTAGGGCTTCACTATTATCTCTAATAAAGTAACATAAATTTCCTTACCTTTTATAAATTTCTAAATTTCTTTCAAGTTCTTTCTTAATTCGTACTTAACCTATACATGTGCAGATGTTTTTATCGATCATATTGTTAAGTGTAAAAAAGCAAGTTGACATTTACAATATAGCATTTCTTGTATCAACAAATAACACTCTCAACAAGGAGTTTTTGGAAAGGGGATGAATCGGGGAAAATTCACCCTGGGGGGAAGCAGCGAACGAAATAACGAATAACAGACAAATAACGAAAGCTAATCTTTAATGCGCTCTCACAGTTTCTGTATTTGCATTTGGGAAAGTTTTATGGTTATTATGAAAAAGTGAAAATTTGATATTGATACCACATGACTTCCTTCTACGACTATTTAAATTACGCTTATTTTTGCTGCACTTCATTTAAACTTATTTACGCGAATTATTCTAACTTAATTAAGCGATACCCGAAGGCAAGTTACAAATGGCATCAAACATTGCAAATTTTGAAACTAAATTTCCCGGTCAATGTGAATCTTGGCCTACGGGACTCAAACTTCTTTTATTTTTATTTTTTCATAACGAGTATAAAACTTTGCCAGCTATAAATATAGGAACCAGAAGACAACATTAAAAGTTAGATTTCATAATTTGTCCAAAATTAATTCTTTTTAAAATTTGACATTGACAAAATATGAATATTTTCGTCATTTAAAATACTTCTGTATTTTTGTTGCACCGTATTTAAACTTGCTTTTTCGAGTTATTGACATTAAATTACATTAATTCCGTTATCTATTAGAAAACAATTATAGCAAATCATCTAATTACGACATCTCTAAGAGGTCACTTTCTAAGAGATCTGTATTTTCGAGAACATAAACAAACATTGGTAGTGAATATAACCTTTTTAAGACCACGACATGTAAAATCCTCTAAAAAGCATGAATGGTTGCATTTAAAGAGGACCCATTACTTAATAAAGAATGCAACATTAATGTTAATTATACATGTTTTTGGTGTGCTTGTGCCAAAATAGTGATACCGTGGTTCTGTTGCTTTAGAAATGTGTGAAATTAAAAAAATGGATACTACATAACAAAAATGTTATTATATTCAGATACAACACCTTCTGAACACGTCTGAAATTCATTCTTCTGCTCAGCATAATTCGTCTGTATAAAATAATAAATAGTATTAGAAATCAAAAGCTAAGTGGAAGTAGAAACAGTCATCTCTTCTAAACCATTTTAATTGAAGTAAACAGACGTTCGTCTTATCTTAAAGTAAACACCTATTTTTCAAACAGCGGATAAAACGGGAAAGAGGGAATTGGTGGGGGAAGGCAGCGAACGAAATGACACTTTTTGGAGCTCGGATGAAATGAGAAAGGACGAAAGGTTTCTAAGCCAATAAGACAAGGTCTGGTATTTTACTTTATATAATTTAACTGTTCATCATAAATTTAAGAATTATTTTAATTTTTATTTGTCTTTACATTTTTGTTACATTTTACTTTTAAGTATTTTATATTTCAGTTGTTAATTATTATGTTATTTTAATTATTCATTATTTTAATCACTATTTTTTATTATTTTAATTATTAAGTTTTTAATAACTAATTTTTTATTATTTTAATTACTAATTAATATTATTATTGTAATATTTATTTTATTTTTTATTTATTTCTTATTTTATTTTTTCCTATTTTCCTGACGGCCTTTCGTAAACGCTTCTGACTTCTGACTTTTGTGACACCACAAAAGGAGGTGAATTATTTCTATCCAAAAATACGACGCAAAACTCCCTATCGCATAGGGCCGTATACCGATAAAATAGGTTCAGGATACGAATACCGATCGATTTTACCGAAAGTAACGAGTACTGGTTCACCGAGTAACGAATACATACGGGTACACAATTTCTCGTTACTTCTACAGCACTGCTGCGCAACCAGTCGTACGTTTAGCATTTTTACCATGTTTGAGCTAGCCGTCCGACGTCGTACGGGTAGACACTTCCGTGCTGGATAAACTCATGACACAACGGTTACAATATTATTTATTATCAAATAATCTTTTAAATAAAAATCAGTTTGGTTTTATGCCGGGTAAAAGTACTATCCAAGCTATAGATAATTTAATTTCTGACATCCTTCGAAATAGAAGGAATGGTAAACATATTGCAATTTTATCCTTAGATGTAAAGAGCGCTTTCAACAATGTTTGGCGGCCAATTTTATTAAAGGAATTAAAAATATGAAATGTCCAAGAAATATCTTCTTATTAATATGTGATTTTCTTGTAGGGTTTATATTTATTTTAACTAACTTTTATTTTAAGTTTAAACCCTCTTTCCTGTCAAGCCTTACTTTCCCCTGGAACTGCCAATGCCAGAGTATGTAAATTTTTGTAGAACGCGCAAGGATTCAAATTATCAGCGGAAGTATTCTGAATTAAATAGAAAGGAAACGAGTTCGAGATGCGCTTTCTTACTTCACGAGCGCGGAGGTAGTTAGCCAGAAATTGAAGAACCACGCGTTTCGGCCTGTGTGCGTGCCTCGGAGAATTGTTAATCTTTCAACGTGATATTCAGAGTTTGCTGAATTATCAGCGGTATTCTAGAACGCGGTGAAGTCAGTTACGTTTAGAGAGCCTCGTAGTTAGAATCTTGTTATTATTTCTTTTCAGGTTCTTATTTTTATTTTACCGCCGGGTCGGCGTGGTTTGTGAGCGTCAAGAGCACGCAATTGTAATTTCTTAAGTTGAATAAAAAGGGACTTAAACCCTTCGCAAGACTGTCTAATTTCCAGTTTCAGCAGTCACCACTTTGTTGCGTGCAGGTTGGAGGCGCGCAACTGTACATTCTGAATGAAAGAAAAGTTTCCTTATATGATGGTAATAAGTGGCATCACATAAATTACCAAAGGGGTTGTCCCCAAGGCTCAATAAGCCCCGTTCACAAGAGCAGATTCGACCGGTAGCGAAAACCGGTTCTTCCAACGTGTCCCGTTCACATGGGACAAGCATTAACTGCCTCGCCGAATTGGAGGTAGAACTTGGTTGAATGTTCCTTACCTCTCGGGAGCAGAGCAAATGGGGAGATTTCCTGTACTATACTGCGCGGTTCACTTAATTTTAGTTACTGCTCGCTGGACTGTCAGCGAAACAATCGCGCTGATAGACGTCTGGGGATGTGATAGCAGTACCCCAAAAATTAGATAGATCTGTACAAGATACGCAAATTATAGACAAATACAGACAAGGTTATCTGATGCTAGGTATTCCAGAAATATCGTTCAAATTAAAACTAAAGTTAAGACAAGTGCATATCGGCTTAAACGCGACAAGAGACTCGGCATCTTTTGAATGATTTTTTTTTTTTTTAATTTAAGCATTTTCATCTCTTTTTTATGAATATTATTAAACGGTTTTGTGAAACAAAACAATTTTAAGCTGAAAAAAAGTTTTTGCTAGTACTTTTTTAATTTAAATTTTTGAAGAAAAATTCTACAATTAAAATGTCTTTCTTCTCCTACAATTTTCAGTGTCTCCCCCCAGTTTTTTTATTGTATTTATTAGAGTGTTCTTAATAACTTCAAGGAATGATTTTGCAATTAATGAATTAGTTTCTGAGGGGGAAAAAATACACTCTTATCTAAAATACTTAAAACAAATATGATCTCAGTCACATTTTCATTTCAAATAATTTTTTCCTTTCAGTATTTTGCAAAACCCATTCTTGTTTCTATAAAGTATATAATTTTAAATAAGCAGTAAAAATAATTAAAAAAATTAGTCCATACCTGTATATGTTTTAGGACTTCAGGTAAAAGGATTTATTGAAAAAAAATGCAAAAGGCTTCTCAGTTTGCATTTGCAGTTTAAAGAATACAAACTGTCTAAATAGACATTTAAGGATTTCAAATCTTTAAAATTTTATTACTGAATTTCAGTACACACACATATATATATATAAATCAAACCTAGTGCTATTTATTTAATTGGTAAATATAAACATAAATTACAAACCTTTTTTTAAAACCTTATGTGGCCAGAAAAATTGCAAAAACTCATAAAACGCAAGCAGAATTTTTCTTTACCTGTTTTTGTTTTCTAAAACACGTTCAAAACAATTTAATACATTAATTAATTATAATATTGTTGCGTGCGTACGGGTTTGTAATAGACTGCTAATAGTTCGTAAATGATTGTCATTGCACTCAAATCCGATGATAGCTTAATTAATTTTATTTTATCAACAGAAACAATTCAAAATTCTGGAATTTTCCACAGAAATACTCGTACAAGTGTTTAGAATATCACTAAGTATAATCAGTAGTTATGCTTCAATCTAATGAGAACTTTAAACACAACGGAATGCAAAACGCATCTTAAGAGAAAGTTAACTCAGAAATATCTCCAATCTAACGCTGAACTAACAATTGGCAACAATAACAACTTATACAGCATAAATAATGTCATAAAAATAGTGTGGTATAATGAGATTATTACTTTGAAACCGATGTTTCGAATTGATGCCCAAGAAGAACCAATATTTCCCATTCTCCTTCATTGCACATCTTTCAAAAAAGTAAAAAAAAAAAAATCATCCAATTAATTTCCTGTATCATTTTTTTAAATGCGAAACGTTTGTTTTATAAGCTGTAAAAATGTCGGAAGTTTGTAACCGATATATTTTTAGATATGAAATTTTAAAATTAATGAGCGTCAAGAAGTCAAAAAATATGAACAATTTTCAAAAATTCTCCCAAAATACTTTTAAAAAATTACGCTAAAAATTTCATTTAATTTTCTTTTTCCTCCACAGTGTGTTATGGTGCAAACTATAATATTCTGAGATTCTCAGTTTATTTGTTAATATTTGCAAAATATCGTTTCAACTTTAAATTTGAAAAAAATCTAGTCCTCTAAAAATCAGAAGTGTGATACCACATCCACAAGCAGTGTATGTACAAAGTTTGAAATCTATATCTTATCGGGAAGCAATTTAAAAATCCATGACCATCTTTTAAAAATAGCGACAAGCACCAAGAGTGAACTAAATAACAGCTTATAATAATAACAATAATAATTAAAACGCATATATTTTTCAGGAACCATTACGAAAGTTCAGGTACCAGTTGCGAAAGTCCAGATTACAAAATTAACAACAGTAAACAACGTTAAAAATGTGTAAACAGTATTAGAAATCTGCCAATTCGGAGACGCGATTGTTCACAGAGGCTTAGGTGTAAAGGGGAAGGAAGACGGTGGTCTTCTGAACGGTCCTAAATAGGAAACTCTTTCATGTCTCCTTTTTCTCCCCTTGCTAACGGCAGCTGTGCGAAGGAGCGTTGCATGTGAACGGGGCTTATCTGGTCCACTTTTGTGGCATATTATTGCTAATATAGCTTTAAGCATAATCTTACCACAAAATGTTAGTATACAAGCTTATGCTGACGATTTTGTTTTATTGGCCACGGGAAGTGGTCGCCATACTATTGATAAAGCTTTAAGTTTCGCCACTCAAGAATTGGAGAAGTGGCCTTTCCATGTTAAACCCAAATTTGATCCAAAGAAGACCTTTCTTTTGGGTATTTCCAAAACTAATACTAGATCAAAGATCTCAAATGTCGCCATCACGATCCGGCTTTTTATTTTTTGCAGACTGTTAGAGAAATTTTATAAAATATAAGCTTGAACTTTCGATTATGTCAAAAAGAGTTTCCGATTCTGGAGCTGCCAAAGGATCTACAGAGCAAAAGCATATTTCGATGTACCGTTTCCGATAATAAAGAAAATGACAGAGAGGTTATTGAAAACGAAAAAATTTCGATTGAAAAGTTAGTCGGAATTCTTGAAACAGCAGTTACAGGACTTCAACAATGTAACTAAACAAGAGATTATCACTGTCTACAGAATTAAAGAGAAAGTATTAGCACAAAAAAACGAAGTAACTTAAAACAACTTACATTGAAAGAAATGTTTAATAAAGTAAACAAATAAATATTAAGATTTTTTTTTTGTAAATTTTGATACCCTTTAGATCATAATTGCTCTTTATTCTATAAATTACGGTTTCGTATATTTAATTTTATAATTTCTGCATCCCATCTTACCAGATTTAAATTGATGATCCGGAAAAACCCCTAATCCGGAATCGCCGAAGTCCCGACGAGTCCGAATTAAAGACTTTGTACTGCACATGTATTCACGAGCATATTTATATTTTAATTTATAAAAATACAGATAATTCATGTATTAATTACATTACTTGTGCTAGTTATATGCATCAATTGATACTAGAATATGACAAAATAGTATAGTACAAATGATTTTACTAGCAAAAATGCCAGCAAACCATAATTTTGAGATACATTTCTAAAATCGCAGAAAACAGTGCATGAAGATAGTATTATCACTGTGTACCAAATATCAACCTGTTGCTGATGTTAAGATGGATAAATATATATCTAGATAGGATATAAGATAAGTTTACAAGATAATCACTGTTTTTTATGGGACTTATTTATTGGGTATACATTTTATTATTCCCAATACTAGTTACACTCATAAATTTATGCTGATATGTATAAATACAAAGGCTTGCAAGGAAATAATAGCTATCTGTATCTACTCCCGAACATAAGTAATAAGTTTGATCAGCGCATGCATCTATACTACAGTGTATATTATTACAGTCAAAAGTCGTTAATCCGGACTCGTCGGGACTTCGGCGATTCCGGATTATCGATTTTTCCAGATTATAGATCATCAGTTTAAATCTCGTAAGATGGCATGCAGAAATTCTAAAATTAAAAATATGAAACCGTAATTTATGAAATAAAGAACAATTATGATCTAAAGGGTATCAAAATTTACAAAAAAAAGCTTAATATTTATTTATTTACTTTATTAAACATTTCTTTCAAAGCAAGTTGTTTAAGTTGCTTCGTTTTATGTGATAATACTTTCTCTTTAATTCTATAAACAGACATAATTTCTTGTTCGATTACAAAGTTCCGCTGTTCAAGTCCCGTTAATTGCTGTGCCGAGAATACCGACTAACTTGTCAATCGAAATTTTTTCGTTTTCTCTAACCTCTCTGTCACATTCTTCATGCCTTTATCCATTTTTTGCACCAATTCCACTTTTTGTTTGTTGAACATCGAAACATACTTTCGTTTTGTAGATCCTTTGGAAGTTCCAGCATCGGAAATTCTATTTGACATAATGGAAAGTTCAAGTTTACTTTTATAAAATTGCTCTTACAGTCTGCAAAAAATAATAAGCGGGATCCAATTCGAAGATTAAGGAATAACGCAATCATGAACATTAACTGAAATAGATAATTAGATAATTTTAGCTTACACCGTCCGTTATACATTAAACGCACAGGCGAAAACGTATTCTGCACTTGCGCACACGCATATGCGCAGTAGTGAAGATCTTACGCGCACGCGTAAAACGCTTGTGCGCATGTCCCAACGCGGCGCATGCGCAGAAAGTTTTTAGGTTTGAGGTCCGGATTATAGATCATTCCGGATTATGGGTGTCCGAATTAACGACTTTTGACTGTATTTGCCATTTTATTGCAAGGAATAAACATAGATAATTTTTAACTCAGTATTTTGTTTCTGGTTTAATGACAAAAATATGCATATATATTGACATTATTGCATTTTCTCCAAATAATGGTATAATGAAATTTACATTAAAAAAATATACACATTGACATAACTATATTTGTATATTCCAAGTACATGGCCCTCAAAATAATATTTCTCAACAAAAGTAGGTTTGGCTGTGCAGATATTTTAGTGGTCGTGTACTGTATTCCTTTGTAAAATATTTCATCACTGAAATTTTAAATTTTCATATGAATGTTTTACTGAGCTATAAACAATAAAGTATACACTTTCATAATGTGAATGTGTAGAAACTCTTCAAGCAGTCTTTTTCATTTATCATAAATATTGTGTTATTGAAAAATTAAATTAATTTTTATCAGCTATGGCATGAAAAAGGTTTCTCTTACACCAATACCAAGTTTTGGCACTTACAATATAATTAGAAATTTGGCTTATGTTAAAGTGCCACTGAATTATGGATACCAGATTCATCACAAGGTACTGCTCCTTTGGCCTTGAAAACACCAGACATAGGATGAATGATTTGAAACTTGCGGGAAACTGCCACTCTTCAGGGTACCTACATTACCACTAGTGTACCTGCATTAAAGAAAGAAGAAGCATCTTTTTCTGTTACAGGATAACACGCATCAAGGTTTTCTTTTTCCTGTGAAGATATATATATCATTAAGATTACTGTTTAAGATGTTGTTTCACTTCTAAATTAATATATGTATCAGTTTGATACTGTCAGCTAGAAAAACGAAAATTCATTATCAGCTCATTTGGATTGCAGTAAAATATTTTAAATTTATCCCTTAGATGAAATTAGTTGCTTCAATAGATGAGGAACAAAATAAAATATGAGACTTAAGAATTTTTTATTGAGAGCATTTACTTTGAAATCAAAGAACACTGTTGTGAAATATGAGAAAAGTACATTTAATTTCACACTAGCCAATAGTTAACACCGGTTTTAATACTTTCTACAGAAAACTGTTTGGTGCATGTTATCCTATAACAAAAGAAAAAAAAATTGGAATCCAAAAATGAAACTTTCCAGAAGAATTGGGAACAGCATCTATGGTTGCTGGAATGCTTTTGGCATAGGAGAATCACAGATGGCATTATTGGCAGTGTATCAGAAGGTGCTGCCAGAATCCAATTTTATTAGGGTTGCAGTAAAAAGAATGACTTATTTTTTAATTTGCTTCTTTATATGATTGAAAACTATGCAGGATGTGATCAAGGTGAATATGTTTTGTTTCAGCTTTTGTCCCTCATAGCCTTTGCTCAAAGAACTGGTTTTTGCATAAATCAGTCATTCTAGTAACCAAAAAGCGAAATTTCTGGGGAATGCTTCTTTCGACATGCTATTTAGGATAGCTTGTAGATGTGATACCAGATGAAAGCAGCAAAGTAAAATATATTGAAAAGTTATGAAATATTTTGTTGATATTCTATGCACATAAATGTGGAAAAGGATTAAACATAAAATTGTTTACGTTGCAAAATCGACATCCTGTTTTGCAGAATGAAATAAAAAATAGCCTCAAATTAATGTTCATTATTATTGATGTTAGTAATAGTTATAGATTTATTAAATCATCAATGCCATTTAATATAAGTAATTATTCAAAGAAAGCCAGTCTACCATTTACATCATATTTAATAAAAAATATAAGATGTAATATATGAATTTAGGTATCCCATAAAATTTTATTTTCAATTAAAATATTTAAATAGATCTAAAAATTATAACTTCACTTAAGTACACAGAAAAATAGAACTCTAGCAGTGTTTTAAAATTATTTTTATTTATCTTTCTTAAATGTTCTGTTTCAGCTTTTATTATCCTTCTCATTCTACTTATTTGTAATCTATTTAAAATCCTTATCCTTTGTATCCACTAGAAATCCCCTGCCATTTCCTTAAAATAGCATTATACTGCCTAACTTCAAAATTAATTATAGTTAGCAGTTTATAGCATACTCTCTAGTGATGCTTTAACCATTTTTAAGAGTAAATAACTATTTCAGAACTTAAAATTTATTAAATTATAATTATACAGTGCTTCATGTAAAATTCTAATGAATTATAGTACAGTAGCTTACAATTTCAGGTTTCAAAAATACATTAAAATCCTGTTTATACTAATTTGGATCGTTTTATGGCATAAATTGTTTGTTTTATATCCTATAAATGGAAAAGTACATATATTTGCATTTTAAAGAAATAATCTAAAAATTCTGTTTTAGACATATTTTTGAACTGACAGAAGTATTATCGGAAGCACTTCCGCAGAGAACCCGGTAAATGTAAACATCGCCAACTTTGGCGATAACTGTTCAAACCTAGTAACCCATCGGATTTATACTATTCTCTTGTTCAAAGTTTGCAACCATTCCTCATGCGTTCATTTTGTTGAATCAAGGCCAACTTATTATACTCAAGGCCTGCCAGACTGAACGAAATTCTGGCTCCCAGTTTTCAGTGGCTTTCGCGAAATTCATCACTAGGTGGCGCTCGCATTCTGCTACAATTTTGCTATACGCTCACTATTTGTAACGTGGCTCGTTATTAACCAAAACTGTATTTTATGTCTAGCTGTTGTACATTTAAGGGCTATACTTATCAAGCTTGTTTTTTTTTTTTTTTTTTTTTTTTTTGCGTAACTTTATATGCATATAGGTTTAAAATTGTGTATATACCTCATTGAACTCAGTTCTGAAATTCCTCATTCTGCTTATTTAATTCTGAAATCTTTGTGCATCTAATTATTTTTCAAAACTTTGTAACTTTCTTCTGATTAATCTGGAATGGGAATGGTACACATGGATTTACGTCAGGTAGTTACATGTAGGTAATGTATCAAGATGGCACTCATGTGTATGTGTGCTTAATAGTGATAATATTGTTTTGTGAAATTCAATAATTTTATTTCATGTATGCATTATTCTTGATAATGAACTATATCAGTATCTCATGCTGCCAGCCATGAAATTTTGCACACATATCATTCTGATTAATGTTGTATGTGTGTAAAAATGTCTAGCTGCTGTATATTTAAGGGCTATACTTAATAAGCTTGTTTTGTTGCCTAACTTTACATGCATATAGGTTTAAAATTTTGTATATACCTGTCATTTTATTTCATGTATATATTATTCTTGATAATGAACTATATCAGTATCTCACGCTGCCAGCCATAAAATTTTGTACACATGTCATTCTGATTAATGTTGTATATGTGTAAAAAATATCTAGCTGCTGTATATTTAAGGGCTATACTTAATAACCTTGTTTTTTTGCCTAACTTTATATGCATATAGGTTTAAAATTGTGTATATACCTCATTGAACTCAGTTCTGAAATTCTTCATTCTGCTTATTTAATTCTGAAATCTTTGTGCATCTAATGCTGTTACTTTCAAAACTTTGTGTGGAACTTTCTTCCGATTAATCTGGAATGAGAATGCTACACATGGATTTATGTCATGTAGGTAATGTATCAAGATGACACTCATGTGTATGTGTGCTTAATAGTGATAATATTGTTTTGTGAAATTCAGTAATTTTATTTCATGTATACATTATTCTTGATAATGAACTATATCAGTATCTCACACTGCCAACCATAAAATTTTGTACACGTGTCATTCTGATAAATGTTGTATGTGTGGAAAAATGTCTACCTGCTGTATATTTAAGTGATGCATTTAATAAGCTTGTTTTTTTTTGCCTAACTTTAAATGCATATATATCTAAAATTGTGTATATACCTCATTCTACTTAGCATTGTGGGCATGTGTGATGGATATATTACTTATATTCAGCCATTGCAAGTTTTCAAATTTTATCCTTAATATACAAAACTGAACGTTTTTTTAAGTATATATTGTGATTATGAGAGTTATTATTTTTGTGTGCTGTTAAAATATATTTTATGATGTATGTGTCTCTTTTATTTATAACAAACAGATTGATTTGATCAATAGCTTTATCAAAAATTTCATTATTTTCATTTGAAAAATTGAAGTTTCTCTAACACTGAAAATGTAAATTGCTGCAATGCACTTAATTCAATTACTAGTTTCTTAATGTTAACATCAATGAAATTTAGAACACAAATGAAAGTGAAGAGAAACTATCTGTGTAATATTAAAATTAGTCAAAAATGCAACTTTGGGTTTGAGTTTCATTCAAAATCTATGCCACAGTAAGGCTTTTTGGTTGATCTTTTTACATTATGGTAACTTCGTGATTTTTTGGCGAAAATTTGGCGACCAAGTCTCCTACAGCAACCCTTTCTTTTTTTTTTCCTGCCGCCATTTTGTCTTCACGAAGTAAAGACATGTTTCTTTTCTTTTTATCTACTGAACACTTCTTCCAACAATCTACTAGTCGAATTACACTTATGCTAGAAATTTTATCTAACAAAACTGCTTAACCATGACAAATATTCACTGCAAAATTGGGAAAAAGTGCACAATACCATACTCCTTACGCATTTTTCAAAATAACACATACACATAAACCATGTACACGTCGACTTATTTTTACTTAAAAAAAATCCCAGAATTGCACAAAAATGGCATTGCACACACTGTTCACTATATCCATGTACACTGCTTTTTTCTCATAAATTAGAAAAATTTCATGAAAATACATGACAATTTTTGAATCTTTAAACCCGGTAAAAAGAACATATATGAAATTACCTGATCGCGAAAAAGTATATACCCTTTCCAAATATGAACATTTCCACGTATAAGATAAATAAAAGATCCAAAAACTTTTACCTCTCAATTATCTGTTATATTATAAATGTCACCAACGAATTCATACCGCAAACTTTACAAATACTTAGTGTCAAATATTTAAATTATTTCCATGCACGTTTACTTCAACTAAAACGTATACCAAATTCCTATAAGCATAAAATTCACAAAATAACTATCATTTAATTAAAATATTACTAAACCATGTACACGTCGACTTATTTTTACTTAAAAAAACATCCCAGAATTGCACAAAAATGGCATTGCGCACACTCTTCACTATATCCATGTACACTGCTTTTTTCTCATAAATTAGAAAAATTTCACGAAAATGCATAACAATTTTCTGAATCTTTAAACCCGGTAAAAAGAACATATATGAAATTACCTGATCGCGAAAAAGTATATACCCTTTCCAAATATGAACATTTCCCCGTATAAAATAAATAAAATATCCAAAAACTTTTACCTCTACATTATCTATTATATTACAAACGTCACTAACTAATTCATACCGCAAACATTACAAATGGTTACAAATACTTAGTGTCAAATATTTAAATTATTTCCATGCACGTTTACGCAAATTACTTTACTTCCACCTTACATTTAGAACAATGCATAAAAATAATATCCTCAAATAATTAAAAATACTAACTTGCCTAATCTTCTTCAGAATATTGATTACGTGTCCGATAAACTTTTCTTATTTCTGTTTCAGGATCTTTAAAATCATACTTATAATTCACAGCAAGGTACCAGGTAAAATAAATAACTTAATAAAATATCTTTACTTCTATCTCGCACAACCTTAAAGAAACACTTATTACTACCCCTTTCAATCCCACTAAATACCCATTTCGAATTCACTTTAGTTAGGGCCATGGGATCCAAAAATTAACGAACACTGTTTCACACAACACAGAATAAAGCCAAATACAAAATTTCCAGATTTTTTCCCGATTTCCCCCCCCCTTTTCCGATTAAAGTACCGTAATTCTTCCATTAATATCACATGACATATCCCATGATCTCTCATTTCCCTCGCACAAAATAATGCGTAATCGGAACTGAGTACTGCTCACATTATTACCAAAGTCCCATTATTACCTTTATCGCCTCCAAAATGTCGCCAAACTACCAGTTACCATATTCTAAAGATCAGCCAACTTTTTTTTTTTTTTTTTTTGCCTAATAATTTTAGAATGTCTTTGAAAATCTGCAATGCAAATACTGCACAGAGATCAAAATCTGCATTATTTAAACTTTTATTGTTTAAGATTTCCTAAAAACAGTTATTTAATAATTAAAAAAAATTCTTCAGTATGTAAAATTTAATCTCTTTAAGTAATATTTTTACTTTAATCTCTTTAAGTAATTTTTTACTCCAATGCCGTGGAAATAGATATACAAATTTTAGATCACGGTGTATTAATATGTTAATTACATCTTTGGTAGGGGATTCTAAATTATTTTTTGGCCCAGTACAGCCGATAGAAATATTTTGAAAATTTTTCACTGAAATAGTACAAGATCTGAAGCTATCTGTTAACTTCTTACTATATAAATAATTAAAAAATAAGGTGTATACTCTGAATTACCTTTAAATTAGAATAAATAGATGTAATGCGTACAATTCAGAATAGCGCATGTCTAGATGAAAGCAGGAATTAAAATCGAGATCAAATAGCTGGTGTTTATGTGGGGAAAAAAAAAAGTGAGATAGCTTAAAATTCTATGCTTTCCTTCTAATTAAAATATTTTTACTAATAAGAAATCAACAATTTCTGACTACTATGGATTAATCGTTTTTAAACTTTGCATATAACAAGACAGAATTCGTTTTTGGTACTTTTCCGATTTTTGTAAACATCGCAAAGTGTAGCAGAATTGTAGCGCCATCTTGTAGTCAGTAGGAATATCACGCAGGCAACCGAAAACACCATGGAGGTAGGAAGTAAGATGGAGTCGCCCTAAACAAGTTTCTCCCGTACCCTGCTTCGAAGCACCGGCAATCCCTACGTGGTGACCAAAACATTGGGTCATTTACCATTGAGTTCTATGGGATTTGATGCGTTCGGATGTAAATATTTTGTAATTACGTCATAAATATACATATAAATGTATATACAGTCAAAAGTCGTTAATTCGGACACCCATAATTCGGAATAATCTATAATCCGGACCTCAAAACTAAAAACTTTCTGCGCATGCGCCGCGTTGACACATGCGCATAGGCGTTTACGCGTGCGCGTAAGACCTTTTACGACTGCACATATGAGTGTGCGCAAGTGCAGAATACATTTTCGCGTGCGCGTTTTATGTATAATGGACGTATAAGCTAAAATTATCTAATTATCTATTTCAGTTAATGTTGATGATTGCGTTGTTCCTTAATTTTCGAATTGGATCCGGCTTATTATTTTTTGCAGACTGTAAGAGCAATTTTATAAAAGTAAGCTTAAACTTTCGATTATATCAAATAGAATTTCCGATATATATTTGTTAATATGTAAAGGATCTAAAGCGAAAGTATGTTTTGAAATTCGAAATCTGTTTATCAATTTCACGCTGCTCGGCGGGGGGAACGCGCCGGCGGGCACGTAATGAATTGGAAGTTGATCTGTCAACACTATCCTTATCTTCAGCGCAGATGTTTTTATTTTATTTGGCTTATAATTCCTTACCAAATGTAGTATTTCATCTCGATATGCTCCGTCTTTGATATGATTTAAAACAAGTTCCTCGTCATTATAATTCGCTTCCGATAGCGAAGAAAAGTGACAGAGGTTATTGAAAACGAAAAAATTCGATCGACAAATTAGTCGGTGTTCTTGACACAGCAATTATAGGACTTGAACAGCGGAACTTTGTAACTGAACAAGAAATTATGTCTGTTTAATAGAATTAAAGAGAAAGTATTATCACATGAAACGAAGCAAAACTTAAACAACTTACATTGAAAGAAATGTTTATTTAAGTAAACAAATAAATATTAAGCTTTTTCTTTTTGCAAATTAGATCATAACTGTTCTTTATTTCATAAATACGGTTTCATATTTTTAATTTTAGAATTTCTGCATGCCATCCTACGAGATTTAAACTGATGATCTATAATCCGGAATCGCCGAAGTCCCGACGAGTCCGGATTAACGACTTTTGACTGTATTTTCTTTTTCTACAACACTTCAGAGTCCTAAGTATGTGAAAACAACATATTTTTAAACAACATTTCATTCTGAACGGAATTAAATGCTATACTTTTCACAGGACAGTTTTCTCAGAATGGTTTAATATGAATGAAATATTTTCACAAGTTTTCGTTAATTACATTAGAAAAAAAAATTAAGGTAATTCGATTTTATTCGGTTAAGGTACAAAAATTAAGATCAAAGTTTATTGTATTATTAATATTAAAATTATGCATTATTTCTTTTCTATTTATAGAGCTTCTTCCTAAAATACTTTCTTAAATATGACATGATTTTTTGGCTTCTGAGGCATCTTTTAAATCGAAAAATGTAAGTCAATTTATAATTAATGCTCTATTCGGTTCATTTTAAATTAGAGAATTATTAGGAATTAGTGAAATACTTTAAATAAGTATTTCGCTAATTCCTAATAATTAAATAGGTATTAAATAGTACTTTCTCTGAACATTTCTGAAAGGGAAAGTATTATTTAAAACTTGTAACTGAGTTATTATAAAATGTAAGGGGAATAATTCTTTTAATTATACTTATCAGATTTTTTTTACCCTTCATTTCAACAATACATATTCCAAAACTCTTTATTACGTTCTTTAAGTGCGCATCTCATAGCATTTGCTTTACAACACCTTTTAACAGATTGCTTTCCAATACGAACAATTCTTGCTTAAATAGTTTTATAACGTATTTGTCAACAGGATTTCAATTTATGTTTACAATTCAATATTAAGGTTATTATATATTTAGATAACATTTATAATCATTATAAATTAGATACATTTAATAATTAGATTTCTTCACAGTACTTTCACAGTTGTTTATAAGTGAATAAACTCTTCATTTCAAATACATTTATAAATACATTAAATACATTTATAAATATTACAAATACATTTATAAATAATTCAAATACATTTATAAATAATTTAATGAATATTTCAGTATTTTGTCAAAGGCAGATATATGCTTTTTGCAAGCACATGCATAAATAACCATACATATTTCCTATTTTTCATTTCCGGCATGTGCAAATCTTTAATTTCTGTGCATTTACTATATTTTTCGTATAAAGTAATTTACACTAATTTAGCATACACCCGAAAGTTTTACATAAAAAATATATATGAATATAATTTGAATGAAAATTATAAGTATTATTTTTAATACCCACTCAAAGGTCAGTTTTTCTTCAAAATTCCTCCACGATGGCATTTCTCTCTTTAGGCAGATAGCCTTGCATGTGTTACTCTATTTAATAAAAACTTAATGTGACCTATGTGCCTAATTACAAATATTTTAACATACATAATTTTATATTTATAAAACGTGTAAGCCCAAAGTGATTATTTTTTAGATATATAAAATTAAAACGATGGGTTTAAAATGTGCAGCAGTATAGCCTCTCCTCTAAAATATTTTAAAAGGTACATGTTACAATAATATATGGATGTGAAAAAAATTTGTTTTATTTAAAACATTTTGACGTTTGGAAAATAAAATAAAAGTAGCGAATACTCTATCAAGGGTATCGAAAGACGTATACAATTTTAAATGTACCGTAAGGTATTTTTCATTCTTTAAGCATAACATTTTTCTTAAAATCTATATTTTTGTAATGCAACAGCTTATAATTTTATAAAACAAATTCATAATCAAAATCGCTGTTGTTAGTTATAGAAAAAGACCAAGATGTGGTTTTTGCGTAAATGTCACTAAACTATACAAATTGCTATTATCCATCACACTATGAATGTTTCTTTCATGCGAAAGTGTCCCTTTTTCGATTTCTATGGAACTGTCGTGTGTCGAAATACTATCAGAATCTTGTCAAGCGAGCTTCTGAATGTAAACAAAGAACACCCCATCTGGTGACCCAAGCTTCAAAGCAGTGCTTCACTTTTAGCACGGGTTGGCCCCTTCTCCCTTTCCTACCTCCATGGAAAACACAAAAGAATATTTTCACACTGGCAGGCCTTGAGTATAAGTTGGCCTTCGTTGAATTATCACTGTCGTTGTTTGCATTTGCAGATTTATATTCTTCTTCTCTTATTTATTATTTTTTCTGAATTTTTTAACAACGAATAGATAGAAATATTTTCGTAGATATCTGCCGGGTTCTCGGTTCGCGATGAAAGGAAGAAAATGCGGCGGGAGGGGTGAATGCTAATTTGTAACACGGCTGTTCACATTGTGTTCCTTAATTATTAACACTTCTAAGAACCATGAAGTTTCCAACCGCTAAAATTTGTTTTCGTAGGCTGCAAAAATGTGCATGTGCATTTTAAATAATTAAGAAATGCTTTTCTTTTTATTATTGGTTATTGTCATCTAAAATTATGTGAATAAATCAATTTTTGTGGCGTAATATTTTAACAAGATAATATATTGTTAATGCTTTTCTAACAATAACCTTTCAGAGGATGGCAGGTGTGACATAAATAGATGATTAAATTGAAATAAAAAATATTGATTATCTAAGATGACAGAATAGTTCGATGCATCACCATGGTCATCAAAATTAGCAAACCACTGCTGGTGTAAGGAATATATTGTTTTTTGTGTTAACTGGAATTTAAGACAAATTTTTTTCATATATCACCAGGGTTCATAGCGGTCCTTACAAGTGCTTATAAGTCCTTATATTTGAAAATAAAATATAAAGGCTCTTATAGGTGCTTACTTTTTCTTTAAAGCCCTTATTTTTTTGTTTTTAGTGCTTATTTTTTTATATTTTTTTATATTTTTTTGCCCTTATTTTTTTTTTGCTTTTAGTGCTTTTTTTAATCCTTTTTTTTTTTAAATGAACATGCATTTTTTCCCCGTACCAAAGCCAAAACTAAATAAACAACTTTTCTTCCTTATATGCAACGTCAGATGGTGAATTATACTCCCGGAAATTGCTTTCCCCCCCTTTCTCTGCATTAACGTAACCTATGGTGCGTGCGAGAGTACAGACAGGTGCACGTCGTGCTATTGGTTAAAGAATTGCGAAAACGGTAGACAATTCCGGTACATTCGGTATTCTTTTCCTCACACCCAAATATTACACACGTTTGAATTTCTATCAAGAATTTAAGGCTCTAGTGTAGAATTGGGTGCCCCTTCGATTAGTGATAAATTTTTAAAAAAATTTGGCAATGAGACCTCATTTCTGGTTCCCATGATAGTTTTAATATTTAGCTTCCTGATTTTTTTAAAACGAAAATAGATTAATGTGTCCATCTTGAAATTGTGCTTTCTTGGTGCCGATCTTGGCGTAAAAAAAAAAAATCGCCAATAAACAAGGGGAACCCAATTGTAAACTTTTACCGAATTTAATAATTTGCATTCTCGTTCCGCGTGGTCAGTACATATTCGTGTTTATTATGATCGTTATGCTTATATTATGAGCATATGCATGAATATTTATATAGTTGCAGTAACTGCTGAAGTATAGATAAACTTCCAAAAATGGGTGTGTTTTTACACAGATTAGCTTTCTAAGGAATAATATTCGGAATGGCTTAAATAAAAGGAAAGTAATCGAATAATCAGAATATTTATTTATTTATTTATTTATTTTTCCAATACATTATACAGTACGGAGGTTGGGAGGTTCTCCTCTTTCTCTGCAAAATCTCTAATATTGAAGGAGCGGACTTTTTTTTTTTTTTTTTTTTGTCAGTGTCCAATCTGGATTGAATAGGACTAAAAGTTTTGTGGTCTACCCAACCCAAGCAAAGAATGACTCTATTCCGGAAATTTAACACAGTCTGTTCAAATTTAGAATCAAAACACCCCAGATTAGTAAGTCTCTTTCTTTTTCTTTATTCTCCGAATACTGGCAGCTGTTCATTCCGATTCCGATTGCGTAGTATCACATATGGAAGAATTACGCCATACGTATTGCGCAATTATGTTTGCGGTATTTTGCAGAGATAATTAATTTTGATGTTCAGTCTGAGAATTATTTATGAACACTTAAAAGAGTTTTACTGTGCTTTCTAAGCAGAATATTTCTCAGTTCCATTGGTCTATTTTTATATGATGCACATATCAAAATGTCAAAATCATTTATTTAGCCGAAAAATCTAAAGAATGGCTACAATCTCCCCCCCCCCCTCCTCTTTTTCCAGTTATGCTCGACTATACGGAATATTTGGAAATTTCCGAGTATGCGGGTTAAGCTTTTACTATTAAAGGATGACTGCATGAAGCAATTTCCCATCTCCTGAATTCATAAATGCGCCTCTTTTTACTTAAATTACTTTGCTTGGAATATATGTTAAGGGAAAATGTTATGCAATGAAAATTTAGAAAATGTTCAGAATTTTGATTTAAGTTAAATTATTTAAATATTAATTAATATGAGTGGAAAAATAAATTGTATTTATTATTAGGTGCCAAACGAATACAAATAATATGGCTTATTATTATTTATTTTCTATATTTTGAACTGAAATTTCATCATTAAATCTTGTAACATAGTTTAGTTCTGCATAGTTTTTTTTTTTCCCTGTCATTGTAAACTAATTCTGTAAATTGAACTGTCATTTAAAATTATAAAAAAAAAAAAAAAAAAAAAAAAAAAAAGTGGTACTATTCTGTTTTGAGGGCCATAAAAAAATTACAGCGAAAATGTATGCGCAAAAGCGCCAAATCTAGCAAACGCGCCCATTTAACAGCTCGCCAAATCTTGCATACGTGCTGATTTCAGATTGCGTAAGTTTATATGGTTCTATATTTCTTAAGACGCCATTGAAATACTAATATTAATTTTTAAATCTTTTTCTATATATATAATATATATATATATCCCATAGATTTAACAATTTGGGAATTGCCCATGACGAAAAGTCGGCAATAGAATTTGGGGTAAAGTGCAGAATCATCCACTGCTTGACGCGTTTTTAAGAACTGCACATGCTCAGTATCCATGTGCACATCGACCTATTTTCACTAAAAAAAAAAATATCCTAAAATTGCACAAAAATGGCAGTACGCACACCCTTGACTTTATCTGTGTACACATTGATCTATTTTCAATTTAAAAGTAAAAGAAAATTGACAAAAATCCAATTGTTTTTACCCTTGTAAAAAGCGGCGAACAAATAAGTGAGCTATTATGCACTTTACCGAGAATATTTTCAAAGAAAAGGCATCATTCATTATAGAAAATTATGTTTGAACAACCAACGAGATGAAATTATGCTTTAACGATAAGTCGGTAGCGAAATAGCGATGCAGGCATCCATTCAGTTATGTTTAGCAATTTTTATATAAATTATAATAATAAAAAAGTATTATATGAAATTAACCTTTCATCTAAATTAAAACATCAATCTTAGATAGTTATTTACTATTATACTTCCTTTCTTGCCGCAATTATTTTTGGCACCATTGGCATCAACAATAGTTTGGCGATTTTTTACGGCCCTCGAAACCGAATAATACCAAAAAAGTTAATTATTTTCCATGGTTGAGGTAATGCATTGCTCATATTTTAAATTACAAGTCTAATTTTTCTTTTAAGGTTCTGCAGTTGTGTATAATGTAATTAAACAAGTGCTTATTTTTTCCTTAAAATGTGCTTGAAAAGTGCTTATAGGTGCTTATTTTTTTAACTAAAATGTGGCTACGAACCCTGATCACGCTTAACCGGTTAATTTCAGTATATTAATACTAATTTATATTTTTAAATGAATTTTTGGTTGATCTTTGGATTATGGTAACTTGGCGATTTTTTGGCGAAAATTTGGCGACCAATTCTGCTACAGCAACCTTCTATTTTTTTTTTTCCGCCGCCATTTTGTCTTCACGAAGTAAAGACATGTTTCTTTTCTTTTTATTTACTGAACACTTTTTCTAACAATCTACTAGCCGAATTACACTTATGCTAGAAATTTTATGTAACAAAACTGCTTAATCATGAAAAATATTCACTGCAAAATTGGGAAAAAGTGCACAATCGCAAACTCCTTGCACGTTTTTCAGAATAGCACATACACATAAACCATGTACACATCGACTTATTTTTACATAAAAAAACATCCCAGAATTGCACAAAAATGGCATTGCACACACTCTTAACTTTATCCATCTACACTGCTATTTTCTCATAAATTACAAAAATTTGCACGAAAATTCAAAAAGAATTCTGTGAATCTTTAAACTCGGTAAAAAGCACATACATGAAATTACCTGATTGCGAAAAAGTATATACCCTTTCGAAGCATAAACATTTCCAAGTATAAAATAAATAAAATATCCAAAAACTTTTACCTCTAAATTATCTATTATATTATAAACGTCACCAACGAATTCATACCGCAAACATTACAAATGGTTACAAATACTTAGTGTCAAATATTTAAATTATTTCCATGCACGTTTACTTCAACTGAAATGTATACCAAATTCCTACAAACATAAAATTCACAAAATAACTATCATTTAATTAAAATATCACTAAACCATGTACCCGTCGACTTATTTTTACTTAAAAAAACATCCCAGAATTGCACAAAAATGGCATTGCGCACACTCTTCACTATATCCATATACACTGCTTTTTTCTCATAAATTAGAAAAATTTTACGAAAATGCATGAAAATACTCGACGTATTCTACTCAAACGTATTCCAAAATACTACAAACATATAACTCACAAAATCACGATCATTAAATTAATAAAAATTAGATTACAATCCTAATTACTTAAAACTAAATCATTGCTAATAACAATTTTCCAATAATATCATATTAATTTATTTACTCTTTACATTTAGAACAATGCATAAAAATAATATCCTGAAATGAATAAAACTACATCACTTACCTAATCTTCAGAATCTTTATTACGTGGCACGCACATTTCCACTATTTCACACAACACACAATGAAGCTTAATACAAAATAATATAGTACTACAGTTTTCCAAATTCCCCCCCCCCCGCTTTTCCGATTAAAGAACTATAATTCGTCCATTAATGTCACATGACATATCTCATGATCTCTCATTTCCCTCACACAAAATAATGCGTAATCGGAACTGAGAACTTCTCACATTATTACCAAAGTCCTAGGTAGTAACCTTTATCGCCTCCAAAATGTTGCCAAACTACCTGTTACCATATTCCAAAGATCAGCCGAATTTTTATTTCCGTTATAAATCCTTATATATTGTCTTATGCTTAATATATTCTTTTCTGCACTAACTTGAATTTCATACAAATTTATTTTCGTATATCACGTTTAACCGGTTAGTTTTACTTTTACATGCTTATTATCTGTGAATTTTTACTACCATATGCTTAATATATTGTTTTGTCTCCTAATTTGAATTTACATGCACTAAAAATCACGTTTACAAAATATCACATTTACGGCTCGGCTCATCGTCGATGAATGGCGAGCTTGGCGAGTAAAAATGCAACGGCGCCAACGGGTTCTCTGCGGATGAAAACCTGTATTATCATATAACCTTTAGCTTCTCCAGGAAAACATGCATAGTTTCAAAGTGTGTATGAATACAAGTTAAATCACAATTTTATTTTGCATTGTGTTAGATCAATTCAAATAAAATTTCAGAAGTAGAAAGAAATTTTTATTCTAGTAGCTGCTTCATATGTTCCTCAAAAAGTCAGGTAATATAGGAATATATTTTCATACTGTTAAATTTGCAAGAAATACAATCATGGTGACTAGCATAACAAGTGTAATGAAAAATCATTGAAGTGTTACAAGAAGAAGAGAAGTCAATGCAATACTTATATAAAACAAAACATTTGAAAAATACATTTGATAAATGCACAGCTTAAATGCTCAGGAGCTCACCAGAGCCTGGCTCCGATACTCCTTTTTAGTTTTGGGGATAAATCATAATTCTAGCTCGATCACAGTGGAGCCCCAAATAAAAAAGCTCCGATACTTATATAACTGAACAACAAATTCAACAGAAACTTGATCTCAGAAATTTTATTTTTAATGATAAAAATTATATTAAAAATTGATTCTAACTTCTCTTTCCACAGGAAATAAACCTTTAGACGGAGGTCGAGACTTTTAAAGAAAGAAAAGCCCCCATTCAAATGTCAAAGGTTTATTCTCCTGAAAGTACAATAAATTTATGACAGCAGGTAAATTTTTCGTTCTAATGCTAGTGTCTTCTGGCAGAAAAGAGCACCTGCAAACTTTTTGGAAAGATGTAAACAAAGACTTGATGAAAATTGTCATTTGTTTCTCTTTTAACAGCTAACCCTCGAATTAGGGAAAAATTTGTTCCCCTGGTCAGTCACATTCTAAATGACAACTAGAATTATATTGACAGGAGATCGTTGTCAGATGCAATGTTGGACTCTTCTCTTTTTGTTTTCATATTTACATATCATCCATTAAAATTTTTCGATATTCTGTTGATGTTTATACATTCTCTCTAGAGATGCTTTAACCATTTTAACGATTTGCTTTTTCGTAGGTGTGCTGGGAAAAAGAATGGTCTTTATCTGTATAATCCCTTGAAGTAGTACATTATATTCAACCGAAGACCGATTGAGTTATTTCTCAGTTTTTGTGTGAAATTTAAATTCCAGCCACTATGCCAAATAAGTCAAGATACAGTACTTTATTTTATTGTTTAACTATTTATGCTTCATTTAATAACTTGTTAAATTTTTATTTATCTCTTAACATTTTATTAAATTACTTAATTATATTAATAATTAATTTTTTAAATATTAATTACTTTATTAGTCATCTGAGTTATTCTTGTTCCTGTTTCACCAAACTATTGTTGATGCCAGTGCTGCCAAAAATAATTGCGGCAACTCTAATGCAAGAAAGGAAATATAATAGTAAATATCTATCTAAAGATCATTGTTTTAATTTATATGAAAGATTAATTTCATATAATACTTTATTATTATAATTTATATAAAAAAGGCCAAACATAACTGAATGGAAGCATAAGAGTAAATAACTATTTCAGATCATTCTTATAATTTATATAAAAAAAGGCTAAACATAACTGAATGTATTCCTGCATTGCTATTTCGCTACCAAGTTATCGCTAAAGCTTAACTTTATCTCGTTGGTTTTTCAAACATAATTTTCTATAATTAACGATGCCTTTTCTTTGAAAAAATTCTATTGTAGACTTGTCGTCATGGGCAATTCCCAAATTGTTAAATCCATAGGATATCAAAAAAGGATTTAAAAATTAAACTAATATTTCAATTGCGTCTTAAGAAATATAGAACTATATAAACGCAAGTTGAAATCAGCATGTATGCTAGATTTGGTGTGCTGTTAAATGGGCATGTTTGCTAGATTTGGCGCATACATTTTCGCTGCAATTTTTTATGGTCCTCAAAACAGAATAGTACCGCTACTTCTACATTACATATACCAAGTACACTGAATATTACAAACGGTGAATCTTTACATTATGGTAACTTGGCGATTTTTTGGCGAAAATTTGATAACCAACCCTGCTACAGCAACCTGTTAGTTTTGTTTTGGACGCCATTTTGTTTTCACAAACTAAAGGCATTTTTTTTTTTTCTCTTAACATTTTTTCCAACAATCTGCTAGCCGAATTACGCTTACACTAGAACTTTTATGGGGAAAAAATGCTTAATTACGACGAAAATTAGGTGCGAAATTGAGCGTGTCTGCTTGCTGCGTTTTTAAGAATTGCACATACACGGTATCCATGTACACGTCGACCTATTTTCCCTTAAAAAAAATACCCCAGAATTGCACAAAAATGGCATTGCGCACACTCTTGACTTTATCTGTGTACACATCGACCTATTTTCACTTAAAAAGTCAAAGAAAATTGACAAAAATCCAATTTTTCTTACTCTTGTAAAAAGTGCCAAATAAGTGGGCGATTCTGCACTTTAGCAGCGAAAATTGTTTCTAAGTGCTTATTAGCTAAAATCACGATCAGAATTTTCCGGAAAATGTCACATGACATGTCTCAATCTCTCATTTGTCCGAGACAAAATAATCTGTGATTCGAACTGTGTACTTCTCAGATTATTGCTAAGTCCTAGCTAGTAACCTTTATCGCCTTATCAAAATGTCACCAAACTACCTGTTACCATATTCTAAAGATTAGCCTTACAAACTACTTTTGTACTAGTTACTTATTATGTACAGCAAACTAGAATTTCTGGTTAGGAAAAAAACTTACTTTTGTCAACTACTCAAATTTATTCCAGTTCTTTCAATTTATCAAAATTCAATTCTATATCACTCAAATAAGATTTATCATTTGCATGTTTATGATTCATATGTGTCTCTAACTGCTTTTTGTATGTGAATGTTTTTTCACATATTTCACAAGCATAAGGTCTGTCTCCTGTATGACTACACACATGAAGCTTTAAACTATGCTTTCGACTGAAGGATTTGCCACAAACATGACATATGTGAGGTTTTATTCCTGTGTGGATACACATATGATTGACTAAATCCACCTTTTTTCTGAACGATTTGCTACATACATCACATAAGTAAGGTTTCTCTCCTGTATGGATTTTCATATGATCTACTAAATTTTGCTTAAATCTGAAAGCCTTGTTACAAATATCACATATATGAGGTTTTTCTCCTGTATGGATATGCATATGTGTCACAAATCGTGTTTTCCTTGTAAATGACCTACCACATATATCACATACATAAGGTTTCTCTCCTGTGTGGATATGCATATGTTCTTCTAAATGATGCTTTCGTTTGAATGACTTATCACAAAATTCACATGTGAAAGGTTTCTCTCCTGTGTGTATACGCATGTGAACAATTAACTTTTGTCTTTCAGTAAATGACTTCTTACATACATCACATGGGTGAGGTTTCTCTCCTGTGTGGATATACACATGAGACACTAAATTCTGTTTTTGCGAAAATGACTTATCACATACATCACACACGTAAGGTTTTTCTCCTGTGTGAATGCGCAGATGTGCCGTTAAATTGTGCTTCTGCATGAATGACCTACTACATATATCACATATATAAGGCTTCTCTCCTGTATGAATAAGCATATGCTTGCTTAAAAGGTGCTTTTGCAAGAATGATTGTTTACATATGTCACATATGTGAGGTTTCTCTCCTGTGTGGGTTACCATATGTGTCATAAGTTGTTGCCTTAATGTAAATGACTCATGGCATGTATCACATTCATGAGGTTTCTCACCCGTGTGTATAAGTATATGTGTCATTAAACTCTGCTTACATTTGAATGACTTTTTACATAAATTACAAATGTGAGATTTTCCTCCCGTGTGGGTACGCATGTGAGATCTTAAATATTGTTTTATTGTAAATGACTTCCCACAGATTTCACATACATGAGGTTTTTCTCCTGAATGAATAGGCATGTGCATCTTTAAACTGTACTTCTGGGTAAATGACTTCCCACACTTACCACATACATGAGGTTTCTTTCCTGTGTGGAAAGGCAAATGTGCTTCTAGTTGAGACTTTTGTCTGAATGAATTATGACATAGATCACACATAAATGGCTTTTCTCCTGTGTGGATACTCATGTGTGTTTTCAAATTCTTTTTTAATGTAAATGACTTGTTACACACAATACAAACATTAGTTTTTTCTTTAGTCTGGATGTTCACGAAAATCACTAAATATTGTTTTGGTGTGAACGGCTTGTCACACATATTATTTACATCAGATATCTCTCCTGTATGGGTAAGCATATGTACTACTAATTGGTCCTTTTGCATGAACGACTGATTACATACAGCACATATATGAGGTTCCATTCCTGTATGTGAAAGCAAATGTTCCTGTAAAGAATTATTTTGATCAAAAGTAGAGCTGCATACATGACAGGTAAAACTTTTCTGCTTTTTATTTGCAAGCATGTTTGGTTCAATGAAGATTTTTCAAAAAGAAAGTTTATAAATATTTGGCGGCTCCATAACCTGTTTTCATTGGCAATATTTAGATGGATTTGTAAAAATTACTTCAATGCAAATGACTTGTTACAAACACCATTACTTTTTCTCAGATTAGTAAACAAAGCTCATTATCATCGAAAAACATTTCGCAAACACTTTATTTATATTTTATAAAAAAATCATTTCGTTTTATACGTGAGGAAGCAGACAACAGTAACATACTTTGTTTTTCTAAGTCGTAAACTGATTAATATTTCAGTAGCATTAGTTTCGAATGATTTGTTGATTTAACAGAAAGTTATCAAATTTATGCTTCTGCAATAAAAGAAATCAACATATTAAAGTTTTAAATTCTTGCATCCCTTAAATTACAGACAAATTCTTTGCTACCTGTAATTGACGAAGTCAAACAGCCACAGGAGATGTCTTGTTTTGACAAGCGTCTAGCCCCTCAGATGCTAGTTTCCTCCTGATTCCTCCCTGATCATTTGCGCAGATTCACGCGCAGCGTGTTTATATCAGGGAGCTCGACATGCAGAAAGGAATCAGCTGGCACCGACGCCGTGCTGTCAAGTTACGAAAGTGCTGCGCATTACTCAGTGCAAATTAATTTCTTTTATTAGTTTTTCTACAGTATTTTTCTTTTTAAGTCGGATACATATTTACGTGTTGATATTGATTTTTTATTGTTTCTCATTTTCTATCAAATAATATATTATTTTGATTTGTGTATAAAAGAATTCCTGATATTTATTCATTCATTCATCTATACATCATCGCCCAAAGCTATTACAGATGCAGATATCAAAAGCTAGGAGCTCATTTCTTGTCTACTGAAGGCGTCATTTAAGAAGAGATTTTTAAAAATTCGGCACCCAATGGGGGTGGGGAGGGCAAAAAATGTTTTTACGTTTTTTCATATAAGGAAGAAACAGATGTACACAAGAGTCTTGCTTTAAAATGTATGGAACATGAATACTTAAAAACCAGTTTCAGAAGTTCGACACCCCAAGGACCCCTACCCTTGAGAATTCGGCCCCCAAGGTGGTAGGGGCTGTGGTAATAAAATTTTTATTAAGGTAGTACAATAATTGAGACAGATCGTAATAATCATAACAATAGAATAGAATAAATATTATTTTGTCTTTCATTGTTATGGGTTACCAGACTGGCAGCATGTAACAGGCAAGTCGCCACAGGGGCAAAATATGTTTTCACATATTTCTTCACACTTTAGATATCCGTAAGATTCAGTGGTGGATGAGGCTGGTGCGGTTATGGGCTGATCAAGAAATTCGAACAATCGAATTGACACAGATGACTCGGCGAGACAGCCCTGCGAGGGAGAGTATGTGCGTAGAATTAATACTTTCTCTGAAAAGTATATCTTCCAATGGTATACAAAATGCACAGATACGACAAATGGCAAAATCTATTCAGGATAAAATATCAACTTTTAGAATAATTTTGTCTGCTCGTGTATATTTGAAAATATTTCAATATACTGAGCCAGTAATGAAATATTTGCAGACTAAAGGATTAGATTACATGCTAGCATATAATATAGTTAGGGAGGCTGCAAGCTCTTTAAAAGCCATCTCTAGAAACTTCAATTTAACATTTAATGCATCAAAATTGTTTGCAACCGATTACAATAATAAACTAGAAAGCCTGGGTTGTGATATAAAAGAATAGCTACCTGTTAGAAGATACCAAAAGTGAAACAATTAGACGATGAAGAATCAGCCGACTATAATTTAAATTGCTCTATCAAACAAGTTATTGTCTTTACTTTTATATTGGATAATGCCATTTAATCGATGAATAGTAGGTTTAAAGGGCATAGGAAGTTGTATGAAGACGTATCACTTCTCGATCCCCAAAACGTTTCGAAGCCATTTATCTTTTTCAAATGGCGCGTCACAATTTCCACAGTGTTTCACAGTAATGGTCAGCGTTTACTGTTTCACCACGTGGAAGGAACTCAATGAGCAGAATGCCCTTCTTGTCCCAAAACACTGTGCACATCACTTTGTGTGCCGATAGCATCTGTTTGAATTTCGTCCCGACTGGAGATCCACTATGCTGCCAATGCATTGACTGCTGCTTGGTTTCAGCGGCGAAGTGCAGAATCCAAGTCTGGTTACCTGTGACGATCCCATTGAGGAACTTGTTGTCGTCATCGTGATACCGTTACAAAAATGTCAGTGCTGTTCCTAAGCGTTCAATTTTGTGTTCAGATGTCGGGTTTTTCGGCACCCACCTGGCACACATTTTTTTGAACAGCAGGTGCTTAGTGACAATCTCTTGCAACAAGGATTGTGATATCTGCAGAAAATGGCTGCTCAGCTTCGTAATCGTGAAGCGACGGTTCTCCATCACGAGCTGCCGCACAAGCTCAACAAGATCATCATTGATGAGGGACTGTCTACCACTGCACTCTTCATTATGAGCACTTTGATAACCTTCTGAAAACTGCCTACACCAATGATGCATCATCTGCTTTACTCATGATGTGTGTCCCATAGACCTGACAATTAATTTCAATTGGCGCAGTACTTGCATTCAAGAACTTTATCACTGACCCAACCTTGCAGGCAGCAGGAGAAGGAATAAGAGCTTCCATCTCGGACCACTGCAACCACACTACTGGCAGGAGGCACAAGCGTCTAGCCCCTCAGATGCTAGTTTCCTCCTGATTCCTCACTGCTCATTTGTGCAGGTTCACGCACAGCGTGTTTACTCCAAAAAGCTTGAAGTGGTCAAAGCCGTTTTTTTCAAACGTCACTCGTTTAAAACGTTGCAAACTTGGTGCGCATTACTGAGTGTAAATTAATCTCTTTTATTAGTTTATCTGAAATAGTTTTCTTTTTAATTGGTATACATATTTATTTGTTCAGATGTTTTATTATAAATCTATACATAAAGGAAGAATTCCTGATTTATTCACCTACAGATCATCGCCCAAAGCTATTAGAGATATCAAAACTTAGGAGCTTATTCCTTTTGTACCGAAGATGTTATTTAAGAAGCAATTTTTAAGATTCGGCGGGCAAAACGTGTTTCTATGTTTTTTCATATAAGGAAGAAACAGATGTACATAAAATTCTTGCTTTAACTCTTTCGCATCGAGAGAGGGCAAAATCTCAATTCCCCAAACATCGAAAACGCCCGTATCTAAGAATTTCTCCTGGAATGCTTTTCCTTCCCCCATGACAAGTTGAATACTACAGTGCTAACAATAGCCTTACTTAAGTAAAGCGAGAACTTCTTTCTTCGACGCTTTGACACTGTGTGAAGTTCCCCCTTGAGACGGGATTGCAACTTCGGGCATCAAAAGCTAAACACTGACAGTAACCAAAGAAAGGAAGGAACAAAGGAAACAAGGAAGCTACTTTTAGTAGCTTCAAAAGAATGATTGACATGTGACTTAACAACACCTGAAAGCAATGAGTAATGCAGTAACGTGATGGGGGAAAGCACTGGGTAGGAAATTATTCGCGCGTCCAGCCGATGTCTGAATGCTCGGGCGCTTGGGGCGACTTCGATGCGAAAGAGTTAAAATGTATGGAATATGAATATCTAAAAACCAATTTCAAACATTTTCAAAATTCAGCCCCAAAGGGGGGGGGACGTGTTCATTACATATTCCTTCATATCTCAGATATCTATAAGACAAACTTATGAATTATTGCTGTAAAATGTAAGGAATACGAATAAATGCTGACATCAACATGTGTGGGGAGGGGGACTGATTGGCATAAAATACAAGTTTACATAATGTACAAGTAAGCCTTATTCAAGGTACAGGAATACCAGGTACCTTTACCAGGTATGTAAAGCTAGTTAACATTAAAAAAATTAAGGTTTCTACCATTTAATGTTATTAATAATTAAAACCCCAAAATAAAAATGTAGCAGCATGTGGCAATTCACAAAACTGCGATGAGATTGTTACAATGTTCAGTTAGTTTTAAACAATTCTACACATAATGAAATGGCCAGTGCACAACATGTGAATGTACATGGGGTTGCATAATTAGAAAATAAAAAACTTGACAAATATTAAATAGTAGAAAATATTGCTTACTGTTCAAATTTGGGATTGACTCAGTTTCACCAAAATATATTTATTAACATTAAAACGTTTGGTAATAATCTATTGACTGAACAGATTAAAAGTCAATGAATGATTGATTGTATGGACAATGTTTGGTACTGTTGGACTTGGGGGGGAGCAAGGAAGACAGTAATGCAATGAGGATGAACAAAAATAGACTTACTCATTAATCACAGAATACATCAGCCTACCACGAGGACCTGAGATAAAGGTTTAAAACCCTGTTCTGAACTTCTACATCTGTTTCTGATCATTTTAAGGATCAGAGTGGGAATTATCTTATTATTAAAGAGAAGTTCTGAAGAATGAGAGAGATATTATATAAATAAGAAAAAATATATATATATATCATCTGACACATATAAAACACTTCAGGCAGTTGAAAGAAGATGTTTTAGATGATAAAAATGGACAAAAGGAATTGTGAATAGGTACTAATGACTATTGTTAAAATATATATTTTTCACTAGATATGTTAAGTTTCTTCTGTGCTATTATGTGTAAAATTTTTGTGATCCAAAATAATTTTTAGAATTGTATTATTATCTTTATTCTGTGAAGTTACTATTTTGTCAGTTCCCTTTTCGTTTTGTATTTGAGAATCTTTTGGGTATTATATTTTTCTTAGGTGGAATACCTTTATTAGCACTTGGGAAATGTATTTCTTGTGCATTTAACATATCAGCCGCTTCTTATTTGTAGTGGTGCTAACTTAAGAATCTTGTTTAACACATCACATTGTTTGTCATATTTTAATGAATCTACTAATTCTAAACATGTTTGTTTTAGTTCATTCTTTCTGTGTTCCCAGGGGCATAGCTAGAGGAGGGCATCTGTTCCCGGGCGCAGAATCCAAGGGGCGCCAAACTGATGTTACGACATTTTAGAATTAAATCTTTTCCATCCTTGGCGAGCAGTAGAGGGCACGAAATCTTCAGTTGTCTCTGGGGGCTGAAAACCCTAGCTACGATTCTGTGTGTTCCAGTGAGAGGGTCTGTGATTTTTTTTTTCGGCTACTTAATTCAAAATTCATTTTCATCATCTATAATAAGTGGATAATTCATTATGTATTGTAGTTGTAGTATAAGTAGCAGTATTTCTGGTGTGCTGATGTAAGTAATGTATTTAATAAGTAGCAGTATTTCTAGTGTGCTGATGTAATTAATGTATCTAATAAGTAGCAGTATTTCTAGTGTGCTGATGTAAGTAATGTATTTAATAAGTAGCAGTATTTCTAGTGTGTTTGCACATACTCCACCTAACTTATAAGGTATTTCTCCCGCCTTCTTGGTGTGGTGGTCTGCACACTGGGCGCACATTCCAGAGGTCCGTGGTTCGATTCCCGGCGAAGGCATTGCTAATTTTTCAATCCCTCTTGCTTCCAATGTAAAATTCTAATGTCTGTACAGTGGTGCCCGAACTAAAAGAGTGTTAGATGATTGTTCTCCACGCCCAGGATTTGACGATTAGGTAAAGTATTTCTCCCACCTTCTTGGCATGCCTTCATGGTGTGATATGTATCCAGAGGTCCACAGTTTGATTCCCGGTGAAGGTGTTGCATATTTTTCATCTTGCCTGCTTTCAAAAAAATACCTAATGTCTCTACAAACTGATGAATCAATACAGCTGCATATATATCATTGAATGCATAGATTACACACAGTGCACTGTATGTGACATGTACAAGTTTTGTTACTTTTATGTATAGTGTATATTTCTGTATGTGTTGATGAAACAGACCACCCATTCTCATTCTCTATTACTTATAAACATAGTGTTTCATTTGTTTTATGTCTGATTCTTAAAACCCAAATCTTACTTGTTAATTTAACTTTATTTGCTGTAATTAAGCAGTTAATCATTTTATCTCTTACAAATCTCATAATACCATGTATGGTGTTATCCAATCTCTTAACATTTTTTCCATGAAGATAAATATATTTTAATGTTCGGTGAATTCATTCGATGTGCACGTTTATGTTAACACCACTGTGAAATCTATAACAGTATGCCCAGCTAGATGTATTTTATAAATAATATGTTTCAAAGTAATTTACAAATACAATAGTGTCAGGATCTTCTTTAAGTAATTTTATTGCTGCTTCTGTCAGTGTATGAAAAGTATGAATGTCTTGTTCTTCTAAGAGAGATCTAATAATTTTATATGTTTTTGCCTGTTTTTCAACACCATTGATTTTCTTTTTTTTTTTTTTTAAATTGTTTGTCTAAGCTTTATCAATATGCCATGCACAAAAAAGACGTTTCTGTAGTAAACCCATTTCAGACATAAATATTTGTGGTTGTATTTGCCCAACATTTTCTTTAATACATGAAAAAAAAAAAAATGATAGCACTGGCTGATCACATGGATTAGAAATTAAAAATGCACACGGGAATCCTTGGCACAAATCATCTATTGTAAGTAAAGTTACGAGTTCAAATCTGTATGCATTCACCCCATGTGTACCATCAATACATATACAAGTTAGAACTAAATTTTTTCAGTATCTCTCTTTGTGCTTCTGTCATCATTATCAAAACAAAATCATTTCCTTTTAGAAATGAATATCGTGTACAATATTCACTCATGCTATGTTGATCCCTGGGTTTTATAAAATGAAATGCATGGATGTTCAGAATTTTGCATTTCAGGTACCCACATATCTACACAAACCTAATCATTTTCATGTTTAACAGAATTAGAAGACAAATTGAAAGATTTTTTGATGTTATGTAAATCTTGTTTTCTAAGTAAATGAACCTTCTGAAGCCCAGCATCTCATAGAGAATTTCTAATTTCATCTAAAATATTATCCAGAGAAATTTTTGCTGCTATCTTTGATGCAATATTTTTTATTTCGTCTGTTGTTAAAAATAAGTGACCTAAATCATTCCGATGCCCAATATGTATTTTCTGATATGTGTGTGTGTGTGAGAGATTATGGAAAAGCCTTGAGGGCTATCTGCCTAAGGGGAGGGATGCCTTCGTGGAGCACTTTCGGTTTAATCCTAGTATCCAGTGCACACGGGATTTGGCTACTTTTGGTGACTTTATGATGAGCAGTAAAAACGGGACATATACGATGAGTAGTTAACGGGTCATTCAAAGAAAATATACAGTTAAACATAGTATATACTATTTATATAGTATATATAGTATGTGTGTATAGTATATATATAGACAGATGTTCTTTGGATCATTTTTGGTGTTGGCGATAATTTTCAAAGTCGCGCCAAAGCTGCACCGTATACTAGGATTTTACCGCACTTTCTAAGGGAAACTGGTTCGTATACACGTTACACATGGGGAAAACCATGAAAACGCCCATGCAGCCAGTCCGTTCGCGGGATTCCAACCTCGGACCGAACTACCAGTGTTCAGCGACTTTACCGCTCGGCCGCTGGTGGGCCCTATTTTTCTGATATGACACTACACATTTGCCATCTGTATGTTCTGTTACTTTTAATTCAGCTAGGCAATATACGTTTATTTTATTGCTTTCAAGAATTTTTAAGTGATGCAAACCTTTACTTTCTGATATAAAATTTCCTGAACAGTGGCATTACACCATGTATATTAAATATGCTTACTCCATAAGAAATTTTGACTTCGTATTATTTTCAATTTCTGCCTTCTATGCCAAAAAATCATCAAATGAATTAAATTCCAGCTCAGTATGATTCAAATCAACATCATGAACATTTTTGAAATGAAATATTTTTTCTCGCTTTTCAAAATTAGCATAACATACAGGACACACATAATTACCTGTTAGAAGTATGAATTTTATTTTGATGATATTTCCAATTTTTTAGGTCACTAAATTTCAGATAGCAGTCCTCACATTTGTAGCTTGGTGATCGACCACTTTTTAAAGAATAAATAATGTAGTATTATTAGAGTGTAATGTGTTGGTATGGCGTTTCAAACTGCATTTATTTTGGTACGTTTTTAAGCAATCAGAACATACAAAATTATTTGCACAATCAACCATACTATTAGAACTTAGTTTTCAGAGACTCAATTAATGTAGTATTATTGTAATGAAATTTATATGCATGGTGTTTCAAATTGTATCTATAGTTGAAAGTTTTAAGCAATCACAGCAAACAAAATTACTCTCAGCTATACTAAAATCATTTGCACAATGAACCATATCACTCGCAACACAATCAGAATTATCAGACATACCACAATTGGTATTATCGCACACGGTTATTCCTTCCTGATTTTGATTCGATTTAGAATCAAAAACACCTTCTGAGGAAACAGAAGTATTTGGCCCTGAAATGGGCAGTTTTTCTTGATTTTGTGCAGAAGATATAATAATCGAAGCAAAATAAAAAAAAGAGAACTGTATCAGCGATTACACGCTACCACAGCAGTCAAAGAGCAGAGTAAATAATAGTAAATACGAGGGGAATTCGTTGTTGACAGGTTATCTTAACGAGAAAAAAGGGGGGAAAATGGGAGGAGTTACGAGATTCTCTGGGTTGCATGAAGATCTACTAATAACTTTCTCGCCAAGTAATTTGGCGTCATCGGCTCATTCTTATTTCTGGAACTGTGGTTGAAGAGTGGTCTGTTTTTGATCCGTAAGTATGCTAAAATTCTACCATAAATTTTTAATACCTTGTTTTCCAAATTTACACATTTTGCTTGATTAATTTGAAGTTGTTTAGTTTTAGATGTGCGCAATGGCAAATTTCAGGTTATTCGTCAAATAACCAAGGTTTCTATTTCTCTGGTAAGTGTTTGCTTTATATCTTATATTTATTATTAAATATTAAAAGTAATTTTTGCATGCGTATATTTTTCCATGCTCATTTTCTGTTTTTTTATGTGCTGGTAGATTTCTGGCCGATTACCGTGTTTTTAGATAAATGCGCCATTTTCATTTAGGTCGTGCAGAGATTACTGTTTCCATTTTTTTTAAGTAATCACGAAAATTCTAACATATGTAAAAGCTTTACTAGTAAACTTCTGATTGAGGATATTTCAAGTAAATGTGCCATTTTTACTGAATTTGTGTAGAAGTTGCTCTTCGTTATGCCTTTTTTGAGCCAATATGTTAATTAGTTGTATTCTTTTAATGTGTTGTTTTGCAGATTAATGCAGTTTATTTGACAAATGTGTAATGCTGTTTGTTGAAAAATGCATTAGAACCAATGATGGTAAGATCTTGGCCTAGCAAATTGGTAAAATATTACCTGCTCTTAATTACTGAGTCATATTGTAGGATAAAATCTGCTGTTTATGTATGAAAATTTGTACTTTATCTCTGATTATGTGGTACATGCCCAGAATTTCATTATTAATGATCGATTCATTAAAATTACTATTTTTAATTGTCTACTTTGTTTTGTGTTGCTGCTGCTCATTCTGCCTTTTTTTTTTTTTTTTTTTTTTCTTGAGTAGATATAAAAAAAATAATTCTTGTTTTTTATTTTTTTCCCTCAATGTCTCTTTTTATTGTGCTGGTAAATTTTTGAGAAAATTTCAAGTAAATGTGCCGTTTTTACTTAGTTTGCGTAAAAATTGTTCTTCTTTATGCCTCTTTTGAATAAATATGTCAATTCTTGTTTGTATTATTTAATATCTTGTTTTGCATATTAACACAGTTTATTTGACAGATTGAGATGCGATTTGTTGAGAATATTCATTAAAACTAATGCAGGTTAAGTTCTTGGCCTAACAGATTGGTAAAAGATTTTCTGATATTAATTACTGAATTTTTTATTATATTCTAGGATAAATTCTGCCTTTTATGTGTGAAAATTTTTATTTTATCTGATTATGTGCCAAATTTAATGATTCAAGAAAAATGTCATTTCTGTGTGTAGCTAGTTCGTTGTTGCTGTTCGTCATGCAGTTCTTTTGAATATGTATCAGTTTGAAAATTAATTCTTACATGTGTATTTTTGTCATCCATTTTTGCTGTGCACTTTTCCTGTGAATATTATTTTTATTTAGTCTATATAGAATTCGCTCTTTCTACCTTTTTTGAATAAGTATGATAATTAGTTCTTGTTTGTGTTATTTTAATGCCCAACAATTCACTTTCGAATGTTTGTTAATTATAGAAGCTAATTTTACTTTTTGCTTGCAGTTTTTAACTCTGTACCTTTTATCCAGACATAAATAACATCTGCCTTTTCATTTCTAAACTTAAAATATCGCAGTCGGGAAAAGGTCTCAATTTGAAAGGTAGTGGCTTTTCTAATTGCAAGAATTTCTCTTCAGAATTATAATTAACATAGGCTGTGCATTCTCTGCTAAGTATTTCATTTCTCGAAAAGTCTGGTAGACCTTTTAAATCGCAATTTTAATCTTTAATTTTTTGGATATAATTAAGAACGAATTCATTTGGAAGCAATTTAAAAAATAAATGCATTAAAATATTTCTGTATAAATCAGTATGGTACTTTTCTGTTTCGCCGGCGCAAATCTCGCCAAGCGCACTTTATTGGCGACAACACATAATACATATAAAAATTGTCAAAAAATGTTGGTTCTAAGATTTTTTTTATTTTAAAGGCATAAACATTTTAATATCGTTTAAAGTTTTGTAAAAAGACAATAAATTTTTTAAAAAACATTAATTTAAGAATTTACTATACTTTCATGGTACAACATCCTGATTCGCAGGTTCGTATCACGTGAACCCAAGTGATCTCATTTCACGTAATTCTTTGCTCAAACTACGCTACAAAAATCTAATTCTCTCAATGATTCAGTAATTAACTACAATAATTTCAAGTTACATTTTAATATGGAATACAAGTTTAAATGCAAGTATTATTTCAGTTCGTACGAAGCTTACTTAAGAATTATGTAAAACCCAGTACTTTACTTCGCTAGTGCATTCTCATTAGAATTGATGAATTTAACCCTTGATTTTATCTTTTCTATATTTTCGCCTTCGCTGAGCTGTGTGATTGCATCCTAATTGACTTAAATACCGCGAATGGCATTAGGGCATAAAATTGAACTTTCTGGTAAAAATTCTATGTAATTGTATGCCAGTATTGAAAGAAACAGTGACGTAGCTAGGGTGGGGCAAGAGAGGACATCTGTCCCCGGGCGCAGCATCCAGGGGGCGCCAAATTAATGCTATGAAATTTTTTAATGAATGTTTTGCATTCTTGACACATAGAAAAGGGCGTAAATTCTTCAGTTGTCCCCGGGCGTTGGAATCCTAGCTATGCCACTGGAAAGAAACAATCAATCTGATAAAAAAAATGGCTGCGATATGTTTTGAAGATGAGCGTAAAAGGTTACCAGCAGAGATATTCCGTTTGGCATCTTTTGTACCATTTTTGGCAAAGCATCTCTACTTTCTCCCAAAAGTCTTGCTATTTTTCAGATTTCAAGTTTGACTTCTGTGCTTTGCAGGTTAACATGCTTTATTTGATTGCATAGAAGTCAACTTTTCGTAAAAAGGCCTTAATTATAGTATCATTATTAGTAAATTTAAGGCTTAAACAGATTGGTGAAATGTTTGACCTTAACTACTGATTTCTGCTAATTATATGGGATATGTCCATAATTTAAATTTTTTCTAAGTAAATCGATCAATTGGAACAAAATGTGAAATGAATTTATTAAAGAGTATGTCATTTGCTGTATTCATAAATTTCCAGCCATGTGTATCATTTAATAATTATTTGTTTTTAGTATAAAAAAAAGTAGTAGCAGATGGTCCTACCAATTTGAATAAATATGGAATTTAGTTTTTAATAGTTTTATTTATTTCACGTAACTTATTACATTAAAGTATAAAGGCTATGCTCGTGGATTTTCTAGTAAAGGCAAGTTTCCAATAAATAGCTAAATAGCAGTTTTTATTTGAGTATGGTGGTTGAGCTATTTATTCAGCATTTTTTTAGTATGAAGACTAATCATACTAAAAAAATTTGAGCATTTCTTTCAAGTAAAAATCAGTGTGTTGTAGCTGTGCTAGTATCATTCTGCATAATGACAAAAGTTCATTAAATATGTTAGTGACATTTAAGTGTTGGTTTTGATTATCATGCAATACTGAAACTAAATTCAGAATTTCATTATTGACAAAAAAATTTTTTTTTTTAATTCTGGGTATGAATGTCTGAGCATGTGTGTAAATTTTAAGTCATTCTGGATTTTCTTTCATTTGATTAATTCGTTAAACTTGCTGTTATTTGTAAAAAATTTTCCTATTGAACTTTACCTTTCGTTTTAGTGGCACAGGTGATAATAGATTTTTAACCCCCCCCCCCCCAAAAAATGAAAATTTCCAAGTGTGGCTATAGACAGTATGCTCAAGTTCATAAAATAACTTAGTTTTTCTTTATCATCACCTTTCTGTTCGAGAAGCTTTTCTGCAGCATACAGTGACCATCCCTTTTCTATTATAAGAATACAGTCAAAAGCCTTTAATCTGGATGTCCATAATCCGAAATGATCTGGACCTCAAAGCTACAAACTTTCTGAGCATTCGCATATGCGTTTACGCATGCGCGTTTAATGTATAACGGACGGTATAAGCTAAGCTAAAATTATCTAATTATCTATTTCAGTTAATGTTGCAGATTGTGTTGTTCCTTAATCTTCTATATGGATCCGGCTTATTATTTTTTGTGGACTGTTAGAGCAATTTTATAAAAGTAAGCTTGAACTTTAGATTATGTCAAAAAGAATTTCTGATTCTGGAGCTGCCGAAGAATCTACAAAGTGAAAGCATGTTTTTATGTCCATCAAACAAAAAGTGGAATTGCTGCAAAAAAAATGTATAAAGGCATATCCTTTGTTTCTCTAACCATTCCAAAATCTGTTTATCAATTTTACATCTCTCTGCAGGGAGGGGGGACATCACGGCGCACAATGAACTGGAAGTTGATCTGTCAGCACTATCTTTATATTCAGGGCAGATGTTTTTATTTTATTTGGCTTATAATTCCTTACTAAATGTAGTATTTCATCTCGTACTCCGTTTTTGATTATGATTTAATCAAATTTCTCGTCTTTCTCGTCATTATATTATGGATACACATCAAATAGTTTTCTGATTGCAATTTTCTAATTTCGACTATGCGTAATGTATTCTTTACGCATGCGCTTTGAAAGAAATGTTTAATAAAGTAAACAAATAAATAATTTTTTATTGTATATTTTAATACCCTTTAGATCATAATTGCTCTTTATTTCATAAATTAAGTTTTCATATTTTTAATTTTATGTTTTCTTCATGCCATCTTACCAGATTTAAATTGATGATCTGTAATCCGGAATCGCCAAAGTCCCGACGAGTCCGGATTAAAGACTTTTGAGTGTAGTAATTTTAGAAATTTATCTGAATGTCTCCTGTGGACTTTCATTTAATAGATAACTAAAGCCAGTATGGAAATTAGGACATTTTGATATTGAAGAATAATTCATTGCTGCCTACTCTCCTTTTTTTAATTTTTAGTCTTAACAAAGAAAAATGTTTCTCAGAAATAAATGGAATGTATTTAATTAATTAAACTTAAATTAGGCAAATTCCATTCCCTCATTCTCTAATGATTTTCAGAATTTTTAAATTCTTTTTCATTTGGTCAGAGTTGTCTTAATCTGTAGTCATTTCTAAATTTTTATATGAAGATTTAAGAAATGGAATTAGCCAAATAATATAAGAATTAAATGTTAATATATTTTACAACAGAATTGAATTTCAAATACTTCAAAAATCTAGTCCATGTAAATTTGAACTGAATTTTAATTTGATTTTTCTATTAATTCATTACATTTATTTAGGTGCCTAGAATGTGAACATGGTAAATAAAATGGCAAGTACCCATTCCTCAGTATATTTTGGTGGGGAAAAACTTCTGAAATTTATGTTCAGTTTGTAGTAATATTATTCAGTTAACTTCATATTTATTTAGGAATTTCACAGGGTGGGTGATCTTCTGTGCAAGATACTGAGAAAAATTTTTATATTCTTTATGCTAAGAATAATTTTAAGAATTCATAAATTTCAGTTTTTTTTTTAATATGATAGACTGATTATTCAAAGTAATATACACCAAGGTCACCTTGGATGATCAAGAGCTTGTATCATACATGCATATTAACTGTTATAGGATAGCTATGGACTGTGGTCCTTCAAGTTGTTTTATTAATATATGTACAGTATTCAAAGAACTACAAAAGAGTGGAATGTAGTAAATAAAACATTTTTGCTTCTGATAGAAGTGTACAACTGACTGAAAAATGTAACAGCCATCATTAAAATTCAACATCATTTGAGAGATCTTTCTTTAGTACATACTTTTAAAAAATGAAACTGTATATATGAATTTTTGAAATAATGTAACATATTAAAAGAAGATAAATTATGTATTGAAGTGAATTATGCATTCAGTATTCCAATAAATTTTCCATTTTATACATTCTTAAATCAATATAAGAATTATCAGTATTTTTAAAATCATTAGTGTATGTGTTTTAGGAAAACTTTGGTTTAAATTCAGGCTTAGATACTAAGAGTTCTGTTTTATGAAGCATAAGTATCTAATATTTGTTTTGCAATTAAGTTGAACTCAAATCATTAAATGTGAATGACATAATAGAAAAAAATCAGAGTTGTTTTAATGACTGTAATGATGATATGTTATCTCTTATCACAGGAAAATACTTGGTATTTTATTTCAAGAAAAAAAAAAAAAAAAACCAGCTGGGATATTCTGTGGAGCAAGGTTTTTAAATTTTTAAATCCTGTTCCTAGAGCAGACTTGCTAGTTCTTGGTTGTAGGTAAAGTTCAAATGGTATTTTAAGAACCTGAGGTTTAAAAAAAGGGGGGAATAAATAAAGGTTTATTTTTTATAGAAAAATTCATTTATATTTCAGTAGTAGTTATTATATTTTGTGGCTATTCATTGAAACAAATGTAAGCTTTTAAATATTAAACTTTTTTTTCGTAAATTTTGATACAGATTAGATCATAATTGCTCTTTATTCCATAAATTACGGTTTCATATTTTTAATTGTATATTTTCTGCATGCCATCATACCAGATTTAAACTGATGATCTATAATCCGGAATCGCCAAAGTCCCGACGAGTCCGGATTACGGACTTTGTACTGTGTAACAGACTTATAAAGGGCCCCATATCTCAAATAGCTTAGGACCTTATTAAGTCTAAATATGGTTCTGCATACTGTTAAGCACAGAGTTGGAAGCAAAATGGTTTGTATATTTCTCGCTGCTCCTGGAATGGGAAATTTACCTTTGTAGGTTTTTTTTTTTTTTATTTTTATTTTTATTTTTAAACAGCTTTCCTGTAATTTTTTTTTTTTTTTTTTTTTTTTTTTTTTTGTTTCCCACCTACAACTCCCTACCAAAATGAATTTTCAAAATTCCGTTTTATATAAACGAGGTGGAACCAGTATTTAATAAGAAGTCTCGGGAAAAAATGACCACGTCAATTTTTTTTTCTTCTACGGAAGTTACTTCCGTGAAAGAGCTTAGTAATGCATGTCTTCCTTTCTGGCCATGTCATTGCTTTAAGCTAAATCTTACTACGTTCAGCCGTATTGTTATGTGGCTGTTAGTATTTGCCAGTGAGGTTTAATTAAGGGCCAACTCTGTTAGTTATTTCTGTACAGCTTTTTCTAGTTTTTAGTTAGTTAGCATTAGTTTCTTATTTTCTATCTTAAGTTAAAGCCCAAGTGGAGACTTCACGTAAGCCCAGGATTGGCCAACTGTAGATGGTCTCAAGTTACATAAAAGGATATTTAAATCCTACTTTGGACTTGTCGCTCTAGCCTTTTAGAAGTCAATGAATAGTCGCTACACAATTCTCAAGTATTCTAGATACCAAAGGCAACCAATTTCACTAGAATCTTGTATCATTTATAGTGGAAAATTATATAGATCAGTATATAACTATTATGAAAATTTGAAAGCATCTGCAAGAAAACTGGAATGCAAAATACATTCATGTTTTATCAGGATAATGATTCTAAACATGCAGCCCTAAATGTTCACATGTGGTTTTCATACAACTGTCCGGAAGTTATCACAACTTCTTCCTTCATTTAGTCTTCAGACTTAAATCAAATTGAACATGTATGAATGGAACAACAGTTACACAAAAAATATAGATAAATGCATGTGAAAAGTGTAACTTTAGCTAAAAGATATCTAACCATTATGAGTATTGAATGTCTCGTTATTTTATTAATTTTTTTTTTTTTATTAACTCTTTCTTCAAAGTATTCGAATACTTATATAAGTTCATTTTGAAAACATTTTGAATATCTTTTTTTAACCAAAATCGATTAGACTATTTTTTTTTTTTTTTTTCAAAATAATGAACAATAGTACATGTGAAAGAAAAGTCATTCTACTGATTATTATTAACTGATATTTGGAAATAAAATCAAAGAATGCAAGTGTTACAAAATTAATTTCATAGGTTTTATAATTTCATGAGTTAAAACTGATATTTTAAATTTAGAAATACAAAACATGAATATTTGTCTTATTCAAAACATGTTTGTAAGTGCAAGTATATATGTTTAAATGGCTGGCAGTTACATAAGGCATAAGAACTTTTAAAGACATACGATATGTTAGACTTCATATCTTAAAATAATTTACATTAATGTCATAGCAGGAAGACAATTTGACTGCACTATATGTGATTTCTTTATGGTAATTAAAGAAAATTACACCACATGTGCTCTTTCCCACCTTATTTTGCAAATAAATTGAGCAGAACGTAATTTTTTTTTGGCCATATGATACCTTCGGCTCTATCTAGTAATGCTGAAGTGGCACTTGTAGTAGTTCATTCAGGAGAAGGAAAATCTCGTAGAAGATTGAAGGGGGGAAATTGATCGCAATCAGGCATACTGGTGGTCCTGGTACGTACGATGAGACAAGTTCAGTGATTCTTAACACAAGTTGATTTTTATGTTATAATGTAACCTGCTTGTAAACAAGATTTTTCTGGAGCACAAAATAAATATAACAGCACAGAAGGGCTATTAAGTCCCAGAAGTATGTTTTTCATTCAATCTTAGCCATTTGGTTAGGTGAACGGATCAACAGATTATCATGGAGAGAGAGGAGGCCTTTCAGAAGGTCCGAGGAATGGTGTTTAAATCATACTATAGAATTTCGTCCATCTAATCTTATGCTTATTATGCAAAAACTAGAGGAAGAATATTACTCACTTAGAGATGTTCCCAATCAGTCCGAGGAATAATTAGCTTATCTTAATGATCTCAAAAATCAAATCGCAGCATTAAGCCAGTACGTTATTGAACTCAAACTGAGGATGAACCCACTAATTACTCCCAGCTACTATGGAAACTAATAAATCTACCGAATCTACTAACGCTAAAATTAAGCGTAAGAAAAACATAACGGATAAAGAAGGTTTTACTACACCTCGCATAACACATAAACGCACTCTTTCAAACGCAGAGGTTAATGAGCCAGCACAGAAAAACAAATTCCAGGAATTAAATCTCGAAGACAATATCGATTCTACTAACGAGCAGGGTGATTTTATCCCCCTCCCACTGTCCTAGCCGACTTTGCAGGCGACTGGGACAAATTAAAAGATGCTATTGAAGAAAAGTTAAAAATAAAAAAATTCCGCGGAAATTTATCCGGTGGAACTCTTACCATCAGAGTTTACGACTCTGAACATTACAGAATGCTCACTGATTTTTTAGATAAACTTGAACTTCCCTACCATACTTTTAAAATGAACATCGAGAAACTGCCAAAGACTGCTGATATTGAACGTATCAAATCTGAAATAAAAGAAATGGAAATACCCATCCAAAAAAAACCGTTAAATCACTCATGTTATTGAGGGGAAAATTATCCATTTACCTGTATACTTAGCTGAATGCACCCGCAATAAAGAAGGTAAAGCTATATATGACATAAAGAAATTAAGAGGACTCAACGTGTTCGTGGAAACCTTACAAATCTCGCCCTGGCCCCATGCAATGCCATAAGTGCCAGCGGTACGGGCATACACGGGATCGCCGCAAATATAAAGCATGCTGTTTAAAATGTGCAAAACCTCACGAGACCTATACTTGCTCCCAAACAAAAAATTATAAAGATAAACCTCCAGTCTGTGCCCTCTGCGGAGCAGATCACATTTCTTCTTTTAAAGGTTTCCCTGAGCACCCATTTAATATACAGAAACAGATTGAAGAAATTAAAGCCAAAATAGAAGCGACGAAGAATCAATTCCATTATGACAAAAACGAATTCCAGGCGCTCAATCCGAAGGAGATCCCTAAACGTAGTCCTGCCTGGCAACAATCATCCAGAGATGAAAACCAACCGAGAGAATCAAAAACTAGCCAATTAGGATTTTATGAGAGGTTAAAGTTACAAATTAAAGATTTCTTCTAAAATTTAAAAATGTTAAAGGAATATTTGAAAAATTAGAGATCGGCATGGCCGTTTTTGATTATCTGTCAAATATTGATTATGAATTTTAAGCCGATTCATAATATTCCTAATCTTATTTTAGCTACCAAAAGCTTTATAAAAATTAATTTCTTCAATGCTAACGGTATCAGTAAGCAACAACCTCAGCTCATCTCTTACCTCCAAAAATAACTTTTACAGGTCCTTAGGGGATGGATAAACATGTAGTGGTAAAGGCCTTTGGGTTGAACACCACTTAACGAATGATGATCTCCGACCTCCAAAAACATGACACTGATGTCATGTTAGTCAATGAAACACATCTTCGAGCTTGTCACAGATTCAGAATTCATGGCTATCAGAGAGGATAGACCCCACAACAGAGGAGGCGAAAATGCTATCATAATTAAAAGCCATAATAAAGCCTCTAAATTATCAAAAAACGTAAAGCCAAGGCTTTGATAATATCTCAAATGAAGGGCTACAGGCACTGCCTAACAGATGTATAGTACTTATCACCAATATTTTCAACGCATGCATTCGTCACTGCTGCGTATTTCCAAACCCTACCCCACTTTTCGAATTTTTGACGTCACGGAAATATCGACTAGTTTCACCTGGCAAGATGCCTACCCCACTTTTGACTACTATGGCGCGCTTTCGAAAGAATTGTGCTGCCGAATAGTGTGTATAGGTGCTAATTGTGAGATTTTAGCAATTTAAATTATTATGAGTGGGAATTTACGCAAAATCTTTACTGAATGGTTATTGTTTATCGCCGTAGTGTATTTGAGGAAAGAGGAGAATAATTCACTGCTGATGTATACATTAACAGTATGAAAAAACTGGAAGGTGACACTCGGCAATAAATGTGCTGCATTTCATCGCAAAATTCAGCGCCGCCAGTAAAACAAACGAAAGTGTTCGAAAAACTTATCCACATCTGAAGCCACTATACAAAAATTGTATGTGTGCCAATACAGCAATTAAAAAAAAAAAAAAAAAAAAAAAACAATTGCAGAAATCTTCAGATCAAGGAATAAGAAAGAATTGCAGTGCCTCTATGTGCTTAAAAACTACGAAGCATTCTGCAGACTTTCGTGCCAAAATCAAGGTTGACAAATAGATTAATACATTTTATTGTTTCTTTTAGTGTATATATTTCAAAATTATTAAAATAACTTGAACAGTTGTTTAATTCCTTAAAACAGCAATAAAGTTCATTTATAAAGATATACAAGGAACTTTATAATTGATTGCTTTGGTGAACAACTGAAATTTACTAAATTACCTAACTTTATAACATTAAATATCTTCTGTTTATTAATTCTTCTGTTTAATATTAACTGTTGTATTATGCTCTGTTTTATAAAAGCTTAACTACTTTATTCATTTGTTATACATTAAAATATTTTCTGATTTATTTATTAAATGCGTAATCAATTATCAGGATTACTAAATGTATTAAGAATTTCCATACATGCTTGTGCAGTGTGAATGCATGTTTGTGTAATGAACTTTGATTTTCATGAACGAAAAAGAAATACAATCTCTGAATAACTACTTTTTTGTTTTCCAGTTCCTGTGTTTAGCTGTAAAAGTAAATTCACTTCAAGTATGTATCTGTGCATTTGTGACGATGTAAATGCTGAAATGTATGTATAGTAAAAACTCAACAAAAAAAAAAATATCCGGAAAGCTCTTGAAGTTTTGGATAGCCGGGCATATAAAAAATGAAATATTGTAATAAGTGAATGGAAGAATAAACTACTAGTCTAAAATCATAAAAACAATTCATCTTATTTGTATCAACTTGACTATCAAAAGCCAATATTTAATATTATGCACAATTTTGAAAAGAATGTATGCTGCTGATCTTTGGAATATGATAACGGGTGATTTTTACAATGGTTGTTATGTGGATTAAGACTGCAAGTTGAAACTTTAAATATGAATAATAGTAATCTGAAAATTTGAAGTAGTAATTTTATATCCAACAATCTCTGCCAAATAACTTCCATGTTTGAAGTAATTAAAAAAAATATTTTTAACCACTTATTATTAATTTTATAAAGTGCATTCTATAATTTAAATTTTATTTACTTTCATCTATTTTTAATGTTTGCCATTATAAATTTCATACTATGTACTTTTTTAAGATTTCATAGTTGCTAATTAAACTTCCTTTACAATTTATTTAGTTATTCTATACAAACATTTATATTTTATGTAAGAAAGGGATTTATGTGCAACAGATATACAGTGAAAAATCATTTAACATAAAAGTGAGGGGACTGAAATATTTTTTCGTGATAAAGAATATTGAAAAGAAAAAAAAAAAAAAAAAGAAAAGAAAAGCATATATTCAACAAAATTAAGCTTATTAGAGTACATTTTATTTACATAGATATGTATATATGCATGTATTTAATAAAAACCAATGAAACTAAAACATCCACACGAACTTAATGGAATTTAATACAAAATTTTCAAGTTTTTGAAAAACAAAACATTGAGTTTTGGGAAAATAATCTGATATTTTTCTTTGCATTGTCTTTTTTAGCATCAAATTGTTCAATGTCAAACATTTTGTTATTCATTTCACCATTGGAATGTGCGTCTGAATAACTGTCCATACTTTTTATGATGTTCCTCATTTCGGATGAGGTGGGAACAGGAACTGCATTATTCACTTTATTTTCGTCATCAGAATCTGCATCAATGATAATTTTTTAGCTTTGAACAAACTCCAAAATAACTTTGTCTGCCATAATTGAGGCTGTACACACATTATCATAAACTACTGCAACGAATTCTTCCAATAGTACAGTAGACAGTTCATTAATAAACTTTCTCAAACATTTCATTAAGTGTCAGCTCAGTTTCAATATCCTACTTCTCCATTTCTTTCGGCGCCGAAGAATCTGATACTTTTGAGAATTGTGTGTAATGAAAATCATTTTCATTCATCCTTGGAGTTGCTGAATTCTATGCAATGCAACATATGAGCCAAACTCACTAATTTTTACTCACACTGCCATGTATTCATCATTGAATTCCAAAGCTAACTGATGAGAGATGAGATGTTTGTGTGGCGTTTGTAGACGTGGAAGGCGAAAGTACCGTAGATAAACAAAACTGGCTCATGTCACAGGCTATTCCGAGGGTATTTCAAAGCCAAATTAGCCTCTTTTCTATGAAACATGTGAAACCACCTCTCTTTCGTTTCACACGCTGCTTAAATCTCGCCAGCGATGCCAGTGTTTTCTGTATTTTGTTCATTTCCAGAAAGGATATCTTTTCATGTTAAGCAATTTTTGTTTCGTGTTAAGAGAAACCAATTGCATGAAAATACATAGTAGTTTGTTGGGACCGTTGCATTATTTCGTGTTAACCGATATTTCGCCTTAAGCGTTTTCACGTTAAACGTATTCCACTATATACAGATGTGTTTGGATTATGTATATACAAATAATTTTTTAAAAGGAAAATTTATAATCCTTCCAAAATTTTTTGTGCATTATGCTGCTAAAAATTGATCAGTTAATATATAAAGAAAGAAATTTAGAACCAATTTTTCAGAAAGAATAAAAATTGAAATTCAAATTAACTTGATAAAATCCTGTTTAGACTAGTAAAATCTTTTTAAATTGGAAGATATTTTTAATGATTTTACTCCCCCCTCCCATTTTTCTTTGCTACTGCTGTTTGATAAGAGGTTCTAGTGAAGTTTTGTGTTAAAATTATTTTGAACTTTCAAAGATTTTCCACTGCAGGATTTTAATTTTTTCTACATTTTTAAGGGCATGTTTTCTTTCTTTCTTTCTTTTTCGATTCTTTTTAGACTAGAAAAATATTTTTAAATCGAAAGATATTTTCAATGATTTTCCTTCGCTTTGAGGAGGACTAGAATTTTTTGGTGAACTATTAAGATAAAAAATATATTGAAATGGTTCATTAGCTGATTCTGGATACAGAAAAGCAAGGATTTTGTTTTAGAAGGGGAAATGTAATTAAATTCGACATACTTCCTCTTGACGATATTATGTTAAAGTTGGTTGGATTCCTCACCTTTCTTGTTCTTTTATACTACTTTCTGGTTTTTCTTGTGATGGTTTATTTTAACACGTTGACTGCCGTGGGGATCACCGGTGACCTGCACTCGACTTGGCTACAGCGCGGTGGGTGCCACTGGCAATGCGACCAATAGTAAAATAAATAATTAAAATAAATATTGATACTGATAAATTTGTAAATAGTACCATTGTTACTATAATGGTTTGAAGAATAATAAATCGTAAAAATTTAAATTATAAATCACAAAAATGGTCTACAGATGTTTGGAGGTCGCTGGTGACCCCCAGCATGAAGCACAATTATATAACATTATGCTCTGTAGATAATATTTCAACATAATATATATATCGCATAATAAAAATTTCAAGTTGGCATCATGCCCAAATCACGTAAAATGCACGCGGCAGTCAAAGTGTTAATTTTTACATTTTAAATTATTCTTGTTCCACATTTATAGGATTTTATGAAGATCATTTGAACTTCAATTTTTTAGTCTTTGTGAAAAGTTGTTTCTAAATTTGTTTATATACTATATATAAGAACTACACTCCTAGAAAAAACTAATTTATATATTTATTTATCCCACATTTTCATTTTGAAACATTTTAGTACATGCTTTTCCTCAATATTTTAAAAGTTGATTTTTTGTTGATCTGAAATATGTAATATGGAAAAATTCTATCAAAAAACATAACTCAGAAACAAAACAGGAGATAAATAGAGATAATAATAATGTGGGATATTTGATTATCTTCCCCTAATAGTCATTTGAAACATTTTAGCGTGTTTTTCCATTCAGCTGAAACGGTAAAAATATAGAAAAATTCCCACAGAAACATTATTCGGCTGAGAAACAAAACAGGCAAAAAAATGGGTTGGCGTCAGGAAACTGATTGGTCTAAAACAGGCCTTCTTTTCAGTCGTGACCCTTTTTTATCATAGATTTTTTTCCACGACCCCAAAATATTTATGTAAATTTTGTGAGACCCCATAAGCATTGCAAAAATCTGACACGCGCGAGTGAAACTGTCAATTTTTCCACTTGTATTGTAAGATAGTATTGCAGTTTTAGGTCATTATCTTTAATTTCTCATTTTAAGATATAGAACAATGTGAAAAATTTAATCAAGTAACAGACGAAATAAGCAAAGCAAGTAAAATGAACATTTATATTATAAACAGAATGCGTTGAAACATTTTTTTTTTTTTTCTCTTTGTCTGTATTGGCTTATCTTTATCTATTTTCAGATACATTGTGTAAAAGTATTGGGTAATTGTAAAATTATTATACGAGGACTATCCAGAAAGTAGATTACGTTTTGGAATAAAAAAATAAACAAAGTATAGGAAACAAATTTTATTATATACAGATGAAAGCCACACTCAAATACTACTTTTCTACATAGTCACCATACAAATTAAGGCATTTATCGTAGCGATGTACGAGCTTGGAAATTCCTTTGTCGAAAAATTCGGCCGCCTGTGCCTTCAACCACTTCGTTACCTCTTCTTGCAGCTGTGCGTCGTCATCAAAACGCTGCATAGCCAGCCACTTCTTCATTGCTGGGAATAGGTGGAAGTCGCTCGGTGCCAGGTCGGGACTGTACGGCGGATGAGGAAACAACTTCCACTTAAAAGATTCAAGAACTTTACGAGTGACATTTGCCGTGTGGGGCCGGGCGTTGTCATGAATCAACAAGATCTTAGAGCTCAACATTCCTCTGCGCTTGTTTTGAATTGCTCTTCTGAGTTTTTGGAGAGTTTGGCAATACCTTTGAGAGTTTATTGTAGTGCCTCTTTCCAGGAAGTCCACCAAAATTACACCTTTTCTGTCCCAAAAAACAGTCGCCATCATCTTCCTTGCCGACATTGTTTGCATGCATTTCTTGGGTTTTTGGGGAGAACTTGTGTGCCCCCACTGCATTGATTGCAATTTCGTTTCACAGTTCACATGTTTCACCCATGTTTCGTCACCAGTAACGATGCGATCGAGTAAAGAGTCACCATCCTTATGGTAAGCGTCCAAAAAGTTCAACGCTGCAGCCATTCGCTGATTTTTGTGGTCCTCTGTCAAGATTTTTGGAATCCATCTTGCACAAAACTTGTGGTAACCAAGCTTTTCGCTGATGATTTCGTGCAACAAACTTCGCGAAATTTGTGGAAAACTCAAAGAAAGTTCCGTTATTGTGAAATTTCGATTTTCACGGACTTTAGCATCGACTTTTTCGAGAAGTTCGGCGGTCACTATGCTGGGTCTCCCACTTCGATCTTCGTCGTGAACATTGGTTCGGCCATTTTGAAATCTTATGACCCACTGACGCACTCCACCTTCAGTGATAATGTTGTCCCCATACACTTCACGAAGCTGCCGATAGATTTCTATCGGTTTACAGTTTTTTGCAGTCAGAAACCTTATTACTGAGCGCACCTCGCAGCTAGCGGGATTTTCAATTAACGCAGACATTTCAAACCGTCACAGTATCTGAACGGAGCACAGCACGAACCTCTCACTAGCACGGCTAGATGCAGACTGAGCTGCGCAACGCTCTGACCCCAAGATGGCCGCGCTAGCCCCGCCCCTAGCGGACACAGACGGAAACGTAATCTACTTCCTGGATGGCCCTCGTATTAAGTTTAAGAAATACCAAAACTACTAAAATTTTTTGCGACCCCCTGCTGTAGATGGGGGTTGCGATCTACAGTTTAAGAAAGTCTGGTCTAAAATAACGTTACAATATTTGATTTTGTTGGAACATTGGATAACTGAGGCCACAGCCAGTGCAGTTATGGCAGGTGTGCAAATTTTGGAATTTACAGAAATATCAAGTAGCAAAATTTTTGGGATTTAGGACCCACAGAGATTGCATAGCATAACAAAATGTACCTGCTGAAGCTAGGACTTCAGTGCATGGTTATATTCTTATAAGGAGTGTATGCCTGAATGCAAAGATGCATTTTGAGTCATCATTGCTAGGTCACCAGCCTACACAGCATTGTGTGATACATCATTCATGTAAATAAGAAATAAAATTGACTGCACTTTAGTTAAATAACCAATTTTATTCCTTGTAAGTATTATGCAAGAGTATTGTAATTGTTGAATAAGAATACAACACCTGCTTTCTGTTCATCTGAAATGAGATAGATATTCTAGCAGTTATTCCAGCAGAAGTTTGTAAGAACGGATCATTCTGTATTTAGTTAGATAATAAAAATACACCAGCTATGAACATAACATATTAAACCGTAATTCACTTTTCATATTAGACAGCCAATGTTTATAAATTTTCACATAAGTTGTACTTTCTCGTAAATTTGAAAATACTCTATTGTATGCTGTTCTGTTGAAGACAAGCCTGAAATAATTTTTTTTTTTTTTTTTTTTTTTTTTCAAAATGCAATTGATAACTTGTTTTTTTACAAAATTTTAACCTGGGAGTCATGAAGAAATTTGTGGGGGGTCACCAAATTCAAAGAAATTTATTTGACAATGAAAGATATACAGAATTTGAAGAGAATTTTGGATGTTTTTTAACATTTGCCAGGAATTTTAAATTAAACATTTCCATATTTTAATTCTGATTTTATTGCTTTCACTTGATTTATGCATTATGTTTGATGATTTCCAATCAACTCGAATCAAATTTCAAAGCAACTGCATACGCGCAGCTAAGATTTAGTTTTTTTGGCTATCTTGGTAGCGTCTTGCATGCAATTTCTAATTGTAATACACATCATTTATAAACTATTTCTAATAAATTCGTTTCTTATTTCTAATAAAATTTGTTGTCAAGTAAGCACATAACATTTCCTAAGCATTGGAAAATTCAGTAGTGTCTCAAAGGATAATAAAAACAATTTTGTTTTCGTTGCAATTTTGTTCATGATGGTTAAATGGCCCAAAATCTCTTGTAAGAGAAATGGGATGGATGCACCAACATCAAATAAACTTAGAGAAAAACTATTAATGAAAATGCAAACAAAAATTTAACCATTGGCTCTCTTTCTACTTCTAAAAAAAAAAAAAAAAAAAAAAATGAGTAAATATCAAGAGTTTATTTTATACTGTTTTACATGTTGCATTATCAATGGAAAAAGAATATCCATTGTGTGTTAAATGCAGTGAAAACTTGGCAAATGGAAAGCATGAAACCTGCGAAATTCAAAATACATTTAGAAATGGTTCTTTTCCTATTTTGCCGCCGCAAACAATAAAGTCGCCAACAACGGTACTACTGATGCCAAACGGAATATCTTCACTGCCAACGTTTTCTGCCTCATTTTCGAAACAAGTCGCAGACATTTCTTATCAGATTGTTTCTTTCAATACTGGCATACAACTACATAGAATTCTTACAAGATAATTCAAATTTATGCCCCAAGACCATTCACGGTAATTAAGACAATTAGACTGCAATCACACCACTCACCCGAAGGCAAAATGAAGGGTTAAATTCATCAATTTTAATGAGAATGCAGTAGTGAAGTAAAGCACTGCGGTTTTACATAATTTCTGAGTAAGCTATTTGTACGAATTGAAATATTTCTTACATTTAAACTTGTATTCCAAATTAAGATTTAACTTGAAATTAATGTAGATAATTACTGAGAGAATTAGATTTTTGTAGCGTAGTTTACGTGAGATGAGATCACGTGGTGTTATGTGATATGAACCGGCTAATCAGGATGTTGAACCATGAAAACATAGTAAATTCTTAACGTCTTTTTACAAATTTATTATCTTTATTTATAGGTTTTTTATAAAATTTTAAAAGATATTAAAATATTTGTGCCTTCAAAATAAAAAATTCTTAGAACTAACCTTTGTTAACATTTTTTATGTGTATACTGTATGTCGTCAACAAAGTCTGCTTGGCGAGATTTGCGCCAGTGAAACTGAAAAGTACCTCAGAAACTAAACATAAAGATTAAGTAAATAAATCTGAAGAATTTTTTTAAGGAATGAGCTGAGAGCATGAAAAATTAAAATGTATTTTTGAAAAAATATACAACAGTTCCTGAGAAGGATTTACAGGCATCCTTAAAAGTTTCATATTTAATTGCAAAAAATTTAAAGCCTCATACGATTGGAGAATCGATCATTCTTCCTTCAGCAATTAAAATGACATCATTTATGCACGTAGAAAAATATAGTAACGATTTAAAAACAATAGCACAAAAAAAAAAGATACTGTTTCTTACCAAATTTTTGTCATATCAGACACTATAGAATACAAAATCCAGTCTTTACTATAAAACTTGACGAAACTACCGACATTACTAAAATGTTTCATTTCATTGTTTATGTGAGATATGTTTTTGAAAACGATGCAGTAGAATATTTTTTATGTTGTAATATTTGGGAAGGAAAAGCAACTGGAGAGAAAATATTTGAAATTATTAACAGACATTTTGAAACAAATAATCTTACCTAGACACACTGTGTTGCAGTTTGTACTAATGTAAGCTTTTAAAACTAAGCCAATACTTTGGCAAGGAGAATTGAACCAAAAAAAAAAAAAAAAAAAAAACAGAAACATGCTTTTTTTACAATTTCCTAAAGAAAATAATACAGATTTCTTGTTTAAAACAACATATGATAAAATTGGCAGAAATGTTTTTGAAAAATTTCCAAATAAGGAATTAGGTTGGATCTGTGACCCATTTTGCCTTTGGTGTTTTCAATTCGATGTATTTCTAAATGAAAAAGAACAATTAATTAATATTTTAAGTGATGGAATACTGTGTGTTAAGTCTCTAACTTGCCAAAAATTTTAGTTGATTGGAAACTAATATGCCGATTTAAAAGGAATGAAAGTAAATTATTATGTTTCATACATAAAATTGTACAGTAAACCTTTAGCTTCTATTTAAAACTTCTAAAATGCTTATGTTACATTTTTCTGTTATATAAGCATTGAAAGTGGATTTCTCACTGAAATAGAAATAATTTTGCTATTGAATTAACATGGAGAACTTTTTTATTGAAATATTTTTTCTCTGTGACATTAGTTGCATCTACTACAAAATAAAGATTAAAGAACTGTTTTTAAAACATTTTGAATTCGTTGTCATATTGATCTATGAAGCACTAGATTAGTGAGTTTTTATTATATTATTGACAAATATAGTTTTTAAACAATCAAAAAATTTGAAGCGGAGATAATTATTTGTCAAATATGAATGTGTTTTCAAAGAGGAAATAAATAATAAGTGACAAAAAAAAAATTCAGTCAGAACATTCACACCTCTAACAAAGTAATTTGCTTTGATTTAATCTTTATAATACAATATATTTTAAAATGATAAGGCAAAATCCAATGTGAAAGGTTATGCGAAGATTACGATAGTACCTAGAGTATTCAGCATTTCGTATAATCCTATAACCAGATAATGATAATATTAAAATTAATTTTATCTGAATGAAGTTTTCTTATTACAGAAACAGTAAAATTATGCAATTACATAAACGAATACACTTTCATATAATATCGTTTACAAGCGCAAGCCAAAGTTCTGTTTATGTTACATCTCGCCCTTCAGCGCATGCTCAAGAATTACCATCCAGGCGAAACTAGTCGATTTGTCCATGACGTCAAAAATTCGAAAAGTGGGGTAGGGTTTGGAAAAACGCGTCACTGCTATTATCCCTCTCAGTGGAAGCATTAAATAATTATTAACATCTTGAAACCTGGAAAAGACCTTAAATATGCCAAAAATTATAGACCCATCAGCCTGTTACCAGCTCTCTGCAAAGTTTTTGAACGTGTCATCAGTACAAGACTTACCAAATTGGCATTGGTAGGAACCAATTTGGTTTCCGAAAGGGACACTATACTACTCATCAGATACTCCACCCGGTAGAATTTATCGCCCAAGAATTTAGAAAAAAGAATGGTGTAACAGCATGCTTTCTCATTTGACCGAGTCTGGCATGCTTGGCTTACTCCACAAATTGTCAAATTTCCTTCTGCCTAATAGCTTCATTAAACTTACCTACTCTTATCTGTACTGTCTCACGTTTTAAGTAAAGATGTGAAGAAATTCTCTCATCAAGAAAGAGATTTTCCGAGGCGTCCCTCAAGGGTCTGTTTTAGGACCGAAATATTTAAATTTTTTTATAAATGACATGCCTGTCCCACTACACTCAAGTATTTATAAATATGCGGACAATACAGTTATCTTAGCCAGCTCTAGAAATCCACAAAATGGTCTTGACATACTCCAAATGCAAGCTAATCTAATCAACAAATACTGTGAAATTTGGAAAATTAAACTTAACGCAGATAAATTTTGGGTTGTTTTATATCGCAGATACAGAAAAAATTTTCCCGTTAATTCCAATATTAAAATAGATAATTCACCTGTTCCAGTAGCAAGCTCATATAAATACCTAGGAGTGTACGTCGACAAAGCTTTAAATTTCAAGGACCATATCCAGTATACCATCAATAAAGCTAATGCAGCATTTATGTCTCTTTACTCCCTGCTTGGAAGGAAATCTAAATTAAATCTGAATATTAAGAGAAATCTTTATATCACTCTCATCAGACCAATTCTACTCTATGCAGTTCCTGCATGGGCAACTGCCGGATAACCTGACCGCTAGAAAAAATAAAAGTCTTACCTAATAAGATTCTCCGTAGCATAACAAATGCACCTTGGTTTGTGCGAAACGCTCAAATCCATAAGGATTTAAAGATTCTCCCGATTCATGATCAAATACTAACTACAGCACACAACTTCTTTGAAAAACTGACAATACCTAGCCATTAAAGAACCCACAGATAAAAGACCGCGAACTATACATCATAATGCATTATGGTGGTAGTGTACGGTGTATATTTTTTATTTCTACTTATTTTACCTATCTTATTACTCTTTATTACTCAAGATCAGTTTACGTTATGCACAAAGCTTATGGACTTTGATTACAACTTACTATATTTCTTACTTATTATTTTCATTTAACCAAGAATTTATTTAGTACTGTGTAGTGTTTTAAAGCAAAGACTTTGCTTTCAGAGAAAATTTTAGTTCGCGGTCTTATGACTCCTTCACTCGCTATTGGCCACCTCGCATCACGTGGTGTTTACTGTGCAACTTTAAAGAAATTAATTTTCTAACATGATTATTTAATTTTACTGTACCCAAATTGTGTTTCTGAAGAATGACATTATTAAATCTTCAAATTCACCTTTTTTTGTGGAACTCTACAGACTTATTTGGGCTACAATGAACCTCTGGTTGAGGCGATACCCCCATTTTATGCGGACTCACATGCCATGGCTTCAGCCATGGCAGCGGTATTATAAATATAACAAACTTGCTAATACTTCACGGACATAATTGATGTTTTCTAAAATCAAAGTTTTTTAGGGTACTTAAAAAGAATCTTTATTTAACACGTGGGTGTGTAATCTTTATTTACCACAGTGCCACAGCAAAATCTGGTAAAATAGTCTGTCGGATCATTTTTTTAAATTCTAGTGGTTTCGTGTCTCCTTTATCCTAAAAATTAGTTCAGTACCTAATCTGAATATATTTTTATGAATATTTAATAAATAGATAAACAGATAACAGGTTTTAAACAATAAATTTATTACCTTTCAGTTCATTGTAAATTAACACAAGAGTTCTATGTCTCAATAGGAAAAATTGGTAAAATTGGACAAATACAGTCTGTCAAAAAAGTATTTGAACACCGGTACCCATCTTGAAAACGCAAAAATCACTAAAAGCTGTTTAACTTACCAAGTGAGTGTAATTTGCTTCTTATTCGTTAATGTTTCAATATTTGAAAACTTTTTAAAGGTTAAACAAAAAGACAAAATAACAACACAATATTTCCGTAAAAAAACAGTTTTATTGAGTTCCAATAAATAAGAAGATATACATACATTTTTTTTCATTAAATATGATTCTCAATGACGAAAGTCTAAAATCAATGAATTATATTAAATATATAACACAATGCTAAACTAAAGATGAGGAAAATGACATAAATTCTTCCCACATTTTTTCTTCTTCAGGATTTGTTTCCGTAAAAGAAGGTACTTGTACAACGGTCTGTGATAACTGTGATGACGAGTTATAAGAATTAATGTCCATCACCAAAAAGTCCCAGTCATCAGACAATGAATTTGTTTGAACATCACTTGTTGTATTGTCGTGTACCTCTCCATGTAATAAGGCCTTCTGGGTTTCTGTAATTAATGAAGGTTGCGAAAAAGAAGCTCCTTGTACAACGGTATACTCTAATTGAGATGACGAGTTGTACGATTTAATATCCATATTATAATCGCTTAGAGAACCCGTCAAAAAGTTCCAATTTTCCACGGGTTTCATTGAAATTAATGCAGAGTCCCCCGATGTAACAGTTTGAGACTGAACGTCATTATAACTAGTTGTGGAATTGTCGCTTACCCTTGGCTTGTAATGAGGTGCATTGGGTTTGTTTTAAACATAAAGTCTGTTGAAAAGAAGATTCTTGTACCTGTACTAGTTGTGGTGATGAGTAGTTGAACGCTTCAACGTTTGTATTACTATAATCATTTAAAGAACTCATAAAGTTCCAGTCATTAGTCGTTTCGGTTGAAACTAATGCACAGTCACTTGGTGTAATATTTTCAGTCTGAACACTACTAAAACTTGTGGTAGGATTAATACTTACCTCTACTTGCAATGAGGTATCTTGGTTTTGGATTTCAGAGTCCGTATAATTAGACGGGGTACCTTTTTCCCATGTTTGTTCGTCTAAATTAAGTATTATGGTACTGTTAATGGGTTCTATAAAATTTTCCGGTACCAAAATAGTAGTTGATGTTTCAGTACAGGCTGGTTTCTTGACAACAGCAGGAGGGGGTGGAAGTGGCTGTTTAAATACTTCTTCTACCATCTTTTCTCCTTCTTCCGCCCTCTTGTTGCTCCCCGTTTCCTCATCTGATAAATACTGGTAAAATTCGGATTCTGCCTTATCAAATAATTTTGCAATTTTCGCTTTTGATTCCGCTTTCTCACTTTTCCTCTTTTTGGGGATCGAGGTTGACGTCCACTTTGCCACTTCGTCTAAATAGGGAGTCGCAGGTGGTTTCTCATAGGGGTCGATAGGTTGATCCTTTGAGAGTTCAAATTTCGTATAACTTCGTGGGTTTTTGTATTTTATGTTCAGCTTCTTTTTTATCTGTACTGCTAAAGCAGTAGCACACCTGTCCACCGCGAACAATGTTTTCTGCGTAGTCAAAATCGTATATGCCCTATCTGATGGGATAAGGTACAGCCTATTCGGTTGAAAAATGTACCTTTTAAATTTAAGTTCGTCTACAGGTCTAAACATTCTCTCTAACATAGAGGAATTGTTGGGAGAAGGGCAAAGTTCATAATATACCATAGGTGCTGCAGACGTTTGATAAATATGTACTTCTCCCTTTCCCGTTCTTCTAAGTCCAAAAGTAAAGTAACTTTTGGTTAGAAACATATTGTTCCACCTGAAGCTCGTCCTGGTGTCCGTATATTTCTTTTCTGCACTCGAGGATTTCACAGGTAGACGAAGTTTCTGATCGATTTTGTTCCATTTATAAGGATCACACTCACGAGCTAATCTTGATTCGAGCATAGTCCGTTCAATATTTTGCAAAATTAATTGAGTGGTATTAATTGGCTTGTAGTACAATTTTCTCTTATCCATGGGTATATGAGGTATAAATGCGCAGCAGTAATCTTTAAAATAATCATCATTAAAGCTGGACAGTCGTTTAAACTCGTCAACGGACTCGATACATTTGGAAGGAAACACATCGCATAACTTGTCCATAATGGCTTTCAATATGTAGCTAGTCAAAGAAGCTCAGCAGGCAATGACTCGTAACGCTTTCTATCCTCCCGTTTTATATCGCATTTCCAATTTCCTGTTTTGAAGCTCTTTCTCAGAAATCGAACTGTATTTTTAGTTTCCTGTTTTCAAGCTCCTTCTCCCATTTCCTGTGTTAAAAGATACTTATCAAACATGAAGAAAAATGGCTTAAACTTGACCGTTTAACAATTAAACATGTTGTATTGTTTTATTTTTTTAGGGGGGGAATCGGAAAAGTTGAAAAGAAATTTTCATCTTGAGGAAAAATTTCTGAGTCTAAAAACTTTAAAAAATATTGGCACCGTGACAACAGAAAATTAGAGGAGAGTATAATAATATTCCCTTCTTTTTTATTAATTAAATTTTTTTATTTTTTTCCAAAGTACTGAGAGGAAATAAAAGAATTCTTATTGTAATCTCATGTCATTAATCCATTGTTTTACTCCTAATTGTCGATCATTTAGTTGATTAGGCCGGTCCAATAGATATTCCTTAAGATAACGAAAAAAGACGACGGCATCTTGTAAAGCACAATAATTGTTCAATCCTAAATGTTTCAGGCAAGAATATGAATCTGAAGCTAAATTACTCTGACATACATTAATGGACATTAATGATAATGTATTCTCAACATCCCGATCAATTATTTTTTGTAAAAGATTAGCTTTCCAAAATTCTGGACAATAAATTTTACTATAACCTGCCGTTAAAGAAACGAGAAAGGATTGTAACGCTTTGTAAGGGAGATTGCCCTCATTCCACGAAAATCCGTGTGTAGAATCGGCTAGGTGGAGGTAGGTAGAAACAAAACGTCGTCTTATGGAAGGTGTTAAATCACTCCATGCTTTTGGCGATTTAACGTATACAACTCCTCTGGCATTATCACTCGAGATATATGCAAGTTCCTTAATTATATACACACCTAACATATCATGGTAATTTTCATCATTATATTGGACCAAATCAAAACCTTCTATGTTAAGAACAATGAAGGAATTCATAACAATAAGTTGAGCAGACTGAATACCAATAAAAAAATCCTTTATAAAGCGATAATTTGTATACCATACATTATTTTTTTTTCTTTGCAAATGTCATTACTTTAAATTAATCTCACAAAAAAAAAAAAAACTCCTTCCTCTATGCATATTAATTTGATGTCTACACTTTTTGACCTTGGGGTTCTAAAAATAGATTTCCATTCCAAAGTAAGTAAAAAGTTTAGACATCAAATTATAAAAAGGAAAAAGGAAGAGTTTTTTTTTTTTTTTCAGAAAAAAAATTTCTCCAGCTGATTTTTTACTTTACCATTTTTTACATTGTTGACCATTTTTTTTACATTGTTTACCAATTTGTTTACTTGTTTACCGTTCAGATATTTTCCCTCAAAAAAGCTTTCTTTTCTACTCTTCTAAAGGGAACCTCGTTACCTAACCGAGATTATCTCGATTCGTCTCGGGGATTCATTTTTTTCCCAAGATAACTACCATTGGGTCTTTTGCTTTTCATGCCAAAACCTTTACAAAAATACATTCATTTATTTAAAGAGATAAGATACTGATAAATATTTCTTAATTCCAAGGTTGGGTGAAAAAGAACCCATTTTTTCATCTCCTTATCAAACTCTCCAGAACTTTGAATAGGGAAATGAGGAGAAAATTTTTTTATCCTTTCACCAATCCACAGGAGAATAGGAATCCTTTTTGCGTTTTCACCATTTTGGGGGACGTAGTAGACCTCCAAATGAATTAGGAAGGAGATGAGAATTGACTTATTTTGTTCCTTAGGATGGTCAGAGCTGAAAGAGATTGCTTACATCTATGTTTTGATCTCATAATGATATATTTCGGGAAAAAACTAAATACACATATAATACTATTCAAGGAACGCTTATTTGTTCATATAGGTAGGCAGTATCCAACAGTTCCAGAAAATTTTGGAATTTACAATCTGATTCAGTTTCCATAATAGTAAAATAGGGTTCTCCAGTCACTCTATCTTCATTTATTTGAAGCGGTCTGCTTAACACGTCGTTTAGCCAGTTTGAGAACAAAATTGCGTCTTGGCCCAACTTCTCTAGGAGGCTCTTCAATTTTGGATACATCAGGAACCTCGTATTTCTTAATATCCTCGTTTGGTACAAGATGGGTTCAGGGGTATTTCCTGTATCTCTGAATGGAAGCGTTTCATTCGAGATAAATTCGTTTAAGACTGATTCTCCTCTGTTACTCATAAATAGTCTTTTGAGGCAGTTTGAAATGTCTAAAGCTTTAAACCATAAACATCTTTCTATAATGAAGATTGTCACGGGTAAATTCTCGAACCTGAAGGGTAAAATTATCGATTTTCTAGTACAGATATCCTCCATGGCAGGACTAAACTCCTGAGTAAATGTAGAACCAAACAGCCCTAGCAGGGGAAATATTTATGAAAGGAGAAAAAATGAGTCTGTCTATACATTGGATCAAAACATGGCTACAAGCAATCTGTTAGCTGAAAAAAAAAAAAAAAAAATCCAAAATTAAAAAAGTGTAGACATCAAATTATAAAGAGGGAAAGGAAGAGGTGTTTTTTTTTTTTTTTTTTTTTTTTTTTTTTTTTTGAGATTTATGTATTCAAGGTCCTTTGCTTTTTAAATAATGGGTATATCTAACCACCTTCTGCAAAGCACAATGATGAAATCCTTTTGTATGATTAGGGCAAGATACCGATTCAATTTCATCACATTTTTTAATTTCTTCTTTCGATCCTGAAATATTATAAACGGGTCTCCCAAGCCATTTTTCCAAGAATAAGCGTTTTCCTTCCCCTCGACAATAAATTGGAAATTGTTTAAATGTCCTACTCAACATGTTTAAAATAAATTGTAAATGGTAATAAGGTATTTCCCCTTCGTACCAAGATAAACCGTTATAGTAATTACTTGCCCAAACGGCCGTTTTCTTTTCTTGGTCATTCATATAATACCATGGAAAAGGAGGTTTAAAAACAAATATTCCTCGACACGTTCCATTTAAACTACTATATGCTAATTCTTTCACTACGAATTGCATCTTGGAATTGTAAAAACCTTCGAAATCAAGCACAAGGTAAGACATTCTCCTTGATGAAGAATCCATCTTTCTTTACTTTTTAGTTAATTACTATATGCTAATTCTTTCACTACGAATTGAATCATGGAATTTTAAAAACCTTCGAAATTAAGCACAAGGTCAGACATTCTCCTTGATTAAGAATCCATCTTTCTTTACTTTTTAGCTAATTATTATATGCTAATTCTTTCACTACGAATTGAATCATGGAATTTTAAAAATCTTCGAAATTAAGCACAAGGTAAGACATTCTCCTTGAAAAGTGGTTCTATGAAAAGATATCCTGTTGCGAATTTGATTTCTAGAAACTGATAACAAGAACTGGGCGTGGTAAAGTAACCTCAATTTTTATTTTTGGCTTGTTATGAATACTATTCTAGGGTATCATTTCCTCTGATAAGATCATTTCAGCGCATATAAAAGGAGGTGGTCTGTTAGAGCTCCTCACTACTTGCTCGAGTTGTTAAGGAGTGAACTCTTGAGATTTTTCTTAACTGGCTGTTGGTAAGTGCTTCTTTTTATTTTGAATTATTTGTAAAAAATTCCTAAAGTTAATAATTTTTAAATAATAATAATTCCTAAATTTAATAACAATTTCTTTCTTAATTTTGAATTATTTGTAAAAGTTCTCAAATTTAATAATAATTTCTTAAAGTTAATAATAATTCTTAAATTTAATAATAATTTGTAAAAGTTCTTAAAGTTAAAAATAATTCTTAAATTTAATAATAATTTCATTTAATAATAATTTCTTAAAATATTCTTTCTCCCCCCCTCTAGGTTCCTTATCCACGCTAAAACATAATGTCCAGTCATTGTCATTCGTTCATAGTACTAACGTTAGAAGGTTTTCAACATAAGGCTCCTAACAGTGTTTACAAGTACATTTTGAAAGAACTAGGCTATGTTTCATGTGATTTAAAACACACAGGGTCCCTTGTAGTTGGTCCTCCCTTTAGTTGGGATAAATTATCCCCAACTAATCTTTAGATAGTTAAGTCATTGTGTGCTTTTTCATAATCATTAAATGCTATGTTACAAAAATTTAGGTCAGTTATCTAATTTGTGATTATATTGCTCAAATGTGTAAAGCTTAGTTAAAATTTTGATGTAAGCACAATATCAAAATACCACACTATCTTGAACTTTTAATTATATCAGTCTTTGGAAGTTTTAAGGTATTTAATTTTTAAATGTGTGAGTAGTAAACTAATACATATCCATGTCATAATACATTTTAAGCTAATAATGAAATGCAAGATCATCACAAAGAAATTGGATTATTTTTATAATTTAACTCAGAAACATTAAATCATTATTTAGCATTTTAATGTACATTTTTGAATAAGAAACTTGATTATACACAGATCTAATGCTTTTTTAGAATGAATTATAAATAATTAAGGACATCAGCATCTCCTCAGCTGGAAATGGAACCAAAATTAACGAAACCACAGCACTAACAATTCTGTTATTAAATCAGCTATTAAATAACAAATATAATTACTAATTTTTCAATAATTTAAAGTGATTATAAAAATATTTCACATTATAATATAAATGTTTCTCCCTACAAAATGGTAAAAGCATTAAAATTATTGACTAGCTTTTGAACAATTAAGTACTATGTGACGTCATTAGATTATTTTGAAGCAGGAGGTGTGAAAAATATGCTATGTTCTCACTGGAACCCTGGAACTCTCGACTATGCATCGAGTCTGTTTTCAATTACACCATGAAGACATGTGGAAGGACAGGAGAAAATACTTTATAACTATCTTACAAGTTAATGATCAACAAACATTTTGAAAGGAACAGAATACATCTACAAAGACAAACTATTAGGACAAACTGGTAATATTTGAGTTGATCTTCATTACTAAAATAACCTTAAAATACAACTTCTAGTAACCCAGTAGAAATATTAAATCATTATTTACCATCTTACACCATGACATTTTTGAAAAAGAAAATTAACTATACAGAGATCTAATGCTTCCTTAGAATGAATTATAAATAGCTAAGGATTAAGACACAATAACGCGCCGAATAAATACTAATTCAGAAGTCAAACAACAAAAATCAGGGTTTTTTTTTTTTTTTTTTTTTTAATCTGTTTATTTTTATGGAGTCAATCAACAGTTTATTTTTGTATTTCTTATATCAAGTGCCCAGAAAATATCCAGTATGATCATTATGTATTAGTTTCTATACTATATTAACTTATCAGTTGTATTTTGCTGTTTAACTTGAAGCAAAAAATTAAAATCAATGATAATTAACTTTTAGTTGCCTTTCATTTTTTAATTGATCTCAAATCAAACATAGCTCAGTTTGCTTTATAAATGAAGCTAGCTATTCAACAGAAAATTCTTCAGCAAAGCATGTGAGTGCTATTTGTCAAAAGGGAGGAGTACTTTTGTGGAGGACTTTATAGAGGAAACTGGTTGGTATCCAAGTTACACATTGGAAATTTGCAAAAATGCTCATGTAGCCAACCCTTTTGATTGGAATCCAACTCAGGTCAAACTATTAGTATTCAGTAACTTTACTGCTTGGCCACTGATGGGATCCAAATCAAACATATGTTTAGTTATTAAAATGAGCTATTGAACAGAAAATTCTAAGAGAAACGATAATTACTTATCCAAAACAAAAGTAACATAAATTTATCCAAACCATTTTAATTTGCTAATTAAAGGATATTTAAACAGTTTATTTATAATTTGAAACCATGCAATATGATTTCTTAATTTTTTACAAGGTTTAACCATATACAACATGATACACCATTTACTTATTATTAACTAATTGTATGAGGTGCATAGAAATTTGATGAAAATCTCAATTATAAAGTATAATTTACATATCACAATGACAAGTTTACATAAGTAGTTGAATCAAGGATATTTTGTTATTGCATATCTGTTACAATATAAAAACAGGATCAAATTAAATTAAGATAAATTAAAATTATTAAACATTTATTATTATACTTGTTTTGTGTTATAAAAACCTGCTGAAATCGGTGTAGAGTAATAGCTATTTTGATTATTCACAATTTACGAATTTTATTTGAGAAAAGATAACATTCAAAATTATAAAAGAACAATCTAACTATGAGATGATAGAAAATAAAATTAGAACTAATATTTTGAAACTACATTTGTTCAAAGATTAATAAACCATGCTTCATTTCGAAAGACATTTGATGATCCTGATAAAAACTTAATTCAGGAAATACTGAAAAATTATTTCAGTGATACGAATTATTTTTATAGTATTAAGTGATTAAAAAATATTTCAGAGTATACTGTAAATGCTTCTCCTTATAAAATAGCGTTTAATACGTTAAAGCATTAAAATTAGTGATTAGCTTATGGAAAATTTCTGTCTGCATATGAACAACAAAGAACAAAAAGTTTCAGTAAAGAACAAAGAAAATGCGCGAAAATCCCAAAATCACGACAAATTGGCGACATTTCAGTTGCTCTTCATTACTATGACAAACATAAAGTTCTTCTTCTAGTAACCCGGAAGCAAAACCTTTCATCTGAACGTCATGCGTGATTGAGATTCATTATAACCAATGAGAGGGTGCCATTTAGTAGGAGGAGCGAGAAGAGGTCCGGTTAATAACGTGTCCCATACGAGGCGCCTTCAGGAAAACGACGACTTGCGCAATAACCTGCGCAGATGTTCAGGGAGGAACCAGGAGGAAACTAGCGTCTGAGGGGCTAGACGCTTGTCTTGTTTTGCACGCGCTAAATCTTTCTACCGAGTCGTCAGTCTCATGTTTTGCATGATGTTGATCAAGGAGGTTAGAATAGAAGGAGGGAAGGTTCAACTCAAACGGTGAAGCTTGGCGGCCATCTTCCTGTTATCACCGTGACTTGTGCAAGGAAGTCTGTCATTGCAACATTTTTTTCTTTTCTTTTTGAAGCATGTCAGCTTGTATTGCATATGGATGCACATTTAGATTCTCGAAAAAAATTCCGGGTATTATTTTTCACACGTAAGTATTAATTTTCTTTTTTTATGTAATATGACAACTATGTCAAAAAATATCACAATGTCATGTGGTTTTCTTTCCAGATGTGAAAAAAAGGACTTAAAATAGGTTATTTAATATAACTATAATCAAAATATATAAAATACATTTTAATGTTTCTGTTTATAGCTGGTATCTTCGTTCCTTAAGATACAATGCTATATGGTAGGATTTAAATTTTATAATTTGAACGTTTTAGTTAATTCGTTTTATAACTTTCATGAAAAGTAAGAAATCAATTGTTACTATTTTTATTAATTGTAAAGGTGTTAAATAAAGCAATGCTTTTCTTTATATATTAATTATTATTCATTTTTTTAAGTTAAGATAAACTGTTCTGTTGATAAAAATTTTTTGCATAAACTAACAAATTTCTGAGCAGTATAGTGATAAAATTAAGTAAAATATTTACACAATTGAACATGTGGAAAGATGTATCCAAAAACTTATATTTCTGTAATTTAACTTAATTAAAGGCAGTTTCGAGATTAATAAATATGAAATGCGCATAAACTGAAATCAATGAATTCACATAAATCTGTTTTATTTTATTAAGATTTATTTTCTAACCTAGGCAAATCCGTGAAATATGCAGAAACATAATTTTTTAATGGCTTTAATGTTATGCGCATGCATTTAGATTTCGAACTATTTCTTAATAACTTGCTGTACATAGTAAATTATGGATATCATCTTTATTACTTTAAAACAAAATTCAACAATAGCGAGGGATTTCATTATAAATTTAAGATATTTTTACTGGAAAATAAATGCACGGAACAGGTTAGAAACACGTACATGTCACTGCCGTAATGCAATGTTTTGAAGTCACAAACATGGACACCGCTTGTTCGGCGAAGTTTCATTCCCCGATTGTGGAGGAAACCGCGAACCCTCCCGCATGTTCCTAAAACGTACTCGCTGTACCTCCTGCTGTGAGAGCTGCTTCGCTGCTATTGGTTAGAAGAATTTAGACGTAACATAGAGCTTTCGACGTCATTTGTTTTGTCACGTGGTAAAGCTTCTCGTACTCCAGCCATACTTGTTCGCATCGGATCGCATACAGCGGTTATGTTTTAATCCTTTACAAAAATCAGTTAAGAAGTCAGAGGTGATTTTATGTACAACTGAATTAATTCATATGTTAATATATATTTTCACTTTATGCAATACACACTTGAGAAATACCGGATCATTACAAAGGAAGGAAAATGGGTTATTTGCTCGAGAGGGTTATATCCATATTGCATTTTGCTAATGTTGGAAAAACAATATGTAACATAGTTTACTTATCTATAGTATATATTTATCTATAACATAGTTTATTATCTTTTATCGTGATACAACCACATTTTTAAGAACAAGATTACAAAGTTTACAATTATACACCTAAATTTATCTCAGTTTTCACTCTGAGATGGAATCCCAGGAAAAATATTGTTAATGATGGACTAGATCAAAGTAGTTATATAGAGAAAGCACACGTGGGATCTTTTCCTTTACTGAATAACATTTGCCAGTCAATTTACAGCAAAATATATATGCCTACATTGCCTAATGTCCATTAAATTAAATGTAACCTTTGAATCGCTCTTAATATTATTCTTGTTTTAAAAGTAACTATTGTCAGTTAATTCTATCAGTAACCTTTAGTATGCATTAGGTAGTAAGGAATATACTTTTTAGACACATAAACATTGCTTGGATTATCCTAAATTTTCATTTATATTTTAAAATACACAGTGTCATTTCCATTATCTATTTCTACTACATTACCTTTTTTTTTTTTTTTAAAGATGGGGATGATCTTGTGTGACAAATTGCATTTTAAATGTACCATTAATATTTTAAACTACATTTTGCACCAATATTTATGTTTGCTCTACCATCAAGGGAAACAAATATAATAATATAAGTTATTAAATTAAAATTCCTATATTTAAATTAAAATTCCTGTATTTAATTCCATCTTTAACAAGAGCCATAAAATATATGGAATTTACATTCTTACCACAGATGTGGTAAGTCATGAACTCATTGGCAACTTTGAAGAGCATTTGCAAACTTGTTGGTGAGTTAGGAGAGGGATGTTTGTTTGCATATCTTTAAATTTCTTTCAATGATGCATCCACCACCACCTATTGTTTTACATACTTCTTCTTCAATACAAGACACGCACAATGCTAGGCTTTTTTTCAGCGTTGTTTTCCCTATAAATCTTTTTAATAAAAAAAATCAGAAAATTGCAAAATGTTGGCACCAGAATCCTAAAATGAGAAAGGAAAGAGAGGCATGTGATGCCTTTTATGTTGTATGCATGCAGAAAGTAACATCGCCAAAGATTTTACCAGAGACAACAGAAACTGCGGTATGTGGTCCACCCTTATGCTGAAGTACTGAAATTCCCATAGGAGGGATCATAATCTGCAACCAGACTGGTGAAAATATCTGGGGAAGTGCTGTCTGGGAGAATGCTATGTGTATACTTGGGTTGCCATATAAATAATTTTTAGTGAGGTGTGTAGCCACATAAATTTTTCTTCGCATCATGGTTTAGACCATCAATACTTTTTCACAGCATTCTGGTGAGGTTCAGAAAATTAGAAAGTACCAAAATTCATCATTTTAGAATTATTTTGAGTAAGTTATACACTTTGTGAACTATGATGAACAAAAATTAATAAGCTGTGCTTCCCTCGAACCAATTTCCTTTCTTCCACATAATGATTTATTTGCATATATCAGAACTTTCCTATTGCAATATGCTTTTGGAATGATTATTATTTCAATCTGTGAAATTTTTACTTTACCACCAAAGAAAACGCACAGACATCATTGCTGGGAAATAACTACCTCTAAAAATCTGAGATGTATTAATAATAAATAGGTACTTTTGTCACAATTTGAATTATTATTTTTAAAGCACATTGATACTTAATTATGTTAAAAAAAAAAAGCACTATCCTACTTGATCTAATTTTCCTACCTGAGCTGGTGAATGAACTCACTAGTTTGACTCATTGATTAAGATAAAATAATCTGTATGTATGGCTGTTACAGTTATATTATTCTTCAGTTCAAAACTAAGTAGGTGCTACATAGCAAAAAGTTAAAGTAGTTTTTTTTTAAAGTGACCATTGTTTCAGCTAACTTTGGTAGAAAAAATAAGCAGCCCTTAGATGCTTTGCCATGTTCAAGTAACCTAACCAAACCCTCGTTAGAACATTATAAGTAACTACAGCTATAGCTGTGCATAGAACTTTGCAAATAGAAAGATAAATAAAATAAATGAAATTTTCCAATTATTAATACATCAACACCATCAAGGATCACATCCATGGTCTGCATCAAAAAAAAATGCCACATTATGTCATGCATTATGCATCCCCATACAGGTCTGAAACCAAGTGTAATCGTATGGTTCATTACATTCCAGTTGCCTTCACGTTTAATGCTCATCGGTGGCCAGGGCAACCTGTATGAGTGCAATGGGCAGCAAGACATAGGAGCGTCAAAATTTTTAGAATTTTGGCAGGAACTGGAAGGCATAATTTGCAAGCAGCAGTTATTCTATTAAGTGATAAAATATCTAGCTCTGTCTTCGCTAGCAGCCAAGCAGTAAAGTAGTTGAATACTGATAATTCAACCTGAATTTACATTCTGGCGAACAGGTTGGCTGCACGTGTGTTTTCATAGTTTTCCGCATATATGAAATATGTATAAGCTAATTTTTCTTTGAAAGTACTCCATGAAAGTATCTCTACCCTTAGCCAAGTTACTATACTGTAATCAAATAAATTAACCCCCCCCAAAAAAAAACAGCTTCTATGTTTATTGTGCAGTTGAACAGGCGCCATTGTTTAGGGATACTGTAAATGATTTATCAGATTTAAAAATTCTAATATCGAAAATATTATGCATATTATAATGATTGAATCCAAGTAAAGAATGAGAAATTATCCAAATTTTCTTTACGTACAACAAATGTTTTGCTGTGTATGTTATGTGAGCACCAGCTACGTTATGTACAAAAATACCATGTGAGCACCAGGTGCATTTTGTACATAATGTATTAACAGTACATTATGTACAAAAATGCACTCCTTAATGTTTGCCGAATGGAAGACTTGAAATGTGATAGATGATGCAGTATGGAAACTCGTACAAAAAATGTGAAATCAATAGCCATTTGGAAGTGTGCTCTGTGATCAATGTTCATAAAATGTATGTAGCATGTGAGGTAATTTTTTAGTTTCTAGTTCATTTCCATAAATTGATTATTGTATGTATACTATTTATGAAAAGGCAGTGTTTTTAAAATCTGATGAATCATTTATTATTACTCTGAGGTTTTCGAAGCTCACTGCTGTCTATCTTTAGAGGTTGTCTAGAACTAGTGATCAACAAGGAATGTCTGGCACATAACAGAGAGCAACTCCTAAGTTCCCACCATTTTTTTTTATTGATCTATTAATCCCTTGATCTATGATTTCATTAGATCTGTTATCTACTGAATATATCAGGCCTATGATTATAAAAAAACTAACGTACCACAGTTTACCCATGGCTACATCAGCTGAACACTGGTAATAACTGAAATCTACTTTTCTCACATATTCTAGGTGCACATCCATTATCTGTTTATCTACATGCAATGGCTGTACGAGGTGGTATACTTTAAGTTTAACTGTTTTTTAAACCATGTACTTTAAGTCTAACTGATTTGCTTACACATGTACAGTTAAACCATGTATTAAAATTTATTTGTATAATAAATATGGCTTTATCTCCTGTCTTCAATAATGTTATGCTTTTAATAGCCATCAGTGTTTTATGATTACAACAGTTATTTATATTAATGTTAACCTCCCAAAATATTAAATCATTGTGGAAATCTACAAATTAGACAAACTGCAATTATCATTTTCTTCTAATATTTAATCTAAAGCAACGGTTCTCAACATTTTGACAAACGCGTACCATCTAAACAAAACTTGAAAACCTTTAATACCACCACCACTCTTGAACAAAGCTCAAATCACATAAATTTACGAGTGTTAGAAAAAAACTCAATCAGGATGTTGGGTTTTAATTTTTTAATTTAATAGTTAAAAATACTTTGCTTCTTTGTATACCACCGGTTGAGAACCCCTGATCTAAAGAAATGTTCCTATGTTGTTTAGATTCATCCACACTCATTCTGCAAATAAATTGGAAAATTTTTATATTTTTGTCTATTAACAGTCAAATGGTAACTGTGTTAAGTGATAATATCAGTAGAACATATTCGCTGTACTGATGATTTTCATACTCTTTCTCAAATGTTAATAATTTATTCATAGTAAATCATTAATAGAAGATTTTACTCTTTGATGAAACACATTTTACTTAACTTATCTTTTATGCACTTTTGTAACATACATGTTAAACGTCAGTTTACATATTTTCTAATTAATATTTCTTTCACTTAAATCATCATTTCCTAGAAACTAGTATTGCTTTTTGTTATTAATTTTTCATTAAAATGCTTTCATAAGTTTTTTTTTTTTTTCCTTCTCAGAATTTTACTTCATGTAATGAATAAGCATTATTTCCATTAAGTTGGAAAATTTGGATCTAAGAAAATATAAAGTTTGTCCAGTTTTGTCTGACATCGTTCTAAATCTCAAAACAAATCTATAGCACATTACTTTAGAGACAATTTTGATTAAAAAATCTGTGCAAAATAACATTAACAAGAGAAGTTATCCTAGCTGTATCTAAGCAAATGTTCTGTGATACATATTTATGTAGGTATAATATATTTATGATATATTTTATTATAAAGATTAAGAGTTTTACTAAACATACATCACTTTACCTAGCTTCATATTTAAAGACACAAAACATTTGTATACTGATCTCAGAGGCAGGTCATGGCTGGCTTGGTCTTTCATGTATTTTCTAATCGGAAAAGCAGGTATGAGACAAATATCATTTAGTAGCTTCCATGAGAGCATCTCTCCAGAAAAATACTTGCCAAAATTAATTAATTAGCTTTTAAAGGTACATTAAAAGCATGATGTTATGAAGAAGAGAAAAGTTCCACAAAGCAGAAAAAAAATCTAAAGTACAAATTAGCAGGAAATCCAGCCTTAGTCCTACGAAGCTTTATTATAGCACTATTATATTTATTGTTTTAAACTCTAATTCATTTACTCAGAAAAACCATTCTATTAAGAAATTTTATATAACCATCATTAAGAAAAATATATTGTTTTTAATATGTTTTTATATGACTACTTCATTTTAGACAACATATTACTTTATGAAGCCAAATAATTGATATGCAAGACTTAGTTGAATATCAATTGTGTAGACCTTTTGAAATTTTAATATATAATTAGGTGCTTTATTAGTGTTGGAAACATGATTTTGTAAGTAATTATTTTCTTCTCAGATGACATGCTGTATTTCTTTCTTAAATCTGGCTGGTATTTTCTAGGGAAGATAATCTTTTAGAAGACTTTTTCTTACATTTTTGTTTGATTTACCCCTTAGAAAATTTCATGAATATCATGATGTTGACTGAGCAATGCTACTAAGGCATTAGTTTTATATCATTATGCACAACGGCAAATGGTATGAGAGCGACTAAATGGATAGTCAATAAGACAGTGATTATTTCTGGTGCTTTTTATTAAACACGATCTGTAGCTTTCATAAGTATAATAAAATCTGAGATAGAGTTAGTAATTCATCACGAATCAACTTGACTGCTTTATGTAATCTTAAACAATGCCTAAGACCTATGGAAAAGCCACTTTAATAAGGAAGTATACAATGTGTCTTTCTAAATTTACAGCTGATATCACTCAAAACAGTTTTATGTATCTTATCATGCACATAAATTATGTCATGATGCAAAATATTTTCCCAACATGATGATAATGTAAGTCGAGCCTCCAGCAATGCACACTTCACATTATCAGATATACCCCATTAATAGAGAATTCCTGATTTAAGCAGAGAACCACTGTACACATATATAGCAATCCTGTAACTGTCTAGTAGCGGGTGGTTTTACTATTCTTCACCTTGTTGTAATGATGCTATTAATTATATCTTCAAAGGTATCCCTGCCACTATGATAATCAAAAACTGCAGTTGCTTATGATAGTGTCAAACTTAATTTTTCATCTGTTCAAATATTAATTTGATCCAAGACACTCTGATATTTATTAGTAACAAAGTGCCATGCACATATTATGCGAATATAATTATTTTGGCTTTGTATATATTGTTAATGTTTACTTCAGGACAGTTTGGCTATGTTGTAATTGTAAGTCCCTTTGTTTTTTATTTGCAATCTATCGGTGGTTGGGAAAAGTATAAAAGAAAATCATCTAATATGAATGTGTTGTCAACTCCATTGATGGCTGCACGAAGTCTTTAGGCGCTATCTATTCTGCATCAATAATTTTTTATACAGAAATATGCAATAGTTTTATAAACTATGTAAAGTCTTGAAGTCTCTTAGATAACTGTTAATCAATAATACACTAATAGCCATTAAAATTGCTATAGCATGAAGGAAAGCAAATAAAAAAAAATATTTGCTGTGCATAAATAGTATGGCATGAAGACAAAAATGATTAAATTTGTAAGCAGCCTGGGGTTTACTAGGGTGCGAAATCAGTCGAAACAACAGCTCCACCTGGCAGCTAAAACGGCCCTTATCCGGTTAGGCACTGAGTAGAATTTCACTTGAATGACAGAAATCGGCATCTCATTCCATTCTGATTCAAGTCCATGCCACACTTCGTCAATTGTATTAGATGGAGAGGGTTGCTAGGCCAGTCCTCAGCAAAAGCAGGTATTTTCAATGGGTGACAGATCTGGAGACCGTACAGACCAGGGCAGCAATCAAATACACCTAGGAAGGTCAGAACACAATGTGCAACATGTGGTCTTGAATTATCCTGTTGGAAGATTGCATTTGGCAGGCCTCAAATATAGGGCACAACCCCTGGATGTAAGATGTCACAAATATACCGATCTGGCATTCAAATTACCATCGATCTGAACTAAAGATGTGTGTGCCATGTGCTCAGTGGCTGCCTATACCATCACATTAGGGTTCCTATGCTGATACTGAATGCAACCAGGCGATGTGCGGTCTCCTTGGAGCCTCTAGACACTTATACGACCATCAGAATAATGCACACAGAAACGGGACTCGCCTGAAAAGACGACATTGTACCCCTCCTATATCCAGCTTTGCTGTTGGACACACCACAGTAGCCATCTCTCTCTGTGCTGCATTGTCAAGGAAAGCTAAAGTAATGGACACTGTGCTGATAGTCCATGCTGATGCAAACGTTGACACACCGTACGAGCAGATACTAGGCATGCTGCAAATATGCCCATTTTCTGACTAATGGTCTGTGATGTGGTTGTAAATTTGGAGGGCTGACCTCACAATATGCCTGTCCTTTCGGGTATTAATCATGGGACGGCAATGAGATCCTGCATGCCGTTCAGCATAATCCTCAGCATTCCATACATGCCATATTCGCTTAACAGTAGTTGGATGTCGACTAGTGCAACGGGCGATATTACAGAGTGATAATCCACATACTCTATATGCAACAATCCTGGCTCTACCGAATTCTGACCCTTGCTGGTAAGCATTTCTTCTGATTATTCAAGGCATACCATGATATTCTGAGCACATTCCAACCTTGCAAAGTGCTTTCCGAATGACAAAGCCACTACACAACTTTTTGAAATTATTAATTCACCATGCCAAACTTTGCCTAGAAATACCATAATGACTGTTTCCAAGTTTTTGAATGCTTATTTTTTTTCCTGTGATTCACATAAATTAGTATGCAACTGAATACCCACATCCAAAAATGAAACAATGCTTTTTGATATATTACTTGTGACAATGACAAAGTAGTGTTCTAGTTTGCCTTTTTATACCTTTTTAAAATACGGACATCATCAGAAGTTGCTCTATATTTTTAAATAATCGAAAACAATATTCTTTTCAGAATATCGGTTATTACTGCAAATATTAACAGTCCTCCATTTTTTAATTTTAGTTCCAGAAAATATTAACATACCAATGAAATACTAAAAGGTTAAACTGTTCTTCTGCCAAAAATTTTCAAAAATACAAAACTAATCTTGTTTTATTATAAAATAAATAAAAAATCCCTTCATGCCAAGCTCCAACTCCCTCAAAATTGAATCTCTAATGTTAAATCAAAATTCTCTTACATTATATCACAACCTCTGATATTTGAAAATCTAAAATACAATAATAGATACTTTTATGCTCCGGTAACGAAATTTCTTTTGCATAATTATATATTTTGTTTGCCGAAATTTGTCTTCCTAGTAAACATATCTTATGCCGTCCGAATAAAATACTTCAAGCGTTATGTCTGAAGAGGTTTGTGTTCTATATTCTTTACAAGCTGTACCTTTTAGTGGTTTATTATTAATTCAGAATTGTATATGCACACAAAATTTATTACGTCTTATACAGCAAACTACAAATCACACTTAAACAACACTTCAGAATCCATACAGCAAACTACAAATTACACTTTCACAACAGTTCAGAAACCATGCAATCGGCTTGTCACGTGACCAAACAAGTGACGTTTTTTACGTAGAAAGTCGGTCAGCCAATAGTGATTCAGCATTGTCACAGCAGGGGGTACGGCGAGTACGTTTTAGGAACATGCAACCCTCCCTCCTTCTATTCTAACCTCCTTGAGGTCGCCGCTTTTTCGGATGGCCAAGAGTCTCCTTTCCCCATCGATGACGACTAGCTGATAGCTTTGCACTTTGTAATCGATTACGAAGTCTCGATACTCTGTTTACGTTTTAGGCGGAATTGTGGAAATTTTGCGGAACGGAAAAGGGCCTTCACCTTCATATTTTATTTTATTTATTTATTTTTTTGCGGTATACGAGACTGGGCGCAATGCGAATAAATCTGTATGATACACAGAAACTTTCTCATATTGCTGATACTATGATCAAGAGTATTGATATGTTTAGTTCATTTCTGTTGTTAAAATAAAAAACCGCAATTGTGCATGTAATGAGTGTAAACAATAATGAAAATTTAGATATGTCTGTATTGTTGACTAAGTAGTAATAATACCCGATTGTAAAATATATATTAGACTACTGATTGTATATGTACGATTTAAAGTAATAATTACGTAGGGTAGAACACAGCAAAAGAATCACTGAATTTTTATTTATTTGAATGACCCATAATTTTTGTTTTGTTCATAGGGATATATCTATTTTAATATATTGTGTACTTAATTGTGTGTGCATATATATACGAATAAACGGGCCTTAAAACTTGGGTTGATTTAGTAAAAAAATTAAATATAGTATAATGTGTTATTATAAACATTATAATACTATACACAAGCACTTTCTTATATATGTAATATAATCTTAGAGAAATACCAACTGAATCCTTCTTTGAATATCTATAATATTCTCTGACTGTGTTGTTTCATATACAATGATCAAGCAAAGACAGCGTTAAAATTTTGCTCCGAACAGCTGAGATGCGTGTCTGAAATTTTGTACTAAACAGCACAAACTTATGTCTGGAGGTAAGAAATTTATAAATTTTGTTTTGTCTACGATTTTCATTTCTCTACATCGAAAAATTATACTGGTGTGGGGGCACCACTTCACTTAACATTTGATTTCAAGTGGCATCTGATGTTTTATGTCAATAAAAATATGACAGTTCATCCTAATTTTAATCTCTTCTTTATTGTTAGCTTTTAAGAAATTTGCTTCTTATTTGCATTTTGTTCTCTTTCTGTCAGTAGATGATATTAAGGATTTGGTTTTTATTATTTAACCATACTCTCCAATTTCTTTCTGTTGCTTCTCATGTAGGCACATGTTTCTTTTTCATTCTTGCAGCAGATATTAAGATGTGTAGTGCTTCAAGTGAACTAATATTTTGTGGATTTTTGTTTGCTATTGATTTCTTTTTAAATTATAATCCTGCTTAGTGTTAAGATTTATGCGCTGTTTATATCTGGTAATTAATAATAAAAAAAAACTATGTATTTTCATCATTTTGTGTACATTTTAACCATACAATTATTTTTGTATGCGAATAAATTTGTATTTATTGACTTTTCTTTACACCCAATTATCCCTAAAGTATATATGCTATGCTGAATGCATTATTTCACATTCAAAATGTATACACAGAGAGATGCATATCACACTATGATGATAACAAAAGTGGTAATTTAATAACTTTGACATCAAATATCACCTAAGACAACCACTTCCATAGAAAATTTTTTGTAGCAGCTGTGTCTGACTGTCTTACAGAAGTGTTTTGTGATTTAGAATTAACTCGCTGTAATACTGATGCAATTTAAGGTTACTAATATGCGCATTCAGCTGTTTTTCTTTATTAGTTCAAACAACCCATGTTATTGATCAAAAAGCAATACCTTATCGTTAGTCATATTATAAAAATTAAAAAATGGGTTTTGGAAATTTTCCTCCTTATGCAATGATTTCCAATTTGGTAAAAAAGCTTTCATAAGTTGATCTTACTATGGGCACGTACTGAATTTTATTTAGTGTTAAAAATCATTTCTATGGTATATGTACATATTTTTACAGTTTTTAAAATACTTCAGAAATTCATTATCTCATGCCACAAGGCATGCATAAAATAAGCTTATTTCCTTGTACTATTATTAAGCTGTCCAGAAGAAGCCTTTTTTTGACAATGGATCACTGAAAGTTATGCTGTATCTTTCTGTTAATTAGAAAATAATTTTGGATAATAAAATAAATGTATTAGAAAAATATTATATTAAAATGATATTTTTAAAACACATAATTAAATTAATGTATTAGAAATCTGTAATTTAAAGCAAACCTTCGTTCTTCAACTACATATTCATTTCCGATACCCAAAGGCTAATTCCATCATAATAGCTTGTATTTTAACTCGTCATTATTCAGCAAAACTTTTTGATTAAAAAATTCTGTATTCGTCCTTTGTGATAAAAGCCCAAGATACGAACCTCCACCATCTGCAAAATGCATGGCTCTCTTTGTACAGGATCTCTGTGGCTGTTACTGGAAGCCTAGAGTATGTTCAAGCAGTAGTAAATAGGCTTCCTTATTCTCTGTTTATTTAGTGTGTGATATATTTGTTTGTGTGTGTTTATTTGATAGTGTGTCTGTATAAATACTTTTGTCTGCCATTGGAAATAAAAATATATGCATTACAAATCCGAGTTATTAAGTATATTAAGGCTGTTTACATTTTTCATTCCAAAACATATATTCAATTAAAATACATTATGCAATTTGTGTTCATCTACATTTGTTAATGTTTAATTAATGCCAACAGAAACATGTTCGCATAAATTCCTCTAAGTAATTTAAACATGAGGTTGTTTAAGAAGGCCATTTTTTATCCATTCATTTATTGAAATATTTGCATTACTTCTTATATATTAAAATTTACATATATTATGTACTTTTTTCAGTAGACAATCCAAGAATATTCTATATGTTAAAATGTATGGTATATGCAATAATCCCCCCCCCAAAAAAAATGAAAAAAAAAAAAAAAAACTTATCCTCTATTTGTGATCTTATTATCTGATTGTGCCTTCTTCAAAATACACAAATAATCTGATGGAATGAAAATATTTTGGTCATTAAAACTTTTTAATCACTGCTCTTTACATCTACATTTCTTTTTTCACATAATCTGAAGTTTTCGAGTAGTCTGAAGGTTTTTGAACTGTGTTTCACAGAAATTTTAGATACCATGCAACTCCTCTAGGGCATCTGTAAGTCAAAATTTAAAACAATTTTTAATATCACTGGACATCAAAATGAAATACTTGAAATAATCTTTGAAATTCTCTTATTATTGTTAAAAAATATTAAGCAGATTTTTGTTTATGATTAAATTTATAATGAAATAATGAATTTCTTTTTACTTTCTGCATAAAATGCAGAAATTTTATATTTCAATTCTTTAACATTTATTTTTCTGAGGATAGAAATTCTTCTATAGAAAAAATTACGATTTTAGAAGTTTTTCTGAATTTAAAGATTTGAAGACAACCCTGTTATAAGGGTTTACGATTATAATGTGAATGACCCAAATAATTGTAAATGGCCTATGGCCATACTTAATACACATATTATTTAAATTGACATGCTTTATCTGTAATGTACATTTGTGACTTATGTTATAATTTAAGTGCACCAGTTTACTCACACTTATCTGTATTGTGTGTATGTATTATATGCATCTCTAGACTCAGGTTAAAGCTAGCTCGTTTCCCCTTTCTCAGCTTTCCCAGATGACATTTTTGGGTCTTTACTGGAACTCGACGCACACTTTATTTCGGCTAGAATAACCACTTATCTCACTCTTCTTTTATTCAAAAATTATAACATACTAATTTGGGGAAAAAATTATATTTTATGTTAGTTACTCATGACAACATTCGAAACAACCTACATGTTCGACAAGGGGTAGGGGTCTAGGAAAGCCACAACTTTTTCAATGAACTGGATGAATAAATGCAGCCCTGCCTTTTGTTGTGTTTTATGCATTTATAAATTTCTACCTGACTGTTTTTCTTTAATTCTATATAACACAATTAATCGATGCTTGTTTCTTGTATGGAATTTTAACATTAATTCTACATAACATGAGTAATCTTTTTTTTTTTAAATTGTATTTTAGCATTATTAAAAAACACTTTGGCACTATGAACTGAGAATATCTGTCAATCTGTCTTCTACGTTAATTTACAATAATATAAATGTGAATATCTGAATGGAGTTATATTGAAAGATCTACTGGATGCTATGATTCCATGATGGTCAATCCACCACATTGGAAATATTAAATCAAACAATAAGTACAGGAAAAGATTCAGCAAGACAATATATCCTCTTTTGAATGAATACATTTAACTGTAGTTATTCCAAATATGTTTTATACAACACCCCAAAATCATGGAAAATAACTTTCTAAACCGAGTTTACAGTGTAAAAAAAGTAGTGGAAAAATGTTGTAGTCATGTAACTGGGCTAACATAAAAATTACAGCATATTACACCAGTGTTCTTACCTTTACTGCATATTACAACCAAATAACTACAATTAGATATGAGAAAGAAGAGGCAGTGTCAGTACAACCAAGAGTAAAACTTTTACAGAGTTGCTAATTTGAAAACAAGTGAACCTGTAAAACTAACCCTGCATACTGGTTTGCTTTAGATGCATTTGGTAACCAATATGCCGTAAGTCTTTACCAGATGCAGTTTTGAGTGCATTAAATACTATATTGCTCATATGTCTTGATCGTGACAATCAATGCAGCTGCAGCATTATTGAATAGAAATAAGTTATATGACTCTCAAATAAGTGTTTGTAAAGTTGTTCAGGAAATAAATATTACTAAATAATAACATGTATTATGTTTATTGAATTGTACAAAACTTATATGTTATACTTTGAATTATCGTCAATTTTAATTGTCTGAAATCTGGTATTTGATAGTATATAGTTGTAGCAGTTTTTTCACTATAAATTCTGAAGAATCCGAAAACAAATGCACATACTAAAGTATTTCAAGTATGATAATATTCAGTATTTAAGATTATCCTAAAAGTATGAAATTTATTATTTTATTTGAAAATAAGTATTAGTGTATCCATGGCATGCAGGTCCCCGAGATTACTCTATTATCCACTCATAGGTGGGGGTGTCACCTTTGCCAAAGGCTCTTTGTAGCCTGCTTTAGGTTTCATACTAATTTTAATTACTGGCCATCTACTGAAATGGTTTCTTTATGTATATCCACCTTTATTCCAACTCTGGTATTTCTACGGCGATGGAGGTTTAGTTGACCATACTTCTTGACAATTCTTTTATTTTTTTTTTCAATTTGAAGCGGTAGACCAGTATTTTCATCTAGCATAACTGTTTTTGAAGCAGACTCAAAAATCTCCTTCAAAGAGTTGGCTACATTGTGTAAATTTTCGCTATCTAAATTCCAAAGGAGTGACCGAATTGATCTGTAATTTGCATCGCACTCATTGATCAAATTTCTTTTTTTACTCAATGTTGCTTCTTCAGATATGGTGGGTAAATTATCTGATGTTCCACCTGAAGGAGTTTCAGTTGATGAATATTTTCGTTTTCTGGTGCCTGAAATACTTCTTGAGACTAAATCTTCATCAACTTTGAAAATAGGTGTTGAAAATAGCCATTCTGCAGTACATTCCAAACTCCAGGCTGGAAACTTCATGCCAGCAAACACAATATGCTTGCACAGCAGTCGGTTCCTTCTGAAATCTAAGCATGTGCATTGACACAGTTGTTTCTGTTCATCAAACGTGACAGAATAAACTGCATCATGCTTAGTTTCAGAAGAAACTTTAAAGAAGCCATGTGAATTTTTTTTTATACTACCCACATAAACTTCAGCAGCTCTTAATTTTGTTTTTATGTGATCAATTAACCATTTTGGCTTATTGATTAAATAATTTGGTACATGTTCATTGTATAATCTGGCCTGCGAAAGCATACTCAGATTTTTCTGACGTAAATTCTATCTTTCTGGCAGAAATTTCTCAACCAAGATCTTAATTATTTCAGACAGCATACAGTTTTTATATCCCTGAAGATATCTATATTTTAGTTCCTCATTCAACACCATTGTTCGAGTTTATGAATAAGTCATTTGGTTTGTAAGCCAAAGCCCATCTCTCAATTTCCTTGAACCATGTTAATTCAAAATAATATTTCACAGCTTCATATTGGTTCCATGATTTTAATACCTCTATTGCTGCAACCATTTCATCTTGAGTTGGAGCATTTGCTATGGCACGTAATTTACACAAAAGCTCTTCTTTGGGAACCACTGCATTCTTTTTCTTAGAAGCCCATCTTGACCATGCCTGCTCTCGATGGAAACTACATATAAAAACCTTAATTCCTGTAAAGACATTTTCCAAACTTGTAATTTCTTCCATTGCAAAATCAACCATCCCATATTTTGGTCTAACGAGAGGCGACCAATTTTTAATAATTATAAGAGCTTCTTCTAATGCTTTGGCTGTTTCATTTTGTGTAATTATTATGCTCACTATTTGATAGTTCACATTTGTTTTGACAACTAAAAAATAAAGTGGGAGAGCATACTTACAGGTTCGATAGGTCGCGTCGAGAAGAACAAGATTAGAACCATATAAGACACATAAATTTTTCATTTCTTCACTTTGATATACATATAGCAGATTTAGTTTTGAATCTGTAAAGTCATTTGGCTCAGTACCACCATATGTATTTTCAGTACATGGTCTAAAAAAAACAGAACACTTGGAAGTATCCCAGCTATTTATTAACTTTTCTGTATTTTCCTGGTCAATTTTACTAGTTCTAATATCGGATTTTGCTCGGCTTATTATTTTCCTTATTGCCTCCATTTCTGGATAAAATCGTCTGCGTGTTTTATCAGTTTCTCCCAATTCAGTTGAAACGTATACTTCTAATAGCTCTGCAATTACAGTGGCATTGCATTTTCCATTCTTAACTTTAGAAGCTATGAAATGCCGCACTCTAGCATATATAGGTTCTATTACTGCAGCCATGTTACCCATTAGATGATTTTGATGATCTTGGCTATTAGGTAAATTAAACATGAAAACTTCTTCACCAGCAATACTATCTTTATTGGCTAGTTTTTCCTTAATTTTCCGAGATATCATAATCTTTCTTTTTTGGGTTGGCACTACCTCTAATTTAGACATATTTATCACAGTAAAATTTAGAAATTCCAGCACAGTCATCTAAAACTAATTACTGATAAAGTTTCAATTTTAAAAACTTTCTGTTCATAGCAAATTATTAAAAAAAAAAAAAAAAAAAAAAAGAGGAGTCATTTCTCATTTCTTTCCTTTAAAAAAAGCTGTAAAAAGGATCTTCCATTTTTATAACAATAGATCAAATTACTTCTTCAAAGAAACATAACCAATGAAACTTCACTTTGAACAACTTATTTCTATTTGTAGCAAATTGGTTAGAATATAATTAGCATAAAAAGCCTTTATTTCTGGCCTGAAAACATCATTTTATTTGCATGTCAATTACTGAATTATTTATTTAGGAAAATATTACCGTTAAAAACCCTCTTTTGGCCAAAAAAAAAAACCTATTTAGAAAAATATGTTGAATAAAGAGACACAAAAAATCATTTCTCTTTTTTACATTGTGACTCTAAAAATACCTTTTGTTTTTATGTCAAAAAGTATGTATACTTTATCATAGAATACCTTCAATACATCTTGCTCATACGTGACAGAATTATATTTTTTCCTTAAAAAAAAATTCTCTAAAATTACTAAGACCATCTTAGAACAAAAAGTTAAATAAACTTCTACCCTGAACTGAGGCATCCTGTACATTCGGGTAACATTAATTACAGCTGGACAATTAACTTTTTTAGTTGTCTGGTTCTTGGAATATGCTTTACCAAAAGCATGATCTGTTTGACACTAAAAGAAAAAAAAATAAAAAACACACACACACAAATATATATATATATAATCCAAGAGGTGATATTTTTGTATAAATTTTTAAATATAACAATGTTATTTTACCTTTTCATTTTTTTTTCTTTAGCATAATTTTCCTTTTGACGTTTATTCAGATCTTTTCCTTGATGGCAAACATAGGTTTTTCGCCCAAAGTGGAAATAGGGAATATCATCTAACCAGTTTAATCGTAAATCTGGAGTTAGTTCAACTGGAAAGAAAATTTTGATTTAGATCACAATCTGATAAGCTTTGATTTTTAAAAGAAAGAAATTACAGATCTCTATAAACATATTATACATTTAACATTATACTTTGATTTTTAAAAGAAAGAAATTACAGATCTCTATAAACATATTATACATTTAACTGTCTCTATATATACTACATACTGTAGACACTGCTTAATGTATTGCAGCTGATGTCGTGTATATTGCTATTGAATTTCTAAGTTCTGCTCTTTCATACATGGAAACATAAAAAATGCATCATTTGCTGTAATTTTATTTGCTCAATTTGGTTAATATAATCAAAATATTATACAATAAATTTCTTAAACTGAAGAACGAAAATGATTTTAATCAAGCATTTAGAAAAAAGCGCAAAACAATAAAATAAAAAAAAACTTAATTTCATACGAATTTTCAATAGCTATTGATTTGGAAGGGCTTCAGCACAGTCCCCTCTTCTTCAAAAGGGAGGTAACAATTCCTGAAAACATCTTTGCCAAAATACACTTGCGTTTTTGCCCAATTTCAGATTTTACATTGGCAAAATCTCTTTAAACAAGGATGCCCTCCAAGTATTAAGATTATAGGTATAGAATTGGTCCAATAAATTTCAGAAACATTATGGACTACTCAAATGAACTTTTGCAATGAAGACTGTAAACAATTGATAAACAAACTTTTATTTTTCCTAATTAAAATGTTAAGAAAGTGGCTAGTTATATTTATAGTTAATTCAATTCCTATTTTAAAAGATACTTTTCTCATCATCTTATATTATCAAAAATGGGCAAATGTAATCACATTAAGCAGCACCTACTGCAAACATAGAGAGATATTAAAAGCATTAAACTATTATGTAAAAATATGTCATTTTGTCTCATATTAAAATTATATATGCTAGGTAAAGTATAGAATGAGCTAGCTGCCTTACGCAAAAGGGATGCCTTTGAGAAGGTCTAATGGGAAACTGTCTTGTATTCACTTATATATAAGGAGAACAGGAAAATTCCCATGCAGCTAATCCATTCAACAGTATTTGTACCTTGATCAAACATCCAGTATTCAGCTATCTTATCTGCTAGTCCATTGGTGCTAAGAGTCAAAATAGACAGTAATGTGATTTGACACACAAGATAAGTAGCATTCATTGACTAAAGAAATATATATATCACATCACTAAAGAAATATATATACATTTCAGAAAACTTTCCTGTTTTCTAAAATTTAATATCTTTATTATTATAACTTCCTGATATTTCAATGCATTATAATTTTATGGTGAACTATTACCTGAAAATAAAACAGAATATTTTTTGAATTGGTAGTGTTTATTATAAGGTTATTTTGAAACATGTTGTTAATGATTAAACTAAAGAATGGATTTTCTTTATAGACTATTAAATGATTATATTTCAAATCAACAGACTGCATTCATACACTAAAATAGGATGAAAAATATAGTAGTCATCGAGACAATTGTCGAGTTTCTCAAGAAACAACAATAAAAATTTTCAAATCTAACACGGTATATCTTGTTTAATGTTTAATATAGTACGGAATGTTTCGTGAAGCATCAGCTATTTAAAAAAAAAATGCAATACCCGACAATGAAACCAAATAAAAATCAAACATAACGCTATTACACGTTATGCAACAAAATTAATGAATATGAACGTCTATAAACCCTTTTTTCAACTTGGACCGAATCTCGCAACATCAACTAGATCTTACGCAATAAAATTAATACAAATTAGTGCTGATAAGTTCTTTGGAACAACAAAATGGCCAAATATCAACTAAACAATCAAAGAAAGCATTTACATTCTAGAGGATTTTTATTTACTCATTACATCTTCAAAAATTACTTACTCTCTTTATCGAATGACTTTCCATAGTAGTAAACATATTTTGTTACAGTTTCTACTTCGTGTCTGCGAAGTATTTCTTTAAATTCGCTCCAAGATTTCGCAAAATTCATTTTGCCTCTAAACACAAAGGTTCATACACGAGACGGACTTTGAAACTCGTAATCGATAAACCGGCCATTCCCCTATCGTTGACACAAGTCTTTCTATCGATGGGAAAAGGAGACTCTAGGCCATCCGAAAAAGCGGCAACCCCTCCTGGATGTTGATGTCAGACAGACAGACAAAGTAGACAGATGTCTTGTTTTGCACCCGCTAAGTCTTTCTGCGCCGATGGGCGAAAAATCAAGCATAGGTGCGAAGGAAAGGTATATAGAAAGGGGGCAATTTCGTATCTGAGGAGAGTAAAAAGGGAACTTCGTACATCTTGTACGAGTTCAAAAGGTCAGGAAGAAAAGATGGGACAAAATAAAATTTAAAATAAATGGCCTAAAAATAATAGAGAGAAAAAAAAAAAAAAAAAAGGGGGGCCTATAGAAAGGAAAGGAAAAGAAGTAGAAAATATCCTAAAATACGATTGTGTCCATGAGTGTAGTTTAAAGGAGGAAAATTTGTCTTCATTTACAATAAATAGTGTCTCACAAGTGTGTGTGTGTGGTGAGTGTGTTTGGTAATGATGAATAGATGTGTTAGTGGGGGAGAAAAAAATATTGATTGCTTCGTATCAAGGTATTTAGCATGAAATACAAAGTAATATGTATGCTGAGTATGTGCAAAGTAATATGTATTGCATCCTGAGATATCAACAAAAGTCATCATACAAAGTATATGTTAATTTAACTAAAGTAAATTGTGCTATTTTAGTTCCCAACATTTTCATACATTTTTGCAAAAAACAGCAGCAGACAAACAAAATAGAACCATATACAATACAAGACCACAACCGTACACACACACACACACACAAAAAAAAAAAAAAAAGAGAGAGAGATATATGTGTGTGTATGTAAATTACTGAGCATATGTATTAAAAACACAAATTAAACATAGTATTTATTAATTTATATATCATAATTTATTACAAGATTTATTATTTTGCTATCATAATTTATTACTACTTAATTAATTAATTACACAATTAATTACTTAATTAATTACACAATGAGGGACACTGTTGTTTATATAAGCTCATAGTTCTAAGAATTTATTTAAGGCAGTGACGAATAATCCATCCGTTACATATGGACATTTAACAGATAGCAAGGAACAGTATGAGAAAAAATCGGTGAGGTATAATATTATTTAAAGGCAAAAAATATTTAAGCGATCTAAAAAAAAAAAGAATCCAGAGGATCCGAGAGGAAATAGCGCCATGCCGTGAGTCTCCTATTTTCCCTCTCACGAGATTCCTCAAAGCAAGATAAGGGGGCTTTGTAAGTGACGACAGACATGAACTGATAACGTTGGCGTCTGTTCGGAATTGTTTAACAAAGGAAGCCACAGGCAATAAGCAATTTCAAGTATTTTTTAATGCTAAAAACTGATTAAAAGTTAAAATTTATTGATTTAAAGGCACATATTTATAGAAATTTGATTGAGTTTAGATGAAAGAAGGGTACTTATCTTAAAATTCCAGCCTTTCTTTGTACTTCCTCACATTGTCCGCTGTTTCATTCTCATCAACATCGCAACTGAAAAACTTTTGAAAACGTGTAGGTATTGTAGAAGAATCAGTATTTCAATGTAATTTAATTGATATTCCCCAAGGGTAAAGGAATTTTTTTTCACTTTTTTACGGAGCGCTGCGAACGTCCAGCCGCTTGCCTCGTGATCGCCACTCCATCCTGATGTTGATGTATCTGCCATCAAAAGAGAATGTTATGGTTTCGAAATTGGGGTACTTAGTAGTATGAAAAATTTCCCTTATTAAAATTTTTCGTATGCATTGATTTTAAATGTTTCTTTTAAAACTTGTGTGAGTAAGGAAAGAATTACTTTGAATAAAAGTTTTGTGACTCAATCCATTTTACATCCGCGATAAATACTAATAATATTGTGGTATCTAATAAGATAAAACAGTACCGAGGCTGATATCGTGTACTTACTGTAAAGGGAAGAAACTTTTCTCTAGGAGGTGCATGAGAAATCATTTGAAAAAAGAAATATTTATTTAGAAAAATTTAATTTATATTAGAATTTAAAAAGAAATCATGCATATTTACAAACCAGAGGAATGCCATCTGTGTATAAGGTTTGTAAAGAGCCATTTAGACTAAAGCCTTCTTTAAACGAGTTTTCGGTTATTTACGCACAAGTGAAATCGTATGTGTGTTAGGTAATCAATCATTATTATTAAATTAATCATTATTAAATTGTGATTTAAACGACCATATGCTTATTCACGTACGCCAGACACCTCATATGTATGGCGTGTGTAGCAAGTCATTTACGCAAAAGGGTACTTTGAATGATCATATGCTTATTCACACAGGAGAGAAACCTCATGTTTGTGAGGTTTGTAAGAAGTCCTTTAGACTAAAGCACGATTTAAAGAGACATGCGTTTATTCACACAGGAGAGAAACCTCATGTGTGTAAGGTATGTAGCAAGTCATTTACACAAAAGAATAGTTTAAGTTACCATATGCGTATTCACACAGGTGAGAAACCTCATGTATGTGAAATATGTAAAATGTCATTTAAACGAAAGGATGAATTAAACAGGCATATGTTTATTCACACAGGAGAGAAACCTCATGTGTGTGAGGTATGTAAGAGGTCATTCAGGCAAAAAAATAAATTAAACCAGCATATGTTTATTCACACAGGAGAGAAAGCTCATGTGTGTAAGGTATGTAAAAAGGCATTTATACAAAAGAATATTTTAAATGAGCATATGCTTAGCCATGCAGGGGAGAAACCTTATGTATGTGAGTTATGTAAAATATCATTTAGACAAAAAGATGATTTAAACCAGCACGAGTGTATTCGTACAAGAAGGAAATCTTATGTTTGTGAGGTATGTAACAAGGGATTTGCACAGAAAGACAATTTAAAGAAGCACATGCTTATTCACACTGGAGAAAAACCTCATGTGTGTGAGATATGTAAAAAGTCATTTAGACTAAAACCTGCATTAAATGAGCATTTGCTTATTCACACAGGCGAGAAACCTTATGCGTGCGAAGTATGTAACAAATCATTTAGAATAAAATTAGAGTTGAAGGTGCATATGCGTCTCCACACAGGAGAAAAGCCGTATTTGTGTGAACTATGTAAAAACTCATTTAGGCGAAAAGATAGATTAAGACATCATATGCTTGTTCATACAGGAGAGAAACCATATGTGTGTGAAGTATGTAATAAGTCTTTTAGACAAAAGCGTGATTTAAACATCCATATACTTATCCACACTGGGGAAAAACCTTATATGTGTGTAAAATGTGGCAAGTCATTTGCACAAAAGGGTCACTTAAACATACATGTGCTTACTCACTCAGAAGAGAAACCCTTTATGTGTGAAATATGTCGCAAATCATTTACACAAAAGGGTCACTTAAATATGCATATGCTTATTCATACGGGTGAGAAGCCTTATGTGTGTGAAATATGTAAAAAGTCATTTCGACGAAATGAAAAATTAAAGCAACATTTAATTCTTCACGCAAGAGAGAAATCTTGTATATAAAATATGTAATTAGTTGTTTAGGTAAGAAGGTGATTTAAATGAGTGTATGCTTATCTACACTAGGAAGGAGCTTCATTTGTATATGGTATACAGCAACCTATTCAGGCATAAGTTAAAAAAACATGCATATTTACATGGAAGAGGTATGTATTTAACAATCTCTTCCATTTCCAACTTCATCATGCATTTAACAACTTATTTATACAGTACAAAGTCTTTAATCCGGACTCGTCGGGACTTTGGCGATTCCGGATGCCATGCAGAAATTATAAAATTAAAAATATGAAACCGTTATTTATGAAATAAAGAGCAATTATGATCTAAAGGTATCAAAATTTACAAAAAAAAAGCGCTTGATATTTATTTGTTTACTTTATTAAACACTTCTTTCAACGCATGCATGCGTAAAGCATACATTACGCATATTCGAAATTAGAAAATTGCAACTAGAAAACTATTTGATGTGTATTTGGGATATTTATAATGACCAGGAATTTGATTTAAATCATATCAAAGACGGAGTACATCGAGATGAGTACTACATTTAGTAAGGAATTATAAGCCAAATAAAATAAAAACATCTGCCCTGAAGATGAGGATAGTGCTGACAGATCAACTTCCAGCTCATTGCGCGCTGTGACATCCCCCTCCCCCCGCAGAGCAGCGTGAAATTTATAAACAGATTTCATTTCGGAATGGTTAGAGAAACAAAGGATATGCCTTAATACATTTTTTGCAGCAATTAAACTTTTTGTTTGATAGACATCGAAATGTGCTTTCGCTTTGTAGCTCCAGAATAGGAAACTCTTTTTGATATAATCGAAAATTCAAGCTTACTTTTTATAAAATTGCTCTAATAGTCTGCAAAAAATAATAAGCTGGATCCAATTAGAAGATTAAGGAACAACACAATCTGCAACATTAACTGAAATAGATAATTAGATAATTTTAGTCTAGCTTATACCATCTGTTATACATTAAACAAACGTATTATGCACATGCGCAGAAAGTTTGTAGCTTTGAGGTTCGGATTATAGATCATTCCGGATTATGGACGTCAGGATTAAAGACTTTGTACTGTACTAAAACATCGTTTAAACAAGCATGTGTTTCCTCAGAAGAAGGGAAACCTGGTGGGTTATTTATATAGCAATTCATGTGCATGGGAAAGAAATATTCAAAAAAATATATGTTCATCTGCAGAAAAAGAAGCCTGATATCTTTTTAGCAGAGGTTAGAGTAATAAGAAAGAGCATTTCTGTGTTGTAAGGACTTTTCCATGTAGTAAAGAAATCTCATTATGTGAGGTGTGTATTTTGTAATTTGATTTAAATGCCTAAAAATATCGTATTTGTTTCTACAAGAGAGAAATCTTCATGCATGCTACATAAATAAGTCATTTTAAAAATGCCATGACCTAAAACATTTATTGCTTTAGGTCGCATTTCTTTAAAATGACTTTGTTCTGTAACATAAAGGAAAACCTAAAGTTGATGGGTCTAGGCCCAATTGAAAAGTTTTGAGATATAGTCTGGTATTTAGAATTATACACTACACTTTAAAACACTGAACTATGCTTTTAAGAGCATTTTGTGCTTAGAAAAATGGAAAATATATTTTTTGACATCCATTTAGTCCTGCAGATTAACATTTTTCACTTCTGTCAAAGCAGGCGGAAAAAAAAAAAAAGCCATAATTTTCTTTTAAATGTTAATGGATTAAAGACTTTCTACTGTATCAGCTTCCTGTCAGATTGTGTTATGTGGATCATTTTGGTGTTATCACCTACTTCTAAAATTCTGGAATGTGACATAGATCATATGATCTGGCACATTTCGTAAGTAATCTGTTTTCTTCACCATTTCCTATAAATAGTATGCTTTTATGCAATATAAATATTCCTTCCTTTAATACTCAAGGCATATAAACAGGTGTTCAAACACATAAATGCAGAACTTTCCATACAAGAATACCTATTAGAACAGAGACACAAATATGTTGAAACAGGCAGTATGTTTTTATGTATATATGTAAATATTTACAACAGCATTTTCTTATTTAGTGTTATCTGCAAGATATAGTTAATTTCACAAATACATGTGTGCTAATGTTACATTTTGTTCTTTTTCTTTGTACTTAACATGGGCAGAATATGATATTAAACAATTTCTTTTATAGGATAAAGTCTACTAGATAAACTGCTTAATTCTTTCCTGCTATTGGTTATATATACTAATTGATATTAAGGAAAAATACTGGAATACAATAACAAAAATTGTCAAAAAGAATACAAATATATATCAGAATATAAGTGCATGTAACAGAGGTATGTACAAATATTTATATCAGCATATAATTATGTGTTTTTAGTGCCAAATTGCATAAATATACATGATACAATACAAAGTTCTGCATCCAGACTCGTCGGGACTTCTGTGATTCCAGATTTGGGATTTTTCCAGATATCAGATCATCAATTTAAATCTAGTAAGATGGAATGTAGAAATAATAAAATAAAAAGTATGAAATTGAGATTTATGAAATAATGAAGCATTTATGATCTAAAGGGTATCAAAATTTAGGAAAAAAACTTTAAATTTATTTGTTTACTTTAATTAAACATTTCTTTCAAGTTGTTTAATATGCTTCATTTTTTGTGCTAATACTTTCTCTTTAATTCTGTAGACAGACGTAATTTCTTGTTCAGTTAGAAAGTTCCATTGTTGGAAGTCCTGTAATTGCTGTGTCTAGAATTTCGACTAACTTGTCAATCAAAATGTTTTTGTTTTCAGTAACGTCACTATCAGTAGCAGTATTTTCTGGATTTACAACAATACTACAGGTTTCACCATCAGTCGATTGATTGATGATTGAGGAGCATTGTCATCACAATGAAAAACTTCCTTTATATCATCTTCATTTATTACTGTTTCTCCACATTTCTTTACAAAATCTGTTAATTAGAAAATTTCACCTTTGGTTTCCGATATCCGAAAACCTTCAGATTCGCGGCTATAATCACAAAATTTAAATTATAGTGCACTGTATATATTTGGCTATGTATCATGAGATTGGCGACTAAAGACAAGTTGTTCTGCTAAATTTTATCTTGCTTCTATCGTGCACTAAGATAAGCCTGAAATTGTATTAGTTTAGTTAATTACAGTCAAATGTTGTTAATTTGGACACCCATAATCCGGACCTCCAAGCTAAAAACTTTCTGCGCATGCGCCGCGTTGACACATGCGCATAAGACCTTTACGACTGCGCATAGGCATGTGCGCAAGTGCAGAATACGTTTTCGCGTGCGGGTTTAACATATAACGGACGGTATAAGCTAAAATTATCTAATTATCTATTTCAGTTAATATTGATGATTGCGTTGTTCCTTAATCTTCAAATTGGATGCGGCTTATTATTTTTTGCAGACTGTAAGAGAAATTTTATAAAAGTAAACTTGAACTTTCGATTATGTCAAATAGAATTTCCGATGCTGGAGCTCCCAAAGGATCTACAAAACGAAAGTGTGTTTCGATGGTCATCAAACAAAAAGTGGAATTGCTGCAAAAAATGGCTAAAGACATGAATAAGGTGACAGAGAGTTTAGTGAAAACGAAAAAATTTCGACTGACAAGTTAGTATTCTCGGCACAGCAATTACGGGACTTGAACAGCGGAACTTTGTAACTGAACAAGAAAGTATGTCTGTTTATAGAATTAAAGAGAAAGTATTATCACATAAAACGAAGCAACTTAAACAACTTACATTGAAAGAATGTTTAATAAAGTAAACAAATAAATATTAAGCTTTTTTTTTTTAAAAAAATTTTGATACCATTTAGATCATAATTGTTCTTTATTTCATAAATTACGGTTTCATATTTTTAATTTTAGAATTTTTGCATGCCATCATACGAGATTTAAACTGATGATCTATAATCCGGAAAAATCGATAATCCGGAATCGGCGAAGTCCCAACGAGTCCAGATTAACGACTTTTGACTGTATTATACTTACGCCTATTCCTTGCACAAGCTTAAGGCTTATCTGAGTCCTGAATAAATAAATTTCCGCATATACTTAAGGCTTATTCAGTGTTGGCAGTAGAAATCTTACCGCTTGATGAAGTCTCTGCTACCAAGAACCTCCCTTTTGTCTTCCCTAAATTCTGCCACTCAGTGCGGCCGTACGAGCTCTGGCGCTAGTTCTGGATCTGAAAAACAAATCAGTTGTTCTTAATTCAAATAGTATTAAATGTAATCTTTTGGCCTATGAGTATCACTAACAAAATGTATTTTTATTATATGGAAAGAAATTATTGTTAAATTTTTCCTGTCAGCATTTTTCAGCGCATTTAACTTAAATCATCGCCAAGCATAATGTCAACATGAAAGGTTAGCATACTCTTTGTTATTCAATTACTAACATAAAAAAATTGGTTAGGTGTCACTACACGAGTCATTACTCAAGTTGTCATGTGTTGATAAACATGCGGTGATGAAAGCAATATATAATAAATACCGTATTTGACAGCATAAAAGACGCACTTTTTTTTCCCTAAATTTGGTCTCAAAAAAGTTACCCGCGTCTTATACGTGAAGGACACATTCTTATATGTGAAGGTAATTGCATTTAATAATTGTTTATTTGGCTTTTACGAAACGTGAGAACTAAAAGAAACCACGCTATTGAAACTTTTTTTCCTTGGGTGTGGCCGTCTAAATAAGGGTCGTCTTATATGTCAGTGCGTCTTATATGCCGTCAAATACGGTAATTATTCACCAGGTTGGTGTCAGGGATATAAAATATTCGTAGGCGTAAAATCAACTTTATATCTATGTAGAATGTTTCGGTTTGAGATGTATGCCAAGCACATACACAGGTACGGATCTAAATTATTGATATACAGATTAATGCTAAAATGATTGTTTCTTCAGTAACGAAGTATTTTATTTAGTGCCGAAGTAAAATTAGGAATCGGGACTCGCCACATGTTTTATTATGCACGAGTATTTTATTATAGTCCATTAGAATCAGTGTGCGCACTCGCAGGTTAACTGTAGCAGAATCTGCCTTAGGTAAGATTGACTTTTTCCACTTTCATTTATTGCTGGCAGCGAGTGTAAGTAGATAAAAAATGACAAGAATTATTGTTTTAAAGGAAACAATGGGTATTATTTCAGTGGGAATAAAAGGATTGATAATATGAATAAAAATAAGTGAAAGCCTTGAGATGCATTTCTAAGCAACATAATATAGTACAGTCAAAAGTCTTTAATCCGGACTCGTCGAGACTTCACCGATTCCAGATTAGCGGTTTTTCCGGATTATAGATCATCAGTGTAAATCTGGTAAGATGATATGCAGAAATTATAAAATTAAAAATATGAAACCATAATTTATGAAGAGCAATTATGATCTAAAGGGTATCAAAATTTACAAAAAAAGCTTAATATTTATTTGTTTACTTTATTAAGCATTTCTTTCAACGCGTGCATGCGTAAAGCATACATTACGCGTAGTCGAAATTAGAAAATTGCAACCAGAAAACTATTTGATGTGTATTCATGATATTTATAATGATGAGGAATTTGATTTAAATCATATCAAAGATGGAGTACGTCGAGATGAAATAATACATTTAGTAAGGAATTATAAGTCGAATGAAATAAAAAACATCTGCCCTGAAGATGAGGATAGTGCTGACAGATCAACTTCCAGTTCATTGCATGCCGCGACATCATTGCCCCACGCAGAGTGGCATGAAATTGATAAACAGATTTTGGAATGGTTACAGAAACAAAGGATATGCCGTAATCCATTTTTTTGCAGCAATTCAACTTTTTGTGTGATGGACATCGAAACATGCTTTCGCTTTGTAGATCCTTTGGCAGCTCCAGAATCGAAAATTCTTTTTGACATAATTGCTTACTTTTATAAAATTGCTTTTATAATATGCTTCAAGCTTACTTTTATAAAATTGCTCTAACAGTCTGCAAAAAATAATAAGCCATATCCAATTAAAACTTTAAGGAAAAACGCAATCTGCAACATTAACTGAAATAGATAATTAGATAATTTTAGTCTAGCTTATACCATCTGTTATACATTTAACGCGCATGCGTAAACTATTATGCGTGTGCGTAAAGGTATGATGCACATGCATAATCGCGCATACGCAGAAAGTTTGTAGTTTTGAGTGTATACGTCTGGATTAAAGGCTTTTGACTGTATACAGATACAGATATTAATGCGTACTAAACGCTAAATAGTTGCTTATGTTGAGATGTATGGGTAGTATGCTGAAATAACTGAGTAAAAGTAATAGAGCTATAATAAATAAATAATAATAATGTAAATGCATTAGTATGCATTTATATAATTTACAATATAGAGTTAATTAACATAATAGAGCTAGCTATATGTAAATATTTGCATTAGTATTCACATACGTAATTTAACAGTATAGAATTAATTGCAATTTTTTGAGTGTTTGAAACAAAAATACTTATAAAACTAGCTGGTACTATTCCGTTTTGAGAACCGTAAAAAATTGCTGTGAAAATGTATGCGCAAAAGCGCGAAATCTAGCAAACATGCTCATTTAACAGTGCGCCAAATCTAGCGTACGCGCTGATTTCAAATTGCGTATGTTTCAATAGTTCTATATTTCTTAAGACGAGTTTGAAATACTAGTTTAATTTTTAAATCGCTTTTTGATTTTAAGTCCTTTTTTGATATCCTATGGATGTAACAATTTGGGAATTGCCCATGACGAGAAGTCTGCAATAAAATTTTGGGGAAAGTGCAGAATCACTAACTGCTTGGTGCGTTTTTAAGAATTGCACATACTCGGCATCTATGTACACACCGACCTATTTTCACTTTCATATTATGTATCGCATAAGCATTGTTCGGGCAGCTGGCATAAAGCCAATTTTTGCAGCTTCAATCAAATTGTCTTTTAGAAATGCAAAGCAAGTTTCCAGAAAATTGGTTTCCAGTAACTCCGAGAATTGAGAGACTCGCATGAGCATGTACAGTGCATGTTGAACTAAAGAAAATACTTTTCCATTCTCTTATAAAAATCCCAGAATTGCACAAAAATAGCATTGCACATACCCTTGACTTTATCTATGTACACATAGACCTGTTTTCACTTGAAAAGTAAAACAAAATTGACAAAAATCCAATTATTTTTACCCTTGTAAAAAGCACCAAACAAATAAGTGGGCGATTCTGCACTTATTTATCCGAGAATTTTTTCAAAGAAAAGTCATCATTCATTATAGTAAATTATGTTTAAACAACCAATGAGATGAAATTGTGCTTTAGCAATAACTCGGTAGCGAAATAGCGATGCAGACATCTATTCAGTTATGTTTAGCAATTTTTATATAAATTATAATAATGATCTGAAATAGTTCTTTACTCTTATGCTTCCATTCAGTTATGTTTAGCCTTTTTATATAAATTATAATAATAAAAAGTATTATATGAAATTAACCTTTCATCTAAATTAAAACAATAATCGTTAGATAGTTATTTACTATTATACTTCCTTTCTTGCATTAGGGTTGCCACAATTATTTTTGGCAGCACTGGCATCAACAATAGTTTGGCGATTTTTTATGGTCCTCAAAACGAAATAGTACCAACTAGCTAAATATGTATTCCCATAAAGAACTACGGTACAGAGTCTGAGATACTGACTCGTGAGGACTTCAGCGATTCCAGATTTGGGATTTTTCCAGATATTAGACAGGGTTGCCACGTCACCTGGAAAGCCGGGAAAAGTCAGGGAATTTAAATATTTTAGTCAAAATCTGGAAATATCAGGGAATTTCATACGGCAATCCCCCAGAAAGTGAATTTTGCGTCAACTTTGGAAGCAATCACTTTCTCGGCAAATTATGTATTGCATAAGCATTGTTCGGGCAGCTGCCATAGAGCCAATTTTTGTAATACTTCAATAAAATTGTCTTTTAGAAACGCAAAGCAAGTTTCCAGGAAATTTGGTTTCCAGTAACCCCGAGAATCAAGAGACTCGCATGAGTGTGTACAGTGCATGTTGAACTAAAGAAAATACCTTCCCATTCTCTTATAAAACAAAATCGGTTTAATTCTAGTATACTGTATGTATGGGATTTGGCGACATTATAATGAGCAGTAAACAGCTATTTTGGTATATGTACCAGTTTTCAAAATCGCGCCAAAGCCATAATGTATACTAAGATTTTACCACAAAATCTTTTAAAGTTCTTTTTTTTCCTTTTTAATAAATGCCTTATTTGTCATTTTGTAGTGAAATAAAAAAATAGTAATCAGTCATCTAGGCTAACCATTTTAACAGAACTATATTCGCCAAAATGTTGTTGATTGTTGTAATTCAATTTTTAAGTAATTAACTTTATTTTAATGTTATTTGTATCATTTAATGTGGCTTCTTCCCTCTAAATTTATTTGTTATTAATTACTAATACTTTCAAATTTCAGGCAATTTTCTCAGCCATTAAATAGATTTCTTTTTTTCGTTTAGCTGCAAAATGTCTGCAAAAAAGACATTTTTTAATCCAGATTGGGCAGATTCTTATCTCAATCTTCAGTGGAGAAACCAACTCCCATTATAGTTATAATAATAATGCTTTTTATATATATATAGTCATATGTAATTGCCAAATTTTTGTGTTTTCGAATGGTACCATAGTTAATTTTCTTCTCAGCACAGCCAATACACACCACGTAAACAGAGTGGAATTTTCTTAAAATACAGTTGAAAACCTGGAAAAGTCTGGGAAGTTCATTCTCATGTTTGAATGGCAACCCTGATTGCATCATCTGTTTAAATCTACTGAAATGACATGTACAAATTGTAAAATTAAAAATATGACATAGTGCTTTATGTAGTAATGAAGCATTTATGATCTGAAGGGAAACAAAATTAATAAAAAAAAAGAGGTCAATATTTATTTGTTTGCTTTATTAAATGCTTATTTTAATGTAAATTGTTTTATTTGCTTTTTTTTTTTTTTTTTTTTTTCTAATACTCTGTCTTTAATTTTATAGGTAGATAAAATTTCTTGTTCCCTTACAAATTTCCATTGTTTAAGTCTTGTAATTGGTGCATTGAGAATTCCTACTGAATTGTCAGTTGAAATTTTTTCATCCTCAGTAATCTCTGGCCGCTATTGGTAACGATGTTTTCTGGATTTAAAACCATACTACAGATTTTGCTGTCCATCGTTTGTTGACTGAGGAATGGAGGATTGTCATTGCGATAGAAATCTTCTGTCATATCATCTTCAGTTATTACCACTTTTCCCTGTTTCTTCACAAATTCCATTAATTAGAAAATTTTGGCTTTTATTTTTGATATCCAAAAAACTTTCAAACGTGGCTGTTGGCGATGTATCCGGAGATTGGCAACTGAGGACATGTTGTTCCACCCAGTTTCACCTTGCCTTTATCATATGTTGATGAAATTAAGCTTGAATTATATTATTTATTATACTTGCAACTGATTCTCACGCATGCTTAAGTTGTAACTAAGTAACGAATAAATTAATTCCCATATATACTTAGAGTTGATCCAGAGCTAGCACTGACATTTTGTGGCCTGGTGCAGTCTCTGCAAGTCTGAAGTTCTGCTGCCAAGTACTTCCCGAATTTCTAAAAATTCTGCCGACTCTAAATTTTATGTCCCAGTGCCTTCCCTAAATTCTAAAGATTTTGGCTGCCCTAAATCTGTCAAACCAACTCTGGCTCCGGTCTTGAGTTTATTTTAATAGATCTGTCAATCTCACTTTAAGTAGCACTAAATATAATCTTTTGGCCTATGAGTATCATTTACTTATAGGCTGAAATTTATTTTTTGCATATGGATAAATTTTTGCTCGCCAGGTTGCTTAACATTTTACAGCAGAGTTAGCTTAAGTCTGTAAACATTGGCAAGCATATGTCAACATAAAATGTTACCGTGCTCTTCAGTATTCAATCTCTAATGTTCCAACATTTTTTAAAAATTGCTTTAGACATCACTGCCGGTAATGAAAGCAAAAAATAATAAATAATAATTGGCTAATTTGTTGTCAGTGTCGAATGATGTAGTCATTAGAGGCAGTTCCAGAATTTTCTGCTGCTCTTGATATCCAAATACATAATTACAAAAAATGTGAAAACTACATGTAGGGAAATAAATTAAAACTCTACATTTAATTTTGAAAAAAGAAAAAAATAATAATTACTGCATTTTAAAATTATATTGTTATTTTACGTGTTTCCTTGTTCGCAGAATCGCCAGTAACACTATAGAGGTCTGTTTGGTTGTTCTTGCTATTATCTAGACAGTAGAGAAAGATTCCTTAAAAACAAAATACTCATTTGTAGTTCTTAAACTTCTTAAATGATTTTTATTCAGAAAATACATCTCACAACTAGAAACGCAGCAACTGAGAGGACAATTTGTTCTAGTATTACAATATTTGGAACTTAGAATAAAATGTGGAAATTCAAAAGTATTTCTCTTCTATGTTCCTGTTTTCATTTTCTTAGCAATAATGGAAATAAAACTCTGAAGTACTTCTTTCTGAGTGAAAAATGGTACTCTTCTGTTATCAAGACCGGATTCAGAAATGTATGTATGTGTGTATATACATGCACATACATATATACATGCATGCATGAACACATCCATCCATGCATACATACATTTCTGAATATGGTTCCAGTAACAGAAGAGTACTTGAAAAAAATTCTTCCTTATTAATATTGCCATTATCAAAATTCTGTTGGCATTCCAATTTTGCGTTAAAAAGTTTTGACGGAATGAAAACATAAAGCAAATGTAGCTATTGAAATCACATTGTGACTTCTTTAAATATTTTATCTAGACTCAAAACTCTTTTTTTTTTTCATAATTTAGTGGCAATTTAGAACCTAATTATTCTTCACCTGCCCTGACGACAAAACTAATTAAACATTATAAAATATTGTTTCGTGCAGAAAATGATGCCACTAAAAATGTGCAGCCCAGGAAAGTCCGCTCCTCTTTAGCTATGCCACTTTCAGTGCTTAAGTGAAATTTAAGAATCGGGATTCACCACACATTGTATTATGTGTAAAAAATATCAAATATGCAAGTGTAAAGCATTAAAAAAATTTCTAAAAAAAAGTTTCTAGTGATCAAAGGTTTTACATTTTAGATCATTCTGGATTTAGGACTTTGTACTGTACATAAACATGCATTTGTATCACATATGTAGTATTTTTTGCAATTTGCTTCAAAGAATGGACATGGAGGATTGATTATGTATGTATTTTGTTGCTTCATACATAATGTGAAAATGTGTATATGAGAAATATGTAAAAATGGTATAATTCCATTTTTTTTGAGTAATACTGATCAGAGTTCACATTCTAAAATCACTGCATTAACATAATTGTATATTACTGTGAGGTTGATTTATCAGCCTAAACAAAAAACATACCCACTGAATCCAAGTATTAGGTTTATTTTAGGATTAGCATAAAGCTATATTGGATGAATTTGTAGAGATGAATCTAGTATGTTTTCGAAGATGGATTACAACATTAATTTCAGTATAGGTACTTTCTCATACATTGGTAAATGTTAATAGCAGACCACCTGCATGTAGTCAGTATATATCAGCCCATGTCTGATCACCTGTGCATGATCAGTAAAAATGTGCAGCCCAGGAAAGTCCGCTCCTCTGTAGCTATGCCACTTTCAGTGCTTAAGTGAAATTTAAGAATCGGGATTCACCACACATTGTATTATGTGTAAAAAATATCAAATATGCAAGTGTAAAGCATTAAAAAAATTTCTAAAAAAAAGTTTCTAGTGATCAAAGGTTTTACATTTTAGATGTTCCTTGCTGTAGCTTCTTCATGAGCATTCAAGTTAGAGCACTTCTCTGAGACTTCTAAAACCAACTCACTGGGTTTACCTGAAGGTCGCCGCTTTTTCGGATGGCCAAGAGTCTCCTTTCCCCATCGATGACGACTAGCTGATAGCTTTGCACTTTGTAATCGATTACGAAGTCTCGATACTCTGTTTACGTTTTAGGCGGAATTGTGGAAATTTTGCGGAACGGAAAAGGGCCTTCACCTTCATATTTTATTTTATTTATTTATTTTTTTGCGGTATACGAGACTGGGCGCAATGCGAATAAATCTGTATGATACACAGAAACTTTCTCATATTGCTGATACTATGATCAAGAGTATTGATATGTTTAGTTCATTTCTGTTGTTAAAATAAAAAACCGCAATTGTGCATGTAATGAGTGTAAACAATAATGAAAATTTAGATATGTCTGTATTGTTGACTAAGTAGTAATAATACCCGATTGTAAAATATATATTAGACTACTGATTGTATATGTACGATTTAAAGTAATAATTACGTAGGGTAGAACACAGCAAAAGAATCACTGAATTTTTATTTATTTGAATGACCCATAATTTTTGTTTTGTTCATAGGGATATATCTATTTTAATATATTGTGTACTTAATTGTGTGTGCATATATATACGAATAAACGGGCCTTAAAACTTGGGTTGATTTAGTAAAATAATTGTGTGTTATTATAAACATTATAATACTATACCACACAAGCACTTTCTTATATATGTAATGTAATCTTAGAGAAATACCAACTGAATACTTCTTTGAATATCTATAATATTCTCTGACTGTGTTGTTTCATATACAATGATCAAGCAAAGACAGCGTTAAAATTTTGCTCCGAACAGCTGAGATGCGTGTCTTAAATTTTGTACTAAACAGCACAAACTTATGTCTGGAGGAAAGAAATTTATAAATTTTGTTTTGTCTACGATTTTCATTTCTCTACATCGAAAAATTATACTGGGGTGGGGGCACCACTTCACTTAACATTTGATTTCAAGTGGCATCTGATGTTTTATGTCAATAAAAATATGACAGTTCATCCTAATTTTAATCTCTTCTTTATTGTTAGCTTTTAAGAAATTTGCTTCTTATTTGCATTTTGTTCTCTTTCTGTCAGTAGATGATATTAAGGATTTGGTTTTTATTATTTAACCATACTCTCCAATTTCTTTCTGTTGCTTCTCATGTAGGCACATGTTTCTTTTTCATTCTTGCAGCAGATATTAAGATGTGTAGTGCTTCAAGTGAACTAATATTTTGTGGATTTTTGTTTGCTATTGATTTCTTTTTAAATTATAATCCTGCTTAGTGTTAAGATTTATGCGCTGTTTATGTCTGGTAATTAATAATAAAAAAAACTATGTATTTTCATCATTTTGTGTACATTTTAACCATACAATTATTTTTGTATGCGAATAAATTTGTATTTATTGACTTTTCTTTACACCCAATTATCCCTAAAGTATATATGCTATGCTGAATGCATTATTTCAGATTCAAAATGTATACACAGAGAGATGCATATCACACTATGATGATAACAAAAGTGGTAATTTAATAACATTGACATCAAATATCACCTAAGACAACCACTTCCATAGAAAATTTTTTGTAGCAGCTGTGTCTGACTGTCTTACAGAAGTGTTTTGTGATTTAGAATTAACTCGCTGTAATACTGATGCAATTTAAGGTTACTAATATGCGCATTCAGCTGTTTTTCTTTATTAGTTCAAACAACCCATGTTATTGATCAAAAAGCAATACCTTATCGTTAGTCATATTATAAAAATTAAAAAATGGCTTTTGGAAATTTTCCTCCTTATGCAATGATTTCCAGTTTGGTAAAAAAGCTTTCATAAGTTGATCTTACTATGGGCACATATTGAATTTTATTTAGTGTTAAAAATCATTTCTATGGTATATGTACATATTTTTACAGTTTTTAAAATACTTCAGAAATTCATTATCTCATGCCACAAGGCATGCATAAAATAAGCTTATTTCCTTGTACTATTATTAAGCTGTCCAGAAGAAGCCTTTTTTTGACAATGGATCACTGAAAGTTATGCTGTATCTTTCTGTTAATTAGAAAATAATTTTGGATAATAAAATAAATGTATTAGAAAAATATTATATTAAAATGATATTTTTAAAACACATAATTAAATTAATGTATTAGAAATCTGTAATTTAAAGCAAACCTTCGTTCTTCAACTACATATTCATTTCCGATACCCAAAGGCTAATTCCATCATAATAACTTGTATTTTAACTCGTCATTATTCAGCAAAACTTTTTGATTAAAAAATTCTGTATTCGTCCTTTGTGATAAAAGCCCAAGATACGAACCTCCACCATCTGCAAAATGCATGGCTCTCTTTGTACAGGATCTCTGCGGCTGTTACTGGAAGCCTAGAGTATGTTCAAGCAGTAGTAAATAGGCTTCCTTATTCTCTGTTTATTTAGTGTGTGATATATTTGTTTGTGTGTGTTTATTTGATAGTGTGTCTGTATAAATACTTTTGTCTGCCATTGGAAATAAAAATATATGCATTACAAATCCGAGTTATTAAGTATATTAAGGCTGTTTACATTTTTCATTCCAAAACATATATTCAATTAAAATACATTATGCAATTTGTGTTCATCTACATTTGTTAATGTTTAATTAATGCCAACAGAAACATGTTCGCATAAATTCCTCTAAGTAATTTAAACATGAGGTTGTTTAAGAAGGCCATTTTTTATCCATTCATTTATTGAAATATTTGCATTACTTCTTATATATTAAAATTTACATATATTATGTACTTTTTTCAGTAGACAATCCAAGAATATTCTATATGTTAAAATGTATGGTATATGCAATAATCCCCCCCCCAAAAAAAAAGAAAAAAAAAAAAAAAAAAACTTATCCTCTATTTGTGATCTTATTATCTGATTGTGCCTTCTTCAAAATACACAAATAATCTGATGGAATGAAAATATTTTGGTCATTAAAACTTTTTAATCACTGCTCTTTACATCTACATTTCTTTTTTCACATAATCTGAAGTTTTCGAGTAGTCTGAAGGTTTTCAAACTGTGTTTCACAGAAATTTTAGATACCATGCAACTCCTCTAGGGCATCTGTAAGTCAAAATTTAAAACAATTTTTAATATCACTGGACATCAAAATGAAGTACTTGAAATAATCTTTGAAATTCTCTTATTATTGTTAAAAAATATTAAGCAGATTTTTGTTTATGATTAAATTTATAATGAAATAATGAATTTCTTTTTACTTTCTGCATAAAATGCACAAATTTTATATTTCAATTCTTTAACATTTATTTTTCTGAGGATAGAAATTCTTCTATAGAAAAAATTACGATTTTAGAAGTTTTTCTGAATTTAAAGATTTGAAGACAACCCTGTTATAAGGGTTTACGATTATAATGTGAATGACCCAAATAATTGTAAATGGCCTATGGCCATACTTAATACACATATTATTTAAATTGACATGCTTTACCTGTAATGTACATTTGTGACTTATGTTATAATTTAAGTGCACCAGTTTACTCACACTTATCTGTATTGTATGTATGTATTATATGCATCTCTAGACTCAGGTTAAAGCTAGCTCGTTTCCCCTTTCTCAGCTTTCCCAGATGACATTTTTGGGTCTTTACTGGAACTCGACGCACACTTTATTTCGGCTAGAATAACCACTTATCTCACTCTTCTTTTATTCAAAAATTATAACATACTAATTTGGGGAAAAAATTATATTTTATGTAGTTACTCATGACAACATTCGAAACAACCTACATGTTCGACAAGGGGTAGGGGTCTAGGAAAGCCACAACTTTTTCAATGAACTGGATGAATAAATGCAGCCCTGCCTTTTGTTGTGTTTTATGCATTTATAAATTTCTACCTGACTGTTTATTCTTTAATTCTATATAACACAATTAATCGATGCTTCTTTCTTGTATGGAATTTTAACATTAATTCTACATAATAAGATGAGTAATCTTTTTTTTTTAATTGTATTTTAGCATTATTAAAAAACACTTTGGCACTATGAACTGAGAATATCTGTCAATCTGTCATCTACGTTAATTTACAATAATATAAATGTGAATATCTGAATGGAGTTATATTGAAAGATCTACTGGATGCTATTGATTCCATGATGGTCAATCCACCACATTGGAAATATTAAATCAAACAATAAGTACAGGAAAATTCAGCAACACAATATATCCTCTTTTGAATGAATACATTTAACTGTAGTTATTCCATATGATGTATTATACAACACCCCAAAATCATGGAAAATAACTTTCTAAACCGAGTTTACAGTGTAAAAAAAGTAGTGGAAAAATGTTGTAGTCATGTAACTGGGCTATCTAACATAAAAATTACAGCATATTACACCAGTGTTCTTACCTTTACTGCATATTACAACCAAATAACTACAATTAGATATGAGAAAGAAGAGGCAGTGTCAGTACAACCAAGAGTAAAACTTTTACAGAGTTGCTAATTTGAAAACAAGTGAACCTGTAAAACTAACCCTGCATACTGGTTTGCTTTAGATGCATTTGGTAACCAATATGCGGTAAGTCTTTACCAGATTCAGTTTTGAGTGCATTAAATACTATATTGCTCATATGTCTTGATCGTGACAATCAATGCAGCTGCAGCATTATTGAATAGAAATAAGTTATATGACTCAAATAAGTGTTTGTAAAGTTGTTCAGGAAATAAATATTACTAAATAATAACATGTATTATGTTTATTGAATTGTACAAAACTTATATGTTATACTTTGAATTATCGTCAATTTTAATTGTCTGAAATCTGGTATTTGATAGTATATAGTTGTAGCAGTTTTTTCACTATAAATTCTGAAGAATCTGAAAATAAATGCACATACTAAAGTATTTCAAGTATGATAATATTCAGTATTTAAGATTATCCTAAAAGTATGAAATTTATTATTTTATTTGAAAATAAGTATTAGTGTATCCATGGCATGCAGGTCCCCGAGATTACTCTATTATCCACTCATAGGTGGGGGTGTCACCTTTGCCAAAGGCTCTTTGTAGCCTGCTTTAGGTTTTATACTAATTTTAATTACTGGCCATCTACTGAAATGGTTTCTTTATGTATATCCACCTTTATTCCAACTCTGGTATTTCTACGGCGATGGAGGTTTAGTTGACCATACTTCTTGACAATTCTTTTATTTTTTTTTTCAATTTGAAGCGGTAGACCAGTATTTTCATCTAGCATAACTGTTTTTGAAGCAGACTCGAAAATCTCCTTCAAAGAGTTGGCTACATTGTGTAAATTTTCGCTATCTAAATTCCAAAGGAGTGACCGAATTGATCTGTAATTTGCATCGCACTCATTGATCAAATTTCTTTTTTTACTCAATGTTGCTTCTTCAGATATGGTGGGTAAATTATCTGATGTTCCACCTGAAGGAGTTTCAGTTGATGAATATTTTCGTTTTCTGGTGCCTGAAATACTTCTTGAGACTAAATCTTCATCAACTTTGAAAATAGGTGTTGAAAATAGCCATTCTGCAGTACATTCCAAACTCCAGGCTGGAAACTTCATGCCAGCAAACACAATATGCTTGCACAGCAGTCGGTTCCTTCTGAAATCTAAGCATGTGCATTGACACAGTTGTTTCTGTTCATCAAACGTGACAGAATAAACTGCATCATGCTTAGTTTCAGAAGAAACTTTAAAGAAGCCATGTGAATTTTTTTTTATACTACCCACATAAACTTCAGCAGCTCTTAATTTTGTTTTTATGTGATCAATTAACCATTTTGGCTTATTGATTAAATAATTTGGTACATGTTCATTGTATAATCTGGCCTGCGAAAGCATACTCAGATTTTTCTGACGTAAATTCTATCTTTCTGGCAGAAATTTCTCAACCAAGATCTTAATTATTTCAGACAGCATACAGTTTTTATATCCCTGAAGATATCTATATTTTAGTTCCTCATTCAACACCATTGTTCGAGTTTATGAATAAGTCATTTGGTTTGTAAGCCAAAGCCCATCTCTCAATTTCCTTGAACCATGTTAATTCAAAATAATATTTCACAGCTTCATATTGGTTCCATGATTTTAATACCTCTATTGCTGCAACCATTTCATCTTGAGTTGGAGCATTTGCTATGGCACGTAATTTACACAAAAGCTCTTCTTTGGGAACCACTGCATTCTTTTTCTTAGAAGCCCATCTTGACCATGCCTGCTCTCGATGGAAACTACATATAAAAACCTTAATTCCTGTAAAGACATTTTCCAAACTTGTAATTTCTTCCATTGCAAAATCAACCATCCCATATTTTGGTCTAACGAGAGGCGACCAATTTTTAATAATTATAAGAGCTTCTTCTAATGCTTTGGCTGTTTCATTTTGTGTAATTATTATGCTCACTATTTGATAGTTCACATTTGTTTGACAACTAAAAAATAAAGTGGGAGAGCATACTTACAGGTTCGATAGGTCGCGTCGAGAAGAACAAGATTAGAACCATATAAGACATATAAATTTTTCATTTCTTCACTTTTGCTATTGAATTTCTAAGTTCTGATGTACAAATAGCAGATTTAGTTTTGAATCTGTAAAGTCATTTGGCTCAGTACCATCATATGTATTTTCAGTACATGGTCTAAATAAAACAGAACACTTGGAAGTATCCCAGCTATTTATTAACATTTCTGTATTTTCCTGGTCAATTTTACTAGTTCTAATATCGGATTTTGCTTGGCTTATTATTTTCCTTATTGCCTCCATTTCTGGATAAAATCGTCTGTGCGTTTTATCAGTTTCTCCCAATTCAGTTGAAACGTATACTTCTAATAGCTCTGCAATTACAGTGGCATTGCATTTTCCATTCTTAACTTCAGAAGCTATGAAATGCCACACTCTAGCATCTATAGGTTCTATTACTGCAGCCATGTTACCCATTAGATGATTTTGATGATCTTGGCTATTAGGTAAATTAAACATGAAAACTTCTTCACCAGCAATACTATCTTTATTGGCTAGTTTTTCCTTAATTTTCCGAGATATCATAATCTTTCTTTTTCGGGTTGGCACTACCTGTAACATATTTATCACAGTAAAATTTAGAAATTCCAGCACAGTCATCTAAAACTAATTATTGATAAAGGTTCAATTTTAAAAACTTTCTGTTCATAGCAAATTATTCAAAAAAAAAAAAAAAAAAAAACACAGAGGAGTCATTTCTTTCCTTTAAAAAAAGCTGTAAAAAGGATCTTCCATTTTTATAACAATAGATCAAATTACTTCTTCAAAGCAACATAACCAATAAAACTTCACTTTGAACAACTTATTTCTATTTGTAGCAAATTGGTTAGAATATAATTAGCATT